>NC_069368.1:44210000-45460000 GCF_021730395.1 Mercenaria mercenaria
AGTCAATGTCCATTCAATTCGCCCAGATCATATCAAACTGAGAAAATACACTCACGCTCGGCTTTATTTAATTAAAACACAATGGAATTCATCAAGTTGGGGCTAGATTTAATTAATAACTTCCCGCATCGCTTTGCTTTGAACAACCTGCGTTTAAATGAACTTTCATTCAGTCGAACTCAGAGATTTATTTCTTTGGTTCATCATGCAATGAATTCACCATCGAACACTGTATCAAACCGATCAAATTTAACGGTAGGCATTGCTTTATTTATAATACGACAAAGTACTAAACTGAACCATGTCGTATCAAATTGCCTTTTATTGAATTAAATCAACTAATACAATGCGTTGTGAATTATTCATGCATTCATTGAATTGTTTCTAATGCTGCTTATTGGTAGTGATCGTTACGCATACACTATCTGTTTAGTATTAAGAAATTACGTGAATCATAAAAATGTCAGCATATAGTTCAGTACAACTACCTGATCTCTGGAGCCTTCCGGTCAGCAAATCAAGTAGGACCAAAATAAATTACAATGATTATAATTACACATTACTAACCCAAATTCGAGATGTCCGCCAGGCAGAGCAAACTGGCCTTCACCCGGGGCAGTTCCCTTTCTCTTCCCAATTAAAACACAACCTGGGTGGTCTTTACTTGTAATAATTACACCGACGCCAACTTTCGGTCGTTTTTGTTTATCGAAGGGCGCAGACATGTTTATGATAAGGACTTGCGACAGAGAGGTTATTTCATTGGATGTACCATATTGGCGCGGCAATCTGTGCGTTTGTAATATCATCCTACTCCCGAGCCTCTGGATGGCTTATGATATGACGTTTCAAGAAACCAACTAAATTCTAATTAAACAAGTACGGCTGGAACTATTAAGTTCTTATGCAACAAAATATATCACTGTTTGTACGTCACATTTTTTTATTACGTCATAGATAATTAAATATTACTGTTTTAACGTATTAGTGGCACAAACCTCGCAAAACAGACAAATATTTTGTGTATGTCGTCAATGATGTAAAATTCCAATACGGCTTTTAGAGTGTTTATTGCGTACGTGTTTTTGGCAGCGTTTAACGGAAAAAAAAAGATCTGTTTCTATTAATTAATGCATTATTAATCACTTATTCTCCACTAAACATGCAAATTAAAATGTTGGAAAACTTAAAAATGGGCCTTGCATAAAATAACTTTGAAGAACATTATTTTGGGGTTTAATTCTTATATTTATATAATATACTGAATAAATACTAGAATTTATTAGCTCTTGTACATTAAGTCGGTATTCAGGTTGAAATTAAGTCGTGTTGAAAATATATTTCGTTTAGAATAGATCCATATGTTACTGATGTTACCCGTTTAATAACATGAACATATATATGCCTTATTTAACATGTGATTTACATTCCCCCAACTATTCTATATAAATAATTGGAAAATCGATGAACAAATATACATTTTCAAAGAAATATTTTCAGTTTTTGTCAGTATATCAAATTATGTTTTAAGGTTTTATTTTCATACAAATCAGTGCCGTCTATATTGTTTTAATATGTAAGCTGTAATATTCAATGATACAGCCTATGTGTGATGCCTAGATGCCGACATAATTTAGCTTTAACTAAAATGTAAATGTGCTTTAAATCACTATTTGTAATTAAAGGACATAATATGGTAACGCATCTATTCAAACAATAATGTGAATTTAGAAACATATCAACAATATGAACAATGAACACAAATTAACTCGTTAACACTGTAAAAGAATTAAATATGAGTCTTTAAAAGTAAACTTAGAAGAACGGACATATTCTCTAGATTTTAATGTTAAATGGCGGTAACGTATCAATTATATATTTTTGCATAAATGTAAATTTAGCTTTCATCAATTAAAGTGTATGATCCTTTGTGATCTGCCAATAGGTGGCTGAGGTGTTATATTGCAAATGACATTATTGAATGCGACCCACAAGACATTAGAAGGGTTTGGGTACATACATGTCACACTATTTTGGTGACCACTTCAAGCAAGCAGATAACGAAAATTTCACAAATTTTAATAACTATTCTTGACCTCCAATAAACCATTTGTTTTTGTGGATTTCTGACGTTTAATTGTTTCTTTCTCTCACGGCATGGCTACCGTATTTGGACTTTTGATTCCGCCATGTGTTATGAAAATTTTAGTAATTGGATTAGGTTTATTCTATTTTTTATATGTAAATAACAATATGACGCAAAGATTGGTTATGTGTATTTGAGTTATAGTCTCAAACACGGTCCTGCTTCTGATAAAAAGATGTAATTGATATATATTCATCTACTGTTACAGTTTTATACTCTAAACAAAGGTATAAAAGAATATTTTGTCGTATTCTGTTATACAATACATTAACTAATATAGAATAGATACGTTACAATAAATAACAGACACATTGCTCATAGTGGCATTGGCACAATTCTTTGATTTAACTGCAAATCATGGTAATCAACTCCGAATATTGAAATATATGCATAACGTATATTAAAGGGTAAATGAAATATCTATTTTAAACAAACATGTAAACAAGAGGGCCAAGATGGCCCTAGGTCGCTTACCTGAGAAACACACCATAACAGTGAAAACATGTTTGACCAAGTGATTTCATAGAAACAAATATCCTGACCAATTTTCATTAAGATTGGACCAAACATCTTGAGGGTAAACAGTATTTTCTTTGATTTGACCTAGTGACCTAGTTTTTGACCCCATATGACACAGATTCATGCTTGTCCAAGATTCCATAAAAACAAACGTTCTGACAAAGTTTTAGGAAGAATGAAAAAAATGACCTCTATATATAGAGTGTATACACGCTTTTCCTTTGATTTGACCTAGTTTTTGGCCCCACGCTACCCACATTCAAAATTATCCAAGACTTTAAACATCAATATAAACATTCTGACCAAATTGTCATGAAGATATGGTAATAAATGTGGCCTCTAAAGTGTTATCAAGCTTTTCCTCTGATTTGACTGGATGACCTAGTTTTTGACCCAACATGACCCAGATTCAAACCTGACCTAGATTTTATCAAGGCTATCATTCTGATCAAATTTCATGAAGATCTGGTCTTAAATGCAGTCCCCATTGCATAAACAACGTTTTTCTTTGATTTGTCCTAGTGACCTAGCTTTTGACCCCTGATGACCCGTATTCAAACTTGACCTTAATTTCATCAAGGTTATCATTCTGACCAAATTTCATGAAGATCAATTGAAAAATACAGCCTATATCGCATACACAAGGTTTTTCTTTGAGTTGACCTAGTGACCTAATTTTTGACCCAAGGTGACCCATATTCTAACTTGACCTAGCTTTCATCAATGCAATCATTCGGACTTATTTTTTTATGGATATTCAGGTTAAAATGCAGCTCTTATTGCGTACACAAGGTTTTTCTTTAATTTGACCGGGTGACCTAGTTTTTGACCCCAGATAACCCATATTCGAACTCGGTCTAGATTTCATCAAGATTATCATTCTGACCAAATTTCATGAAGATCAATCGGAAAGTACAGCCTCTGTCGCATACACAAGCTAAACGTTTAAAGACAGACAGACAGACAGACAGAGCTAAAAATACACGTAGCATATTATCCGGATTCTTATAAGTTTAAATCTCCCAGTTTTAAGTAAACTAATCATTAAAATGGATTTCAAAACATGTAGCATCCCTCCCGTATTGTGACGGAACAAAAATCATACATCGTCATTAAGTCACGTGAAAAGGTCAATCAAAGACTCGATCAATAAAAATCGGTAACGTATCTATTTGTGAAAAAAATATCTGAAGATACAATACTTTGTCACTTTTATAATGATACTCGGATGAAAATAATTTTAACATATCTATTTAGATTTAAAGAACTATTGATAAATAATTCATATTATGTCGCCTCTGAGACAATATTGTTGTTCTTGCAAGATTTTGCGAATATTAATTGTTGCATGGTGAAATATCACAACTTACGGATTTTAAAACATAATATTAAACCTTATTAAATTAATTTCCTATATGTGGTTCCCTGGCTTCCCCTCTGGTATTCCAGGGACAAAAAGTTAACGGGTACACTTTATGCAAAACATTTTCTATCCAGGTGATATGGCGTTTAACTCAAGTTTTGAAACTAAGTAATATGTAAGAAAATAAAGTAAATGATATCATACCAACACAAATGTATGTGTCCGGGTGGGGGACAAGGCAACATCGTCTATATGATGTATATTAGGAGGATGCGACTTGCTAAAATGTGTCAAACATGCACATAATATTTTAATCAGATTCTACTAACTGTACTTTCGTTGCGGGCCTACTTTGCGATGAATGGCTCTATGTCTGTTTGGGGTGCTCTGAGCTTCCGGGAAACCTACCCTTACCTTTTATCTTTTGACATATATAAAAGGTTTACAACATAGACCTACTTTGTTACAGTTGTTTTAGCAAATCAAATAGATTTTCCCAAATTTGCATATTTATTGGAGAATCAATGTAATATCAAAATGTGAAATTCCAGGCGTGTTTGCTTACCACCGGTAGTTGAAACACTAAAGAACACTATTCTACATAGTTAAACTGCAAATGAAATACGCCAGAGGGTTGTAAAAATAAACCAATCAAAGCCGAAGAAGGACAAAATTATTACCCAATGAAAATGTAGTTAACGAAACATGTTAGGCTGAGCTGCGAAGATGGCTGCTCCCATATCATACAAATGTAAAAAATGTGTCCCTTAGGCCTTAGCAGTAGGCCTGGTCCCATGGCTAGGAAAATTCTGATTTCTATATCGACTACATAATTTCTGCGTATAAGTAACATGAATGAAATTAGATGACATGTCTGTCATACAGCTTTTATGCCACCGTAGTCTACTTATAATTTTTACAGTTTGTTTCATTCGTATTGTGAAACGTATTTGACCTAGGTTATAGAACATATTAGGACTAATATGAAATTAGGTGCTACCTAAAAGGCAGAGCTCCCTTGAAAAATCACCAGTGCCCTTAAAAATTAAAGGAATTTTGTTGGAATTATCTGGAATTATGGATTCGTTTTGGAAGTTTATGTTCTATTAGATCTATTAAAATTATAAGTATTAATGATAATTCATGATTTCTGAATGCATGTTTTAGACTGCATCAAGATTAATTCTTGACATAAGAAAACTCGAAAGATATTCTATATATAATCAAAAGAAAGTCCGATATAGATTAAAATCGGCACCAAGATAAAGAAAAAAAAACGTAATTGAATAATTTCTGTTATTCTTCTTAAAACGTACTGCATCAAAAAATTTACATAAATTATTATCATACTGGAAACCAGTCACAAATGATAACTCCTTCAAATTGAAAAGCTTGAATCTTGAAAATTTCAAACCTAACAGAATCTCATTACACCAACAGCCAAAGGAATTCTGTCTCTTTGCGTGTAAATGTTTGGCAATGAGGAAAAATGTAAAAAGTTAATGTTCCAGTTCCAAAGTTAATAGAAATTAGAATTTACGTTATCCTGGAAATGACTATTGTAATTCTTTCAAATGTCATTATTGTCAAATTTTGATTCTTTTTGGATGGAAGAATGTGTCCAACTTTTAGTAAAAAGAAAACTGCTATAAAAGACGCCTGGTATGGGAAAATTACAATCATTTACATGACTGTACAAAGCTTGTTTTAAACCCAAAAGACTAGCAATTTTTAAAAGTTAATGATCAGAATTTTACCTAGAGAAAAACAGTGTTTGCCGAAATTCTCGAAAACACCTACAGTTTATTTACAGAACTTTTAAGTTCACAATCTATGGCGTTTTTATGGTTAATCTTTTAGCACTAGAGAATAGGGATGGCAGTAAGAACCTTTTTGATGTTTATTGATAATTCATCGCCAATAGTTTTATTTTTATTTTTATAAACTCTGGTTAGTGATTTTAAAGCTAACGGACGAAATATATGTGAACGGGGAGAAGAACATTATTTGCTTTTCACAGTTCAATGCCTGTATATTATGATCCTAAAGCTATTTCTTTTTAAAGTTATGTCTACTGACTACTGCACAAGCACTGCATTGGAACCTGACATCAAAACTAAACACTTGTTAAATTTCACATGAATGACTTTAGCTATACAATATTTTCAAAACTTATAATAATACAAAAAAGAACTGAAAAAAAAGGAATTAAAAAAAAAAATCTGGTCCAGGTGAGGTTCGAAGTCACGACCTCTGGATTTCAACGCGAACTCGCTAACCACTACACCACTGTGGAGTTATGACGTCATCGGGACAAACATAAATATATATAATTAAGTTCAGTAATGGCAGCGTGACGAAAGTCGTTTCAAAATGAAATTATTGTATTTTATTTCTTTTTTCTTCCTAGAAAATGTATTTAGCACTAATTTCTTATTATCAAACGCTCATTTACATTTTTATTCTATATTCAAAGCAGTAAGCGAGACGCTTTTGTCAACCGTAAACAGTAAGCGTCTACTGACGTCTTTACTGATTAATTACTATGTACACAGTACACATGAAAAAATCCGAACAACACCGATGCCAAAAAGTACCACAAATTTTCAACTCGATAGTATACACAGTTAGATCTCTTTATTCATTTTCTTTTTCACACGTCTAACCGTAATGCGACGCTTTGCGGCGCCGGTAGCTCTGCTATTATTCGGGATTTAATTCTGTTGGTCAGATCAGAGTTATGGCACTTGTTTATTTCACAAATATGTGTAAAGAGCAATTAGTTTGTGTCACATGTATTATACCGTTCATCTGTAATGTCGCGGTACTTGACATTCGACGTAACGACATTAAACAAGAAACAACACAACAGTGTATTTCTTGTCTTTACCACAATATTTCATGTCATATGCATCAATAACTGTGTGAAAATGAATAAGATATCATTCAAGAAACATTCATGTGTACTTCGATCAACAATAGTCAGCCATTGTTATCATGTGACGTCACATCACTAATGTCGCAGTATAGGTCAACAATTGTGTCAATCAAACTATCATAGGTTAAAAAACACTTAATATAATTCAAACATTGAAAAGCTATCTAAGTCAAACTAACAGGAACACTCAAAAGTCATTAAAACGTCAAGTTAAACATTTTATATTATCTGTTTACATTGACACTATCGAAAATATTCTCCTCTGGGCAGCGGATACACCAGATATTTTGCAAGTAAATCATAAGGTCGCGGGCATGGTCATAATGTAGCGGAGCCTAAGAATCGTACTATTACCTAATATTTTCTATTTGATAGTTATCTAACATGTTCCAATTCACTGCTCAGTATCATGGGTGTATTTAAAGGAGATGGTCAGGGGCCCCCATCCCTTCCTCCCCCTTAAAATCCGTTGAATTAAGACGTTTTGATGTTTCGCCTGATACTGATATTTCATTTATTTTTTTTTAGCTTGGGGATGTTACGTAAAATTTGGTGTCCTCTAGCCTATAGGTGGGACTTAGTTTGCACAATTAATGAGGACAAATGCCGATCAGCTGGTAGACGAACTTATAAACATTGCAAATATTTGCTTAATTTATGGATTTTTGCAATAGATACGTGAAAAATACGATTTTAATAAATATTGACAGATATTTAGCAATTTAACTGCAGGTAGGAACATTTTTCGCCAGCATGAGTAAAATAGGTCACAAACTTCACCGGTAAACACCACGTAGGTGGCGCAACTCAAATACCGCGAAATTAGTGATGACGCGAGATTAGTGATGTTGAGTATATGTGTTGGCGTGTGCCTCTGTAGTCATAATTTATATAGGGAGTAAACCTTAATTACTGTTCAAGGTATTGACTTTAAAAGTGACATATATAAAAATGGCTCTGAGTCTGAGATAATGTGCAGAGCAAATGAATATGGTTGGTAGGTCAAAGGCCCAGTCAGTGGTCAAATTCTTTTGTCATATTTTGTGTCTAGAGCATAACTTAATAACCATTCAGATATGATATTGGTGGATAGTGAAAAGATAATGTGTACAGTGTATGAATAACGCAAGGGGGTGAAAGGTCAGGTCATAGCAAGGTCAAATCTGTATCATATTTTGTGTCCAGAGCATAATAATTTAAGGTTCTGACTTCAGATTTGCCATATAGGTAGGCGATACTGAGATGATGCGGAGAGCACATTAATTTGGTTGATAGGTTAAAGGTCAACGTCACAGATAGAGGTCAAATGTCAGTTCTGTCCTTTGCATTTTGTGTTTGGAGCACAAGTTTATAATTGTTAAGGTGCCGACTTTAAATTAGGTATACAGGTGGTTGATGATTATTTGTGCATTAGTATTCAGTGTTACTATATATACCGCCACACTCAACACCCCAACAAACCCCATCTTACGTGACATTGCCTTACCCCTTTCCTACACACACACACAAACACTAAAATCTGTTGTTTTTTATTTTGTGTCCGAAGCACAAGGTATTGACTTTAAACTGAGAATATAGGTGGGTGGTGATGAGATGATTTGAGCAGTACAAAACTGACATCATCCCCACCCCACCCCTCTCTGACACACATCCATCAAAATTTTTCGTTGAAGTAACTTCCTCCGCTTCTGATCTATAATTTTAAGCATACATTGTATATTGCCCCACTTTGCAGAGCTCTTGTTCTTATTTTGAACAGTATCATAACTGTAAGTGTAAACTGATATTTAAATAATTCAAAATTGATTATGTTGTATCAAACCAGATAGAGGTTTCTTGTTTTGAGTTTAGTGCTATTTTGTCAAAATTATTTCAGTTTTGTAATGGTGAGCAGTTAATCTAACAAGTGTTCCTGCATTCTGTTGCAGTGCTGACATGTTCTAAAGTAACATAAATACTGTACCTTTAGTATGTGAAGCAAAATAGCCAACTTTCGATTTGTGCTTTTTTCAAAACCCATACATGTACTATGCTTGACACGATTGTTTCTGCCTCTGTGACCAGTGTAGATCATGATCAGCCTGCACATCTGTGCAGTCTGATAATGATCTGCACTGTTCGCCATTCAGTCAGTATCTTTTTGGTAAGCACCCCTTTTAACAGTCAATGGTACTGTCCAAATTGAAAGATGGACAAGTTCATTATAGAAATTTAGCTGGGTAAGGGTTAAAGGAGTTGAAGTACAAGATTATATTGGAGCATTCTGTAAAAACATACTGTTTTCATAAATTTAGGAAATGAGAAAATAGATAGCAGCTGAGCTTGAAATGTCTTGATGAAGATGGCAGAGGCGAAGTCAAATGAAATCTCGGAAGCTCACACGTCTACAGCAGATCAATCGTCAGAGGGACAAGCATCAACAGAGGATGCTGGGATAGATCTGTCAGCAGCTCAGAGGGCTCGTATAGAAAGAAACAGACAAAGGGCGCTACTTTTGAGACAGAGTAGATTACAGGCCCATCCATATGCCACAGATGCACTTGGGTAATTTTTTTATAAATTCAAGATGATAACATCTTACCTGAAAATGAAAATGAGTATTTTTTATTAATAAAATCAAACTTAAACACATATTTTAATTGTTCAAGTAAAATGTTATAGTTGAAATGTTTTTGTGCCCATGAATTTTTTGGGGGGAGCTCATAGATTTACCCTTGTCTGCATGTCTTGCTGTCCATCTGTTAACCTGGATGTCAGTTTGTCTGTCCAAATTTGTGTCATGCATATCTCAAAAAGAATTTTGCCTAGACTCATCAAACATCATGTGATTGTTATTCAGTCCCTATGTATTGTTTTGGATTTCACTCGGTAAGATACGTGTTATAGCCCTTGAAAGTCAAAAATGTGCATAAAGGGCCTAAAAGCTTGTATGGCATACATCTTAATAAGTATATTAATGACATTCTAGAAATAGAAGGTCAGAATGTTACTTACAACCTTTTTTGACCTAATTAAAAAAAGAATCTTTCTTTCCCAAAATTGAGACAAAGATTCCCAATTGTACCCTATAAAAGAACTTTGGTAAAAGATATTTCCTGGCCAAAAAGGACAGCAAAATTAGTAAGAAAGATCGTCAAAAAGTGTAAATCTTTTTAATAGGCAAAGAAGCAGTAATATTGCATGCTATTTTTATCTGCATCTATGTAATTGTTGGGGCAAATTTGGGCATGTCATCAGTTGCTGAATTACTCATACAAAATATAATATTGTATTTCTGATGGCTACTAAGCTTGTTTAACTGATGGATTTGTTGTAAATTTCTTTATGTATATTTGAGCCGTGCCATGGGAAAACCAACATAGTGGGTTTGCGACCAGCATGGATCCAGACCAGCCTGCGCATCCGCGCAGTCTGGTCAGGATCCATGCTGTTCGCTAACAGTTTCTCCAATTCCAATAGGCTTTAAAAGCGAACAGCATGGAGCCTGACCAGACTGCGCGGATGCGCAGGCTGGTCTGGATCCATGCTGGTCGCATACCCACTATGTTGGTTTTCTCATGGCACGGCTCATTTGATCATTTAGAAGTAATAGAACTCTTATCTTATTTAGCATGCCTAGCTTTGGTTATAATTTTCTTTTTGTACCAAGGAATTCCATTATTTGTAAATAAAGTGTATTTTTATCATCTTTTTAAGTTGACATTCATGAAATGAATATAATCAATATGATGCCATGGTGCTAGTGTAGCAGACAGGAAATAATAACAAGTACAGTTGTACTTTGAAGTTTATATTAAACGAGTGTCTTTTCATATCAGATTTATTAAAGTTGAATGAAATTATAGAATTGGAGGCTGTCAGTGTGGAAGGACACAAATGTAATATTCTTTTCACCACATGTTAGCTTTTCCTGCTGAAACATCGAAAATTCTTTTTACCTATTATAGCTTAATTACCTTAGTGTAATACCAAAAATATGTAATGACTTTATTTCACTGATACATTTGCAGTATGTTTTTAAATACAGTTTGATCTCTATATAGATATATTCAGTCCAACAATTTTTAAGTTTTAAATGTTCCCTTATAAACTAGGGATTTTGAATGTTTCTGAAAACAATGATTCTTCAGTGGAAGTAGGCTTAAGTCGCTGTTGACTATATTGTTTTTTTTAAATCAGCTAGCAGAAAACTCGAGCAAGGTATTGCATATTTTAGGAATCGTGTGAAAGGTCCAGCACGTGAGATAGATACTGGAGCTGGATTCTTTATAGAAGAGGATGGAGAAAATGACAAAACAGCTATAGAAGTTGTTCATCCAGAAGGTATGTTGTTTCTGTCCTGTCATACTAAATAGAACCATCCTGCAGAAACACATTCTGTTCTCCAGCAATATTTATCTTCGGTACATTACTACCTTTCTCATAACTCTAGCATTTATTTTGTCAAAGTTAAGCCCCTTTTTAATGTAGAATTTCAAGTTAAAGTTTTGCTTTCAAACTTCACAGATGTCTTTGGCATTATGAGATGGCCTCATGGGACAAACTCTAACTTTTAGTAAGTCACCTACACCAAATGTTCAGGATGAGTTGGTAGTATAGATGGATGGTCCACCATCCAGCGTCTGTTTACCTGAATTAACATAAAGATTTTCTTCTCAGAAACTATTGCTCAGAAATACACCAGACTTGGTCTGTAGCATCCTGGCAGAGTCCTCTTTCAAATACATTTAAATGAAGGCACTTGGCCCCTTTTAGGGTCTGCTAGAGCTAAATAAAGAAATACCTTGAAAGAACCTTTTCTTATGAACCACTTGGTGGATCTTCATTAAACTTGTAAGTTCCTCTCCCATTTTTTTTTTAGATTTTAAAATGGGAGTGCTTGGTCTCTTAGGGACATTTTTTTGCTGAGAATAGAATCACATTTAAACAACTTTTTCTCATGAACCTCTTGATGGATCTTCATCAAACTTGGTCTGTAGCTTAAAAGAAAGAAAAAACGTTAAATGATTTCTTTTCATGAACTACTTGGTGGATCTTTATCAGACTTGGTCTGTAGCATCATTAAATGGTCCTCTCCCAAGTTTGTTCAGAGGGGGAGTGGGTGTGGGGTGTTTGGCCCCTTTTAGTGGTTGCTGGTGCTAAAAATAGAAGAAAAACCTTTTTAACATTTTCTCATGAACTGCTTGATGGATGCTCATCAGACTTGGGCTGTAGCATCATTATAAGGTCATCTCCAAACTTTATTTAATGGGTGCACTTGGGGCTCCTTGTAAGGGTGGCTAGAGCCAAAGAAAGAAAGAAAAAAAATACCTTCAAACAACCTCTGCCCATGAGCTCCTTGATGAATCCTTGTCAAACTTAGTCTGTGGCATCATTAAAAAGTCTTCTTTTAAATGTATGTAAGTGGGGGCACTTTGCTCTTTAAAGGGAAAAACTTTGACTGAAAATAGATATATCTTTAAATGACTTCAGCAGATCTTCATTAAATTTGGTCTGTAGCATCCTTGTAGGGACCTCTCGTATTTAGTTTGTTGAAATTATACTCCCTTTAAACATGGAAATTTTGTGACAGTTTTGCCTGTTAGCATGTTCCTCAGAAATTACTTGATTAAATGTTCTCTGATTCACCACACATCTTAAGCATCATGAGATGACCTCACAAGGTAAGTTTCATAACTGCAGTTCACATTTTGGCAAAATTATGCCTCTTTTTTCAGCTAAGATAATTTTGCTAAGGCTTTAGTATGTAAGCTAGTATTAGGTGGAAAGGCTTCAAACAGTTTAGCTTGCTGTCCTTAGACAGCT
This sequence comes from Mercenaria mercenaria, assembly GCF_021730395.1. Taxonomy (NCBI): domain Eukaryota; kingdom Metazoa; phylum Mollusca; class Bivalvia; order Venerida; family Veneridae; genus Mercenaria; species Mercenaria mercenaria. The sequence goes on from NC_069368.1 coordinate 44,222,772, forward strand.
CTTGTTACTATTTTTACATATCGATAATCTGCGTATCGGTTGAATAATTCCCGGAAATGAAAATCAGTTGTTCAGATATTCAAACAATGCTTGCATTTTTGGTGTTTTGTGTAAAACCTGAGACACTGGCATAAATTGTTCACTGCTATAGTTAATTATATGCATATTGCAGTACTCTTCAAACATAAAATACACAGGTACACATTTTGTCTGGAACACTGAGCTGTATATTTGAGACTAAAAATTACATACCCATTTACCACTGTGGGCCATCATTGGTTTAAACAGTAGTTGACTTAGGCCACTTAAGGTTTCTTAACCCTTACCATGCTGGACACAATTGATTCTGCCTTTGCGACCAGTATAGATCATAATCCATGCAGGCTGATCATGATCTGCACTGTTCACTATTCAGCCAGTATCTTTTTGGTAAGCACCCCTTTTAACAGTTAATGGTACTAACCAAATTGGAAGATGGACAAGTTCATTATAGAAATTTAGCAGGGTAAGGATTAAATTTATTTGTAGCTATATATGTTTTTGTTTTTTATGCAGGTCCTGTTGTAGAAATTGACAGTTTGTTTTGTGAGGCTTGCCAAAAGGAATTTATGGACTCATACTTCTTTACAAAGTTTGAGGAGCCAATTTGTGATACCTGCCGGTAAGCATTACACTTTCAAGAAAGTCAAATACTTGCTAGATTATAGAGTCAAAAGTGCAGGATCTTTGTATAGAATAAAGGCCATGGTTTGAAATCTTCAGCAAGCCCACCCGCTTAGCTCAGTAGGTAAGAGCATTGGTCTACGGATCGCGGGGTCGCGAGTTCGATCCTCGGGCGGGGCGTATGTTCTCTGTGACTATTTGATAAACGACATTGTGTTTGAAATCATTAGTCCTCCACCTCTGATTCATGTGGGGAAGTTGGCAGTTACTTGCAGAGAACAGGTTTGTACTGGTACAGAATCCAGGAACACTGGTTAGGTTAACTGCCCGCCGTTATATGACTGAAATACTGTTGAAAAACGGCGTTAAACCCAAAACAAACAAACAAACAAATCTTCAGCACTACGGAGCTGAAAGGGAGGGAGCATAGCATAGCCTGGCAGTTTCTGAATTCGGAAGATTTCTCTTCATCGCTCAGTGTTTATCACTCTTATTACTTTTTCAAAAAAGCTTTGAATAAATCAGGCCATTATTGAGTAATTGCTAGATCAATCAGCCAACTGTTTAAAATGTGGGAGGGGTAGGATTTTATTTTTTATTTCTGACAATTGATAATATCCTGTATGAAAACACTAAACAAGCTTAAATGAAAAACCAAAAATAAAAGGTGGAGTTTTGTCAAATAAATGTATAATAAGAATAAGATGGTAAAAACATACTGAAATACAAATATTGTCCATAAATCGATCTAAAAAATGTCTTTTTTTTTGTTAGAAACTAAAAATGGTTAGGGTTGCATGAAAAATTGGGGGAGGATAAGAATGATAATTGAGCATAGGTTCATTAATGATGGTCTCTGTCTCTTACACTATACCTGATAAAAAGGCTAAATTAGATACAGAAAATTTTAGAAATGCTACATGTGATTGGGTCGAAAAAGTAAGGTTAAATTACTTATGACTGTATTGAATACTGTGCATATTAAGTTAAAAAGTCACAGAATGTGTCCTGTATAGATAGGCAGTTTAATTTTGAAGCAGCAAATTTAATTGGAGCACTGTTTTGATGGTTGTTGTTTACTTTTGACTTATGCATGTATGTATCATAACAAATTCCATTGAATCTCACACAGTACGCTTCAGATCCTAGTGAATTCTTTATTTCTTATCTTCAAATTTCAGATTGGAGGAAGATAAGTTTCCACTTATTACAAAAACAGAGGCCAAGAAAAAGTATATGTTAAAAGACGCAGATTTCGATTTAAGAGAACCATCATTAAAATTCATCCTGAAGAAAAATCCACACAACCAGCGATGGGGAGATATGAAACTATACTTAGAATCACAGGTATTGAATTAAATTTTTCATCGCAATTAATGGTGAGACTTGCCTTGTGGCAGGGTTGGCATTAAAGCGGGAAATACTCATATTTCCCAGGACAGCGGGAAATACTGGTACTTCTTGGGAAATACTGAGAAATATGATTCAGACCAAAATACATTTTATTCTTTAGATAAGCTATACACCTTAGATTATTATGCCCCCCTTCAAAGAAGGAAAGGTATATTGTTTTGCAGATGTTGATAGGTCGGTTGGTCGTTCTGTCGGTATGTAGACCAATCCGTTTCTGGATGATAACTCCAGAACGCTTGGACCTAGAATCATGAAAGTTGATAGGGAGGTTGGTCATGACCAGCAGAGGACCCCTATAGATTTTGAGGTCAGTAGGTCAAAGGTCACAGTGGCCAGGAACAGTTAAACTATTTACAGATGATATCTCAAGAACACTTTGGCCTAGGATCATGAATGTTGATAGAGAGGTCGGTCATGACCAGCAGATGACCCCTATTGATTTTGAGGTCAGTAAGCCAAAGGTCAAGGTCACGGTAACCCAGAACAGTTAATACTTGTAGTGAAATTCAAATACACAATTTTAGTTCGGACATAATTTTATCATTTGACAGTAAAAAAGCAACCTATAGGTTCTGTATGAATGTTTTTAGATATCACATTGTCTTATGTTGGTTGAGAACTTGTACAGTAACTTTCTCATGCAGGTGTTCATTTAAATATTAATCATCACACAAGTATTTGATGTTCTTGTCACAATAAACAGCATTTTCTTTTGAATTTTGAGTCATTTTTGCAATATTTCCCTGTATTTCCCACTTTTTTGCAATTTTAAGAGTATTTTCCAGGACGGGAATTCCCGGTAAATACCAGTGAGAATTCCCACCCCTGGGAAATACGATGGCAACTGTAAATTAGCTTTCATGCATGCACTCAAGAAGAAGTGTTTTATATATTTTAACCTCTATAGACACAGTGTTTTAAAATTTGATGATAGCATAATATAGTGAATGCTTGTGGTCTCGTTGAAACATAATGCACATGTTGCCCCTGTCTCCACTTTCACTGTATCCTGTGTTATTGTATAGTTATGTAAAAGAGCACTTGTCAGTGACTGTAGCAAACTCAGGTTCTACACTTAAACCTGTTCGAACAGTCCACTGTGGTTTTGTTGAAATGATTTAATGTCAAAAATACAAGAAAGAGGAACATGTTCTGTGCCTCCAAAATGGACGAATATTGGTAACTATATGTTATTTTAATAAAGATGTTTTGTGATATACACTTGTAAATATTACACGCCCGAAACAGTAACCATTCATTCGTGGACAATAGATCGATGCAGTTACAAAAGCAATCAACCACAATCAGTATGGTGTGAATCACTTGTACAGCAGACGAAAAACTCATGAGATCATTATATTAAGCGAAATATCAAAGTTGATTTCTGTGTCCAAAAAATTCTGCTGATAGTTTAAATGTGCGGAATTTATTTCTTCGTGACGGCCTCGTCCCGCAGAATAAGCAGAAATACAAACCCGCAGAATTAACCTGCTATACAGTATATTGTTTTGTTGATGTCAGCCAGTCAGTCAGTCAGTCAGTCCGTAGACCAATCGGTTTCTGGATGATAACTCAAGAACGCTTGGGCCTAGGATCACAAAACTTAATAGGGAGGTAGACCAGCAGATAACCCCTATGATTTTGAGATCTGTTGGTCAAAGGTCAAGGTCACAGTGACCCGGAACAGTTAAACCGTTTCTGGACAATAACTTTAGACAGCAGATGACCCCTATCTTTATGAAACTTGGTCAGATTGTTTGTATTGATGATCTCTAGGTCAAGTTTGAAACTTGGTCATGCGGAGTCAAAAATTAGGTCAGTAGACCAGATCAACTCTGAAGAGTGATATATGGCCATCATGACCCTCTTGTTTTAATTGTGATGAAAACAATCAATGAAGAATGTGTTGGTCATCACCAGCAGATGACCCCTATCAATTTTGAGATCAGTAGGTCAAAGGTCAAGGTCACAGTGACCAGGAACAGTAAAATGGTTACTGGGCGATAAGAAGGCTTAGGCATAGGATCAGGAAAATTGATAGGAGATTGATCATGACCAGCAAATGACCCCTATTGATTTTGAGGTCATTAGGTCAAAGTTCAAGGTCACATTGGCCAGAAGCAGTTAAACAGTTTCTGGACGATAATTTCAGAACGCTTTGGCCAAGGGTCATAAAAGATGATAGAGAGATTACAGTGACCCAGAACATTTAAAAGGTTGCCTGACAATTACTTGAGAAAGCTAGGGCTTTAGATCATGAAACTTGATAGGAAGGTTGGTCATGACCAGTAGATGACCCCTATAGATTTTGAGATCAGTAGGCCAAAGGTCAAGGTCACATTGACCCAGAACAGTTAAACTCTTTCCGGACGATACCTTGAGAACGCTTGGGCCTAGGATCACAAAACTAAACAGGGAGGTTGATCATGACCAGCAGATGACCCCTGTTGATTTTGTTTCCAGACAATAACTTGAGAAAGATAGGGCCTAAGATCATGAAACTTGATAGGAAGGTTGGTCATGACGAGTAGATGACCCCTATAGATTTTGAAGTCAGTAGGCCAAAGGTCAAGGTCACATTGACCCAGAACAGTTAAACTCTTTCTGGACGATACCTTGAGAATGCTTTGGGCCTAGGATCATGAAACTTAACAGGGAGGCTGATCATGACCAGCAGATGACCCCTGTTGATTTTGTTTCCGGACAGTTACTTGTGAAAGATAGGGCCTAAGATCATGAAACTTGATAGGAAGGTTGGTCATGACCAGTAGATGACCCTATAGATTTTGAGGTCAGTAGACCAAAGGTCAAGGTCACATTGACCCAGAACAGTTAAACTCTTTCTGGACGATACCTTGAGAACGCTTGGGCCTAGGATCACAAAACTAAACAGGGAGGTTGATCATGACCAGCAGATGACCCCTGTTGATTTTGTTTCCAGACAATTACTTGAGAAAGATAGGGCCTAAGATCATGAAACTTGATAGGAAGGTTGGTCATGACCAGTAGATGACCCCTATAGATTTTGAAGTCAGTAGACCAAAGGTCAAGGTCACATTGACCCAGAACAGTTAAACTCTTTCCAGACGATACCTTGAGAATGCTTGGGCCTAGGATCACGAAACTTAATAGGGAGGTTGATCATGACCAGCAGATGACCCCTGTTGATTTTGAGGTCAATAGGTATAAGGTCAAGGTCACATTGAACCAGAAAGTAGAACTTTTGTTTACAGTGAGCATATAATTTCTGTTCCTTGTGCAATTACTGAATGCATCAAGGGGGGCATTTCGTGTTCGACTAGCTCTTGTTGGCATCATAACCTTACGTAGAAAGTTTCATAATTCTGGCTTACATTTTGGCAAAATTGTGTCACTTTTTATCAGCCTGTCTGAAAGACAGGACGTATTATGGGAACGCCCTCAGTGGGCAGGCAGGCAGCATCCATAAACTTTGTTTGGAATATATTTTCTTCATGCATGGAGCATATTTTGATATAACTTGGCATAAATGTTCACCTCATGAGACCTAGTGTCATGCACAAGAACTAGGTCCCTAGGTCTAAAGTCAAGATCACACTTAGAGGTCAAAGGTCAAATTCAAGAATGACTTTGTCTGGAGCATTTCTTCTTCATGCATGGAGGGATTGGATGTAATTTGGCACAGTTGTACCCCATCATGAGACAGAGTGTCATGTGCAAGAACCAGGTCCCTAGGTCTAAGGTCAAGGTATTATGGGAACGCATTGGGACCTATCAGCTGCTTGGGCTTGGGGTCACTTTGGTGAAGGTCAGTGTCATAGTTTCTAAAAAAAGATTTTTCAACTTTTCCTCAAAACTTGCCAATGCTTTGACCTACGATCTGAAAACTTGTTGTGTGGGTACCTGGACTAGAGATCTACTATGACTTAAGTTTTTAGCTCTACATCCACTGACAAATATACAATTTGGGCAGCATCCATTGTTTTTAATAATAGCCCTTGTTTTCTTAGGGGCCTCTGTGGCGGAATAGTTAAGGTCACTGACTTCAAATCACTTGCCCCTCATTGATGTGGATTCGAACCTCACTCGGGGTGTTGAATTGTTCATGTGAGGAAGCCATGCAGCTGGCTTACAGACGGTTGTTGTTTCTACCCAGGTGCCCGCTCATTATGAAATAATGCACAGGTGCACATTGGGTCTTCCTCCACCATCAAAGCTGGAAAGTTGCCATATGACCTATAATTGTGTCAGTGCAACGTTAAACTCCCCCCCCCCCCCCACCCACCACCACAAACAAAATTGTTTTTGTATTTTTGAAGTCAGATATACGAATCATATTTGCAGTTCTGTAACAAAAACTTTTCTTCCAACAAGTTCCCAGCGGGCGTATTTTGTGACTATATCACCCTTATTCAATTTAAGTGGAAGTTTTGCATGTAAGCAAGTTTGTCAGGAACTTAGTAACTGTACTGAAAGCTTTTAAACTCTTCATTAGTTTGTGGAATCATGAAATGACTATTCTGAGCCAGGTTCCATACCTCCCATATACATCTAGTTTACAAATTATCAGTTTATGCCCTTTTTTCAACATAGTCATTTTTGCTAAATCGTTTGTACGTAAGCTAGTAAAAATGTGGAAGAATTTCAGTTAATCAGGTACATTGTCTTTCTAAAGACAGCTATTGCTGATTTACTTTGCACAATGTTTGTCAAACTGGGACACATGTTGGTTCCAAAGTCAAGGTCATATGTTGAGATCAAAGGTCAGAAATATATTACAGAAGCTTGTTTAATTCATTTTTAGCTCGACTATATGAAGAATGGAGAGCTGTCCTACTCAACCTGGCGTTGGCTTTCGCGTCTGCACCTTGGTTGAAGTTTTGATGCACTTTCTCTGTAATTACTTGATGGATTAAATGTTTCAAACTTAAAATAGTTATTCCTCATCATCATCCACCTCATATGACACAAGGGCCATAACTCTTACACCAATATTTCATGAATTATCTCCACCTTTTACTTAGAATTTCAGGTTAAAGTTTTGATGCACTTTCACTCCATTTCAGTTATTACTAAATGGATTTGATTCAAACTTAAAAATGTTTTTCCACCTCATCACCCACATTATATGACACAAGGTCCATAACTTTAGCAGCAATTTTTCATGAATTATGCCCCCTTTCACTTCGAGTTTGAGGTTAATTTTGATTCATTTTCACTATACAATGTATCTCTGTTATTACAGAGAGGATTTGATTCAAACTTAAAACAGTTGTTCCACATCATATGACACAAGGACTATAACTCTAGCAATAGTATTTCATGAATAATATCCCCATTTTACTTAGAATTTCAGGTTAAAGTTTTGGTGCACTTTCACTCTATCTCAGCTATTGCTAAATGGATTTGATTTAAACTTAAAGCAGTTTTTCCACATCATCACCCACATCATATGACACAAGGTGCATCACTCTTGCACCAATATTTCATAAATTATGCCCACTTTTTGCTTAGAATTATACTTGCTTAATATTTTGATACACTTTATCTCTCTTATTACTTAATACTTTTGACACAGACTCAAGCTATTGTCCAATATCTTCATCAACATTTGAGTATGTAAACACTCTAATGACAGCTCCAGCTTCCTCAGATGTGCCCAGTTTCACTGTCCAGCATCGAAATAGTCAAGTGCGCTGTCTCCTTGACAGCTCTTGTTAACATTTGACATTCCTATACATGATATTGCTTGTTCAGACAAAGGTAAAAGTGCGTTAAAGCTTGTGTCATTGACAACTGGCTATTTCAGGATGGAAAGTGCTAATATAGTTTGCCCTCTGTGTCACCTAGGTACTTCTTTGTTTTCACTTTTATTAGCAACTCATAAATCCAGAATATAGCAAAATTACATACTGTAAAATCATTTAATTTCGTGAGCATGAAATTTCGTGGTTTTGATCAAAACGGCAATTTCATTGGGGTATGAATTCATGGATTTCAACTTTTGAACATAAAATGAATAGGAATTTTTATTCTTCGTTGGGATTAAATTACGAGGATTTGCTCAACCACGAAATCCACGAAATTTAGTCCCCCTTGAATATTAATGATTTCACAGTAATGCCAATTGTCATGTTTAGCAAAGCAATCAGATCTCATGAAAATGATAAGAATATAAAATAAATAACATTTAATAAAAAAACAAATGCTAAATACAGTAATAGCAAAATTTTATTGAATAATTTTAATAGAACAGAAGAGAACAGAAGTTACTAGATGTTACCTTAAAGCAAAATAACACTATTTTAAAACATTGTATAGAGGCTTCCGAGGCTGAGTGGTTATGGTTGCTATCTTCGAATCACTTGCCGCTCACCAATGTGGGTTCGAGCCTCACTCGCAGCGTCAAATTCTTCATGTGAGGAAGCTATCCAGCTTGCTTACGGAAGGTCGGTGGTTCTACCCAGGTGCCCTCCCATGTTGAAATAATGCACGGAGGGGCACCTGGGGGTCCTCCTCTACCATTAAAGCTGGAAAGTGATCATGTGACCTGTAGTTGTGACTGTGCAAAACATTGTATAATAACAAAGCATGACGATGGTCTAATTTAAAAGGGTGATGACAAAATATGCATAATATAATAAAATCTAGGTAGAGCTCACTAACATTTATGCACCATACATGTTAAATTGTAAGTCAGGTTTAAATATGTTACCTTTAGTTTGTTTTCTTTAAAGCTTGAAAGTGCTTACAGTGAAAATATACATGGAATTCAGTTTCAAATATATGTTGGTATTAACTCAATATTTTTTTAATATTTCAGTTGAGTTTGAATAATATTATATGCAGTCATCATATAAAGTGACCAAGACTTGTAGGTTAAAACTGTCAAGCCAAAGTTGTAAAACCATGCTTGTTGACATTTTCTAAGGGTCCAAGGAGTCATCTTTCTCTCACAATTTTCCCTATTGTTTGTCGCCAGTGAAGTGTAGTTTGTAGATTCATTAGAACTTCAAAATTAATTTTCTTTCTGTTAAGTAATCCGAGAATTGACATCACCATATACCAGCACCAGTGTCAAATGTTTATTGAGTTTGTTAGTTTTACTGATAGTTTCAGCTTGTTTCATATTCTGCAAGTGATTACTTTCCAACAAACCGGATAACCCGAGACACTCTGTGTCTGGGTTTGTGGCTGCTTCCACTCCCAAAATGATTCCCAAGATCTCCCTGGTCCCTCGGTTTAGCCCACTGAAGTTTAACTTGGCTGCAATTGCAGTGTTTTTGCTGCAGGAATTCAAATATGCATATTGAACAGTATATTTTGTGTCGGTGTGTTTGTGCTGGCACAAACAAAGTGCTCACCATCACCAGCATGCACATCTTGATAGCTGTCAGCATATTTCCTGAAAAAAAAAGGAAACAGTAAACACATTTTTATTTGATATTTATTAAAGTGTGAAATTTACTAAAAAAAGTGTGATAAAAGTGAAATTTACTAAAAAAAGTGTGATATTTATAAAAGGTGCTCTTTTGATGAAAGACTAGTCAGAAACTTACATTTACTTATTTCCTAAAGATTTACAGCTTTAGGCAGTACAATAACTTATTGTCTTTTTCCATATCCCATTTTGAAAAAATGCATTCTTTATTAAATTTTAACCTATTTAAAAAAAGAAACGTGCTAAGTAACTTTATGAAACAGAAACATTAAATGATAAATTAAACAATTTTAAAAATCCCACAAGTTGCTCCTTTTCATGTATTGGACAACATTGGCAATAATGCAGTTTGTTCCAAGAACAAACCATTTAATATATATAATTAAATCTTATGTACAAAGAGGTTCATTTGTTCCTTTCAAAATCATGTCTGCCTAAGTTTATATAAAGTAATAGACAGTTCACCAAATAACAAAATAAGCCTGCCCAAAAATATATTTAAGACGGAAGCATTTCGATATATTCAATCATAATAAAAAGTAAAAGTTTTTACCAGAGATTTTATTTCCAATTAATATCTTGAGTTTAACTTTTTTCAGAAATTTCACCAGCAGTATCTTTATAGCGTTGTTTGATATTTTTAATGTTTCTGCATAGTTTATATATGATGATAGCCCTTCAAACTTCAATACCAATGACCATTTCATTGGTCCAGTTTTATGACGTTGTGGTATGACAGTGAAGAAGCTCTAGTCACATTTGTTTTACATTTTGTTAATTTTCTATGTTCCAACGTCAATAGAGACATTTAATGGCATCTTTAGTATAAGTACATAGCATTCACAAGTAGCTGTGTGGATAAGGCCATAGGTCATACAGTGCTATTTTGATGACCTGGGAGACTGGTATCTGTTTCTAGTCTGTTATTCATAATGTATAAAGGCTACCGCTTTCAGACTTTATACTGTGACTAAGTATTACTAAACAATGATCCCTATTGATTTTGGTGCCAGTGACTCAGGTGTAAAGATCACAGGGGCCTAACTTGAAGGTGGTCTCTAACATTGTAGCAAAGCCCGCCCGCTTAGCTCAGTAGGTAAGAGCATCGGTCTACGGATCGCGGGGTCGCGAGTTTGATCCTCGGGCGGGCGCATGTTCTCCGTGACTATTTGATAAACGACATTGTGTCTGAAATCATTAGTCCTTCACCTCTGATTCATGTGGGGAAGTTGGCAGTTACTTGCGGAGAACAGGTTTGTACTGGTACAGAATCCAGGAACACTGGTTAGGTTAACTGCCCGCCGTTACATGACTGAAATACTGTTGAAAAACGGCGTTAAACCCAAAACAAACAAACAAACTAACATTGTAGCAAAATTGTATGATATTTTTTGTTTTTCATATATTCTGTCCGAGATTTACTTAAGGAAGAAAAAGACACATTACCTAACGTAAGATCTCTTTTACAAATGTATATTTTATTGATTTTCATAAACTAGCTAACTTACCCGCTTTAATATTAATTGTTTCAAAAGCTAATTTTTTATTTCAAGATAAATTCTACTTTATTATATTGTGGTGTTTAAACAGTTTGAACCAAAAGGCATTTTTATACGCCCGAATGGACGTATTATGTTATGACGCTGGTGTCCGTCAGTCTGTCCGTTAGCAATTTCGTGTCTGCTGTATAACTCTTGAACCCCTTGAAGGATTTCAAGGAAATTTGACACAAATGTTCACCACACCGAGACCACATGCAGAGCACATGTTTTGGATGTCTTGCTTCAAGGTCAAGGTCACACTTAGGAGTCAAAGGTCATATCAGTTTGTTTCGTGTCTGCTCTGTAACTCTTGACCCCCTTGAAGGATTTCAAAGAAACTTGACGATCAAATGTTCACCACACCAAGACAACGTGCAGAGCGCATGTTCCGGACGACTTGCTTCAAGGTCAAGGTCACACTTAGGGGTCAAAAGTCATATCAGTTTGTTTCATGTCCACTCTGTAACTCTTGAACTGCAGGAAGGATTTCAAAGAAACTTGGCAGAAATGTTCACCACACCAAGACAACATGCAGAGCGCATGTTCCGGATGACTTGCTTCAAGTTCAAGGTCACACTTAAGGGTCAAAGGTCATACATGACTTTGCTTTGTGTATAATGCTATGAATTGCAGTGCTCTTGTTTTTATTTGGCAGATCTCTTTTTTGTTCACTTACAATAATTTTTTTTTGAATTACTTCCCTTTTATGTTACTATAAATAGCTTATTTTGAAACTTTTTTATTATTGGCTGTAGGGAAAAACCGAGACCACTTTTCTGTGGTACAATGTGGATGGTACCTCTAATTTTTAGGTGTATTTTTACATACCTGTACCTGATCAGGATTTTTTTTTCGTGGACTTTAAATATTTTTTTGTGGACTTAGATTTGTTTTTTGAAGTTTTCCTTTTGTTGTTCCACTCCTTTGGGCTACAACAGTCAAGTTCTTGAAATTTTGCTCCCATCCTATGATGTAATCCTTCGGGCGTATATTGCCCCGCTTGGCGGAGCTCTTGTTGTAAAACTGTTTCGACCTACTGATTCATTTTTAATCCCCCGCCGTGGCGGAGGGATTATAGGAATGGTCTGCGTCCGTCCTTCCATCCGTCCGTCCTTCCGTCCGTAACAAATTCGTGTCCGGTCCATATCTCCTAAACCCCTTGAAGGATTTTCATGAAACTTGGGTCAAATGATCACCTCATCAAGACGATGTGCAGAACCCATGAGTCAGCCTTGTCAGTTCAAGGTCAAGGTCACAACTCAAGGTCAAATGTTTGAGCCTGCCATTTTGTGTCCGCTCTATATCTCCTAAACCCCTTGAAGGAATTTTATAAAACTTAGGTCAAATGATCACCTCATCAAGACGATGTGCAGAACCCATGAGTCAGCCATGCCAGCTCAAGGTCAAGGTCACAACTCAAGGTCAAAGGTTTGAGCCTTCCATTTTGTGTCCGCTCTATATCTCTTAAACCCCTTGAAGGAATTTTATAAAACTTGGGTCAAATGATCACCTCATCAAGATGATGTGCAGAACCCATGAGTCAGTCATGCCGGCTCAAGGTCAAGGTCACAACTTAGGGTCAAAGGTTTGAACCAATTCGTGTCTGCTCTATATCTCCTAAACCCTTTGAAGGATTTTCATCAAACTTGGGTCAAAGGATCACCTCATCAAGGCGATGTGCAGAACTTATGAGTAAGCCATGTCAGCTCAAGGTCAAGGTCACAACTGAAGGTCAAAGGTTTGAGCCTTCCATTTCGTGTCCACTCTATATCTCCTAAACCCCTTGAAGGAATTTTATAAAACCTGGGTCAAATGATAACCTCATCAAGACGATGTGCAGAAATTATGAGTCAACCATGCCAGCTCAAGGTCAAGGTCACAACTAAGGGTCGAAGATTTGAGCCTTCCATTTGGTGTCCACTCTGTATCTCCTTAACCCCTTGAAGGATTTTCATCAAACTTTGGTCAAATGATTACCACATCAAGAACTCATGAGTCAGCCATGTCAACTCAAGGTCAAGGTCACAACTGAAGGTCAAAGGTTTCAGCTCTGTATCTCCTAAACCCCTTGAAGGATTTTCATGAAACTTTGGTCAAATGATCACCTCATCAAGACGTTGTGCAGAATTCATGAGTCAGCCGTGTCAGTTCAAGGTCAAGGTCACAGCTAAAATCAAAGGTTTTACCCTTTCACTATCCATAGCAGTGGCGGGGGATTTAGCTGTCTTTCAGACTGCCTTGTTTTTCTCTAATCTGTCTTGGTTGCTGAATTAAGAGAGGCAAAGGGAGGTAATGATATTTTTTATACGCCCTTTTATAAAACGGAGTGTATTATGGGAACACCCCTTGTGGGCCGGTGGGTGAGTGGGCGGGCAGCGCCCACAGACTTTGTCCGGGGCATATCTTCTTCATGCATAGAGGAATTTTGATGAAACTTGGCACAATTGTTCACCATGAAACGGAGTGTCATGCGCAAGAACCAGATCCCTAGGTCTAAGGTCAAGGTCACACTTAGAGGTCAAATGTCAAATTCAAGAATGACTTTGTCCGGAGTAAATCTTCTTCATGCATGGAGGGATTTTGATGTAACTTGGCACAATTGTTCACCATCATGAGATGGAGTGTCATGTGCAAGAATCAGATCCCTAGGTCTAAGGTCAAGGTCACACTTAGAGGTCAATGGATACAAGAATAAATACTTTATCCGGAGCATTTCTTCTTCATGCATGGAGGGATTTTGATATAACTTGGCACAAATGTTCACCACCATGAGACAGTGTGTCATGCGCAAGAACCAGGTCCCCAAGTCTAAGGTCAAGGTCACACTTAGAGGCCAAAGATCAGATACAAGAATGACTTTGTCTGGAGCATTTCTTCTTCATGCTTGGAGGGATTTTGATGTAACTAGGCACAATTGTACACCATCATGAGACGAAGTGTCATGCGCAGGTCCCTTCTTTAGAATTACTTCCTTTTGTTGTTACTATAAATAACTTATATTGTAGTTTTCATTACTAGTCGTAGTTGAAAAATCAAGACCACTTTTCTGTAGTACAATATGCATGTTACATCCAATTTTGAGGTGTATTTTGACCTACCTCTACCTGGTAAGGATTTTTGTGTGGACTTAAATTTTTTGGGAGTGGGGGGGGGGATTTTTAAAAAAAAAATTTTTGGAAGATCTACTTCCCTTAGTTGTTACTTTAAATAACTTATATTGTAACTTTTATAATTTACCTTAGGGAAAAACCAAGACCACTTTTCTGTGGTACAACATAGATATTACTATCAAATTTTTGGTGTATTTTAAGTTATCTCTACCTGGTAAAGAGTTTTTGAAAAACAAAAGAATTACAATAATTACTAAACAACCACAATATTAATTTTCCATTTGCAAATACAGGACTGGTGCTAGTGTAAAGAAATTTGCTGCGACGGGCGTATATTGTGACATTTTGGTTGGAACTTGCATTTGCAATGAATTTCAGCTGAATGTATAGTTTTACCACCATGGTAGCCAAACGGTAGATACCCCTCTTCAAGTGCAGGTGACAGCCCCATGTTACCAAAGACGTTAAAAAAACGGTACTAGCAGCTTCCTCGCATGGCGCTCAGCATTAAGAGGATAGTTGGGAAACATGCTTAAATATTTATTAGTGTTGTGAACCCAGGATAGGAGAATCAAATTTTGAGGGGCCAAGAACTGGGCCTTATTGAATCCCAGGTTAGGTAACAGATAACCACATGAGATTGATATTTGTCTTTATTCGATACCCTCAGTATTTTAGTTAACAGGTGGTAGAATTTACTGTGGATATCCTTGACCTGTATAAAATATAAATGTGTTGATATTAAACAAATAGATATATTTTGTTCACATGGCTGTCCAAGGCGTTGTGGTGTGTTAGTATTCTGACAACACTGAACAGCTGTATATAAAAATTGTGGCAACAGCAGACAAGAACTGTCGCCATTTCAGATTCTATGAGGCCGTCATTGACGTGTCTAATATAAAAATCAAGTGATATTGAAAAGAGAAACATTTGTATACATTTTTCACGTTGGCCATCCATGTCAAATATGTGTGAAAAAGTCATAGTATCATACAGATACCAAGTTTTGTGATCAACTGTTCATTATAATTTCTGGCAATACTTAAGATTATCATTAATTTGTTGTCTTGTCTAATCTTAATTGGCTTGCCTAACACACAGATCAAGTTGTTGTTGACATTTGTGGCCTTTAATGGTCTTCATTTTTTGGCATAGTATTAACTGTTTCAAAATTTCGGTAGGTCAAGAGTTTTAACTTTCAGAGACAGGAGGGACCTGTGAATTGTCTGAAAATCACGTCTAATGCTCTACTGCAAAATAATGATAACATGCCTTGTGATGGTTGAATACATCTAAATCCAGCTTTTCGTTATTTCATATAAAATCCACTTACTTAAAAAGTGTATTTCGACATTTTCTAGAATATCAGATTATCAGATTAATTCCCATAAAGAAATATATTGCTGCTATAGAAAAAGAAAGGGAAAAAGAGGTATTAATTTTTCTTAAAGAGAGTTATACTTCATGAAATACAACTCTCTGAATTTATCTCTTTTGTCTTCTTTAAATGTCTCATTATACCCTCACCAAACATGTTTGGTGGGGGGGGGGCTATATAGGAGTCGGTTTTTTTGTGTCACTTCCAATCGCGTTGCGTCGCGTCCCGAAATCTATATCTCAGTTATTACTAAATGGATTTGATTCAAAGTTAAAATAGATGTTTCACCTTACCCCCACATCATATGACACAAGGTGCATAACTCTGACACCAATTTTTCATGAGTTATGCCCCCTTTTACTTAGAATTTAAGGTTAATTTTGATATATTTTCACTATATCTCAGTTATTACTTAATGGATTTGATTCAGAGTTAAAATAGATTATCCACCTTATCACCCACATCATGTGACACAAGGTGCATAACTCTGAAACCAATTTTTCATGAGTTATGCCCCTTTTTACTTAGAATTTAAGGTAACTTTGATGCATTTTCACTATACCTCAGTTATTACTAAATGGATTTGATTCAAACTTAAAATGGATGTTTCACCTTATCACCTGCATCATGTGGCATAAGATGCATAACTCTGTTTCCAGTTTTTCATGAATTATGCCCCCTTTTACTTAGAATTTAAGGTTAATTTTGATGCATTTTAACTATATCTCAGTTATTAAGAAATGCATTTGTTTCAAATTTGAAGTAGTTTTTCAACATCATCACCTACATATAACACAAGGTGCATAACTCTTGCACCAATATTTCCTGAATTATGCCCCCTTTTTGCTTAGAATTATACTTGTATAGTGTTTTGATACACTTTATCTGCACCTCTCTTATTATTTGATATTTTTAACACAGACTCAAGCTATTGTCCCATATTCATCCACCACTGGAGTCATTAAACACTCCAGTGACAGTTCTTGACTAATTTAAATGTTTTTGTTACACAGGTGTGACATCACAAAATACTGGTAAAGTTCGACTTTGTCTACAAACCATCAATTTTATATGTAGCTATGGCCCCTTTTCAACTTAAGATTTGTCAAACTCATGGTTGCTGGACAATAACTCATGAAAGGCTTGACAGATTTAGATAAATTTTGGTACACAGGTGTAACATCATAAAATACAGGTCAAGTTTGATTTAAATTGCACCTTCTTGTGGCCATGTCTTTCTTATGGTTGCCAAAGACAAGACTGTATTGTGGGGGTATTCGTCACTCCTGCGACACTTCTAGTTAAGTTCTTATGCCGCCAACTTAATCTAGCATGTGATAAGAGCATGATTTTGCAGATTTTGATTGAATTCTACCAAAACATGACGATACTGAGAAAGGGCATAAGGAAAGGAAGAAAGATTACCGGTAGGACTATTAATATTTACATTACTTGTGACCAGGTAGGATTAACAGTACATTTGATTGGATAGTTATATGGCATAGCTGGACAAAGAAAGTTAAATTTACTTATAATCTATTTACAGGTAAAGAAAAGAAGTTTAGAGGTTTGGGATAGTGAAGATAAGATGGAGGAGGCTCGGCAACAAAGACAGGAAAACAAAGAAAAAGCCAAGCAGAAAAAATTTGACAAGAAGGTCAAAGGTATTAGAATCAGATTCCAACATTATGAATATCTATATTTATCAAAGGTAAAAAGCTTATAATGCTTCGGCTTAAAGGTGGTCAATGTAACAGATCCAGTTATCCCCCTTTTTGCAATCAGTTTTTATCACTGTTGCACAACAAAGATCTTGCGTAAGGATGGTCAACTATCGTTCTTGCAAAACTAAGAGAAATTGAAAATTAATGTTAGTAATGATATATGCATTGGTTTAGTGTTTAAATAGTAAAATAACAGTAAGATGGAAATATGTAAAGCTGGAAATTCTTTTGAAATCAAAAGGAAAACAGTATAAGAACCATAACTCTATCTCAAATACATTTCAAAATATCTCACTTTTTAACTCGCCTGAATTAAAGGTTCAGGGTGAGCTATTAGAATAGATGGATGAGCCATCAATTGTCCACAATTTACATTTATCTTCTCCTCTGATACTGTAGGTCAGACTAACACCAAACAAAATGTACAGCATCCTGGAAAGGTCCTTTCTCAAGTGTGTTAAATTAATTTCGCTTGACCCCTTTTAGTGCCAGCAGGGTTTTTATACCCCGCCGAGGAAATCGGGAGGGGTATTGAAATGGCGTTGTCCATCCGTCTGTGCGTGCACACAATTGGTACCTTAGGTGGTGGGAGGTGTGGCCTAGGACAATAAAAATCCTTTGTATTCATTCCATAACCACTTAATTCTTTTTTTCCTTAAGTGGTCATTCTATTGTTTTCAAACAATGGAATGACCACCTAATACATGAATCGTATGGGCCTCCGTCCGTGTGTCTGTCCGCAGCCATTTCTCAGTAACTAGCAGGTAGAATTTCATGAAACTTGATATAAACATGAACCAACATACTGCGATGATGCCCGTCAAGTTTGTTTTTTTGATTAGTCAATTTCCCTTATAGTTAATGTCCTTGATTTAATGAAAAACGCCCAAAAATGTCCGTCCGCAGCCATTTCTCAGTACAATGTAACAAGCAGGTAGAATTTCATGAAACTTAAAATAAACATAAACCAACATACTGCGATGATGCCCGTTAAGTTTTTTTTTTTTGATTGGTCAGTTTCCCATAGAGTTATTGCCCTTGATTTAATGAAACATGTACGTCTGCAGCTATTTCTCAGTAACAAGCTGGTAGAATTTCATGAAACTTGAAATAAATATGAACCAACATACTTCAATGATGCCTGTCTTTTTTTTATGCCCCTGAAGGGAGGCATATAGTTTTTGAACCGTCTGTCAGTCTGTCCGCAATTCAGTCAGTCAGTCTGTCCGCAATTTTCATGTCCGGTCCATATCTTTGTCATCCATGGATGGATTTTCAAATAACTTGGCATGAAAGTGTACCACAGTAAGACGACGTGTCGCTTGCAGGACCCAGGTCCCTAGCTCAAAGGTCAAGGTCACACTTAGACGTTAAAGGTCATTTTTCATGGTAGTGCATTCGTGTCCGGTCCATATCTTTGTCATCCATGGATGGATTTTCAAATAACTTGGCATGAATGTGTACCACAGTAAGATGACATGTCGCGCGCAAGATCCAGGTCTGTAGCTCAAAGGTCAAGGTCACACTTAGATGTTAAAGGTCATTTTTCATGATAGTGCATTCGTGTCCGGTCCATATCTTTGTCATCCATGGATGGATTTTCAAATAACTTGGCATGAATGTGTACCACAGTAAGACGACGTTTCGCGCGCAAGACCCAGGTCAAAAGTCAAGGTCACCCTTCGACGTAAAAGGTCATATTTCATGATAGTGCAATGATGGGCATGTCCGGTCCATATCTTTGTCATTCATGCATGGATTTTAAAATAACTATGCATGAATGTGTGGCACAGTAAGACGACGTGTCGCGCGCAAGACCCAGGTCCGTAGGTCAAAGGTCCTAAACTCTTAACATCGGCCATAACTATTCATTCGAAGTGCCATCGGAGGCATGTGTCATCCTATGGAGACAGCTCTTGGTTTTAATTGGTCAGTTTACCTTAGAGTTATTGCCCTTTAATTGTTTAAAAATCTACAGATTTGTACATAACAAACCAACCAATTGGTAGAATTTCATTAAACTTCTTTCATTCTTTTCCATGAACATTTATTATAAACATGTGAAGTTGTGTACCCACACCTGGTCACCACGTTGCCTTGGTCACTCCTTCTCCCCCTCCCCCCCCCCCCCAAAAAATCATTCCTTTTTATTATTTTTTTAAGTTGTACCGTTCCCCCACCTCACTTCTCCACCCAGTCACCCTCGCTGCCCCCCACCCCCACCATAAGATAGCATTCATTTTCTGTTAAACTGATTTTGACTAATGAAATTATTTGCTTCTTAGTAACATCTATTTGCCGGATATATGTTTTTGCCATTCCTCACCACAAACCCTTTTGGCAGGGGATACCAATTCATCGAATTTGCTTCTTTTTGCTGTTTTGGAAACATAGCCTATACCCCAAAAAGTGAAGTGCTTATGAAATATAACTGCTTTGTCCGATATTTTTCAAATTATCTCCCTGTAGTACTTAGTTTTTCCTTTCTAGAGCATAACTCCAAAAGTACAGAAAAGATTTCAATGAAGTTTTGAATAAAGATTATATTTTGATTATAGGAAAAGTCAGTATTTTGGCCCCAAACTGAAAAGAGCCATACTTAGTCATTTCTGGGCCAGAAAATGTTCCGAATTTAACAACTTTGTTGAGAGTTTAGCACCTTAGATATGTCATATTTAGGCAGTAACATATCAACATTAGTGTTTAATATTATTGAATTGTATATTGATTATTGTATTTTAACAGATTTGAGGTTGGCAGTTAGAAGCAGTCTGCTAAAAAAGGAGAAAGGTTTACATCAACATGAATTTGGATCTGAATCTTATGATGAGGATGAAGATATGTACTCAAAAACGTGTAAGACTTGTAACTACACAATGACATATGAGAAAATGTGACAGATTAGTAACTACATGACAAATGTGATAGAATTCTTATAGAACTTGTAGCTAAACTACGAGTTTTGAGAATAAGAGAAAATGAGATACAGGTATAGGTACATGTATGTTCTGTAAAAGTATAGTGGTATATGTATATATTCTAAAACATGCAAAATTTTTAACTACACAATGAAATATGTGATAGAAAACATGTAAAGCTTGGAACTAAATTACAGGCTGAGAAAATGTTATAGATGTGTACTCGGAAATGTGCAAAACTTTTAACTACACAGCAATGCATAAAATATGTAGAAGGTAATTACTCTTGAAATGTGTGAAACTACACAATGACATATGAAAACATATGATACATATGTGTACCGAAAATGCTTCTTGTGTTGAGTTTATTTAAATGACAATGAAATAATACACATTCTTTATAGGATGAAATAAAGCATGTTTGAAATGAAATGAAATAAAGCACATTTAGAAAAGACTGAAATATAGCACCTTTTTATTGAATTCTTTGAAAATTGGGCTTATGAAAAAGTGGTTCTGATCAACAACTGAAGAATGCTTGGGACTATGACCTTCGAAGTGACTGTTGTTAGTAGATAACCCTTGTAGTTGTTAAGTTAATTAAGGCCATAGCGCCTTTGATATTGAGAATGGTTAAGGGGATCACATGGGTAAACTTTTTTCAAACCTTTCAGAATTGGCAAGTTACAAAGCAGTGACCTAATATGAAACAAGAGGGTCATAGACCCTACAGCGCTCACCTGTGTATAAGGATTTAAGTGTGTTTGTATAACATAATGGTACAAGTATTGATAGGTTCTGTTAGCCATCACACACATTCTTTAACCTAGGGCAATAGTTAGACAGTACAACTCTTGATATCATACGCCAAAAATCAAGGCTCTTGCTATTATTGATTCAGAGATTTTCTTATATACAAGAGCTCATCGAACACGAAATGCCCCCCTTGATGCATTCAGTAATTGCACAAGGAACAGAAATTATATGCTCACTGTAAACAAAAGTTCTACCATTCTGGTTTAATCTGACCTTGACCTTTAACCTATTAACCTAACAAGAGATTACAGAGTGATCTTGGCGGCATCCACTGAGCCATTTTTGAATGTTCCAAATTTCAAGACTAGCTCAAGGTCAAAATCAATGTCAAATTTCATTTCGGTACAAAACAATGTGTATGTGGTCCAGATTTGAAAGCTGTAGCTTGTGAAATGTGAAAGCAGGTCACTAGATCAATTTCAAGGTCAAAATTCATTACTGTAGACAGAACTATGCATGTGCTTCAAATTTGAAGGCTGTAGCTTGAGAAATGTGGAAGTAGGTAATAGGTAAAAATCAATGTCAAACTTCAATTCAGAACACAAAAATATGCATGCGGTCCAAATTTGAAGCCTGTAGCTTCAGAAATGTGAAAGTAGGTCACTAGGTCAATCTCAAGATCAAAGTTCATTTCAGTACACAAAACTTTGCTTGTGGTTCAAATTTGAAGGCTGTAGCTTGAGAAATGTGAAAGTAGGTCACTAGGTCAAAATCAAGGTCAAATTTTATTTTGGAACAAAAAACTATGCATGTGGTCCAAATTTGAAGCCTGTACCTTCAAAAATGTGAAAGTAGGTCACTAGGTCAATAAAAAGGTCAATGTTTTTTTCGGTACACAAACCTATGCATGTGGTCCAAATTTGAAGGCTGTAGCTACAGAAATGTGAAAGTAGGTCACTAGGTCAAGATCAAGGTCAGCTCATGTCAAAGTTCATCTTGCCACTCAAAACTATACACGTGGTCCAAATTTGAATGATGTAAGTTATGGACATGAAGGTTCTAAGTTTTTCCCTATATAAGTCTATATGAACCATATGGCCCCTGGGGCGGGGCCATATTTGACCCTAGAGGGATAATTTGAACAAACTTGGTAGAGAACCACTAAATGATGCTACATTACAAAATATCAAAGCCATAGTCTTTGTGGTTTGGACAAGAAGATTTTCAAAGTTTTTCCCTATATAAGTCTATGTAAACCATGTGACCCCCAGGGCGGAGCCATATTTGACCCTAGGGGAATAAATTGAACAATCTTAGTAGAGGACCACTAGATGACGTCATATACAAAATATCCAAGCCCTAGGCCCTATGGTTTTGGACAAGAAGATCAGAAACCGTTTTTTAGCTCACCTGAGCACAAAGTGCTCAAAGGTGAGCTTTAGTGATCGCCCTGTGTCCATCGTCGTCTGTCCGTCATCAACAATTTGACTGTTAACACTCTAGAGGTCACATATTTGGCCCAATCTTAATAAAACTTAGTTAGAATGTTACCCTCAATAAAATCTTGGACGAGTTCGATATTGGGTCATCTGGGGTCAAAAACTAGGTCACCAGGTCAAATCAAAGGAAAAGCTTGTTAACACTCTAGAGGTCACATTTTTGGCCCAATCTTAATGAAACTTGATCAGAATGTTACCCTTAAAGTGGCATTATGCGCATCTAATACTGCATATAGTGTGGTTGGGTGAGTGTTCTATAAAAGCAATTTTCGGTTGCTGTGCATTTATATGTGTTAAATTACCGATAATGCCGCATTAGTATTTGAAGTTGATGCTTTAAAAATAAAGAAATCGGACGGATAAAATAATAGATATTTTTTCAATCTTCTGCGCAATGATCTCCCTTACCTGAAAACGGAAATTTCTGAAGTAGAAGGGAAGCAACTCCTGGTTGCAGTTTGACGTTTTTTAAAAAGACTGCCCCAGTCAAAATAAGAAAAGTCATATTTGGAAACTTATTATTTTGTACTGGTAACAGGAAGAGTTTGGTATGTTGGGTTAAAAGCAATAATGTTCTCCATCCTTTTTACATGTACATCTATTTAAGCTTGATTTTTACTTGAGAAATGCATATAATTCCACTTTAATAAAATCTTGGACAAGTTCGATATTGGGTCATCTGGGGTCAAAAACTAGGTCACCAGGTCAAATCAAAGGAAAAGCTAGTTTACACTGTAGAGGCCACATTTATGACCATATCTTAATGAAACTTGGTCAGAATGTTAATATTGATGATCTTAAGGTCCAGTTTGAATCTTGGTCAGTTAGGGTTTAAAACTAGGTCACCAGGTCAAATCAAAGGAAAAGCTTGTTAACTCTCTAGAGGCCATATTTAAGAATGTATCTTCATGAAACATAGTCAGAATGTTAAACTTGATGATCTTTAGGACAAGTTCGAATCTGGGTCATGTCGGGTCAAAAACTAGGTCACCAGGTCAAATCGAAGGAAAAAGCTAGTTAACACTTTAGAGGCCACATTTATGACCATATCTTAATGAAACTTGGTCAGAATGTTAATCTTGATGATCTTTAGGTAAAGTTTAAATCTGGGTCAGGTGGGATCAAAAACTAGGTCACTAGGTCATATCAAAGAAAAAGCTTGTTATCACTCTAGAGGCCACATTTATGGCTGTATCTTCATGAAACTTAGTCAGAATGTTAAACTTGATGATCTTTAGGTCAAGTTCGAAGCTGGGTCAGGTCGGGTCAAAAACTAGGTCACGGGGTCAGATCAAAGGAATAGCTAGTTAACACTTTAGAGGCCACATTTATGACCGTATTTGAATAAAACTTGGTCAGAATGTTAATCTTGATGATCTTTAGGTCAGTAGGTCAGGTGAGCGATACAGTGCCTTCATGGCCCTCTTGTTATTTACTGCTCCTGGCCAATGTGACCTTGACCTTTGACCTAATGACATCAAAATCAATAGGGGTCATCTGCTGGTCATGGCCAACCTAACTATCAATTTTCCTGACACTAGGCCCAAGCGTTCTCGAGTTATTGCCTGGAAACCATTTTACTGTTCCTGGTCACTGTGACCTTTGACATACTGACCTTAAAATCAATAGGGGTCATCTGCTGGTCATGACCAACCTCCCTATCAACTTTCGTGACCCTAGGCCTAAGCGTTCTTGAGTTATCATCCGGAAACTGTTTTACTCTTCAGGGTCACTGTGACCTTGACCTTTAACATACTGACCTCAAAATCAATAGGGGTCATCTGCTGGTCATTACCAGCTCCCTATCAACTTTCATGATCCTAGGCCAAAGTGTTCTAGAGTTATCATCCGGAAACCGTTCTACTATTCAGGGTCACTGTGACCTTGACCTTTGACATACAGACCTCAAAATCAATAGGGGTCATCTGCTGGTGATGACCAACCTCCCTATCAACTTTCATGATCCTAGGCCCAAGCGTTCTTGAGTTATCATCCGGAAACGGAATGGTCTACATTCCGACCGACCGACATCTGCAAAACAATATACCCCTCCTTCTTCGAAGGGGGGCATAATAAGACTATAGTAAGTACATATCACATAAGGGGCGTGGCCATTTTTGACCTTAGAGCAATAATTTCGTCAATTATGGTAGAGTTAAACCCCTTATATCACATGCCAAATATCAAAGCTCAAGAGAAAAAGATTTTTAAAAATGTGATTGCTGAAAACCCATTTTAAACCAAAAAGACCCATACGTTCAATGAACCAGAACCATTTCAACAGATTTGAAAGAGGGGTACCCAGAGATCGTTTGTGTAAAATTTCATCAAAATCCATTCAGTGGTTTTGGAGATGTTGTTTAAAGGAATTGTTAATGAAAAGCGACCACGCCCTTTGGCGGCAATGTTTTTTAACAAATCGTAATAATTTGAACAATCTTGGCAGAGGGTCACATAAGGATCATTTGTGTGAAATTATTTTAAAATTGGGCCAGCAGTTTCACACAAGTTTTTTTAATTTCCACTATATGCATATAGGTAAAAGTGACCACGCCCCTGGCAGCCATGTTTTTGACGAATCAGTATAATTTGAACAATCTTGGTAGAGGGTGACAGGAGGACCATTTGTGTAAAATTATTTCAAAATCGGACCATTGGTTTAGGAGATGGCGTCTTTAGATTTTTCTATTTTTAGCTCTGGCGGCCCCTATGTGCAACCAAGCAGAACCGTTTGAACAACTTTGGAAGAGGACCACTCAAGGGACATCCAGGCCAAGTTTCATCAAAATCCATTCAGTGGGTTTGGTGGAGATGTCGTTTAAACATAATTGTTGATGACGGACCACTTGACGGACAGTGTGATCACAATACCTCACCATGAGCACTTTGTGCTCAGGTGAGCTAAAAAGTGAGAATATCATAATATACAAAATCACAAAAGATGCATTCAGAATTTTTATTATTTCATAAGTACATAATAAACAACTGAGATTTCCAATGTAACATATACAAAATCCATTCATTCTAAATTTTTCAAAATCTCTGGCCTTTGTGCTGAACCATTTTTTTCTGTGTTTTTATACCTATATATAGATGATATGTGTTTGCTACAGTCATAATCTGCCAACAGTACATCTAATCCATTCAAGACTTAAAGGGACATTACTCTGGATCAACATCAAAATTTCAATACTTCTGACACAGACAAATGATATATTAAGACATCCAAAATGATAAACCAGTATTTGTGTATGATTAGAAGTACAACTAAATTCCTTTTTACTCTTATTTGAAATGTGAAATAGCCCAGTACTTTTGATAATTATTTTTGTATTTTATTGATCAAGAGTATTTTTACAGACAAAAATTTTCCAGCAGGTATGGAATCACTTTAAATTATCTTAACATTTGAAATATAACTCAAGGTGTGAAGCTTTAAAATGGAACTCATTCATATTAATGACATTTTTTTCTCTCTCAAAATTTGTTCGACAAATTTTTGTATCCAAAACCTTTTCACCTGTATTCTAGATCGTGGATGAATGACTTCCGAAATAGTCTTCTGTCAAATCACCTTCACTTAAATTCATGTCGCCCACGGATTTAACTTATGGCCTCTTGTTATCTTGTGTTCTATCTACTAAGCTTATACTGTTTTAACCAAATGTATCAAATGTTAACAATAGTTACAAGAAAACATCAAAATAAATCATTTATTTTCTATTAAAAACACTCTGCTTCCTGACAAACACTAAGGGCAAATATGTTATAAAATTAACAAGAGCTGTCTCCGTAGGATGACACATGCCCCCGATGGCACTTTGAATGAATAGTTATGGCCGATGTTAAGAGTTTTGGACCTTTGACCTACGGAGCTGGGTCTTGCGCGCGACACATCGTCTTACTGTGTCACACATTCATGCATAGTTATTTTAAAATCCATGCATGAATGACAAAGATATGGACCGGACATGCCCATCAATGCACTATCATGAAAAATGATCTTTAACGTCTAAGTGTGACCTTGACCTTTGAGCTACGGACCTGGGTCTTGCGCACTGCACGTCGTCTTACTGTGGTACACATTCATGCCAAGTTATTTGAAAATCCATCCATCGATGACAAAGATATGGACCGGACACGCCCATCAATGCACTATCCTTTAACGTCCAAGTGTGACCTTGACCTTTGAGCTACGGACCTGGGTCTTGCGCACTGCACGTCGTCTTACTGTGGTACACATTCATGCCAAGTTATTTGAAAATCCATCCATCGATGACAAAGATATGGACCGGACACGCCCATCAATGCACTATCCTTTAACGTCCAAGTGTGACCTTGACCTTTGAGCTACGGACCTGGGTCTTGCACACTGCACGTCGTCTTACTGTGGCACACATTCATGCCAAGTTATTTGAAAATCCATCCATCGATGACAAAGATATGGACCGGACACGCCCATCAATGCACTATCCTTTAACGTCTAAGTGTGACCTTGACCTTTGAGCTACGGACCTGGGTCTTGCGCACTGCACGTCGTCTTACTGTGGTACACATTCATGCCAAGTTATTTGAAAATCCATCCATCGATGACAAAGATATGGACCGGACACGAAAATTGCGGACGGACCGACAGACTGACAGACCGACGGACAGACAGACGGTTCAAAAACTATATGCCTCCCTTCGGGGGCATAAAAATGGACATTTGTCTCCTCATCCAGTCCACAGGTATCAGTATAACTAAAAGTTTAAGCTGTAAATGAAAATGTCATAATTTGATCATTAAAAAAATTGTAACACATCTTCAACCTATTCCTGCTATTACTTTTAAAGAAAATTTTCTCTGAAATTTCTTAAAGATCGGAATAAGAAATCACAATTATTTTACTTAATAGGTCATTAAAAATCAAAGAGACATTCATGTTACTTAACTAATTTGTGTTATGTTTTCACTGAGTCTGTGTTGCCATGACAAAATTATTGTAGGTAAGAATTCATGCTTATTATAAGAAGATATATTGATTTGCTGAAACACAAGATTCTAAGTGTAAAATGTCAGCATCTGAAGAGCTTTTTGTGAAAAACAAATTTTCATATATCTACTACGTCAGTGCTCCCAGTTTGTTGCAGGCAATCCGTTTTCACAAGTTCACCAACATATTTAACAACAGCAGGGATGATAATGTACCTTTTTTGTTCTTAATATATTCAAAACTACATGAAATAGTTGTAAACATAGAGCAGTGTATAGTTACTAGAAATTAGCTGTGAATTGTTAATTTTCCTCATTCATGTAAAGTATTCCCGTACAAAACCTTTAAATGAAACAAAAGCAATAATTCCCCTTGTCTTCATGAAAATTGAATGGTTTTCGTCACCAAGCACAAGACAGTGTGTACATGACAAACATATCGACCAAAATGGCTTTAGGGATCCAACTCCAAATATTTGTATGTCCAAGCCTCATAATATTCCTAGCAAACATTTTATTCAAAAACTACACTAAAGTATTGCCTCTTTAATTGTTTGAAAGCATGGCATTCATGTGATAAAAAATAACTGGGAAAAATATGTGTCCAAAATTCAGTTTACCTCTTTCAGCATTTTTGCAAACCAACACACAATTTTTATAAGACTCTGGAATATATTATGGCCAGACATTTTCATGTGTAAAAAAATGCTAGTTAAACATCAGTGTCAAAATATTACTACACTAGACGTGTAATACCAAACTGATATCATGGTTTTATTACTTTAATGTGATAAAGGTTTTGGTTTTGCATTTTTTTTTGTAGAAAAATATTTGAACTTTTTGCAGGAGTGGAAACTTTTTTCATGTGAACCAACCTACACAATTAATTGTGAATTTCATGTTCTGGAGACTGTTACACTATTATCCAGCAGAATTTTGTTTGAATAATAATTTTCATTCGCGCACAATGATAGAATTAACAATATAATACTGCAAGTAACATGTAGCTTCTGTCTTTGCTCTGCCCTCTGAAAGTTGAATCAAGTGAAAAGTGTTGTATTTGCAAAATCCTTTGAATTGCCATGACAAATGAAAGCTTTTCATGTTTACCACTTCAGCTGCAAATGGGTGTCAATGGAAATTGCGACTACAGAAAAGAATATTATTGTGTTTATAAACACCGATGTATATTAATAACATCTGATTTCAGTCAAAAATTCCTGGAGAAAATATTTTGAGGAAGATTTACAAAAATAATAATTGAGCCGCGCCATGAGAAAATCAACATAGTGGCTTTGCGACCAGCATGGATCCAGACCAGCCTGCACATCCGCGCAGTCTGGTCAGGATCCATGCTGTTCGCTAACAGTTTCTCCAATTCCAATAGGCTTTGAAAGCGAACAGTATGGAGCCTGACCAGACTGCGTGGATGCGCAGGCTGGTCTGGATTCATGCATGTCGCAAAGCCACTATGTTGGTTTTCACATGGCACGGCTCATATGATGAACAGAAGTAGTAGTTTTTGTTTCTAGTAATAAAACTGTCTGCTCTAGTGGAGAGGTCCAGCAGGTCAGGCATTGTATTAATGATTGTACTGTTCTGTCACATGGCAGTTTGTGTCCAAGGAAAGGCAACCTTTTTTCAAATATTCATTTGTAATGTTTTGAAGATAAAATTAAACATTTACAGTGACATTATTAATACAAGTGGGGAAATAATTTCCACTAATTTAGTGGTTGCAGCAATTCAAGAAAAAAAAATTCAGCAAAGGAAGAAAATACCTATTCATTTCATCTTCAAACTCTGAAATCTGCAAGTTCAAATCTCAAAAAGAGCGATACATTTTGATTATTGCACGTCAAAATCGTCGAGTCATGCTTATCATTTGTGCCATGTTTCTTATAAAATCCATCCATGCATGAGAGTTACATACCATGCTTTATGCCTTCCCAAGGGTTGGCATAAAAACTTGTGTTATCATACAAAGAAAACAACATAATTTACCTTAAGTCAGTAGACTGTAGTGACAATTGGCCATTTCTGTACTTAATCTCTTTAATATATAATTTTGGCAATCTGGCTGTTTTCACTTGGCTTCTCCGCAACAACCAGAGAATACCAAAATCACATAAGGAAAATACATTTTTATTTGTTCGTTATTTTTTTTTTTTGTTTAATGCCTTTTTTCCAACTATTTCAGTTATGTAATGCCGGGCACTTAATCTAACCCGTGTTCCTGGATTCTGTACCAGTACATGTACAAACCTGTTCTCTGCAAGTAATTGCCAACTTCCCCACATGAATCAGAGATGGAGGACGACTGATTTCAGACACAATGTCTTTTATCAAATCGTCATGAAGAACATACACCTTGTCCAGGGCTCAAATTCACGACCCTGCAATCTGTAGATATGTGCTCTCCCTATAGAGCTAAGCGGGCATAACTGAAGAGAAATTGCTGAATGTCACAATGGGTCCACTACCTTAAAATCTCAGATAAAAACATCTTGTACAAAATTCATTGTTTAACTAATACACTTCAGCCATTTTGGCTTTTATCCATTTTACAGTCTAGTATTCAAACACAAAACATCATTTTCCCTTTATCTGAACTCTTAACACAAGTATACTATACAAACAAACCCACATTTTAATTCCCAGAAAAAAAATACCAGTATAGATCATTCACAGCTTCTTATCTAACCTCGAAGCATGATCATGTAGTACACTT
Organism: Mercenaria mercenaria; assembly: GCF_021730395.1. Classification (NCBI taxonomy): domain Eukaryota; kingdom Metazoa; phylum Mollusca; class Bivalvia; order Venerida; family Veneridae; genus Mercenaria; species Mercenaria mercenaria. Next base: position 44,252,903 of record NC_069368.1, read on the forward strand.
AAGACAAACTTTTCCCATCTACACATGTATGCGGTATCATCTACACATGTATGCAGTACACCCGCACAGGAAAAAAAACCTCGGTGTCAACACTATATTAATGGATGTATAAAGCTGCCCCAGATTCTGCATGCATCAACAATTATCAAGTATAACAAAAATATCCCAAGCTTGCAAAGTGAACATCTTCGATATACACTATAATCCATATATGCACCAAGTCCGTTTTAAGATTAAGATTAATATATTTTCTCCTAGCACTTTCAGAGTTAACTAAAACCTGCTCAATGTGCCTTGTACCTGACATTTATAATGTCCATGTCTGGCACATGATTAATCCAACACTTGATCGCATTAAATGTAGTCAAAACTTATACAGTAGGTAACTTTAACCGTCCACAAACCAGGTGTAGAGTTTCTGACCATTTATCAAATATCTGCTTTTAATCAAACACTTCTAAGCTTTCAAATACGAATCAGTTTTGTCCCCAAACACTTAGTGTAAAAAATTGGGTTAAAGTTCACATTCACATCTGTACCAGTTTTATGAGGTATCGTGACTTTTTAAAAGATCAGCATCAAGCACTTTTGATCATTTTTACCCAACTTGACTGGTATACTCCGACTCAGGTATTGTTTCCCCATTCAATATATGCAGAATTAAGATTTAACTATTTTTGCAGAGTTTGTATTTCAATCACTATCATCATCTACAGGCGTGACTTTCTTTCTCTTTTTTGCTCGTGGTTTTATATTTTCCTCCTGAAATTATACAAATTCTTCTGTTAAAGAATACACCATCAAGTATATATCCTTATTTTTTTTTTTTTAATTTTGAAGCTATGTATTAAAATTCCACTGTGCCAAGATGATAAAAATCACATTTTTTTCTAATTTTGAAGACTTGCAGTATAATTCAAGAAAGATTTTTTGGTAAAAGGAATGACCAATATGGGACAAGTCCAAATGAGGCCAAGATTACTAAATTTTGAAGGCTACAGTTCAATTCCCAATATTTATCATAGGAAAACCAGAGTTTGGAATTCTTAGGCTTATGAATATATCACGAAAGGCCTGAGTGATATATTCCTAAGCATTAGAACGACAAACGAGGGTTATTCTACGATAAACCTTATTTTGTAAACATGTAATTTGGTTTCAGACAAAATATTGTCAATAAACCTGTGTTTCACAAGGACCAGGTCTGTGGTTTGTTTTGTGTTTATAGCCTTTTTTCAACAGTATTTCAGTCATGTAATGGCTGGCAGTTAACCTTACCAGTGTTCCTGGCTTCTGTACCAGTACAAACCTGTTCTCCGCAAGTAACTGCCAACTTCCCCACATGTGAATTATCAGAGGTGGAGGACAAATGATTTCAGACACAATGTCTTTTATCAAATCGTCACTGAGAACAAACACCCCGCCCGGGAATCGAACTTGCGACCCAGCAATCCGTAGACCAATGCTCTCCCTACTGAGCTAAGCGGGTGGGCCATAATTCCTTAAACTTGTTTCCTGCGGACAATCTTATCTCACATGAAAAACCACCAAACTTACCTCACTACTTGAAGAGTCACTCTCGGAATCATCTATCACAAGTTTACGATTCTTGGATGATTTACTAGATGAAGAGCTCTGATTGGATGTTGAAGCAGCTGCAGCTGCTGCACGTCGTCCAGGAAGACCTCGTAAAACACGGGTTGATTTAAAGTCCACAATATCCTCAGCTAAAGCTAGGAGATCACTAAACCTGAAAATAGCATTGCTGTAAATTCAGTAAGACCTTTTGGATATTCATCTTTCTTACCTCATACCTTAACTACTACTGCTCCGATTTTAAGTTATCTGACAGCAATTATTTGATTATCTGATTTAATGTTCCTTGAATTTAAATCAAAACAACGTTGCTTTCGCAAGTGTAAGTCAACTTCCGAACATGACAAAGTTGATGCTGTTATTTCAAATTATTTAACTTCCCATAATATCTGTCTGAAGGTAGAGCAAATATTTGCAACTATTTTTTTTCCCAATGGAAAAGAAAGACACCAGGGGTACCTTCAACATAATTTTAGCCATTGACAGCCATTTTAGACAATCTGCAAGGAAACTAACACAAGGCATGTATAAAAGGAACAGAATCTCTGGTGAGGCTCAACTCCATAGTGGTGATTTGTATGTTTTTGGTTTAACACTGTTTTTCAAGTGCAAGTATAAACCTTTTCTCCACAAGTAACTGCCAACTTCCCCACATGAATTGAGAGGTGGAGGATGAATAATTTCAGACAAAATGTCTTTTATCAAATCGCCATGGAGAACATATGCCTCGACTTGGGATCAAACTCGTGACCCCATGATGCATACATCTGCACCCTCCCTATTGAGCTAAGTGGGCATAGCAAAGACCACTCTCTCACACAGGCCATACACGATACAAGAATGAGTACTGCATGCTTTGAGACAATCCATCTCAGTAAAATTGGCCCCAAAGAATACAAGTAAGCCATGCAGTCTTCTGTGCACTTACTTTGTTTTCTGTGAGTCGCTGGCCGTCTGCTGCACCTGCTGTAATGCTGTCTGTATGCTTTCATGATTTAATACTGTAAACACATGGCAAATAATTACTGTTTTTTTTCCTTTATTAAACAACTTTTTTCAACAATATTTCTTTTAAGTTGTACTGTTAACATATCCAGTGATCCTGGAATCTGGACCAGAACTACTTTTTCTGCACAAGTATCAGACAACTTCTCCACATTATCAGAGTTTGAGAAGTTGAACAAATGGCTTACAGCATTGCACCTTTTGTACAATTGCCATGGAGATTATTTATCAAGAAAGTCAAAAATTTAAATGAGCAAGTCATATAGATCAATAAAAATATTATTTCGTATTACAGAGAGCATTTCCGTACTTTCACTATTTTCTGCAAAGTCATTTTATTTCCATGGCAACAGAATATCAAGCAACGAAAGCAATATATTTTTATAGTTAAAATGGAAATTAATGGACATTTTGAAACGCAAGTCAGCAAAATGTTACTTGTATGAAATGATGACTAATGCACGAATGTACCACTGAGTGACCCCTCAATGGTCTCACAACATGGGAAGAAATGACAGTGTGTAGTTTCAAATAAAGGTAATGCTACAACTTACATGAGATGTTTCGACATATCTGTCGCATATGATCAAGATGTGACAAGATCTGATCTGCGTTTGGAATATCCTTCTTTGTGTTTGATCCAGGCCTGTAGTAAAGATATAGCATACAAACAATCACAATATAAACAGAAATACTTCAAGCAGCCTTCACTGCATTTCTGAATTTCAATGAGTCATTTTGAATCACATATGTAAAATTTCATTTTTTTTTTTTTGACTGACCAACTAGCTTCGACAGCAATGCAGTCTGTGGGATTAATTTATTTTTCTATTCCGAAAAAGACAATACATGTATGTTTAAAGTTGTTTGTCTTCCACATTGGACTGATGTGGAGAAGTTGTAAGTTACAAATAGAAATAAGTAGCTGTAAAATCAGTACACTTTGCTATGACTTTATTTTCTCTATAGTCCCTAACTTTCTGCATTCAAAAAAGTAACAAGAGCTGTGTAATGACAGCAATGCTAGACTTTTCAATTGGATGAATATAAAAGTCAAAAAAGGGGCATAATTTTGTAAAAATGCAAAACAGAGTTATGGAACCTGTATAATGCATGTCACTGTGGATAAGTGTGTGAAGTTTCAATCCATTCCCACGAGTGGTTACTGAGAAACCTTAACTTAACCAAATTGGGATGCGAATAAACCTGATTAGTAGGACTTTATGGAATCCTGAAACACTGATTAGGTTAACTGCCCTTTCATAATTTTAGACATGTTGAAAAAAACGTGGTATCAAACAATATTTTTTGACTTTCTTATTGATTTAAACAGGCTTAGCTTTTGAAATGTTACAAATGAAACGATCTGGAGAGATTTGCAATATTAAAGCGATCTGAATAGCATCATCCTGTGGTTTGTATGCCAAATAGGTATAACTGTACTGAACTTAAAAGAAGACACTGTCATATAAACTCTAATAATGAAAGAATCAATATCTACACAGCTTCCAGGGAAGTCACAATCCTCTGAGATAAGTTAACAACAGTTTGTCTATCTTTCAACAACTGATGATTGAAACTACCTATTTCTATGACAGTTTGACTCATTGGCAAAATTACCTTAGTTACTGGAGTTAAATATCAGGTTAAGAAAACTGTTTCTGCATATGCATTATTTATAGGTAAAAATATCTGTTGTGGTGGGAGCAAGCATTATATAACATAGAAAAAATAAACATAAACAAACTTGAGCTGCTTTTGAGAAAAGCACATGTCTCCCACAAGTGCCTAATCATCTGAATAGTAGTATATGAGGCAACCATGCACGAAAAGACTTCTTGGGGCATAAATGACTCATATACTACTATTCACATGATTAGTAGTATATGATTCATTTATACCCCAAGACCATAGCGATTTTCGGTAATTCAAGGGCCATAATTCCGAAAATGCCTGGGTCGATTTGCCTAGTTGGTCGAGGACTTATTGGCAAACACATTTTGTTCAAGTTTGGTGAAGATCGGATGAGGAATGTTTGACTTAAAGAGTGCAGACAAGATTTGTGACAGACTGACGCACACACAGACTGACACACACACACAACAGGAGTAAATCAATATGTATCCCAAAGTATAGGAGACATAATAAACTGAAATTTTTGTCCTGATATATTATCAACTTTTTCATACTGACAATACACTGACAATACAGCTGTGTCATAATTAACTAAAACCGTCAAATTCCACAGCTGTTAATGACAGTGATTCACTCCATGATCAAACTTAAAAGCACATCCGATAGTTTCCACATTGCAATTTGGTGTGCATTGTGTACGTCAGCTAGCAGTAACTCACAATGTCTATTTCTCCATGTGTTGCTATTTGCTTCTTCTTTTTAAGAGTTGTGGTAAATAACAAATTAAAACGACAAACTTAATATTTCTTTAATTGATACAGTGTATTGCAGTAACATCTGCAACATGCAATAAGATGTTTCTTAGGCAAAACCTTCAAATATATATACATCTGGAAACTTCACAAGCAATTTTGTTAAAGGGAGATAAAGTTTTCACACACAATGCAAAAAATTAGCATCATATGCTGTGAATATTTGACTAGTTTGATAGATCTTATTTTCTGTTAGTTACACACAAAACAGGAAAAATATCTAGTAGAATTTATTTCAAAACTAAAGTCCAATTTATTTTTTGTTCATTTTTTATCTGTCAAAATATCATTCTTCCTCATGATGTATTTTTGCGTCAAAATTTGTTCAAGTACATTTGTACCGAATTGCTACTCAATACTAATAAACATAGTTTCCTACTGTATTTATTGTATCGAAAAACTGTTGTTGTATTTTTTCTCAATTTTTCAAGAGTTGTCTCCCTTGAACACTGGTACACCACAACCTATCAGTTTAATTATTTATATCTGACACTAACATGTATACATTGTATCTTAATATTTGTCATATTTATAAGAAAATCTATTGGAAAGTACCAGAACAGTCTTTAAAATCAGCAAAATAGATGCTAATACTTACCTATGCCGTTTTTTGTTGGGAGTTCCTCCATTCACCTTAGAAAACTGAGAGTATATCAACTCTGCTAATTTATCCTCAAATTCCTGAGCCCAATAGTTCAAAATTGACACAGTAAAAAAGTCATTCCTTTTACACTCCCTGCACAGTATTGGTCTTAATAAGTCTGATGAAGGACTGAAATACAAGAAAAAAACACTAAACTTGCAGTTAGGACTTCAAATAATGATCTCGTCTACATTAGACAAGAAAATCTAAATCTGTTTTCTCAAGAACTCTTCTCTGAAAATCCCACAGCTCTGTTAAACTGCAAACTTTCAACATCAGTCCTAGGTGAGTTTAAACTTCCATCTAAATGATTTATTGTGACCTCAACCATGAGACCGAGGTGCTCACCTCAGTCTATAGGTAACCTTTTATGTTGAGCTGTCCACAGAAATTTTGTAGTTTAAAATCATCTCACAATTGTAAAATCATATTTTTTAAGCTTGTTTAGTTAACTTAATAACATATGATTTAAAAAAAAAACTAGCATTTCACTACCTTAAATCACTTGTCATAAAACTTTCTTCAATACAAAGTTAAACATCATCACTTCATTTTCTTCTAAACAAACTGGTGTTAATTTTATACATGTCGATATTATTTAAATATTGTAAAATAAGTCTTACCAATCTTGCTTTAGTAACACCATTATACTTGTTAAAGCCTCTGCATGTGCTGTAATGGAAAATAATACAATGTCAGTAGCAGATAATCAATGTTCAAACAGCTCCAAGTAAAAAATGAAATGCTAAACCATTTGTCAGAATCTATCTAAAACATCACAGCTAATATAAAATATAATGTTTAACTTGATGTTTTGAATCTTAACTTTTAGCTTCCTGGCGGCAAGTAATTTTGCCTTTGTGACCAGTGCAGTCCAAGATCATGGTCTGCACTATTCGCTCTTAAGTCAGTAAATTTTCAGTGAACACTACTTTGAATAATAAGTGATGCTGCCCAAATGGCATGATGGACCAGTCTATTTCAGAAATTTAGCAGGGTAAAGGTTAATGGTCACATGGCCACAAAAAAGCATTTCTGTTGAGGAAGATTCAAGGTCTCATTTCGAGAATTACTGAAAGACTGTGCAGACAGCACAGAAGTGCTATGCGGCTCTGTCGAGAATGTTTTTTTCCAATTATAGGTAATGCAATTATTGCATTAAGGATTTTTAAGAGTACCTTTCCAATATTTACTGTTTCTTCAAAATGGAGAAGTGAACCATGTATTGTTCAACAAGAGGACCATGATGGTCCTGAATCGCTCACCTATCCCCACATGACCCAGTGTTGAACTGAGTATGATGTCATTATTTCTATTATTTGACATAGTGACCTAGTTTTTGAGCACATGTGACCTAGATATCATCAAGATAAAAAGTTCTGACCAATTTTCATGAAGATCCATTGAAAAATATGGCCTCTAGAGAGGTCACAAGGTTTTTCTATTATTTGACCTAATGGCCTAGTTTTTGAAGGCACGTGACCCACTTTTAAACTTGACCTAGATATCATCAAGGTGAACATTCTCACCAATTTTCATGAAGATCTCGTGAAAAATATAGCCTCTAGAGAGGTCACAAGGTTTTTCTATTTTTCGACCTACTGACCTAGTTTTTGACCGCACATGACCCAGTTACAAACCTGACCTAGATATCATCAAGCTGAACATTCTGACCAATTTTCATGAAGATCCGTTGAGAAATATGGCCTCTAGAGAGGTCACAAGGTTTTTTCTATTTTTAGACCTACTGACCTAGTTTTTAACCCCACGTGACCCAGTTTCGAACTTGACTTAGATATCATCAAGATGAACATTCTGACCAATATTCATGAAGATCTCATGAAAAATATGGCCTCTAGAGAGGTCACAAGGTTTTTCTATTTTTAGATCTACTGACCTAGTTTTTAACCCCACGTGACCCAGTTTCGAACTTGACCTAGATATCTTCAAGGTAAACACTCTGACCAATTTTCATGAAGATCCATTGAAAAATATCGCCTCTAGAGAGGTCACAAGGTTTTCCTATTTTTAGACCTACTGACCTAGTTTTTAATCCGTGACCCAGTTTCGAACTTGACCTAGATATCATCAAGGTGAACATTCTGACCAATTTTCATGAAGATCCATTGAGAAATATGGCCTCTAGAGAGGTCACAAGGTTTTTCTATTTTTAGATCTACTGACCTAGTTTTTGATCCCACATGACCCAGTTTCGAACTTGACCTAGATATCATTAAGGTGAACATTCTGACCAATTTTCATGAAGATCCATTGAGAAATATGGCCTCTAGAGAGGTCACAAGGTTTTTCTATTTTTAGATCTACTGACCTAGTTTTTAATCCCACGTGACCCAGTTTCGAACTTGACCTAGATATCATCAAGGTGAACATTCTGACCAATAATCATGAAGATCCATTGAGAAATATGGCCTCTAGGGAGGTCACAAGGTTTTTCTATTTTTAGACCTACTGACCTAGTTTTTGACCCTACGTGACCCAGTTTCGAACTTGACCTAGATATCATCAAGATAAACATTCTGACCAATATTCATGAAGATCTCATGAAAAATATGGCCTCTAGAGAAGGTCACAAGGTTTTTCTATTTTTAGACCTACTGACCTAGTTTTTGACCCTACGTGACCCAGTTTCGAACTTGACCTAGAAATCATCAAGGTAAACATTCTGACCAATATTCATGAAGATCTCATGAAAAATATGGCCTCTAGAGAGGTCACAAGGTTTTTCTATTTTTAGACCTACTGACCTAGTTTTTGAACCCACGTGACCCAGTTTCGAACTTGACCTAGATATCATCAAGGTGAACATTCTGACCAATTTTCATGAAGATCTTATGAAATATATGGCCTCTAGAGAGGTCACAAGGTTTTTCTATTTTTAGACCTACTGACCTAGTTTTTGATGGCACGTGACCCAGTTCCGAACTTGACCTAGATATCATCAAGATGAACATTCTGACCAACTTTCATAAAGATCCCATGAAAAATGTGACCTCTAGAGTGGTCACAAGCAAAAGTTTACGGACGCACGACGGATGACGGACACCGCGCGATCACAAAAGCTCACCTTGTCACTTTGTGACAGGTGAGCTAATAAAAAATATTGATTTTAGGGTAGATATTATGTTTTCCCATAACAATGGCAATATCTGATTTTCTAATTTTACTCAAGTGAAAACACATAGTATGAACTACCAAGCCTTGTAGTAGATTTCAAGCATTAATTAAATATTACTCTGAAAGTCCAGTTTGGGTAGAATTGGCATGATGTGTTCTACAGGTATGTTATGAGCTGTGATGAGCTGCCACAGAAAGTACTGTTCCAATGTCTCCCATTCTAGGCTGGCATCTGTAGTGTAATCAATATAGGGTAAACTTAACATAGAGAATAACTGAGAAATAAGACCAATCCCTAATTTCAATTTATGTTCAAATACTGTATAGTTTAAGGAGAAGCATATAAAAATATCAATATGTACGTGTTGATGAAACTACTCGTAACCTTTTCAAATGTCAATGAAATGATTTGACATTCAGTACAAAGACAGTGATAAAAAGAAATTAACAGCTAAGACGACCAAATGCCAAACTGTCATGATGACGTAAATTTGGCCTATCTCCTCATGTTCTTATTCTAAGACAATGTAATGCATAGTAACAACACTTGTGGCATTCTTTAACAAAACATTACCTCTAAACTACATCAAAGGCCTGATGTCAGAGTAAGAATATTATTTCCATCTTACGGTAAAAACTGTTAATTGAAGAACTTTTTTGAAACCTTTTAGCAATGATTAACATTGTTTTCCACAACATTTATATATTAAGAGGACTTTCAATGCGTGATTAATCACAAGCCTGGTCACTTTAACCATTACCATGCTGCACACAATTGATTCTGCCTTTGTGACCATATCCATGCAGTCTGATCATGATCTGCACTGTTCGCCATTTAGTCACATGTACCTTTAAAGGGCAAAATGTGCACTTACTGAGTACAGAGAGGAATGATTCCTTTCTGAACATGACAAGATTTCCCTGAAGTATCTGACAGATAAGTTCCTGCAGTTGTGATCCATCTATAGATGATACTATCAAATGTAATAACTCCGCACTACCCATACATATGTTTGGAAACTGAAATAAAATAATGCAAAACGCATACTGTTATTTAGCACAAATGTATTCTTCTAGAAGTCTTGGTTTGATTTTCATTGTTAAGGATATTACCAGGTAATGTTGTCAGGCAATGTGACCAGGCAATGTTGTCAGCCAATGTTATCAGGCTATATTACAAGGCAATGGTACTAGGCAATTTCATTCAGTAATGTCACAAAGCAATGTTGCCATACAGATGACGACAATGCTATCTAAAAGTGCAAAAGTAATAATTTCAAATACAAAAGAGGGCCCAGTCACTAGTTCTTAACCAACTAATTTTCATAAAAACAAACATTCTGACAGTGTAAATCTGGTACACCATTAGCCCAAGTTTTTTTCAATGATTTAATCCAGAAATCTGTTTTTTATCCAAGAGACAAGTTAAAAATTTGTTGTTAGATTTTTTTAAGAGAAATACTCTCATAAAATCATATACAAAATATGGCCTTCAAAGTGTTAACAAACTTTTCTATGACTTCATCTAATGATCTATTTTTTAAATTCAGATAACCCAGTTTTGATCTTCACCTAGAATTCACAGAGAAAACTACTCTTATAATATTTTGTGATGGACAGTTAGAAAATGTGACCCCTAAAATGTCAAGAGTTTTTTTTCTCTACGAGTTGGCCTATAGATCTACTTTTTAAACCCGTCCAAGAGTTCACTGAGGAAAACATTCTGATTAAATTTCATTAAGACTGCAAAAATTATGACCTCTGGAGTGTTAACAGTAAAATTGTGGTACTTGACGACAAACAACCAAGGACGACAGACATGGGGTATCACAATAGCTCACATTGAGCACTAAATACTCAGATGAGCAAAACTCAACAAAAGGATATTATTATACTCTTTCTTCCCGCAAATCCAGACATTAGGGATTATACCCCAGAGAATATGCGCAATAACTGAAATCATTTTTGCTAAAATGCAGTGGATATATATGGCAATATACAAGCTCCAGTGATAACAACATAGTCGCTCACAAAAAAAGTACCTAGTTCTATTATATGGAAAAATCTTTCTTAGAATACAATTTTTCCTTATAATACTGGCTTTTAGCCAGGGACTGCGTTTTAGGCGAAGTTGAGCGATAACTTCGCCTTAAAATATTTCACTTCGCCCTTCCCGCCCAGAAAAGCGAAGTTCAAGTCGCCCTAAAATTGGACAAAAGGAAAACATTATCGGCAATAAAGTGCACCGAGATAATACATCTCGGTTATGTGTAAACACAATACGCAATACACAGAATGTCACCGGGAGGCACGCGCAACGTGTCCATGACAACAAAAGATGATCACTCAATTTCAGATTGACGCCGCATGATAAGCTGCTAATTGTTTGCATTTTATGTGATATTGCAGTAAACGATAATTAAAGAATGAAAGAGTAATAATTAAATGTGACCGAATCGGAGATCAGAGACCCCGAAAACTTCGTAAAACAGCGATAATTAACTTCCGAATTACAAACCTAATTACGTGTCAGTCCGCGCGTGGCGTGATTGGCATGTCAGTAGCTAATTTACATACGACGCTCCGCCTACTGTCATACTTCCATTTGTGGCGGCGAACAAACATTGAAATTCACCGAGATTTTGACTGACAAAGCAGAACTCGAGACGCATATCACGGATCGAGCCGACGCACGGGATACTTTTTTTGTGTGGGTCAAATTCGAGTTTTTTTTTATTTTCGCGGGTCAAAACACGGAACCTCGGGTCAACCGAATGCCCTCGGTACTTTATAAGGAGATGTCTTATCCAGTAATTCATGGTTTCGGATAAAAATTGTTTCGAAATTTTTATTGCCATCACAATGTAGGCTACCCGTTACTCCTGACGTTTATTTTTCAATCGAGATCTGCTTACTAATCATTTTAATCTTCATTTCTCTTTCATTAAAAACATAGATTAAAGTTAAATATAAGGCCCTTGACAAACTATTTAATTTGTTGTTTGATAAAAATAGCAGACAACTCTTTTAGTACATTTTGAAATGTGTTAAAGGGAGGTAATACATTTAACAAATTTTTAGATTTTTTATTGTCAAAATACGTAGTTTAAAAATATTGCAGATTTTTAAGTCTTTTATCTACTGATCAATACAAATAACATTTCATTGTAAGTTTGAGAGTTTTTTAAACTCTGTACTTTGTCAAATTGAAAGAACTACATATAAAATTTTTAAACTCAAAATGCTCACATAAGTGAAAAAGCTGCTCTAGGAAAGAAGAAATCCAAGAAATATTAAGTACTGGTTATATGTGGAAAGATTTGTTGTGTCAAGTTGTCAAACATTTTTCAGTAAAACAGTGCAAATATGTACTGTATTGTTGAAACATTGCACCATTTTTATTTATGTCTTAAAAAGATGATACTACAAATGGAACTGAATAAACATTATTATTGTTATTTAATACAAGTAAACAATGTCCTGTCTCACGTTTGCCAAACTTCTCCCAAAATTTCAAAACTTCTCCCTATTTCCCCAGTAGGGAGAAGTCACTTCTCCCTAATTTTCCGGGCTAAGGTACATACATGTGATCTCCCGCGCGGGAGGGTTAAAATCCCGATTTTTTCACTTTGCCTCCCGTCTCCCGACCAAAACCATATTTCTCCCGCTTTTCAAAAAAAAAAAAAAAGTCAGTATTTTGAATGGGTTGATAATTACCGAGGAGTGCCAAACATGTTTACACAGTAAATCAAAGTATCACCGACTGTTGTGTATTATACATGTTTGACACGCATGTAGCTGGAGGAAAGAGTTGTTTGTCAAAGGTGAATTAGGCCTATTAATTGTTTGTTTTGATAAGGGATTAGGCAAGCAGGGCCTTTTCCACCTGCCTCACGGGGCCGAATATCGACCTATTCTCAATGCCAATTAGGCTCCATTTTTTACCAATTTGAAGCAAAAAACTCTCAGTCATAAGAAATAATTCCCAACTGAAATGAATTTTAATTATTCAAAGAAAAGTTTTGTCCGGTAATAAAATCTCATAAACCTAACCCATTACTATTTTTAGAACAGGAGTGTTATTTCCCCTTATGCAGTTACTAAAGTCGGACTTATTTCATTGAAAATTGGATGAAAATACACACTCATTTATTTGATAACATCAATCTACATTATTTTGGTAAAGGTAAATACACGTTGATGCATTTCTGTTCTCTATTTTTCATGCCAAAATCATCATATTTTTATACGAAAGTGGGTGGGGTAAGATCGAATTTACATAATTTATGAGTTGTGTTCAGACCAATTTAAAGCTTCAGTTTTTTTCAGTCCTCCAGTAGAATAATGTTAATGCATGTTCACCACCATTTCAGACCTAAATTGAGACTTTGTTTCTACAAATTTAATCTGTTAAGAAAGTTTAAAGTTAGAACAAGAGGGACCTTCTGTAAGACAGCATGCTCGATTTTTCTCAGTGACTGACTCTGAATTAAAGCTTTGCCAGTAAAAGGGGCAATTAAAGCTTTGCCAGTAAAAGGGGCATAATAGTCAATAGCTTTGACTGTAACAGAGATATTAGACATTATAAAACTTTAACAAAAAATGTAATTTAAAAAGTGGCATAACATTGTCAAAATTCAAATCAAGAGTTATGAGGATTGTTTCTTCTGGTGTATACATTATTGTGTGGCCAAAATTACTGGATTTTGTCACTAAGTTATGTGTCCGCGCGCTTAATTTATGTCGATAAAAAACCTCCAGTTTTGAGACCCCAACTCCAGCTGAAAAATGGCAAACCTCCAGTTTTGGGATTCTGAACTTATCACATGTATGAAGGTAGTCCCTGCTTTTAGCTATTTTTTGTTGAGAAATGTAACTGACATGAGTATATGTTTGGCATCAGAAATGTAATTTACCTTTGTATATATTTCTAGCACAGGAAACATAAGTAACATGTGTGTATGTGTATGGTATGATGAAAGTAACTTCATGTGTATGTATGTCTGGCATGAGAAAAGTAACTTAAATGTGTGTATATATCAGGTATGATTAATGTAACTAAGATGAATGCATGTCTCTGGCATGAGTAAAGTAGCTTACATGTGAGTGTATGTCTGGCACGAGAAAAGTAGCTTCATGTGGTGAGTATATTTCTGGCAGGAGGAAAGTAGCTTCATGTGGTGAGTGTATTTCTGGCAGGAGGAAAGTAGCTTCATGTGTGTATATGTCTGGCATGAGAAAAGTAGCTTCATGTGTGTATATGTCTGGCATGAGAGAAGTAGCTTCATGTGAGTATATGTCTGCAGGGTTGCCAGCACTCTAGGTGAATAAAATTCCCTGACTTTTCCCTGACCAATTCATGTTTTTCACTGACCAAAACCGCCAAACATTTAAACGGCCTCCTAACATCTCCTACAGCCGTCCAATCCTCCCATTATTTTTTTTCCAAATGTTTTGTATTTATTTTCCAATATATTAAACATAAACATCAAACACAATGATACTAAACATGGTTTTCTTTCTTGTATGACTGTTTGGTGGGCAAGTCAATGAAACATAATCGTGACTATTGGTCAGTGAAACCTAATTATTAAGAGATACATATCAAAAGCATCTTTGCAAGACATGTAACTATCAAAAATCTAACATCTTTTAAGGTACACTTTCCTCATGGTAAAAACAATAAAGTATGGTTAATAACAAGACCATTGGAAACCTGCTAGTATTAGCAAAATATCATTCTCAAAAATCCAAGATCTGTTATTATACAGTTTCCTAGAGGCAAAAACAATAAAACACCATGACTAATAGCAAGAAAAATGGGGGATTTAAACAAATTAAATGCATGTTACAGTATTACATCATTAAACCTTGTTTTTAATTACTTAAATTTAATGCTTGAAGACTGCCATAGCCACAAAAGTTTAAAATGATTAACTTCTTCGAGCTTTGAAATCATTTTTCCCTGACTTTTCCCTGACTTTCCAGGATTTTCATTTTTCACTGACCAAATTTTAAAATTCCCTGACAATTCCCTGACCTTCATGTGTGTATATGTCTGGCATGAGAGAAGTAGCTTCATGTGAGTATATGTCTGGCATGAGAGAAGTAGCTTCATGTGTGTATATGTCTGGCATGAGAGAAGTAGCTTCATGTGAGTATATGTCTGGCATGAGAGAAGTAGCTTCATGTGAGTATATGTCTGGCATGAGAGAAGTAGCTTACATGTGAGTATATGTCTGGCATGACAGAAGTAGCTTCATGTGAGTATATGTCTGGCATGAGAGAAGTAGCTTCATGTGTGTATATGTCTGGCATGAGGAAAGTAACTTAGATGTGTGTATTTGTCTGGAATGAGAAAAGTTACTTACATGTGTGTATATGTCTGGCATGAGAAATGTAAACAGTCTGACATCATCTTCTTGACAGATCTTCATGTCTGCCATTAAACACGACTCTAGAGAATATCCATCCAAACTTTTCACAAAATCTTTATACGTAGACATCTTCTCATCACTCAGTTTACTGGAAACAAAATTTGTCATTTATATTCAAAACTGTATCAAATCAGCTTCTTTATTCATGAACAGTGGACATCAATGACTCTTGCACATGACCTCATGTAATCTTAGATGTTTTCCTTATATTTTCTATATTTGAATCAAAGTACCCAACTGATATGGATGCCAATCAATAAATTGTAAACTGTCCACACAGGGATCGTCAAACAGAAGCTATTAAGGTAAGAATCATCACTTTCTTTTAAAATATTCCTTTGCATTTGACTGTAAGGATTCAAATAACATTCTTTATGTTGAATTTATATACAAATGTTTTCCTATGGACAAATCATTTGTATGTTGCAATGTACAGACTTACCCAACTTTAAGGAAGTAGAGAAGATGATATCCTATCCTAGGCTGCTTCATGTACATCTCCCCTAGCAACTGTAACAATGGTATCCGGGAAGGATCTTCTTCTGGTGTAGAACTTAAAAATCTTTAAATAGAAGGGTTATAAAATGTAGCACATTCGATACTCCCTCTAAAAGGGAGTTAACTCCTATCAAAATATAATGTCACTGTACAAGATGATTATTCCTTGGCAGTTGAAAACATTAAAAGGCTAGCACTACTAATAAACAGACCTGTAAAAACCATAACTTTCAAAAATATTGCCATTCTATGTTATTTTTCTTCTTATTTCAGGTATTTACATGGGCTTTCACCAAATTATACTCATTTTACATATGCAATACCACAATGCCTTAATCTTTAGGTTAAAAAATGTTAAGAGATTTTTAGATTTCTTTTAAATTTAAATCTGGCGGAGTGTTTATCTTTATATCTATATATCAGCCCTTCCCTGAGAAAACCTGTATTAGTTCAATTTTTCATATTTGAAATGTAAAAGAATGTTCTTTATGAATATTCTGTTAATTGGTATTTTCCCTGCTTTGGAACAGTTCTGCCAGTATTTAACTAACAAGTATAAAACAAAGCTGTATTACAACTCACCTTAACATAACAAACAATGGGGTACCAATGGATTCTTCTAATGACCTGCAGATAAATAAAGATAACTTTTGTTAAGAAGTGTTCTTCATATATATGTCCTCATTCCTCAATACAAATTATAGTTCATAGGCAACTATCCAACTTTTCATATGAAGACCCCAGGTGGCCGTCTTGGCTTTATTTCAGGCCTAAACAGCATCTGGATAGAACCATCCACATTCTGTAGGCTTACTCACATGGAAAAATTCTACACCTCATGGGAGGTTTCAAACCCATAGCAGTATTGGGCAAGTGATTCAAAGTCAGCCACCTTGAACACTCTGCCATGAAGGCCCCTTATCCTGATTTCTACCACTAACACAGTTAATGCTCAGGGATTTATATAGATCTTACAGAAGTTTTGTTTAAGTGGTTAGTCAGCAAGTTTTCTTAATTTTTAGCTAAACCATTTCTCAAATGAAAATGATTTAAGCATGAAATAATTCAATTCAAATTGATTTAGACATAATTCAGTTCAAAATGATTAAGGGTTTATGCTCTACTTTCTGATGAATACTGACCATACAATGCAATTTGTCAGTCAAATCTTGTGAAAAAACCATCTCCAAAATGAACAGAAACCAAGATACCCTAAGTGTCTGTCTTTATCTCTCGGAAACAACTTGGTATACAAAAAATCTAAACCTGTCGTTTGTTTGTAATTCTTTCATACCATGGTGACAAACAAGATCAAAATGGCTATAATGTACAATTTTACATTTTTAACTTCCCTGTGTGAAAAGTAATCATGTTGAAAAAGTTTGAATAAAAGGAGCAACAATAAAATACTACACTTACTCGTCATCAACTTCCTGGGGGAAAATATTGTTATTAAACTGAGCTATAAGTATCTGACAGAGACACACGGCCAGCGTGGCGGTCATGTCAGAGTCAAATTCATCCTCCCGTACCACTGTCTGCATCAATCGATCCATGATCTCACACTGTATCTCCTGATCACTGAAACAAGAAACACTTCAAACTTAAACAAGATAAAAGGATAAGAAAGGCAAACTACTGATGTGTTTATTTGTTTTATTGCATTTTCAGTCGTACCTTGTTTAACCTTAACCCTGCTAAATTTCTAAAATGAGCTGGTCTATCATTCAATTTGGGCAATACCATTTATTATTCAAAGGGGTGTTCACTGCCAATTTACTGACTGAATAGCGAACAATGCAGACCATGATCCACAGATGTGCAGGCTGATCTTAGTCTGCACTGGTCACAAAGGCAGAATCACTTGACGCTAGCAGGCTAAAGGTTAAGACATCATTCTGATGATATTTCAGCTTTATAAATGGTGGAAGACCCCAGGTGTTTCTAAAACATTATTTCAGGAATAATTGGACACCTCCGAAAAACATTATCGTTCAGCAAATAGATGGTCGTTTCCTTAAATGACTGGTCCATCAGCAAACAAATGTAAATAACTCTGAGTACTCAGTGTCAATGTCTGGAAGGAAGCTCTACACAAATGTTGGAAAATCAAAAAGTTTTCAACGTTCTAGGGTTCTATTTCAGGATATACTTATTCTCTTCAAGTATCTGAAAACATTCCAACATGAATGACAGCTGGAGGACAAGTGACTTAACATCTATTTTCTTCTATTAAATCACTATGAAGAACACTGCCTAACCTGTGGACCACTGCCACAAACTCTTTTAACTGGTAGCCCTTTCCTCTGCCTGTTGAGCTAACCAAGCAGGGAGTTGTGAATGCATCAGAAATAGAAATCAAGCAGAGCAACAATCTCTTTACAGAGCCAGAGCTAGTGAGGCAGGCTGCGAATGTAAAGTACCTACTTTTCACTCTGTAACTGCATTGTATAATCTCTGATATCACCATCCAGTTGTTGCAAGTGTTCTGTTATATCCACTGGCAGGTACCTCTGTGGATCACGTATAGGACGGAAACCAGTTTCAAACTTATTATTTTCTGAAGAAAAAAGCAACCGTTTATAAATATGCACAAATAATAAATGACACATAAAGATACCTCTGAATTGCTAGACCAGAAATGGCAACAACATGAAGCAACTACAGCAGCGTCCATGGAACATATGATCCTTATGCAAATGAAAATTTTAGCAAGATCATGTGTCTAAACTTCTGATTCAAATGTTGTTTTTTTTTTAAATATCCCTATGATACTGATTTCAACATGAAATTGAACTTTCAATGAGGGTATGGTTTATCAAAATATTTGTTATCATGTAATCACCTCCTCCATTTCTAGCCACTGATTTTCTTTGGCCATTTTATCTCACTAAATTTACCTTCAGACACAGAAGGATGGAAAGGACTAATGCCCTCTGTCTTCAGCATTTGGTAAATGTTTACAAGGTTGTTCTATGCCCAGCAAGGCATTTGATAAGTGAGTACTACATTTTTGATATTAGTCTTTTACTGTGAAGTCACTAATTTCCATGGCGGATCAATTTTCATCTTTTTGTGGTTATGACGATCCACGACACTGAATGCCAATGAACAACTAATATTCCTAATCATGTGTTCAAAATTTGAAATACAAAATTCATATCCCCATGGAAAAGCAGTCTGGGCAAAACAATCAAATGATTCCATCGTACAATGTAATTAAACATGGCCACTCACTAATTGGCGTTTCCTCATCATCATCTGAGAAGGCAGCATCTGACAGGTTGTTTTCTACTGACATATGATTGCTTTCCATATCTATCACCGGCTCTTTGTTATTCACTTCTTCTTCTTCCACCTTTACAACTAAAACATACAAAGGTATATTAACATCACTGTACATGCATGGCATTTTTGACAGGAAACTGTTGTCTACATGAACTTCATAGCATTCAAGTTTTCAAGTAAGTTTGCTTGTTTCAGGTTTAATGCCATTTTTCAAAAGTATTTCAGGTAAGTAACAGTGGGCAGTTAAACTGTATTCTTTACCAGTACAAACCTGTTCTCTTCAAGTAACTGCCAACTTCTCCACATGAATCAGAGGTTAAATGTGTATGTGTGTTTGGATTTAACATTTTTTTTCCAACAATTATTCAGTCATATAAACGACGGTTCAGATGGAGGATGAATGATTTCAGACATAGTATCTTTTATCAAATCGTCACAGAGATTCAAAAAAGTATTAAGTTAAAATCTTACAGTGTTTAGATAAAGGAATATTGCCTTCAAGTCAGTGACTTTTTTACTCTATTTATTACAAATACTGACAAATAAATGTACATTCCAAACAAAAATGTATTTGGAGGTTTGACAAGAATGATAGGTTTGAATCAAGAACATGAGACCAGTCTTATTATCAGTTTTTTTAGTTTTAAGTTACAAGGACACAATTTAAATCATATGGGAACTTGCCAGGTTTTGGACAAGTAGGAAGATAGTCTGTGCCTCTCTAGGCATCATTTCAGGCACTGGAGGACCCCCTGGTAGAACAACTAACAATCCCCAAGTCAGCTTGATAGATGCCTCACACGGAAGAATTCTACATCCTTTACAAGGTTTTGAACCCAAGGAGGTGATTGGCAAGTGCTTCTATTTAAGTGTCTTTAACCATTCAGTCATAGCAACACCATCATTCATTTTAGACGTGCAAAATCATAAATGCTCTCACCTACTTCTGCCTTAAAGTAATAACCAGGTTCACTTTAGGTCTAAAATTTGTCTAAATTTCTTCTAATTTTTACAGTACATTCAACAATAAATATATTGCATACCATCTGCTGACATAAATTCTGCAAAGTTATTCCGCACTAAAGCTCTCAACTCCTTGTCTAACTTTTGGTTCTCGAACAATGGTTGTAAAGACCTGCAAGAATAGCATCAAAACACATTTAATGTCCAGGACCAAAGTAAACACAGACTAAACCAGACATTTGCCTGATTTTTCCCCCAGATATTTTTCAGTATCACACATTGATTAATTTAACTATTTGTTATAAAAGCAAACTGGAAGTCTTGTTTTCATTTGGTTCCTGAAATTGATAGACACATGGCAATTTACTGTAACACAACTTAGATAACTCATGCAAAAACTAGAGATGCTTTTGAGAAAAGCGCATGTATCCCACAACTGCCCCTATGAAAAATGTTAGTTTCTCTAGATGTTTTAGACAAGTGATCCAATTAGATGGTCTGGATGAGTGGATCCAATCAGTAATTCAAGGGCCATAAATCAAAAGTGCCTGGGCGGATTTGGCTAGTTATCGAACTTGGGTAAGGTGTTATGGCCAAACACATTTTGTTCAAGTTTGGTGAAGATCGGATGAGAAATGTTCGACTTAGAGAGCGGACAAGAGTAAACAGACTGATTTTTTCGGTAATTCAAGGGCCGTAACTCTAAAATGCCTGGACCGATTTGGCTAGTTATCGAACTTGGCGGAGGTCTCATGGTCAAACACATTTTGTTTAAGTTTGGTGAAGATTGGATGAGAAATATTCGAATTAGAGTGCGGACAAGAGTAAAAAGACCGATTTTTGGTAATTCAAGGGCCATAACTCCAAGACGCCTGGACCGATTTGGCTAGTTATTGAACTTGGCCGAGGTCTTATGGTCAAACACATATTGTTCAAGTTTGGTGAAAATCGGATGAGAAATGTTCGACTTAAGAGTGCGGACAAGCTTTGTGACAGACACACACACAGACAGACAGACTGGAGTAAATCAATATGTCCCCCACACCACTGTGTGGTGGGAGACATAATTATTACTCTAAACAAAATCAGGTAAATTGCCAGTTACTATTAGAATGCTACGAACTGTAGGAACACAGGTTAGATTAACTAGCTGCCGTCACATAAACAAACTTGTGATGAAAAATGGTGTTAAATCTGTAAAAAGTTAAACTATTTTTATCTAAAAGACTACTTACTGCAACACACGTTTATCCAGTATAGTTCGTAAAGATTTGTAAATCCCTGACTTGATTTGTTCTGCATACATAGGACAGAAATTGTTCATGATCTGAAAAAGAAGCATAGTTATATCACATCCATAAAATCCAGGTAAGATGAAGACTTTTGAACTTCAGATGGTGGTGAGAGCCAAGGCGCCACTCCATACATCATTAGTGGCAGTCACTTGAATCAACCATCATACAGTTCAAATGCAAAATTTGCAAGATTTTTGTCTAAACTCTTGTCTTTAAACAGGGATAAAGGTTACTCAAAATGATCATAAAACATGGTTCTGCTATATTATTATTCTTTAACCTTTCACCTGCTGGCAAGTGATTCTACCTTTGCGACCAGTGCAGACCAAGATTAGTCTGCAGTCTGATCATGGTCTGCACTGGTCGCCATTCAGTCAGTATCTTTTTGGTAAGCGCCCCTTTTAACAGTTAATGGTACTGTCCAGATTGAGAGATGGACAAGTTCATTATAGAAATTTAGCAGGGTAATGGTTAATTACACTTCCAGCAATAATGCGAAAGGTCCTATATGAACATAAATACCATAGCTATGTTACTAAAATGAGACAGTCCAATAATGTTACTAAAGTACTTACTCGACATAAAAAGTCCAGCAAAGTGGCTGTAATGGCAGGATGGGATCTCATTGAGTAAAACATCACTAATATAGCAGGTTCTGTAAACATACAATTACAGCATAATGTAATAGTAACTGACAAAACAAATTTCAACATAAAACAAAAGCTATTCAGAAGACAGCTCACTGTACTATTCAACAACTTCTAAGCTGAATGATGTCCATAACTGCCAGGACAATTTAAGAAATAATTTATAGCAAAAGAGTGCTTTAACACTACTTATGCATGATGGGCAGTTATACGTTGGGCATACTAATTTCACGAGGGCGCATTCTAGCTTTTGTTTTAACAGAAGCAAGCATATTAGAATATGAATTTAAATCTGATTATGAAAATGATAACAACTTGCACACAAATCCTTCAACTATTTTTCTAAGTCAAATAAGGGCAAAAATTTGAATAAATTTAAACCCGAGTTCTCTAACTTGGGTATGTAAGTACATTCCATGTGAAGGATGTCTGGTGTGAAGTTTCAACTGTTATCTAACTTGGACATTTCAGTAGGTCTGAAAACTGGGTAGCGTTATTTCAAATATGAAATAAAACATGCACATATTTTCTAGCCATAAACTATAACATGAAGAAAATACTTACCAATATTCATTATACTGTCTTTTTCAGGATCAAAGAATATCCAGTCATAAAACAGTGAGAGCTTGGCATTGGAGGCAGCAACATTTGACTGAAATTTAAATGTAATACTGGTATATCAATCTGATTTCTATTCACTTCTTTTACACAAATTTTTCTGTGAATGATTCTTACATAAAGTTTTAAAACAATAGCTTTGATGGCTAAGGAGAAAAGCTGACCTAAATGCAAAAGTTAATCAAGAAATCTGATATTTTCTAAGTCCAAAAGGGGCCATAATTCTTGCACGAAGCAGGATGGAGTTATGCTTCCTGCTGTACAGAGTCAGCTATTGATGGTGAACAAATGTTGCAAGTTTCAAAGCAATAGCTTTGATAGTTTAGGGGAAAAGCTGACCTAAACATAAAACTTAACCTGGCAACGCCAACGCCGATCAAGAGATGACAATAACTCATCTCTTTTTTTTTTCAAAAAATCAGATAAGCTAAAAAAGAAACTGATTCATTACAGTAAATTAGCATGGAACTTACTGTACACGTCTGTAAGAGCCAGCCAATAACAGCCCAGCGAGGTATAATATCAGAACACAGTAGTTCATTGGATGGATGGAAAACACAACAGATGTAACGTATCAAATCACAACGTAACGACTGACTTTCAGGCGTGGCCAAGTACTGAAATAAGATAAAACATCCCTTGAATAATGTTCAGGTTAAGCAATCTCTTCTTATAAAACTATGGGTTTTCTATCTATAGAAGAGCTTCTTAGTCAATACTAATTTATTTCAGCTCGATTATGAAGAAAGCTTCAAGATTAACTGAACCACTCTCTGAGTCCTCTTCCTGGAAAAACCTGTACTGGTGTCATATGAGAAGTTGTGGTCCTGACCCCAGTGGGACTTGAACCCATGACCCCAAAGGTTGAGTGGCCAACACCTAAACCACTAGACAACTGCTCCCCTTAGAAGAACTTCTTGATATAATACCTACTAGTAATACATTTTTCTAATTTCCTGTTACAAAACACATATATTCTGAAAAAAAGCTCTGATGGAATAACTTTAAATCAGACAAGATCTTTTTTTGGATATGATCATAGCTATATCGTTTCTAGAAATTTGTTACTGTCTCTTATTCTCTATTCATTTTATTTTCAGATTTTTTTTCTGTCTGCTATCTTACCCCAGTTACTCATCATGAAATACTCCTATTTCTCAATTTCTCTCTATAATACCTGGTACTCATTTTTGTGTGAATTTTGACAGCATTTTTACACAAAACCTTCAACATATAAAGCATGTTCAAAAATTTTCTTCTGTGTTCATAAAACCATATCACTGACAAATTTCCCCCCGTATCTAGTCACTAATGTCAAAGAATATTTCTTCGACATTTAGTAACTAATTTTTCCTTTTTTTTTTTCTATACAGACACTCATGTCACAGATTTTTCTCTATTGACAATAAATGTTATAGATATATTTAACTATATGCACCTGTCTTTGGAACCAATCCTGGTATCTTTTGTGTTGTCCAAACTTCACCTTGGTTGTCAGAAATACAAGTTTGTTCTCCATATCAGGGGTTAATCGAGAGATGAGAAATTTCCGCGACGTCCTTGTTACAAGTAACTGCTGTATACCTGTTTTACAAAACAGATCCAAGATGACGCTAGAGATAACTTATATAGCACAAATAATCTGTAATGGTATGAAATTGAACTCATTGTAAGGTGAATTCCTTACAAATTATGTAAAAACTGAAGATCTATGATCACCAGCAAGATTGAAACAATTTGGTAAAATGTTTGTCATATCAGATTCATTATATGGTATAAATAATAATAAATGGATACAGTGTGGTTGGATTACAGGCTTATCCTGTAACCTGTGGGTACAGTGTGGTTTGATTACAAACTTTACCTGTGAACTGTGGACACAGTGTGGCTGGATTTAGCATCATGTCTCTCCACAAGGATTCAAACTCTGGAAGCCTTGCTACGTTCTGTAACAACCGCACAAGGTCTCTACCAATCACTAAACAATCGCTCCACTAAAATATACAAACAACATAAGGATAGATACTGTTCAAGTGCTATTCCAAATTTAAGAGTGAATGGTAATAGGTCAGGTACTATAATCAAGACAATGGAAATTGACTATAAATATGGGTCTGTTTCATTCATTCTATCTCAGTTCAATAACAGCAGAAATCAGCTAACACATGCAGTGTTCTAACACACGCAGTGTTCTTTGATTTTTATAACTACCTTGTGTTTCACAATTAAATAGCAACTTCCTGACATCAATCACAGAGTGCATATGCCATGCATAAGTTAAATTAAAAACACTTTTCCCAGTGATGCAGCAGAACTGATAGGAAATTAACTCTTGAATGTCTTGTAGTCTACATCCTTACCTAGAGGGCATGTGAACATGTGTCTATACCAGTTCTAATGACTAATGACTTCACAGTTCTCAAATATTTTCTCTTTCAGATTTTGCTTACATATAATTCTCATTTTAAACTCTTCCCTTTCACAGTTTGGCTAAAAAATTAAAATGTGTACCTTATCCCTGACTAGTGAAGCAATGAATTCCGCCTCTCTGTGTCGCAGATTGTGGAAGATCTGACCTGTATGGTCGACGATCACACGCAAGTATGTGTATACAGTCATCGGTATAAGAGCAGGAAACTTGTCAAGCCAACTCCTAATAGAAAACAACTAGTTAAACAATCAAATTCGCACAAGAAATTAAATGTATAATGTTTCATATGATTTCTCTTCATTTCTTTTCTTTTGTTGGGTTTAATGTCACACCGACACAATTATACATCATGCTTTGATGGCAGAGGAAAACCCCTCCGTGCATTATTTCATCACCAGCAGGCAACTTGGCAGAACCACCTACCTTCCGTAAGCCAGCTGGATGGCTTCCTCACTTAAAAATTCAATGCCAGAGTGAGGTTTGAATCGGTGAGGGGCAAGAGATTTGAAGTCAGTGACCTTAACCACTCGGCCATGGAGGCCCCCGATTTCTCTTCAATTTGTAATACTACCAGTTTGGAGGGGAGCAAAATTTGATGTTAGATAATGCTACTAACTGTTAGCATTTAATAAAAATATCTGAAGCTCATATAACCTAATGCCTTGTCTTCTTTATTAAGTGGGTAAATTGAAAAGTCACATTTTTTGTGACAAAAAAATCTGTTTCTCGCAGGTCGAAACTTTATGACACTTCAATGAGAAATTTTTCCAACGAAAGAATCAAATGACCATACAGTCAACATATATTTTACGAACAATTTCTATGAAACAAATGACACTACTCAGACAATGTATGTTTTAATATTACATACATTTGTTACATAAGCATTGAACATACCTGTACTCAGTAAGAATATCAACTAAACTTTCTGCAAGCCAAACATTTTTTGGTGTAATGTCCCCACCTAGATAACATAAAGAAATATCATGATAACATTTAAACTGTCTTTACCTATAACACCATCAAATACATTTTATGCATAAAACTGGGGCAATCATTAAATTAGTTAAAAGATAAAACTTAATGTCCAAGTCCAGGTTCTTGGCAATGACTTTTGAAATTTATATCAAAGTTGCATGTAATAAAGAAGTCATAGTCCGCATTTTTATGACTGTTCACTCACGCTTGTGTGTGACTGCAAATAAACAGATGATTAAAATAAAAAAATATATAACATGGATATCAAGTTCCGATACAAGTGCAATATACAAATTATAGCATGTGTAAAAAGTATTTAACTTATCAATGGAAAGTCCCCACAAAATCAATAAAACCACCTGTGCATTTGGCCTGTCACAATATCTTTCTGCAATAATTGTAACAAATTGTTGAATATAGTAGTTGTCAGTAAAAAATACCCCTTTCTTTTGTTTCTAGGGCTCAAGCTAGGTCTTTAGGTCCAGTTTTCTGTGAGAAGGAGGTGATTTAGAGATTGGGAGAAGTGGATGCAACAGTTATTAGTAACTTTCACAATTTAATACTACTAAAGAAGCATATTACAGGTCTTTCTTTAACTCTGGAGACCAAATATCTGTGTAGCAATGTCAATTTATCGCTTGGTTTATCAACAATTTATTTACAAAGCACCATTTTTGCACTTCAGCATTCAATGGTGGAGGAAGACCCCAGGTGACTCACAGGGCATTATTTCATCAAGGGCAGGCATCTTGGTAGAACCATCAAACTTCCACAATCCAGCCAAATGGCTTCCTATGGCAAGTGAATGGAAGTCAGCAACCTTAACCACTTAGCCATGAGGACCCCAGTTAAGCATTGTGGATTCTTAAAAATCTGAGGACGCCTCTGTTTGATGTTAAATTTGGGCAAAGTCTGATCCTAGAAAGCGACTATTGTTCAAGTTGCCTACAAGGGAGAACCCTGGTTTTCTGAAAACATTCCCTGAATGCTAACAGTCATACAACCTCTAAACAAATCATATGCACACCCTTTACACTAATCAACCTCATATCCACCGGATTAGTGGTTTAACACTCTCTATTCAACTATTCAAGCTGGACGAAACTGTTTGTATATCAGTTTAACCAATACACTATTCTAGTTACCTGCTATCTGTCTCATTAAGCCATTAACAACTAGGTCAGCTCCTATCACAGAGTTCTTCACCATTTCCCGAACAAGCCACAAAATCTGTGACCTTCCTATGTCCTTCAGCTTTAACCATTTTTCATATATCAACTGATTCAGTCTATTTAGCACTAGATTAAAGCCATCCCTGTTCACTAAATGTATATCTCTGTAATTCTGAAATGACAAAATGGGACCCAGCAAGTGCTTCTAAGTATAAAAGTAATTTAAAAGAAACCAACCAGATATTCCACAACTGATAACAACAAAAATCGCTTTTTTTTGTGTGTTAGTAGTCCAACTTCAACAACAGAAAAATGTTAAATAAATCATAGTAAACCTCTTCCTTTTTAACTGTAAATAAGCAAGTGACATGCCTATCTTGCATAGACATTTTACCATTTGATTTCTTATCAGTTTTGCTGCAACACTGGGAAAAAGTGTTTTTAATTTAACTTATGCATTTTCTCAATGAAGAATATATGTATGGATACATATTTATGAGAAGCAATTAAATGCCTATCAATACTGCAGCAAAACTGACAAGAAAATTAATTGCAAAATCTCCTTGCTAAAGATGAATCCCTACACAGCTTTAGGAAAAAAAAATTAGCACTTTATCTAAATGACATACCTTCTGTGCAAGTGTAGCCGAGGGAGCCGTCAATATAGCATAAAACAATCCCAGCTGTACCTCCTCATGATTCTGTGACCCCTTACATACCTGCAACACATTCCAACAAGTTTTTTTTCTTTAATACGAACATATAATACAAATATTTTAGCTCATTATAAACAGACCAAAAATATAGCCATAAACAACAACAACAAAAATACAGCCACCATTCCTAAAATTTAAAATAGAAACACACTGTCTGCTTACAAGAATTATCTAAATATTTTATTAATACCAATTTATTAAACATTCAAAACTATCGGCTATAGAAATACACTGCCAGTGCCTGTTTCCAGAGCATGTTTCTTTAAAGTCTACTATTAAAATGGAAATTAATTAAATCTGATTTAGTTTATAATAAATGGCTTAAGTTCAGATCAAACAAATCTTACGTAAGTATTGAGGGCATCATTTGCCTCCCTTTCCGACAATCCATTCACCAATGAGTTTACAACACCATAGCATCTCTCCAGCCTCTGAAACATATACAACAATTGTCCATAGTATACAACTTTTATTTGGAATATGTCATCAAAACAAAGGGTATGACCACCAGCAGTCCAGTTAAACTATATAAGTGGAAAAATAGAATAAAAACAACTGCTAAATAGTCGTCACTGAGGACATTCCAAGATACCATGACCAAATGTTACGTAGGATTAATTTCTGTCCCCCATCTCATCACCGCTTCCTCATTTAATCGAAGTGCGAAGTTGCGCTCTCTGTGGAAACAGAAGAATTTCCGTAAACACTTTTAATGCAATAGGGGTATCTTTTTAAGGTGATGGCCTAGGTCTTTATTTGATGAAATTCAATCTGTCTATTTTAAGCTTTGGCGGCCCCTATGTACAACCAAGCAGAATTGTTGAACAACTTTGGTCAAGGACCACCCAAGGACCATCCAGGTGAGAATTACGCAGATTTTAGCGTTAATGGGAATGCTGGAAGTTACATGCAAAGTACATGTACAGAATCAAGGAAATCCAGTAAGGTTAACTGCCTGCCATTAATTTAAATATATTGGAGTCTAGAGGTCTGGTTATTGGATCTCTAGACAAGGCCAAAATTAAAAACATGTTTGTTTGCTGTCTCCCTACCTACCCGCTTAAAATGCTGCACCCAAAAAGTTTTTATTGGACAATGCTGGTCTTTTTTTTTTAAGTTGCGATATATGACAAGTGCTACATAATTATATTTCAAGTAAGCAAAATAATAAGTACGAAAGTTTAAATTGTATTATTTAATTTCATCCTTTTATACAACATATACAGATTTGTCTTATTTTTACAGAAGAAACATTTTGTAAGAAACGATCATATATCTACTGGTAACATTTAAGTATAATCCCCCAACCAAAAAAAAAAAAAAGAATTGCCTATCTACCTACACAACTTTAAAAGGTAGGGTCGGGGGAGACAGCAAAAAAAAACTTTTTTAAATGTGGCCCAACCCGTATAGGGCTGTCTAGAGGTCCTGTAATCAGTGTGAAAACTGACGATGGTTTCTGAAGAGAGGAGACTATAATTTATCTGTCAGAGACAGTCCTGAGTTGACTTTAAAAAATTGCTGGTTAGAAATAAATACTACAAGTGACAGGAAAAACGTTTAATCCAGAGAAACATGCTCGCAATTTCTATAGATTTTCAATAGTAAAAAAGCACTTTGTTTGCCCTAATAGAAGGTTTCATCAATTTTGTTTTCTTCTCAGGATTAAAAGATTTAACAAGGACCTGCATTCAATAAACGCTTGATGCCCCCGGTGGCATCCGTGTCGATAAAAAGCAACCTAAGTCCAAAACGAGGTAAAGTTCAAGGTCAAGGTCAAACTGAGGTCAGGTGATGTCTGAAGATGAGGAATGGTCACAGGTTACATCTGCATAAGTATCAAGTCCTTCTAGCTAGGGGTATTGATGCTAGACGAAACGTGTCCCATTTGGTTAACCTCGTACGGATGAACAGATGGACGGACGGACGAACGAACGGACGGACAGGACAATCACTATATGCCTCCTGCATCAGTAGATCAGGTTTTATCAATTTTGTTTTCTTCTCAGGATTAAAGGATTAAACAAGGAGCTGCATTCAATAAACGCTTTCCCAAAATGAGTGCAAAAATTCCCAATTTACATTCTGAAAAAAATTTCATCAAAATTGCAGAAACATTAACCAAATTATGGACAATTTTGTAATGGAAGTATGTTAAAGAGGTTGAACAATGTGAAACAAGTGTATGAGAAAGTGCTTAAACACATCCTTACTATATCATAATGGAACTAAATATTTCCCAATTTGGAACATTTACGCATCAAAATTCCCAATTTTGGGGGTAAAGGCTATGTTCCCAAATTCGCTAGAAAAAACCCTGGACTTGGATCGTGCTCATAAATTGTTTCATTTGTTTTATTGCTTGAGTAGGAGTAAATAACAGAAATTGCTGTTAAACTTTCATCTTCAATATATCTCCAACCCTGAGTGACAGCTAGTCAGTTAAAATACTTATGTCAAAGGGTGAGAAAAATGTGCAGCCAAGACAATGACTCTAACCCAGGGCCTCAGAGTACCGTTCCGATGCTCCACCAACTGAGCTACCCGGCCGCTTACAAATTTTCTCCCCAATTTAATATTCAAGTCCTATACCATGACATACTCCCCTATAGTTCTATAAATAAACGTCAGACTTCAATATTTTACGATTTTGACATTTCAAATAGTTTGACGTTTTATCAAAGTTCAAAATTTCCCGATAGAGCTTTCTGCAAAATATCTTGCAGATGGATTTACAAGTTCACGATGGAAGTGACTAAAAGGCGATAGCTAAATACCAACAACGAACAAAGAAACCTATTTTACACATCCATTGAACATATTGTCTTACTGAAAGCACCGAAGAGCTGTCCACGCTTTGAAATTGAAATTTGCACCCATTCACTTTCGCACCAAAACATGGAACTGTCAAATCTTCTTTATTATAAAGAATGAATTTAGATGAAAAATATTCTTACGGTCGGACTTCATCAGTCAGGGGTGTAACTGTTTCAAGTTATCACTGTTTATAACCCATTTAAGTTATTGCTTATATTTTCATAACTTGTTTCAGTTATCATAAAATATTACAAAGCCCTCCTGTGTCAATTCCTCATTTTGAATGTGGCTAATGTAATTATTTCCTGAATCCTTGGACTCTTATCTTTCCAGCTATGCAGTTAAAAAATTTACGCAAGGCTGATAAAGTTTTACGCAAAAGGTTTAAAGCTATAAAACTCTTAGCATCCCATTATGCTTATCAGGTCATGATCAGACTAAAAGAGAATTTGATTAACCACAGATTGCTACTTATTTCACTGTACAGGTCACTTTGTGAGAACAGCAAAAAGACTTTTTTTGAATAACTTACCTGAGTTAACTTACATTTTATAACTAATACAGGTTATAAAATGCTTGAAAATATAACTGAAATAGGTTACATAACATAAAACAGTTACACCCCTGACTGTTTATAAACAATGCAATTCGTTACGGTACGTATTGCCTTATGTAGAGTGTATATAATAGTCTTATGTAGTGTGTATATAATAGTCGACAGGTGTTACCAGCATTTATCTGTGGTAATTTTATTAAAAGTTCTTTCATTAAGTTATAAATTCATATTAAAGCAGTTTCAAAGGCTAGTCCATATGCATTTGGCGGTACCCGTGTGTCAAGTAATGACCGCAGATTTTTTTAATAGTGCCGTAGGTTAAACATATTTTTTTTCGTCTATGCAAGTATAACTGAGTCTGTATAATTTTTTAGTGTTGCATTGTGCATAATATTTCATTAAATTACATTAGAAGAGTCTTTGTAATGTGTCGGGGTAGTGATTGGTGGTGCAGTTTTAATTACGGCAAACCGGTATATCATGTGTTCGAGACTTTTCCTATATTACACTTCTATAAAATAAGCTTGAAATTTTTGCTATATATGCAAATGGCTGTCATTCGATTAAACTTGACACAGGGCAACGTTGAACGTCCAAATATAAAAAGGTGCCCTGTGCAAGTTTAATGTTATTGAACTAACTCCCCTGCTATATGAAATTGGTCCTCAAATTTCTAATGGGACAGAGAACAACATTTTCTGCCTGTTTTAATACTCAAGTCACTTACAACAAAAAAACATGTCTAATAAAGGCAGCTTTGTGACAACTTATTACACCATATCCCAACCATATCCACTGGTAATACATAATTGTATGTGTATATTGCTTACCAGACCATATGACTCCAAGTCTAGAGGTCTGGTTAACGGATCCCTAGCAACTTTCTTCAAAGATACAATATTGGTTAATTGCCTCCAAAAGGAAACTATTTTAGAAATTTCAAGAATAGCAGTAGAGTTGTTCTGAATAAACATGATAAACTTTTCGATTTATATACACATAGGTAAAACCAGGATATAAAAGCTCGAAGCCTGATAGGGTAATGCGGCCAGCCTGATCAATAATATCCCAGACTCACCAGTTTCGACGCACATAACAAGCAACATGGCCGCGCTTTTTCATTCAGTAACATACGTGACTCTATTAGATGTTGCATGTGCACTAACCTTTTATGCATTGAATCATACCAATAACATTTTATTCTAAACAACTGACTGCCAGAAATCAAAAGGTAAACATCAACTAGTGTGGTCGGCCATACTTTTTTCTAACACACCTATTTCGACGCATCTTACATGATACTTGTTACGAAGCTTTTGATTGGCTTAAATATTTGTGCAATCACTGTAAGTAATGTGCAGCACTGCTACACCATAACTATCATGGATGCTGCAATAAAACTTGACACAAAAGCAGATGCAAGTAGATAATCAATATTAACGCCAAATGATATAAATAAATCTGAAAACATTTTAACATTCATGAACATAAGGGGCTAAGAAAATAAATAATCACTCTGCTTTTTTAATACACACTGTTTGATGTTTTTTCTTTCATTTTTCTGGACTGCAGTGTTTACAGAGGAATTTGGCACATTTTGTTTTATACAAAACTTTAGATGAACCCAGTGTTCGCAGCCTACTTGACAAGAGAAAAAAAATGAAGTGTGTAGTAATGATCGCATTGATATATAATGCGTACACCTTCCGAAACAGTGCATAAAATAGTGCGACTACATATGTCACATGGTAGTGATGTGACCTTGATAGCACCAGAGTCGGCTGCAGACGTTCAACAAAATTTCCAGTAACTTTTTTAATCTAAGATTCCACAGGGACGTTTTTAAAATGGATGGAAATTTGCATTAGTAGAAACATTAAAAATCATGTATAGGGTAAATGTAAGTTGATAAATATCTTCAAATCCTGAACTTTCCAACTTTTTTATCGGTAAAAGTAACCATGTTTTCTGTCATTACACCGAGTAACTACGTCATCGGAAACCCCAAGTTAATCGAGAACGAGGTCAAAATAAAAATGGCATCGAAATAGGTGTGCGTAAAATTACGTGGTGCGACGATATAGTAAAGAATAAGGCATGCCATAGATTTGCAAATTATGCCTTCTATGAATTACCTCTTCCAAGTCATCCTTTAACTCATAGGCATTTGATATTAAAAGTCCTCCTTTGCTGACACCATCCATATCTTCATTACAACAGAGTTTTTTGTTTATTACATATACATAACCTTCTACATTGTTGACATTTTAGAAATCTATTTTTAGTAACAACATCCGGTTACATTGCCGCCATCTTTTTTGTTATTCCAGCTGAAAAATGTATCTTATGCGTACGTTTTCCATATAACAGACGTATCCTCAAATTATGTTAAAGAAAATAGTCAGAGGATCATGTAGACACTTAGTTCATGAAATATATTAATCGTTGTATGCTTAAATCGGGTATTTAATTGAGTGCAATATTTGCCTGTCTTGCTCGTGCCATAAATTGATATTAATATCTAAATGTCGTAAAATCTTTCCGATCAAAACTTAATAATTAAACCAGCTGTATTTCATATATCTACTAGAGTGTCTGAAATAACCAGTTTCTATAAATTCTGATGGTGGAATCTTTTCAGAATAATAAATCATTTTTATTATCCGGAATTCTTTTTACGACATTAAAGTCTAAGCCATGTGCTGACGCAACCGGCTGTCAGATCGAGGTGCGGAGGAAATAAATTCGGCGTTTGTTGCATCATTAATTGAGTATTACTATTGATATCATGACAGAAGTATCCGAAGAAGTCCTGAAGATGAGTCTAGGTAATTGTTTTTTTGCGATTTTTGGAAGTTCACCAGGTCGGAGACTTCCCCTGGATTGAGAGACAGTCTCTAGTCTAGAGACTAGATCTAAACGGGTGTAGGGCTGTCATTGATTGGGTCTTTGACATATCGACGATACCGATATATCGGAAGACAAATATCGACGATACATCGATATATCGATTATTAAGTTAGATTAAAAACCTGTTTGTTCATGGGCATGCTATATACCTTCTTGTTAATGTTATGTTTAGTTTTATTGCCTACTTTTTATATTACTGTTTGATTGTGTTGTATTTGTATCTGTGAAATAAATAAAATAAATGAAAATTAATGAAATCTTTTATAGATCTTCATTGTGCCTTCACTCCTCTTTTGCATTTATCCTACTTTACAACCTAGTGAACTATAATACCAGGCACTGGAGTCGGGTTTCAAACAGCTAAAATTCTGCATTTTTCTTCCACAGATATCTATTTATTTATTAAATTAATTAATTTATTTATTTACCATGTTTTTATTTATTTTTAGCCTGTTTCATACCCTGTCTAATTTTTACCTTGCACTTACATTCGGTACTGGCATCGCGTGTTTTTGTTTTTTGTTGTTTTTTTTGTTTTTTTTTGGTTTTCTTTTTTAACTTTTGCCCACGTTTTCGATGGGCCTCAAATGTGTAGTGTTTGGCTGTTTGTTTGTTGTACTGAAAGACATGTTTAAGCAACACCTTGTGTTTCTACGAACCCAAACAAAGCTTTTCTTTCCGTCTTTTGACTCTTTTTCCACTATTTAAGCCAGCGACGGCTTCCTCTTCGGCCATTTTTGATTGTTATTGTTACGGACACTAGCTAAATTCTGTACCTTTCTACTGAGTGATCAGCTATACGCGAACAAGTAAAAAGCCGAGATTGACGTAGAAACAGTATATACACTATGTTTTTACATGCACAAACAACGAAGCGACCTTTCAAGACAGGACAACGTAACTGTTTGCAAATAGATTCTGAAGTTGAGCCCTATTTACTTCTACCCATATAGGTAGTGCCGGCTAGTGGGAAAAGACTGCTACGGTACAAGTTTAGACATGACCTTTTTTGACAACATCCGTTACTTACGGCACATTTTTGCAGGCAGAAAAAGTTGTTTTAGAGGGTCTGAGTGTTTATCTAGACAGTTGTTTTTTCTCTCTGTAAAATATCGATTTTTGAAAATGGGAATCGATAATCGATCGACCAAAAAATATCGTTGATACATCGATATCGTTTCTATCGATGACAGCCCTAAACGGGTGTCAGCTCTTTCACTCCCAAGTCTTTTCACTCCCAGGTCTTTTCACTCCCAAGTCTTTTCCTCCCCTGACTATTCACTCCCATTTTCTTTAAAGAGGTGACTTTTCACTCCCATTTTTATTTTGTTCTCTAGAAATTATATTTTAATTACTGGGAGGTCAATAAAAATTAATGATTTTGAAATGTTTTATGTATTTTTTTTATAATGCAGATTATATATACTGAGTATTGTGAAAATTTGTAGGATTATTTTTTTCTGAGAGGGGTAAAGATAATCCAAAATATACTTTGGAAATATTAATGAAGGTTTTTATTTTTTATATATATTATTGACTGTGTGATTATTAATAAGTTCTGAAAATGCAAGTTTAATTATTAATATTCTGAAAATGCAAGTTTAGTTTGTTTTGAGTATTTTCAGTATAAAGAGGATAATGAAAAAGAGAGAGGATATTAAGAAAATACCTATTTAATAAAACTTTACTGTGATGGCCTAAATGTGTAATTTAAACTGCTGAGAACTTTTGGGTTTGCATTTATTGAAATGGACTAATAGAGGAAATGAGACTTAAAAATTTTCTGGCATGATAAAAAAAGATCTTTAAGCCAAAGCAAAGAAGATTTTAACTATTAGGTTTTAAAGAAGAGTAATGTAAAGATAGAGTGAGTGGCTGATAGTGATGGGCCGATTAGCGGATATAATCGATTGACGGCTAGTCTATGATACATGAACACCAGATTGCAATTTATTGTTGTTTCTCTGTCTGCAACTAATTAGTCATTACTAAACAAATTTCTGTTTACCAGAAACCAGCTTTAAAACAACTGATTAATGGTAGTTCTTTATTTTTCAAAAGTTCATATGAACTTTAAGTAAAACAGTCATTTTAAAGACATGACTATCTGAATAAACAAGTATGAAAATAAATAACATTCAACCGATTATTTTTCCGATACATCGCATCGGTTTGCTAACCGATTCCAACCGATAATCGGTTGGAGTTTTCCAACCGATGTCCCATCACTAGTGGCTGAAACATCTTTCTCTCAAATTGAAGTTTGGTCATATTATAAACATAAGAATATGAGGTTTTGTTTCTAAAATATTTTTAAAATTCCAAATCAAGAAAGAAAAAAAAAAAGATGAATGCGCCGGGAATGGTAAAGTATTAAAAACAGCAAATTCTCATGTGTTTTTCTGTAGTAGATTCTATAGTTTGTCAATAATTAAGTTTTAAAGCCTTCTTAAGAAATATAGCATGTTGTGAATTTGCACGCTTTAACGTAACGTAAACGACGTCACATCCTTGCAATATTTTGTATGTAACGTCATTATTAAAAAGCTATCGAACCTGGAACAGCGTCGTTATTGCTATATTCCACTAATATCTAAGATATCGAATTTATTTCCAGATATTTAAAAAAAAAAAACTGTTAGCGATGGATCTGGATGCCAGTCTCCTGCAGAACAAATATACAATATTTTATGCCTCTTGCTCTACACAAATGTTTGAATAGGTGAATTTGCGATGGTCAACTGACTACAATAAACTCAAAAGCATGTATTTTACGAATGTGTACAAAAAAGTTTAAAACTGTCAAAATTGAAATTCACTCGAAACCAATATGATTTTGATGGGTCTTGATCAACATTTTAGAATGGATAAATTTTGTGAAGTCTTGTCATTTCACAGTGAAAAAGGGTCCCTTAACAGTGAAAAAGGCCTTCTTCGATATTTTGAAAACAGTCTGCAAAAGCTGAAGCCAGCGGAAGCTAATTTTTTTTTTAAATGTTGATTCTGCAAAAAATGGAGCAGAAAATCCGTTGACCCAAGTAAGTAAGTAACAACTTTATTTATAGCTGATGACATATTTGACAGAGCCAATTTTCAATATAGCTCACTGTATAAATATGTGCAATAAACATGATTATAAACAATAATGAGAGAACATTTTGCAAAAATAAAGAAAAAAAAATGAAATAAAATTATATACATGTATAAACAAAATATTCTAAGTAAAGTTAATGACATACATTAATAGTCTGCATTGTTTTGTTAGTACATTGTAATGATTGTACTGTAATGGTAAATTTGTTATGTACTAAAAACTATTTGTCTAGATGTATCTTTTATATCAATGTCCTTGGTTACATGAATCATTGTAATGGTAAATTTGTTATGTACTGAAAAGTATTTGTATACATGTATCTTTTGAATGAATGTTCTTGGTTACATGAATCATAATCTTAGAAACCATTTAAACAGAAGATAATCTGGCATTTCCCTAATACTAGCTAGTTTTCATTAATAATCAACATGAAGGAAACCGCAAAGCCTTTGGAAAGCTGCAATAGTAAACAAATAAATTTTAATTTTATATCGCGATGGTAATTTAAATAATCTAAATTGTCTAAAGAAACAACACATACATTTATGATCCATGTAACAAATAATTATATAGTGTATAATAAATTAGGCTGCCATTTCCTAATATATCGTTGCACTAAACTAATATGTTGCCGCCATTGATATTGTTTGAAATGTTTTTCTTTACTGTGATGCTTTGCTGTTCATTATGTATGAGCCTAAGTATTGAAATAAAAGTTGAAAGTTGAAAGCATATGTTGGAACTTTAAATAACTTGGTAGTCATAATTTTCTGATAGTAGCAGAGCTACCGGCGCCGCGAAGCGGCGCCGACAGCGTCGCATTACGGTTAGACGTATGAAAAAGAAAATGAATAGAGAGACCTAACTGTGTATACTATCGAGTTGAAAATCCGTGGTACTTTTTGGAATCGGTGTTGTTCGGATTTTTTCATGTGCACTATGCACACAGTAATTAATCAGTAAAGACGTCAGTAGACGCTTACTGTTTACAGTTGACAAAAGCGTCTCGCTTACTGCTTTGAATATTGAATAAAAATGTAAATGAGCATTTGATAATAAGAAATTAGTGTTGAATACATTTTCTACGACGAAAAAAGAAATCAAATACAATATTTTCATTTTGAAATGACTTTCGTCACGCTGCCATTACTGAACTTTATTATATACTTATGTTTGCCCTGATGACGTCATAAGTCCACAGTGGTGTAGTGGTTAGCGATTTCGCGTTGAAATCCAGAGATCGTGAGTTCGAATCTCACCTGAACCAGAATTTTTTTTTTTTAATTCCTTTTTTTATTTCAGGTTTTTTTTTGTATTATTATGAGTTTTGAAAATATTGTATAACTAAAGTCATTCATGTGAAATTTAATAAGTGTTTATAGCTGTGATGTCAGGTTCCAATGTAGTGCCTGTGCAGTAGTCAGGAGACACAACTTAAAAAAAAACCCCAAAACTTTAGGATCAAAATATACAGGCATTGAACTGTGAAAAGCAAATAATGCTCTTCTCCCCGTTCACATATATTTCATCCGTTAGCTTTAAAATCACTGACCAGAGTTTCTAAAAAAACTAAAACTATCAAGGTTCTTACTGCCATCCCTATTCTCTAGTGCTAAAAGATTAACCATAAAAAGCCATAGATTGTTACTTAGAAGTTCAGTAAATAAACGGGGGTTTTCGAGAATTTCGGCAAACACTGTTTTTCTCTAGGTAAAATTCTGATCATTAACTTTTAAAAATTGCTAGTCTTTTGGGTTGAAAACAAGCTTTGTAACAGTCATGTAAATGATTGTAATTTTCCCATACCAGGCATCTTTTATAGCAGTATTTTTGACTGAAAGTTGGACACATTCTTCCTTCCAAAAAGAACCAAAATTTGACAATAATGACATTTAAAAGAATTACAATAGTCATTTCCAGGATTACGTAAATTCTAATTTCTATTAACTTTAGAATTGGAACATTAACTTTTTACATTAAGTCCTCATTGCCAAACATTCACGCGCAAAGAGACAGAATTCCTTTGGCTATTGGCCTAATGAGATTCTGTTAGGTTTGAAATTTTCAAGGTTCAAGCTTTTCAATTTGAAGGAGTTATCATGTGTGACTGGTTTCCAGTATGATAATAATATATGTGAAATTGTTGATGCAGTACAGTACGTTTTAATAAGAATAACAAAAAAATTTCAAATACGTTTTTTTCTTTATCTTGGTGCCGATTTTAATCTATATCGAACTTTCTTTTGATTATATATAGAATATCTTTCGAGTTTTCCCATGTCAAGAATTAATCTTGATGCAGTCTAAAACATGCATTCAGAAATCATGAATTATCATTAATACTTATAATTTTAATAGATCTAATAGAACATAATCTTCCAAAACGAATCCATAATTCCAGATAATACCAGATTTTTCAAGGGAGCTCTGCCTTTTAGGTAGCACCTAATTTCATATTAACTTTGGTTGAGAAAAGTGCCATTGAAGATAGGATTGTTTGAATTTTGCAAGAGTATCAGATGAGCGTATATGATTAGGTATGTTATTCCAGATTGTGGGTCCCGAATAGCTCAAAGATTTATGAAAAAATTCTATTCTTGCTTTTGATATCTTTAGTTCATTGTTATGATTTGATCTAAGTTCACATCAGATATTTGGCTGTGGTTAAATTTTGAAGTAAGATAGTCGGGGGATTGCTTGGACGAACCTTCCTGTTACAGTCAATACATAAATCTAACTGTGACATAATTCAGGGTTTTTTCTAGCTAATTTGGGAACATAGCCTATACCCCCAAAATTGGGAATTTTGACGCGTAAATGTTCCAAACTGGTAAATATTTAGTCCCATAGGATATAGTAAGGATGTGTTTAAGCACTTACTTGTACACTTGTTTCACATTGTACAACCTCTTTAACATACTTCCATTACAAAATTGTCCATAATTTGGTCAATGTTTGTGCAATTTTGATGAAATTTTTTTTAGACTGTAGATTGGGAATTTTTGCACTCATTTTGGGAAAAATACATACTTTTTGGCATTGGGAATATAGCCGAATAACGGCTATAAAAACGGCCGAAAAAAAACCCTGTAATTAATGAAATTTAATTTACAATACATAATCCAACAATTTCATAATTCACTTTTCAAACAGTTATGACACCAGAATAAAATTTAGCATGTACAATAATACTCAAGAATGAAATAAATTAAAATGCTTGGGTTATATACTAGGGAATATAACGGTGATTATAACAAGTTTTTCAATGAGCGATTGATAATTATTATAACAATGCATATCTTTTTATATCAATTCTCTCATTAAATCATCAAAGGACATCAAAGATACATAACTTAATTAGATTACATCTTATGCATATTTCAATAATTACTGATGATAGGCAACTGAAACTTCGGTTTCCGATACAAAATAAATCGTTCTTTCAGAAAATGGAAAAAAAAATAAAAGCAATAAAAAAAAATACCATAAGGACCCTTTTTGCTTGACGGGGCTCCATTATTATTGTCATTATTAATATTGTTATAATAATTATTGTTATTATGTACAATGTCATTGAATACATCATTGTAATGTATAGCATTTAATCAAATTATCCAGTTTCAGTTATATTTAGAAATATGAAATTTCAATATTATATATCATACATGCAATAATATTCAAATATTCTTGGAATATCTATTTAGAATTCAGTTCCAACCTAAATATTAAACATTGAATAGTTTTGAATTATCATAATAGAAAAAAATGAAATGAGAGTGAATAGTCACCCCATAAGGTGACTATTCACTCCCATTTTGGGAGTGAATAGTCAGGGGAGGAAAAGACAGGGGAGGAAAAGACTTGGGAGTGAATGGTCTGGAATTCGATCTAAACACTGTCTCTCGTTTGAAAGACAAAATGTCTTTCGGTCGAAAGACTGTATTTAGCTTAAGTGTTGAAAAAACATGAAATCATTATTAAAACAATCATTTCATTACAGTCGCATTATTTATTTATCAGGCTGGTAACATTGCCCGATCGAGCTTATGACACAAAAAGTAATATATTTCTTGACAAATAATGAAGATATTTCTTTCAAACTTGGTCCATTTGTTAAGCATAACAAATGATACAAATTAGAATAAAAATAACTTGGTTGCCTTCAGTTTTGGTAGAATTATTTCCCCTTTTCAGACTTTTATGACGCATAATCTTTGAAGTCCAAAAAAACAATGTTCTAATGCTAAGTTTAAAACAAAAAAGGGTTAAATGGCTTTCTAATGCTCTAAATTATTGCGCTAGTACATGAATGTAAACATTTTACTCTGCTTTCACTTACAACATTATAGAGAAATGTTAGTCCGAAAAAAATTGCTCATACATCTGCACTAGAAACAAAGTATTTACCCTAAATATATAGAATAAAGGTATTGGCGCACAAGTTTTGAGCACTAGAAAGCCATTGAACCCTTTTCTGTTTTAAACATTGCATTAAAACATAATATTTTTGGACTTCAAAAATTATGCATCATAAAAATCTGAAAAAGGGAAGTAATTCTAACTAAACTGAAGGCAACACAGTTATTTCTATCTTGATAAGCATTATATGTAATGCTTAATAAATGGACCAACTTTGAAAGAAATATCTTCATTATTTGTCAAGAAATATTACTTTTTGTGTCATAAGCCCGATCAGGCAATGTTACCAGCCTGTTTATTGAAACAACTTGTTATTTCAAGTAAACTTTACAAGAAACACATTGTCATAGAAGTTTGCTTAAGCATTATATCCCGCGACAACCTATTTTCGGACACAACCCGTATTCGGCCGGCCCCGGTAATGTTTTAGTTTTCCTGGAAAACGCCTCTTCCGGTTTCCCACACGCATACTTTGTTAACAAACACCATACAAATGTCACGCTGATATAGTTTTGAAGAAAATTTGAAATTAAAAGGGTAAGCAAATGATAAAAACTTACATACTGTTACATTTTTAATTTTTTTCACTATTCCCAAAAATTCACGTCCAAAATATGTGTTTTTAGAAATAAATCAAATGTTTTCATGTTGAAAGCTCTGGTCGTCCGGCAGATTAGGTTATTTTACAGGCTCCGCCCCCACTATCAAATTTTGCAAAAGTATACTTCACACAAAAAGCTACCACTTATAGACCAGTGTACCTTAGGAGGTTTTCTTAATCAATTCAGAGCTCCAGATAAGCTTTTGGTGCAATTGGGTATATACCCATCACTTTTTGTCTGAATTGGGTATTGGAAATTTGAATTGGGTAAAAATAATATCATTACCCAGCCTTTCCAGAAGTAATTGGGTATTTGCTAAAACCAATTGGGTATTTTACCAATCTCGCACTAACAATTGAGTATTTTTTGCTTACAGTATACATGGTATATATCATTAAACAGGACTGACTAAGTATTTTAATGGCGCCCTTCAATGTTTAATACAAAAATGTATTTAAAATTGTAATGAATGTTTCATACTGTTGTTTTCTTTTTCACTTTTAATGCAGTCTGAGATCAGTTCATCCACAATATCCCGAACGATGTGGTCACCGCAATATGCATTCTCCCAAAAGATGTCATCCAGTATTGGTGACACTACATCGTCACAAACAGATAACTGTCATTGTTGAACAGCAAAATATCCCACTAATTTGTTTGTTTGTGCTGCAACAATGTTTTTTCCTGCAACCTCTTTACATTTTATCGGCGTAAAATTGTTTACAAAGCGTCCAAATAACACCGATCAGCCAACTGAATGGTCCTGTTATTTTTCCGATAATTACAACCTATTCTGCAGTAACGTATAACCAGTCAGTCAAATCTAGCGTTTAAGTCTCGTACCCGTTCTAGTTATAAGGAAAATGCGATACGCAAGCTATTTTTTACGAATTGGGTATTAGGAATTTTATTTGCGTTTCAGTACGCACACTGTATGAATTCAATTGGGTTATCTGCAATTTTAATTGCGTAAATACGCAAATACGCAGCTTATCTGGAGCTCTGTCAATTGGTTAATAAAATTTTAA
Organism: Mercenaria mercenaria; assembly: GCF_021730395.1. NCBI lineage: Eukaryota > Metazoa > Mollusca > Bivalvia > Venerida > Veneridae > Mercenaria > Mercenaria mercenaria. The sequence goes on from NC_069368.1 coordinate 44,296,198, forward strand.
ATAGTGGTAGAAAAGTTTTTTTTCTCTGTTTCTTTTCAGAATCATGTGCCCACTAGGGGGTCATATAGACCTTATGCTGATAATATTTAAGGGATGGGTACACTTATCATTTTGTATGTAACAGTGAGGGTAATCAGAATAGGAGACACGTTCCTGTGTCCCATTTGTGCTGATCCCACCAACTAACTCCATAAACTAACACTGAAAATACTTTGTAAATACATTTTGGATAGTTTTCTTGTTACTAACAGTTACATTTGATGTTCGAGATTTGTTTAAACTGTTTCTGACATTTTGTGACGTAAACTTTGGAGCGCAGTATATTTTGAAGCAGGTGTCCGAAAATGGGTTGTACAACTTCCGGTTAATGGAAAAGTGGGTCAGCCATGTTGGAAAGGATATCTAAAACATGCTGCGGGATGAGGTTTGTTTACTTGCGTATTTTTTAGGATAAATGATTGTTGAACAAAACTCCAGCATTTATAATTGTTGAACATTTTCCACATAGCGAAACCGTAGCGATATACCGTTAGCTGTCCGAAAACGGGTTGTACCGGGATAATGCTTAAACAAAATTCCCAGATAATTTTGATTTTGAAAATTTGATAAAAGAAAGATATTTTTCTATATTTGAAATAGAGCGGGTGTGGGTATTTCCGAACAGTTAAGCAATAATGTTGAATGTTCGGAAATACCCACTTATATTGCCATTTAGAAACAACTTGTTTATAGAGTGATTCCAGCTGATTTAGTGTGTATAATTCCGAACTATATAAGTATACAGATATTGTCAGTATAGTGTATTGAAGATATTACCTATTGGACGTGTATTTCCGAACAGAGGGGGTAATTCCGAACAACAGTGGGGCTAATTCCAAACAGTTCCAACTTCTTAAAAACAGAACGTTTGTTTGTTTACAATGATAAACACAGACATTCTTTACGGCATTACTTGCATTTTTAACAAAGAAACTTTATAAAACAAAACATATAACTGGAATTTACAGAGCATCTGTATCTAAACCTAAATTTGCAGAAGCACAGCACAACATCTGTGACAACTTTCTACATGATTAATGTCCGAAAACCGAATATGGTATTAACACCCTTATACATGATGCAGTGTGCAGTGTTAAAAATGTCTTAGAATCTGTGTTTAAATCAACAGTATTTGCATTCAAACGGAAGTTCGTCTGTATAGCCCAGTAATTCATCTGCCACACATTTAGGGTGAAATCTGCATCCACAATTGGTGCATGTAGGGTTTTTCACATGCATATCAGTAACGTGGACCTTGTCGTGCAGGGTTGTCTTGGCATCCAAAATCTGCTTGCAACTCTTGTCAAGCTCATGCTATTGCTACACCAGTCGCCGCCTCCTCTACCACAGACGGATCATATTTCACATGTTTAAAACGAGCTAATATGAATGAAAGAAAGTTGAACTCATTTTACTAAGTAGTAGATTTATTTATTTGTTACTGTATCTTTTTTATATATATATTTATTTATCTACTTATTTATTAATTTATAGTCTAGCTCTAGTTATTTGCTTCAAATATAGTATATTATTAAGTCTTTATATATACTTATTTTGGATAAACTGTTCCTCATACATTGATTGTTTGGAATTAGCCACACATTAATTAACAAGTGTGTCTAATTCCGAACGGCTTCTTTGATCTTTCAACGTTTTCCTTAATGAGAAATGCAGTTAACTCCCTTCCCACGGGACACTTGTGATGTAAGAATTCCATCAAAACATTGTCAGCGGTAAAAACCAATACTTTTAGATCCTTACATACTACTTACATCAAAATACGAAAACAGGTAAGAACGACATGCATGCAAGCTGTCTTATAAATTCTAGTCTATTATTTTGAAAAGGTGCGCGACAAAACTTTGCATTCATTGCAATATGATATGGAATTCGTTGTTATCCTGTATGTGACGCCGTAGATTAGACTGATGCCTTTCAAGAATACAAAAATGTCATTGGAAAAATTTGTTCGGAATTACCCCCCTGTTCGGGATTACCCAGACCCGCTCTAAATTTCCGAATTCTAAAAAGAGAGTTTTAATTGCTCTTTCATTGATTTTCATTGCTTAAGCTAATTTGGATCTTTCGATCGAAAGACATTTTGTCTTTCGAATGAGAGACAATGTTTTAATCGAGAAAATGTCTCTCAATCCAGGGGAAGTCTCCGACTTGTTCACATAAAAATAATTTGTAAATATTTACGGGTCGTGAGTTCGATCCCCGGGCGGGACGTATGTTCTCCGGGTCTGATTCCTGTGGGGAAGTTGGCAGTTACTTGCGGAGTAGCTTACTCATTTGGCTTATCGGGATGACTTATTTTATTTTTTATTTTACAAAACTAGTCAAACCCTGGCCTAGACAAGCTTACTGTCGCTGAGTGGCTGCTTTTTATACGCCCGTTTGAAAAACGGGACGTATTATGGGAACGCCCCTGGCGGGCGGGCGGGCGGGTTGGCGGGCGGGCGGGCGGGCGGGTGGCGTCCACAGACCTTGTCCGGAGCATATCTTCTACATGCATGAAGGGATTTTGATGAAACTTGGCACAGTTGTTCACCATCATGAGACGGAGTGTCATGCGCAAGAACCAGGTCCCTAGGTCTAAGGTCAAGGTCACACTTAGAGGTCAAAGGTCAAATTCAAGAATGACTTTGTCCGGAGCATATCTTCTTCATGCATAGAGGGATTTTGATGAAAGTTGGCACAATTGTTCCTCATCATGAGAAGGAGTGTCATGCGCAAGAACCAGGTCCCTAGGTCTAAGGTGAAGGTCACACTTAGAGGTCAAAGGATACAAGAATGAAAACTTTGTCCGGAGCATTTCTTCTTCATGCATAGAGGGATTTTGATATAACTTGGCACAAATGTTCACCACCATGAGGCGGAGTGTCATGCGCAAGAACCAGGTCTCTAGGTCTAAGGTCAAGGTCACACTTAGAGGTCAAAGGATACAAGAATGAAAACCTTGTCCGGAGCATTTCTTCTTCATGCATAGAGGGATTTTGATATAACTTGGCACAAATGTTCACCACCACGAGACGTAGTGTCATGCGCAAGAACCAGGTCCCTAGGTCTAAGGTCAAGGTCACACTTAGAGGCCAAAGGTCAGATACAAGAATGACTTTGTCCGAAGCATTTCTTCTTCATGCATGGAGGGATTTTGATGTAACTTGACACAATTATACATCATCATGAGACGAAGTGTCATGTGCAGTTCCCTTCTTTAGAATTACTTCCCTTTGTTGTTACTATAAATAGCTTATATTGTAAGTTTTTCAGTCGTAGGGAAAAATCGAGACCACTTTTCTGTAGTACAACATGCATGCTACATCCAATTTTGAGGTGTATTTTGACCAGTCTCTACCTGGTAAAGATTTTTGTGAGGACTTACATTTTTTTTTTTTGATTTTTTTTTTTTTTTTTTTTTTTTTAAGATTAACTTCCCTTAGTTGTTACTATAAATAACTTATATTGTAACTTTTTTATAATTGAGCGTAGGGAAAAACCAAGACCACTTTTCTGTGGTACAACATAGATGTTACTTTCCAATTTTAGGTGTATTTTAAGGTATCTCTACCTGGTAAGGAGTTTTTTTGTGGACTAAGAAAAACAAAACACTTAGTTATTACAAAAATTACCACAAAATTAAAATTCCATTTGCAAATACAGGTGCTAGAGTAAAGAAATTTGCTGTGACGGGCGTATATTGTGACATTCTTGCAATCTTGTTAATTTCTGACTTTTGCAGCCACCGTTACAGTTTGACCGTCACAATATAAAACAAACTGTATACGTCGGATTAGTTGAATACTCCAGTGCTGTTTGGAGTCCATATACCAAACAAAACATCCAAAAAATTGAAATGTTTCAGCGCGGGGCCACGCGAGGGGTTTAAAAAAAGGAAATTTACTCCCAACAGCAGGTCCCCCAAATGTTAAATAAACTGGGGGCGTTCACTTGAACCAGAAGACGAGCCAGGTTTTTTAATGTTCTAAAAATTGAAAAATGGACGGTTGCAGTGCCCAAGCCCCCTTATTTTTAAAACCCCCCCCCCCTTTTCACAAACACAGCACCCCTTGCCCTTACAAGCAGATCATTACCCCCTGAACTTATTACAAGGGCCCCTCTCCCCCGGGGTTTGTGCAGGTCCCTACCCTGGAAAATTCAGACAGGAGTGACCAATGCCACAGAAAAATTGAAGAATGCGTTTTTAATCTCTTTAAACAAAAAAACCCTTTTTTTTTTTTAAACCGTCGCTTGATTTTTAAAACATTTCCCAAAAAAAACTTTATAACTGACTTTTTACCCCCCTACATTTCTTTTTTTACATTTCTCACACAGATCCATCTGACCAAACTCTGGGAAAAGGGCGGGCATAAAAAAAGATGATCTGAAATTTTATTCATCCCCGAAGCCTTACCTTACGTTTTTTTCTTTTAGGAAAACAAGACTTAAAAAACCCAAATATTGGACTACTTGGGGAGAACAGTTTGTACGTACAGAACCAGGAAATTTTAAACTGGTTAGGTTTAATTTTGCCCACCGACATACGATCACTAAAAAATTTAAAAAAATGGCGTTTAAACCCAAAACAAACAAACAACACTTTGTATTTTAAAATTTTCAAAAGTCACAAATTTCCTGACCATAATTTAACATTTGTTACAAAACCATTTTTATTGTTTATATAAATTATAACAAAGAAATTCTGGCTTTCATAATTTATATTTGTTACCAGAACCATTTTTTGGTTATATAAATTATGAACCTAAGAAATTTCTGGGCCAAAATAAGGTAAAATTTTAGTACATAAACTGGTCAAAACCCTTAACAGTTTTGGGGACCTTTTTTTAAAAAAGTTTAAAACCAATTTAAAATTCCCAGCAATTTGCTTTACCCTTTACAGCGGGGTAAAATGAGTTAACAAATATAAAGTGCCTTGCCAAAGGACACACATTATGGGAGTAGCCAGGAATCAAACCAGGAGCCTTCACATCCACTGGAAAGTGTCTTTAAAAATCCCAACCAAGGCTCTTCGGGGAGCTAAAAAATTTCATCTCAAGATGTTTATTTTGCCTCCGGGTCACTTGACAGAAACAATTTTTTATTGAAACCTAGCCAAAATCGGCCAAATCTGTAGCTAATCTTCCTCAAATGAAATGCCATGGACCCCTTTTTTTTTAAAAAATTTTTTTGCCCATTTTTTTTTTTTGATCTGACATAAAAAAATCATGCAACAAATTCGAACACAAAAAAAAACACAATTTCAATTGGGGGACCACTGCTCAAATTGGCCCGACATTGCAGGTACCTACAGGTAACCCCCATCGAAAACAAAAAGATAGTTTTTTAAAAATCTTATTTTTAAAGATCTTTCTTATTTTTAAACCCCAAAGGGATGTTTTTTCCCGGGTTTTTTTTCGGCGTTTTTTTCCTTTTTCGGCAAAATTCCCAAGCCAAAAATTGTATTTTTTCCCAAATGAGTGCAAAAATTTCCCCACACATCTGAAAAAAATTTTATCAAAAATTTCACAAACATTGACCAAAAAAAGACAATTTTTAAGGATTATGTTAAAGAGGGTTTTTTAATGTGAAACAAGTGATAGAAAAATCTTAAAACACACCTTTCTATACCAAAGGGGCAAATATTTCCCAGTTTGGAACTTTTTTCCGTCAAAATCCCAATTTTGGGGTAAGGCTATGCCCAAATTACAAAAAAAAACCCGTTTTCATGAACTTTGTTTTAAAATGGTTAACTTCTAAACAATAAAATTAAAAAAATCAAAATGTTGACTTATTTTTAAAAATAACCATGCATAACACTCTGCTGTTCAACATTTTCTCATGAAGTCAGCGTTTAGATTTGCGGTTCGAACGGGAAGTAACCCAAAATTTTTTTGTGCAATTACATCTCCAAAACAAGTGCAAAAAAAATTTTTAAAAACTTAAAATGTGTCTTTGGGTATAAAAAAGGGATTACAAGTCCCCTAACCCATACTTTTGACCAAATAATCGCCTTTTAATTTAAACTTCCCTTAAATTTTGCATGGGAACTTCTTACAAAACTCTATAGATAATCAATTTAAGGAATACATCTCCGCTAGCTATTTTTTTCAGGGCGCATGCCCTCCGAAATTTGTTTCCCCCCTGTTGCCCCCCCAGACACCCCCCCGTTTTACAACCATAAGCATTAATTTCCTTTTTAGCCAAACCTTTTTTTTTCCCCGTGGTTATAATAAAACGCTTAATTTCCCCAAAAATTTATCGGGGGATACACCCGGAGGCATGAATGAAGGCCCACAATTACCCCTTTAAACGGCCCGATTTAGCTGCTACACCAGCTTAAAATCCTGACCTTAACTATGTAAAAAAAATACAAAAAGTCGAAAATTACTTATTTTTGTACCCCTTCAAACGATTTTGTTTTTGGCAAAAACGTAAATGCCTTTATACAGAATAAAAAATTAAGTCCAGACAAAAACATTTAAAAAACAATGTAAAAATCGACACAATCAAAATTTTAAAAAGGAAAATTTTTTACATTATCATTTTTAAAATTTTTTGAAATCGAAAGTAGTTTTTGTCTGCTGAAAAAAATTCTGATTTTTCGGAATATTTCTTTGAAATTTTTTAAAAGAGAGGGGCCCGTAAACTTTAAATTCAATACGTAAAATGCTTAAACTGTCTTTGCATCAAATAATTTTTAAAAAATATTGTTTAAAGACTGGCATTAGGTATTTTTAAAAAATGAACCCAAACCCCGGGGATAAAAAATTTTTGGATCCCAAAGAATATTTCTTTAGAATGCTAAATTTTCAAGTCGTTTATGAAAAAAAAACTGCTTTTATCCTTTTTATTTTAAAACTTTCCCTTTATTTCTTTTATAAAAATGAAATTTAAACTTATCGTGTAGGCACATATAAATTTATAACCAATACATGGAAAGTTTGGTTCAAAATTTTTAACAAGTAAAATGGGCCTAAACAAAAGTTATTAAAATTTTTGCAAAGAAAGATTCAACTTTTTTTTTCTTAACACATAGAAGTATAAAAAAACAATTACAAGAACAGGGAGGATTCAGGCAGACCAAAGGCCTGTGCCCCCCATTGCTGAGAATGACCATACCATCAAAGAGCCCCTCTTTTTGACAAAAGAATAAATTTTTCCCCCAAATGGACCCAGAAACGCACCAAGGCCCCTATTCCAACCTTATTTCAAAACCACCCCATCAAGGGGATAACATACCCCACAAACCCCAAAATTTTTGCCTAAAAAGCATCAAGGGCCCCATTTTTAGCCGTATTTTAAAAATTCCAGGGGGAGATTTCCCCCGACCTAATACGGGGCGGAGCACCCCCCAGAAGTGCCCTTTCATTTCACACCGCCCTTTTTTAAACCCCCGGAGCACGGAAATTCCGCTCTGGGAAAATTTAAATATTTAGCATTGGGGTTCCCTTACGACAGCCTTTTTTGTATAAATTTTGTAAATTTGATTGACAGTAATTCAAATATATACAGAAAAAAAAAACAGAAAAAATTTTTCACAAAAACACAAAATCAGGGGCCATTTATAGTATATCAGTGATTTCATTTAGTACAAAAGCATCATTATTTCAGGGAATTCTACACATCGGACAGAAACAGTTTTCAGATGAATCTGGTGATGGAACCGCAGAGAAGCCATTCAAATCTGTTCTACAGGTAAAACTTACAAGTGTGCTTTCATCAAAGAACTAATAAATACTTGAAGAAGAGTCTTAAACATGACATAGAGTGTCTCATTAAATTTTATTCTCATGACATTGTGTGAGAGGTTATCATGGTACCGCTAATGGGGACAAGTTTAAAATCAACAGATCCAACAGGAAATTAATTGTCAAGTTATCACATGTTTAGCGAATTTAAAAAAAAGTTCTTCTGAAGTCTTAACAGGTATTTCTTCACGTCAGTTAATATCATGTTTTATTTCGATTTCACTATGAAATAAAGGAATATAGATTTGAATAGGCAATCCAAAACTGATAAATCGGCTCTTCTGTGTTGCTATCATGAATAATATTCATTGAACAGTGTATTGGTAAAGCCTACTAATATACATTTTTAGCTTGTTTTAAATGTGTACTTACCCATTTTCATTTGCTGTTCCTCTTTTTGTTTTGATATATGTGATTTTTGTGGGCTATCACTTGGTGAACCTGAAATGACCTATATCAGTTCTTCATATTTAAATTTTATTAATTTTCTGCTTTCATGAATAATTTTTTCTTTGTGACTCCCGTAGAAGTGTGTCAGTGATCATTGGTCTGTAAGTCTGTCCGTCACAGAAAGTGGATCCTGAATTTACTTGATTAAAATTCCAAGACATATTTTCATAATGAAAATTTAGTACAGTATTACTGTAGATCTAATAAAGGGCAGTGTACATGCTTTTTTTATCAACAACAACAAAACAACAGTGATTCTGTTGCAACAAGTAGTTTTTTTAAAAATGGATCATGTGATAATACAGAAATACAAATGGTTTTAAGTGTATATCTAAAACACCATACAGTAGTGGAAGTTTATTGCTAGGCAATAGTCTTTCTTATTTAGCCGGTTATTTTTGTTATGATGTAAAATATGTGTATTCCTGTAGTTCTAATTACAGGCTATGAAACATGCAGGAAAAGAGCCATTTCCAACCATCTAGGTGTAGAACCATGAGGTGTGCAAGTGTATGCCCTGATTGACAGTGAGTGCAGATCACGCGTGCGCATGGGGATCGTCTAGTATAGACGTAGTCGATTGTATGACGATGAGAAGGTAAGTAGGGTGGCGACGGTCCGTCGTGAGGGTAGGTGGGAATGGGGTAGGACGGGGAGGTCAAAAATTTCAGTCAGAATGGCATTCTATATAAACTACATGATAATGTACATTTGTCTCAAGTCTGAAGTAACTGAAAGGGAAAAAATGTGTTGTTAAAATTTTCAGTAAAGTTTCAAAAGGATACTTAATCTTTAGCCTGCTGGCAGTAATTGATTCAGTCTTTGTGGCCAGTGCAGACCAAGAGTCTGATCATGATTTGCACTGTTCGCTATTCAGTCAGTATCTTTTTGGTAAGCACCCCTTTTAACAGTTAATGGTACTGTCCAAATTGTAAGATGGACAAGTTCATAAGAGAAATTTAGCATGGTAAATGTTAAAGGAAATGTATGTCATTGAAAGGATTTTACTTACAAAACAGAATTCAGTTTTGCATGATTTTTCATGCAGTCTTCTATAATACTCTTTTTTCAGAAATTTGAAGTAGCTGCCAAGTCGCAGTTAAAGAAATGGCAGAAGGTATGGCAGAGGGATGTTCATAAAGCTGCGGACAAGGCTAAAAAAGATGTAAGATTATCTTGCTTGGTGTGCTTTACCTAAAATTAGATATGGTTTCCCTGTCAGAACAATTGATTTTGCTAAAATCATATTTATTAAACCCTTCTTAGCCTGCTGGCAGCAAGTGATTTTGCCTTTAGGACCAGTGCAGACCAAGATCAGCCTGCCCCATCCATGCAGGCTGATCATGCTCTGCACTTTCTTTGCTAATCAGGTTCCAGTAATTTTTTTCTGTAAACACCCCTTCGAATAATAAATGATACTGCCCAAATTGACTGATGGACCAGTCCATTTCAAAAATTTAGCAAGGTAAGGGTTAATTGCTGCTTTATTTTTGAGGTTTTCAGGAAATGTTGCTATCAGCTTTGGTCTATAAAAAGCGAAATTACTTGACTGTAAAATCAGATGTTTTTGTGAGGCAGGAAGTTATATAATGCAGGACCTATTTTCTAATAATGAATGGATCATTTTGCTTCAAATCATTTCTATGTTTAATAGTTTTCCAGTGGGGAGGGAGGGGGGTGTGGGGGGGTGGGGGGGGGGGAGGAAAACAACGTGAAAACAAACCAAGTGTTTTATACTGACAGATCTACCAGTAAGAAGCCAAAACATGTTTAGTTAACTGCCACCAGAACCGTCACTTAATATTTATTTTATATATTGAAATACAGAACATAAACTGGAATAAAAGAGTCGTTTTTGGCTGTGGAGTGGTGGCAGATCTTGATGCCAAAATTGAGATGCTCATGTTCCAGCAAGCAGAAATTTGATTACCACATATTTTGGTGTGTCTATATTCTGGTGTGTCTATAACCATTATCTGGTGTATCTATTCTATTTTATTCTTTATATTTGATCTTGTACTGATTTACAACAGTCTGAGGATGCAGAGCGTAGGGAGAAGAATCTTGAGGAAGCAAAGAAAATTGTTCTTACTGAAGATGCCAGCCTACCAAAACCTACAGAGGTATGTATATGCACAATGGTTTAGGAATAAAAAGTTTGTGAGATGTGTAATTTTCTTAAAGTTTCTTTCCTTATCTATCAAGTACAAGAGAAAAGCTGTTAAATGTATTATCATTAGTTAACCAGTAAAAATATTCCACAGTCTGTATTTGACTTTCGAATCACCGATATCTGCAATTTCTTTAATTCAAATAATGATGACTTGTTGAATTTGCACAGTTCTGTCAACTAACTGTTACTTTTGTCAATTTGTATACACAATTTAGTGTAACTCCTTGTAACGTTGGATTTTACACTAGTTTTTATGATTGCATCAAAATCATGGGCGAAACATAAATGCAGTTTACAATCTTTTATGTGTGCTTATAATTTTTATAACTAAGGAGGACTCTGTTACCTCCTTTGATACTGTGAAATTGTTAATGTTCATGGGGGACTAATTTTTGTGGTTGAGTCAATTCACGAAATTTAATCCCAACGAACAAGTAAAATCCCAATTCATTTCATGTTCAAAAGTTGAAATCCATGAATTCATATCCCCATGAAATTGCTGTTTTGATCCAAACCACGAAATTTCATGCCCACAAAATTAAATGATTTTACAGTATGGAAATGAAAAGAAATGTTGAAAAAAAAATAGGATATCTTATAATTCTCAATGGGCAGATTAAGATACGAGTTGCTGAAGCCAACAGAAATGTACGTGTAAAGATTTATGGATGGGTCCACAGACTAAGGAGACAGGGAAAGAATCTCATGTTTATTGTACTGAGAGATGGTACAGGATTCCTGCAGTGTGTATTTACAGATACTTTGGTAAGTTGATACAGGATTTATTTGGTTTTCAACTTATTTATATGAAGTGCAAGAAATTAAATTCAGACAAACACGGGTGTTAATTAAAATAGTCTATCCCTTCCCTACCTGGAGATGGTAGATAATTACATTTTGAGACAAAACATTCATCTTTTAAGCCAGTTTCTGTTAAGATTTTTTCATTGTGTTGGCAGATGTTACAAACAAGAAGTTGACATTTCCTTGCAATGTTGAAGAAATTCGTTTTCCTTATTATGCTAATTATGCCTAATTATGGAAATGACATTGTTTTAATTACATGTTAAATCATTCATTGCTTAAATTAATTAGGTGTGTTATAAATGTCACACACAAAGTATTTTACCATAATAGATATAAATGAAAGTGCATGGAAAATTCATTGGATTTCTTTTGCTCTAGATAATAAAAGCCTTGGCTGGTGGTTCTTTTCAGGTTGTTACTTTAAAAAAATGTTTGGCCGGTGGATTTGTCACGAAATGGGAGCATGTATATTAAAACTTTTTAAAATATTTTGGTAACTGGAGGGTTGTTAAAGGTGGCCAATGCCTTCCTTCACTTCAGTATTTTTAAAATATAGAGCTGCGCCATGGAAAACAACATAGTGGGTTTGCGATCCACATGGATCCAGACCACCTGCGCATCCGCGCAGTCTGGTTAGATCCTGCTGTTTCCTACAGTTTCTCTAATTCCAATAGGCTTTGAAACGAACAGCATGGATCCTGACCAGACTGCACGGGGGGGGGGGGGGAGGGGGGGGGGGGGGGGGGGGGGGGGGGGGGGGGGGGGGGGAATTAAGGGGGGGGGGGAGGGGGGGGATTTTTTTTTGCGCAGGCTGGTCTGGATCCATGCTGTTCGACAAACCTACTATGTTGATTATCTTCATGGCACCGCTAAAATATATTTTACTTTACTAAGTATTTTAAATAATTGTGTTTGCAGAGTTACAGTCACAATTGAATGTCATATAATAATAGTCAATTCTTAAAAAAAAATCCAGTTTATTTTAGTGCAGGTTTTTTTTCCGGCTGTTTTTATAGCCGTTATTCGGCTATATTCTACTGCCAAAAAGTATGAATTTTTCCCAAAATGAGTGCAAAAAAATTCCCCAGCTACATTCTGAAAAAAATTTCATCAAAATTGCACACATTGACCTAATTATGGACAATTTTGTAATGGAAGTTATGTTAAAAGAGGTTTGTACATGTGAAACAAGTGAATGAGAAAGAGCTTAAACACATCTTTACTATACCTATGGGACCTAAATATTCCAATTTTGGAACCAATTACCGTCAAAATTCCCAATTTGGGGGTATAGGCTATGTTCCCAAATTAGCTAGAAAAAACCCTGTAGTGGTCGTTCATATTTATTCTGTGCATTAGCTATGCATCCAGCTGGCTTATGGAAGGTCAATGGTTCTACCCAGGTACCCGCTTGTGATGAAATAATGCACAGAGGGGCACCTGAGGGTCTTCCTCCACCATCAAAGCTGGAAAGTCACCATGTGACGTTAAACCCAACAAAATAAAGCATGTATTAAGTGTGTACTGTTTTAAACCTAATGCATAGTAATGTTGTTATTTATTATAACTTAATACACATGAATGTGTTCATTTTATGTTTACATAAAATATATATTTAGAAATTTTTCATATTTTCAAATGAAATTTGGGTCTTGTATACCTTTAAAATTTTGATGATTGGTTTTCATTTCATGATATATTTCAGTGTCATACATATGAGGCATTGACTCTTGCAACAGAAGCTGCCATCTGTATATATGGAGAAATCAAGGAGCTGCCTGAAGGAAAAACTGTAAGTTATAATTGAATAAAGTTTTATGTAAAGTTTTAATACACTCTTTAAGATTGGATTAACTGAAAAGTTCTTTTGCAAAAATAAATATTTTAACGGGGCGTTGAATTCTTCATGTGAGGAAGCCATCCAGCTGACTTACAAAAGGTCGATGGTTTTACCCAGGTGCCCGCTCGTGATGAAATAATGCACGGAGGGGCACTTTGGGTCTTCCTCCACCATCAAAGCTGGAAAGCGGCCATATGACCTATCATTGTGTCGGTGTGACGTTAAACCCAACCAAAAAAAAAATCTTAAACCCTGGCAAACACAGCTATTGGTATATAGAAAATTCAATATATATAGAAAATTCATGGTACAAAATATATCGAGAGCTAAAGGGAAAAAAGTTGTAAGAAAATCTGTTAAATCCATTGAAAGCATTATCCATAGAACACAAACAAGCAAATGAATAGCAGACTTGGTTTGAGTTTTTCTTGACAATAAGAAATGTGCAAAGCCCCCCCAGGACCCAAGGGGAAACTCTTTTGCATATAAAATGATGGACCCCATATCCCCAGATAACCAAAAAATACAAAAAACCCTTGAAGCAAATCAGGAAATGTTGCAGCTTCTACTAGGCAAATTTTAAAATGTTTATTGAGGGGAATTTTAGGTTTAATACAACTAAATATTTTTATTCCATAAGACTTTAAATGCATGTTTTTTAGGTCACCTGTCACTTTTTTGACACCCTTGGGCGTGTCCTCGCAGTCGTCCCTCCTCCTATACTCTGGTGTCTGGGGTCAACAATTTTTTTCGCAAATAGGGGGTTTATTTATGAATTTATTTTAACCAAAAATTCAACAAATTTATCACCCTAAGATCTGGGTTTTCCCTTTTTGAACTGGCCCAAATTTCCCTTATGGGTTCCAAGTAATTGGGGGCCCCGAAAGGGGCCCAAAATTAGCTATTTTACCTTTTCTGCACAAAAGCGCATATTTATGATTTTTTTTTTAACCAAACTTGCACACAACTTTATCACCAAAGATTTTTGGTTCATTTTTTAACTGGCGAGATTCCTATGGGGTCCAGAGTTACGCCCCCAAAGGCCCAAAATTTGCTATTTTGACCTTGTTGCACAAAGCGCTTCATTTTTATTTTAATTTAATCAGCTTGCACAAAATTTGTCCCCCTAAAATCTCGGTTTTTTTTTTTTTTTAAACCCGCCCAAACCCTTAAGGGTTCCAGAGTTATGGCCACTGAAAGGGCCAGAATTAGCATTTTGACCTTGTCTGCACAATATCAGCTTCATTTATGATTTGATTTTAACCAAACTTGCACACAACTTTTATTACCACAAGATCTTGGTTGCTTTCTTGAACTGGTCAGATTCCATCATGGGTTCCAGAGATATGGCCCCTTAAAGGTCCAAAATTGGCTATTTTGGCTTTTGCAGCCATATGGAGACTTCATTTATGGTTCAAACTTCCAAAATATCTTCAACAACAATAAATCTTGGATTCCATGACAAATCAGATCCAATCGTAGGTTCTGAGTTATTTTATATCTGATTACCTCCCTTGATTGTAATCAAAATGGATTTATATCAGTAAGTACTTATAGGACTTATTTGAAATTTCATTATTGTCATTAGTTGGACTAAGCCAATCAGGGTAGATAAGTATGGACTGATTTTATGTAAAATTACCTCCCTTTATTTCAAATTAAAATGGGCATATATCCGTAACTACCGTAGATACCCATGTATAATGCGCAGTTTTTTTACCCCCGGGACCACCCCCGAATCGTGGGTGCGCATAATACACAGGTATAGACAATTTTCCAACTTCAAAACAAGTTTGTTTACCGATGTTCGCCATTTTGGTAAAGGGAAACTACTCCCCGCGCTTACTGTCTCCGCTAAAATCTAAGATTGCCGTTACGTTCCGTAAAAGATCGAATTGTTTATTTTTCTTTCAAACAAAATTAATTTCATATAAATTTAAAAGTATTTTGACGAAAGAAATGTTTACAAATCACAAAAATTATGATACTAATTAAAGATCGAGAATTATCTTTAGTCGAGATCAAACTGTGAACAACATAATTGACACGAGGTGACACGTTAATTGCTGGTAATTACTGGCTTTATGATCGTGACAAAAAGACTATCACACCTTTTGTTATCAATTTGAATTGAGAAGCTCATGTCATTTTGAAAGATACCATTCCAAAATATTGAATCAGCTGCTATTTATTTATTCAAAATAGTTGATTAAAAAAGGTGAAACAACAAATATAACAATAATTTACTGGTTTTATTTTTGAGAAAACAAAAATCGATAGTACCGTGAGACCGATGCTGCTCTCCGCCGCGGAGATAAAATTTATTACCGGTGTCGATGTAAACTCTACTTTCGTTTTCCATCCACCTCAAAATTGACCAAAAATTTTTATTTATTTTTTTTTTCCCCCAGGATTTTGGACTCAGATCGGGGGTGCGCATTATACAGGGGTGCGCATTATACATGGGTATCTACGGTAATGAAGATACTGATCTGAAATTTCATTTATGTCAACAGATTTATTTGTCAGATCCTTCTTTTGTTCACTTACAATAATTTTTAGCTCACATGTCACAAAGTGACAGTGTGAGCTTTTGTGATCGTGCAGCGTCCGTCGTCCGTCCGTGCGTAAACTTTTGCTTGTGACCTCTCTAGAGGTCACATTTTTCATGGGATCTTTATGAAAGTTGGTCAGAATGTTCATCTTGATGATATCTAGGTCAAGTTCGAAACTGGGTCACGTGCGGTCAAAAACTAGGTCAGTAGGTCTAAAAATAGAAAAACCTTGTGACCTCTCTAGAGGCCATATTTTTCACATGATCTTCATGAAAATTGGTCAGAATGTTCATCTTGATGATATCTCGGTCAAGTTCGAAACTGGGTCACGTGCCTTCAAAAACTAGGTCATTAGGTCAAATAATAGAAAAACCTTGTGACCTCTCTAGAGGCCATAATTTTCATGGGATCTGTATGAAAGTTGGTCTGAATATTCATCTTGATGATATCTAGGTCAAGTTCGAAACTGGGTCAGCTGCGGGCAAAAACTAGGTCATTAGGTCTAAAAATAGAAAACCTTGTGACCTCTGTAGAGGTCATACTTTTGAATGGATCTTCATGAAATTGGTCAGAATGTTCACCTTGATGATATCTAGGTCATGTTTGAAACTGGGTCACGTGCCGTCAATAACTAGGTCAGTAGGTCAAATAATAAAAAAAACCTTGTGACCTCTCTAGAAGCCATATTTTTCATGGGATCTTTATGAAAGTTGGTCAGAATGTTCATCTTGATGATATCTAGGTCAGATTCGAAACTGGGTCACGTGCGGTCAAAAACTAGGTCAGTAGGTCTAAAAATAGAAAAACCTTGTGACCTCTCTAGAGGCCATATTTTTCACATGATCTTCATGAAAATTGGTCAGAATGTTCATCTTGATGATATCTAGGTCAAGTTCGAAACTGGGTCACGTGCCTTCAAAAACTAGGTCAGTAGGTCAAATAATAGAAAAACCTTGTGACCTCTCTAGAGGCCATACTTTTGAATGGAACTTCATGAAAATTGGTCAGAATGTTCATCTTGATGATGTCTAGGTCAGGTTCAAAACTGGGTCACCTGCCATCAATAACTAGGTCAGTAGGTCAAATAATGAAAAAACATTGTGACCTCTCTAGAGGCCATATTTTTCATGGGATCTGTATGAAAGTTGGTCTGAATGTTCATCTTGATGATATCTAGATCAATTTCGAAACTGGGTCAGCTGCGGTCAAAAACTAGGTCATTAGGTCTAAAAATAGAAAAAACTTGTGACCTCTCTAGAGGCCATACTTTTGAGTGGATCTTCATGAAAATTGGTCAGAATGTTCATCTTGATGATATCTAGGTCAAGTTTGAAACTGGGTCACGTGCCATCAATAACTAGGTCAGTAGGTCAAATAATGAAAAAACCTTGTGACCTCTCTAGAGGCCATATTTTTCATGGGATCTGTATGAAAGTTGGTCTGAATGTTCATCTTGATGATATCTAGGTCAGATTCAAAACTGGGTCACATGAGCTCAAAAACTAGGTCACTATGTCAAATAATAGAAAAAAAACGACGTCATACTCAGTTCAAAACTGGGTCATGTTGGGACAGGTGAGCGATTCAGGACCATCATGGTCCTCTTGTTTTTAATTACTTTCCTTTTACGTTACTATAAATAGCTTATTTTTAGTAACTTTTTTATTATTGGCCGTAGGGAAAAACTGAGATCATTTTTCTGTGGTACAACATGGATGGTACCTCCAATTTTTAAGTGTATTTTGACATATCTGTACCTTGTACTTTGTTGTTCCTGTCCTTTGGACTTTTGGGTATTTTTTCTGAGGACCTTCTTGTCCTCAAGTGCAATGATAACAGGTGAGCGATATAGGGCCATCATGGCCCTCTTGTTTCAGTTACTTCCCTTTCATGTTACTATAAATAGCTTATTAAGTAACTGTATTATTATTGGCCGTAGGGAAAAACCGAGACCACTTTTCTGTGGTACAACATGGATGGTACCTCCAATTTTTAGGTGTATTTTGACATATCTGTACCTTGTAAGAATTTTTTATTTCTTTTTGGTTGAATTTTGCCCTTTGTTGTTCCTGTCCTTTGGTCTTAAATATTTTTTCTGAGGACTTAGATTTATTTTTAATTTCTTCCCTTTGTTGTTCCTGTCCTTTGGGCTTCATCAGTCAACATTTTACTCGATGTAATCCTTCGGGCATGAAACTACTGGCCTGATTTGAAAATAATTTTATTTGAAGTAACTTTAAGAAAATTTCAGCTATATTTTCTCATAATTATTTTGATTGATCTTGATTATGATTTTTAGCTCATCTGATTTTTTGAAAAAAAATGATGAGTTATTAGCTCACCTGTCACAAAGTGACAAGGTGAGCTTTTGTGATCGCGCGGCGTCCGTGCGTGCGTGCGTGCGTCCGTAAACTTTTGCTTGTGACCACTCTAGAGGTCACATTTTTCATGGGATCTTTATGAAAATTGGTCAGAATGTTCACCTTGATGATATCTAGGTCAAGTTCGAAACTGGGTCACGTGCCATCAAAAACTAGGTCAGTAGGTCTAAAAATAGAAAAACCTTGTGACCTCTCTAGAGGCCATATATTTCACAAGATCTTCATGAAAATTGGTCAGAATGTTCACCTTGATGATATCTAGGTCAAGTTCAAAACTGGGTCACGTGGGGTCAAAAACTAGGTCAGTAGGTTTAAAAATAGAAAAACCTTGTGACCTCTCTAGAGGCCATATTTTTCATGAGATCTTCATGAATATTGGTCAGAATGTTCACCTTGATGATATCTAGGTCAAGTTCGAAACTGGGTCACGTGGGGTCAAAAACTAGGTCAGTAGGTCTAAAAATAGAAAAACCTTGTGACCTCTCTAGAGGCCATATTTTTCATGAGATCTTCATGAATATTGGTCAGAATGTTCACCTTGATGATATCTAGGTCAAGTTTGAAACTGGGTCACGTGGGGTCAAAAACTAGGTCATTAGGTCTAAAAATAGAAAAACCTTGTGACCTCTCTAGAGGCCATATTTCTCAATGGAACTTCATGAATATTGGTCAGAATGTTCAGCTTGATGATATCTAGGTCAAGTTCGAAACTGGGTCACGTGGGGGTAAAAACTAGGTCAGTAGATCTAAAAATAGAAAAACCTTGTGACCTCTCTAGAGGCCATATTTTTCATGAGATCTTCATGAATATTGGTCAGTATGTTCACCTTGATGATATCTAGATCAAGTTCGATACTGGGTCATTTGGGATCAAAAACTAGGTCAGTAGGTCTAAAAATAGAAAAACCTTGTGACCTCTCTAGAGGCCATATTTCTCAATGGATCTTCATGAAAATTAGTCAGAATGTTCACCTTGATGATATCTAGGTCAAGTTCGAAACTGGGTCACGTGCGGTCAAAAACTAGGTCAGTAGGTCTAAAAATAGAAAAAACCTTGTGACCTCTCTAGAGGCCATATTTTTCAATGGATCTTCATGAAAATTGGTCAGAATGTTAACCTTGATGATATCTAGATCAAGTTCGAAACTGGGTCACGTGGGGTTAAAAACTAGGTCAGTAGATCTAAAAATAGAAAAACCTTGTGACCTCTCTAGAGGCCATATTTTTCATGAGATCTTCATGAATATTGGTCAGAAGGTTCATCTTGATGATATCTAGGACAGGTTTGAAACTGGGTCACGTGGTGTCAAAAACTAGGTCAGTAGGTCTAAAAATAGAAAAACCTTGTGACCTCTCTAGAGGCCATATTTCTCTATGGATCTTCATGAAAATTGGTGAGACTGTTCAGCTTGATGATATCTAGGTCAGGTTCGTAACTGGGTCATGTGCCTTCAAAAACTAGGTCAGTAGGTCGAAAAATAGAAAAACCTTGTGACCTCTCTAGAGGCCATATTTTTCACGAGATCTTCATGAAAATTGGGGAGAATGTTCACCTTGATGATACAGTCGAGACTGCCTTAACGACCCCCTGAATTTAGCGACTCCCTGTCATATGCGACCCTATTTTATGCTCCGGACGCAATTTACTATTAAAAGAGTCTGAATTAAGCAACCCCCTGCCTTACGCGACAAGCGACTGTGAAATCAGGCTCCCGAATCGATATTTAGACCGTTTTCAGCGACTTTGAGACGCTCCCTCGCAAGATTTTACACGATAGAGTTACCGTTCTTCATCTCGCGTGAAGTTGTTTGAGACGAGAACTTATTTGTTTACAAAAAATGGCTGATGAAAAACATAAAAAAGAACTGTTTTGACATTAGAACAGCGTGTTAAGGCACTTGAATTGCTCGATTAGGGAAAACCAGCGTATGAAGTCACTGAAGAATTCGGAGTCGGTGCATAAATTAACTTTATTCCTGGTGAAACAAAAATATGGCGGTATTTAACAGGAAACGACGAAGTAAACACATTAAAGATGCAGTCAATAATCGAATAAATGTCAATGAACAATTAGTACACAAAAATATAAATATCATAAACCTCAGTGTGTAAATAGTTCAAATGGAACATTTATATTTTACTGCTCCCCTTTATTTTCTTGCCAGATCATGAGCTTAAATTTGTTTTATCAACATCATACGAATGATGCAAATTATTTGAAATTTATATTTTATCAATATGTAAATAAAGAAATAGTATTTAATCATTTTCCACTCCTACCTTAAAAGAGGCCAATATATAAGTATCCGATATTCATGTACTTTAATTGGAAAAATATATGAAACCAGCGTCATCCTGTTAAGTGAGACTGTTTTAAGAGACTCCCTGTCATATGTGACCTTTTTCGCTGCTTCCCAAAGTCGGTCTCTTAAAACAGTCTCGACTGTATCTAGGTCAAGTTTAAAAGTGGGTCACGTGCCTTCAAAAACTAGGTCATTAGGTCAAATAATTGAAAAACCTTGTGACCTCTCTAGAGGCCATATTTTTCAATGGATCTTCATGAAAATTGGTCAGAATTTTTTTTCTTGATGATATCTATGTCACATGTGCTGAAAAACTAGGTCACTTTGTCAAATAATAGAAATAACGACGTCATACTCAGTTCAACACTGGCTCATGTGGGGATAGGTGAGCGATTCAGGACCATCATGGTCCTCTTGTTGTCATCACTTGAGCGGTTGTCGGCGTCGGCGTTGCCTGGTTAAGTTTTATGTTTAGGTCAGCTTTTTTCCTAAACTATCAAAGCTATTGCTTTGAAACTTGGAATACTTGTTCACCATCATAAGCTGACCCTGTATAGCAAGAAACATAACTCCATCTTGCTTTTTGCAAGATTTATGGCCCCTTTTGTACTTAGAAAATATCAGATTTCTTGGTTAAGTTTTATGTTTAGGTAAACTTTTCTCCTAAACTATCAAAGCTATTGCTTTGAAACTTGGAATACTTGTTCACCATCATAAGCAGACCCTGTACATTAAGAAACATAACTCCATCCTGCTTTTTGCAAGATTTATTGCCCCTTTTGGACTTAGAAAATCAGTTTTCTTGGTTAAGTTTTATGTTTAGGTCAGCTTTTATCCTAAACTATCAAAGCTATTGCTTTAAAACTTGCAACACTTGTTCACCATCATAAGTTGACCCTGTACAGCAAGAAACATAACTCTGTCCTGCTTTTTGCAAGATTTATGGCCCCTTTTGGACTTAGAAAATATCAGATTTCTTGGTTAAGTTTTATGTTTAGGTCAACTTTTTCTCTTAAACTATCAAAGCTATTGCTTTGAAACTTGCAACACTTGTTCACCATCATAAGCTGACCCTGTTCAGCAAGCAACGTAACTCCATCCTGCTTTTTGCAATAATTATTGCCCCTTTTGGACTTAGAAAATCATTTTCTTGGTTGAGTATTATGTTTAAGTCAACTTTTCTCATAAACTATCAAAGCTATTGCTTTAAAACATGCAACAGTTTTTCACCATCATAAGTGGACACTGTACATCAAGAAACATAACTCTATCCTGCTTTTTGCAAGAATGATGGCCCTTTTTAGACTTAGAAAATCATGGGTAGGACAATATTTCTATTACACAAAAAAATCAGATGAGCGTCAGCACCTGCAAGGCGGTGCTCTTGTTTGATCTTTTTGTCCTTAAGTGCAATGATAACAGGTGAGCGATATAGGGCCATTTTGACCCTCTTGTTTCTAATTAATCTATGGATAAACTTTTGTAGGCACCGGGCAATCATGAAATGACTGCAGATTACTGGGAGTTAGTTGGTGAATCACCAGCGGGAGGGGCAGATAACTTGCTCAACGAGGAAGCACATGTTGATGTACAGCTTGATAACAGACACATGATGATCCGAGGGGAAAACGTAAGCTTCCTTTTAGCAGTACTTGTCTGTTTAGCTTAAGTGAGAGAATTTTCTAATTTACATCCAGAGATCACAAAACTAGCATCCATAACAGCAAATTTACATGCAAGCCGACATATTGCATAAATAAAGAAACATAGAAGGTTGAGACACTAGGGTTTATACAAAATATTTTGATTCTACCGTTTACAAAGATAATTGAAAATATGGTATTTTGTCACTCATCTATCCCTCTATACACCAGTAGCAGTGATAAGAAGTTGTTTTTCATCACATTTTATGACAATTTACTTTGTACAATTTCTGCAATTAGGTACACCAGTTTTGGATTAGGTAATAAAAGTTGTTCAAAGTAAGATTTCAAAACATGCTTTTAAGAAAAACAGTCCATGCAAAATTGAAAAAAGTCCTTTGAAAGTACCAGTACTTGAATTTTGTTCTAATGTGGTCTGTATGAACCCTGTAATTGTACTTTCTAGGTACATACTTTTCTACCTTTTCTGAAATATTGAGCACTTTACTTTGTGTATATTTTAACTGCATGCACATTATTGATGTTTCATTTGGTTTTCAGACAGCTAAGGTGCTGAAGATGAGGTCAGTGGTGATGCACTGTTTTAGGGAACATTATTTTGACAGGGGATATTATGAAGTTACCCCACCCACCTTGGTGCAAACACAAGTAGAAGGAGGTTCTACCCTATTTAAACTTAAGTATTTTGGTGAAGAGGTTAGTATTACATTATGTCTACCCATATGTGGGGGATATTCTGTCAGTTTGACTTAAACATAGGTCAGGGCTGCTCCCCCAAAACTAGTAGGGTTATGTTTTGTCAGGTCATAGGTATGGGGAGCCACATTTCTTTTCTGCAAAGCCATAATTCAGATTGGTTTGCAAAACATGAATCATATGCCGTTGAGATTTGAAAATTTATAAAAAGTGCGAAAAATGTTTTCTTGGAGATATCGAGATAGGGATATTTATTTTATGCTTCTTGTTTGCTCTGCACATAACGATACAGCTCGAAAAAAAGCTGGTAATGTCTGAAATTAAGTGGCTGCTACAGATACGTGAAATATTGGATAGTTAAATATTTATATGGGCACTTGAGCTTTATTCCAAAGATTTCTAGCTCGTGTCACATTTATGATCAGTCTTTATTCCAAAGATTTCTAGCTCGTGTCACATTTATGATCAGTCTTTATTCCAAAGATTTCTAGCTCGTGTCACATTTATGATTAGTCTTTATTCCAAACATTTCTAGCTCGTGTCACATTTATGATCAGTCTTTATTCCAAAGATTTCTAGCTCGTGTCACATTTATGATCAGTCTTTATTCCAAAGATTTCTAGCTCATGTCACATTTATGATCAGTCTTAAGGTGATACATCATTTATTTAGAATTAACTGTACAAAAAAGATGAACACAGTCTACAATCCAACTGGACAGACAAAAGGAATTCTTTCAAGCCTGTTGGTTGCTTAAATAATGTAATTAATGTTAGATTCATAACAGATTTGCCTTTTTAGCTCGACTTTTCATAGAATAGTAGAGCTATTGGACTCGCCCATACGTCCGCGTCCGCGTCCCGATTTGGTTAAGTTTTTGTATGTAAGCTGATATCTCAGCAACCACTTGTGGGAATGGATTGAAACTTCACACACTTCTTCACTGTGATAAACTGACCTACACTGCACAGGTTCCATAACTCTATTATGCTTTTTTACAAAATTATGCCCCTTTTTCGACTTAGAAATTTTTGGTTAAGGTTTTGTATGTAAGCTGGTATCTGAGTAACCACATGTGGGAATTGATTGAAACTTCACACACTTATTTACAGTGATAAACTGACTTACATTGCACAGGTTCCATAACTCTATTTTGCTTTTTTACAAAATTATGCCCCTTTTTCGACTTAGAATTTTTTGGTTAAGGTTTTGTATGTAAGCTGGTATCTCACGGAATGGATTGAAACTTCACACACTTATTCACTGTCATGATCTGACATGCACAAAGCAGGTCCCATAATTTTATTTTGCTTTTTTTCAAAATTATGCCCCTTTTTCAACATAGAAATTTTGGGTTAAGTTTTTGTATGTAAGCTGGTATCTCAGTATCCACTAATGGGAAAGGATTGAAATTTCACACACTTGTTCACTGTCATGATATGACGTGCAATGCAAAGGGTCAATAACTCAACTTCGCATTTTACAAAATTATGCCCCTTTTTCAACTTAGGAGTTTTTGGTTAAATTCCTATATGTAAGCTGGTATCTCATTACCCACTAATGGGAATGGATTGAAACTTCACACACTTGTCCACTGTCATGAGCTGATAAGCACTATGCAGGTTCCATAACCCTATTTTGCTTTTTTACTAAATTATGTCCCTTTTTCGACTTCGTATTCATTCAGTCGACAAGGCTGTTGAATAGTCGAGCGTTGCTGTCCTCCGACAGCTCTTGTTTGTAACCGTTTTAAATCATGGTGTCTGCTCAGTAGAGTTTATTGTTAATAACGGTTTTAACTATATTTTACAGGCATTTTTGACACAGTCTTCACAATTGTACCTTGAGACCTGCTTGCCATCCATGGGAGATGTGTTCTGTATAGCTAGTTCATACAGGGCTGAACAATCCCGTACAAGGAGACATTTAGCAGAGTAAGTTCCAGATAATTTCCTTACTTAACAGTGTTCATTCCAGGCCGTGGCATAGGCCATTGACACATATTTTACTGTTATGGCACATAAATGTTCGCCCTATAGCGCCCATTGGGCGCACACATTTTCAGAAAACAAATTTGATTAGCCGTAAACGCTGTGAATTGAATACGACTCTTCCTGTGACGTAACGCGCCATTTCATTGATTGATGTAAAAACAGTAGCCAGTCTCTGGTCGCCTAACAACAGACAGCTTTCAATTTTGCTATGCAGTGGTGAACAAAAAAAAAAGCACAGTCGCGATTCGGAGAAAAAAGAAATCCAGTTTTATGTTTTTCTCAAAACATCCAAAAACAGCTGACGATGGAGAACAAAGTCCAAAGAAAGATGACTTGTCTGAGACTGCTAAATTACCCAATCGCCAGTGTCAGACTTTTCTTGGTTAGGTTTCGGTAACGATAAGAATATTATGTTTTAAGAAGAGCAAAAGTGATACGTTGAGCTACATGTAACAAAAGTGTTAGAAATACAGTTTTTCATTACGGGTAAAACAGTTATTCTTTCGTGACCCATGTTTTTTTCAAATGTCCACAAGTTTTTGCCACTAATGAGGCCCTTTAACCCCACTTAAAAAAAAATCTGGAATGAACACTGCTTAAATGAAATTTGCTACTTTGCATAAACAACATGCCATAATTATCAGTTCCTTCATTCATGTAGGGAAGCCATCCAGCTGGCTTTAATAAGGAAGGTTGATGGTTCTACCCAGTTGCCCCCATGTGTGAAGTAATACACGGGGTAGCACCTCAGTCATAGGGTCTTCATCTACCAAAAACAAGATGGAATGTCACCATATGGCCTATCATTATGTTGGTATGGCATTAAACCCAGTCTGGTCTTATATCAGTATGTCAATACAGTAATTTTCCATTGATTTAAAGAAGAGTTCCGCCCAAGCTGGTGCAAGGTGGCATGAGTGGTGTCGCAGATTACAATCTGTCTGAACTTGCTATTGTTTAACATGGTTGTGTTCTATGCTTCCAAAGCATCTTAAGATTTTTTTGTTTATATTTGCTGTATTCCTCCAGCTAACACATTTCTATGGTACATATGAGCCGTTCCATGGAAAAACCAACATAGTGGCTTTGCGACCAGCATGGATCCAGACCAGCCTGCGCATCCGCGCAGTCTGGTCAGGATCCATGCTGTCCGCTTTCAAAGCTTATTGCTATTAGAGAAACTGTTAGCGAACAGCATGGATCCTGACCAGACTGCGCAGATGCGCAGGCTGGTCTGGATCCATGCTGGTCGCAAAGCCACTATGTTGGTTTTCCCATGGCACAGCTCATATATATTATTTTAGTTCCCAGTACACACTTCTTTACGGTACATCTAATTATTTAGATGAAGATGCATATAATTCAGTATCTAGACCTTACCACATTGTTCTATTTCTTTACAAAGGTATACCCATATAGAAGCAGAATGTGCATTCATGTCATTTGAAGATTTACTGGATCGTCTTGAGGACTTGGTCTGTGATGTAGTTGACAGAGTATTGAAAACACCATATGGTCATATAGTCAAGGAGCTGAACCCAGTAAGTTAGAGAAAATGGTTTATACAGTATATATTCATATAAAATAGAAAAATAAGTATGAAGCAGTACAGACTTAGAAACTAAAAGAAATGTTAGGAATGAAATAGGATTAAGAAATCTCATTAATAATCTTCCAGTCTTCATTGATTTGTCTTAACTAGCACTGCAGTATTACTTCGGCAAAGACCCTTTCTGGCAATTTTACATAAATGATGTTTTTGGTGCTCCATATCTTGATTTACTCAGTTTATTGTTGATAACCAGTTACAAAATTGTAATTAATCCAACATAGACAGACAAAGAATTATTTTTTTTTTATTTTGTAGAACTTCCAGCCTCCAAAGAAACCATTTAGGAGAATGGCATACACTGATGCATTGGTATTCTTAAAAGAAAATAATATAACAAAAGATGATGGAAGTTTCTATGAATTTGGGGATGTAAGTGTTCTTTTCCATTCTTCAGAGAAAAAGTCATTATGTTAAACTGTCAGTTTTTCAGTTGTAGACATTACAGTTTCTGATTAACACTTACCATGCTGGACATGATTGATTCTGCCTTTATGACTAGTGTAGATCATGATCTACACTGTTCACCATTCAGTCAGTATATTTTTGGTATGCATCCCTATCAACAGTTAATGGTACTGTCCAAATTGAAAGATGGATAAGTTCGTTACAGAAACTTAGCAAGGTAAGGGTTAATGACTGGAGAATGCCTTGGCATTTTGGGGTGAAGATCAGAGTGACCTTGAGCTGAAAAAAGGTCATTAAAAAACTGGACAGTTGTTACAGCGGATAAATTTACTGGGTGTCAGTCAAGCATGATAAGATTGACAATGGTGATGAGCAAGTGATTTGAATTGAACAGTGACCTTAACCCTTCTGCCATGTAGGCAGTCCAGTTTTAGTGAGATCAGTAAAAATTACCTACATGATCAATGAGACAATAGTGCTGTGCTTCATATTCTTTTTTATGCCCCCGACATCTACTGATGCGGGAGGCATATTGTGATTGTCCTGTCCGTCCATACGAGATTAACCAAATGAATCATGGGCAGCTGACTAATTGTAAAATGCTCTTTGTACAAACAGTATATGAAAGTATTCAAAAATATTTGAACACGCAATGAATTTGATAGAAACTTCATGAACTCTATCAACATTAAATGTGATGCGTATTTTGACCTCTTTTCAAATGTAATAAAAAAGAACATTGATTTGCCTAGAAATTTATTGCTTTTTGTTGCAGTAACCAGTTTGTGAAAAGTATCTGAATGAGTAAATAATATCCGTAAGTTACTTAAATCAGACCTAGGGTTTTTAATCCCCCGCCGTGGCGGAGGGATTATAGGAATGGTCTGCGTCCTTCCGTCCGTAACAAAATCGTGTCCGGTCCATATCTCCTAAACCCCTTGAAGGATTTTCATGAAACTTGGGTCAAATGATCACCTCATCAAGACGATGTGCAGAACCCATGAGTCAGCCTTGTCGGTTCAAGGTCAAGGTCACAACTCAAGGTCGAAGGTTTGAGCCTGCCATTTTGTGTCCGCTCTATATCTCCTAAACCCCTTGAAGGAATTTTATAAAACTTGGGTCAAATGATCACCTCATCAAGATGATGTGCAGAACCCATGAGTCAGCCATGCTGGCTCAAGGTCAAGGTCACAACTCTAGGTCAAAGGTTTGAGCCTTCCATTTTGTGTCCGCTCTATATCTCTTAAACCCCTTGAAGGAATTTTATAAAACTTGGGTCAAATGATCACCTCATCAAGACGATGTGCAGAACCCATGAGTCAGTCATGCTGGCTCAAGGTCAAGGTCACAACTTAGGGTCAAAGGTTTGAGCCTTCCATTTTGTGTCCGCTCTATATCTCTTAAACCTTTTGAAGGATTTTCATCAAACTTGGTCAAACGATCACCTCATCAAGGTGATGTGCAGAACTTATGAATCAGCCATGTCGGCTCAAAGTCAAGGTCACAACTGAAGGTCAAAGGTTTGAGCCTTCCATTTCGTGTCCGCTCTATATCTCCTAAACCCCTTGAAGGAATTTTATAAAACTTGGGTCAAATGATTACCTCATCAGAACGATGTGCAGAAATTATGAGTCAACCATGCCAGCTCAAGGTCAAGGTCACAGCTAAGGGTCGAAGGTTTGAGCCTTCCATTTGGTATCCACTCTGTAGATCTCCTAAACCCCTTGAAGGATTTTCATGAAACTTGGGTCAAATGATCACCTCATCAAGACGTTATGCAGAATTCATGAGTCAGCCATGTCAGTTCAAGGTCAAGGTCACAGCTAAAATCAGAGGTTTACCCTTTCACTATCCATAGCAGTGGTGGGGGATTTAGCTGTCTTTCAGACTGCCTTGTTCAGGACTGGTTTTGATTTCAGGTTTTTAGTTGCTAGAATTTCCTTATATAAGTCTGTTGGAAAAAAGATATTTAGAAAGTAGATTTTCATTTGAAACTTACTCCCCGGCCTGTTAAATGCCAATGGTTTGGGATTGTTTTATGTACAAAGAGATTGATGCATTATTTTATACTAATCAGGATATACCAGAAGCTCCGGAAAGAAAAATGACAGACATGATCAACGAGCCAATATTGCTGTGTAAGTTCCCGACAGAAATAAAGTCCTTCTACATGAAAAGGTGCAAAGATGACAGGCGACTCACTGAATCGGTAATCTCTTCACAAATTAAACTCTGAAAGAATGAGTTTTATTTTTCTGGACATTGATATAAGATCTTATACATGTTTTTCAAATAAACACAAATTTACATCATGTTCTTAAGAAAATAGAATTGTCTTGCCTTTATTTACATAAAATTTATGCTAGGGTCAATGTTCAACAACTGCATTTGTCTTAACTTTCTATAATGTATGTCTGGTTTTGAACTGGTTGATGCTTTTCAGGTTGATTTGTTGATGCCCAATGTTGGTGAAATAGTTGGAGGGTCTATGAGGATATGGCAATATGATGAACTGATGGAGGGGTTTAAACGCGAGGGGATTGATCCTACAAACTACTATTGGTATACCGATCAGGTCAGTTGTGTCCCATTTAAAGACATTAATACCCAAATAAAACACTGAACACTCAAGGGGCCTCTAAGGCTGAGCGGTTAAGGTCTCCGACTTCAGATCACCGGTGTGGGTTTGAACCTCACTTGGGGCATTGAATTGTTCATGTGAGGAAGCCATCAAGCCGGCTCACGGAAGGTCAGTGGTTCTCACCAAGTGCCCACCCGTGATGGAATAATGCACAGAGGGGCACCTGGGGTCTTCCTCCACCATCAAAACTGGAAAGTCACCATATGACCTAAACTGTGTGGGTGTGACATTAAACACAACAAAACAAAAAGAACACTCGAAGTCCCATGGACGTAAGAAGAATTCTCGAGTTATCCAGGGTTTTGGGCAATCTAAGCAAAGAAAATTTAAAGAAATATCTAGGACCACATGAATTGTCCAAGTCCACTTCTTGATCGGAAAAATCTATGTTTTGAGCGAGGGGCGTTTCATTGGTTTGCCTGAAAATGAGCAACGGCAGTATTGCACTCAAAGACTTTTACCTAATAAAATCATTTATAATATTGATACGCATTTTTAATGAAACATTGATTTACAGACTCAGAATTTTAGCTTTAGTGAATGTGAGAATTTCTAAAATATTTTAAGAGTTTCAGTTAACTCCAGTTTAGCATGTAGATAGCATCACTCATTTATATTACAGAGAAAATATGGCAGTTGCCCACATGGAGGGTATGGTCTCGGCTTGGAAAGGTTCATCTGTTGGATTCTCAACCGGTATCACATTCGTGAGGTTTGTCTGTACCCACGTTTTGTTGAGAGATGTAAACCTTGAACAACACGGGTATCAGACAGGGGAACCTATACTGTACAGAAAAAGAACAGTCCTGAATGGAACAATCTATACATAAATGTGGCTTGGATATTATTTTCTTGCTTCTATTCGCCAATTTGACGATCAGCCACCTTGGTGTCGAAATACTATTTTCATCACTCTGGTTCTACAATTTAGTGGTCTACCACCTTTTTTCGCAATATTAATATTTCACATCTTTGGCATAAAAGAATAGTTTTTGAGGTTATATTGATTAATATTACAGATATATGAACTGAGGGTCTCTCAAGTGACAAACTTTAGCATAAATATAATATAAGCATTGATGACTTCTATCCAGTCTACAGTATGTAAATACTGGTACATCAGTACTGTAAAAGGGGAACCTGGACATTTGGTGTATGGGACACAGATCAGTGCTATAATGTATGTTTGTTTGCAAATCAATGTGCGCTTAAATACAAACTTTTTTCATATTTATTTGTATACATGTCTTTATTTTTAATTTATGAACGTGCTGAATGGCATTACCATTTGCAGTTGTTAATGATAAAGATTTTTTTTTACTTGAAACAGCGATAGAGCAATGACAAATTCTTTATGTATGTTGGGTGTTTAAAAAATACCAGGAAAACTGCTCTGAAATCTTACTTTCTGGTCATGTTTTGGAAATATGATAGATTAGAACATTAACAGTAATTATCATTTGGAAGGCACCATCACTGCTGTTAAAGCAGCCCAACGTTGTTATGTCATTGTCATAATCAGAAATAGTCAATACAATTTGCAATTACAAGAGGTGCAATGATTTTCACATTTAAATGTATTTACTGCAACCTTTCTGTGAATAAATAAAAGACTGTTCATGTAATATTCCTGTGGTGTTGATAAAATTAACACTGAACTGTAATGCACAGATCTATATCTAGGAGCTCTTGCGCTGCAAGTCATCAATGATACTCTGCTTGCCAATTTGAACCTCCCATGACACTGGTATATTGTTTTCTTCCGGGCATACCAGGTAGTTTCTTTAGTCTAACACAGCATAGGAACCCTTTCTCTCCTGTTATTACACAGTTATAGCTTACCTCCATTGAACACATACTTCCAGGCAATGAGCAACGCAATATTCCTGCCAAACATTTTAATCGTGTCACTTTTTTAATTTGACATCATTGAATCTAACACTAGTTAACATAAATATATTTAAGAAAACAATGTAGGGAAAGATGTAGCTGGGCATGTTCCAACTTCCATATCATTATAAATGAGGAATAGTATGTTCAATGAAACTTGAACCAAGACTCTCCAAGAATACTGTTGCATTTATTTGTTTAGAGTATTATAAGGAATGATTAAATGATGATTTTAACAGGGAAGTTAGAACAGTTATTGACAGGTTATTTAGTCATTTGTGAGTTTTTGATATTTCCTAGACATTGTAACATATATTGAACAATTTGACAGTGATGTATCTAACCTGTTTAGAAATAGTTAAAGTGAAATGAATTTTACAAAGTTTATTGAAGTAATGTGCAAATCTTGCTTTAATGTGTTTGTGTTGAATATATGTAGGAAGAAACTTAAATAATGATATTTTTTATTTACTAATTTAATTAAATTGTTTTTTTTATATCTGTGAAGTTATTTAAACTATTTGATTGCCACTATTGTGAAGAAAATGAATGCACTTAATATAGAAATAAACTCTTCAAAATACTCTTTGTTATGCTCAATTTGTTAGCTCCCTTAATGACCTTCAACCCATTAGGAAATTTACGCTTAAAAATGTTTTTCCAAAGGAAATCATCTTGACATGTTTATGTGTGTGTATATATGGTTTGAAAATAGTGTTTGAGCAAGAACTCTTGTGGGGTTGAGAAACAACTTTGCACAAATGACCAGCATGATTTGTTGCCTGCAAGACTTAAACCCATAGCTCAACTACAGTAACTCAACTTAAGTCACACCCAGTTTAGTTCATACAGTTTTTAGCTCACCTGAGCACGAAGTGCTCATTGTGACCGGTCATTGTCCGGCGTGCGTCGTCCGTCAACATTTGCCTTGTGAACACTCTAGAGGCCACAGTTGTGACCCAATTTTCATGAAACTTGGTCAGAATGTTTTTCTTGATGATCTCTAGGTCAATTTCGAAACTGGGTCATGTGGTGTCAAAAACTAGGTCAGTAGGCCAGATCATAGGAAAAGCTTGTGAACACTTAAGAGGCCACAGTTGTGACTCAGTCTTTATGAAGCTTGGTCGCTTGGTCAGAATGTTTGTCTTGATGATCTCTAGGTCAAGTTCGAATCTGTGTCATGTGGGGTCAAAAACTAGGTCACTAGGTCAAATGAAAGGAAAAGCTTGTGAACACTCTAGAGGCCACAGTTGTGAATCAATCTTTATGAAGCTTGGTCAGAATGTTTGTCTTGATGATCTCTAGGTCAAGTTCAAAACCGGGTCATGTTGGGTCAAAACTAGGTCACTAGGCCAGATCAAAGGAAAATCTTGTTAACACTCTAGAAACCACAATTTAAGGTCAGAATGTTTGTCTTGATGACCACTAGGTCAAGTTCAAATCTAGGTCATATAGGGTCAAAAACTTAAGTCACTTGGTCAAATCAAAGGAAAAGCTTGTGAACACCCTAGAGGCCACAGTTTTGACTCGATCTTTATGAAACTTGGTCAGAATGTTTGTCTTGATGATCTCTAGGTCAAATTCGAATCTGGGTCATGTGGGGTCAAAAACTAGGTCACCAGGTCAAATCAAAGGAAAAGCTTGTGAACACTCTAGAGGCCACAGTTGTAACTCAATCTTTATGAAATTTGGTCAGAATGTTTGTCTTGATGATCGCTAGGTCAAGTTCGAAACTGGGTCATGTGGAATCAAAAACTAGGTCACTAGGCCAGATCAAAGGAAAAGCTTGTGAACACTAGAGGCCACAGTTGTGGCTCAATCTTTATTAAACTTGGTCAGAATGTTTGTCTTAATGATCTCTAGGTCAAATTGAAAACTGGGTCATGTGGGGTCAAAAACTAGGTCTCTAGGCCAGATCAAAGGAAAATCTTGTTAACACTCTAAGAGTCCACAGTTTAAGTTTGAAACTCATTAGAATTGGTCAGAATGCAGGGCTCTCGTGAGTGGGCGACTTCAGCGAAATAGTCGCTTTTAAACTTCAAATTTAGCTAAAACCTAACCTCAAAGCGAAATTCAAGTCGCCCGGTTTTCTTTGATCCGCACACGCTAATTACAGCTACCTGGACAATTTGCACGGTGTCAAAATGAGTGTTGAATACACAAACCCACGCCGATAGCATAATTTAAGCTCCGCCTACTTCAGGTACTTGTGAGATTTTCGCGAGAAGTGTGAAAGCGAATCAAATTGTCCAATACACCAGAGACGATTGTGTTTGGGGTTACGTCTTTGACACTGCGTTTAATTGTGCGAGTGCAAAAAACAATGCTTTATAAAGATTTTGTTGATTAAACATGCGGTTAATTGGAATTGTACACAATAATTTGGTATCTATAGTAAAAGAATGGCCAAAAGGACGACATGTAAAGTATTAACTACGTTAAATTGACTTTCATTGATGAATTGATTTGAATATATATTTCTAGTTTACACAGTTTACTTACAGTTTCATTCGAGTGAGATACTGTTCACCGAAGTTGTGACTCGGTGTAATAATAATAAAATCTTTCATCCTGCATTCATACAAGATATAACCAAAACTTGGCGGGTTACGTTTACAGCATCGGCTTGAATTGTTGAATTTTTTTTTCTTCAGAATTTTGTAATGAAACAATAACCACTGTATAGGAAATGATGTACTGGTAACTAAGACAAAAGATCACAGAGTGATCTTGGCACCCACCATTGAGCCATTTTTGAATGTTCCAAATTTCAAGACTAGCTCAAGGTCAAAATCAAGGTCAAAGTTCATTTCAGTACACACAAAACTGTGCATGTGGTCCAAATTTGAAAGCTGTAGCTTGAGAAATGTGAAAGTAGGTCACTAGATCGATTTCAAGGTCAAACTTTATTTTGGTACACAAAACTATGCATGTGCTTCAAATTTGAAGGCTGTAGCTTGAGAAATGTGAAAGTAGGTACTAGGTAAAAATCTAGGTCAAATTTCAATTCAGAACACAAAACTATGCATATGGTCCAAATTTGAAACCTGTAGCTTCAAAAATGTACACTAGGTAAATCTCAAGGTCAAAGTTCATTTCGGTACACAAAACTATGCATGTGGTCCAAATTTGAAGGCTGTAGCTTGAGAAATGTGAAAGTAGGTCACTAGGTCAATCTCGAGGTCAAATTTCATTTCGGAACACAAATTATGCATGTGGTCCAAATTTGAAGCCTGTACCTTCAAAAAATGTGGAAGTAGGTCACTAGGTCAATGTCAAGGTCAAAGTTTATTTCGGTACACAAACCTATGCATGTGGTGCAAATTTGAAAGCTGTAGCGACAGAAATGTGAAAGTAGGTCACTAGGTCAATCTCAAGGTCAAAGTTCATTTTGGAACACAAAACTATGCATGTGGTCCCAATTTGAAGCCTGTACCTTCAGAAATGTGAAAGTAGGTCACTAGGTCAATGTCAAAGTTTATTTCGGTACACAAATCTATGCATGTGGTCCAAATTTGAAAGCTGTAGCTACAGAAATGTGAAAGTAGGTCACTAGGTCAATCTCAAGGTCAAAGTTCATTTTGGTACACAAAACTATGGATGTGGTCCAAATTTGAAGGATGTAGCTTGAGAAATGTGAAAGTAAGTCACTAGGTCAAAATCAAGGTCAAATTTCATTTTGGAACACAAAAACTATGCATGTGGTCCAAATTTGAAGCCTGTACCTTCAGAAATGTGAAAGTAGGTCACTAGGTCAATGTCAAAGTTTATTTCGGTACACAAACCTATGCATGTGGTCCAAATTTGAACGCTGTAGCTACAGAAATGTGAAAGTAGGTCACTAGGTCAAGATCAAGGTCAACTCGTGTTAAGGTTCATCTAGCCACTCAAAACTATACATGTGGTCCAAATTTGAATGTTGTAGGTTATGGACAAGAAGATTTTTAAAGTTTTTCCCTATATAAGTCTGTGTAAACCATGTGACCCCCAGGGTGGGGCCATATTTGACCCTAGGGGAATAATTTGAACAATCTTAGTAGAGTACCACTAGATGATGTCACATACAAAATATCAAAGCCATAGGCCCTGTGGTTTTGAACAAGAAGATTTTCAAAGTTTTTCCCTATATAAGTCTATATAAACCATGTGACCCGTGGGACGGGGCCATATTTGACCCTAGGGAAACAATTTGAACAATCTTGGTAGAGGACCACTAGATGATGCTACATACCAAATATCAAAGCCCTAGGCCCTGTGGTTTTGGACAAGAAGATTTTCAAAGTTTTTCCTATATAAATCTATGTAATTTATAAAAATAAACAAAGGGCCATTACTCACTCAAAAATTGTTGAACCAGTCTGGTTTTCAGGGGGACACAACTAGGGTACCAATACATCATTCTGACAAAGTTTGGTCAAAATCCCCCCAGTAGTTTCCGGGGAGATGCGATAACGAGAAATTGTTAACAGACGGAAGGACGACGGACCACGGACGCAGAGTGATTTGAATAGCCCACCATCTGATGGTGGGCTAAAAATGAATGGCCACGTCAATGTTTTTTTAGCTCACCTGTCACAGTGACAAGATGAGCTTTTGTGATCGCGCAGCGTCCATCGTCTGTTGTGCGTGCGTTCGTGCGTAAACGTTTGCTTGTGACCACTTAGAGGTCACATTTTTCGTGGGATCTTTATGAAAGTTGGTGAGAATGTTCATCTTGATGATATCTAGGTCAAGTTCGAAACTGGGTCACATGCAGTCAAAAACTAGGCCAGTAGATCAAATAATAGAAAATCCTTGTGACCTCTTTAGAGGCCATATTTTTCAATGAATCTTCATGAAAATTGGTCAGAATGTTCACCATGATGATATCTAGGTCAAATTTGAAACTGGGTCATGTGCGGTCCAAAACTAGGTCATTAGGTCAAATAATAGATAAACCTTGTGACCTCTCTAGAGGTCATATTTTTCATAGGATCTGTATGAAAATTTGTCAGAATGTTCATCTTGATGATATCTAGGTGAAATTCGAAACTGGGTCACGTGCGGTCAAAAACTAAGTCAGTAGGTGAAATAATAGAAAAACCTTGTGACCTCTGTAGAGGCCGTATTTTTCATGGGATTTGCATGAAAATTAGTCAGAATGTTCATCTTGATGATATCTAGGTCAAGTTTGAAACTGGGTCACATGCGGTCAAAAACTAGTTCATTATGTCAAATAATAGAAAAACCTTGTGACCTCTATAGAGGCCATATTTTTCAATGGATCTTCATGAAAATTGGTCAGAATTTTTATCTTGATGGTATCTAGGTCAAGTTCAGAACTAGGTCACATGAGCTCAAAAACTAGGTCACTATGTCAAATAATAGAAAAAACGACGTCATACTCAGTTCATGTGGGGACAGGTGAGCGATTCAGGACCATCATGGTCCTCTTGTTTTATCTAGAAAGAAGAAAATTATAGCCACCTTTTGAATCACTCAACAGCGTTGAGGTATAAATAAAAAATCGAAGAAGTCTTCCCACTTCTCCCTAAAGTCTCCCTAAATCAGCTTGAGGGAGAAGTGACTTCTTCATCCGGTCAAATCGAAGGAAAAGCTTGATAACACTCCAGAGGCCACGTTTATGACCCTATCTTCATGAAGCTTGGTCAAAATGATGATCTTGATGATCTTTAGCCCAAGTTCGAATCTGGATCATCTGGGATCAAAAACTAGGTCACCTGTTAAAATCAAAGAAAAACCTTGTGCATGCAATAGGGGCTGCATTTTTCATTTGATGTGCATGAAACTTGGTCAGAATATTTGTCTGCATGAAATCTCTGAGGAATTTTTATCTGGGTCATGTGGGGTCAAAAACTAGGTCACCAGGTCAAATCAAAGAATAAGCTTGTTTACACCCTAGGGGGCACATATTCTATCTTCATAAAACTTGGTCAGAATGTTGGTTATCATAAAGTCTTGGGTGATTTCAAATCTGGGTCATGTGGGGTCAAAAACTAGGTCACTAGGTCAAATCAGAGGAAAAGCTTGTATACACTCTAGAGGCCACTTCTTCTTTGCTCCAATCTTCCCGAAACTTTGTCAGAATGTTTATTTTCGTGAAATTTTGGACAAGTTCGAATATGGGTCATGTGGGGTAAAAAACTAGGTCACATCAAAGAAAATGCTTGTTTACACTCAAGAGACCATGTTTTTGGTCCAATCTTAATGAAAATTGGTCATTGGTCTAAAAATAGAAAAACCTTGTGACCTCTCTAGAGGCCATACTTTTCAATGGATCTTCATGAAAGTTGGTCAGAATGTTCACCTTGATGATAGCTAGGTCAATTTCGAAACTGGGTCATGTTCCTTTAATAACTAGGTCAGTAGGTCAAATAATCAAAAAACCTTGTGACCTCTCTAGAGGCCATATTTTTCATGGGATCTGTATGAAAGTTGGTCTGAATGTTCAACTTGATGATATCTAGGTAAAGTTCGAAACTGGGTCAACTGAAATCAAAAACTAGGTCAGTAGGTCTAAAAATAGAAAAACCTTGTGACCTCTCTAGAGGCCATACTTGTTAATGGATCTTCATGAAAATTGGTCAGAATGTTCACCTTGATGATATATAGGTCAAGTTTAAAACTGGGTCACATGCCGACAATAACTAGGTCAGTAGGTCAAATAATAGAAAAACCTTGTGACCTCTCTAGAGGCCATATTTTTCATGGGATCTGTATGAAAGTTGGTCTGAATGTTCATCTTGATGATATCTAGGTCAGATTTAAAACTGGGTCAACTGCGGTCAAAAACTAGGTCAGTAGGTCTAAAAATAGAAAAACCTTGTGACCTCTCTAGAGGCCATACTTTTCAATGGATGTTCATGAAAGTTGGTCAGAATGTTCACCTTAATGATTTCTAGGTCAAATTCGGAACTGGGTCAAGTGCCATCAATAACTAGGTCAGTAGGTCAAATAATAAAAACCTTGTGACCTCTGGCCATATTTTTCAATGGATCTTCATGAAGATTGGTCAGAATTTTTATCTTGATGATATCTAGGTCAGGTTCAAAACTGGGTCACATGAGCCCAAAAACTAGGTCAATATGTCAAATAATGGAAAATATGATGTCGTACTCAGTTCAAAACTGGGTCATGTGGGGACAGGTGAGCAATTCAGGACCATTATGGTCCTCTTGTTTTTATTTGGCATAAATGTTTGCCTCGATGAGACAGTGTAGCGTGCAACTCCCAGACCCCGGCGGGCTCAGCATGTTGCCCATGGGCATCTAGTTTTCGCAGGAGTCTCTTATCACTCAAAGGTCAAGGTTACACTTTGGAGGTCAAAGGTAAGCGGTAATATTTCTTGTCTGGTCTGTAGATTTCGTAGGCTTGGATCGATATCACAAGATAATTTGCCACGTCTCCATCTCGAAGATCGTGGCTGCTTATACATGGTCCATTTTCAGAACTTCCTTTATTATCTTAGTGATAAAGTTGTTCTTGCGCTGTGCAGAAATCGGTTAAGCATGATGAGATTAGGAAATTCACACATTAGCAGGGGTATTTGTGGACACATTTCTAGTGTAAAACCTGTACATCCTTGAGGTAATCTGTTGGGAGGTGTCTTGTCTATAGATTACTGTCCAAACATTTATAAGAAATATAAATTTCTGGATTTAACTGGTGGCCCCAAAACAATAGGGATCATTTTAGCACAAGCAGGCTTGACTGCCATAGACCCATGCATTTGCCAGTTGTGACTTTGATGTCAAGATCGTTAACCACTGAAACTACAAGGGCAGTCTTAATTTATACATAATTTATTTTAGGTCGATTGTGAAGGAAGTTTTACAACTTATATTAATCACTCTCGACACCTCATTCCTGATGGAATCCATCGCCACGAGGGTATGAGGGAAGAGGCCAGTTTCCCTTTTAATGCTGAGCGCCAAGCAAGGGAGCTACTGGTACCATTTTTCATGTCTTTAGTATGACGCGGCCGGGGATCGAACCCACGACCTCCCTCGAAGCGGACGCTCTACCACTAGGCTATCGAGGCAGTGTCTTGTGACTACAATATTCTGTGAAGGTTTAACAGCTATATGCCCAATCTTTCTAGAATCTATTAGTC
Organism: Mercenaria mercenaria; assembly: GCF_021730395.1. Taxonomy (NCBI): domain Eukaryota; kingdom Metazoa; phylum Mollusca; class Bivalvia; order Venerida; family Veneridae; genus Mercenaria; species Mercenaria mercenaria. The sequence goes on from NC_069368.1 coordinate 44,335,513, forward strand.
ATCATGCCCTAGACCTTCTGACCCATCAATATAGAAAGGACATTCTGTGACCAAATCATTAAGGCTGTTGATGTTGAGTCACTTGCCCCAACCTCTTGTTTTGATGGGTTTGAGCCTTGATTGGATTGCCGCTTGAGGAAGCCATTTAGCTAGCTTGCAGGTCATTAGTTCAACTAAGATGCCTACCTATGGAAGGGAATCTTCGCCAGGACATGCATGCTGCTATATGACATTGCTATGTTACTTACTTACATATGCGTTCTGCAACATTGCAACTGCATTTTAGTTTCTTACATTTGCCTTACAAGAAATTCATCTTTAATGCTTCTTAATGCTAAGAAAACAGTCCTTTCATGAATATTGGTTATTCTTGCATGTAATTGACAAGTGCATTCAACCTTTTTGTTTGCTTACTGCAATATTGAAATGTATACTCATGCTATGACTAACCGTGTTCTTTGTTTTCTTACGCGTATTTGACGTTGTTGCTACTGAATGTAACGAGCTATTAACAACGTTGTGACTTGTGAATATTCCGAAATTTTCATAACTTGATTATTACTGCTTTTTGGATTTAACATTAGTGATGTTTGCAACCACTTGGTTCTTGTTTATATTAGTTTCCCGGCAAAAATAATATACTAAAACACATGGCTTTAATAAATATTTAAACTTGCAGTATAACAAAAATTTAAGCACGGTAGTGCATTACAACATTACAGGGAACCAACAAAAAGCAAAAATTTTAGCGCAAATTAGTATACACGGGAGACCACTCTCGACAGCATATTCGGTAGTTTCCGTGGGTTAAATGGTGAGAGAGTCTAAACTTACCCGTGTATACTTGTGTTGTTTTCGGTGGAAAATATGTCCATGGACAGCTGGAAATTATGAGTACTTTTTTACTAAAATACCGTTCATGGTTCACTGATTTTACATAAACTACCGGAAATTCTGGTTCCCAGCTTTCTACCAATTTCATATTACAAATGTTAAAGTTGCATTTGATTAACTTCGTGCTGCTTAGTGCTTACTTAGCACTGTTTTTGCCTTGCATAAATTTCAATCATTGCAGCACTAAGAATCCATGAATTTAAAGGAGGGACCTACATAGAAAAGGTCTACAACAGGGACCTATATATCAAAAACAAAAAACAACAGGCAACAACTAAATGTTAACATGCATGTGTTAGTTTTATATAATGTAGGAACAATTTAATCAGTTTCAGAAAGTAAACCATAAAAAACACTTAGAACTTGTTCACATAAACATTTTAATATGCCACAGAATGGATGCATTTGCCATTTACACGCAAGAATATGCGTTTTACATACATGCAGTGAGGAAAGATGCAAGGCATGTGCCACTAAGGGATAGAAGGTAACACAAAGACGCATGAATGTTGCATTTAGTTTAAAACGAATAACACAAGGCAACATGCATTTGTCATTTAGCAGCATGCATGTCCTGGCGGAAATTCCATAAAATGCAGTTGCAATGTTGCAGAACGCATATGTAAGTAAATAACATAGCAATGTCATTTAGCAGCATGCATGTCCTGGCGGAGATTCCCTTCCATACCTACCAGCACCTATTTGATGGAGGGGACCCTGTGCTTGTCCTCCACCAAAAAGCTGGGTAGCTGCAGTAAGACCGAAAGTTTGGTAGTGTACCTTAAAACCCAACACAACCTATCACAGCCAGTTGTATCAAGCTTGACTGATGTAGGTTCTACCTCCATGTAATAACTGTTTCAAGATCACTATGACCCTTGACCTACTACCACAACTAAAGTGGTCATGTACTGACCACAGACAAAGCACTCGTTTGTCATTTATCATATACCACTTTTTAATCCCCCGCCGTGGCGGAGGGATTATAGGAATGGTCTGCGTCCGTCCTTCCGTCCGTCCTTCTGTCCGTCCTTAACAAAATCGTGTCCGGTCCATATCTCCTAAACCCCTTGAAGGATTTTCATGAAACTTGGGTCAAATGATCACCTCATCAAGACGATGTGCAGAACCCATGAGTCAGCCTTGTCGGTTCAAGGTCAAGGTCACAACTCAAGGTCAAAGGTTTGAGCCTGCCATTTTGTGTCCGCTCTATATCTCATAAACCCCTTGAAAGAATTTTATAAAACTTGGGTCAAATGATCACCTCATCAAGACGATGTGCAGAACCCATGAGTCAGCCATGCCGGCTCAAGGTCAAGGTCACAACTTAGGGTCAAAGGTGTTGAGCCTTCCATTTTGTGTCCGCTCTGTATCTTCTAAACTCCTTGAAGGATTTTCATGAAACTTTGGTCAAATGATCACCTCATCAAGACAATGTGCAGAACCCGTGGGTCAGCCTTGTCGGGTCAAGGTCACAACTCAAGGTCAAAGGTTTGAGCCTTCCATTTTGTGTCCGCTCTATGTATCCTAAACCCCTTGAAGGAATTTTATCAAACTTGGGTCAAATGATCACCTCATCAAGACGATGTGCAGAACCCATGAGTCAGTCATGCCGGCTCAAGGTCAAGGTCACAACTTAGGGTCAAAGGTTTGAGCCTTCCATTTTGTGTCCACTCTATATCTCCTAAATTCCTTGAAGGATTTTCATCAAACTTGGGTCAAACGATCACCTCATCAAGGCGATGTGCAGAACTTATGAGTCAGCCATGTCGGCTCAAGGTCAAGGTCACAACTGAAGGTCAAAGGTTTGAGCCTTCGATTTCGTGTCCGCTAAACCCCTTGAAGGAATTTTATAAAACTTGGGTAAAATGATTACCTCATCAAAAAGATTTGCAGAAATTATGAGTCAACCATGCCAGATCAAGGTCAAGGTCACAACTAAGGGTCGAAGGTTTCAGCCTTCCATTTTGTGTCCACTCTGTATCTCCTAAACCCCTTAAAGGATTTTCATCAAACTTGGGTCAAATGATCACCTCATCAAGAACTCATGAGTCAGCCATGTCAACTCAAGGTCAAGGTCACAACTGAAGGTCAAAGGTTTCAGCTCTGTATCTCCTAAACCCCTTCAAGGATTTTCATGAAACTTGGGTCAAATGATCACCTCATCAAGACGTTGTGCATAATTCATGAGTCAGCCATGTCAGTTCAAGGTCATGGTCACAGCTAAAATCAAAGGTTTACCCTTTCACTATCCATAGAAGTGGCGGGGGATTTAGCTGTCCTTCAGACTGCCTTGTAGACTCAATTTTGCCTGCTGGCAGCAAGTGATTCTGCCTTTGCGACCAGTGCAGACCAAGATCAGCCTGCATATCCATTGTTCGCCTTTTGGTCAACAAATTTTCAGTGAACACCACTTTGAATAAAAAATGGTACTGCCCATATTGAATGACGGACCAGTCCATTTTAGAACTTTAGCAGGGTAAGGTTAGACTCAATTTTGCCCGACTGCATTCCATGCTTCCCAAGGACCTTCACAGATTTTCTTCACTGGAACCCCCTGAATTGTTCAAAAGCTACAGCTGACACATGGTGTTTCTGAGTACCCAACAAACTAATGTACAATAATTACCGTAACTAAATACAGACCCAGTATAGCTTTAAAATCCTTTAATTTAGAAATACATGATGATGTACAATTACAATGCTCAAATGAAATGGGATCATAAAATTTAACATTCATGTCAACAAACTTATCAAAACATGACAAAATATTTTATTATTAACAAGACGGTTGGACAAACAGCCATAGAAAAAAGGGTCTACACACTTATGGAAAGAGAACCCTGTGATAATCATATGTTCATGATAATGCGTAATGTTACATGTCTATAGCACAATGTTGATTCATTTATTCAATAGTCTTCATTTTACACTAGCAGTCTGAATCAAAATGATGTTTCAACAAAGATTTTCAATTGTGTTTTTGAATACATGTAAATCTTTGCAAAAAAGATTTCAATTTGTGCAGCTGAAATATGTCAAACTTTGCACTTTAGTAGCTAACACATGTCCATCTTTGCAACAAAGATTTCAACTTGTGTATTTTAACACATGTCAATCTTTGCAACAAAGATTTCAACTTGTGTATCTCAACACATGTCCATCTTTGCAACAAAGGTTTCAACTTGTGTATCTCAAAACATGTCCATCTTTGCAACAAAGGTTTCAACTTGTGTATCTCAACACATGTCCATCTTTGCAACAAAGGTTTCAACTTGTGTATCTCAACACATGTCCATCTTTGCAACAAAGGTTTCAACTTGTGTATCTCAACACATGTCCATCTTTGCAACAAAGGTTTCAACTTGTGTATCTCAACACATGCCCATCTTTGCAAGAAAGGTTTCAACTTGTGTATCTCAACACATGCCCATCTTTGCAACAAAGATTTCAACTTGTGTATCTCAACACATGCCCATCTTTGCAACAAAGATTTCAACTTGTGTATCTCAACACATGCCCATCTTTGCAAGAAAGGTTTCAACTTGTGTATCTCAACACATGCCCATCTTTGCAAGAAAGATTTCAACTTGTGTATCTCAACACATGCCCATCTTTGCAACAAAGGTTTCAACTTGTGTATCTCAACACATGCCCATCTTTGCAAGAAAGATTTCAACTTGTGTATCTCAACACATGTTCATCTTTGCAACAAACATCATTTAAACAAGAATATACATGCTAACTCAACAAATATTCATCACACCCCTAGTATCCTAGTATAAAATTATTTCAATCAATACAGTATGATAAAATCTAATCTTTATTCTTTAATAGGTTTCCTATTTTAATCTAACATTAATCAAACACACCTTTCGCGTAAAATTCAGTTGAACACATATTTGAGATACTCTGTTGACAGACAACAATAATACAGTAAAAAGCATTTATATAAAGCAACAAGTTCTCAAACAACAACAACAACAAGCTGCCTGCAGTCAACTGTAAGGTCAATTTTTTGTTTGCCAGTTGATTCTAGTCAACAAGAAATAAACATACACTTTAGCAGACTTTTATAGTAAACGTGTACCTAGTATTCAATTTACACTAGTTACCTTACTAATAATCTTGATTTGAAATTTGGCAGCTGTGTACATATTACAATTTTAACATCTCTGCAATGTTGAAGCAGAATTGCAGAATGAACACAAAAATAGTTATGTTTTAGGTCATAATTTTTCGTTTCTGACTCTGATGGCTGAAAAATATGGGTCCTGAAGTTGTAAAACCATATGATACTGATAATGAGGTCTAAACATGATTAACTTAGATGTCTCCAAAATCATATCCAACTAGAGCTGCTTTTGAGAAAAGCGCATGTCTCCCACAACTGCCTATCATCTGAACAGTAGTATACTGTATGAGTCAACCATGCACTAAGACCCAATCTACCTTATCAGACTTCCAGTGCTTTGATTATCAAAAACAAGTTTCAAGGGCCATAATTCCGAAGTGCCTGGGCAGATTTGGCTAAACACATTTTGTTCAAGTTTGGTGAAAATCGGATGAGAAATGTTCGGACAAGATTTGTGACAGACACACATACAGGAGTAAAGCAGTGGTGGGATATATAACTAGCACTTGAATCAGTGCTGTAGTATATAATACTACAAAAGGGGAAAACAAACAATAAGTGTTTTTAATGCAGTTCTGCCCTGAATAATTATAGACCAGTTAATATGTCATATGGCAGGGGCATGTGTTAGATATTTACTCTGTACTGGGGTATGTGTTAAGAGTTTTACACTGTATTTAAGAAAGTGTCTGAAGTATCGATATTATAGAATTAGAATTTTCACATATCTCTGACTCACTTGTTTCAAAAGCACTTGTAACTCCTGCCATTCAAAACAAGTACCAGTAGCAAGCCCATCTGACTATTTTTTAATTTTTTTTTTCAAACTGTTTATTACTACCTAAAGGTTGCATACGCATAGACATACTGAATCCTCATCTTGTCTAATAATAATAATGCAGTCCAGTAGCCTCGTATTCAGGAAATTCAGCACTATAAAATCTACACATAAAACTGTATTCTGAGAGTCCAGCACTACAAAATCATAATTTTAGATATCAATATGAAAAACTTAACTGTGAAGGTATTGTTGACTAAGCTCAAGAATAAAATTGCTTTCCTTCCCTCAATTTGAATCGAGTAACTGTGAAGTTTGTTTTACATCAAACACATGTCAAAATGGTCCTAGTGATTGCCTGTCAACCAATCACAGTTGTTTTTGGATATTTCTGGAGACCTATATTACACTTTGTTACAATTTTCCTATTTAATATTTTGATTACTAAAGTTTCATGTAGAATATGCATAATTTGTACAATTTTTTCTTACTTAACAAGTTTGAAATTAAACACAAAACACTATCAATTACTAAACAATGATACTCTCCTTAACACATTTTATGACCTCTATTGCACCTAAATTTGCAAGCTATAAAAATGCACACCTAAAAGAATAAATCTATTATTAACCAAGTATAAGTTTTTGTAATATTCTGCATCAAAGCTAATTTTAAGAAAATCCTATATTTATTCCTGTATGTATGGAAAAAGTAAGTTTACAACTTGAAACACAAGTTTAAATAACCTCCCAATAAATTATAATAGAAACTTCCATTTTATGGTGATGTATCTTTTATACTTGCTAGTACTCAAATGCAGATGAAACCCGATACCTCAAACTCCCTTTTAAACTTTCAGCTATCTCAAAGACATTTTAAGTCCTGTCCCAAAAACACTTGCACAAAATATCATTTTAAGTCTAATTTTAGTTATCTCGAAAAAAACCAAAAAAACTCTTGATCCCTTGGAATTTGAGATATCGAGTTTCAGCGGTATATTTTATTCCTCTATGATTCCACACTTTTACCAATAAAGCTTTTAAATGACATAGCTGCCTTTTTACCTTCTGAATTCTACTGTCCTCAAGCATACACTTTTAAATAAGAGAGCTTTCAAAAACTTCTTTCTTTTCTAAACCTCTGTAGACCTTACTATTAAACACAATAAATCTATGTAACATATATATCAAACAGCAATATATTTCAGTAACCGGGTAGAGTTATACACATTCTTCATACACACAGACAAACCTTCATAAAATCAACAATTTACAAGGAATTTGATTCTGCCAGTCCATCATACATAGAGAGGTCAAGGGTCAATTGACTTGAAAAGAGCCAACTTAGCCACTCAGCAAAGGAGGTCACTTAAAAAGTTTTGTGATGAAATATTATTCTATACTGACTAATATGTAACAGACTGCAAATATTTCCACAAAATTAAAAATTAATTCTGAAAACCTGAACAATGAATTTAAATGTGAATAACTAAATAATAAATGAAATATCGAACGATAGCTGATATACTGTATCTAACTTGAATAAAATTGTAAATGTGACCTGCAGAATGACACATGTATTTCAAAAGTAATACATGCTATGTAATGATTATGTGTATTTGAGAATGCAACAGTTTTATGAAAGTGTACGTATATTTTCTATTTCCGTATGAGTAAATGTCAAATATGAAATATATATGCATAACTAATGAAACAACACTATAAAGTCAAAATCAGGGTTCCTGCCAAAATCTATCCTTATTAAAACATCCAATTAATCTGTCAAGACCTATCAAAAAATATACTGTAAAAGTTTTCTTTAGAATATAATTGAGCCGTGCCATGGGAAAACCAACATAGTGGCTTTGCGACCAGCATGGATCCAGACCAGCCTGCGCATCCGTGCAGTCTGGTCAGGATCCATGCTGTTTGCTAACAGTTTCTCTAATAGCAATAGGCTTTGAAAGCGCGGTAGCGCAGGCTGGTCTGGATCCATGCTGGCTGCAAACCCACTATGTTGGTTTTCTCATGGCACGGCTCATATCATTTTTAGCAACAACTTCTTAATCTTGTGGCCATGACAGTGTCTTTTCATGAATCTGCTCATCAATACAAAAATGCTAAAAATGATACGAGCCGCGCCATGAGAAAACCAACATAGTGGGTTTGCAACCAGCATGGATCCAGACCAGCCTGCGCATCCGTGCAGTCTGGTCAGGATCCATGCTGTTCGTTAACAGTTTCTCTAATAGCAATAGACTTTGAAAGCGAACAGCATGGATCCTGACCAGACTGTGCGGATGCGCAGGCTGGTCTGGATCCATGCTGGTTGCAAACCCACTATGTTGGTTTTCTCATGGCGCGGCTCGTATCATTTTTAGCAACAACTTCTTGATCTTGTGGCCATGACAGTGTCTTTTCATGAATCTGCTTATCAATACATGCAAAAAACATTAAAAGTGACCTTTATTTCATATCTATTATCTGGCACTGTCTCTTTAAATCAGCCAGTGAAAACATGGTTTTCATGCTCGATTATTTTGATATTAATTGATGAAACTTGTCTTCCAGTATTAAACTGTCTTTTCTTAAATGCTTTCCACTGAAAAATACAACTGAAAGCCTGAAAGCATGCTGCTTAAGACATTCGATGCATGTCGCACATGACATAATAGCCTGGCTAGAATCCTGAAAGATATTACATGACGTTTTGATTGTTATTTTACAGAATGAAATACTACCAGTATTTGTATTCTGAATCGCAACCCTTGGTACAAACACCTTTTCTAAAGATATTATGCCCAACATTATTTTTTTAAGCTGAAATGTATGTACAGAAATGGCAGCTTCAGAATGGAAAAAATATCTACAAAGTTTGTTGATTTTATGAAGGGTCTACAATTCACCTTGAATCACAATGGAATGATAATGGTTGAAAAACAGGTAGCCCTCTTAACAAAGCACTTTCATGCTAGATTCAAACATCTAAAAAATCAACAAATACAACATAAACATTTTAAAAGAATTCCTTCTTCAATTAAGCCTATGGCCATGTATCAAACTACATGTACAACTTAAAAAGAAAAATATTTATTTCTTTTAAAAAGTTAAAAGAGCAACAATGCAGAATATCTGTATAAAAGTTTGAACCACTACAGTAAAATTACATCAATGGCTCATGTGGCACATTACAGAAAAATAATTCATGTTATCATGTATGAAGAATACTAGGACTGGGACGATAACGCAGTTAATTGGATCCAATTCAATTACTATGTGAAACCAGTTTCAATTTTGAAAAAACGCTAATTGCTCTCAAACAATAAACATCCAACAATCCCAATAAAATGTATAGTACTGCATGCATACATTACATCCTTGACAGCAACGTGCCTGAATGTGTTTATCGATCGATGAACAGGTAGAATTGCATTTCCCTTGCTATTTTCGATCTAAATGATGTCACGAATCGTACTTTGCCTGTCGTGACATATTTAAAACAAGAGCTGTCGGAGGACAGCAACGCTCGACTATTTAACAGCCTTGTCGCTTGAATGAATAAGAAAGTCGAAAAAGGGGCATAATTTAGTAAAAAAGTAAAATAGGGTTATGGAACCTGCATAGTGCTTATCAGCTAATGACAGTGAACTAGTGTGTGAAGTTTCAATCCTTTCCCATTAGTGGATACTGAGATACCAGCTTACATACAAAAACTTAACCAAAAATTTCTATGTTGAAAAAGGGGCATAATTTTGTAAAAAAGCAAAATAAAGTTATTGGACCTGCTTTGGGCATGTCAGATCATGACAGTGAACAAGTGTGTGAAGTTTCAATCCATTCCCATTAGTGAGTACTGAGATACCAGCTTACATACAAAACCTTAACCAAAAAATTCTAAGTCGAAAAAGGGGCATAATTTTGTAAAAAAGCAAAATAGAGTTATGGAACCTGTGCAATGTAAGTCACTTTATCACAGTAAATAAGTGTGTGAAGTTTCAATCCATTCCCACAAGTGGTTACTGAGATACCAGCTTACATACAAAACCTTAACCAAAAATTTCTAAGTCGAAAAAGGGGCATAATTTTGTAAAAAAGCAAAACAGAGTTATGGAACCTGTGCAATGTAAGTCAGTTTATCACAGTGAATAAGTGTGTGAAGTTTCAATTCATTCCCACAATTGGTTGCTGAGATACCAGCTTACATACAAAAACTTAACCAAATCGGGACGCGGATGCTGACGCGGACGCCGACGCATGGGCGAGTCCAATAGCTCTACTATTCTATGAATAGTCGAGCTAATAAAATACACCAAAATATGACTTGTTTATTATCACACTGCTTGCAAATGATAAAGTCCATAAGGCCCTAATGAAGTCAGCTGCCGGAAGTACCTTGATATGGTCATCAGGAAAGAAAACAGCATTTTCAATATGGCGTCCGATTAACCAGTTCGATTCGATTTCATACAAACGATTAACGATTAAGTAATCGTCCCAGCCCTAATATTTACTTGCTTTCTGAAATTCCATCATGTTTCACTGAAACTTCTGCAAGCGCCATCTTTGCCATGTAAAAATAGCCCCAAACACATTACAATATAGCATGCCTTGATCAGCAACTTGTTTGTTATTCAGGTCACAACAAGTAACAACTACAGATATTCTAAAAAAGTAAAGTAACATGACAGATATTTTTGATACAGACAAATAATGTGACTAGAAGATCACTTGATATCAACTTGACAGTCAGGGTTGGTCAGAATGTAACAAAGCAATAGAAAAACTTCATCAAAACAAAATACAGTAGAGCTTTGTTCGCTCAAACTCGGATAATTAGAACACCATCCTTCACTCGAACTCATCGTCACGTACAAGAAAAATCTCTGTATTACCTAAATTGTTGAAAATGCCGATATCTCAAATAAATTTTGCTGGTCCCTAGGAGTTTAAACGAACTAAGTTCGACAGTATATCTACAATATTACATGCACTGTAAATACCTATAAAAACTCAAAATTACCAAATAAAACTAGCACAAACTAAGGTTTTTTCAAAGTAAACAATTACTGTTTGCTCTTAGATTAACATCATTCATATATAAATCTCATCTTCCACCTGCTGTTTGATTCATTAGCTCCAAAACTGCATTTCAGAATATTTTTTCCGTACATTGTAAGAAACCACATTCATGTTATACACAATTTCAGTCTCTAAACTGGTCTTATGAACATTTTTACTTTTTAGACAAAACAGTCCACCCTTTAAGTTTTGTGCAAAAAAAATTCTTTTTTTTTTTTGTAAAATTCACAATGTAACGACGTTGAAAAAAGGCTAAAAGGGTTTTAATCTAATTTTGTAAAAACACACTTTATCCTCCCATGAACTTGAAAAGTACATAAAACATTCGAAGAACAAAAACATAAAAAGCATCTGGCAGATAAATTAAAAGATAAAATGCCATTAACAAATTTATAAAGATATAAAAATATGCTTTTCATACTGATATTTTCTTTCTAAAACTATAACAAAGTGATAGCATATGCAAATTATCACAACTGTGTTCTAAGTCAAGCAAGCAAAATTAATACAAAATTTGTTAACGAAACAGATTCATTGTGTAGAAGACAACTCCACTTGTAACAAACATACAAAATGTTCTTGTGTTATTTTTTTTTTTCAAAAATAATTTTATTTTCGTGATGGCAGTTTTAAGTACATCAGCTCTGGTCAAAAGTCTTCAACGGTATATTAAAATGAATGCCATTTTACATGATCAAATACTATAAGTATAATCATAAAAATTACTATCACAAAAAATTTGTAAATTTACATATCAATAAAAAAGCACTTAATTCATACATATATATATATATATTAAAAAAATTATTTATATATTTTTTCCAACGAATATTTAAAATTACTTGTATTATACATGAGAAACAAGACGAATGCCAAGCAATAAAGAGACATATAGACACCAATAGAGACATTTCTCGTATTTGCTGCTCAAAGAACCTCATTTTTTATTTTTTAATTAAACTCAAGAACCGGCATATTCCCAAAATAATATACCATTTATAAGTTAAGATTGAAAAAAAATTCTTGTACTTTGAAAGCTAAAATAGGATCCCTCATGGACAAACTGATAGCTAAAGTAACAAATAATACGATATGTACATTCTAAATATTGCTTCTATCTACGTTCCAGGTTTCACGGAAAAATCTCTTGTACAAGGAATACACCATTTGTGACTGACAAGGCAAACAGATGGATGAATGAACAGATAAACGTAGAAAATAAAATAACGTTCATGTTCCTACATTTTCTTCTAGCTATTTATCAAATTTCATGAAAAATAGTACTTGTGAATTTTTGACAGAATTCACTTTTTTGTCATAATTTTAGAGAATATGTTGTCATAGCAACAAAATAAAAAGATGTTCATATTCCCAATATTGCTGTCCATCCATGGATCAAGTTTCATGAAAAAATATTGTGTATTTTTTAAGTTATCTTAAGATCTAACTCTGCCACTTTCTGTCATGTTGTTTTATTATTTGTTGCCATAGCTACCACATTTTTGTCCACAACTTTAATGAAAGAACATGCATATTCTGCATACTGACAATTTTCCATGAACCAAGTTTCATAAACAAATATCTTATACTTTTTAAGTTATCGTAAGATCCCACATTGTGCAAAGGACTAAAGGACAGACAGACTTGGGTCAAACTGTAAGTCCCCTGCTATGAAACACCAGTGGGGAACTAAAGATGTATAACATTAGACTGTATATCATTTGTCACCTGTTCCCAAATCAGTTGTTTGTATATGGACATGTACTGTGATACCTTTCATATTTGGAAAAAAAAATTGACAAAACCTCAAAATTTGTAGCAGAAACATTAAGTATAATCTTACTGGAGTTTTGAAAAGTAGCCTGTTACAGAAAAAAAGCAACCACTTAAAAGGTGTTAAATATCCAAGATTTTGAAGCATTAATAAAAGAAAGGTTGCTTTTTTCTAATAACAAACCTTTCTCCAGAATTAAACAATGTTGTTTCCCCTAACCCCTAAAGACTGTATGTATTTCAGATGGACGTACCTTTTAAAGCATTAACACAAGACAAACTCCATTTCTAATTAGCTTATGTAAAATGAATTTAATGAACCCCGTATGTACAAAATGTAAGAACTGAATAGCTGTAATGTAAAGTGTGGCAATGAAATCAAGTCTGGAGGACAAAACAAAATTGAGCATTAAACAATAACATTATACATAAACAATGAACCTAAGTAACATACTATAAACTTGTACAGCTTCTGTTGTTACATATGACACTTAACCTTCACCCTGCTAATTTTCTATAATGGACTAATCCATCATTCAATTTGGACAGTACCATTTATTATCTGAAGGGGTGTTCACTGAAAATTAACTGACCGAATAGCGAACAGTGTAGACCATGATCAGCCTGCAAGGATGTGCGGGTTGATCTTGGTCTGCACTGGTCACAAAGGCTAAAACATTTGCCACCAGCAGGCTAAAGGTTAAATGAAAATTCAGAATAATGAAATGGCAACCATAAATGATTAGTCATATATAAAACATGTGCAGATCCTTTCTAACACGACTTCCTTCAAGACCAGGTCTCAAAGTTATAAAGCTAAATTTGAACACCAGTCAGAGAACTTTAGCATCTGACTGGTTGCGTTTGAGACCACAATCTTAATACAGACTAATGAGAAGATTGCTTTCAAGACCAGTCTCCAAAACTAAGTTTTATGACCTAGAAACAACAATGCTATTAGAAAAACTTGAAAACAGGTATTGTTTTTTTTTTAATTTTCCAAAGTACCGTACCTAAAACAAGAGTGGAAAACTGTCATAGTATACACCCATCACAGAAAACTTCTTTTACTAATGAAAGACTACTTATTAAGCAAACTAGCTGTCAATTTTCTAAATTTCAATTAATTAAAGGGCCGTAACTCCCAAGAGACTTATATGGATCCTCAAGCTGATAGAATTTGGTCAAAATATTATGCCGATAAACACTGTGACCACATTTGGCAAACATTGATTAAGAACTGTACGAGTTAGAGAACAGACACTGGCAATTCTTACAAATTGAAGGGCAATAACTCCAGAGAGATGAGAAGATCTAACTGGTTATTGAACCTGACCAGGATATTTGGCCCATAAACACTGTGACCAAGTTTGGTCAACATTAAATAAGAACTGCTCGAGTTAGAAAGTGGACAACTTTTTTGGATGTCGCTTACCAGCTGCCTACTGCAGGTGTTCCCAAAATATGCGCTATGTATAACAGGTGTACAAAAACAGAGCCAAAAATTGCCATATCAAATCATTTCAAGTTTGCAGGTTTATATAAATATGTACAGATCAGAATATAAACTTTACTGATTTGAGCCACAAGTTTTTTTTTCCAGTTCAATACTTTTTTTTTATAAAATAAGTGATTCTATTATGCAAAACTAGTAAAAAAAATCACTTCTTGCAATTAAGAGGATACATGCAATAATATTTCATCTACTTGTCTCAGTTCTGGTCAATTACTTTCACTTGAAGTAGGTAACATGGTTAAAGACATAAGAAACAAAATCTTATCCTTTCATATACTTGTCCTTAAATCCATCAAGACTGAAACCGAGAACAAGTGCACTACACTGTACTCTGATGGCACTACAAACACAATTTCATGCCTTTGCTAGTACTTCCTGAAAGTCTAGAATTTAAAGGTAGGTATTTTATTTAAAGCTGCAATGGAACACATCCTTATCAATAAAATAACAATAATTTTACACATCTCACTTAGACAACACATCATAGACTACTGTAAACATTGCTATCCAGGAGAACAAGCAGTAAACCTAGCATTAACATTTTAAGAACAAACACATCAGGCTCATACCTCTGAGTGGTATTTTCTGTTATGCTCATATATTTGGAAGGCATTTTCAGTTGCTTAAACGTTGTGTCATCTTGACTGTCTGATGATATATCTGCCTGCTTATACATTTTTGTTGTACATTCTGTATGTGTATATATTTGGGAGGTATCTTCAGTTGCTTAAACATTGTGTAGTATTGCCTGTCTGATGTTATTTTCTGCCTGCTTATACATTTGTGTGTTAATTTCTTCCTGTACCTACATTTGTGTTCATTTTTTTCTGCTGATACAATAGTGTGCCGTTTTCTATGTGTTCATATATTTGTGTGGTGTTTTCTGCCTGCTCATACAGTTGTGTGTTGTTTCTATGTATTCATACATTTGTGTGGTGTTTTCTGTCTGCTCATACATTTGTGTGTTAATTTCTTTGTGCACCTACATTTGTGTGTTGATTTCTTTCTGCTGATACGTTTGTGTGTTGTTTTCTATGTGTTCATACATTTGTGTGGTGTTTTCTGTCTGCTCATACATTTGTGTGTTAATTTCTTCCTGCACCTACATTTGTGTGTTGATTTCTTTCTGCCGATACATTTGTGTGTTGTTTTCTATGTGTTCATACATTTGTGTGGTGTTTTCTGTCTGCTCATACATTTGTGTGTTAATTTCTTCCTGCACCTACATTTGTGTGTTGATTTCTTTCTGCTGATATATGTGTGTGTTGTTTTCTATGTGTTCATACATTTGTGTGGTGTTTTCTGTCTGCTCATACATTTGTGTGTTAATTTCTTCCTGCACCTACATTTGTGTGTTGATTTCTTTCTGCCAATACATTTGTGTGTTGTTGTCTGTGTTCATACATTTTTGTGGTGTTTTCTGTCTGCTCATATACTTGTGCGACATTTTCTTCTGCTCATACATTAATTTGTGTGTTAATTCATTTCTGCTAATAAATTTTGGTGTTAATTTCTTTCTTTCTGCTCATATATTTAAGGGATGTTTTCTATCTGCTGATATATTTGTGTCGGGATTTGCGTCTGCTCATACATGTATTTGGTGTTTTATGCTGCTTATACATTTGTATGGTGTTTCTTGTTAACTTTTGTCCAAATTTGTATGAAAAAAGCACTGTATTTCATCTATAATAATCTATGAATCTGTGAAAACATTTTGAAGTTCCCTTTTTTGATACCAACATAATTTGTTTTTTGTGTTGTGTTCTCAAGTCATATCAACACAATTTAGGTCATAATGCAATTTTTTTATTGTAAATGTCTCGCTTTTCGGTATATTAAATGGAATGTGAAAATGGTCATAACATGTTATTAGAATTTCTTCAAGTTTACTTGTCTGATGCCTGGTGATGAGATACCGGGAACCGATTCAATAGTGCCTAGTCATTAAGCTTAAATTAAATGCATTACTAACAAATTTCTGTAACAAGATTGGAGCCCCTGCATATATACACCATACCAGAACCAGACTGAACTTTGCAGACAAAATCAGAACCAGACAAAAACCAGCTTATCTAATTAGAATCACACTTCGGAACTATCAAATTATATAAACAGCTGACTTAATGTGACTCATACCACCAGTTAAACCAGTCAAATAAATTTCAGCTAAATCAGGAACCAGACAAAAACTTTACACTACATAAACTAAAACAAGACTAAAGCTTGCTGATTAAATCAGAAACAGACTATAACCTGCAAATTTCTTCAGAACCAGTCCTTAATCTGCATTTTCTTTAAGAACCAGTCAAAAAATCATTGGACTAAATCGGAACCAGACGCAACTGCAGACAATATTTGAACAAGACTACACAGACCTAGACATACCGTATAGCGGGTTATTTCTACGTGGGCAATATTTCTGCGTTCTCTCAGTAGAATCGCAAAAATATTTCCAGCAGAATATTCATCCAGCAAAAATTTAAAACGCAAAAAAATCTGCATTTTTTCATCAACGTTGTTTCACGATATGTTACCCGAGGTAATCCGAAGTTCATAATGGCATGGTCTAATTATTTGAAATTACCGTCGTCATCTAACAATTACCGATAATGGTATAATTAGGTGTGATGGTCAATCAAAGTCCTAACTATTAATCCCTCAGAAAACGTTTCTTCTTTTTTTTTTTTTGTTTGATTTTTTTTGTGAATGTAATAAACTGAGTGAATTTCACTTGAGTTGTTCTTATTAACATCTCCAGAACTATACAATAACAGTGTTCCAAATAATGTTGAAGGGATGAAATTTTCTTTCTTACACACCAGGTTTGCTTAAACATGTAAAAATTTAACGCGACGTCATTTCAGCTCGGGATGGACGCCATATTTCTCACTGATAAAAAATGTAAACAAAAAAATCAGAGTGGGATTAGCATTGCAAGGGCATAACATGACATTCTACACAATGAATACCTTAGAACAGATATCTAAGATGCGTTTCTGCGGTCTCTCAGTATAATCGCAAAAATATTTCCAGCAGAATATTCATCCAGCAAAAATTTAAAACGCAAAAAAATCTGCATTTTTTCATCAACGTTGTTTCACGATATGTTACAAATGGTAATCCGAAATTCACAATGGCATGGTCTAATTATCTGAAATTACCGTCGTCATCTAACAATTACCGATAATGGTATAATTAGGTGTGATGGTCAATCAAAGTCCTAACTGTTAATCCCTCAGAAAACGTTTCTTCTGTTTTTTTTGTTTGTTTGATTTTTTTTGTGAATGTAATAAACTGAGTGAATTTCACTTGAGTTGTTCTTATTAACATCTTCCGAACTATACCTTAGTAACCTTTATGCCGATATACCGCAGTTTGCAGTTGTTGGACTTATATTTGTCCAATTCACGTGTTATTATATTCTACAATGTATTCATTAAAAGAAAAGCTACTTAACAGCAGTTATCAGTAATTTAGTTTATTGTTTTCATACGCTATCATTCTCTAGACGTCCGATCATGCGGGGAACTACCTCCTCCTTGGTATCGAAAACGCAGAAATTTCGCTTCCTTTTATGTGAAAACGCAGAAATTAAACACGCAGAAATTTCTTTCATAATTTTTGGGACCAAAACGCAGAATATTTTGACCGCAGAAATATCCCGCTATACGGTAATAATGTCATGTATATCAACAACACTACGAAATTTGGTCGTAACAAAGGAAATAGTGAGAAAGAGTTTGGCTGTGTAGGGTAACATAATGCGCAACTGTGGCGAGATTACATAATGCTAATTCTACCAAGAGCGAAACCTAGTATTTCAGAGACCATTCATTTGTTAATTTCATGCAGTGTAGAATTTATCCCGCATTTGGCTTTTCTGCAAGTAACAAAGACGTTGGTTGTCATGGTACGTCACAAAATAATCATTACTTAGTCTAGTATATTTACCATTCATATTCAATCCTGAGGTTATGTTCTACATTACCCAAATACAAATTCTGAACAATACCACTTTCAATCTGGTCAACAAAGTGTCCCTTTTACACAATCAAAACATTATTTGTCCCTTACCCACATAACACAAAATTGTTGACGAAATAAACATGTTTCTCATGTCTGTCCTGGTCCACTGACTAGTATGGCACCCCCCCGAGGAATTCCTCTCCTTTGTTCAATCTGCCATTTAATCTGTCACGGTGGTTTTTTTATGCACACAGAATATGCTAAACAAGCAGGGTATTACTAAATCAGGTGTAAAATGCCTCTACTGCCTAGTGATAACTGCCTACACAATCCATTCTTTTCAATCATTCCATTGAAAATGTTTCTTTTTTCAAAATTAGGAAGAAAAAAAACTGTTGTCCAAGATTTTCTTCCACTTTCCTATAACTGATCCAGTCTGAAAGAGTTTTCAGTATCAGCGTCTGTCACCATATTTGGATCTGTCAGCATCTGTAAACCGTCCAGATCCAGGGGAACTAATCCATCTTTTAAAGCTTCATCTGAAACTCCACTGAACAAATCAGAATCGAAAGATCCATCTCCCATGCCTACAATGTAAGAAATTTTACACTAGGGTAATTATGTAACCATATAGTCCTTGAGAGTAAACAATAAAATCTAAGCAGTCTTAATGATTTACCCATGCTCAGAGTATGGCACTGTCTGTTTACTACAACAGGTTAATTTTAACAGTAGACTTATCTTGGATTTTGTGTTCCACTTGGGTGGATTTTGCCAGGCCTGAAACTTATTTTGTGGTTTAGTTTTCAATAAGAATCCAGTCCTGTTTGTTAAAGCAGGACTTTCAAGCAGGAACCTGCTGGCTACTTAAAGAGCATACAGTACTTTATTCATGTACACAACAGATGATAGGAAACATGTTTTTGGAGCTATTTTCTTAAACTGTTTACCTTATGGAGTTATCTTGAGTTATAAAAGATTGTTAACTTTCGACACGGTCTACTTTGTTACGTAGTAAGGCAAGTTTACAATATATGCAGACCCGGAGCGTACCCAATAATAGCTAACCTTTGGTCATGGTCGGAGAGTCCAGTAAACTTATTTGTAAGATATGCAAACCAGTGCTTACATAAATAAGCTGGGTAGCAAAAATAGCATCTCCAAAAATTTGGCTGCGAGTTCATTTGCGTCATCAATGTCCCGTTCAAAATTATTTTGGCGATCATTTAGGAATATGGTGTGCTAAAACATATAAAAATGTGCAGCAATGAAAACCCAGGATGGGTACTTGGTAAAACCAATGACACTCCACAGCCCAGCTGAATGGCTGCCTCTTATATACTGTGAAATCATTAATATTCGTGAGGGACTAATTTTCATGGATTTCATGGTTGAGTCAATCCCTGAAATTTAATCCCAATGAACAAGTAAAATTCTCATTCATTTTATGTTCAAAGGTTGAAATCCAGGAATTCGTATCCCCATGAAATTTTGACCAAAACCACGAAATTTCATGCCCACGAAATTAAATGTTTTTATAGTATATTCAAACCTATATAATTAAACCTGCACTACCTAAGTGCATGCAGGCATCTCGATAGAATTAACTTTCTGGAAGGCTGTATGCCGACTTCCTAAAATCAAAGCCCTGGAAATCTAGGGAGGCTTGTACCGAATGAAGTGCAAGTTATTCGCTGCCAATAGGTACAACCATCCAGCCACGAAAGCCCATTCTATATAACAAAAGAAAATGTAATTAAAACTGCACTTACTGCACAGACCTGATAAAATAATATCTGGTATTTTATTGTTTGCAATTGAGCTAGTTAATGTGTTATTGACTATGGGTGACTGAGAGCTGATATTATTGTCCATGTAGTACTGCTGCTGCTGCTGTTGCTGTGGCTGCTGCTGCTGCTGTTGTTGTTGTTGCTGCTGCTGCTGCTGATGGTTGTAATCAGGGTTCATTACTTGACTATTAGCCTGGGAGTATGGCAAAGAGGTTGACACTGAGCTATTGAGGCCAACACCCGACTTGTTTACATCATTACAAACTGAACTTGCTTGATGCTGGAAGAAAAAAGTTTTGTTTTTTAAGAAGAATACATTTTAATTTTGTTGGATTAAGAATGGGTTCCAACTAGAATATAAACGATTAATGGGTTGGCCAGTTAACTGTCTGAGCATTCAATAATCAGTTGGTAAAATTAATAACCACTTAATGATAAGTGACCCAGTATTGCAGTGGCAAAACAGAAGTCCCCTACCAAACAATTTTACTTGACCTTCAATAAAGACCCTGACCTTTGACTGCCAACCATGGGTCATGTGCACGGCTCATAGTCTATTCATGGGGAATATTTCTGTGTAGTACTAAAAAACGTTTGTGTGTAGCACTAAGATAATCCATCAATGCAAATAAAAGTCCAACAAGAGGGACATAATGACCCTGGATTGCTCACCTGAGTAATATGAGCCACATGTTTCAATTGGCAAACTGTTGCTAATATATAAAGAAAGTAGGTCAGTAGGTCACATTCATGATCACTGAAAGTCAGTTTTAAAATATGTGTGCTTAACTGTACATGTCATCCAATTTCACGGTTGTATCTTAAACAAGAGGGCCATGATGGCCCTATATCACTCACCTGAGTGAAAGAGGACATATGCAAGACTTAATCAGATCTGTGTTATTGCTAATAATAAGTGTGCTCAGTGATAATCCAGAGGGTGACTGTTCATAACCAACAGGATATCATTTCTACGGCAAGCAAAATTTTAAACGATAATTTTTGAAGTATTTTTTCCTATATAACTCATATAACAAGTGACCCCTGGGGCAGGGCCTCTTTTCACACCAGGGACATAATTTGAACAATCTTGTTAGAGATCCACTAGGCAATGCTACATACCAAATATCAAAGGCCTAGGCCTTGAACTTTCAGACAAGAATTTTTTTTAAAAAATTCCTATATAAGTCTATGTAAAACTTGGGTCCCCTAGGGCAGGGCCTCTTTTCACCCCAGGGGCATAATTTGAACAATCTTGTTAGAGGACCACAAGGAAATGCTACGTACCAAATATCAAAGGCCTAGGTCTTGTGATTTCAGACAAGAAGATTTTTAAAGTTTTTTCCTATATAAGTCTATGTAAAACTTGGGACACCCTGGGTGGGGCCTCCTTTCAACTCAGGGGCATAATTAGAATAATCTTGGTAGAGGACCACTAGGCAACGCAACATACCAAATATCAAAAGCCTAGGCCGTGCAGTTTCAGACAAGAAGATTTTTAAAAAATTTTCCTATATAAGACTATGTAAAACTTGGGACCCCTGGTGATCCTTTTTAAGTACAATATGCTTCTTTGAGGTATGGTTAATAATGTCACAAAATCATACCTAAATCTAGATCTGTGTCCACAGGACACTGGTGCCCCCACTTACTAACACCATATTGACATATGTTAGTTACATTCAATGCAAGACTAAGTATACTTTCAGCATGGGGGTGATGGTTGGTTGGTGGGTAAGGATATCTCAAACAAGAGTGCCAGAATGTCACAATAGCAAATTTCTTTACGCCTTGCGGTTTTGGACAAGAAGATTTTTAAAGTTTTTCCTTTCGGTTGCCGTGGCAATAAGAGTTCTGCATGGAATTCAATTCTTTGAATAATTTTGAAAGGGGACCACTCAAGGATCATTCCTGTTAAGTTTGGTGTAATTCTGCCCAGTGGTTTCAAGAAGATTTTTTTAGAAATTGTTGACAAATGGACAACTTACGACGGATGCAGCACGACGGACATTGAGCGGTCACAAAAGCTCACCATGAGGCTTTGGCTCAGGTGAGCTAGAAACTTGCATCTGCTTCCAAAACGAAACCAATTAGGCTCTCTGCCTCGGAGGTAAAACTGATTACCGGTGTCAATGTAAACTTATACTTTCATTTTCAGTTTACCTTGAAACTGACCAAAAAAGTTTTCCCCCCAGGATTTTGGGCTTAAATCTGAGGTGTACATTATACACGGGTGCGCACTATACTCTGGTATCTATGGTACTTACCATGTTAAAATGTTCAAATTGCTGTTGTAGAGCGTTAGTCTGTTGCTGCTGTAGATGGTAGGGGTCCATCTCGAACACAGAATTATTCCATGATGTGGGTGGGAGACCAGGAGATTGTGACGGTGAATACGAAGGTTGACTATGCGGGGATGTAGGTGACTGACAACCACTCTCAGATATGTTATTTCTATACTGAGTCAATGATGGCTGAAATATACAATATAAATACATCCAGTTGTGATGAAACTCCATTTCTGGTAAACTTTCGTATTGCAAAACTTTTAATACAACCAAATAACTCCAATTCTATTTAACACATTTTCTTTTGAAATTTTAATATCAGCAGGTACAACATTTACAAAGGATACATCTAAACAGGTTCAGTATTACTTGCTTTTATACCATCTGTTGATGTAAATTGCCCAAAACTGGGTTTAGTAATAGTAAATGTTGGATTAAACGTATATTTGTTTGGTCTTTTTGCTGATTAAAAGTAAATTTTTCTTCAATGAACAAACTGCTAATAAATCCAGACTTGGTCAACAATTTAAAATTGATTGGTCGAAATTTCTTCAATCTTCAAGGGTTCTCATTACAATCTATATAAAACAAAGATTGGTTACGAAAATAAAATCACTGTATAAGCAGTTATTTGTTCTGGGTGTCAACTATGAACTATCATAAAGCTTGTACAAAATTCATGCATACACCAACATGCTAATGTATGATCATCTGTGCATAAAACCTTTGTAGCTGTAACTCCTCTGTATACCATATACACCCAGATAAATGCCCCACTGACTAAATATTTGCTTATTTAAGATCTTATAAGACTGATAAGACAATCCGCTGTCTAAAACAACATTTGTTTGAATGATTCTTCATTTTTTTTTTGTTATCGCTATAATTATGCATAGACTATCGTTTGAATATTTATACGAGTGTTTTATATAATAAATTTAAATATTTTACAACTTCCAAGACTGATACAGAGCTTATTTTTTAAAAGAGGAGAAGGAAAGGATCCAACCAAAGAATGAGCACTTATTTAATGGTATATGGTAGTTACACACATACAATCATTTAGCACAGACATATTGATATTTAAACTGTGTCACATTTCACCTAATCAAAGAGACCGTGTCTTCTTTGTATATGTTATTGTTACACCTGTTTTTAAATGCTACTAACCAGTGTGCCCTAACTTTTCTTCATGACATAATATTATGCTTTATTTAATAATTAAAATGATCTCTTTTAAGTACAATATGCTTCTTTGAGGTATGGTTAATAATGTCACAAAATCATACCTAAATCTAGATCTGTGTCTACAGGACACTGGTGTCCCCACTTACTAACACCATACTGACATATGTTAGTTACATTCAATGCAAGACTAAGTATACTTTCAGCATGGGGTGATGGTTGGTTGGTGGGTAAGGATATCTCCAAAAATATCAAGCACACAAGATAAAAGAAACTTAAGAGGGAAAAATTACATACCCGGTACATACATTTTGGATGGGAGGGGGAAACGGGTACAAACTTAAAAGATCCCGTTAGCATATTATTTAATAAGACAAGGACCATAACTCTGAATGAAATCCCAAACAAAATGAATGCATGCTGAATAATATTCCAAAACAATTTCATGATTCTAGGTCAAATATTTCTTTACATATATAGGACACAAACTTCTAGGCCCTGAATGTATATTTTTTACCATGACAAGGGCCAGAACTCTTGTCGGAGTGAAATTCTAAACAAGACCCCAGGAGCAAAACTTCTAATGCTAAATAATATTCCTAAATAGTTTCAAGATTCTAGGTTAAATACTTTTTGAGATGGATGCGACAAAAAACCTTCTAGGCCCTTCATGCTTATTTCTGCTTCAGTCAAGAGCCATAACTCTTGTCTGGCTGACTGAAATTTCAAACTGTGTGATGCCTGATAACTCTATCATGTCAAATATTTTTTCAGTTAAGCGCAACACTAATTTGGATGAACACACCAACAGACAAATGGACAAAGGCCAACCTAAGTGCTACCCAATTATTTTTTTCATTTTTTGTGGTTGGGGGCATAATAATGCTGAAAATACAAATAATCAAATACATTAAAATACAACCTTTCATCACTTTTGACTATAGTATCATTACTGCAAAAGCCATCAAATCAAAGTTAAGAAACAAGTGTATTCTTAATAATTACCAAGTTACAAACAGAATCTTTAAGACATACATAAAATGTGACACAGTTTCTGGACAAGAAATGGATCATAGGGAATTACTGTTTACCTCCGGTGGATCATTTTCATGAGATGTTACACAAACTTTTGGTACTGGCCCTAGATGAGGGGGAGGTACTCGCGGGCTTTCTGCAAGCCCCACATGGTTTTGAGATGATTGCGTGGGTGACATATGTCCGGGCCCCTGACCCCTGTGCCGCTGCTGCTGTTGATGCATATATAACAAATACTGTTGTTGCATTCGAGGATCCATTTGTAATGTGGTGGGATCTATGTTTGGAACCTATACAGACAAGAGCAACAAAACAACACTAATCAGCACTGGGCAACACAACAATAAAAAACACTAGTACTACAATATAGTATACTACTCACACCAATACACACTCTATACAACTATGTATCAAAGCCTGGGTTATGTTTTTTGCTAATGCTGCTTTTTTTTAAAAATAATATTTCCTGTTCATCTAATTCTGGTCGATTATTTCAAAATTATGCTGGGTTATCATTTATCAAATATCTAAAGCTCTAGACACTAAAACTGGAGCAAAAAAAATGGCAAATTGTGAAACTTGACATTGATTTGTCTTTGTGTGGCTAACTGTTGTTAACCTTGACCTACTGACTTTAAAATAAGGAATGTGCAAGTTTTGTAGAAGTTTGATCTTAATCCAATTAAAACAACTTACGATGCATACATATATACATGTACACTATTTTCACAATTAACCCTTACCCTGCTAAATTTTTATAATGAACTTGTCCATCTTTCAATTTGGACAGTACCATTAACTGTTAAAAGGGGTGCTTACCAAAGATACTGACTGAATGGCGGACAGTGCAGATCTTGATCAGACTGTATGGACGTGCAGGTTGATCATGATCTACACTGGTCGCAAGGACAGAATCAACTGTGTCCAGCATGACATGGGTTAAGTTAAATATAACTGTCCAAATACAGGTCAAAAACAGCTGCTTCCGAACTCCACCAAGATTTAGCGATTTCGTTTCGAATAAATTTGGTTAAGATCCAGAAAAAGCACTAAGTACTCTATATATTGCACATGCCCAAATTTTCCACCAGACAAATAGCATGTAAAGTGTGTATCTTAATTCATCCTTTTTTATTTACAGAGCAGTATATACTAATTGTCCATTTCTGACTGAATTGATATAAACTTTTTAAGTTTTAAATAGTAAATGAAATGCCGCACTCTTCCAAAATATCTCACTGGCAAAATCTGTTTATTCATCTCCATCTTTGCTCAGTTCATGTGAAAAACTGCTTTTGCAATCAAATATTTACAAAGGCTGCCTTAAATAATTCCATTTGACAACATAATTAATGTAAAATGAAATCGGTCAAAAACAAATGGCAATGAAATGTAAAATAAAATTAATTGAAAGCAAAAAAAAAAGGTATACAATCTTCTTTACCTATAAGCACTTAGGGTGACTATATGACATTTTACTTGCTAAAATGTGTAGTTTCTTTTTTCTTCTATTTAGAAAGTACATAAACCTAAATCAGAGGTACACCCAGAATGAGGATATATTCTCAAAAGTTTATAGTAACTACATTTTTTAATTTTAATTTGAATCAATACAGTTTTACATTATACTAGTATATGACTGCACCTCATTAACACTTATTGCAGTATGATCATTTAAACTAATGCTAATTAATTATATGAAAGTTCTATAAACAATTTTTTTTTCAGACTGTGTCTTGGTGTGACTAGCAATTTTGGTGAAACCATATGAATCATCAATTGTGACAACTACAAAGTACGCACAAGAATTTTACTACACTGACAATGGATATTTAAAGCCTGGACTGTTAACCTACTTTTTCAGAAGTCTGCCTTGGTGCCTGTTGGTCAAAAACGAAACATATTAAGTGTTTGGCTGCCACTTATGATAGAACACCATAATGATCTGTACTGGGCAGATGTAATAGCCACTAGCAGAACAGAAAGACTGTGACTGCCCTCATCATCACTTATTTTTAGTCATTAATGGATCCTTGACAGTCACTGTGCAAGCCATTGGGCAAACTCTGACCAATCCCAGTCACATACTGGATACCGTAACAACATTTGAAACATGGGTCCTAACTGATTGTTTTTGTCCCATTAATGTAAGGCTGTCAACGTAAAGCAAGTTCTGTTAATGGCTTATGCAAGGCAACTGCTGCAAACAAGAACTAAAATACGAAAATTTCAAAAAAAAAAAAAAAAAAAAAAAAAAAAAAAAAACATGCTGTTCTGCTTTTAATAACAAATACTGTATTATTTTTTTTCTTAATATCCAATATACATGTTGCTTATGCAAATATGGGATTAAAGCAGGACAATGCAATACAATGAACTATCTAGATAATAAAAACCGATCTGAGGCATGTGTGTTTTCTAATGAATTTCTTACATCCCATGTACACTGAGTATCTGTAGACCCTCGAGTCATTTCACAAAGCAAAACCATTAAATTAGCAAAATATCTGCATAAATGGAAAACAAAGTGCAGAATTTTTTTCCAATATACACTCTTACAATATTATCATCATATAATTATGTCCACCATTGTTCATACAGCCCTAGTGACAATACAGTTATGAAATGAAGAGATTTACTGCTACATATATTTCTCTAACCAAAAAGTACCACTGGACAGACAGATGGACATTGCCATTGCATAGTATGTCCTGTTTCTCCTCCACCCCACAGAGAATCATATGATATGTCAATCTTCTGTTTTTCCTATCAAGTAGAAGTACACAGTACAATGACCTTATATAAGCAAAAATAAAACAAAAATACTTGAAAATGTGCTTTGCAACCATTAGCTTAATGTCTGTGAAGGATTGTTAAATCCTTATCTGAACTGGGCAAAAAGATATTGGAATAATTTGTTAAAGCAGCAGTTGCTTAGTACATGTATTTGTATACAAATTCATTATTCAAAACCAGAATTTTTTTTGCAATTGATACTTATTTTACAATGGTCATACTCTTCCAAGACAAACTTGTAACAAGTCAACCCTTATTTTTTTTAATGTAATCCCTACATTTTATGCGCTATTACTTGTCAGGATTATCTCCAAGTAAATGAAAATCACCCACTGCTTTTCTACTTCCATTCTAAAGTTCAGTTCATGAAAATCCCTCACTTACATAAAGCAATGGTATTTTGGCTATAAATGTACTGCTACTATATAACTACTGGGATATTACAACAACAAACGCCATGATTTTACTCTTACCGGAGGGGAGACAGGAACTCTCATAGATGGGTTTCCATTTCCAGTCAAGACGAGGGGACTAGGTCCACTAGCGTTCATCCTTCGTCGTTGACTTCCTGGGCTTTGCGCGGGCGATCCATTGTGGTGCTGTGGGGGCCCCATATTTATATTATGAGCACTGGTTGGTGAGAGATTGGCAGAGCTGTTGTTGTAGTTCTGATCTTCAATGTCTAAGGGGGTTGTGAGGGGTGATGGGAACTGGAGGATGGTCAGATCGGGTAATGAGCCTGTGTTGTTAGCCACAGGGACATGCATCTGTGAGTCCGGCTCACCAGATGGATATATGCTACAAAATATTTTTATTAAACATTATTAAAAATTTTCCTTTGAAAAATGCACAACAAACATGCAGACATATGAATAGCTTTTTATTAGCTGTGCTGAATCTTTGGGATGCTATAATATACCATCTATCAATCAAAACCATTCATGAATTTAAGACAATATCTTTCCATCATACCGAACATGTGAGACAAAATTCCAAGTACTTGTCACAGACTTTTCAAGCACCTTTTAAAATTTTCAAGGACTACTTTCTCAAAACTTTGTCTTGAAATCACAGTCAGAAAAGTATTTATCAACTGTAAAAGATGTTCCTTTTTCAATCACAAAAGTGTTATAATTAAAGCTTATATGGTGCTCTGATCATAAACTTAATATCAAAAGCAGTCAATGTTCATAAATTATAAAATAACTTACTTTATATTTGGCACTTCACATGACTTAGGTCTTTGTTGTAACTGAAAAAATATAAACAATTAAATTTAGTACGGCTGCATCAATTGCGACACAAACTTGAGGATTTCAAACATCAAACATTAACTGATTAACATTTGCCCAGTGGAAATATTTGGGACTGACACAATCAAATCCAGTTCATGGAAATTTAATCTCCTTTGAAAAATAATGATTAAACACTAACCATGCTAACACATTTGCATAAAGTTACCTGTCAATACCTTTAATGATTTAGTTAACAAGGAGATTCAAATCAAATTTGCTTCATCACCCAATACAGAATATATTTTGCCTATAAACATACAGGACAGTCAAATGTAAGCAAACACTGCAATATATAAATAATTGATTAATTAAATGATTTGTATAATTAATAATCTAGCATCAGTAAAATTACTAGAAATTTAATACTGGTAGTTATTCATTCTAGCATAAAAATGCTATTATTCACATTTTCAAAGCTGTTTTAACAGGACAAGTAAACAAGATCACATACAATGAACTCATTAGCATTAATGCAAGTTGGTTTCTTGAAAAAGCATTTGTAGAATTTCTCTGGATACTTTGGTACCCTCGCTAGTTACCAACCAATCCCTCACCATTCTGCAGATGTTACAACTCAACTACATTCCTACATTATAAATAGATGCCCACGGGCAACATGTCGAGCCCGCCATTTAACCCCCAACTGTGACCTTGACCTTTGAGATAGGAACTGGGGTTTGCACATGACACTGCGACTCACTGAGGTTAACATACAAGCCAAATATAAACAAGATTGCTCCATGCATGTCAAAGTTATGGTCCGGACAAACAATTCTGGATGGATGCACGCACGTACACCAAACAGCCATTTTGACAAATATGTCTTCGCTTCCGCAAGTGGGCTTGACAAAAACTATCTTATTTTCTTACCTTTTTTGGATCCCATGGGAAGGGTCCTGCTGACATTCCAGAGTTTTCCCCAACAACTTCATGTACTGAAGAGATATATCACACAACAAAAATAATATACTATAAGCATTGTAGGCTTTAAAATAATAACTTTTAGGTCTGAAATATAAATCCTGATTTACTCCTTGACTATTTATTCTTCCTTTCAGAAATCAGCAATTCTTTAGGGTAATTGTTTTCTTTATACAAAAATACCCTCACATTGCTTTTATGTCCTGAACGAGAACTAATTCATTCTGTTAACAAAGCACGTCATCCTACTGTAGACATCCCCATTACAGGGTAGCCAACCCTCGGGATTTTACAGTAACATACACAGGAAAAATATGTCGATTTAGGTAACATTTTTGCTTTTGTCTTTTTTTTTATTACTGGACAGACTTTTAACAAAATAAAAAGTGTCTAAGACAGTAAAATGAGAGAAGCGTAGACCTGTCAAACACTCGCAATACTTCATTCAAACACTTTGCCCAAAGCCCAAACGCACACTACCTACACATTCTGATCCATGAAAAAAAATTTCTGCATTAAGTGTTTGTGTAAAGTATTGAGATATATGTATGGCAGATGTTTTGTGCCGAGGAGATCACTCTTTTTCCTGTCTTCGATGCTTTTTATGTATCAAAATCAGTCAAGTATTAATGAAATAATAAGCAAAAGTGTCACTTAATTCAGGTAATTTCTCTGTATGTTTGATACTGAAATGTCATGTGGGTTGGTCACCCTGCATTAAAGATGTATTAATCCAAATTCATATATTAACTAAAATGGTGTTCAATCTAAATCAATAATTTAGACCAAGTAAAAAACAGGTTGTGTAATTCAATTTAAACAAGATACCACCTAAAAATATTTTTAGAGTAAGTAAAATACTAGAACATACTTCGCCGATGCATGGGTGGGGTATTTGGACTAGTACCATCAGTGCTTCGTCCCATGGCAGAACTCGAGTGTATTGCTGAATCCGAATTTGTTCTGAAACAACACAGTAGATTTTTCAGATATGTTACCAAAATATTCTATATTTCAAAACTTGAAATCAATTTCTTTAGCTATGGTTGCTCACCTGAAAATGAAAATGAAAATTATATCTTGGCACATAAATTTTTAATTACATGTCAATTATGTGAAGTGAAATAACAAATTTCATGATAAAATCTACAATAATTCACTGGTGTACTTGATTTTAAATGAATATGAAACGTGTTTGGTGACACACAATACACAGAGATTATCGGTAATTACAATTTCGCTGACCAAAAAGATACTTACACATGCGCATTCATTTTTTCCACGTTTTAATCAACAGAAGATTTGAAGAGTGTTTTGCCCCTTTTCTTGAAGGCTAGGACCTGATTGTAAAGCCATGCACACTCACAATTCTTAATGTGTGTGAAGCTCTACTGGCTGAAGCTGGTGAGTGTGCAGTTTTATTGACTGAAGCATAGTGCGTTTCTTTATTAGTTTTTGGGGTTTTTTAAACGCCGTTTTTCAACAGTATTTCAGTTATGTAACGGCGGGCAGTTAATATAACCAGTGTTCCTGGATTCTGTGCCAGTACAAACCTTTTCTCCACAAGTAACTGACAATTTCCCCACATGAATCAGAGGTGGAAGACAAATGATTTCAGACACAATGTCTTTTATCAATCGTCAAAGAACATACGCCTTGCCTGGGGATCGAACTCACAACCCCACGATCCATAGATCTGCGCTCTCCCTATTGAGCTAAGCATGCCAACTAAACTGCAGAATACAATTAGTTGAATTTTAGAATTGAACTGATAACAAAAATCAGATGACGGATGACATCATAGTTATCAGCCTGACAAGACTGAGAGGGACTGACAAGCTGTTGAAGAGCAAAGCTGTACACCCCTAAAAAATAATTTGCCACCAGTAGGGGTACTAAAACCTGAATTCTCCATCCCTTTGTTTCAGCGAAATGTAGTTTATACCAAACTAGGCATTTTTAGGTGTAACTTGACCTATCATTATAAAATCTGTTCTATGAAAACAAGCAATAACTTTTTATTAAAACTGAGATAAATATACGAGAAAACAAGAGGGCCAAGATGGCCCTAAGTCGCTCACCTGAGAAACACACCATAACAGTGTAAACATGTTTGACCTAGTGATTTCATGGAAAAAATATTCTGACCAATTATCACTAAAATTGGAGAAAAAATCTTGAGTATAAATAAAAAAAAAAGTATTTTCTTTGATTTGACCTAGTGACCTAGTTTTTGATCCCAGATGACCCATATTCGAATTTGACCTAGATTTCAACAAGGCTAACATTCTGACCGAATTTCATGAAGATCAATTGAAAAATACAGCCTCTATCGCATACACAAGGTTTTTCTTTGATTTGACCTAGTGACCTAGTTTTTGATCCCAGACTACCTATATTCGAACTTGACCTAGATTTCATCAAGGAAACCATTCTGACAAAATTTCATGAAGATCAGTTGAAAAAATTTAACCTCTATCGCATACACAAGGTTTTTCTTTCATTTGACCTAGTGACCTACTTTTTGACCCAGAAGACCCATATTCAAACTTGACCAAGATTTCATCAAGGCAATCATTCCGACCAAATTTCATGAAGATCAATTGAAAAATACAGCCTCATTGAATACAGAAGAGTTTTCTTTGATTTCACCTAGTGACCTACTTTTTGATCCAAGATGACTTATAATCAAACTTAATGTAGATTTTATCAAGGCAACCATTCTGACCATATTTCATGAAGATCAATTGAAAAATACAGCCTCTATCGCATACACAAGGTTTTTCTTTGATTTGACCTAGTGACCTACTTTTTGACCCTAGATGACCCATATTCAAATCAAACCTAGATTTCATCAAGGCAATCATTCTGACTTAATTTCAGGAAGATCAACTGGAAAATATAGCCTCTATTGCATACACAATGTTTTTCTTTGATTTGACCTAGTGACCTAATTTTTGACCCCAGCTGACCCATTTTCAAACTCGGCCTAGATTTCATTAAGATTATCATTTTGACTTAATTATAGTGACCTACTTTTTGATCCAAGATGACTTATAATCAAACTTAATGTAGATTTTATCAAGGCAACCATTCTGACCATATTTCATGAAGATCAATTGAAAAATACAGCCTCTATCGCATATACAAGCTTTTCCTTTGATTTGACCTAGTGACCTACTTTTTGACCCAAGATGACCCATATTCAAAACTGACTTAGATTTCATCAAGGCAATCATTCTGACCAAAATTTATGAAGATTAATTGAACAAGAGGGCCAAGATGGCCCTAGGTCGCTCACCTGAGAAACACACCATAACACACCATAACAGTGTAAACATGTTTGACCTAGTGATTTCATGGAAAAAAATATTTTGACCAATCATCATTAAAATTGGAGCAAAAATCTTGAGTATAAATAAGTATTTTCTTTGATTTGACCTACTGACCTAGTTTTTGACCCCAGAATACCCATATTCGAACTTGACCTAGATTTCATCAAGGCTATTATTCTGACCAAATTTCATGAAGATCAATTGAAAGATACAACCTCTATCACATACACAAGGTTTTTCTTTGATTTGACCTAGTGACCTACTTTTTGACCCTAGGTGACCCATATTCAAATTTCACCTAGATTTTATCAAGGCAATCATTCTGACTTAATTTCAGGAAGATCAATTGGAAAATGTAGCCTCTATTGCATACACAATGTTTTTCTTTGATTTGACCTAGTGACCTAATTTTTGACCCTAGATGATCCATTTTCAAACTTGGCCTAGATTTCATTAAGATTATCATTTTGACTTAATTTCAGGAAGATCAATTGAAAAATACAGCCTCTATCGCATATACAAGCTTTTCCTTTGATTTGACCGAGTGACCTGTGAAATCATTAATATTCGTGGGGGACTAATTTTCGTGGATTTCGTGGTTGAGACAATCCACGAAATTTAATCCCAACAAACAAGTAAATTGCCCATTCATTGTATGTTTAAAAGTTGAAATCCACGAATTTATATCCCCACA
Source organism: Mercenaria mercenaria (assembly GCF_021730395.1). NCBI lineage: Eukaryota > Metazoa > Mollusca > Bivalvia > Venerida > Veneridae > Mercenaria > Mercenaria mercenaria. The sequence goes on from NC_069368.1 coordinate 44,368,992, forward strand.
AAATTGCCATTTGGAACAAAACCACGAAATTTCATGTCCACAAAATTAAATGATTTTACAGTATTCAAACTTGACCTAGATTTCATCAAGGCAATTATCCTCACCAAAATTCATGAAGATTAATCGAACAAGAGGGCCATGATGGCCCTTTATCGCTCATCTGTTATCATTGCACTTGAGGACAAGAAGGTCCTCAGAAAAAATATCTAAGTCCAAAGGACAGGAACAACAAAGGGAAGAAATTTAACCAAAAAGATAAAAAAATTCTTACAAGGTATAGATATGTCAAAATACACCTAAAAATTGGAGGTACCATCCATGTTGTACCACAGAAAAGTGGTCTTGGTTTTTCCCTACGGCCAATAATAAAAAAGTTACTAAAAATAAGCTATTTATAGTAACATAAAAGGGAAGTAATTAAAAAAAATATAAGAGAACAAAAGAAGGATCTGCCAAATAAATCTGTTGACATAAATGAAAATTCAGATCAGTATCTTCATTAGTTATGGAGATATACCCATTTTAATTTGAAATAAAGGGAGGTAATTTGACATAAAATCAGTCCATAGTTATCTACCCTGATTGTCTCAATCCAACTAATAACAATAATGAAATTTCAAATGAGTCCTATAAGTACTTACTGATATAAATCCATTTTGATCACAATCAGGGGAGGTAATCAGATATAAAATAACTCTGGAACGCATGATTGGATCTGATTTGTCATGGAATCCAAGATTTCTTGTTGCTGAAGATATTTTGGAAGTTTGTATCAAATAAAACCATAAATGAAGTCTCCATATGGCTGCAAAAGCCAAAATAGCCAATTTTGGACCTTTAAGGGGCCATAACTCTGGAACCCATGATGGAATCTGGCCAGTTGAAGAAAGGAAGCAAGATCTTGTGGTGATACAAGTTGTGTGCAAATTTGTTTAAAATCAAATCATAAATGAAGCTGCTATTGCGCAGACAAGGTCAAAATAGCTAATTCTGGCCCTTTCAGGAGCCATCACTCTGGAACCCATGACGGAATCTGGCCAGTTGAAGAAAGGAAGCAAGATCTTGTGATGATACAAGTTGTGTGCAAGTTTGGTTAAAATCAAATCATAAATGAAGCTGCTATTGTGCAGACAAGGTCAAAATAGATAATTCTGGCCCTTTCAGGGGCCATCACTCTGGAACCAATAACGGAATCTGGCCAGTTCAAGAAAGGAACCAAGATCTTATGGTGATACCAGTTGTGTGCCAGTCTGGTAAAAATCAAATCATAAATAAAACTGCTATTGTGCAGACAAGGTCAAAATAGCTCATTTCGGTTCTTCAGGGGCCATAACTCTAGAACCCATAAAGGGATCTGGCCAGTTCAAGAAAGAAACCAAGATCTTATGGTGATACAAGTTGTGTGCAAGTTTGGTTAAATTCAAATCATAAATGAAGCTGCTATCATGCAGACAAGAAATTGTTGACGCACAAAAATAGCAAATTCTGGCCCTTTAAGGGGCAATAACTCTAGAACCCATGATGGGATCTGGCCAGTTTTCGAAAGGAATTGAGATATCATGCCAATACAAGTTTTGTACAAGTTTGATCAAAATTGCTTGCAAAATGTGGTCTCTATCTTGTTCACAAGAAATTGTGGACGGACGACGGACGGACAACGCACGTACGAAGGGCGATCACAAAAGCTCACCCTGTCACTATGTGACAGGTGAGCTAAAAATAAAGCCTCTATCGCATACACAAGGTTTTTATTTGATTTGACCTAGTGACCTAGTTTTTGACCCTAGATGACCCATTTTCAAACTCGGCCTAGATTTCATCAAGGTTATCATTCTGACCAAAATTCATGAAGATTAATTGAAAAATACAGCCTCTATCGCATACACAAGGTTTTTCTTTGATTTGACCTAGTTTTTGATCCCAGATGACCCATTTTCGAACTCGGCCTAGATTTCATCAAGGTTATCATTCTGACCAAAATTCATGAAGATTAATTGAAAAATACAGCCTCTATCGCATACACAAGGTTTTTCTTTGATTTGACCTAGTGACCTAATTTTTGAACCCAGATAACCCATTTTCAAACTCGGCCTAGATTTCATCAAGATAATCATTCTGACCAAAATTCATGAAGATCAGTTGAAAAATACAGCCTCTATCGCATACACAAGGTTTTTCTTTGATTTGACCTAGTGACCTAGTTTTTGAACCCAGACGACCCATTTTCAAAGTTGGCCTAGATTTCATCAAGGCTATCATTCTGACTAAATCTGATGAAGCTCAGTTGAAAAATACAGCCTTTATCGCATACACAAGCTAAATGTTGACAGATGACAGACGCCCAACATCAAGTGATCAGAAAAACTCACCTGAGCATTGCTCAGGTGAGCTAAAAAGCAAACATATTGTCCTCAAACCCCTTTTTACTGATTAACTGAGCCTTTCCATCACCGTACTCATTCTTTGTGCAAAATGATCTTTGGTTTTATATAATATGTCTTCCAAGGTTATAATAAAATGGTTTGGAGACCAGTCTGAGAACGCAACTTAGCCATTGGTCAATTTTAAGACTGTGTTTACATACAACCAATCAGATGCTGGAGTCCTGAGACTGGTTTCCAAACTATTGCTTTATAAGCTTGAAGTCTATCAGTCTACCTCCAAATTCCTGCATAAAATCACCTCTCATAATGTTAAAGCTACAAGCCTTTTTAATCATCCCCTTTTCCTCTCTGTACATACAATACAACAGCTTTTTAGGTACTTTTTCTTTTCCCCATGCTCTTATATACATTATGCTACATGTCACTGAATAATTATGTTAATCAATATCTACTACCTAGACACTTCCTATATCTCTTTCATGCAAAACTGACAAAAAATAAAATTTGCTGTAAATGTCAATGTTATCAACTAATCAAAACATGTTAATTAATAATTAATATTCATTCACATTTGTTTAGCATATAAAGTAAAGATTTATAACAATAGCAATGAACAGGAAAGTAACATAAAATTCTTCAAAATTAACATTCCGTGTTTGATTTGTATGCTATTGAATTTATATGAACTGGAGTATGCAGAGTTGATTTAACAACAGATCATATTGGTTTGTTTTGATGGGTACCACTAACAACATTATATCAGGTACAGGTAACAACTTTGGTGGAAACCTTGACTTCCATAAGCCAGTTGGATAGTTTTCATAATGAAATAATTCCCCATCCAAGGATGAAATTCTGGCAACCACCGATGTCTGTGGCAAGTGACTGAAGTCAGCGACTGACTTCCTGGCCTGGGGGGGAAATCAAAATTAACCTTGCCACTTATCAATTTCAAGATTTAGCACAAAACCAACCCACCACATAGGAATGGTCTCTGAACTTGACTTTTTTTTTAAACATTTTAACCACACAGCGAGTCATTCTACATTACTGTAAACATTTCTTCACAATTCAGTTACTAAACTGCTTAAATGAATTTTAACTTAAAAACGTATGGTAGAATTCCTGTATATGTGATGGGCAGAATTTTACCCAGTAATAGAATTTCTTCAAACTTTGGATATTGAAGGACAATCATCTAAGAAACAGAACTATGCAATAAAAGGGGAAAATGCCATTTTCAAGGGCAGATAACTCTTTTTCAATACCGATGGCCTATGACTTTTATTGCATATTTTTGTTTCTTAGATGATTGTCCTTCAATATCCAAAGTTTGAAGAAGTTCTATTATTGGGAAAAATTTCGCCCATCTCATATACAGGAATCCTTTAAAACTACAATGACCTTTAAATAAGCAGCATAAACATGACTGGTTTACAAGTACTGATAAAATTTTTAGCAGGAATACAAATTTATCTTTTGTTGAAACTGAATGAGCACAAAATAAAATATCTGGTTTGAACATTTTTACCAAGCATGGCTTACATTTCAATAAAACACACCACCAAAGTGTTCTAAAAACATACCACTGAAGTGTTCTATGATATAGTTAACATACATTCCCTCCTATAAGACCATATTTTCATCTCATACTAAAAAACACATTTCTGAAACTCATTTTCCACAATTTTGACCTGACATAGCCAGACAGACAGAATGTTTATCCATATGCCACTACTACTCCATGCGAAGGGTGAATAGATCAGGATAAAACAGTATGAAGACATTTATATAACAAGACTAACCCTTATCATGCTGAACACGACTGATTCTGCCTTTGCAACCAGTGCAGATCATGGTCAGCCTGCATTTCCATGCAGTCTGATCATGATCTGCACTGGTCGCCATTCAGTCAGTATCTTTTTGGTAAGCACCCCTTTTAACACTTAATGGTGCTGTCCATATTGAAAGATGGACAAGTTCATTATAGAAATTTAGCAGGGTAAGGGCTAAGAGTAGACACTTCATAGAACTTTATACACTATCAATCACTACTGGACAGAATTGAGAACATTCTATATACAGTCAACATCATGCTGCAGACCATCAACCTGACCTCTTATATCAGAACCAATGATAGAAATGGCTTTACAAGTGTGCAAAGTATATCAGGGCCTCCTCTACAATTTGATGATTTTTAATTTAAAACTTAAGTTTGAAATTAGAAACAATAATGGCTCTCAAGTTTGTAAAAATAATAAATACTTGGATGCAAAATAACTGTTTATTCAATAAAGTATGTGACAAAATTTGAAATTACTAAGAAACGAAGGAGGCCCTATATATATATGTATTGTTACTATTCATTAAATATATAGACTTGACTTTTAATTTTGTGTAAGCAAAGACAATTCAATTTCTCTATACAAGGTCAAGGCAATATTATAGCTGAGTGTCTATGTATCATTTTCATTTATGTAAATAACATGAAGGGCATCTACATTGTATGACATATGCCCCAATGAAAATGCATGACACAATATCATGACATCCGAAAGAGGCATAACTGAAAAAGAAATGAGATGGGACTAGAGACAAATGTTCATATTTATTTGAAGCTGATGACGTTTACCAAGTTTCATTTGAATTTGAGTTACAATTTAGGTAAAGTTGCAGTATTTTATTGTCCAAAAAAGGGTTGTAGCTCCAGAGAAAACCCAGACATGAAAGCCACAATAATATGAACATGTCTACTTCATGCTGATGATGTATACCAAGTTTCATTTTAATTGGATGGAAACTGCAGAAGTTGGGTACACAAGAGTGATGGACAGACTGACTGGCTCATGGATGGACAGTTCAAGCATTATATAAGCCTTGTGGGTCTCTAACATTGGGGGGCATAAAAACAACTATGCATCAGTAACAATTTCAAATTTCACATGTCAAAAACAACAATTTTTTTAAGTCAAATTAAAAATCATAAACTTAAGCATCAACTGATATACATGAATTTAATACTCCAGTCACCGTTTTTCATGAATCTGAAACATAACACAACACCCAAGGTGAGACGTTTATGAGCAGCACCTGCGAACCATTCCATCTACCTGATTATATACAATGGCATATCAGCATCACAATGGAGCAAACATACAACATCTTACTCTCATGAGACTTGTCAAAGTATGTACAAACAAAACACAGGGACTTTAATATAAGGGATGTTACGAGCAGCTAATGGACAACGGCAGGGTTTATGTAAAGATAAATTATATTCAGAAGTTCATGTTTCATGACATTCCCTTTGATTTTTTGTTGTGAAAGGCGGAGTCTGATTACATTTTTTTTATCTCAAATACATGTATAAACCCTTAATCTGTGATACACCTAATATAAGAAATTTCATAGTATGACTTGTAAACTTGCTGTATTATTTGATTTTTTTTTTCTTTTCAAAGAAGTTCAAGCCCTGGACAGTTTTCAATTCATCATATTCTTAAAAACCCTCAAACATTTATCAATTTATGAAAATTGTAGAAGATAAATGCAATGTATTACTTTATATTTGTACTTTAACATGTAAAGTTTTAACACTACAATAATTATAAAGCATTTTATCATGAAATTATAAATTTTACTGTGGGTGATTTAAGGGGATAAATATGGAAGGATGGGGAAGCAAGAGCAGGGACTGACTTGCCTAACAGCCAAGGGTAACAGGGGAAATCAAACCAAGTTGTCTAAAAAGGTAATCTACATTTTATCATATGTTTACAGACAGTGGTCTTAACTTTGCTTTAATGCGCGGTTCAGTATAAATACTGTGCCACTAGAAGCAACCCTGCAAAATTTTTATGGCACAGGAATTTTTTTATGTGAAATCAATTTCCATGCTGTAAGTACAAACAAGAGGGTCATGAAGGCCCTGTATCGCTCACCTGACTATTGACCTAAAGATCATCAAGATTAACATTCTGAACAAGTTTCATTAAGATATGGTCATAAATGTGGTCTCTAAAGTGTTAACTAGCTTTTCCTTTGATTTGACCAGGTGACCTAGTTCCTGACCCTAAATGACCCAGATTCGAACTCGACCTAGATATCATCAAGATTAACATTCTGACTAAGTTTCATGAAGATACAGTCATAAATTCGGCCTCTAGAGTGTTAACAAGCTTTTCCTTTGATTTGACCTAGTGACCTAGTTTTTGACCCCACCTGACCCAGATTTGAACTTGACCTATAGATCATCAAGATCAACATTCTGACCAAGTTTCATTAAGATAAGGTCATAAATGTGGTCTCTACAGTGTTAACTAGCTTTTCCTTTGATTTGACGTGGTGACCTAGTTTTTGAAGCTACATGACCCAGATTCAAACTGGACCTTCAGACCATCAAGATTAACATTCTGACCAAGATTCATGAAGATATAGTCATAAATGTGGCCTCTACAGTGTTAACAAGCTTTTCCTTTGATTTGACCTGGTGGCCTAGTTTTTGAACCCAGATGACCCCCAATATCGAACTCGTCCAAGATTTTATTTAGGGTAACATTCGGACCAAGTTTCATTAAGATTGGGCCAAAATTGTGACCTCTAGAGTGTTAACAAGCTTTTCCTTTGATTTGACCTGGTGACCTAGTTTTTGACCCCAGATGACCCAATATCGAACTCATCCAAGATTTTGATGTGGGTAACATTCTGACCAAGTTTCATTAAGATTGGGCCAAAATTGTGACCTCTAGAATGTTAACTAGCTTTTCCTTTGATCTGACCTGGTGACTTAGTTTTTGACCCCAGATGACCCAATATCGAACTCATCCAAGATTTTACTGAGGGTAACATTCTGACTAAGTTTCATTAAGTGAGCCAAAATTGTGACCTCTAGAGTGTTAACAGTCAAATTGTTGACAACAGACGACTGACGTATGACCACAGGGCAATCACAAAAGCTCACCTTTGAGCACTTTGTGCTCAGGTGAGCTGAAAAAAAAATTCCCCGTGATGTAATATCCAAAATTGTGCGAGTCAAGATTGCAAAAAATGTTGTTACGGACAAACTAAATTAAATATACTTTCCTCTGCAGTAAGTTCCAAAATAACAAGACCAATGACAAAAATTACCCTTGTTGAAGTTGAACTAATAATTCCCTGCCCAGTAATTACCAAAAGGAACAAAATCTTTGAAGGGTTGCATTTCTTCCCCTTGGATACATTCTTACCATATTTTACCAAAACAAGATCACATACAAAAATTGTTATAATTACTCCAAAAATTTAACAAATGGACATGTTGAACATTAAACCAGCATTTCAATGTAGAAGGAACTCCTGTTTTTTACCATCATTTTAAAACTTTTGTGTTGATGGTATTCGGTCGAATACAAACAAATTTAAGATATTTAAGAAGATACTCCACGAAGATTGTGTCTCATGAGAGTATGATGCACAGATGAACATGATGTATTTAAGAGAAAGTTAAGATGTTTAGATGACTTCCTGTTAAAGACTCACTCACCGTGACAAGTGATTGACACCGTTCAGGTGCCGAAATAATCTGAAATTATTATACACTCGGATTAGTATGCAAGGGGTTTGAGTATAAAATAGCAGTTATTTAACACCTCAACCAAGAAAGTTAAAGACATTCTAGATAGAAAGAAGACCATTTTTTTCCTGCCTTTAATGTTGCATAACAATTATTAGGCAAAACCTTAAATGTAATTTTGAAAACCAGTACAAAATCAATCTTATGTTTTTTCGAAACACAAACAAAATTCAGGTAAGGTTTTATCATTTTAAGGTAACATTTCTTCAAGGAAATAATATCTACTTGCATGCAAAAGTATTGATTCCTATGAATTTCAAAGAGGGTCCTGGTCACCCTAAGTTGCTCACCTGAAACTGACTACATTTGTATTTAACCTTGAAGTATGTATGACATACTTGATCATAAAATGTAGTAACTGTGTTTAGTAAACAAGACACCGAACAGGTAGAGTGCCGAAATTTGGAAAAATCTGAGAGGTCCTTACAAGGACTTTATCTTTAAGATAAAAAAAATTGTCCCCTTTGAAGAAATTTAAAAAAAAAACTGTTAAAGAATGCACCTAACCAAGTTTGATAAAGATCTATCAAGCACTTTATGGAAAGTTGTTAAAGGTATTTATTTACTGTGAAGTGGTTAATGAGAAGTAGTTTTATAAAGACTTTCTGTTTTTAACTTTAAGTTTGACAGTGATCTATAAAGTTGTTAATGAATAAAAGTCATTTAGAATGTTGTTTTATGTTTTTAGCTCTAGTGGTCCCTAAAAGTTTATCGCTCAGCCAGAGGCCACGAGATTAGTCTTAAATTGAAAAGTTTCAATCATATGTGCAAATATCCTCTAGTTTACATTTGCATGAAATTCACCTATTTCATTTCACTTTCGCAAACTGATACTAAGACGACTTCTAAGAAAGTGCAAGATGCGATGGAACCCTTACTTTTTACTAATGATCTGATGAAAATATTGGACTTGACCAATGTTGAAATAAACATGTCACATTTTACTGGGATCTCCCTGTGTTTATATTGACCAGAAGGGGATTTGTAACATTTTAATGTACTAAAATTAAGTTTTGTACAAGTGATGCTTCATGTTCTATTCTAATTATATTTATAAATGCAGAATATATGATTGTTCTCACTTGCATTTTATTTTTTGGTTATGATGGCTAAGTTATTATCTTCTTTTATGTTGAAAACTGATAAATGTGTAACAGTAGTTAAAAGACAGTGAGCAACATATAGCAGGTGTTGTTAAAAGATTTTAGGTATAAGTGCACCTGGATTGTAAAGTTAGGATACTGGGGTGCCCATATGCCTTATTCTACTGAGAAGAACTGAATGATCTAGAAAGGTACATTTAAAAACTTCAAAATAAAAGGGTAAATATATTTTCAAAAGTTATCTCACCTTCTCCAACTGGTATCTGGTGGTGGCGATAAATATGCTCCACTTCCATATGGGGAACAATCAGCCTGTAAAATGCAAAACAAATTCTCTGCTAGAATAATTAATACTGCATGCCTGTGACGGGTTTCACTCACTATTTTAAGAATTCTTTTTTATACAGGTCAACAAACACAAAATGATCAATGCACTGTAAGTCACAATTATATAAATTTTTGACTATAGTAAAATGTCTGTTGCCATTAAGATGGCTTTAACCTAAATGGTGGAAATTTGTTAATTTTCATAAATACGATATTCATCACTGAAAAATGACAATGTTCAAGAAAATATGTTTGTCTCCATAAAAGCATGTAATAAGTAACTTTTTTCCTTCTGCAGTTCACTTTTTGTACTTCAAGGTTAACCTAGAAAAAATATTTTAAAAACAAACAGCACAGTCAAACTACCCTGGAGCTTGACTTGTCTGTATTTCATTGTGAAAGAACTACAGTACAATCGCGATCCTACGAAAAGCCAAGGGACCAGCCGTTGTTTTCGTAATATCGCATTTTCGTTCGAGCGTAGCATAGGAAATTTCGCTATACAGCACCTTAATAAATATCTTCACGTCGTAACCCGTGGTATTTAAACGTGATTTCACGAGTAAATGTATACCAATTTTATATGTACATCTAGGTTACTACAGATCTTATTCGAATCTGAACTCAGATGGTATCTGGAATGTAAAACGGGTTGGTTTTTCTTTAAGTTTTCTTTTCTTTCTTTCTTCACTTGTTATTCACTTTGTTGCACGAGAACAAAAAATCGCAGTTGCATATTCTGATACCCTCAGCTACCCTTTACTGAATTGTTTGCAATAATAAAACGACAATAAACAGACGATCAGGACCTTTTTATTTTCTTTATGCAGTGATTGTTTGAGACAATTTGAAGCAAGAGTGACTGGTATGCCATCCGATCTGATAGTTAAAGGAGAAAATTAACCAACAACTTGTGTCATAGTGTACAGCGTAATAATACTATGTGTTTCAAATTTAATTACTAAGTTTTCACACTTTAATTACTGTTTACGCCCAGCTAAATGATAGTGACTTTCCACTCTAAAGCGTTTTCACACCGTTATGGAAGGTGTGAAAATTTAGACGATACAGGTATTCGTAAAATCACAAGTTAAACAAGTTGAAAACATGCTTTAAGAACATAACAATACATTCGTAGGAGAGCATTTTTCATAAAATTGCATTTTCGTAAATTCGCGACTTTGTTACATAGAAATAAGAAGGAAACTAGCCGGGACCACAAAACCTTTTCGTAGTATACCGGTATTTCGTTAAATTGCAATTTGTAGCATCGCGAATGCACTGTAGTACAATAAAGCTTTATCATAATTCATATTCTCCCAAACTGAAATTTTTATACTTTTATCTCACAGCAAGAGAAACTATAATATTTTCAACATAACAAAATCAAAGTTTTGTTATATTTTGTATATTGAGAAAATATCAAACCCTAGATTTTTCCATTTGAAAGGGTCTAGATCTAAGAGGACCAATCTGCTGTCTTCCTCTGTCCCGAGGATGCATTCTATCAACACGTGTTTGTTGACCTCTCATGCCTTCCAGGTGTTGTAATGCCTGAAAAAGTAGAAAGAAAACATTAGCTTAGCTTATGTGAAAGGTAATATATGTATTTGAATACTCCTATCATTTGAATATTTTGTCCTGACAAATGAGTTATTCAAATATCCGGAATCCATTGTATTCATATGGATAACAGAAGAAATTCGAACACTTTTTATATGAGCATGGTTTAAAAGTAGTGGGTTCTGTTGTATGCTATATATGCAGTATGCAAAAAAACCTAGAATTGTCGTTCAATTTTGGTGTAAACAATAGCGTGCTTCTTAACCCTTTTGAGGGACTGAGAAAGAAATTACACCAGGGATTGTAGCCTTTGTAATCTGGGGAAATTTCCAGTGTTAAAATAATATTAGTCTGACCTGTGACACAACAGGCCTTTAAAAGGTATTGCACAAATTTTACAACATTTTAAAGTCGTTGAGGTAAAAATTTCAGTCAATGACATTATGAGTCACTTCAAATTTTGCAGCATAAATTTCTATGAGTTCAGAGCAGCAGAATTTAATTTTATACATCTAGGCATAGGAAATAGAGATCAATATAATTGCACCTTTACTAATCCTACCAGGTGTTCTGTATTACAAAAGTGGATCTATTGTGACATTTTGATACAAGCAAAACTGTATTATCTGCACTATCATTTACCTACTGGTACTTCGTTTTATTATTGGCTTGTTAAAAGTTAATTTTTTACCATATGTAAGTTGACAGAATCATAGGAACCATGTCTTGAGGGGTAAATCAAACACAAATGAATAAATCCTTAATGATTTTGTTGTGCAAAAAAGTATGATATTGTGTCTTAAACAGTTTTCATTTTCCACTCAATTGTGTAATTGCAAGGGAAGTAAACTAATAGATCTCTACTTATAAGTACTAGCCCAAGGCAAGAGTTGTCATTCTTTGTGGATCACAACTTTAAATTAAAAATTAAAACTTCTGTTATTGATATTAACAAAAGTATCATAAACTTCACATTTGTGAAATCATTTTTGGTTATTTCAAGGACTTGGAAATTAATTTCTAGACTTTATTTAATGTAATTCTATCATTGAAAACTTTAGGGCCTATCTCTAATACATCCAAATTTAAAAATCATGAATTTGTCTCAGACAAAGTAATATATACAATGTAAGGTTTGGTATCTAAGATATTATTTAATGACCCAAATACAAGACAGTTGTACAAGTATTTTAGCATTGTAAAGGCCTAAAGAGGTTAAATTTTATAGCAGGCAACACAATGCGTGACCTTCATAATAACATAAAAACCTTTTATTATTGTGCTTTCTACTTGAAAGGAACATAATGACTTTTCCTTCTAATTCTGAGCTTCTTCACAGGTATTTCAGCTCTGGCAAAATTCATATGTTAGTAGAAATGCAAGAGAGAACAATTCTTAGAACTGCTCTCAATATATCATCAAAGCTTTTACATGATAATTCTCACTGTCTAAATTTTTTTTTTTGGTTGGATTTAAGGTCGCACCGACACATGATAGGTCATATTGCGACTTTCCAGCTTTAATGGTGGAGGAAGACCCCAGGTGCCCCTCCATGCATTATTTCATCACGAGCGGGTACCTGGGTAGAACCACCGACCTTCCGTAAGCCAGCTGGATGGCTTCCTCACATGAAGAATTCAACGCCCCGAGTGAGGCTCGAACCCACATCGATGAGGGGCAAGTGATTTGAAGTCAGCGACCTTAACCACTCGGCCACAGAGGCCCCCACTGTCTAAAATAGCCAGATACTTTTTCGTTTAACCAAGACTTATCAACTGTACTTTTTTTTCAAAAGAAAGTCTTCTTAAAAATTCAGGACAGGTATACAAATGACATTAAAACACCACTGTTTTTATAAATCGCTGGGCAATAATTTGTGCTATACTATCAGTCAACATTCAACACACGTTTACTGGACAAATATGCCAAAAATTTGAAATACAACTGTGAAAATTAATATCTAATTTTATGTAATGAAACCCTTAAACAAATAACGTCAGAACTGATTCTGAGATATTTTCATGATAGGGCAGAATCCCTCTCTATATGTCAAAACCAGTAAAGACCTTTTCTGTGGTGAAAATAGATTTAGGTAAAAACACGATCAGGCAATATATTTAAATGATGAAATTGTAAAACAAAATATAACCGAATCATTTTATGATTTAAACATAACAGTTAAACACGTTAATAAAGCGTAAACACTATAGTATATAGTATTCCAAAGTCCGTCTGTTTGCAGATGACACGGCAATATATCTAACATTGTCATCTGCAGACCAATCTGTCACTCTCCAAAATGACCTAAAACTTCTAGAAAAGTGGGAGTTGGAGTGGGATATGGAGTTCAACCCCTCCAAGTCCACGCCACTAGAAGGAAACATCCTTTCCCTACCCAGTATTACCTACATGGAGTCCAACTTGAATCGGTCAGCTCAGCTAAATACCTAAGGGTGGATATCTAAAATGACCTATCATGGGACAATCACATAAACAGGTCAACCAAAAAAGCTAACCAAACCCTAGGGTTCTTAAGAAGAAACATTAACTGATTAAGGTCAAATCCCAACCCATTAAGACCATTGCTTACCAGACTCTAGTCCGACCCCAGCTTGAATATGCCTCCGAGGTATGGTCGCCCCACACCTAAACCCAGACAGACCAAATTGAAAGCATCCAAAGGAGAGCCGCCCGTTGGATCAAGACTGACTACGGCCGTACTTCCAGTGTAACAGATATGCTACACCCCCTAAACCTTTGTCGACTGGATTTAAGACGTATAGATTCTAGGTTATCACTCTTCTATAAGAATATTAAGATTCATCATGATCTGGTTGCTATCCCAATCGTAGATTACCTTACCCCAATGACCCGATGTGTCCGCTATGGCCATTCCCTAAGTTAAAGGTTAATTACTGCAACCACTGACTATTACAAGTTCTCTTATTTTCCGAGAACTGTGTAACATTGGAACCAACTACCCCCCAGTGTCGCCCACCTCCCTACCGTAGAGCAGTTCAGTGCTTCAGTTTGCAGCCTTGAACATGTCTCGCCCTAGTTATCCTGCTAACTCAAGTTTTAACCTTTTTATTTATTCAAAGTTATTTTTAGTTTCTTCCACTCTTTTTTTTTGACAGTGTTGTTATTGAACATGCGACACGAAGTGGAGCCGTGCAAAATGTGTATAAACTTTAAGGTTTTTGTTTAAAACAGTGACAAACTTGTGTTTTGACGTTTATTCACATAAACATCAATGAAATGGAAGGAAAAATGGATATTCTTTCCAGGTATCTTAAAATTTCACAAATATTTTTTTTTAATAGTTAAAATGTGTTTTAAAAATTGCCGCTTAGAATCATCACGGAAGGTTCATCACAGAAAAGTTCCTTCCTATGTTGTACGCGGATGAGTGATACTGACCTGTGCAAAAATTATCACAATATCAGGACTTGCTTACATTTAGTTGGACTACATGTCTACATCTCTGTTTTAATGTGAATAATTAAAATTAAATTTCTTATTCCTTTTCAACAGTAACTGAATTGACACGAAGTGTGTTACAAATAAGCTTCAAGAGAAAGCTCCCGAGTATTGAGAAAAAGGCATAGCAGTATAAAAAGGGAACCAAGGCAATGTTATAAACTCTATTAACAACTTCAAAATGTATGTAGGTCACTTCAACAAGGGAGGTAATACGAATATAAAATCTGTGTGTTACAAAATTATGATCTATCAGACTGACAAATAACAATCAATTTGCGAATATTTCTACATTTTTTTTATCTAAACAAATGCCCAAACCTATATTACTCTATTTACCTGTAAATCTAGCCCTGAATTTGCGTTTACCATTTGATTCACATTGGGCAGTGAGCCCCCACGGTATTGCTGCATTATGTTTTGTTGTATGTGAAGTTGTTGGTTCTGTTTTTGTTGCATGTGGCCCTGTAATAGTAAACAACAATACATCAAGTACATGATATTGAAGCTAGCGGTAAAAGAACAAATCTAATTCAACTAAAAATACAGCAGTTTTGTAAAGAGCAAATGAGCGGTCACTGTGGGAAACAGTCTGGTCTTTCTTTTGCAAAATCAACGCACCCTCGTGGCTGCGCTAACATCTCTGATGATGGCCTCGAAGGCAGCAGTTTCTTCAGCCTGTTTTTGAGTGTGCAGAGCAATTTTCTCGCTAAATTTTCGAGGGTTCGCCATGTTGGATGCAAATCGACAGACTTGTTATGATTTTGCCACCGTTGGGGGTCCTTGTCATATAATTGACCAATCAAACGTCGAGTTTCTATTCCTCCAATAGAGGGCGTAGTTAGAGCACCTGCACGTACAGACTGTGCCCGAAAAGTTGTAGCGGGTTATACATCAAGTACAGGGTGCACGAAATGCTTGTGCCGTAGATTTTTATGCACCTAAGGTAAAGTAGTATTAAACACTATAGGTCAGATATCACTATTCAATACCTGAAAGACAATTACAGCATAAAAACTAATATATATATATGTTAATTATAAGAAAAAATAAGGTAAGTTCTACTTCCATTGGATACTCGTCTGCAGAACCACTGAGTAGATATCATCGACGAGGTCGGGTGTGTGAAATTGTGCTCCATTTAAAAACGCGGTTTTACTTGACTCCCATATGCGGCGTCGGGCTTCCAAGATAAAACTTAAAAAAAGGTGAATTCTGAGGGTACTAATGGTATGGTAGTCCATCACTGATTGGTTTTTAAAATCCAACATGTATTGATACTATATACAAGTGATATCTATTTACATTGTGACATGGGTGTAGACAGCTGTTTTGAAATTGTTTAGGCTGTCCATAGTTGTGATGTTAACTGGTAAATTTTTCCACAGGCCCGCAGTTCGCGGGAAGAATGAATGCTTATAAAACGTCGAGTCTGCAGTGGTATGTCACATTTTTTTTACAGTCTGTGTATTTTGACGATAGTAGTGGATGGTATTCAGTTGGAACTGCAACTAGGTTGTTAATAACTTTGTACATGAGGATTACGTTAGCACATTGTCGACGTTGTTCAAGTGTTGGCCATTTCAGATGTTGGAGGAGATATGTTACACTTCCCGGGTTATTAATTATAGTCCTTAACAAAGAGAGACTTTAAGTCTTTTAGATGTAAATAATTGTCCATTGCGTATTTACAGTATTTTAATCAAATTGCGAGTATACTCTTTTAGAGTAGAAGAAGAAGAAGAAGAAGAAGACGATCACTGTAAAGCTGAAACACAAAGACGTGTTTTAGCAAGACTGAATAAATACTAAATTTCTGAGTTATAAATGGTTGGTCCACTCAATTTTTAACTACAGTCCACTAATACGGTATTTTTGTAGTAAACGGAACACTGAGAAGTTAGAAAAATTACAATTTAAAGAGCACTGATTTGTGTATGGATATTACAACTCATCTTATGAAACTCTGCTAAGTAGAGCGAACGTGCCAACACTACATATAGACAGATTGAGACGAAAGCTATTGATGTATTCAAATGTTTACAAAAATATCACCCATGTAGTTACAGGAACTATATCTGTTAACTCGTCAAATTACTCTTTCAAGAATATAGATACTAGGATAAGAGCAGAAAAGCTTTCGGATTGAAGCGACACGGGTCTGGGATAGTTTCCAAGACGAGCTCAGGACAACAACTGATTCCGGTGAGTACCGACGCCTTATACAGACTTGGAGTGGCTTCGAATACAAATGTTCCATGTGCCTTAGTACTTTTCAGTTGCTTTTGTATACCCCGCAGTTGTTTCAATTCTAGCACCCATTAGTTGCTCAATTGTTTATACTATGCTGATCAGTGCTTCAGCTGCTGTATTTTTTTTTTTTTTGTTTTCTTTTCATATCTTTATTTGCTTGTCAGCTGTTGATAGTTATGTCAAATGTTTACTGTTTTATTTATTATGTTGCTAATGTTTGCATCAGAATAGCTGCTGTAGATTCAAACCAGGGGCGCAAATCGAGGGTTGAAAGGAAAACTGTCGAAACTCACTTTTTCTCTGAAATTACCTTTTTTGCACTTTTGATCTTCTTTTTCAAAATTTTAATGTTTATAGACCACAAAATATTGCGTTTGAATTCCATTGGCAAATAACTGTAAAAGTATAGATGCAAAAATGTCGTATCTCATACTGATATTTTTTTATATGGAAAACTGTTGTAACTTGAGTTACATACAGTTTTCCGTAATAAAAGACTACTACATATTATCAGATCGTTACGCAAAACTGTTGTAAATCAATATAATGTACAAGATTTAGGTCAAATTATGATGTCATAAAAGTGATGCTGTTATTGATAACAGTATTTTTTTTTCCATTCTTGTTTCAGAATGTTCATACATTAGCAAAAAAGTCAAACTGTTGTAAATTAATATAATGCACAAGATTTAGGTCAAATTGTGATGTCATAAAAGTGATGCTGTTATCGATAATAATAATTTTTCCATCCTTGTTTCAGAATGTTCATATATTAAAAAGTCACTCCTGGGTGTTTTAAAGGTGGATAAACACAAACGGACTATTTGTCCATGAAATCTCTTCTGTTTTCTGTCTATGAAAGGAACTCATTCACATTTTAGGTTAAATCTTTTTTCTCTAAAAATCAGTAAATTGTGGGTGCTGTGAAAGTGACCAGTGGTTGGCATAAAAGCGGGAAATACTAGTTTTTACCAGGACAGCGGAAAATACAGGAAAATAGTGGGAAATACAGGTATTTCCCGGGAAAAAAGTGGGAAATAGTGGGGAAAAGTCAACATCTCATTGTATGAGCAGAGACTTAAACAAATGTAATTCAGTTAACATGAAATATTTCTCTCAATTAAAAACAGAGGTTCAAGCCAAAGGATCCAGTTTGGGATTTTTACGATGTTTTTGAAGATGGTTCTAAAAAGACTGTGACTTGTAAAGACTGTAAGACAGTTGTAAGTGGCAACCGTTTAAGAGCACATACAGCAAAATGTAATGGACCAATTGAGTGTTCCACTCCTAGCCAGTCAGACCAAGCTGATCAAGGTCCAAGTACGCCAACCACTTCCAGAAAGAGAAATCTATCAGAATTATATGAATCTCCACAATCTGCTAAATGTAAGTAATTTCAAATATGATATGTAATATTTCACACCATATAGAATGCTTATTACAATTTCAGTAGAATCAGTATGGTTCACATAATTATGCAATATGCTGTATCTCAAAAGAAAGTACATGCTTTATAATGGATTGTCATTAATGTCATTGACATGGTAAAATTGAATAAAATCCTAGAAATGATTCACTTTTCTTTTTTAAAGCTTACAGACTTGGAGTATACATATGTTCATAAAATCAAAACTGATCCACACTGAAGGATTTTTTATTTAACAGATGGCTATACAGATGTGCCCCCAGGTTCACCATCTACTCCGAAGAGGCCTAAAATTCGCCAAAGAAATCTAAGTGGATTTACTGTTTATACTGATTCAGCAACTAAAGCTAAACTTGATGAGCAAATAGCAAAGTTATTTTATTCCTGCAACCTGCCATTTAACATTGCAGACAATCCAGTGTGGAAAGAAACAGTTGAAATGTTACGTCCTGGGTACTATTCACCAAATCGTAAGGATATTGGAGGTTATCTACTGAATAACATGCATAAACAATTAACAGCGACCATGAAACAGGAACTGGAGAGCAAAAATGTGGTACTTACGCAAGACGGCTGGAGTCAGTGATGTGCATAACTCTCCAGTTATAGCAACCACTCTTCACACAGAAGGAAAATCATTTTTTTTGTGTGTCAGCTGTTGAGACAGGAACTAACAAGAAGACTGCAGCATATTGTACTTCATTAGCCACTGAAGCCATTGAACAGGCACAAAATACATACAAGTGCACTGTAACTGGTGTTGTCACAGACAATGAGAAGAAAATGGAAGTAATGAGGGATAACCTTAAAGAAGCTGACCCGAATTTAGTTGTGTATGGTTATTCAGCCCACTGGCTGAATTTGCTTGGGCAAGACATTACCCCTGTGCAAGTGATGAACCAGGTTGTTGAAGTCAACAAGTATTTTCGCAATCATCAAATTCCAGGGTCACTTCTTTCAGAAACACAAGGATCTGTAAAACTGCAACTTCCAGCTGAAACAAGGTGGAATTCTAACCTGTCATGCATAGAATCTTTTCTAAGAAACATACCTTTCTTATTGCTAATTGCTGCCCAGAAAGAAGATCTAATTGACATGCATATACGGAATCTCATTCACAATGTTGGATTATTTAACGAAGTGAAACATTTGAAAGATCAGTTGGAACCCATTGGAATAGCTCTGGACAGCCTTCAGTCAGATTCATCAACCATTGCAGAGGCTTGTGAAATGTGGTTGGATTTATTATGAAATGAAGTTCTTCACCCATACGAAAAGAAGCTGAAAAAGAGATTTGACCAAGCAATGACAGCTGCTCACTTTCTGGCTAACATTTTGCACCCAGTGTACCAAGGAAAAAACTGTCCAGTAAGCACTGTGAAATTGCACAAGAAATGCTTTTAGAGTATGACCCAACACTTGTACCTGAACTATTAGCACTAATGTCAAAGGCTGTGAAATTACCTAAGGCTTTAACACATGAGACAATAATTGAAAACACAAAACCAGCTATCTGGTGGAAGTCTGTAGAACGGAGTCAGGTGATCAGCAAAAAGTTGTGTGAACTAGCAGTCAGACTACTGGATATGCCTTCAAACTCTGCTGCTGTAGAAAGGGTTTTCTCAAACTTTGGTTTGATACAAACAAAGCTTCGAAATAGACTAGGACTGGAAAAGGCTTCAAAATTGGTCTTCTGCTACAGAATTTTGCGTGCAAATGAAGAACTTGACTGGTGATTATGAACAAAACTAAAAATGGAATATAGTGTAGTACTGAAATTGTGTTTATATTAAAATTGAGATGTCTTGTGACTTTGAATGAATTGGTCTATGAACATGATGAAGATAATGTAATGTTTATGACATGATTAAGTGTATATAATGAATTTGATTATCTTGTAACTGAATGAACTGAGCTGAAAATGAAGAATATATAGCATTATTATGATTAAATGAGTAGTGAATTGGTAAAATATGCATGTATTGAACTAGCATACATTTGTTTACTTCTAATTTATCGATGCGACTAAAATGTTTGCAAATTTATTGAATTAATTTATATCAAAAAGTAAATTTGCATGCCAAAAATTTTCAAATATTGAGTATTTCCCACTATTTCCCACTTTTGTGAAATTTGGATCATTTCCCGGGACGGGAATTACCGGGAAATACCTGTGGTAATTCCCGCCCCGGGAAAAACTTGCCAACCCTGGGAACTAACCAACTAAATGTAAATATGCTAATAAATTACCAAAATAGTGTGCAGAATATTGATGGGAAAATTAGGTGTTTTTGAAATACTAAATGTTTTGAACCCTGGGAAAGAAATGTGATGAAACATAGGCATAATGAGGGTAAAAAATGCCAATCAGAAAGAGGTTAGTTGAGAAATGCCAGACAGTTGAGTCTAGATTTGATGTTCACTATATATATAGAAAAGCCAGGACACTTGACTGAAACTGACTGATCATGGGTTACAGAAACTGGGGACATTAACATAAAACTTATTTTTAAGTTGAATAGTTTCTTTGGATCAAACTTAGTCTTGTTTTTCCTTTGTTTACTGTTAAAAGTTCTATCTTTTCCTTTTTACCCAGGCATATTGTGCAAGTCATAACTGAGTTTATTATTGACAGTATTTAAACTTTAAAGTTGCCAAGTTTCAAGTGAAAGAAGTACAGGCTTACTTAGTTGATCAATATCCCCTGTGTAAAGTACAACAAGAAGTGTTTCTGGTGCTCTGTGCTTCCGAGAAATCTACCCCTACCTATAATCTTTGGAAGTAAACGGAGAAGAAAACTTGAATCTAAAAGGAGTTTTCAGTTCCAGATTTGGACTGTACTGTCAATATTTTTTTTTTTATATATTTATACTTGCAGTCAATTTTGCATCAATTCATATCATCTTGTTTAACTTGTTTCATTTCTTGTTGTTTCTTTTAGCTTCTTGTTGTACTTTACACAGGGGATGAAGTAGACAATAGGGCAAATAGTTGTATGCTCAGTAAAGTACTGGTTTGATGCTTACAAAACCTTTTTGTAATGGTTGGAATGAAGTTCCGGATGTTGTGGCTTTCCTGAGCACTGAAAATGATTTGTTTTAGCTAAGAAAGTTTGATGTTTGTCACTTCTGAGGCAGATTACTGTTATGTCTTGTTAAAGTTTGCTATGTTCAGCTTTATTTATGCAGAAACATTTTCTAATGTGAAAGTAAGTTTCCAAAGTTCAAATAACATTACTTTCACCGTATTATTCCATCAAAGTAAAGTTGGAGTCTTTTATTAATAACTTTTTTTTCTTCAAATTAAAGCATTACTTGAAGATATATTAAAAAGGATGAAGGGTCATGGATGGATGACAATAGTGTATCAGTTTTGTTGATTCGAGTCATGGTTCTTTCATTTAAAATTATGTAAAATACATTTCACCAATATGTGCCATGATACTTCCCGGATCAAAATACACCAATTCGGTGAGTAAACTTGTTTCCACTTTAAATAGAAAATTTTAAAAATATTTTCTGGTGACCTTTGGTAAACTTGTAATAAAGTTGTATAGTTATGACATTCTACCATAGCCAATTACTCAAATTGTTTTTGAAAAAGGAAATTTTTGCAAAAGGAAACAATTTGTAAACATTTTGTTCTTACATTATGCACATATACAACACGCCATTAAAAAGTCCATGGTGCTGATTCAGAAAATCATTTTTTCTCTCATTTTTTGGGCGAAATTCATCTGCACTCGTGAACAAATACACAGTCAATGATAACTTATTTCAGCCGTCAGTTAAAACTTCTACCATTAAGAGGATGTATATGAATTATTGGAAAAATATGACATATTAACCATAATAGATATTAGTGTATGCAGAACGAGAATCCCGTGCGATCGGGAAAAAGATTAATGTCGGCATATACCAAACTGTTAAGATCACAAAAAGACATGTCGCCAGTCCTAGTTCTGCGACTGGACCGATCTATGACGTCTTCAAAATGGCGACAAAGTTTGAATATCTTGAATATCTTAAAATTTACTGAAGTTACACAACAATATTTAAAGATATTATCTTTTATTTCCCCTCTTGTAATATTTGTTGTCAATGTAATAACAATAATAAAGTATATAAACAATTAAATGATGGGAAATAATCAAAATATACCTTACCCCATCCACTTTATTTCAACGGATTATTTTCTTATTGAATATATTTATAAGCTGCATTAAAATGTACGAATGTCATCATATTCCAGTAGTGTTGCAGCTTTATATCTACGCTGCTTTAAACTTTCTAAAAGTGATGTATACATGTCAATTTCGATATCGGTATGTAGCCTGTAATTGAACAAAGCTCATTCTCTGCTACACTTAAACATTATTCTATACCAGTGTGCTGGTCGCGTTGAACTGCACAATGTTTTTAAACATCTGCGCTTAATTAAATGTAATGTTTAGCAGTCCTGCAGATAAGCCCTTACCTTTCTTCTAATGTTTCGTTACCGGTAGATATGTTTTATTTTGTTAGAAGCCTTTCAAACGTTAGGATTAATAGTTTCCATAGGATCACAAAACTTTACTGAATAATAAAGTAATAATGGATTCTTTTAACAATAAACTTTCCATAGTCCATTGTTCCCACTTTTACCGTCATTTTAGAATATGTCGGCCATTTTAGCCCAGTCTGCGGTAAAACAATTTGCGAAAGAGAAACTTCTCATGATTGGTACCATGACTTGGTGATGAAACATTTGCCATTGTCTGATTTAAGTCTTAAAAGTTCTGGGATAATTTTATCAATGTTCAAGGTCAAGCAACATTTTATAACATTCATGTATAATTTTCATAACAATTCCATGACAGAATTCTTGCTATCAGAAGTGTCTTCCTTTAAATCAATTTGTCAATGGCGACCATTCACAAAGTTTCTTGGAATGTAGACAACCTAGTTAGCGAACGGTATATAGTGCATATGCTATACATGTATATTATTATTACCTATATGATTTAAACTGGCTCAAAGTAGTCTACTTATATATCCAATATAACTAGTGTAATGTCTTTTAGTTCTGTACTTCCTAATGTTGAATGTATAATACGCTGACTGCATATTGTAAATGTTGTTAGCTTTGAACATAAATACTGATGTTTGCGTACATGTAAGAGTCGAGTACACATGATTCTATGATGAGTTGAAACTGCGACTTTCCATGACATGTTCAAATTGTCACTGTCTCTTTCCACGAAAAGACTAAGAATCAATTAATGAGAAAACGTTCGATAAAATAGGTATGGACTTCCCAAGAAGACCTTGATTATCAGCCATAACTGTTATTGATTCTGTAAGTACAAGGGCTGAGTAGAATTTAGCTGTAGAGGAAAACCTTTCCGTCCAAAAACTGAACTGCTATGCGTTCGTTTCATCGACAATAACGCTATTTCTGAAGTCTGTGTGATTATTTTGTATTTGTCAAGTTATGAAGTTAGTAACATGTTTCCCCAATAGTTTTATTTTTACAATATCAATATTATCTGCATTTGCATATTTTGTGTTTACTGCCGAAATTGAAATATTATTATTGTAAGACTTTAGGATTGCCGTTTGCAATTTTTCACCCACAGAGCATTGGCCTCTTTGGACAACTAATATTTTCGATTACCTTTTTTAAAAGAAAAGAAAACAAACAGGCTTTTCCCTTACTTATTAAAGGATCAACAAAAGTTATAGTTAGTACTAGGGACGTACGTGTCTTTATTTTCAGTCCCATTTGACTATATTGCTTTAGCAACAATGATAATTTCTTTTGAACCATTTTGTCCTTACTTTCTGTGACTCTATTACAATCACTTTACCAAGATGCAAAGCCAGTCTGAGTCAGAGAAATCACGATGCGTTCTCGAATAGTAGAAAAGAGTGCTGTATAAGCGTTCGGACACACTTTACCACTGTGTGTTTAACATATCATACATAGTTCCCATATCGTGCAAAGTTTTGCTTCCAGGGCTTCGTATCGGTGTGGTCAGACATTTTGATACATCTTTACAGGTATGAAACACAAATATTTAAAAAAGTTTATAGAGAAGATATTTAAAACACATATTATAACACATTTTCAATAAAATATTAGAAGCAAATTTATTTTTGAAACGATTGTAAATGCTCCACAGACATCATGCCACTTTTCAATAGATGTTTTGCATATTTTACGGAAAAATCATATTTCACAGTTTACGGGGTTTGTGACACATGGTTATAACGATATAATTATGAATGTCACAAAAACAGTAACGAATGTAGAAAAGAACTGCTAAATGTGAAGGTGAAATTAGATATAGTTATTCTGTTTTATTCTATAGTAGTGTCCTTTTGTGTAAAATAGATTCTGAAGGACAAGAGTTCACTCGAAAGGATAGAATACACTCAGTCAGAAAGAATTGTGAAATAGTCCACACGTAGAATTATATCACAGTAATTTACACATAGTTGTTTGAAGGGTCGTGCGTTCAAATCCCGGCGAGGAAATGGTGTTTTAGGTTTTAAATTTTTTAATCTATTAGTATTGTTTTCACTAATAAAAGATTAGTATTATTAGATATAAACGAGTTTCTATATTTGATTAACATTTCATTGCGATGCATAGAAATTACTTCATCAAAGCATGTGTTTTATTCCAAGTTCCTTTAAAGGTTAAACTCACCTTTTACATAAACATTTTATCATTAAATATTGATTTAAATCTAGAAAACCCTCGTCAAACATTTTTTAACTTGGATAAATATATAAACTAACTGTGTATGTTGCAATCATAATTATATATCCATATACATGTATAGTAACAACCACATGCAAACTTCAAGACATTTTGTGGCGTAGCATATTAATTTTTTTATTATACTGTTTTACTTACTTATGTATTTTTTAAACCTTTCACAGTACCGTCCATACTCACAAACATGTTTATTTCATTATTCCATAGATCATTTGCGGTACTTGTAAATATAGATTTTGGGCATAATGTATCTTTAATTTTGTATAAATGACGTTTCATTTATTCGAAATAATATAATGCGAGATAATTACATAGGTGTACGATGTAAACTACTGAAAAACTCACTTTTAGCATTAAAAACAAACAACTCCGATCAGTCATTTAATGATTATGATAGATTTAGTATTAAAAGTGGCCGCCATTATAATTATCATAACTAGGTCCAGTCGCAGAATTCAGGCCGGCGAAATGGCTTAGAATGAACTTCAGACATTACGGAACAGATTGGTATATGTCGCCATTAACCTTTTTTTCCAATCGCACGGGACCCAAAATATGGCTCTAAGCAAACAGCCAAACACACTATATGTACAAGACATTTCCAAACACCTTTTTTGCCCCAGTACGGTAACGGTAATGGCACATATCATTTCCCGTCCGTGTATCTTTTCAGAAATAACTTTGCACAAATGACTGCTATTTCAAGGCATCGCGTCGTGCAGCTCGAAAGTCAATGTCTCAAATTACATGTTTGCATGTTCAGCCCACACACTCGTCCTGCATTGTGGAACATTAAAATACCTTTGCACAAATGTTTACAATAACAGGACAATGTATCGCATGCACGATCCAAGTCGGCTTAAATGCAAGTTCACGGCTGACTGCTTAACATGTCCATCTAAATTAGTGTCCATTCGGTTCAGAAATTTGTTGCCAGCTCAACGTTGACTGTCATAATTGCCCACTACTTATAAACTGCAGCGACGATCAATATTGGTGTGCGACCTAGATCTTTATAGAGCATGGTTTGATTCCAAAATTGCTTGGCACATGTAATCACCGAAGGATGATATGTCACATACAGTAGAGGAACCACTACGACAGCTTAAATATAAATGAAACTGTGCAATAAAATCTGTAAAATGTTCCGTTTGGCTTAACTTTTTCCATGCTAGTCGTTAAAATAGCTGCTTCTCGTATAGACTAGTATATGCATACGTGCATGCTTGCTGCGGACCCACCGTCCTTCCGATCTTTTATATGCAGTCTTACTTTTCGTTTGCAACAGTAATACAATGTAAACACCAGTTCCTATCTCAAAGGTCAAGGTCATATTTGAGAGGTTGGGAACTATGTCATAGCTCATATAATCGCACGCATGCAGGAGGATATGTTGCATGCAGACTCGTATCTTAAAGGTCGGTCAATGTCACGTTTGTGGCCAAAAGACATATCATACCTCTTGCACATACATGGAGCAATATTTTAAAACATTTAATTATGTATACATGCACTGAAAACAGTTATTGTTATGGTAAGGCAAAGATAAGATTGGCAACAGATGGCTACTAGTATGTATACAAAGCGATTTATTAATAAATATACATGTAACCTGTACATTCGTAAAAAAGTTCATACTTATAAATGAAAAATCTATGTGATTAATACTTCCGGGATTAACTGGCATATACATGTATTTCATCTTGTCTGTAAAAATTTAAGAATGTAAGAGTGAAATATGGTCAATATAGAACAAGAGCACCGCCGGTGAGTGCCATCGCTTATCTGCAAGTTCTGGTCAATATGGAAGAAAAGAGTTATAGTTCTTGGCATTTTTATTCAAACCTATGGTAAGTATTCAAGAAAAGTGAACTTGAATAAAAACAACCAAGAATTACTGATTTTCTAAGTACAAAAAGGGCCATAATTCTAATAAAATACAGGTTAGAGTTATGGTTCTTAGTAAACTGACTAGTCTAATGATGATAAACAAATGTGCAAAGTTTCAAAGCTATAGCTCTTATAGTTGTTTAGAAAAATATTAACCAAGAAAAAGTACAAAAAGGGTCATAAAGCTGACAAAACGCATATCAGAGTTATGGTTCTTATCCTATCTAGTAAAGTTATGATGATAAACAAGTGTGCAAAGTCTCAAAGCTGTACCTCATACAGTTTTTGAGAAAAGATGGACGCAAACAAAAAATTTAACCGACGCCGACGATCAAGTGACGACAAATACCTCGTAGATTTTTTTTTTAAATCAGACGAGCTAAAAACTAGGGCATATTTATAACCTTCTTAAATATCTTGTACATACACTTGCCCGTACACGTATGAAATCTCAGTCTGTCAAATTATTAGTCTGAACTCGATCACAAAGTATGAACCAGTAAATAAAATGTTTGAAAGCATAGAACGCATTCAATCAAAATAATAGCATGATCTGTTCATGAGAGGTAATAAAATGTGCACCACTCCTCACACTCCCTCGTTCCGGCTTTAGAATGAAATTGAGTGCTCTCAATGACCAGAAAGTAAAACATAACGGAGTCAAAACTTGTTAATTCAGAGACATCTCGGGGACGTTCAAACAAGCATAGCATGTTAGTTGCAAGAGGGTTTATTACTTAATGAAAAGATCTTGCTCAAACATCCGGAACATTCAATGCTATTCACTTCTTTTAACTGTACGACTGTCTTACATAGTCAAGTTGGAAGATTTGAATAAAATCGGCATGACTTTCATCAACACTGCTTGAAGAAATATACAACAAACGATTTGTTTCACACCAACAGACTGCATGAGGGTAAACGAGTTTTTCTTAAGCACAATTTCACCTTCACGACAATCGTGTGAGATACATTGCACGTTGCATCTCTCCTCTTTCGAATCACTAACACAAATGGACCCATTCTCTAAAAAATCAAGTCCCTGTGGATAACCGAAACTTTGATAACGCCCTACTACTTCACCATTCCAGTTTAGTTCTATTACTTCTTCCTCCCCCGAATCAGATACATAGATAGAGCTGCTATTTGCTTTGACATAATCGGGGGAGTTGAAAATGTTTTCATCGTAAAATTTTGCTACTGACACGAGTGTTGATCCCTTTAAGTCTAGAATTTCCAGTTTTGCACAATTTTGAAATGACACTATTAGCTTTTCCTGGTAGCAGTATAAACCATAGCAGTCTCCATCAACTTTCAGTTTGTGTTCTTCTATGAGTTTGTCAGAAGACATTGATACAAACTTGATTAATTGCTGGTCTGGCAGTGTGACAGCAACTTGGTCTTTATTGATGGAGGTGATATCCCAGAGTTGGGTATCTAATTGTAATTGAGAAATTATAATTTTTCTGTCGATGTTTACCAGTTTGATTGCATAATTCCGATTATCTGTGATAATTAGTCTCGATGGGTTAAGAAGGACCATGCCAGTAATCCAGCACATTTCCTCATCTTCTGCTGTTTTTACATTAATTGCTCCTTTATGTGAATGAATCCACTTTATATCAATTTCTGTTAATGTACCCATGTCGCCCACCTTTTCAACGAATGTTAAAATTGCTTTATTAGGTTTGAAGTGATACTCTTTTACATTACTAGTAGTTTGCTCAAGTTGAGAAATTAATGTTTCATTCTCATTGATGACTTTCATAGCCGATTTCATGTCTATGAAAAGCATGTCTGCTTCTTTCGACGTGTTCAGTTGTTTGAGTGAGTCAGATGATGCCTTCAAGACTCTGGTAATGTCTTCACAAGTTGTTTCTGATGATTTCAGTATTGCGATATTCTCTGTTTTCAGAGCATTTGCAGACTCTTCAGCTATTTTCTGTAGTTCATCCAACCTCTTGTTAATTACACGTCTGGACGTCTTTATTTCTGAAATGACATCTGACAAAGAGTCGTTAGATTTGACGATCATTTGCTTTAGGTCAGCTGTTATTTGCTCACATTGTTCTGCAATGCTATGCATACATTCGATAATATCTTTGTATTCCCTGCTGTTCACGAACTGTCCTGAAATATCTGGTATATATTTGACACTGCATAGAGAGGTTGGATGTTCCAGGGTCACACAAACACTACAAAGAAGGGCTTCGTGGTCGTCACAGTAGAACTTGATAGTTTCTTGGATGTGTGTCAGGCAAGGCTTTGTAAGAGACTGTGCAGTTGCATGAGACTTTGTTACTGTACGTTTCAGAGATTTCGGCATACTATCTTTATCCAAAAGCCTATGGTGTCTTAAGGGTTTAGGCCTTTTGTGCGTGTTAAAGCATGATTCACATAGGTGTTCCTCGCAGTCAGTGCAATAGCCATAGGCAGGGAATCTAATGTCGCCTTGGTCACATGGCTGACAGAAAACCTCAAAATCTTCACTTGATTCTTTGTTCATTGTTGAAGCAAATGTCTCTTATGAGTTCTTATTCTCCTAAAACGGCTTTATTTTACCTGAAAAGGAAAATTGACGATATAAAACAGACAATTCAATTTTAAAGATCGCGCGAGTTGAAACGTTGCATAAAATATTTCCATACTAATAGCATTTGAAGCGAAGAGATCAATTTGAATAATGATCAATACACGATCTAGCTATACTAGTACTTTGTACTCTGAACCAATCAGTTAGACCATATTCAATGGTATACAACCAAAATGAAAAAGTTTAAAACATTCTAATTATAGTAGATTTATACCTCACAAAGAAGATTGAATATTTACAGATACATTCGGTGCTTTGACTCTCTTTTTGTAGTTGTTAAGACATGAAAAAAAATACGTTTAGATTTTATATTGCAATGTTTATCAAGCCATACAAGTAAGATGTTAAGGTCGCTGACTCTAAATCACTTGCCCTTCACCGATGTGGGTTCGAGCCTCTCACTGGACGTTGAATTCTTCGTGTGAGGAAGCCATGCAGGTGGTTTACGAAAGGTCGGTGGTTCTACCCAGGTGCCCACTCTTGTGAAAAAAATGCACAGAGGGGGACCTTGGGTTTTCCTCCACAACTAAAGCTGGAAAGTCGCCATATGACCTATGATTGTGTCGTAGCGACGTTAAATTCAACAAATAAAAATAGGTCAAATAAGTTTATGCCTGCTGAAATTGGGCGGGATATGCCTACTTGTTCAAGATATAAATCTTAAGTAATGATATAGGTTTAAATAAAACTGTTTTTATGAGCATATATAAAGCAAAGAGGTTTCCTTACCAGTGTATAAAAATCCATACGACCTTCTACAGTCAAAATGAATATAGGTTATATTTTCAATTGATAACATGTGCTCGGTCGGGAAATAACTTCCTCATTGCTTCTCAATGTGTATAGCATGTATGTTTTGTTTTTTTCAAAATACCGATGTAGTCGCGTTCATCATTTAACATGGATGAAAATATTACCTTACTGCTTATTAAATGTAGATTTTAAAAATGTGACATGCGTTTAGTCCAATTGTGAGCAACATTTAACATTTATCACTTTTCGTAAATTCTGTTAGAGATTAGAGGTGCTCGTAGAAATGTATGTTTTATTGACTTTTGTAAAAATTTGTAATTACCTCTCTTTAAGTAATATGAAAGTACTTAAAAAGCTTATTTCCTTTGATTTCAGTGTAACCTGTAGTGTTCTATTTCTCCATTTGTTAGACGCTAGATACTAGGATATTTCAACGATCTGAACAAAAAGACAGTTTTATAAGTTTCTTATAGCTTTAGAATTTATATAGTTCCAACCTACAGAAAATAGCAAAAAGGAGGTAATAATATTTTGACAAACTTCCATTTCTGATGAAATAAAGCCAATACATAAATTTAAATTTAGTTCCAAGAAAAATAAGAATATGCATGATATTATCATACTTTGTAAAGATTTGTTTTGTGCAATTTTTTTCTCAGTTGTATTTAAAAAAATACTGCAGCAGTGCAATGCGATGATATGCTACCATTCATTTTTGTTCTCGGGGGAGGGGTGGGGATGGGCGGGGCCATTTGAAATATTTAAATGTTTCAAGGGAACTAACACAACACAGAAGGAAGATGTTAAGGAAAAACAAGAAAAGCCTGTAACACACCAACAAAATGCTTATATGAAAGGGGCAAATGATGTGCGCCAGGAAAGAACAAAAATAAAAGGAGCTAACGTACTGCCTGCTAAGAGATGGCTCAATAATATTAAGATATTGCTAGCAAATCTTAGTGTTGAAAGGCGCTGTCATAGTGATCATAACCAGTGGTAGAACAATTTTATATAGTTAACAATTGTCGTTGTTTTGCTTTTCTTTATCTATCCTGTTGTTAAAAATGTTTCAATAATAAGATACTATTTAAATTTAAGCATTTTGGTGATTTTTTTTTGTACAAACCCTTACACAAGTGAAGCAGTTGTGACAGTTGCTCACCAGTAAAACATTGATATATATTCTGCTATGTATCTTTTGTTTTAAAATATATTACAGCTGGGAAATTATACATGCCTTACCGTTCTCGGTGCTTTCAAGGGATCTACTTTCCAGATTTTATTTTCTTCGGCCCAAAAAATAGTTTGCTTCTATACAACTGATAATATCTGGAATTGATACGGGACTCAAAACAAAGCTTATGTCATAATGTCATTGAAAAAAAAAACAACAAAACTTTAATTTGTAATTTATTGCCACAGATTCTAGAACACAGATCTTGAGATAGGTAGGAACTAAGTACTGAAACATCTTAAAAACAGTTTAACAATATGGAAATGGTAAAACTTGCTCTAAAAGAACGTTGGTCTCTGTCTGTTTGTATTAAATTGAATAAGCAAATGTTGACGTACATGGGGAAAAGTGAAGGGATAACCTTGAACAGAGTTCTTTATTGTAGCCAATTACTGCAATCATATATTATCAAAATCATAAATAGGGGATATTACATGAGTGTCTTTTCATATTGAATATATTGAACGAACGAGTTGAATAAAATAATAAAATGCGAGGCAACATGGGAAGTCAAAAATGTGATATTCTTTTGATCATGCACATGTTAGGTTTTCCTCCCGAAACATCAGAAATTCTCCTTTCTTTAACTATTATAAACGAGTCAATTTGACTAAAGTCTCCTATACTTTAAAGGACGTCGACGTCAAAGCTTTATTACACTAGTTTATTATCAATTTTATGTAATGGCTTTATTTCACTCCAGCGACGTCAAAAGTGTGATAGAGTGGTTTAAGAGATGCGCTGTCTACGTTTCATATGTAAACAACAATTGAGTATGCTAACTATATGTATACCATCGAGCCAGAAAACGTTGTTGATACCTGCACCTGTACTGAA
The DNA here is from genome assembly GCF_021730395.1 of Mercenaria mercenaria. Lineage (NCBI taxonomy): Eukaryota > Metazoa > Mollusca > Bivalvia > Venerida > Veneridae > Mercenaria > Mercenaria mercenaria. The sequence continues at coordinate 44,401,211 of NC_069368.1, forward strand.
AAAAGTTAAGGAGAATCGATGCGTTGCCAAAACGTGTAAACATAGTCATTCAAGTTCAGTGACTCCATGAAAGTTTGACGGACCGGGAAATAAAGGCAATAAAAACATCTACATTTTAGTTTAGGTGCGAGTGCTGTTACCTACCATCCGACTGTCTGAAAGCTTTAAGCGTTCTCATTTTAAACACCTTTTTTAGGACACTTATTTCTGCTCCTATTTTCCATCGTTATTCTGCCGATATCCAAGGCATGTACCATATGTTCTACTTGTTTTGCCTCTTCTTGTTTCCACTCTGTTCATTATATATACCGGTCAAGGGTTATAATTAGGAATTATATGCAGACCTAAATTTACAGTTTTATTGACATTTCTTTCATATAGTAGTAGTAACATACTCTGCCACAGTTATATTCTCCAAAGAAAATATCTCAATGTTTAACATTTTGTGCATGTTTATGCATGATCGCTGAAAAAGTTGCCTATAATTTGTTTTACATAAGTCCGAATTTTACCATTTACAAGAAAATCGCGCCCGCCCGCTTAGCTCAGTAGGGAGAGCGCAGATCTACGTATCGCGGGGTCGTGAGTTCGATCCCCGGGCGAGGCGTATGTTCTCCTTGACGATTTGATAGAAGACATTGTGTCTGAAATCATCCGTCCTCCACCTCTGATTCATGTTCATGTGGGCAGTTACTTTCGGAGAACAGGTTTGTACTTGTACAAAATCCAAGAACACTGGTTTGGTTAAATGGCCGCCGTTACATAACTGAAATACTGTTGAAAAACGGTGTTAAACCTAAACAAACAAACAAACAAACAAACAAACAAACAAACAAATAAACAAACAAAATCGCAGTTATCAATTTGCGGCCATGGTTATGAGATGGTTATATTCATAAGACTCTCCTGCCTTTTTGGATTTTGGCAATAGCCAAATCAAAGATGTCCCCGTTTAGCTGTTCCTATGCCCTTTCCAATAAGACCATTTACTTTTAATTAGATGTTTGCAGTCGTAAACAGTGTCAAATTAAACATAACGTATTTTGGACCGCGTATGTTTTCCGAATAAAAGAAATTGTGTACATTTAAGGCATTTACATTTAATGGATTATTAAAAATGTTTATATATTTTAATGATTATACATTCTGCCATTGTGCTAGTAATTCTGGCATTTGTGCTGCCTCTCTGTGGCCTTTCTTTTCGTTAGGTCTATCATAATTTGTTTAACAGAAAGCCGAAATCCATCATTTACAAGAAAATCGCAGTTATCAATTTGCGGCCATGACTATGAGAGCCTTATATTTATGAGACTCTGCTGGCTTTTTTTTGCTAAGAGCCAAATAAAAGATGTCCAAATTTAGCTGTTCCTATGCCCTTTCCAATGAGACTTTTTAATTGCATGTTTGTAGTCGTAAGTGTCAAATTAAAAAAAGCGAATTTCGGACCGGGTACGTTTTCCGAATAAAAGAGACTGGCATACATCACAGACATTTATATCCGATGGGTTATTAAGAGACTTATAGATTATAAACATCCTATAGCTATTTGACTTTAAGCACTTGGCATTAGATATGTGACATGTATTGGTATGCATCATACAGCATTAAATATTTGTCAATTAGCATTAAGAAATGGCATTTAGAACTAAATATTTGTCAGTTAGCATTTGGCAATTAGCATGATGCACCGGCTTTCCATACATATACTTATAATGTATGATGCCATTTAACTTACATGAGTTATTTAACTCTACTGGCTAATATCTGACCATCCAAAGAAAATTTAGTGGGTCAACATATGACCACCTTTTAATTAATGAAAATACCTGAACCTTGCAGGAGGTAGAACAAGAAAAGTATAACTCGACTTGCATTGAGAGACCACCTGTTAACAAAGATCACTTTTGTTATTTCACATTTTTTTGCATTTCACAAGAATTTTCTTAACAGACAAAATGACAGTATACATTGCCTTGTCGGTTGTCTTCACTGTATAATATGCACAATATTCCGACAATATTTAGATTGAAATACACAAGTTTTTTTAATGATATCTTGACAATGTCTTTCCCATTGCTGTAAATTTATGAAATGTGTTAAATGTTTAATGCTACTGCCAACTGTAAATGATTTTGCTACCAGCAGTTTTATTACATCCCTACATATATTACTGACAATAGTAAAATGATGTTTCTCAAACAATTTTTATTAGATTCCTAATTTCCTATATAAATAACTGCCAGTATTACAATAGCCTCTACATATATATAAATACAAGCACTAAAATGGTGTTTTAATACTAGTATTAGCGTTATCGTTGGCTTTAATACGTGAATACCCGCAGTAAAATAACATTTTTCTTAACACAGTTCTATCAGTATCTAGCAGTTAAATGACGTATAGCAGTTTCCTATGTATGTTTTGGCCAGCATGGAAATTTGGTTTCTGCTAATACAAATGTAATTTTATTAGGGTCAAATATAATGTTATTGGTAGCAGTTTTAACAGCAATTTCTTAAGTTTCCTAAAGGTAGACCCAAATTTTAAGGTCTGGAACACCCAAATTGGAAAACGTGAAAAATTACGAAAACACCTTCAGACCAATTTTGAGGCCCGTTCACGAGTAGATAAAAGAGTTTTCCTGAAGTAGCCACCATGCTGGCCTCAAAGGCTGTGGCAGTGGTTTCCCTCTACAACGGCCATTCTGTCGTGTCCCAAAGTCAGAGTTCAGTAGAGTTCGCCTATGTACTGCTGTAAGAATTCTAGGCCTCTCTACTACGGCCATCCGGTCCGGTCAAAAAGTTATGTCCTAGGGCGGCGCTGTGAATCCAAACTTCTACATGGATGGCTGGCTGGATGGATGGATGAGCGTTCCTGTTTTGTTTGAAGTTCCTCTCCACAGTTTAGTTTTAGTCCCACAGTCTCTAAGTAGGTAGGAAATTCGATTCAAGTACACAACAACTACTTGTAAATGTTCGTGAAAATGCTGACCTCAATAGTCATTACAACTAACTCATTGAATATAAATTCCTATAAAATACATGTATTCATTTTGTTTAGAAAATGTGCCCAGGCCGCAATAAAAATCCAACCCTTAGCATTTTGACGAGCGCGGGTTTTCCTACTTTCATTTCGTGACGAGCAGTCAGAGGAGGTAATTACATCGTAGTAATTATCGACACTCGTTGAAACTTATTTCAAACCTGAACCGAGAGTTCAGTACTTTGCAATGAGAACTATCCGATACACCAAAATCAGAAATAGCTGAGCTTTATAAACTGCTATTACTGCAGACGAGTTCATTGCTGGTAGTGCAAGCAATTAAGTAAATGCTGACAATAGCAGCGTTTAACTGCTGTAACTCCTAGCAGTAGTAGCTGCTACTGCTACTGTTGTGATGTCAACTTCACATCATTAAAACCATAGCAGACTCGCCTTTATTGATTCTGTGGAATTAGTAGACTATGAGAGGTAAAGTAGGCGTTCATTTCTTTTATAAAATTTTATACGACGTTGGACCATGCTAAAAAATTTGCGTTTCGCAGACATTAACGCGTTTGGCATGCCGTGAATTCCCAGTCAAAATTACCACTTTAGATTTTCGCAGTAGAGAACTGTGGCAAGTCTATATCTGCATGTAGTTTTCGTGTGGCTATCGGTGTGTAACATTAACGTATTGCATTGACCGTTAATTGTAGGATCTAGCATTTATTTTTATCCATCGGTATTTAACAAGTTAGAAGAGTTAAAGACCCACCAATACCTAATGGTCTACTTTTCCTCCCACATGAACTTTGTGCAAATAATTCTGGTAATACTGGTATCATACAACTATTCTACAAGATGACAGGTGGACAAGCTCAGTCCGGTTTTCATAACTTCATCTGCAAACTTACTCAGTCATTCTCTTCTCAGTATAGTTTTATAAAAAATAAAATAATAACTATCTTACACTGTATATAGAAACAAAGTGTGATCTAAACTCACCTTAATACATGAAGTACCGTGCATACTACTACATTAATTGAATAATATATTTAGTAATACATTGACTTAGCCTTATATCTGTTACTGTCAAACTGTAATTAGACACTTGTTATTTCTCATTTCTCCATACAAAAATGTATAATTACAATTATGGAACAATCTGACTGAAATACTTGATCTTTTAAACCAAGATCCGAGAAGGACCCATTCTTAATCGTGTTCTGTATATTTTTGATTTCCAGAATTGCTATTTTTATTTTCGCAATTCTATTTTTTTTTTTATTTTAACCATCAGACGACTTGTTCGAATGTCAAAGATTAAGAAAAAAATGTGTAGGTTGTCAGGGACTCGAATTCGGGACCAGTCGCTTACAGAGCAAGTGCTCTACCGACAGAGCTAACGGTTTACCGACAGAGCTAACCGGCTGACACTTTACGTCATAAAAATGTAACTATCAAAAACCCAGTCTAAATATAGATTTTGTATTCTTACAAAATGTTGTAAGTAAGTAGGCTGTCAGGGACTCGAATTCGGGACCAGTCGCTTACAGATTTTTTATTCTTACAAAATGTTGTAAGTAAGCCTTCTGCCTGGCTAACGGAATGGTCGTCAGAACGAGGCTATCAATAGCACGTCTTCAGATCCGAAGTATAGCGTAATAGGAGATGTACTTTAGTTAGACAGCATTATGGAAATACAAAAGGTTACAGTTAATTAGTGGTGTGTCTTTAAGGTAACATGACAATAGCCACTACTGACCTTGACATTTTAAAGTGATAAGTACAAATATATGTAACTCTCAAAGTTAGAATTGAAGCTCAAACAAGAGATGGCACTATTAGTGACAAACGCCCCCGAGGTTTGTCCAAGAATGCTACAGTTCGATGCGCAAAATATGCCAGAATAGTTAAGTTATGACTAATTTTTCGACAAGAGAAAAAATTTCTCCGAAGGTAACCTTGACGTTAGAGCTTGGGACTGGGTCTTGAACATGACACACTAACTCATCATAGGGAAAATTGTGACAAGTAATGTTTGATGATGGCAGAGTTATTGACTGGACAAGAAACATAAATGTTAGCTTTTTAATCTAAGTTTGACTTTGACTTTGAAACTAGAGATTTTGGACTTGCGTCTGACACCTTATTTTAATATAGGGAACGTTTATGCCATGTAATTTTAAAATGTCTTCACCGACGGAATAGGTATGGAACTGACAAGAAACTGACAAGAAACACACCATGTAAACCGTTAACCTCTAAATGTGACAGCGATCGTGGAGCTAGCGGTCTGGTTGTTATGCACGACAAGGTTTCTCGTTATCGGGGAATATTTTTAATGTTTTCATTTTCATTCCCATATTTTTGTTTCTTTCGTTGGTGGTTTGTATTTGTATGTATGCCTTTATATAAAACAACAGTATGTTTATTGTTTGCATGGCTTAAATGCATGTATTTAGTCAATATCATCTTTGATATAATGGTAAACTTTTCTGATCTGCCATATCGGCTTATGATACTTCTCTGTTGTGTTGTCACATAGTTCGTGAAGGAATCTTAATGTTTACGAGAAAAAAAAATAATGTCGATGGTGAGATTCGAACCCACACGGTAAAAGATCTGTTTAACATGGACTGTATGCTTTACCACTGAGCTAATTTGCAATTGGTACAAAATCTTAAAATATTTAGATTGTAACATGATTAATGACAGAGTTACGAATCGGATATGAAACAGACCCTCTTAACCTTTCACTTGACTTCTAAGTGTAAACTTGATCTTGGAGCTAGGGGTCTGGGTCTTGCGCGTAACACATTGCCTCCTTATGGTTAACATTTATGCCAAGTTGTTTCAAAACCCCCTCATGGATAACAGAGTTATATATCGGACACGTAAAGATCCAATCTGACTAAAGTACTTGATCTTCTAAACGAAGATCTGAGAACGACCCATTCACATTCGTCTTCTGTATATTTTGGATTTCCAGTATTGCTATTTTTATTTTATCCAATCAGACGACATGTTCGAATGTCAAAGAGTAAGAAAAATGTGCAGTTATTCCAGGGCTCGAACCCAGTACCCCTCGCTTACAAAGCAAGTGGCCTACCGATTGAGCTAACCGGCTATCTGATACATTATGACATAAGAATTGTAAATATCAAAAGTCAAGGCTACAGGTAGATTTGCAAGATGTTGTAAGTTAGGCTCTGATTGGCTAGCGAAAGGGTCGTCAGAACGAGGCAATGAATAGGTCGTTCTCAGATCCTATGCGTAGCGTAATAGGATATGTACTTTAGTCAGATTGCGTAAAGATCTATTATGATATGACTTCTAAATATGACACTGACCTTTGAGCAAGGGATCTGGGTCTTGCGCGTGACACATTGTCTGATTATAGTTACCATTTATGCCAAGATATTTCAAAATCTCTCCATGGATAGCAGAAATATGGATCGGACACAAAAATAACCCTGTTAACACCTTGACCTTGGAGCTAGGGTTCTCATTTTGATAAACATTTATGCTAAGTACTTTTAAAACCTCTTGATGAATGGCAAAGTTACGATCCGGACACAAAACAGACTGTTTGACTTCTAAGTGTGACCTTGACAGTGTAGAAAGGGGTCTGAGTGTTACACATGAAACGTCGTCTCATAAAGGTTAATATATTTATGCCAAACTATTTCAAAATTCCTTCATGGATGACAGAATTACAGCCCGGACAAGAATTTACAAAGTTACGGTCGGCATTAAAATCAAAGAACATACTGTAGTGTAAATAAAAAGGTTATTTGCTGAAACATCTTTAAATGATGTAAGGATGTTATCATTAAATAAAATCCTAAAATTATCTAATGTTTTTGTTTTTATTTTTTTTTTTCTTGAAATAGATATCATGTGATATATACTTAATCACTTAATAACAACATAATATATTAGGCCCTAACAAAATCTGAAAAATAGATCCCTCAGAAGCAATGAGGACAAAACAAATAGTAAATATTGCAGACTCGATTTGTCTGATAGTTGGTTTAATTTGTACGCAAGTTAGCAGTGTACATGTATTTAGATAATTTACAATTATGCTTTGCACGGAATGAATTTGCAACCATGCTTTGCACGGAATGTCATGGATCAGAGGGATAGACTGGCTATATTCATCACTAAAACCCAGCAAACTGTATGAAATCTAAAGTGGTAGGATATTCATGGCATGATCAGCATTCTCACGATGGCACCATATAGCATAAAAAATTTGATGGATTCCGCAATCAGAATTACTAGCGATGACATGACTTACAACTGAATTGCAAAGTTCTGAGATTTTACGTTCATAGTGAGTGGGTTTAGGATTTGATTGTACATCTAGTGCTGATACAATTTTATTATACTTGAAGATAAACATTTGATGTCATACAGATGTTTTGTACTTAAAAACTTCAGAGTTTCTGAAAAAGTAATGGTTATATCGATCAAGTCAATACCTTTATTAATGAAACTTATGGTCATGGTCAGGCTGAGAGTCAATAATGCACTGGACGGAGAATGTGTTGTGTGTAACTTTGGATTTGGATAAAATATAATACAGTTTTAAAAGGGTCTGTTGGAATAACTTTCCGGCCCGATTCCTTGTTTAGTTATTTAGAGATTCAACAGATAAAGCAGAGTTTGAAAGACTTAAGTTACATGGTCTGCAACAAAAATATAGACTTTAGCATTGCACGTAATACTACCATTGAGACATTGATTTATGTTTTCGAATATTTGAAATAGTAAAGATCCATATATAGACCAATATCAGGTTGTTTTAGAGATATTATCTTCTTGATATATATTATTATTTAATCTAAAGGAAACGATGACTGTAAAATATCAAACTAAATGAAATTCTGCTTTATGTCTGACTTTAATTTTTAAATTATAAATGGAATTTATATTATATACGATTTATTCTAGATCTTTTGGCTGAATGTTTACCTGATCAGATATGCGAAAGTGTTGGTATAAAAAAGGCAGCAAACTTGTTCCGACTACGCATTTTGTAAGAATACTCGCGGAAACGAACTTTCATATTCTTTAAAAATAATGTGAAGTATGGATCAACATTGCTTGTCTGTGATTATAAACATCTGTTTTTGATTGAAAAATACCTCTATAATTGTCACTGTTTGTATATTTCGCTTGGATATCATGACAATTATATGCTCATTTAAGTAAACGAAAATTTGAGATTGTGTACTAGTAAAGTATCATTGTAATACTGCAGAGAATGTTCGTCAAATATAAATGGATAACCAAGTTCTGAATATAGAAATGAACATTCGGCGTCAACTAACTTGACAATATCCCAACTCAAATATCTTCTCCACCAGAATGCATTGTTTCTGATCCTTTCTGACCTCGCTGAAAGGTCTCTTCTGCTACCGCGGTTTGAAACACGTGCCCTAGCATTATATATGATATCATTGTTGATCGTCATTCCAAGAAATGTATGGAGTTCGATTAAAGCATAGTCACGTGTATATATATCTTCGTAATGAATAAAACGGAACCTATTCGGAAACATTTTCTTCAAGCGCTTTCCTTCCTCAAGGTCAGACGCCATTTTGTTACATAATGCTTTAGCATTGTTTTTTATTCCACTATGGATTTTTGTTCTTTCGAGGGGATACCCGTGTGTTTCTAAACGAGAATGGATTACCGCCCTTGGATCACGAAAAAGATGAATTCCTTTCAGTCTTGGAATGTCACGAAGAAGATTTCCTAATGCACCAAGAGACAACCTCAACACTTTGGAAATTTTGTGTTTAGCTTCCTGGCAATTAGATGATTGTAAAAGTTCGAGACAATACTCAAATGGTTTATTTCTCAATAAACAATATCGATATATGTTCCAACTTGGACCTGAAACAACAGACGACATAAACAATTATAAGCCTGTATGGTTCATTTGAAAATAAAACTACATTATTATACCTATTGTTAAAAATAAAACATGTGGTATTTTCTTTTGAGAGAAAGTTATATTTATTGATAAATCTGTAAGAAGATCCTTTAACTTGGAAGAATCAATCAAAATGAAAGAAGTCTAGGTGTAACTGTGTTTATGAAAGGCAATGAAATATACAACACCCTTCGCTCCACTGGCTTTACCGGAACTCTTTCATACACAGACATTTTAATGGCATCCGCGATTCCAAAGAATCGGAAGATATAAAAACTCTATGAATTGTATGCTGTTATCAAAATGCATGCTAACGGAGGTCGTATGTACACTGTATCGGGCAAATAATCAAGGTTTGTTTGGCATGGCCTTGGTATGTAAACTTGATGCTGGATCAAACAAATTTGTCCCATAATAAAGTTGGTAGTGCAATACGTTGGAAGGAACTGATTATTAATTCAGAACATGGCATTGCAACTTCATTTATATACTAATTTAATGCTGCTACCTAATTAAACTTCAAAGAGAAAAGTTTGTTCGTATCGTCATATCTCTCACCTAATAAAACGTAAGATGAAATATTGCTTTTATCTTATTTATATTACAAGGGGTCAATTTCAAGCCGACATTCAATAAGTATTTTATAACATGACATCAGAAGTATTTTTTTTACAGACATAATTATATGGAATTTTTATTTTAGCCCAGCAAGCACACACCCTATTACCTGATGTCCACCACGCCGAGGGATGCGGCTGCCACAGAGGTCAGAAATCAATAACGATGAGTAGTGGTGTTAGTCTCTTGAGCTGTATTTTTTCATTTCGACTTTCCATGAAAATATTCTGGTGGAAGCATACGTGTAAATGCCTTAACATATTATATAATTAATCCTGGTCGCCAACTTCGCGAAATAAAGAAGTATTCAACAGTTTAAATTGGACGTTTATTAAAATTGATGCGAAAATCATATTCAACGGCCCAATTCGAAGTGTTTACAAAATATTTTGATCGAATTTACCTCACAAGTCAAACGACCAATCATCTGGGGATAATCCTGGCAAGTTTCAAGTCTGTCCGTACGTCTACACCGACGTTATGACCCTCCAAAGGGACCTGGGTATAGTCACGTATGATAAACTTTACCGCAGAGGGCATTTTTAAATGATGCCCATCCCACCGAGGAGTCAAAATATAGGATATCGTTTACGACAGAGGGAAATTTGGTGTAAAAACGTCTATTTTGGCTGATTGTTTCGCTTTTAAGTCTTGGGAGGTCATGGAATCATTTGCAGTATACATTGTTTATATACTTATCAGGGGTGTAAAATTCCACTCGCCCGCTCGCATTGGCGAGTTAACGTCTGAGTAGGACGAGTGGACCTCGCTGTATACTCGACCGATCGGGCGAGTGGTTTTTTTACGTCCTTACTTTACCAAAATTCAGAAATTACAACTCCAAAACGTCAACAAACTTTGAGATGGTTCAGTCGCTACCTGGATTGACTGGAATTTACCCGCGAATCGTAAAGATAGCAAAACGTCAAGCCGGTAATTTTCCATTCCACAAGCACGTGCGACCTATCGTATTAAATATCTAATTTACATCGTCACGTACACAAAAACCGTGCGTAGTGCATTCATTTTTTAACATTTTCGCTTCAAGTTTTCAACATCTCTTGAGAAACAATACTATTTGAATTCTATAATGATTTTAATAAGCTATCGACAGAAATGTAAGCAAAATTCTATAAAAACGGTCGAATTTTCATATAAACATTTGTAAAAATTCAAACAGCGCCATCTTAGTTACTTATTTCTTTCTAAAAGTAAATAAATGATGAATAACCTGGGCATAAAATTCAGACTTTTGACCAGAAAGAACAAAAAACAGAATAAAAAAATCTTAAATAATGAAAAAGCGGTAGCAATTACAATACATGGAGTAAAACGATTTTTGGCAAACAGATTTCTATTAGTGCGGCAGAATAGGTTACGTGACCTCGTGAACGTAAATAGAAATGCGATTTTAAAATAAAGCAATGTGATGTCATTGCGGTTTTTAATAAGTTCTAAATGAATCTGTGTACATGTATTTTTTGACCAACAATTTAAAAGTTTTTTTTTGTCAAACAATAATGTAAATTCCTCGAGGGCAAATAGGTCACAGAGGTAGGATATCCGCTATAGTAACTATCGTTTGAGACATTTACCTTTTATACGGGATATAGCACATTCGCTTTTGATAACAAATTAAAGAAGAAACTTTTTTATTGATTTCTATTTCTCAGCAATTTTAAGAACCGATGCGGTACGATCAGACAGTGATGTGTCACATGGCGCGAAAACATGACGTAATGCCATGACAATCTCGAGCAAAAATACCGCTTTGATCTCCACTTCAGATGTCAAGATACTGACTCTTTGAGGGGTGTAAATTGATCATGAAAACAAGGTCGATTACTTAGTTTATCGTCTGAATAATAACCGATAATCTTTAACGTTTTTTTTCCCTCTCTTTCAACACGGGTGGATGGACGATGATTATTGTGTCCAAATTTTTTAGACACTTTTCAAAAGAAATATTTTTCGGGAAATAATACTATTGTACATAATACTCCTTTCATAAAAGTGACAGTATTAAAAGTGTCAATTATTAGGGCGAGTGGCTGTCCACTAAGGGCGAGTAGATATTACTGGCTACTAGTCCTGCAGGGCGAGTGGTGTGAAAAATAATTTTACACCCCTGCTTATGTTTAATAATGGGCGATTTTCAATGGCGAACACCGCTGTAACACAGTGTTAATCAGTCTAGATTGTATTTCTACCTCCGACATTGCATACTATCTGCTACATGTATAGATTGGTTCTGTTGCTGATTGTAAATGTTCATTTTGTAATTCAGTTTCTTTTATGATGAAATATACAGAAATAATGATATCTTAAGTCCTGATACCTGCGTTCTTGCAGGATTCTGTGTTGAAGTTACGGTTAATAGTAGGTATTAAATCGTTTTGCATTTATTATATACAGCTTTCATTTAAATACACATCAGATCATATAGTTAAACACAGTTTGTCGAGTAGTATATTTAAGCATATATATTTGAAATGCATGAGAATCGTTTAAAAAAAAGCTAAGACACTGATATGCAGCTTACGCTAGAGTGATTGACCATTTAAGTACATGGAACTGGAATAAGATGAAAACATTTGGAATGCTGGATATAGGACAGAAAACATATACCGACGTGATTCCAAATGAAGGTGAAATATTCATTTCTAGTGACCAGCGTGTGGGCATGTATCGAAGTTACAGGGCAAAATATCAAAATTGAATACATCTTTAAAGTTTTCAAGAGAGATCGATCAGAATGAAATCTTCATTTCAGATAGTAACTCGGTAATAACAGATGGTTTAGTTATTTCCATTGCATTTTGATAGATCTCTCTTGACATGACAATTAATTACATGGTCAATTACTCCAGTGTTTACTTCAAAATCATTGTTACAGTAATAACACGTGTATGCCTTCATCTTTGGTTCTGAAATTGAATACAAAATAAATTGTTTAGAACATTTCTGTAAACGATTAATGAATAACAGCTTTATTTAGAACCGATCACCTGACTTATGCCACTGACAACAAATATATTTAAATTTTCTAGCCTAACGGATCATTTATGTAGGACTATGTTACTATCAGTAGCCTCTTAGTATGAAAGCTTGATAATGCAAAACAATTTGATATTTGATATTAACCTATATTCAACACTGAATCCAGCAAGAACGCAAGTACCAGGACTTAGGATTTCATTGCTGGCAGCAAATGTCTGTATATTATGATAAAAAAGAAACAAAAATGATTTTACAAAACGAAGACTTTCAGTGGCAAAACAACTCTATACATGTACAGTATCAAATTGTATGCAATGTAGGATATATATAGACTGATTGCAAAACGATTTATTAAACCGTAAATTCAACACTGAATCCAGCAAAAACGCAAGTACCGATACCATCAGGACTTGCGATAGGATAAGATATCATTATTTCTGTATATTTCATGATAAAAGAAATTGAATACAAAACGAAGACAAATAATAGCAAAACTACGTCGGAGATACATAGAAGTTCAATCTAGACTGATTAACACCGTGTTACAGCAGTGTTCGCCATTGAAAATCGCCCATTTTTAAACACAAGTATAAACAATGCATACTGCAAATAATTCCATGACCTCCCAGGTCTCAAAAGCAAAACAAATAGCCAAAATAGACGTTTTTACACCAAATTTCCCTCTGTCGTAAACGATATCCTATATTTTGACTCCTCGGCGGAATGGGCATCATTTAAAAATGCCCTCTGCGGTAAAGTTTATCATACGTGACTGTACCCGGGTCCCTTTGGAGGGTCATAACGTCGGTGTAGACGTACGGACAGACTTGAAACTTGCCAGGATTATCCCCAGATGATTGATCGTTTGACGTGTGAGGTAAACCCGATTAAATTATCTTGTAAACACTTCGAATTGGGCCGTTGAATATGATTTTCGCATCAATTTTAATAAACGTCCAATTTAAACAGCTGAATACTTCTTTATTTCGCAAAGTTGGCGACCAGGATTAATCATATAATATGTTTAGGCATTTACACATATGCCTGCACCAGAATATCTTCATGGAAAGTCGAAATGAAAAAATACAGCTAAAAAAACTAACACCACTATTTACAGTTATTGATTTCCTACCTCTGTGGCAGCCGCATCCCTCGGCGTGGTGGACATCAGGTAATAGGGTGTGAAGCATGTCTTGAAAACTGACCGGCCATGTAGCACATACCTGCGATTTAGATCATAAGACAATTTCTAAGTAACTCATTTTTTTTTGCTATTTGCATTTTCTATTATTTATGGAATTAATTATAAAGTGTTTTAGATATTGACAATGCCAACGATTTTATAGCTTCAACGAATGAAATATTTACTAATGTCAAACTACGAAATCATTAATGAGATGATTAAATGAAAAATAAAGTTTTATTGACTTTTGTTAATCAAATCTAAAATTACTGAATAATCGGAGATACAATAATGTAAGGAATAAATGATGGCTGATACCTTCTATTTCTTCACTGATACCCATCTTGAAACCTCTCTTTCTTACCATAGTTTTACAGCAAAAACACTTGGTTACTATATTCATCAGGCACAACTATTAGATATTGTACTATTTAATTGACCTGTCAAAACATGTTTCTGGCTTTCATGTTGATCTTATATAAGCGTGAACAGAATATAATGAAAGTCGGGAACAAGTTTTGTACAATACAGTTGAAACTCGCTTATCTAAAACATCTGGCTATCTCGAAGATATTTTCATGTTCGTCCCATGTGCAAATGATATCATTTTAAGTCCAAATTCTGGTTATCTCAAAGTAAAACGATCGATCTCTTGGAATTCGAGATACCGAGTTTCAATTGTATAAAATTTCACCTGAAAATTTTGCATTTTCTGTAACTTCGGGTTGAATTAGGTTTCTAACTTGAAGAAGACAGCACTGAAACACGTGACGAATTATTCTCTGAGCAATTTGCACTGGAGTTATTGTCTTGTTGCTGTGAATACAAAAAAATTATTACGTGTATGTTCACAAATTATCAGCATATAATGTAAAACTTATTTTAGTATGTGTCTACGAACAGCTTCAGGTTGAGCTTAATAACTAATACATACATACAATTAATGTGCGATATTGAAAAGTGCATATAATACCTTTGATCTTAAGCTAAAATATGTGCACACATAATCATAATTTATGTCAATTAAGTACACATTTCAAAATCGTTCAGGTATTATACGTTATTTTCAAATGAAACGCTGGTTTATATGCCTGATTCCTTATTAAGACATGGCGGTTTTAATCTTGCCGATTGTAACCAAAATTGATACAACTATTTTATTTGCGCATGGATTCTATCTCAGCTGTGATAGGATACCAAAAGACTTTCCTTGATGTGGGTATAGTAAAACACTTACATTATATCATCGTCATGAAGTAATGTAAAATCGAGAGTTCCCTTGTTAGATCTGCCAACAATCGGTTTATTCTTGTTAATGTCGTCTTTTGAAACCTCCCTAAAATACAAGAAGAGGAATTTTAACACAAGTAATGTTATGAATGAATCGGAGAGTACAAATGCATGTTAGGGGTCTATACTATACGGGTTATTTTTGAATACCGATACTTGATCTCTTTATCTAGTTATTAGCGTAAACGAACAATGAAACGGCGAAAGACTTTTATTATATACCTATATAATTTCTGTCAAACATTTCACAGGTTAATATGAAAAGGCAGAAAGATTTTGAAATTCACCCGACATAGCATAAACATACCTACAAGTAGATGTTCGTGTGCTGCAGACGGTAAAATTTGATTTATAGTAGCCCCAAAGTGTTAGACGCCACAACGGCTCATAGAAATAAAATGCATCTTTACGGAAGCCAAGGATTTTTCCCGTATACGTGGAACCACTGTTCATGTAGGCGCTTAATATGACGTCATAACTTTGCACGTGGCGTAAAGCTTCTTCTGTAAAGAAAGCGCTGTGTAAAATTAAACATGAATTATTGAAATTAAACGTAACAAATTGCTTGATTCTTTTGTTTATCAAATAAAATCAACCACCCATAGAGATAGAATTCTTCTTCAAGTTCTCGGTTAAACCAATTTCATTGTTGCCCTTTAGCGCACATGAGAAGAAAATACGATATAAAGTTTGTTGCGCACAAAGGCAACACAATAACATAATATTAATAATATACATAATTATTTTGTGGTTCTTTCCATTGGTCTAAACACAATCAAATGAGTAATTATAAAAAGTCATATTGACTCATAGGTGGAGCGAAAATGCGTATTGACCTCATTCTAAATGTTACGCCAGGACATTTTGATGTAATGTCGTACACAATTTATTTGAAAAAAAAATCAACAACGGCATTCGACTTCTCTGTATCCGATCAATTTCAAAAATATCACTTTTTACAGTTCGATAAATTATCGTATCGACCACACTAAAATTCAACAATTGGGTGATACAGCCTAAAATGCTCTAAATACTTGATAGAAAATATAGGTTTTTGTGGACACACACGCTCGATTAGTTTCTTAATCATTGTATAGTGTCATTAAAATTAATGAAAAGCGCCAAAAACTCGGACAACAGAACGGTCTTGTTCGTATTATTTCAAAATTTAATTGCCTGAAGATATGATTAACATGGAAAGCGCGTGTAGTAATGGATCAGTAAATAATTGAAAAATAGTCAGAAATCTATTAATATTGTTATTTCCTGGCGATTGAACTTTTGTGTATTTTTCATCTGCGCAAGGATTTTAGCAATAGTTAAAAATAAAAAAATATTTTCGCTTCTGAGCCGGAACATGTTTTATAAGGTTATTATCTTGTTTCTACTTGGCAAAGGCTTGAGTTAAGTGAAACCTTTGGCTAGGACGGGTTGAAATTTTGATTATTCACGACAGAATACACATTAGAAGTGATAAAACATTTAGTGATATTTGTCACTTTATGAACTGAAAACTTCGACAACCTCCAAAGATATGGAAATGCAAATCATTTGTATTGATTATTATAGACATGAACGTTATTTTTTGATCATTAAGATGAAACGCTATTACTCGATGCTTTGCATACAATATGCGTTCCAACTAGGATATTTGTGTAGCTCTAAAGTATCAATAGTAAAACAGGCACACTATCAGATATCACCATTGTTTTATAAATATATAAATAACTTTCATTTATGGATTGTGTTCCAATTCCACAACAATGAAAAATAGATCATTTTACTTTCAGTCTATGAAAATATTCTTTAGGGTATATTTTAACAGGGAGGTGCATCGATCCGTATTGTAAAAAGGCAGCGAAAACCTGTCTGGTACGACAGGTGTCATGCTTCTTTTAACCATTTGAAATGTTCATACCATTTAATACCCTTTTCCTGTCGAAAAGTTCCACAACTCGGAGAACTGTCTTGTTTGTAGCAAAAATAACGAAATCTAATATCCCTGAAACAAAAATAACAAAACAAATGTTGTTAAGAATAATGTAATCATTGCCAATATATAGTTATATAGTGCATACAAGCACATATATAAAACGCATTCCATTATATCTCATATATTTGCACTCCTCCTTAAATCAGTGAGACAGAGGTAAAAGTGCGTGTATATATATTTCTTCAAATTATGAGACACGCATCAGGCAACATAATCAAAGGTTCTATACTTAATCAGCCATTATAACCAATCGTGATTAGCAAACAAACATTTACTTGTTTGTCATATGTAACAGGAAAAGTATTGCAACAAATGATTTATCCATCGGCTACAACAGAAGCTTAGCAGTACCAGGACTTTATTATTATTATTATTATTATCATCATACCAGATTTGTTGAGCGCCCTTTTCATATGAAATATACGTTCAAGGGCGCTTTACAATTAAACATGTGACATATCGCAGATATGTATGAAAATCACAAAACATGGCATATGCAATCATAAAACTGAATAATTTGAATTAAAGTGAATAATTTGATTAAACGCCTATTTTTATAAATGATACATCAATGGTGTTGTACACAATAATAATTTATCACACGAAACTTTTATTGTCGTACATTTTAGAACCACGAACTAAATTAAAAAGCATGGATAAGTTCTACAAGAATATCATGCAGAAGCATAAGAAACAACAAACCAAAATACGTTTCGTTTGACAGAACGTCAAGTCAGATAAAGAAATCGAAAGCGCAAAAATAATGCTACTCCTAGAAAAAGGATTTCCACATACATTAATCATACTCCTGCATAATTTAGCAAGTGGATATAAAACGAAGATGAAGTATAAACTATTTATGTGAGTAGTTTTTACAACCCTGTTCAAACGAAAGATTCTTAATAAAATATTCGAGATATATTCGCTGATAAAGTTACCATGAGCTGTTACTGCAGTTATTCTGTAGTGTAGTTCAATCGATAAATATAGACTTAACAAGGGTAACATTTACATGTAAATAAATATTTCTTCTTGTGCAGCGCCTCTCAAAATTCATTCATTTTATATTCGTATATATTTTATTCAAGTGACCTTTGGTATGAATGTGCTAAATAATAAAAACAAACTGCTGTACAGAAGACATGTTTTGAGATGCGTATGTACAGTATAAGTGCCAATGTCATCCAGGCTTTGACAATATTTGGGACTTGAGTTTCCTGGTTTGCGATATGGCGTGTATCAAATGAAATTTAAGTACCTAATTATCATTGAAATGGAAAACAAACTTTTCAAACACCTTTTTTTTTAAGTTATCACCAGCATTGCATTTATATCTTAATCTTACGCTAAAACAGCAAATAATAGTATTTAAAACATCTGTACATTTTCTTTAATAATCCAGGGTATAAATATGAAATAAATTAATAATACCCCAGCACAGTGTTACAAGAATGAAGGCTGTCAATATCTTTGAAATTTTAGATTGTTTAAGTACATCCATGGCCTTAATTATATATCTAGTTTCTGACAGCTGAAAGTACTAGCGTAAAATGTATATATCTATATATTGATTTCATAAATACATATAGTGTTCTGTACATAATGTTAGCTGTACCAGTCGCATTTGCGCATTTCTTAAATTATTTTGCCAATATTATTTGTGTAACAGTTTTGTAAACTCCTGCAACTACCCTTTTCTTGAATAACTGTATCTAGGCAATATCTGCAACATCAATGTTAGATCTGTATTCTATCAGACGTAGCACAGTTTTGTCTGACAATAAAACAAAGTCTTTATATGTCTCTATCTATTATCCATGCATCCTACCTTTTTGCCACTTTTTGCTATTTCTTGCAGTTCTGTTCTTTACCTAAACTGTTGCAAACAGTGAAAGTCACGCTGGGTGTCCTCCAATTCAAAGAAATTTGAAAACGTATTTAAAAGCCATGCTGTTCTTGTTTGCAAGAACTAGTTTGTTAATAATGTCTATCCTGTTTCTATCAATAAATAATTGTAGTTACTGTACTAAGAAATGACAAGACCTGCAGTCAGTACATCATTAAATGGAAATGATAGTAGTCACTATTTAAATAAAAATTATTAAACAGAAATGGAAATAACGGTAGTTACTAAAATATCATTAAATGGAAATAACACCAGTCATTTAACGAAAATGGAAATAACAGTAGCCATTATATCAATAAATGGCAATAACAGAAGATACCATGTCAATAAATGGCAATAACACATGTTACTACTTTAATGCATTGCAATAACAATAGTTAGGCAGTTCAGCAGGCCACTTAACACTTCTCGCTGTATTAATGAATTTCTCTTCAACATTATCTTAAACTTTCCACTACCAGTATTTCAAAATAATTTACAGAGATACATATTGATCTGCAATCTACTTCATGTGATTTTGATAAAAGAATTATTTTCGTTGTTTGTTTGATTACCTTGCTTCAAGTGTGGTCTCATTGACAGCTCTGTAGTTCTCAAATGTATTTGAATAGTGTTATTTTGACAACCAATATCACATATTGACAGGAAGTAAAATTTACTGTGCAATAAGTATCATTGTTTCCTTTCGATTATTGTATCCACTGTCACAGGATTGATCAGCTATCAGTTACTTTAAATAAAACACTGATTTATCTCTAATTTACACAATTGATTGAAATTAGATATGAATTTTGTTTATTAACAGTAAAAATTGCATCAGGTTTATTTGCAACAACTGACTGACACAAGGAACAGTATACACTTTGAAGAGAATGTTTAGACAGTACCTGTTGACACTGTTTTAACCCTTAACCCTGCTATATTTCTAAAATGGACTGGTCTATTATTCAATTTGGGCAGTACCATTTATCATTCGAAGGGGTGTTTACTGAAAATTGACTGAACAGCGAACAGTGCAGACCATACACGTCCGTGCAGGCTGATCTTGGTCTGCACTGGTCACAAAGGCAGAATATCATGCCGCCAGCAGGCTAGAAGCATAATTCGCATCGAAGATAGATAATAGCAAACTCGGTTAAACTTAGTATGTTCATTAGAGATGATGAAATGAACAACACCCCTCACATCCCTAGCAGAGATTTTTGAAACCCTATTACATATCAACATTGAATGGATTGCCAGAACATAATAACAACATTGCCTTCAAAGGAAGTCTAACAGTTTTAATATGAATTCGCATTTGAATTTTGAAGCTTTTTTTTTTTTTTTTTAAATAAATTGTCCTTAATTTAGTAAATTTTGTCAAATATTTAGCCATGTAACATTTTTATTCCGAAGATAACTTTGCAAATTACAAGATTAAAATGTCTTCTTTGAGGCCGGAAAAAGTAATGTCTCTATCATATGAATGAACAGAACTTTTTTTATATGGTAACCTACCGCACTTGCACAAACCAATCATTTGCATGACCTTGAATAATATCTTCTACACAATATGTGTTAATGGGAAGTTCAGGCAAGGACCAAAAATAGTCTTCAGGGAAAACACAAAAAGAGGGTGGAATTATAGAATCCTGTTAGGACCATGTCGTAAGTCGTTTGTCGCGCTTTGAGGTCGACACTCGGCTATGCGACATGACATTGCGACCATGCGACACGACATCGCGACAACGCGGCACGACACACGACAATGGTCCTAACAGGATTCCGTATGGAATGACGTTATATAAGACATTTGATTTTGCTGTTGTGTTTTAAATTTAAAGTATTATACATACCAGCCAGACTGGTATATAATTATGTCGGTGTTACTTTAGATTTTTTTTGTGAACAGATACAAACATTTGCTAACTTACATTTCCAGATATTGACTGCATAACATTATCGTTTCATAAGATTATATTTGAACAAAAATACACATAAAATATGAAATAACAGGTGTTCAAAAATAATGAAAACACTATTTTAACACGCATCATTTTACCAATCTGAAAATGTAAATATACAACATTTTACTGGCAAATTAAAGTTATTCTTTGCATAATATAAAATAAATAGGAGCATCAAAATGGCCATAAGTTTGCCCAAAAACATACTTATGGTGAACTTTATTTCACAAGAAAAAACCTTCTAAATCTCCACATAACCTTAAGTTATGGAGCGAAAAGATGAGTTTAACTATCACAACAACTATCTTTAAGTGCCATGTGGCGACTGAAGTAAGTCTCGCCGTACTTTGACTCAGTGTTGTTACATTTTCTGGCCCTTTAGGATCATGGAGAACATTCATTTTTAGTGTAGTAGAACACTGTTTATGCCGGTGCAACGGGGCATGAGGGTTTGTTGCACAATTCATTACCTCTCGTGAACATCATAACTCAAACTGAGTGTATTATTTATGTTGCTTCGTTTTATTCTATGCTTCCAAAGGATCTTTTCAAGAGTTTATTGAAAACATCATTGAAACTGTCACAAATGAATGTATTCATTGTTTAACTACATATATTATATTGCAAACAGGTGCATTTCTAAAATCACATTATAATAAAAGATGTTTACTGTGATAGCAAAAGTCTTGCTTTTTTGTTTGTTTTGTTTATATCTAAGAATTGAATTAGTTTATACTAATTTATTTATTCTCGATTGCCAAACAAGTTCTTACAACTTCTATTAATGGCTCTCGAGACTCATTCCAGATGGAACCAACCTCTAAGAGCAGAGAGAGAGAGGCAATGTGGAATTAAAGTGTCTTGCCTAAGGACACTACCACCAAGGCAGTGGTCGGCATCGAACCCGGGACCCTTCGATCTCAAGGCGGACGCGCTACCACTGCGCTACGGCGGCACTAGAATTGAATGCTAGTGTTTGTGCGTTTATACGGGTATACACCACATGGGCACTTCTTGCAAACGTATAAACACATAAAAATTAGTATCCAATTCTTACATTTACATTGTTACGATAACGTGCTTCAAAAAAAAGTGGTTTGGTTTCCACGAGTAATAAGTTTCAGGATATCGACTATTTCAACATGTAAATAGAACAGCCAGAGGGACCCACCCATGTTCAATTGTATTTCGCCTTCCGATGAAAATACAGTTCCTGGTATTTATCTAAATTATCTTTAAATCCAGTTAAAACTCCTATAGTCGTGTCGATACAATTTGATCTTTACCGTCAGAAAAATAGTTTAAACTTTACTTTTACTTTTGAAATTTTGGCGTCCAATTTTGAAAGAATATTTCGATGGACGCTATTTTGTTTATATTTATTGTGAATGACGTCATTTTGCGCGTGTAATCACGCGGAAAGGACCGTCCTTAAGATTGTAATAAGGCTGACCAACGTACAATCTTGATCACAATTTTACAGGACGGAGAGACGGACGAAAAGTGGTTACAATTCCTGTTTTAAATTAACCCAGGCTCATAGTTGTATTAAACAGAAATTTTATCTTTGTTGTTTCACACTTTGCATGAAATACAATATACTGATAATATTATCTGTAAAAGGATGATACAAAAAATTCTCTATACTGTATAAAATGACATATTTTTCAAAAGTGCCAAAGAATAAAATAACTATCAGAGCTAAATGAACTGCCCTTCTTGTATTTACTAATTCAGACAAGACGAAGAAAGGATGAAAGCAAGAAATGAATGCTATTTTCACTATAAAAATACTAAAATAGGCAAGAAAAGTTCCAGATGACTGAACATGAATTTAAACTGTTTTTATCAGTTCAAAGTAACCTAGCATGATTATTTGATCAATGGTATTAACTATTAAGTAGTGTTTCTGAAAATAAGCATTTCTGTTACATTATTATTACACCAATGTTGCTTATACGCAAATAAACGTTTAATTTTCTTTCCATAAAAAATGTATAGTTAATGTAAACATAATTATATCAATGATTCATAACATTGAATATTTTCGTTCAAAGTCATTATGACAACAAAATTTTATATGTTTTGTAAATTGCTTCCCGGAGTCGACAAAGTGGTCATTTTAAGAAGACACAGAAGATTCCACCACAGATTCCATCAAAGTTCACATGAAGGAAAACATGTATGCAGAACTAACAACTTTGCCACTGGGGGCGTGAACAATACAAGTTGAAACCAATTGCTTAGGGAATAACGAAAACTTTTCAAATTCTTAAAATGTTAATCTTTTGCAATTACTGAAAGGAAGCAATGGTGCATAGTTTAACACCGCTGCTGAGTATTACTGATACAACTATGAAAGAACAATACGCCAAGAACAAGGATTTCCGCATGCATACCTTATGTACACTCTTGCATAATTTAGCATGTGGTTATTAAATGAAGTAGGGAAGCACATTAAGTATGTACTATTCATATAAGTGGCTTTTTACAACAGTTTTAAGGAAAACGATTCTTATAGAATATTTGCGATATACTTTTCGGTAAAGTAACCAATAACCAAGTGCAGTTATACTTTTTTTTTGTTTATTTCAAACGCGTTAACCTTTAGCCTGCTACCGGTCAGTGATCTTGCCTTTGCGACCAGTGCAGACCAAGACCAACCCACACGGGCGTGCAGGCTGGTCTTGGTCTGCACTGTTTGCTATTCGGTCAGTAAATTTTCAGTGAACACCCCTTCGAATGATAAATGGTACTGCCCAAATTAAATGATAGATCAGACCATTTTAGAAATTTACCGGGTTAAGATGTTAATTGTTACGAAATCAATCAGCATAACTCTATTATACTTACGCTCAGTTCTAAATGTTATATTTCATAGACGACATTGATTTAATTTCCATAGTACGTTTTGTTATAATAATTGTTTAAATTCTACTTGAATGGTATCCAAAAACCACGAACAAAGAATATACTAAATAATTTGATGAAGATACGTTTTTTGAATAACTCCCAGGTAAGTAAGAACGAAGTCCTCCCAAATTCACCAAAACAAATAATTGCTCAAGTTGCCTTTGGTACAAACCTATTTGCATATATAACTGGTAGGATAAATTGTTGCGTAATTAAATGCTTTTTAAAGTATTTTTTCATATTTCCACAAAAAAATCGGTCAATATTTCACAATAAATGTATATGATCTGTATATTACACGAAATAGAACTGTTTCGACTGGCACTTTTAGGAATATGACCAGTATTGTAAAATTATTCTAATGTTACCTAAATCTAAAACATCAGTGCGTTTTATCTATAAAGCTAATTTAATAAACAAATTGATACATACCGAAGCATAATGTAAAAAGTATGAATGCAGTCAATATCTTTGATGCTTTAAAGTATCTAGACATCCGCATCCTCTCCTCAATAATAAAATTGTCCGGTTGTTTCCATCAGGTCTTATAGTATTAAATTATTTCCAATATAAAATTATTTACACCACTAGCGTCTAGAACAACATAAATATCTGTATTCAAATCTTCTTACTTACACGTCTGCAAACCTGGACTCGTCGAGAAGTTTACACCAATAACGTTTCGCACTGAGTCCGTCTCTGGGCTTTTATTTTATTTCAGTCAATATTAATTTCGTTACAAGTGTATATTAGAGCTTTGTAAAGCTTTGTATGACATGTGTTCAGGTTACCATATGACCTTTATTAAGATATCGTAACTCAGGTTACAGTTAGGTAGTTGTATTAATGACAGCAGTTCTAAGCCTTTTTACAGTACGCGTACAGATTATCAATCACGTTCAAAATATTTTGTTCTGTACTAAGTAAGAGTGCTATGTGTCATTTCCTTTATATAATAACCTAAGTTTGAATAAGTCATTATCTAATTTACGTAACGAAGATTCCTTATTATGCAGTGCAAAAAAGATTAAACACATTTCGTATCAAGAATTTCCAATGTACCGAGCCTTTTTGCTTCGAAGTAAACGGAATTCAATAATACACTGTCAATAATTAAGAAATTCAATATGAGTTTAAATGGATCATATTCATCACTTATGAAAATATTGTGTTTGTACATAATTCATTGTTTTCAATTTTGTGACATACAAATAATTCAACTGTTATTTATTATAACCGATAATAGTTTTGTGTTTTGGACAAAAAGTATCTTGTCCATATCGGGAATTATTTTTCTTTAAAGCCATTGAAAAATATTCAGAGGATACATGTACACTTCATTGTGAACTAGAAAAAATCACAATAATGTTATTGATATGTAAACCATTTTTAATACAAGTAAAAAGAATACTAGAAATTGCTAAAAGACTAAAAGAGGAAGAGAACATTTGTTTCCTTTTATATGTATATAATGAATATATACAAAATGCAAAACGCAGTCTTAAGAATTTTCCTTTCCTTTATTTTAGTACTAAAGCAGTGCCAACGTTTCAGAAAACTGAGTCGAATGATGTGCTAATACACCGAGTGACTTTATAAACGCCCCATCCGTGCATTTGGAACATTTTACACTAATATATGAAATGAAATATGTGTAAAATAAATTATGGTATTAAAGTAATTGCTATGTGCTGTTATTCGGATTTATTTCATTCGGATATTTAGTGGTTCTGTTGTCGTCGACGGAATAGAATTAAGAATATCTTTTAGGGCTTTACACCATTAAATACACGTGAAACCCTAGAGCAGAATCTGCTTGGTATAATTCTGGAGACTCTCTCATACCGAAATAACTTGCCTACTACTTTGATAATGTCCATACTGATTTTTATGAATATACTTTTTACTATTTATACTATTTTGAAAAATGGGTTGTAACATCTACTATACCTTTATCATTATAGACAATGTTAACAAAGTATGGGATATTTTACAAATATGAATACGGACACATAATTTTGCTACATATTTACGTTTAAGAACATTAGCTATGAAGATTTATATGAGCCGCGCCATGCGAAAACCAACATAGTGGCTTTGCGACCATCATGGATCCATGCTGTTCGCTAACGGTTTCTCTAATTGTTATATGCTTTGAAAGCGAATAGCATGGATCCTTACCAGACAGCGCGGATGCACAGGCTGACCTGGATCCATGCTGGTCGCAAAGCCACTATGTTGATTTTCTCATGGCGCGGCTTATATGGGTATGTCAGAACGTTTCAAATAAACTTTATATGGCTGTATTAATGACATTATATACGAAGATTGAATGGGTTCAGAATATTACAGGGTAAGTTTTCGAACAATAGTTATGGA
This sequence comes from Mercenaria mercenaria, assembly GCF_021730395.1. NCBI lineage: Eukaryota > Metazoa > Mollusca > Bivalvia > Venerida > Veneridae > Mercenaria > Mercenaria mercenaria. Next base: position 44,427,374 of record NC_069368.1, read on the forward strand.
GATTCTTGGTGTTTGTTTAACAGCATTACCGTGGTATTTTCTTAGGTATACATGCACGAGTTCCAAGTAATGATTACCATGTTAATAACGTAACTGGTATTTCTTCTAGATCTCTTGAAGTGGAATCAGAGCGAAATATTTTGGAAAACAACAAATGACGCGACAGCGATATAAGATATGTCAAAGACATGCTGGAATATACATGTATAGCCTTTTTGTGTAGTTTAGAACATATAAGTTACAACGTATAAATATGTATCGTTAATAATAATACTATTTTAATATTTGTTAAGTAAAACAAAAGGCATGCATTTCACAATATATTTAAATTCCTCTTAATAGAATGACGAGCAATTGATTTTAATATGCAATCGAAGTTGGTGTCACCGAAGTCTGCGTTCAGCTGACTCACAAGGGAATCCACTTAATGTTGGCGAACATGCATTGATCTTATATTTTATTGTCAGTCAGTAGTGCATGGAATTCTCTAATGAGATGTGTAACATTTAAAGCTTTATGGTCTGTCTAATAGTTCTGTTGACTCCTTTAGTCCACTGCTTGAATATATATAGACAGAATTAAACGAGTTTAATTATCTAAAAACAATCAAACCGAGTATACTAATTGTTTGCTTGGTTTCGTTTTAATGTGTCAAAGGGATCTCTTTTTAGATATCTATCACAGCAGCAGTCTTTAAGTGCCATGGGGCGGTCGTAAAAATTCAAAGCAGACCTGAACTCTGTGTTGTTAAATTTCTAGTCCTTTGGGACCATAGGGTCATTCAGTGTATCTGTACAATAGATTCCACTTAAACCGGTGTTCGAGTGCGCGATGTATGCCTACAAGTTTCATTTCTTCTAATGAACAAATTCATCGAAACAGATTTTGCTATTATTTTGCTGTTATTTTGCTTAATATTGTTCAATGCTTCCAAGGATCCAGAAACGCACTTCTCGGATAACCAACAAATATGTGTAAAGGTTGAAATATAATATGCAAATCTAACATGAAGACATTGTTGTCATTTCAATTCGTGGAATCACATCTGAGTCGCGAGGGGATGGGGGCGTAGGTTCAAGCCATTTCCCCCCTTTTTTCTAGTAAGTTTTTATTTTTTTCAAGACTTATTATTGATTTATTGTACAAAAGTGGATTTTATAAAAAACGGCACGGTAAAAGTTGTTTAGAAATTGCAACACAGTGCGAAACACGGTCTACTTTAAGAATATGCCAAGCAAATGCCATTTTTAATAATTACTATTAGGGATCCAATACCTTAATGAATGACAATAACACGTGTCTTTGTATCAATGGATGGCAGACACATTATGATGTATCAATGAAAGGAAATAACAGCAGTCACTATAAGGAATATCAGTGTAGGTTGTCATTATGTTCGCATGAAATATCATACGTTATACACTGCCATACTTATCACATATACAAAGTATAATTTTGGCGGATGAGTATACTCCTACTAAGTTGTTAAAATCAACCTTATATCTGAAATATCAGTATAAATTTTATACTTTCGAAAAAATGAAAAATCCATACCAAAACCTTTTTCTGAACATTAAATTCAGCTTTCGACTAGCATTATTTCAAAATGATTTACAGACACATATATATTGATCTACAATTTAATGTAAGAACTATTCCGTTTTTCCTCTGATTTCCTGACTTAAAGTGTGGTCCCATTGACAGTTTAATAGTTTTCAGACGTATTTGAATAGCGTTATTTTGACAACCAATATCAGATATTGACAAGACTGAAGTAAAATTTACTATGCACTAACTGTCATTGTTTCCTGTCGATTATTGTATCCATTGTCACAGGACTGATCATGCTATGTTTTGTTTTAGATAAAACACTGATTTATCTATGATTTACACAACTGATTGCAATTAGATTTCAAGATATTATTTGCAATTAGATATCAACACACTAAAACGCGTATGCTTTAATTGCCCCATCGTTGACGCCAGCTGCAGTATACATTTAGACCGTACATCTGTAGAAGAGAATTTCAAGACAGTATCTAATGCCATTGTTTAATTTTCTAGATCTTTATCAGCCTTTTGAAGCAAAGTTCGTATCCATAATAAATAACCCTGTTTAAATGTGTCTGCTCATGAGAGGTGATGAAATGTACAACATTTCCCACGTCCTCTAGCATTGAATTTCGTAACTCTCCAACATAGTACAACATTAAATGGATTGCCAGAACGAAAAACAACATTTGAGTTCAAAGGACCTCTGACAGTTTTAATATGAATTTGAATAAGATTTTTTGCACAAATTAAATTGTCCTGATATTCTGTATCTTTTGTCACAAATGTAGCCGGTGCAATTAGAATTTGGACTCCGAATTGTTTTTGTAATTTTTTTTTAATTGAAATGTAAATTCTGTATGGTAACATTTAACCCTTTACCAAACCAGTCTTTTGCACAAACTTGTGAATAATATCTGCTTCGCATTAAGAGCAAATGGGAAGTTCAGGCATGGATGATTAATATAATATTGATGTTCTTTGTTATTACAACATAAATATGTTTTCATATTAGATGAAACTACTCAATCTTAAAGTGGAGTATGGCCAATCTGGCTGGTATGTATACTATTTTAGGTTTTGTGTGAACAGATTATAACATTAGCTAACTTAAATTTATTTATACAATGATTTATAAACGGGAGCATAAAATGATCATAATTTTCTGTTTGCCCCAACATATACTTAAGATTATCTTGACTCAATAAAGAAAGAGACAAAAATAGCTGTCAGTTCCGTCGGTTTTGAGCCGATGCGCATTAAAATGTGTACACTAAAACATAAACTAAAGAGTTAGACCACTGCATCTTGATGGAATGTTTTAAGCTTACACTAAGGGACAGTAAATTGACCTTGAACCACAGGCCCCGTATGCATTCCCAACCATGCTTTTCCATAAGCTGCCTACAAACAAATGTTAATTTCAATATATTAATCCAAAGTTATTTGGCTGGCTATAATTTCTCTACTGTTAGTAACAGTGACATTTTTCTTGACCTACTGGTCCCAAACGCAATCTCATCCCTGGCCTTAATATATGCTACCTGTTGATTCATTCCTTAATCTCAACTTGAACTGAAGTAATGAAGATGACAAGATTAGTTTGACATTTCCCCGCCAAACTAAAATGACACTCTAATTTCAGTTTTAAAAGTTACGTTCTGTGTTTCCAAAAGATTTATTTACATTGTCACAACAACAGTCTTTAAGTGCCCTGTGGCGGCTGGTCTCCCTTACTTGTTACATTTTTTGGTCCTTGGGATCATGGTGATCATTTTCAGTATAATGAATTCATGCATAACTATCAACGAATGACTGAGCCATCGGCAACTGGAGGTGTACAAAAGATTTTATAAAACGATACAAGGAAATCATGCATTTGCCTAAATGATAACGTTGGTGATATACGTAACATACATGAAATTCTCGTTGAAAAAGAAAAAAAAAGCTATCAATCATAAGCAATTAATATAGTGATAGAATTGAAAAAGCTAAATGTAAAACCTTTGCAATTAATGAAAGGAAGCAATGGTGCATAGTTGAGTATTATTGATATATATTAAGAACAATACGCAGTGCATTAAACACACTCTTGCATAATTTAGCATGTGGATATAAAACGAGGTAGGAAAACACATTAACTATGAACTATTTATTTAAGTGGCTTTCTAACAATTCTTTTCAGGAAAAAAGATATTCTTATCGAACATTCACGATATATTTTTCGATAAAGTACCAAAGAATTGACTACAGTTATTCTTTTACATGCGTTCCTACCACTGTTAAGATGTCAGTCGATACAAAATCGACCAGCAATACTTCCACAGACGACACTGATTTATTTTGCATAATACATTTTGTAATACTAATTGTTTAAAATCTGCTTGGATGCTATTAAAAAACCGCGAACAAAGAATATGCCAGATAATTTAATGACGATACGCTTTTTGGGTATCTCCCAGGTAAGTAAAAAGGAAGGTCTACCAATTTACCAAAACAAATATTTTGCTCGAGTTGCATTTGGTACAAACCTATATGCGTATTAACTGGTAGAAGCAGTTATTGCGTAGAAAACAATTGTTAAATGCTGTATCGAGGGTTCAACGCAATAAGGGCGTATCTACATACAATAATCATATGTAGATACGCCCTTATTGCGTTGAACCCTCGATATGATGTATATATTAAACGAAATATTATTTTTTCGGTTTACACTTTTTTTCCTATTTAAAAATATGACTAATATTGCACAAATACGTTATTGTTACTCTAAATCTAAAACATCAGTACTTTTAACTATAATGCAATAAACAAATTGATACATACCAAAGCATAATGTAAAAAGAATGAATGCAGTCAATATCTTTGATCCTTTAGAGTATCTAAACATCCTCATCCTCTCCTCAATGATAGATTTGTCAGGTCTTGTAATTATTTCCAATCTATTTACATCACTAGCGTCTAGAAAAACATAAATAAATATAGTTAAATCTTGTTACTAATACGTCTGCACACTGGACTCGTTAATAACAATCAGTGCCTAATCCATCTGGTTTTTTTTACTATTATTATTTGCGTTACAGTCGTATATCATAGCTGTGTAAAGGTTGGCAACATGATTTGTTACAGTTATACATAAAGTAATTGCTATGGACAATGCCGATTCAGTATTCTATCAGTTAAAGAGAGAAACATCTTTTAAATAATTATATTATCATTTATCAAACATGCACCTTATTTTATTTAACAATTTCGGTCATTCTGATACTCACTTCAACTTTTCCCCTACATAAATTTTGACACATATCTTATGTAAATAATATTTCTTTTGGCAAAAAAAAAAAAAAAAAAAAAAAAGATTTAAGAGTAACAATAACACCGACGACTTTATCACACAAACGGTACTCCTATATAAATTCCATATGTAAGTGTATAATGACAGTCCGACAATACTTTTGTAAAATGAAATTATGACATTCTATTTTAGAAAAGCATTTGAAGTATTTACTAGATATATTTCAAAATGATTAACAGACATATATATTGATATATATTGATCTATCAATTACTTCGGGTTAATATAAAAGAACTGGATCGTTACTCTTCTGATGTCCTTAGTGTAATTGTTTTCTCACAGACCGCTTTATATTTTCTAGAAGTATTTGAATAGCGTTATTTTGACAACCAATCCCTGACAGGATGCACTAAGTATCATTGTTTCCTGTCAATTATTGTGTCCATAGTCACAGAATTGATCATGCTATCAGTTACTCTAAATAAAACACTGATTTTATTTATTGCAATATATAACAAGAGATCACAGAGTGATCTTGGCGCCCACCAATGTGCCATTTTTGTGTGTTCCAAATTTCAAGACTTATTGACTAGCTCAATGTCAAATTTCATTTCCGGACACAACACTGTGCATGTGGTCTAAATTCGAAAGCTGTAGCTTGAGAAATGTGAAAGTAGGTCACGAGATCAATCTCAAGGACAAAGTTCTTTGTACACAAAACTATACATGTGCATCAAGTTTGAAGACTGTAGTTTGAGAAATTTGAAAGTAGGTCACTAGGTCAACCTTAAGGTCAAAGTTTATTTCGGTACACAAAACTATGCAAGTGGTCCAAATTTGAAGGCTGTAGCTTGAGAAATGTGGAAATAGGTCACTAGGTTAAAATCAAGGTCAAATTTCATCTATGCATGTGGTCCAAATTTGAAGCCTGCACCTTCAAAAATGTGAAAGTAGGTCACTAGTTCAATGTCAAGGTCAAAGTTTGTTTCGGTACAAAATCCTAATCATGTGGTCTAAATTTGAAGCCTGTAGCTACAGAAATGTGAAAGTAGGTCACTAGGTCAATCATAAGGTCAAAGTTCATTTCGGTACACAAAACTATGAAAGTGGTCCAAATTTGAAGGCTGTAGTTTGAGAAATGTGAAAGTAGGTCACTAGGTCAAAATCAAGGTCAAATTTTATTTCGGAATACAAAACTATGCATGTGGTCCAAATTTGAAGCCTGTACCTTCAAAAATGTGAAAGTAGGTCACTAGGTCAATGTAAAGGTCAAAGTTTCTTTCGGTACATAAAACCATGCATGTGGTCCAAATTTGAAGGCTGTAGCTTGAGAAATGTGAAAGTTGGTCACTAGGTCAAAATCAAGGTCAAATTTCATTTCGGAACACAAAATTATGCATGTGGTCCAAATTTGAAGCCTGTACCTTCAAAAATGTGAAAGTAGGTCACTAGGTCAATGTCAAGGTCAAAGTTTATTTCAGTGCATAAAACTATGCATGTGGTCCAAATTTGAAGGTTGTAGCTACAGAAATGTGAAAGTAGGTCACTAGGTCAAAACCAAGGTCAACTCACGTCAAGGTTCATCTTGCCACTCAGAACCATACATGTAGTCCAAATTTGAATGTTGTAGGTTATTGACAAGAAGTTTTTAAAAGCTTTTCCCTATATAAGACTATATGAACCATGTGACCCCCAGGGCGGGGCTATATTTGACCCTAGGGGGATAATTTTAACAAACTTAGTAGAGAACCACTAGACGATGCTACATTACAAATATCAAAGCCGTAGGCTTTGTGGTTTGGACAAGAAGATTTTCAAAGTTTTTCCCTATATAAGTCTATGTAAACCATGTGACCCCCGGGGCGGGCCATATTTGACCCTAGGGGGATAATTTGAATAATCTTAGTAGAAGACCACTAGATGATGTCACATACAAAATATCAAAGCCCTAGGCCCTGTGGTTTTGGACAAGAGGTTTTTCAAAGTTTTTCTCTATATAAGTCTATATAAACCATGTGACCCCCGGGGCGGGGCCATATTAGACCCCAGGGAAATAATTTGAATCATCTTGGTAGAGGACCACTAGATGATGGTGGGCTAAAAATATGCTTTCTTTGCATTTATCCACATGTATTAGCAGTCTGCAATAGGTGAAATTTCTAAGTAGTTGATGGTCAATGGTTGATGCCAGGCGCAGTACAAGTAACCCACATAGAAGAAAAGTTGTTAACAGTACATGTTCACACTATTTTATTTGCTATATGTTTTAAAGCATAACACGAACCAATCTTCACTAACAGCACTCTTAATTTGAGAAGTGCCATGAGAAAACCAACATAGTGGGTTTGCGACCAGCATGGATCCAGACCAGCCTGCGCATCCGCGCAGTCTGGTCAGGACCCGTGCTGTTCTCTTTCAAAGCCTATTACAAGTAGGGAAATCGTTAGCGAACAGCATGGATCCTGACCAGACTGCGCGGATGCGCAGGCTGGTCTGGATCCTTGCTGGTCACAAACCCACTATGTTGGTTTTCTCATGGCACGGCTCATTTGATCAACAATGTATTCATATCTATCTGCAAACATACTGTGATAGAATGAATGAACAATCTGGCCAAAACTCTAAAAGTAAATGATGAATTGGAGGGCATGGAGTTAGTAAATGATGAATTGGAGGGCATGGAGTTATTATTAATGCAGTGGAGAAGTTGAAACATATGTTGTAATCGAGAATTCCAATGTGCTGAGCATTTTACTTCGAAATAAACGAAATATGATAGTATATTGTCAACAATGGAGAAATTCAGTATGAATTTAAACGGATCATAATTATCACTAATGAAAATATTGTGTTTGTACAAAATTCATCATTTTCAATTGTGTGAAATACTAAAAGTACTGCAACCGATACTAGTTTTATGTTTGAAACTATGCTTATGGACATAATTATCATGTCAGTATTGCGAAAAATATTTTTTTTCTTATGCCATTGAAATATATTCAGATGATAAATGTACACTTTTTGTAAGGAACTACAAAAATCATTTTATTGCTATTGATAAATATTTTAAACTATTTTCAATACCAGCGAAAATGTAATTTCTGACTAAAAGATAGACTGGCATCAGTCATCAGTCGTTAGAGTCCTTTAAATTAAATACCTTTGTCATACCATCCTCTTTAATAGCAGTTTCTGAAAGAAAGAAAAATACAATACCTCTTATCTCTGAACCCAGAGAGAAAATAGTTATAAACATTTTCTGTTTTCAGTCCTATATGCCATGTTGTAACCATTCTATTGGTTCAGTGTACAGAGAATACATTTAAATGTTGTACGATTTATGGAATGTATAGTCCAGTCATTGATTGGCGACTTTAACTTGAAATTAGTTTACCTTTAATTTGTTAATGATACACATTTTATTGCTATAAAATTTTTTGTCAATTTGAATTTGTTCATGAGCATAATTCTTGTATGTTTCTTACAATATTAAGTATCAAACACCGATTGATTATATGCTTGTTACAGATGATTAAGTTGTGTAAGGTATCGCCAAATTATTGTCTTAAGTCTCAAGGTATAGACCTTTAATAGTACAACTGTCTTTACCATGTATTAAGTTTAATTCTGATACTGTCTTAAGAGATGGAAATTGTATCCGCTGGAAAAGGTAAATGATGTTAATTTAATGCAATGTATTTTTTGATAATGTTTCTTTTGTTGGGTTTAACATCGCACCGACACAATTATTAGTCATATGGAAGACCCCAGGTGTTCCTCCGTGCATCATTTCATCATGGACGGGTATCTCGGTAAAACCACCGACCTTCCATTAGCCATCTGGATAGCTTCCTCACCGTTTTTGATAATGTAACATGATGTTAACAAGTGATGGTGCCTTTCACATCTGATGCACTGTGATCTTGACCAAAAGTGGCATTGATGCAAACGAGATTATTGTGTCTAAAGTTTCCGAGCCTGCATCAGGATTTTCCACCAAAACGATTTGCGGAATATTTGATGCCCTATTGGAATGTTGAGTTAAATACTACACTTCATATAAAGCAGTTGAATGTAAGAACGCTATTGTGCAAAGACGGTCGTCGGCGAAATAACTCTAATCCGGCGTTCCATAACTATAAAAAGACCAAAGTGTCGTCTTAATAGAAGGTACTTAATGAGTACCTAATAAAACAGGATTAAGAGGATGACGACATCTTATCTCGTGGTCACGACATCTTATCTCAATCGCACAACATATTATCTCGAGCGCACGACATCTTATCTCGTGCGCATGACATCTTATCTCGAGCGCACGACATCTTTCTTGAAGCGCACGAGATCTTATCTCGAGTGCATGACATATTATCTTGTGCGTATGACATTTTATTTCGTGCACGCGACACCTTATCTGGTGCGCACCACATCTTATCTCGAACGCACGACATATTAGCATTTGGAAATTAGCATGGCGCTCTGGCTCTCCCTAGGCTCATTACAATACAACGGTGTTATTTCTTTCTATAAACAGAAAATATGAAAGTAATTGTTAAAAATGAAAAAAGAAATTTGGCAGATGGTTGCTGATTTGTGCCATTTGTTATTTTGTTATGTCGCAGCGACACAACGACAAATGTCGTTATGGCGCCCCGCCCAATAGAAAATCGCCCATCCGAACGTCGCCCCGTCGAATGTCGCTCCGCCGAACGTCACCCCGCCGAACGTCGCCCCGACCAAGGTCACCCCGTTTTGATCGGTGCGACGTTTATCGGGGTAAAGTTTGGCGGGATAACGTTCAGTGGTGTGACGTTCGACGGGGCGGGGCGCCATTACGACGTTTGTCGTTTTGTCGCTGTGACAGAACGAAATAATGAAATGGGACAATTCTGTGTGGCTGTGACACACTTTGCACGCGCTAGTGTCAAATAGTATCATCATATGGAATGATCTAAGGATTGTTAGTATTACTAAGGTTGTGACACGTATCATCATAAAACATGCTTCAGGAATTGTTAGTATAACTAAAGTACGGCTTGGACACACTTTACACGCGCTAATGTCAACTGGTATCATCATATAGCATGGTTCAGGGATTGTTAGTATAACTAAAGTAGGGCTGTGACACACTTTACACGCGCTAATGTCAACTAGTATCATCATATAGCATGGTTCAGGGAATGTTAGTATAACTAAAGTAGGGCTGTGACACACTTTACACGCGCTAATGTCAACTAGTATCATCATATAGCATGCTTCAGGGATTGTTAGTATAATTTAAGTTGTGGCTTTGACACACTTTACACGCGCTAATGTCAGCTAGTATCATGATTATAGCATGCTTTAGGAATGCTAGCTTGACTAAAGTTGTAATGTGGTACACTTTATGCGCCAATGTCAACGTGTATCATCATATAGCATACATTATGGAGTGTTAGTTTTTTTTTCCAAGTATTCTCACCTGCATTTAATGGACTTCTCCCAACGGCTTACTCAGCTTTCAAATGCTTGCGTTTGCTTACTTTGGGGTAATTAAAAACATTTGACTTGAGTTCTGTTTCAAGACTTTTCAGCGACAGACTCGATCTTTTTATAGGAACTGCAGAATTCAGCTCGAAGCAAACTGTTGCATGTCCGGTTTTTCTTTGAGCACATTTCTGTAAGACATATTTTATCAAGTCGTATACAGACAGTCAATATTGATCAGTTCTTTTGACGTGGTCAGCGGCGTCGTCTTGCGAACTCTTGGCAAGTCAGTATCAACTGCATTTCACTCTGAAAATTTAAGGTACAACATACATGTAATTTTTGCAGTACCAAGGGCAAGTCCGTGTCTACAAATGGCCTTCGAGACTATGGAACAGAATTAGGGCAAAAACTGCATTGTGCTTTCGTACATCCTATCTTGCGATTTACATATGTGCAATTTTTTGTGATTTTCATCTTCACATGCTTCCTTCTGACATCCCATTTTGCATTATTACATGACCACTTGTCCATCTTATGTTTGCGTGTTTCTTTATGATATTCATACATGGTTACTTCTGCTTCCTTCGTTTTTCTAAGATATTCTTGTTGCTTTTGCACATGCTGTAATCTGACATACAACATTCATTATTCATCTTATTTACTAGTGGTTACTTGCATCGTGCCTTCTTGGGAGCGTCAATGGTGTATCCTTATTGGTGAAAAGGACATAAGTGGTTCCTTAAATGTTTAAATGCAAGGCGTTTTGATGCTTACATATAAATTTAGCTGTGGGTTATGATGCGTTGTGACAACATGTATTGATACATTCTCAAATTCTTGTTCAAGTGGAGATAAACCCCCTTGTACTAAAATACGGAAACACACGAACTGTACCGAGAGTGTTAAGGCTACACGTCCGGTAACACAGCAAACAATATAATTACATTCTTATCTGAATCCAAATGAAATAAGCATTTTTTCGAAACACTACCTTTAATATTGTGTAGTCAGCAGATATTTATAGCGCGCTTTAAATAGCCTACACAACAAAATTATGTCAACATGAAACCAGGGATTGGACTAATTGTCTCCCCACATACACACCCTGCAAAGATCGGATTAGCCTTAAATTGAGATGTAATGTAGCGCTATATCTGTATCAGTAGTATTTACAATTGTTGGTTAAAATTTAAAGCAAAAATCCAGGAACCGCCCTGGTTACTATATCAGTAGGAATAAGAATTAATCTATCTAAATCTATCTAAATTTCGGTGAAATATAATAATCTGGGCATTATTAAAATTCAATTATTGTAAAATCTTTTAATTTCGTGCGTAAAAAATAAGGTTTTGCTCAAAACGACTATTTGTTGGGAAATGAAATAGTAGGTTTCCACTGGCCAATATAAAAGAATAGGAACTTGTTTGTTGAGATTTAATTTCGTTGATTGATGCAACAATTATTTAAGGTCATTTCAAACATACACCGGACCGATTGTTTCTTTTTTTTGCGTTTCGGAATCGGCTCAAATTTTCACTGCTTGGATATTATTAATAACTGCTTGGATATTATTAATACAATGACGCCGATGTAGACGGCGGTGTGTGATCCACAAAGGGAGAATACCGCGAGCTCGTATACACGATGATCTTGGACGACTTAGCGTTGTTTTGCATTAGCAGAGGAAAAACAAGATAATAACGGTAAAACGGATGGATGTTCCCCAAAGTATGATTATTGCATATTAATGAATGGTAATAACTCAGTGGAGAAATCATTTGACCAGAACATGAAGAAAAAGTGCGCATTTCCTCTTGAAAATGGCCTTTAAAGTTAGTTCCGCAAGAATGTTTATGATCTGAGTCCGAGTCTTTTTAAAAACATGACCAAATGTGTGTGCGCGTGTGCGTGCGCGTGTTTACATGGTTTAAGTATAGACCATGTATAGAGAGAAATGTAATTAAACGAGTAAATTTCAGTCCGCTTAATTACGTATATAGACCATTAATCATCAAGATACATCAGTTTTGAAAATCAGCAAATCGAGGCAATATACAATATATTTACATGTTTACGTATATATACCTTATAATGTGATCTAAATTCACAAACCTGTTGGTGCAATTTTTAACATTTTTTCGTGTAAAAACATCTGACAAGAATACCATTAAAATTATAATGTGATCTAAATTCACAAACCTGTTCGTGCAATTTTTAACATTTTTTCGTGTAAAAACATCTGACAAGAATACCATTAAAATTGTTTGATAAAGTTTTAGGAGGAAATACATTTAGACTACGTAGAACCCATTTAAGCTAAAATCAAAAGCTCACTTGGTCATTACCAGATGTTTCATCTTTATGATCATTTTCCTTACAACTGAATAAAATAAATACATTTTTTTTCCAGCAAACCTACAGAAATTATTATGTTTTAAAAGTAAAAAGAAACTGAAAAAAAAATGAAAAAAAAATGTGCCGCCAGCTGGGTTTGAACTTACGGCTAAAAGTTTACTCGGTCAATGCTGTATCACCCACAGTACCGATTTTTTTTTTAAGTTCAGTACTCTTATATAACATAATTAACAATTAAAATGGGTATTTTCTATGGATAGTAAACGTAGCTGCCTGTAAAAAAGTCGATGAATGTTATAGCTTTTAGAAACGAGTGGCATCTCAATTGACTTAATGCAATAAATAACATGTGTGCATGTTTGATGATATACAGGCCTTTTCGAACTTGAATACTGGATGCCTAGACAAATCAAACAGATTAGGTCCGGTCACCGGACACATAGCCAGAATGCGCAGTGTTGTGTTTTTTCCGTGGTTTAGCGGAAGCTTCCGAGCACGAATATAAAAATGCCCTCTGGTATCATAATGAGAGATGTACATTGCGGGTTCGAGCCTCACTCGGGGCGTTGAATTCTTCATGTGAGGAAGCCATCCAGCTGGCTTACGGAAGGTCGGTGGTTCTACCCAGGTGCCCGCTTGTGATGAAAAAATGCACGGAGGGGCACCTGCGGTCCTCCTCCACCATTAAAGCTGGAAAGTGGCCATATGACCTATCGAGTGTCGGTGCGACGTTAAAAAAAAACAAAAAGAAAAACATTATGGTAACCTCATTATGCTTAGTGATGTGCTGCATTATGATCTGGGAGATTATGTGTGCTCGCATATCTTAAACTTTGTTAGCTGTTCATGCGTACGAATAAGCACATTCAACCCGTCCAGGAGCCACTTCTGTCAATATCTTCAGCACACAGACAATATAAACACATGGGGGAAGGAGTGTCTACGTTAACCGCATGCTAATACTTCGAGTGATGCATTCACAATGCAGCATGACCGAAAGCAAGATAATGTCATAGACTAATGAAGAAGTAATCATGCTATTAAAATGAAACAATTTAGCATGTATGAATGTAAACATAAGATGCACAAATGGTCATGTAACAATGCGAAATGGGGTGTCAGAAGGATGCATGTGAACATGAGAATCACAAATGCATATATGTAAATCGCAAGATTGAATGTACGAAAGCACAATGCAGTTTTTTCCCTAATTCTGTTCCATAGTGACACCAATGACCTTCTTCTACCATCGAAAGCTGTAAAATTAGATATGCCTAAATTTGCTGACTTAGGAGGCGACCATTTGATATTCTTGGGTCGGGGTTGGGGGCTGGAATTTTTATGAACAAATCTGACTTTGGATTTGCTAGAAGAAAAATTCTGGCTTCAACACCGGCCATAGCTTTATCAGATCAAATGGTTTCAACGTTGTTTGAGAGGTGAATTTTACGCAGAACAGATGGTGAAATATGGCCGATTGTATAAATTTCCGGTCTCGGTCTTGTAAGTATCATTTAAAAGAATTTCTACCCGATTCATAACGAATTGAATGGAAACGATGGGTGCACCTGGAGCGCAATTGTCTCCCTTTTTAGCACATGTGTCCATTTATCTGAGATTTGTGCCGTTTATTCACACACTTTTGTACAGTCCGGCGGGGTAAGGAAATTTTTGTAAGTTTTTGACAATATCGCATCATATATAGTGCTTATCGTGAACAAGTAATTATTAAAACACTTCTTATCTAAAGGGCCACCTTTTAAAAGAAAGCATGTGTATTTTCGTTGAATTATTCGGGTTTGTTTAAGAATCCCCCGCCGGACTGTACAGAAGTGTTTGAATAAACGGCACAAATCACAGCTAAATGAACACATGTGCTAAGAAACGGAAACATTTGCGCTTCAGGTGCACCCGTTGTTTTTATTCAATTCGTTATATATAAACTTTGCTCCCAAATCACTGAAACAATAAAGTCTGTCTCAAGGTCAGATTTCCAAAAGAAAACACACAAAAAAGCTCATTACTGTGAAAACCATTGTCTTATGACGTCTAGAACACAATTTTAGGTCATGTCAGTTCCAGGTCAAGGCATTACAGTGCGATCACAGGTCAAAAAGACTTGCTTTGATTCTGTTTTATATTTTTATATTTTTAAATTCTTACACTTTTGGAATACTTGGTATAAATGTTCTAAAGAAATCAATACTATGTCATGTCAAAATTGTTTTAAAGTAATCCATGCCCTGTCCAATGATGTTCTAAAGAAACCCATGCTATGTCCAATGACGTTCTAAAATCTATGCCATGTTCAACAATCTTCAAGGGAAGTCCATAGCATGTCCAAGTTTCATAGGCTTTCTGCACAGTCGGGAACACTATTAGTCATAGCTCATGAAAAAACGCAGTGGTAAATCATGAAGGAAAAAAAAACGCAGAGAACAACTTCCCAATGCAAAATGGCAGATAGTATTATTAAGTACCGCTCAGACTTATTAGTTGATTCTAACCGAGTTATAAAGTGGTTCGGACATTTAAATTGAAGTTGCTGGCGAAGAAACAAATTAAGACTTGGTACTGTTTTATATATTTTTTACTACAATGAAAGCTTAACAATAAATAGTACAGAGTCGAAATTAAAGATCTATATAAATAAATAATATGCAGATACCCGGCTGAAAAACAAGGACGAATTTTGTTTTCGTTATATGTACGTCATCAAAAATATTCCGATATTTTTTCAGTTACAACTTTACCACAGTTTGATAATATAGAATTTAAAGACCCTTTTGGTTACCTGGTTTGCGTTGCTTCATCTGTTGTTATTGTTTTGTTGTTTTTTTTGTGCTTGATGTTTTTAGATTTATTCAAGATGTACATTACACTTTAAGTAAAAGTTCTACATTATAAATGTGAAAGTAAGCCCAAATGTCACTTTGTATGCCAGTATAGCTAGTCATCAAGGTATGTCCTCGTTGTACATATTCATATTCCTCAGGCTCAGGAAACTTTGATAACAATCAAGAACATACAACATAATATATATCTATTTTGCCTTCTGTATTTTAGCAGCGGAAGCTCGTTTAAACCAACATAGTCAATAACGGATGATAGAGACTTTCATAAAGACAGCTGTATATTTATTGCACCTGCATGCTAGTTAGTTGTTCATGCCTGGACTCTGGCATCTGGTAGTTGTTCATGCCCAGACTCTGGCATCAATGTGTATGAAATGCATGCGTGAACTTTGTTTACCCTAAGAACTACGGTAACACGTTCTAGATGCACACAGCTTGTCTTTATAAATTGTACTCTTCATTGTGAAAAAACAGCTGCTTAATAGCAAGTTATTTATTCACACTAACACCTTCTAGTCAGCCGAGAATCTACATATTTATACATAGTCATAAAATCATACAAGAAAACTGAATACACAAAAAAATGACTAAAGATAGATTAAACATGATACTAACACACTTTGTAGCACACTCAAATATTATTTCCGGTTATACATCAAATTGTAGTACTAACACACATTGTAGTACACTCAGATATCATTTTCGATTTAAGTCAGATTATACTTGTTTTACACTGATACTAACACAACTTGTAGTTACTCAAACATTATTTCCAGTTTAAAATAAATATACTTGTATTGTAACGATACTAACACACCTTGTAGTACACTCAAACATTATTTCCGAATTTAACAGCAGAACACGTACTTGTATTACAACGATACTAACCCCCTTGTAATACACCGAATTTAACAGAGCAGATATAGTGATACTAACACTTGTAGTACACTCAAACATTATTTCCGAATTTAACAGCAGAACACGTACTTGTATTACAACGATACTAACCCCCTTGTAATACACCGAATTTAACAGAGCAGATAGTGATACTAACACTTGTGGTACACTCAAACATTATTTTCAATTGTACACCAATACTAGTATTAAACTGATACTAAAACACATTGTATTAAAAACTTATACATTATTTCCAGAATTTGATATACAATGTACATCACAATGTACATCAGATTATACTTGCTTTAAAGTTACTAACACACCTTGTAGTACACTCATACGTTATTTCCAAAATATACATCAAATTGTACTTGTATTACAATGATACTAATACACCTTGTTATACACTGAAATATTATTTTCTGTTTTAGAAAAGATACAGTTATATAACACTAACACTATCAATAACACCTAGGAAAACACTCAAACATTATTTTCGGTTATAAGTTTCCAATCCAATAGAGATTACACTGTAACGTTAATGTGTTAACAGATAAAACTACAATATCAGTCTTATTGATATTTATGGGTTAGTAACATCCCAATTATTTGTTTTATACATCTCCGAAATATTAGAAAGTATGTAGAATGCGATACATAATAGGCGAAATTAAGCATGATATTCAAATATGAAAGGCAACGAAGCAATTGTCAACTGGATATTTTAAATGTCTTGTTTTGTAGAGATATTACTTACATTTTTATTTGAGCTTAAAGCAAAATTTACAATTCAAACAAAACAAACAAACAATTCGCCAGACGGAAGATACCGATTTTTCTCTTATGAATTATAAATGCATGCTAGCAGAGATATCGAGTTTTGAATAAATGTATCCAACAATTTCAAATATGCTCCATAGCTGATAGCTGATAGCTTGTATTGAAATGGGAAAGAAGATCATAAGTAATTTGTACGTAATTTGTTGAAAACGTTAGCGTTTTCTTTATTAAATTTCAGATACCCCTTTAAGACACGAATAAGTATATCAAAGTTTAGACTGAAAATATCAATTTTACAAAAAGGACATTTGTCTGAATGTTGTCATATACAAAATATTTGCACACAGGGTGATCTTACTCCGCTTATACATTAAAGAACTACAAAGCAGGCACAAAAATCTGTATAAAATACAAAAATAGAAAATAAAACACGAAATATCAATTTAATAGCATACACACTGGTGAAACATGCAAAACGTTATTAATTGAAACAGAATTGCAAAAATATTTGAAGGGTTCTCATAGAGTGAAATTGATCCGTTTCCTGTTGATGGTAAACACAAGTCACAGTCTGATATCAAAGCATCTGAACGTTTTCAAGACAAACAGCAAATCATAACAAATGAATCATATTCTGTGAAGTCATTGATATTCGTTCGGGGATAATTTCTGTTCATTTTCCTGTTTGAAACAACTGTAAACAATTAACGAACAAGATAGTCCACACATATTTGCAGTCCACAAATTCAAATAGCCATTTGGCCATAAAACTACAAAATAAATGATATCAACCATAGTGTAATGTTTTCTTTTTAAACCCATTTAATTAGGACAATTTGATTACCACAATGTAAACAAAACAGTTTGGATCGATAACAGCGCAGCAGCAACAAAATCAGTACCAACAACAACAACGATAAATCGGTATCACATTAGCCAGAATCCTTTAACTACTAAGAACAGCCTGTACATACTACATTCTAGTAAATGGAATGAAAAAAGAGTAGTGCTTTTGAATGTTTCGAATGTGTGGGGACTGTTCAAAATAATACTTGGGAAAGATAGAACAGCCACGTGACAATGGAAAAGCGGTCTTGTTTTCTTTATCAATTATGAATGATCTCAAAATGGCTGGGTACCGGAGCAGAACATTCTATTTTATTCATTTGACAGTAACTTAAAGATAATTCTATAGATCCTAAAACACTGTTTTAAATAGTCGAAGGAACGAGGCCAAATACTTGGGGCATAAAAGTGAATATTGTGACTGCGAAAAACATTATGTCAACTACATAGAATGTTGATATTAATTTACAATGGTTCGCTATGTCATTTAACATGAAAGAAAAATCAAATTGGACCTTTTTCCAACAAGTGATTATGCATAGCTTCAATTCTATCAGTTTACTTTTCAAAAAATCATAGATCGATATGTCAACATAATGACCACTTTGATAACATGTGTTTGATATCTACTTTAACTTATGTCTAAAATCATTGAATTGTCAATTCAAGAGATCTCCATATTGCCTTTATTTTTTAAATGGTAGTTATTCCTATAACAAGTGTTTCTATTGTAACGAAAACATTTCGTTTATAAGGTCGACTTTCGAAACTCGTAAGTTTAGTGTATGCTAAAATATAAAAAAGACAGTAAAACCCAATTTTGTATCTTGTCATATTTCAAATACACTTAAACTCTTGTGACAGTTTGCCGTTTAAATCGCCTATGGAGAACGGGTCAGAATACTATAATCAATGGTCTAGGTGATTCCCCTTACCCTTAAAACAATATTAAATATGAGATTTCTTTTTCCAGATAAGAGTGTTCAGCCTTACAAAGAGAAATTAGTCACAGGGGAGAGGACAAATCTGCCCTCCAACTGTGGGCCTAGGCATTGTCATGCAAAATATGAACATATTTAAGACCAGTCAAACCCGACGTTGTTGTTATTCTTTTGTCATTATTTCAATATGACGACTTTGTGAAACGGTCTTGTGACAGTTCTGCCTTTTGACAATATCGCCTTCGTAAGAGAAACAAAATGCATGCAGGAACTTCTTTATGGATTGTAATTATTTCGAAATTATAATACACGGGCGATTCGGATTTTTCACGGCAAATGGAACCTTATTTCGGCCCATAGTAAGGAAACCATGGTAGCCACTCACACGTATACATATCCTTCTGTATTTTAGAACATTTTCAGACTTTTTTTGCTATAGCTCGTGCTAATGACAAGTTTTCGTTCGAATTAAGTCTCCCACTTTATAGCAATCATCAGTTTTCAGAATTTTTCACGGACATGTTCGGTGTTCTCTTGGTTGTTAATGTTTCTTGAAAAAAGCCTTAAGCTGCGCAGATTAAATGATGCTTCCCACCTATAAATAATAGTACTTTTATAAAGATTTGACCCTCCCTGCAAATCCAATACACCTGTTTGAAGATGCATTGCCCGAATATACGCTTTAATTCCAACGCATTTTTAGGGTTTTCTTTGCCAGTTTCCATCCAGTGTAATATTGCAATGACGCTACAAAGCAATGTACGTAACACCAATACCAGTGTCAGACGCAGATATTTACTTTTGACACTCACTGGTCTTTATTCTCTTGACATAAAGTTGTTTAAATAGGGGATATCAAATGGGCGTCTTTTCACAGAGTTCAATATCTTCAGTCTGGAAAGGCACAAATATAATATTCCTTTTATCATATGTAATCTCTTCCTACTTAAACATCAAAATTTCGTCTTTCCTTACCTATAGAACAAGTCAATTCGACCAACGTATATACTGCATGATTTTAACGAACCTACGCATTATTAACAGAACACCTCTGATATGAAACCAAAATGAAAAAATAACACAAAATCACAATAGTAATAGATACAT
This sequence comes from Mercenaria mercenaria, assembly GCF_021730395.1. Lineage (NCBI taxonomy): Eukaryota > Metazoa > Mollusca > Bivalvia > Venerida > Veneridae > Mercenaria > Mercenaria mercenaria. Next base: position 44,447,467 of record NC_069368.1, read on the forward strand.
AAAACAAAATGCTACAGACAAGTGTAGACTGAAAATAGGGGCAACGCCTCAAAATAACAAGTTATTCATTTCTGTCCAAACAAACTGATAAAAAAATTGTATTTTAATTCCAGACGAATTAAAACTCGAATATAAAGTATTGTTCATGTTACAATGCTCGATTTGAAGCTTAAGGTCACATTTTGATAGACTCTATGCACAGAAAAGTGCTTTCTTTTGCGACAAAAGGAATTTATCAGTTCCATTTGATCATTTGGAGCTACATGTGAACTAAAGATGAATTATGTTAATATGAATAATATTTTACAGCGTGATATCTCTGTAAACAAGGAAGAAATGAAAGTATTTAAAAAAAAATATAGAAGACATAACTCTTGAGGCGTGCCCCTTTGTCATACATGTAAAACAATGATTAAAACGATGCCATTCTAAGACATGACAATAATAAACATTTTTCCCACTGTGCTTGCGCATGTGTTATCAGCTTTGTCCTGTACGTATAGTGATTATGTTGTGGAGACAAAAAGTCTAAAATCGCCAAAAGAAACAAAAAAAAAACAATAAATAAATAAAATAAAAAAAAAAAAGCTCAGCAAGAAAGTTTCCTTTGTAATTTTTGAAAATAGCAGATATAATCTGAATAAAAATGGAAGCCGTCTGAATGAAAGAGAGATACGAATCCATTAGTAGACAAAAACAAACAAATTATTAGTCCAGGAATATGGCTGTTCAGTTTAAATTGGTATTACCATTTACTCAGCTATATCCATTAGTTCTTGGTTGTTTTTTCACACATCAGATATGTTCATTTATTTACTAATGCCGCTATGTTATATTAGCTATGATTAAATTCCATATAGAGAGTTTAGCCACCACCTAACCAGTAAATTTAGCTAGTGACAGAAAGTATTTGTTTAGACGATTTGTCAATTGTTTTCGCGAAATTAGATTTTTTCGTATTTACTTACTGTATAAAAGTAGTTCTATATTTCACAAAATAACCACTGTATCTTTCTATGTAATTGCTGTCAAAATATGTCATTTAATGCTATCACACTCTGTGTAATATTTGTGATGCATGTATCTTTTCTTTCATACTTTAAATGATAATGATACAAAATATATTATCTGATACAGGAAATTCCAATTGTAGTTAAAAACTGCATAAACCCTTACAGAAGGTAAACGTCTTTCATTAATTGTAAAAGTAGCTGTGACCGATGACTCACTCATTACATTGCTTTGCAATTAACGAAGATAAAAAGGAAGCGTTCATAATTTCAAATAGCTTTGATTTTACCGATCACTGTCATAAAAAAACTTTTGCCCTTCAAAGGATTTCATGCTGGTCAAAACATATAGGGTAGAACCAGTCGTTTAATGTAATGGGCTCGTGATATTAAGGCTATATTCGTACAATTATTTATTCCATCTTACTTTGGCATCATTCGGCCATTCGAGTAAATGACTTCTGATGAGAAAATAACACAATACAACGAAAAATGCCAATTGTTGTTACGAGTCCAGTACCTTACAACACAGCCTTAAAACACAGACATCTGTGAGTTGTTAATAATCAAAAATGAATACTATCGGGGGTATTTACAATACAACAGAAATTCTGCTAATGAAAATCTAGATTTTATACCTTATAACATAAAAATATGTTTCATATATATTACAAACTACATTTTGTTTCTTCTTACTTTAAAACCTCAAACTCAATGCAATTACATGGTTTGAACGTTTGAATCAAAATTTAATAATTATCACGAAAGTTCTTTTCCCATTTTAAAATATTTGACGTGTCGCAACAGGCATTTCATCTACATTAATTTATGCACTTTGGTAAATAGACAAAACAATCGCAAATATGTAAATTATAGTAAAATGAGGTTGAAAAATTGATTCAGTTAAACATAGGCAGTAAGGTTTTGAAAATACAACGGTGTAGTTTGCTTAACATAAAATTTATGAATAAAGCTTCAGAGATTACATATAAGATAAAACCTTAGATAGTATTCATTAATGATTTGTAACAATTAAAATCTATTTTCCGGGTTTGGTATGACTTCTCCGCATCATCATTCTGGAGCGTGTCTCTTCAACCGTGAAAGCAGCCTGTTCATTTTCGGGGTAAGCACCGTTCAAGTTTACAGGCCCGCAGTCGTCGTCATACCACCAGCCGGCATTATTTTCTGCTGCACAGTTTCTGTCAGATACTTTGTCATTATCGTTGTCAAATGTAGAAAACTCTTTAAGTCTGGAGTTCACGAAGCCAAATGAAGGCGGTCCAACACGGAGACTTCCTGTAACGGCATCAACAAAACTACAGATATCACAATATCGAATACAAAATTGTCTCTCTAGACGTAAAATAGTACTGTGCTTTAGACAATGAGGATCTTCCTAGAAATTTTATACAGTATAGCCTTCAGCACAAAACAATAACAGCTGTGGAAACAAAGAAAGCAATCCGACAAGATAAAAGAAGTTTCTTTTCCATTTTATTTAATGATCTTTAATTTTTCAACGGTTCTGCCAAACACTTTGTCGTTTAAACAATTTGCGACCATTAAGAAAGACTATAAATTGTTATGTTAAATAAATAACAAATAGTTACTATCCCCCGCAAAAAGTGACGGGGTGTAGTTTTTGCATTGCATGTCCGTCCGTCTGTCAAGTCTCAATAATATCTTGGAAACGTGGAACAGCACTGAATTTACATTTAGCGTATTGATATTAACTCATACGTGAAATGAGTAATTGCCCCTGATTTTGTTAAAAAAATATCATTTATTGCTTCTGTCTCTGCAGTATTATATAATTGTTTGTCTATATAATTTGTAACAGTTTGTTTTAATTGGAGGAAAGTTTCCTGCAAATGTTGTGAAACTGACAAGAATACAAGAGATGTTGTTCTTGACGAAGTTCCATTCCGTCATAGTGGTTAGTCACATTGAGTTGATACTTTGTGTGGGTAGTGGGTATCAAGTCAGTTAAATTTTCTTGTTTCATAGGTGTTTTGAAGAAATAAAACCTATACATTTCGAACATTCGTGTGCGGCATTTAGGACTGTTGTCCTCGGTCTTTCAACAGTTCGTTCTTATTGTCTTCCCTAATACCTACCTCTGGATAATAATTTTGACTATTCAAAAATAACATGACATCAGTGTAAAATGCAATGATAATAGACAGTAATTCCACCGGTGTCTGTGAGAAATTCAGAACTATTTTCCCGATGTAGCAAGGGTCGCATTGTTGTTCAAGGTAATTGTTGCCTAGATACATTACATATAACCGTTTAATTTGCTAAGGTGCAAAATGACAGAGATTCGATTGTAACAGAAACAATTGTTCATCTCGATATTAAACGGTAATTCGAAATAAGCATTTGGATGGGGAGCGGTCTGGTGCACAATAATATTTGACACTTGAACATTATGATTCATGTTATTATTTCTATGGACAATCGGAGATAATACAATCTTATTTCAGTTGAAACATTTTGATTTAAAGTGGTGTGTGTCGGTCGACCTCGTTGTAGCTACAGATTGGTTTTGAAATGAGTTTTTGCACGTATTCTCCCCCTCCGGTATAGATTTCAAAAAAAAAAATGTTGAACTTTACACGGAAGTATACTGATGTATGTAAAAGATTTCCGTGGGTTGCCGAAAGACTACACATTAACTGATTAGGAACCTCTGTTTACAGTAAAAACATGGCGGAAGTTACAAAAAAAACAAGTTGTACCTCTTGAAACGACAGGTGGGTCTGTTCCCATCGTTAGCTTATAATTCCGCCCTTGGATACCAAAGCCTCGATATTCCTCAGATCTGCTCTCTTCAGCCTTACTGTTGGAACCTGTTCTATAGTACTGATCGACATCGAGGAGTATGTTGGTGTAACCTTGGTCAGCTATTTCCTTTATATACTTTAAACCTAAATGCGAAGTAATTTTGAGACATTAATTTTAAACTGTATATAACTAAACCAATCATGGCAAAGCGTCTAGGTGCATATTCTAAAATAGGTCCACTAACCCAGTGAGATTAGTTTTGATGCTGCTTTATATACACACCCAAATTGTGCTATACATTCGTAATGGTATTTGCATTTATATTCAATTTTTTTTATTATGTCTCAAAAACCTGCAATGATTTTTTAACTGATTGGGACAAGAGAAGCTATATATTCTCTCTGTGAAAGCAAACTGGATCTCGCGGATACAATGAATTTATGGCGAAAGTGTGCATAAAGGAATATAATTAAATTCAGAACAGCTGACTTTCCCAAGGCGTGGATCAAGTGCACAAGTCGACTGAGAAGTGACATATTCTCATTAAAGTTGCACCAAACAAATTTTGGCAAAAAAATCGTATTTTTTTTTCAAAATTCAGACCTAAAAATGCACCAGAGGTCACCATTACATACCTATATTTCAAATATTTCCAGGGATGACTTCCTGACTACCCAAAGAGGGATACCCTTCTCCCGTACCTCAAAATTTAGACCCAGAAATGCATTTCATGCCTATATTTCAAATATTTTCAGAGGGAGACCCACTGAACCCACACCTAACACGACTTGAGTGCCCCCTCCAATACCTACAAACTCTTGAGGTTATGCTCCTCTCCGAGGACGCCTTAGTTCTAAACTGGTGTCCCCTCAATCAAATATTTCTGAATCAGGGCCTGTTCCAATAGGTGGGATCATCATCTGAACATTTTTTATGCCGATAAAAGGGCCTTTAGTTTTTCTTATATATTTTTATCGGTCTTTAATCTATAATCAACATAATCAATTTTGCTGGGTTGTTTTTAACGTAATCATAATTTTCAATTGCAACTTAAGTTTTTTTTTCTAATTTTTAAGAAAATCACGCACACTGTAAACTTGAAAAGTTTGGTTCGTTTTTTTTTTTTTGTAAACGTTTCTGAGGCAGAATTTGACACAAGGAATTTCTACAAACGCACAGAGTCCATTCAGTACTGTGTAGTAATGATAAAATCGATAAGAAGTTCCCTTGGAATCATAGAACGTAAGCAACAAAAATATGAAAGACTCTGTTTGACTGAGTTTTAACAGCCATTGCTAGTGGGATTGGGGGTGTTTCTCTCAGGATCAGACCCAGTCACTTTAAACTGGTTGCTTATCATGGTTCAAAAGACTCTTTTCTATAGATTTGATTAATATAACTCTGAAATACAAATTATTCCTATTGCAAGCTGGGGCACATTAAAAATATTGTAAAATTATACTTTTTGTTACAATTTTGGTGAATCACACAGTTACATAATGTTCTGACAATGAGTGCGTGTGTTTTCCGGAAGTCATATATAGACAGCGTTCTACGTGTCAGGTCGCTGAGAATAAATATACGCTTGGTGTAAAGCAGGACATGATCAATGGGAGACTTTGGTCAGTTATCTTCCTGTCATACTCTCTTAAAGTAAGTAGGCCCTTTCATTTGGATTACTCTGTTCTTATCGCTATGTAATTTGTAACAATATGATGTAAATGAAGTTATTTATCATCATGACTGTTGATTTAAAAATGCCTTCAACTACATCGTCTATTAACACTCAAGTGTCTAATTTTGACATTCCAGACATTAATTTAACAAAAATTCAAGATATCTTATACCTTAGAACTGACATATTTCATAGGCAAAACAGCAGTAAAGTCAGAGGATTCCAAATGATGGGACCTGCTTACAATTTTATTATCTTGGACATAATCCAATAAGGGAGACAATTTGAAACTCATCAATGTCCCTCATTGGAATAGTACGGTCGGAAAATAAGGTGTTACCAAAAACTTTTGTTTTTACTTTAAAGACTCAGATGAATTATATGCCTCTTTTCCAAAAATAGGATACATGAATGTTTTTAGCGGAGTAGCTATTTTACAGTTAGAGGCCAAAGTGAGGCTAACCTTCAAACTTGTTATCCGCGAAAAGTTCGGACAACCAAACCATAAAAGAACTTTCATTTTTGTTTCTTTGTACTTCAACATACTATTTTATCGAAATCACAGTTTCATCTGCATCCTCTATAAAATAGTGTTTTTCTAATACCTTCATTTACTTTTTTTGAAATATTATGGCCAAAAATTTGGACGCCAATTATATTTCAACTACCATTGCTGCCTTCCCAGCTCCTGCAACTATGCATGCATGCCATAAATTCAACGATACATTTGTTTTAAACAAGACTTACCTAGCCAGAACTCGTCGAATTCGCCATGTATTTTTCCAAACCCATTTTCGTATTCGGAGAAGTTTCGATTAAAACTGACGTTACCATCGAACCCATTCTGAACTTTACTATCGTACCGGTTCTGAAACACCTGCAAATAAAATTCGACTGCATCTTTAATCCAGTTCTGAAATACTTGCAATTAAAATCGCCTGGATAGGTTTTTAAAAAAACTGCAGATAAAATTCAACTGCTCCAATTAATTGCGTGACCTTCACCTTGACGTGGGTCAAAACAATGTACCCAATCATGGGTATCAATAATATAATATAATATATATGTAATCTCCTAAAGCGTATCTAGTTGCAGGAAGCCTATAATTAATATGATCTAGTTGCAGGAAGCCTATGATTAATATGATCTGGTTGCAGGAAGTTTGTGATAAATATGATCTAGTTGCAGGAAGCCTTTACAATTAATATGATAATGAATTTATCACCTATATTCAATTCCTTTGCCAGGGAATTTTAACACTAGTAGTTTAAGGTCACATTAAACAAATGAGGGAAATTGTGTTCCAAGTATAGAAATGCTGTGTTTTGTACAAGGGGAATATGCATTACGCACGTGTTTAAGTCTATAACAATGCATTAAAACATTTGTAAAATGTTTTATAGCATATGTATGAAGCGTTGTTTAACATTTAACCTGCTAAATTTCTTAGATGAACTGGTCCATCATTCAATTTGGGCTGTGCCATTTATTATACAAAGGGATGTTAACTGAAAAATTACTGACTGAATAGCGGACAGCGCAAACTATGATCAGCCTGCAAAGGCAAAATCACTTGCCACCAGCAGGCTAAAGGCTAAAAGTTAAAGTCCTCAAGAATTTTGCTGTAAGACATGAACACCAATGCGTACATACCGTCCAGCCTCCGCCTCTATGTGACATATCACAGAACACTTGCAATGTTTTCTTTGATTTCCAAAGTGTGATTAGATATGGGCCACTTTCTGCGTCAGGGCGGTTATGTAATATTTCTAAACAGTCTGATTCTGTAAACGAGATGAAAAAGAAAATTTAATAATGCGTTGATTTTTTTTAACCAAAGCAAAAACAGCTAGTAAATATAGTAATTGTCTATTTTTTTTTAAACTTCACGTCAATACAGGGTTGTATAAAGCCGGTATAACATTAGATATTGACCCCGTTGAAAATTGAACCCATTGATCAAAATTCAATATTAAAATGTTAGCGGGATCAAGTCTCAAAGTTGAAAAAGGACCTTTTGATCAAAATCTAATGTTGAAATGTTGACGGGTCAATTCTCAAAGTTGAAAAAGGACTTTTTGATCAAAATCTAATGTTGAAATGTTGTCGGTGTCAATTCTCAACGTTGAAAAAGGACAAAAGGACCCATGGGGTCTATTTCAATGGGGTCAGTATTAAATGTTACCCCGGCAAGCATTATTTGTAAGCTTAAGTAGGCTGAAAAGGAATCTTTAAATAAAAGGACAGTATCAATAGATAGAAGTAGGTTTCTGTCATATTCTTATCTTAAATTTATACGGCACGTGTATATTTACTTTACACAGACAATAACGAAAACCTTGCTGTATAGCTATGACATATAAACAGTTACAGTATTATATTCCACGTTCTTACGAATATTTTAAATGAATTCGCCAAACATATTTTCAATGTTTCGAAATATTATTGCTAATATATTTGTCGAAAAAAAAAATCAAAACATAATATTTATTCAATAAAAATACCGAATATTCAAAAACTATATATTGATTCGATATAAAAAATATTGATCAAATGAAAATTTACTGATTCATTCAGCTGGAAAATAATATATTGAGTATAAAATATTGTGCGTTTTATTCGACATGGCGGGGCGGAGTTAATCTCTGACTTATGCAAATAATGGTAATTTCCAAAAACGAGCAAAATAGATAGAGCAACATAATTGTTTAATTCCGTAATCTTCGGTGAAAGATTCGGTAAATTTCAACGCCTCATTAGTTACATGTACTACATCCTGTACAATAATGCTGCGGTTAGTCTCAAAACCCCACCCCGCCAGGTCAAATAAAACGAACAATAGTTTTGTTAAATATTGCTTTTATAACGGATTTCAATGGTTCGTGCTAATTAGTATGATAGGTTGCAAGGTATGCTTATTGAGGTCAAAGGGAACTAATTGAATTTCCAACATAATGGTTTGATGCCACCTGACAAGTCTTATCATAAAACAGCAATAAAGAGGTCTGTAGGTTATTACGTTTTGGCCCTTTTTACTCTTTAAACTAAAGTCGTTTACCAACATTCCGGCAATGATTTATTTTTATTTTTTAATACCATGTTCTATGGCAATTAACGCGTATTCCATTTTCATTTTGGCCAGAAACATAAATTAGATAAAAATCCATGAATGGGAGACCACTTTACATGGTTAATATTATACGCGTCTGAACTCCTTACGTATTTTCAGCCAATCCGAAACATTGCAAGTTTCTTCCTGTCGACAGGCAAAACGTTATCAGAGGACTTTCATGTTAATTTGCATAATCCAATAACATTTGTTGTTACAAATTAAAGCAATTATCCATGCTGTCAATTGTACTAAATAAATAAATTTTAACACCATATATTTTTATTGATATATTCAATATCTTTTATCATAAGTGAAGAGACATCAAATCAACTAGAACACAGTCATGTTTCGAAATAATGAACATGTATTTTTATTGAATCAATATGTTTATATTTCTAGTATCAATGTTTTCATCGACAGAAACTTAATGTCATAGAACAAATATTTGAGAAATTAAATATTGAGCACACATTTTGTTATTTTGTGAAAAACAATACTCACTACGAAATATTGCAACGTTTGAAGAAAAAACATATATAACAAAGGTCTCCAGATGTTTAAGTAAAAGATCAAAAAAAAAAAAAGTTCTCTTATAAGCTCCTCATGAACTTTAAGTCATTATCGGATATTTTGACCATGAATTCCTTCCCTGTTTGCCAAATGACGAAATCTGGAATAGATTTATCAAGCTTGCAAATGTTAGAAGAAGAAGAGGGAGAAATTCCGCCATATATGAATCATTTTGCAAGTGCATCTTGGTAAAAATAGATTTTTCTCACTTAAAGGGATTGTAGACCAGACTTTGGCTAAAATTATCTTTCTTTAAAACTGAAGATTACTCATATCATGAACTTTTAAACACGAGTTTTTGTTTCTAAACTAAATAAATAAATGAGCCGTGCCATGAGAAAACCAACATAGTGGGTTTGCGACCAGCATGGATCCAGACCAGCCTGCGCATCCGCGCAGTCTGGTCAGGATCCATGCTGTTCGCTAACAGTTTCTCCAATTTCAATAGGCTTTAAAAGCGAACAGCATGGAGCCTGACCAGACTGCGCGGATGCGCAGGCTGGTCTGGATCCATGCTGGTCGCAAACCCACTATGTTGGTTTTCTCATGGCACGGCTCAAATATCAAAAAGAAGAAAAATATATGACTTAGTCGGGAATTGATCTCGGATTGGCTCGGCAATAAAACACTTTCTTTCCATATAGACGAACACATCGCAAAGTACTTGGTTTAAACGTATTTTATTTCCCAATATGTACATTTCAAATGAGCGAAGTACTTAACCGGCCGCTCACAGAAAGCTTTAGATTTAAGGCAGTTCTTCTTTGACGCCACGTGACAAACGCTTTTCTATTTTGAACGGACCAGTTATTAAAAACAACTTATTAACATGCGATTCCATATAATATAACCTGTCAGTTACTAAGTTACAAATAGAAAAAATGGAAACTCCACAGGCCGCTCAAAGCCTTCTTGAGAAATATACATGTAGCAATTTTTCTCGATATTTTAAAATTTTCATTTTTCGTACTATATGTAGGTTAGTCCCTTTAACCATGCTAAGATGTATGAATCAATTTTTCTGATGCCATGTGAATTTATTTTAGTTACTTTAAACAATTCTTGGTCAAGGGAACACATTTACAAAGCAAGGACGTCTTCCATTCATGGTATCTCCTCAAGGGATATTTTTTTGTGTGTAATTTTCTACTTTGTACATTGTTGCTCTTTAGATTGCATATAAATCAAGAAACTTCAATTGCGAATAGCTATTTGTACAGATTGTTTCTAAATAAAAATATCTTTCATCAAGTTCTTTTATTATATCTTTTGTGTGTTTTGCGGACAGGTTGGTGGTTCCATCCGGTTGCCCGCCCATGCCTAGGATAATGCTAGAAGGGGCACCTGGGGGTCTTTTTCAAGCATAAAAAGCTGCAAAGTCATTACATAAGACATAATTGAGCCGTGCCATGGGAAAACCAACATAGTGGGTATGCGACCAGCATGGATCCAGACCAGCCTGCTCATCCGCGCAGTCTGGTCGGGCTCCATGCTGTTCGCTAACAGTTTCTCCAATTCCAATAGGCTTTAAAAGCGAACAGCATGGAGACTGACCAGACTGCGCGGATGCGCAGGCTGGTCTGGATCCATGCTGGTCGCATACCCACTATGTTGGTTTTCTCATGGCACGGCTCATATGATTGTGTAGTTGGGACGTTAAAACCCGGCAAAAATAAACAACAAAAAATAACGAATGTGTGAAAGCTTATCTGAAAACGAATGGGCATCATTTTAAAAATATTTACCAAGGATTCCAGGCTTCGAGTAACTGACAGGTTCGCTCCCCGTGTGTTCGTTTTCTAGTCCTGGCATATCATCATGCTTATAGCGACACCCAGTGCACTCGCGGGTGTCTGGTTTGAAGATGAAACTTTCACATACACTGTTAATGTGACACATAATGCCACATGCTCCAGGATCTCGTACTTCTGCTTCGGAAGCGGTCTCATTCCGTATGCACCTCCCATTCGTCTTTCCACTGGATTCGTATTTTGTCCAAGTTATATTAACACAGAAAACGAATCTACGCTCTATTGCAAAAATAAAGACAAAAAGAGTCAACACGTTCTTAACTATGTTTTCCATGGCTTTTATCTTATATTTGTAGTCCTTAAATACTTAACAATGAGTTTGAACTATAACAGCCTGTAACTTTATTTCCGAAAGAGGTATGAAAGTATTCCTGACAAATTCAAGAACTAACAGGCAGGCAAACTACTGTTATGACAGACAGTCACTAATTTGTGCAACGTCATGTTACCGTAGTTCTTATATTTTCAGCCTATGTTCTGTTCAGAAATATAACCTGATTTATCTGATCGATATTCGAATATGTGTTCTTAGAAAGAAAACAATAATTCACTTTTGTCATGTACACAGATAAAATAGCTTGAAGAGATAGATATTTTTGAAATATTTATCACTCTGAAAACAAACTGGCATTCATTTTAGGGGTCAATATTATAGATGATGTTTAACATATGTTAGAGGTAATTTAAAAAAAAGTAAACAGTATTTCACAGGCTTTTGAGAAATGTTTGTGTAATCTTTAGTAGATTTTACGCCAGGAATGACCATCAAATTGGCAGCCAGAGGAGATATATGTGATATGTGAAAGAAATTTTGAATCACTTGTTCAATATCTAAATGTTAATATTTATACATGGTATAAGATGCAATATTTCACAAGTTGCATAGCCACGAGTGTAAATGTAAGATATGGTTTTCATGAATGAAAAATAGTTTGATTTTTCATGTTAAACAATTTTTCTTTTTTATTTCATGTTTTGACTAGATTTAACCATTTTATAGTTTCTTACCACTGAAAAATATATCTGATAAATTTCTGTTATTCATTGAAAAACATGTAATAAAACATGATTTTGTTGCTATCTGTATCAAACATTTGGAACATTACGGTAAGAATGGAACTTAGACGTGAAGCAACATATTATAACACTTCTGTATGCTCTATGTATATGTACATGTTTTATCTTGAAGGGCTGTATTGTTAGTCTAGTCTCTATGGCTGTCATCAAATATCTAAAATCAGCTTTGAAATGCATTTGAAATGTAGGTATTTGCTAACGTTACTGTCTAGTCTAGACATTTGCGCAGTGTCTAACTAACAGACACCTTTAACGTCAATCGTCTATATAATTATTTTATTGATCATGGCACCATCCACTTTATATGTTTGTTCATTACCTTATGGGAGTTGGCATCCCTTCCTTTAAAATAAATAGTCAGATTATTTAAAAAAAATCTCTACTGGGAACAAACTACTTCTGGATTGGTTCATCTTTAAGATTCTTCACCAGATAACATTGTTTTGAAATAAATATTTCTTTTATTATACAACTGTGGATCCGTTGTTTTCTCTGTTCAAAGCTATTAAAGAAATAGAAGATGTTTGTTTGTTTTCAATGTGAAATACATTGTCACCGATTATGGAGACAATTATGATATTCAAGGCGGATATTGTGAACATATTGAATTATCTCCCTTATCGGTAACTATATATTTCAATATCACATTGAAAACAAACAATGTTTCTTTTTATATTATGCTAACTTGTGAATATAAATGAATTTTCCGTTTATTACATGCTTACAGATTTAAATAAGACCGATACTTTATGACGAAATTCTGATTTATTAAGGCTACCGTGTGACATTAAAAATCTGCGAGATACTTACATGGACACTTATGCGCAGTGATAAGGAATATTGGTAATCAGGTCCGTGAAATCAACACAGTTTGTAACAGAGTTACCAACGTTCCACGTCTAGGAACATTTTTTACAAAACATATTGCTATTAAAGTAAGGTGTGTGTGCGGCGAGGGGGGGGGGGGGGGGGGGGAGGGCGGAGGGTGTGGGGCGGGGGGCGGAGTGTGTGGGTGGGTGGGGAGGGGGGCAACATACTAACAATGTATTTAAATCACAACTATATATCATATGACTAATGAAGAAGTTTGAAAATGTCTGTATCAATAATTGGTGAATGCTTTTAAATGTTAATATCTGTATATTAAAGATTTAGTGTAATTGTATGTTTTTAATTGCTAAGAAAAAATAAAAACAAATATAAATAGATATATTATCGTACTAAAAATAAAACAAGAAACGCGGCAATGCCACGAAACCAGGTTTTTAACACTTTTCATAAGAATAAACAAGAGTGTCAGAATGTCACAATATACGCCCGTCACAGCAGATTTCTTTACTCTAGCACCTGTATATAAAAAAAAAATTGTAAGTCCACAAAGAAATCCTTACCAGGTATAGATTGGTCAAAATACACCTCAAAATTGGATGTAACATGCATGTTGTACTACAGAAAAGTGGTCTCGATTTTTCTCTATGTCTAGTAATGAAAAAGTTACAATATAAGCTATTTATAGTAACAATAAAGGGAAGTAATTCTAAAGAAGGGAACTGCGCAAGACACTTCGTCTCATGATGGTGTATAATTGTGCCAAGTTACATCAAAATCCCTCTATGCATGAAGAAGATATGCTCTGGACAAAGTTTTCATTCTTGTATCCTTTGACTTCTAAGTGTGACCTTGACCTTAGACCTAGGGACCTGGTCCTTGCGCAAGACACTCCGTCTTATGATGGTGAACAATTGTGCCAACTTTCATCAAAATCCCTCCATGCATGTAGAAGATATGCTAACCCTAACCCTATTTTTAGAAACAATGACCTTGACCTTGATCCCAGAAACCCCAAAATCAATCCCAAGCTACAACTTTATATAAGTTTTCTATACACCAAGTTTCATCACGATAGCTCATTCCTAAGTTAAGTTATTGACCGGAAACCCTTTTTCTATTTTAAGTAACAGTGACCTTGACCTTGACCCCGGAAACCCCAAAATCAATCCCAGGCTTTGTCTTGATATAAGCTAAATACATACCGAGTTTTATTCAAATATCTTTACCAGAACAAAAGTTATTGACCGGAAACCCTTTTTCTATTTTAAGTAACAGTGACCTTGACCTTGACCCCAGAAACCCCAAAATCAATCCCAGCCTTTGTCTTGATATAAGCTACATACATACCAAGTTTTATTCAAATACCTTTACCGAAACAAAAGTTATTGACCGGAAACCCTTTTTCTATTTTAAGTAACAGTGACCTTGACCTTGATCCCAGAAATCCCAAAATCAATCCCAGCCTTTGTCTTGATATAAGCTATATACATACCATGTTTTATTCAAATATCTTTACCGAAACAAAAGTTATTGACCGGAAACCCTTTTTCTATTTTAAGTAACAGTGACCTTGACCTTGACCCCAGAAACCCCAAAATCAATTCCAGCCTTTGTCTTGATATAAGCTACATACATACCAAGTTTTATTCAAATATCTTTACCGAAACAAAAGTTATTGACCGGAAACAGCAGTTTGACGCCGCCGCCGCCGCCGCCACCGCCGCCGCCGCCGCCCGCCCGCCCGACCGACATCTACCCCAATCTAATAACTCAGGTTTTCGTTGAAAACCTGGTTAAAAAGAATGAAAAGGAAATGAAATGCATGGCATTATGTGGTACTTATGAAACTTGTTCTTGAAATACTTTCGGAAAAACTTAATATCGGTATTGTTCAATGCAGAGCTGCACTACATGTCAACCTAATCAGGCACATAGAACAGATAACATACAACTAAGATATGGGTCCTCCCGCCTAGTTCAATAGGGAGAGCGCAGATCTACGGATCTCGGGATCGCGAGTTCGATCCCCGGGCGGGGCGTATGTTCTCCGTGACGATTTGATAAAACATTGTGTCAGAGATATCATTCGCCCTCCACCTCTGATTCATGGGGGGGGGGGGGGGGGGGGGAGTTGGCATTTACTTGTGGTGAACAGGTTTGTACTTGTACAGAATTCAGGAACACTGGTTAGGTTCCATAACTGAAATACTGTTGAAAAACAGACAAACAAACAAACAAAACAACTAAGATACATATTATAGGGACGTGATTAACTTTTAATAAAATCCCTTTTTTCAAAACTTTTAAGTATATACATTGCTGAATTATCAGACTGAAACAATTCTGGATTTATGCTGTGCGCTCGAGATAATAGGCGAAGCGCTCGAGATACGTTTTCTTCAAACAAGAGGGCTGAGAGTTTCACAGCATAAAGTAGATATGAAACATGTTCCGCCCACACTAGAGATCATGTTTTGTACAAAACTAAAATTGTGGAAGGTCTTAATTCATATTCTTCTGATAAAATGTTTTGCCAAAACAGACAGAAAATAAGCGACTGTGTTTTTAGAATATCAATATGGCATTTAAATATTATTGTGGTTGATAATCTATTCTGAATTCGAACAATCTATTTTGACAAGAAGACTTTCATGGTGTTCACTTAATTTATCTAGAAAAAAGTAAGCCCACTCATGTTGGAGACAACTTAAACAAATGGTAGCTAGTCTACCAAATTACATTGTTTGAAACTGCTTGTTTGATTTTGGAATAATTACACACTATTGTTCTTTGTGTGTCCCTCTACCAAACTTGATAATGTTGATAAAAAGCATAGCCGCCCAGTCTTTGGCTTATTTTCTCTACATGTCATAAGAATGTATATGATTTTTCATGGAACCTTTTGGCTTAGACTGTTCAAACTAATTGATTTGTGAAAAAGCACGACCGTCAGTGGTCGTGACTTGCTTCACCATGTGTATTTTTATTTGTCTGAGCTATATCTATAGCGTTTGACATCATATCTCGAGTGCATGGCATCTTATTTCGAGTGTACTTCAACTTAGTTCGAGCGCATGCAAGTTACCTCGTGCATGCGGCATGTTATATCGAGCACAAGACATAATATTTCGAGCGTACGGTATCTTTTCTCGGAAATATGACATCCTATCTCAAGCGTACGATATATCATCCCGATCGCGCGACATATTATCCCGAACACACGAAATATCAACCAATCCAGATGATTTTATGCAATAAATAATCGCGTGTCCTAAACATACCATCGTATATATGTATTACTGTTAATTAAACATGTATGTTTTTCCCTTGTGCTTATTTTATCGAAGCATGTTTCACATTGAAGCAATACAGCTGAATTTTCTACAAGTAAGTTTTGAATACGACGTTATACGTGTATAGAGCACGCTTCGATTTACTTTCGAAACTGTTATAACCCTAATCTGTAAAGGTCAAATTGAAGATAAAGTCTATTGTGGTTGACATATTATTGTTAATGGTCATCTCTTTATATATGACTCTGCATAATTATGTTGTTCATGTGACAGTATAAAACTATATTTAGCACGTAATGCCGAGCAATTTTTACTTGTTAATGACCTTAAAAAAGAAAACATACGCGCGTACCTCTATAGTGGTCGTGCAAGATACTATCTAGGAAATCGATTTTACAAGGTAAGTGACCTTTTTTCTGCTTCTAGAAAACTGGTTTTGGCGGAAAACTTGTAAGAACGTGGAATATAATTATGTTATTCAAAACAGGACGTATGTAGAATGCTTACATACAGACTGCTGAGACATAATAGTCCATAGAAAGTGTCGTGCAACTCAAATAATTCATGATTTTATTTTACGTCAGTAAATTGAAAATAAAATTGTTTTGTAGACTTCTTCGTTTTTAAATTTAATACAGTTGTTGAGTGAAATTGTATATAATGAATCATCTCACTCGTGATGGAGGTGCATTGAAACCCCTTTTTGTCTGATGTGGATAAGACGGTGTAAGTATTATAAATCAAGTGGGCCTAAATGCAAGAAAAATTAATTTGACCTTTTATAGATATACATGTATCTCTCAATATCAATAAGGCATACACGAAGGACGGATTTATTTTACCTTTTGATTTTTTTTCTATCAGTGCCAAGGTAATAGAAAACAGTGACGTGTAGGTTACTAACCGAGTAGGAGGTGTTCATGAATTGAAAATACCTGCGCTCGTGCGAATCATGACACTGAGAGCGCGTAGCGTTCGAGGTGTTACCACACGAGCGCGGGTATTTTCAATTCATGAACACCGATCTAAGAAGTAAGTAACTGACTTACACAACGTCATTTTAATTTGTTAGTTTTTATTAATTTATTTATTAATAAGTCTTTCTTTCTCCCCGTCAGAAAAAAATGATTGTGGGAATTACTTTAAAATCAGCAGGTAATTTTAGACACGTAAAATGGTATCAAAAAAGTTTATTAAAGTTCTGCTTATTCGCCAGTGTAAATGCATTTAACAGTTATGTATCCGATAATGATATCGTCTGTTTATCAGTTTAACTGAATGAAAAGTTTGCAATCTGTTTCATTTTTTTTTTCTCTTCATCTTTTAATGCACAACTTCACACTTCGGTTGCGTGTTTATAAAACATTTTTCATGATAAACTTAGTTTCGGGCTTTGCATTTACGGTTTCGTTGTGGTCGTGGTCATCATCATCATCTAACAGTGCTGTCTGACTGCCACGCACGATACCACGAGTTCAAAATCACCTCAGACCATTTTTTTTATTTCAATGTAATGTTGATATCGATGTTATCTTTACTCATACAATATGTGCGTAACAAATTTCTAGAAACCTATTTTTTTCTCTTGTAGATCTAGTATTCATTTTCAGGAAACGCTGGTGAGAAATACTTCGTCTTTTTTATCTAAGGTACTTTTAAATATGTTTTATTCAACATTTTCCATAACGTTTATAGATCACAAGGTTTGATCAGATAAGTATGGCAATATTTCTAGAAATAAAATTTGGGGGGAAATGGTCCGTACGCAAGAGTTGAACCAAAAATACAGTTTAGCAGCTAAACGTTTTGTCCGCACAGCTATTTGCACATGTGACATTGTGAACATTATTATAGAAATATATACCCAATATTTATATCGCACAGTAGAATAAGTGATAAGAAAATTTTAAAGATCGTCGAAAAGTTTTGCCTTCTTTTGTCAAATGTAGTGAACCATAAAATGTACCCACACATTTTCTTCAGCAATGAAATATTTGTTCTTAGGTATTTATTTACCAAAGAAAAGATATTTTAGGCTCCAAAGGGGTTTAAATTTCTCACATTCCTTAATAATTTAAATTAACAAGTATTTATTAGTTAACAAAAACTTTGCCGAGATGTGTTTAGTATATAACAATTTACAATTCACAATTTTATACGTATTGTGGTATTCACATCTCTTTAATCTCTTTAATAGGGAGTTAGGGGAACTTTAATTGATATTCCAAAGTATGAATACTGTTCTTAGACCAGATTAATCTTAAATGTGTCCCCTTTTGATACATCAAGTCTCAATTCATGAACAATCTCACCTGTACGGGTTTCTTCTTTGAGTGAAACTCCTAATTATCAGTTTATTGCAATATACCACCAGCAGCAATCAGATCACTTGATCCAGCTTGTCAGAGAGACAAATCAAATATTGAATATGTAATATGGTATCAGGGGAGTGATTGTCAAGTATTTAAGGTTTCTGCTGTTCAACCTGGACTTCTTATCACATACTCTATAGTAAAATGCCCCAATACTGACGCCTTCTTTATCATTTTGTAAAGTATAATGTCTGCTACTCACCTGAACTTTAAATACCCAACCATTCCTTCGATGAGATGTCATAAATAGTGTAAAAACAACATGCTTTTAAATTATGCGTTACCTATCTGAAATATTTTTTAAACCCTGTATGGGACCTCAATTTGATGAACATGGTTATTCATATTACAATAAATTTAATCTTAAACAGATACACATCTCATCAAATAATGATAAAAAAGAAATAATTCTATATTTTCCTTTAAAATGGAGAAATAGATATAGATATCTGATTATGAACATATTTCTGTCACTGTAATCTAATGCGTCGCTTAATATAGATTGATATTTAATTGATACACAACGGCGTCTCTTATAAAAATATGACGAATATAACTGATACTCTACAAAAAATGCTGTTTTTCAGTTCAAAATGACTTCAAATACTATGAGAATACGACAGGCCACATCTGCTGATAAGGAATCTGTTATCGGTATTCATAACAACGTGTATGACGGGCTAGACTACATTGCTGAGTATTTCGACGACTTTATTGCATGTCCTCTTACCACACCATACGTTGCTCTCATCAAAAACGAAATTGTAAGTCAAACCACCTCATACTTTGCTCTCCTAAACAGTCGTATGACAAAAGCACACCATACGCTGATTTCGACGGAAATAAAATTTTCAAAAAACAACATCATATGTTGCTTATGGTAAAGGAAAAGTCGTAAATAAAAGGTATAGCGCATGTTGCTGTCGGCCAAGGCACTTCGTTCTCTGTTTACGTAAAAACAAAATCATATGTAAAAAGTACACTTTGTGTTGTTCTCGTCGTCGAAAACGAAATAAAAAGCTAAAAGACATCATGCATTGGTTTCGTCAGAAGCAAAATCGAAAGTCAAAAGTACACTTTGAACAATAAAACACAGACTGAGCTGCACTCGTCAGCAACAGAGTTGTTGCTATAGCAATTGCTGCAGATGACAAACATATTACTTGCTGATATCAGCATCTCATACCAAAGCCTAGAAAAATGTATACAGTTTTGAAAAATATATGGGTTTAAGATCGATCTTTTCACTGTGGTAAAGAAATATTTTCTATTTTGATTTTTTCCTTAGGCATCTCATACTGATACTTGCAACAAAATCATGCACTAACATCAGTTCTAACGAATATGTTTTTATTTGCACGGCATAAACAAAGTACAGCATGACCTCATTAAATGTCAGAAAGCTTTTCTAAAGCATTATCTAAAAAACAAACACTTGTAGTATGGATATTAATCTCAAAGCAAGTGCGACTGTAAACATTTCAGACGTACAAAATTGTATAGTCGTTCAATGTTTTACAATAGTTCAATTTAAGAAAGATAGGTTGCGCATGCATGTTAAGGAATGAACGTATACATCTAGTTAAGTGGCATAAAATGAATTCTTTAAGGTTGGTTTTGTTGCAACATTTATGGTTGACGAAGGCAAGACTGTGATTACACGTGCTGGAAGACTGAGTCCGAGTGTTGGTGGACAGGGCTTGTACAAGCAGTTTCATGCTCAGGTGCTTAAAGCTTCGGGAACATCAAGGCATGCATTCATTACTGCCAACACACATCCTGCCGCTAACAAGGAGACGTTTAGGGCTGTCAACAAGCTAATACTTTCGAAGGTTAGTATAACATATACATATATAATTCTACCTAAGACATATCTATTGGTCATGTGCTGACAAGGTATATACGCAAGGACATTAAACACGATTCATCTGTGCATATGAAAAAAAAAAAAGATCTATGAAGATTTTGGTAACGCAAAATTTTCTGAAATATGAATACTACAGTAGTAACTTTTCTGTGCTAAACATATCCTGTCACCAGCAGAGAATTAACTGACGATATTCTGCCTGGTGGGTAGGGTAATAATAGTATAAACAATATCCGTTGTTTTGTTAAAGTTTAATGTGATTAAGTTTGACAAAATCGACATTAATTTTGTTCTTTTTTGTCTCGCAATTAGCGCTTCCTTTGCTATTTTTTTTTAACTTTGCCTTTTGTTTTGTCACAGCCTCTCACAAGATTTTTGTTTGACGCTCGTGTTTTGCAATCTCTGGTTGAACCGAGTGAAAAATTACACAGCCCATCGGACGCAGATTTCAAGCATTTCTTTTCCAGTCCTGCTATTAGAAACCACTTATTTCCGAAAGAGAGGATCATTGTAGATTGGGTGCCTTACAGACTTACCGAAGCCAATGTTTCACTTCTTCGTTGGTCTGGCGAAAGGACGAAGGTCTTGTCTGACATTTCAGTCGATACTGATGGAATGGTCAGTGGTCTCCTGACTTTCTCAACGATAATTCCTGTCAAGAGACCGGCATACAGTTGTAACTTCAATATTTATGGTACAGATACCACGACATTAAAAGATCACGTGATTTCTCACATGCGTTACATACGTGGCACGGCAGTTGGCGTTATCAGTCTTCTAGTCTTGGTAGAGCCAGGTTTTAATATGCAAGTTTTGGAAGATGTGTTTAAAGAAATCGGGATACAAAGAAGTGATTGGCGTGATTCTGAAAATCCTGAAATTATTTACTCTTACCAGTTTTTGTTTGAAAAAGAATTATGAATATTCAAGATATTGTAACGTGTTAGCCTGATAAAATACTTGTTTCATTTTGAGACGTGCTGTTAATAATAATTTCAGCTTTCAGAACTGTCAGAAAACGTGCAGAAATAATTGAATGTACTCTATACAAATGCATCAACGTATATTGAACGTTTAAATTTAAATGTTTTAGCAATAATACCAATTAGATATTGCGGATCTGAAATGTGCAGTATGTTTTTAACCTGGTTTAAGCTCCATATATAACGTAACTGTATTGTAGGAAGTATATGTATTAGTATAAGTAGTATTAGTATTAGTATCATTTTTTATCATGCTTATTATACAAGAAGTAATTCTTAATTGAGCAGTTTACATTTGTCGTCGTGTTTAATGTGCATGAATGCATCCATATGTACTTTAAACGCAACCCTGTACATGTATTTCATATCAAGATAAAAAAATCTTGATTCGTTTTTGCTTTCCCTTTCCACACTGTTCAAATATATCAAATGCTGCTTACTTCCTACATTTAAATCTTTTAAAAACGACTAAACAAAATCTTCAACTAAAGACCTTTCTCGGAATAGCAAAGTTTCCTGCGAAAGCAAGAACATGGAGCAAGTTAAAACAGTGCGATCACTTTCACAACACTTGAAATTATGATGACCCTGTAAAACAAATAATTATTTTATCGTATAATATATGTTGAAGTATGTGTTTATCGGGTTCTCTCTGCTTTTGTTTAGAAAGCCGAGCAATGCACCTCCCTGGTAAAGGAATTTTTTGCACACCGGACTGGCGTTTCCGGTGATTTTACCCATGCCGGCAAAACCCATCTGGCACCCCCATGCCAGATGACTCTCGTGCTGTTAATGACAACTAGTGGTTCATGCACTGATAATATATTGTTTATGTAAAAATACGAAAAAAGCAGATACCTTGATAGTTTCTCTCCGTTCCTTTTAGTATATTTCTCGATTCAAAATACGTTAGTTTACCGTAAGAACGTAACGTTACGCTACAAACGATTAAAATAAAGTGGAACTTTGTTATGATGCGTAATGCAAAACATCATGACGTCACTTCTGCTTACGGACGTTAATTTCCCGCGCTGTACTATAAGAAAGAGTGCTACAAAGAAAGTATTTCTACCAGTTATTTGTAAAATACGGTATGCAAGAAAAATAATCTGCCAGAGTAAAATGCAAACCTGTATACGATATGCAAGAAAAAATATCAGTCATGTGTTCACGAATCGGATAAAAATATCCGTCCCTCGGCCACCTGCGCATGGGCGGTAATTCGGGAAGCCTCATTATCGCCCAATGCGCAGGTGCCCTCGGGACGGATATTTCTATCCGATTCGTAAACACATGACAGATATTACTAATCCTAAATATCGGATTGTAGTCTTAACGTAAAATTGTCTATAAAATGTTGTAAATGCGTTTGAACACACTCAATAAATAAACACTATTTATATATATTCTATTCATAAAATCATTTTAACGTAATTGTCATAGTATGCATATTTTCTTATTGAGGTTTTATAGCTACATATATACCGGAAGTAGGTGACACTGGAATTGGGCAAGTTTGAGCACAAGCTGTATACATGTTATATTTAAGAAATAATAAATATGTGCCTATATTTTATCAGTTAATAAAATATGGGCAGGAGTTCGGATGCGTAATAATTAAATCACGAGTGCGTAGCACGAGTGATTTAATATTCGCATCCGAACGACTGCCCATATTTTATTAACTGATAAAATTATTGGAACATATTTATTATTTCGATTCTAACCACGCAAATACTTCGCATTTTACAGCACTACATTTTCGCTCGATATGTCATTCGGCTGCATATGCTATTATAAAAACCTCCCCACAAATGGAAAGCGTTGCATAATACGGAATTTTCCGATATTCAACAAATTTTAATTAAAGTATTAAGTAGTTACTGCTGAAAAAATGTTATTTTCAATAACATCTAAGGTCAGATATAGAAATCAGAAGTAAATACTTCGTTCAAAGATTATACATGCAGTTTCTAAAAATAGTGCACGTCACCTTCATGATGGCACTGAAACATACACGCCAGAACATTGCGGCGGCATATAAACACGTAAACACTTGAGTCTGGAAGATTTGAACATGAATTATAATTTATTTACTGTCAAAGTAGAATCTAGTTGACATCTGTGGTGCCTACAGCGCAGAAATTGTAAACTACACACACGACCAGACTAGATGCACTGGTGTTGAAGTTGAAACTTACCGGGCTGAAACATTTTCTAACGATAAAATTATAAACAAATAAATTCATCAGTTAGAAATTGTTTGTTTCAGAAAATTTGATGTACTTTTTATTACTACTACATATCACTGAAAAGTCGAGTATTTAGTCGGTATATAACAGAAGCAGAGTAGAATCTCACAGTCGTGTTACAATCGTAGGGTGGAATGGAAGAGCTATATTTTATCGTAGATTCATGTATAGGCGATTTCGCTATATGTTTATATAGCAACTGCTGCGGATCGTGTTAGAATATGCATTAAAATGTAAGAAAATGTTTTTTTATCTATCTTACTGCATACAAAAATCAATCACAAATGCAGAAAATGTTGAAATTTTGTTTGGCTGCGTCATTCCAGCTTTTATAGTTGAGGAAGACACCAGGTGCCCCTCTGTGCATTATTTCATCATGCGGGGTACCTGGATGGACCCACCGAACTTCCGTAAGCCAGCTGGACGGCTTCCTTACATTATTCGGGAGTCTTAAGTAATTGCATTACATTACATACCGTTCATTGTGATACATAGATGTTTGCCATATGTTTACATAATGAAGTAGATAAAGACTAAACACGATGTCAATTTCAAAATTTACTATAGTTCCAACGTTTCAGCTACATGCCTTCTTCAGGGAATAACAATAGTAATTAACATATGTTTACAGAAATATAGAGATTTATACATTTTGTAACATGTTGTCCACTTTATACACGAAACGGTGCATATGGTCTAAGTTCTGTTTTCGTCTTTATCTCATTGCAATAACAATTTGTTACATCCAATGAGGTGGTACATATTGATCACTAACTTGGATACAGTGCATTAACATGCTTTCATGAACTGCTTCTGGTGACTAAGTACCAAAGTTGTTCCTGGATTATACGTTAATTATGTTTTATGTACGCATTTTGCATGTCCGAGGCAAACGTATACATTCTGGCGTTCAGTAGGATAATTTTTCAAACTTTTCCATTTTTCCATTGAAATAAATGAACTTTTTAGCTATGAATAAAAAGTGAAAAACAAATAGGTATACAGTGCAGTGTACTATGCCCCAACGATAACTTTTCCATTGAAATAAATGAACTTTTTAGCTATGAATAAAAAGTGAAAAACAAATAGGTATACAGTGCAATATAAAAAGCGGGTTGTAGACCTGAATGTACGCGTTGACCCTTGTCAATGTGAAATTAATAATAACAATAAAAAAACAATGTTTTCTTTTTTAGTTTTAACACATTAAAATCTGTTTGTTTTGTTTAAATTTATTGAAAATAAATGAAGTATAAGCAATACTGCATCTTGCGATTAACTCGTTGAGTTTTATTTCGATACAAACAAAATTTTCTCTTTGATGTCTAAAAGCTTTTAATTGGTAAATAGTGAAAGATTTGAAAGTTATGTACAATAGAGTTCCGGTTATACACGTGACTATTCTAACTCCATACATTTCTTGGAATGACAGTCAATAATGATATCATATATTGTTTCGAACTATGATAGTAGCAGAGATCCTTTAGCTAGTTTGAAAAGAAATGTAAACAATGCATTTGATGATTTGGAATATTGTTAAATAAACTGATTCCGGATGTTCATTTTAATATTCAAAACTCAGTTATCGTTAAGGGCAGATTTATCGTAAGCACAGAGCACAGCATAGATAGCCAAACCAAACTGCACAAGAAAGGTCCGCCATAAATTGATTTCAACTGTTGTTCAAAGATGTTCATGGGGTTGCTTTCAAAATACATTTAATGATATGCTATGCAAAATATAAACTGGGTATGGAATAGAGAAAGAGATTGGGGTGTAAGTCTAGAGGTAAGGAGAAAAAGTTAAGGATTAATATTCAATAGGGAAAGCCACGTTTTAAAAAACGCAGTCTGCAAAGATCACAAATTACAGCAGCATAAGCACGAACGCACACAAGATCAACACGCACGCACATCTATACACACAACATACACGCAACACAGAAAGACAAACAAGAACAAATGAGGGAACACAATGAGGCACAGCTCAGGGACGACCGATTGCAAAATCATAAACATATATGGGGCCAATCTACTATAAAATGAGCATTGGTCACTTGTCTTAATAAATTTGCATTGTATTATAGTAATCAGTACTGCACAGGCGGGTTTTCCTTGACATGGTTTTATTTCATTCAGCTGAGTCAGATTTATCACTAAAAGAGTTGGAAATGTATGATAATATCTATATCAACACAAGAATAGTTCTCTCCTTCAAATTCAATTAATTGATATAGACCAAACATTACCATCTGGACCATATTGCTCAAAATATATCATGGATAAGCTAAACATAATGGATTATGTTGATTAAAAAAGATAAAATGTAAGGGTAGATTTCCCGGAAGCACAGAGCACCCCAAACACAGCCATAGAGCCATGCATCGCAAAGTAGGTCCACAACAAAATACTGTAACGGAAAAAATATTGTAGACGGGATGCTTCAAAAATCCAACAAGTATATTTTAATTATGTGCAAAATACAGAAAAGACGGGGGAAAGGGGTAAGAGGTAGATAAAAGGGACGGATGTTGGGGGAAAGTGGAGCAAGAAAGAATATTCAAAAGGGAAAGCCACATTCTTGATTCCAGTATTTTAAACTGTTATCCTATTTAATTTTTATTCTTCAAAAAGCCCCCGTCTTCTGATCGGATGGTATATGTATTCAAAGACTCAAGATTTAGCAAGTACGTAGATTGTTACCTAGATTCAATATACAACCGTGTTTGCTGTTGAACTCTTGCATTTATTTTATGAAAATAATAAGAAATACTGTATATAAAGTCCAGCACTTTAAGCTTTCGATTATTCATACTCTTCTCGTATATGTGACTATATTCATTAAATATTTATTATTTTTGTAATGTGATTTTTTTCTCTATTTACGTTAATTTGATAAAACTGAAATTTCTACAAGCAGTCTTGCAAAACTGTATAAAACACGCTCGGTTTGCTTGTGAAATTGGTATAACCCTATTCTATGTGGAAAGGAATATGAAAACGAAGAAATCTCTTAAAGTTACATTACTGACTGTTTCGGATTTTTACTTCTTTAGATATGACTCTGCATATATTACTCCAATTCTAATGTTCACGTTACAGAAAAAATGTATAATAAGAACGTGAATTTGAATAATGGTTGCTTATACATAAATGAAAATAAAATAAATGGGTAAACAAACATTAACATACTTCTATAGTGGTAGAGCCAGATACTGTCTAGGAAAACAAATACAAAATTAAGTTGACTTTTGACAGTTTCTAGAAAACAAATGGGAAACTTTTGAGTATTTTGATGATTTGTCAGTTTCGAAACTGGACATATAATATCTATTATATTTATATACAGACTGTTGTCATGTTGTTTGTTTTTTTCTGAGGAAATTGTCACGCAAAATAATACCTTTGGCGTTTAACTTGTTTTATGGCAAGTTTGAATCTGACTTAATATTATAATCGAAAGATAACCTCGTCTCTGACAAAAATGTATGAGAATATAATTCTTGCTCCAAAACGAATGTGTTTTTTTCAGTTCAAAATGAGTTCATGCCATAATTCTATGAAAATACGACTGGCGACAGCTAGTAATAAGGAATCTGTTATCTGTATCCACGAAAACGTATATGACAGGTTAAACTATATTGCCGAGTATTTCGACGACTTCATTGCATGTCCTCGTACTACACCATACGTTGCTGTGGTCAAGAACGAAATCGTAAGTCAAAGCACCTCATACTCTGCTCTCGACAGTAAGTCTAAAAGCATACCATACGCTGGTTTGGCCCAAGTGAAAACTTCACCATATATTACTTATATAAGATAAAACAAAAAATGAAAGTCAGATGCATACCATACGTTGCTCTCGCTAAAACAATATCGAATTCCTTTTGAACACTTTTAAACTAGATCTTGCCAATGGATAAACAGTACCCTATACCTTTCTATCGTTGCAAAAGCATGATCGAAAGCCAAAACATGTAATACATTGTAAACTTATCAGGCATAAATATTTCTTTCGGCACGTAATCTAAAAAAAACGGTAACATGATGATTTACGTAAAAAAACATTTGTATACATAACAATTTAGACGTACTAATATGCAGTCGATAGGTGTTTAACTATGGTTAAATTTGTAAAAGAAAGACCACTTGTACAAGCTAGTTAAGCGATGAACGTTAACATCTGACAATAGAAATAGAATATCTTTGACTTGTTAAGTGAAACATGATAAATTATTTCAGGTTGCTTTTGTTGCAACGTTCATTGTTGACGGAGGCAAGACTAATTTCACGTGCCGGAAGACAGAGTCCGAGTGTTGGTAGACAGGGCTTGTTCCAGACGTTTATTATCCACGTGCTTAAAGCTTCGGGGGTATCAAGGCATGCGTTCGTTACTTTCGATACAATTCATGCCGTTAACAACGAGTCTTTTGCAACTGTCAACAAGCCCATACTGTCTAAGGTTAATATATCTAATAGAAGTCCGCTTCATACAAGTTTAAAGTATTTCTTTCAATCAAGACAAGTGATAAGTCCAATATTTGTATATATAAGTAAAAACCGGGTGAGAGATGATGATTATAAACATTACAGCACTCCGGACTTTGGTGAATTCCGCAACTACCGAAGCACAAGGTAGTCATGATGAACTATTTGCAGGGTTTGATAATGACAGAATACTGGGTATATACTGCGACATAATTCAGTATTAACCACGAGACCCCGAGTCTCTGTTGAAGCGTATATCACGTATCCGGTCACCAACAGATCATGTAATTAAAGATATCCTTCATAGTGGGTAGGTATAGATATAATTTAGGTAAACACAATAGATCTTGCCAAATTTTATATTAATTTTGTTTCTTTTTATCTCATAATTGGCGTGTCGCTTGCTGAAGTGTTTTAAATAAAGGACACAGTTCATTTAAGCCTTATATGGCCTATGTAATTTTGAAAATTTTCAAATTGGCTGTAATTTGCAAGAACTATATATTGTTTGCTACCAAAATGTCTATAAACTATAAGGAATTTAGGTTTTATCAATAAATGTATTATTTTGTTCACAACATGCCAATGAATATTGCTGAAATCGCAGAATTTTTGGAAAACTGGCAATTTTTACCATATTTAGGTAATATGGGAATGTTTTTAGTAGTGAGCACACTCAAGAACCACAAAAATATTTTGACCATTTGTCCACCTTATTTCACAGAATTTATGGTTATTTTTTATTGTGGTCCACAGCTGTGCTCATAGCGAAAATTTTAGATATGTTTGAAAATTAGATTAAAAACTGAAAGTATCCCGTAACCATAATGTTAAAATTATTTTCAGGTATGTCCGATATTTTCTTTTATAATGAATTTATTGTAAAATATTTTGTGCAGTTTGATAAAACAATACTACTTGATGACAGAAAACATGTTCCTTACTAAATTTACATACTTTCTGTTTTTAGGCCATTTTGGTGCTAAAGTGAACCTTCTCCTTTCAATTTTTGTTTTTCTCACAGCCCCTCGTCAGACAAAGACTTCAAATTTCTTTACCAGTCATGCTATTAGAATCTACTTATTTCCGAAAGAGAGGATCATTGTAGATTGGGTGCCCTATAGACTTACCGAAGCAAACGTTCCACTACTTCGTTGGTCTGGCAAAAGGACTGTAGTGAAGGTATTGTCTGACATTTCAGTCGATACTGAGGGAAGTGTCAGGGGTCTCTTGACTTTTTCAACGATAATTCCTGTCAAGAGATCGGCATACAATGTAACATGGACATTTATGGTACAGATACCACGACATTAAAGGATCACGTGATTTCTCACATGCGTTATATACGTGACACAGCAGCTGGCCTTACTAGTCTTCTAGTTTTGGTAGAGCCAGATTTTAACATGCAAGTTTTGGAGGGTGTTTTAGAGAAATCGGAATACAGAGAAGTGTATTGCATGATTCTGAAAAAATTGTCTCGTGTCAGTTCCTGTTTGAAAGGAAATGGAATATAATTATTCAAGATATTAACCTGATAAATATTTGCTTCACTTTGAGACGTGCTGGTAATAGTTTTAAATTGTACAGAACCATCAAAAGAAACGTACAATCTGAAGTCATTGAATGCACTCATTAAATGTATCAATGCATATTGAACGTTTAAATGGTCTTGTTATGATACCAGTTCAGTACTGCATGAAATATATATGTGAAATATGCACCTGTAGACAGTATAGTATCACTTATGGTGCTACCTTTAGTGTAGTTAACATTATTATTATTTTTTTTATTATTGAATATTTTTGTTAGTAGTAGTAGTAGAAGTAGTAGAGTATTTCAAGTGTAATCATTATTACTACTATTTTTTATTATCATTATTGCTATTATTATTATTATCATCATTATTATTATTAGTAGTAGTAGTAGTACATGTAGTAGTAGTAGTAGTAGTAGTAGTAGTAGTAGTAGTAGTAGTACATGTAGTAGTAGTAGTAGTAGTAATCTTAGTTAAGCAGTTTACATTTGGGTATGAAATATATTGGCTTGTTTTATGTAAATGAAGGCACGCATGTATGCTTTAAACGCATCCACGTATATGTATGTTATACCAAAATATGAGTAACCTTACCCAATTTATAGTTTATATTACCACTTCTCTTTTCTTTTTTTTCAACACTGTTTAAGCAGATCCGCTGTATAGATTAAGATCTCTAATGGTGGTAAAATCGCCAGTTGACGACGTTTCCCAGAACTTAAAACGTTCTTGTGTCGCACCGTAACGTAAGTTTTCCTTGGCAAAGTGAACGCACTTTTATTCTATGACCCAATTCCGTTATCTACTTTAAAAGTGTTTTCTTTTGGTTGCCACAATTCTAATGGATTTCTTTGAACAACTTTGGGAGGGGACTACGTAAAGAACTTCCTGACCAAATTTCATCAACCACAAACGGGCATAAGAGATGTCGTTTGAGAAAAAGTGCGGACGAACGGACGGACGAACGGATAGTGAGTGATCACAATAGCTCAACCTGAGCACTTCGCCGCAGCTTCTAATATTGAAAAACATTCCTATACAATTTCGTGACGGTTGTGCAAATACATTATCACCTTTATAAGCATATTTTCCTTCAACACATATTATGACTAAATTATTTTTGAGTCTAATTGTCGCATGGCGACAGGTCTGGTGAATAAGGTGCATGTGGGACAATATGGAACTTTTTCTTCTTCAAAAGCAGTAACAGCAGCTGACTTGTTGGAAGGCTCGTTGTACGGCAGCAGAGACATGTGCTTAATGCCTCGACCTGGTCACACTTTATTTTCCTATTATTTATGCATGCTTATTCTGTAAGTTGTCACACATGTATACACATGTTCTTGGCGTTATTGTGCCGGTGGTGAATTGAAGATTATGGTAGTGTTACGACTTTGTGCCTTGCGAAATGCAGTGACGCAGTACATTCCGTGACAATGAATATGAAACACCTCTCGAACGTAAGTATTATGTTTGTCTTTATGTCAAGTAGGTCTACACGAAACAAATTAATCGAACCTATGGAAGGATTATATGTCAATGTCAAATAGGTTTACATGAAAAAAATTAATTGAACCTATGATAGGATTATATGTCAATGTCAAGTAGGCATACACGAAAAAAATTAATTGAACCTATGGTAGGATTATATGTCAATGTCAAGTAGGCCTACACGGAAAACAAGGTAATGTAATGTTATTCAGTTTTGTCTCTCAGTGTCAAGATAATAGACCAAAAATGAATGGCTTTCTTTCCAAGAGTGTCAGAATATCAAAATAGTTGTCAGGATATCGATCTTTTAAACATCTAAATAGAACAGTCGAACAGACCCGTCTACATACATTCTAATTCGTCTTTCCATAAAATACAGTTTGTGATTTCTATTTAGAATGTGCGTGTATCTAGGAAAATATCGCATATATTTGTCCTTTCAATTTTGACCTTTACCACCGGAAAAAAAGTTTTTGTCATGTTTAATGTTCTGTTTGAAATTTTGAAGTCATGTTGTGTCGGATTACCTAACACGACGTAAATGTGTTCATGTTTGTTTATTTTCTTTCTTTCTACATTACACATATTGTGAATGTAAATATTCGTCTATTTTTATAAACCAAGGTCACTATACTAAGGTCAAAACGAAGATAAAAGGGAAAGGTCTCGTTCTGTAATAAAATTCTCTTTTTATGCATAACTATGTATACACTTGCCCCATCTAATGTTCATGTTGCACTTCTCAGTATGAATCTATAGTTTAGACGTGAAACTAAATAAAACTTGCGTATGAAATTATCTTGTAAAAAAAATATACGTGTAAACATAATAGTAGTCGTCTAGATCGTGTCTAGGAAATCCACCAAAAAGGGGCTGTTTCTGAGAAGCTTATAGGGAAATATTCACGGCTAAAGTGTGATCCGCCCTTGCAAACGTTGCGACAGCCGAATACAAAATCCCAGATCTAGCTACAGTTATAATGACCCTTTGATTATACACATTTACCTTTCTGTTTGTTGTTTTGTGTGCGCTATTTATAGAACTATATAAGGTCATGCTTATTAAATTAAAAGAGTCTGGCAACATACGATACAAAAGGTACAATAAGGATTTTTCTGCCTGGTCACATTTACTTGTGAAATACAATCCGTATTTTTGACAGAATTTATATAGGTATATAATAAACATATTAGCATACTAACTGCTAACATGAAATTTCGTATCATCTCTTTCTAATGAAAATGTCTTGTTGACGTTTAACTTATTTAAACAGAGTTATACTAACATCACTTTACAATAGTTTATCAAACTTTAAGTTTACGTCAGTAACTTGAAAACAGATTTGCGGACTTCTTAATATATGAATTTAATTAAAGTCCTTGTCAGTAATTTAAGTTAGAATTTTAAGATAAACCATTTGTTTTCAATTTTTGGATATTCAATGAAAACATTTAGTTACAATTAGATAAAGCACACTTGACTGAATCATACTGAAAGTCCTAATTAACTGCTATATAAGTATGATCTTAATTTAGTTCTACAGAGTTGATAAACCTTAGCGTCATTTATCCGGATAACGTAGAATAAATCCCAGACTCGACAAACGGAAATGAAATTCATTTCATGAATTAATGATAACCCATGAGTATATTTCTGAAAATGTTAACGTTTCTATCTTTCTAAAGGTAAAATATGAGAATTAAACGTTTGGCACGTGAAGTTTTTTCCAAATAATGTCTTAAAGTCAGCTTGAAATGTGAGGATCTTTTTATCTGTGGGCAAATATCTCAAAGACAAACATACTTCAGATTTCACGATATTATGGACCATATGTTTATTTTAGACTGTGAGTAGTTTCATCAATATCCACAGTAAAAAAAATTCTAACGTTTCTAATATTTAACCAAAATGTTAACAAAATTATGATTTTCCCATAGACTTCCATTATGGAAATATATGGGGTCAAATATTTTTATTCAGTTTAGCCAAAAATTGATGAATTTTCGAATTATATTCGGTAGATTTTAAAACCAGGGAATAATCAAAGTTTACGTTGTAGACAATATTTTGATCCGAACGTGCAGAACTACCTCAATGCCAAGTAGGCCTTCAGATCTACAGATTACTCTGACCTTTTTTTTAAATTTATCTCTTAATGTCACGAAAGACATATCAATTCAACATTTCATACTTCAAAGTAACAGAAAAAGGGAATGTTAAAGTCTTAATAAGACTGTGTTCCTTCTTTATGTATGTATTATGACTAGGTGTTACATCTGTAAGTGTTATTATTGCTATCGTTCGTGTACATGTGCTCAGCCACTGCGTACGTGTATAATGTAATAAATAACCATATTTCCATGGACGGTTGCGTTCTTTGAATGTGGATTTTCCTATTGGATTTGTTTTACTCATTAAGATAACATATTATAATAATGCAATATCTTTGCGAACTATTTGACATTGAAGAGATCTGATTATCAATATTATTATTATTATACTGGCATTAAAATTGATCCATAAAATAGTGAACATAACCACATCTATAAAAGTTATAAGGAATATAATCGTTACTCCAAAATGCATGCTGTATTTTTTTATCAGTTTAAAATGAGTTCAGGTCCAAGTTCTATGGAAATACGACAGGCAGCAGCTAGTGATAAGGAATCTGTTATCTGTATCCATGGAAACGTATATGACGGGTTAGACTACATTGCTGAGTATTTCGACGACTTTCTTGCATGTCCTCTTACTACACCATACGTTGCTGTCGTCCAGAACAAAATCGTAAGTCAAAGCATCTCATACGCTGTTCTTGTCAATAGCTAAATTGTATGTTAAAAACACATCATGTGTTGATTTTGTCTGAAACAAAATCGTACTTATGTTTAATAAAAACATAGAATTAAAAGTCAAAAGTACAGAATACGTTGCCTCTTTAAAAACAAAATTGTATATAAAATGCTTTTCGTTCTTTACGCCACATCATAAGTTTCTCTCGTGTTAAAAAATAGAAAACCTAAACTCATCAAACAATGGTCCCTCCGAAACCCAGATTGTGACTCAAAAGTATACAAGATGTTGTGTTCCTCACCAGTCAAACAGAATTAGTATTCTCCGCAAGTGACTGCCAACTTCTCCACGTGAATCAGAGGTGGATGACGAATGATTTAAGACACAATGTCTTTTATCAAATCGTCACGGAGAACGTACGGCCCGTCCAGGGATCGAACTCACGACCCCGTCATCCGTAGACCGTCACTCTCCCTATTGAGCTAAGTGGACGGGTTTCAACATTGTGTTGCCTAACATTTTGTGGCACAAATATTGTATGTTCAATGATAACTATTTTGAAATTTTTTCTAAGACACCTTATACAATACTCAGACGCACTCAAACCAAACATCTGTTCTGTCGCATAGTTAGGTATTTGCACGACATAAACTATGTTCAAAGTATGAACTTATCAGACATAAATACATTTTTTTTTTCAAAACGTTATCTTTAAAGAAAATTTAGAGCTTATCTCAAAGCAGTACATGTGTAGATATAATAGTTTAGACGTTCAACTATAGAGTCATAAGATTAAAATTGTTAAAGGAGGGTCAGTTATACCTGTTAGTTAAGCGATGAACGTTTACACCTCTTAATAGAAATAAAGTATCCTCGACTAGTTAAGTAACATACATGTATTATGATTTTTTATAGGTTGGCTTTATTGCAACGTTTATTGTTGACCAAGGCAAGACAGTAATAACACGTGCTGGAAGACTGAGTGCGAGTGTTGGTGGGCAGGGTTTGTACAAGCAGTTTCAAGCCCACGTGCTTAAAATGTCGGGGACATCAAGGCATGCGTTCACTGCTTTGAACACAAATCCCGCCGCTAACAAGGAGACATTTAGAGCTGTAAACAAGCTCATACTGTCTAAGGTTGATATATCTAATATCATTCAGTTCATACTAGTTTAAAGCAAGTCTCTATTAATCAAAAAAAGTCATATGCGGATCCAATATATTCCATATGAGGTTAGTAATTCCATACCTGGCTAATTATGATAAATATGGAGCTTACAGCACTAAAGATTAGCAGCTACTGAAGCACAACGTTGCTGGAAAGATAAAACCGTAACAAGGTTTGTTGGTGACCGGATACAAAGTATATACCAAGTTGTTAATTAGTATAAGGCACCGGTTTCTGAGTGTTTTTACAGCGTATAAACCGTATCCTGTCACTATTAGACCATATAATTGATGATATTCTCACTAGTGAGTATTGTATACATATAAGACAACAAAGAATAAACAATCTATGCCCTTTTGTTAAAGGTTTATGGCACAAGTTATGTCAAAAAATATTTATTTTGTTCTGTTTTGCCTCAAACTTTGCGCTTCCAATGTGGTTTTTAGCTCATAGGATTTTTATGAAAAAAAATGATGGGTTATTGTCATCACTTGATCGGCCACGGCGTCGGCGTCGGCATTGCCTGGTTAAGATTTATGTTTAGGTCAGCTTTACTTATAAACTATCAAAGCTATTGCTTTGAAACACTTGTTCACCATCATAAGCTGACCCTGTACAGCAAGAAACATAACTCCATCATGCTTTTTGCAAGATTTATGACCCCTTTTGGACTTAGAAAATATCAGATTTCTTGGTTAAGTTTTATGTTTATGTCAACTTTTTCCCTTAAACTATCAAAGCTATTGCTTTGAAACTTGCAACACTTGTTCACCATCATAAGCTGACCCTGTACATCAAGAAACATAACTCCATCCTGCTTTTTGCAATAATTATTGCCCCTTTTGGACTTAGAAAATCAGTTGTCTTGGTTGAGTATTATGTTTAAGTCAGATTTTCTCATAAACAATCAAAGCTATTGCTTTAAAACTTGCAACTGATTTTCACCATCATAATCGGACGCTGTACGTCAAGAAACATAACTCTATCCTGCTTTTTGCAAGAATGATTGCCTTTTTTAGACTTCGCAAATCATGGATAGGACAATATTTCTATTATACAAAAAAAATCAGATGAGCGTCAGCACCCGCAAGGCGGTGCTCTTGTTTTTATTTAGCTTAGTTTTTGTTTCTCACAGCCTCTCACTAGATTCCTGTTTGACGCTCATGTTTTGCAATCTCTGGAAGAATCTAGAAAGAAAACATTGAATAACCCGTCGGATGAAGACATCAAACATTTCTTTTCCAGTCCTGCTATTAGAAAATACTTATTTCCAAAGGAAAGGATCATTGTAGATTGGGTGCCCTATAGACTAACGGAAGCTAATATTTCATTACTTTGTTGGTCTGGCAAAAGGACGAAGGTCTTTTCTGACATTTCAGTCGATACTGATGGAAGTGTCAGGGGCCTCTTGACTTTTTCAACGATCATACCTGTCAAGAGACCGGCATACAATTGTAACTTCGACATTTATGGTACAGATACCGC
Source organism: Mercenaria mercenaria (assembly GCF_021730395.1). Lineage (NCBI taxonomy): Eukaryota > Metazoa > Mollusca > Bivalvia > Venerida > Veneridae > Mercenaria > Mercenaria mercenaria. Next base: position 44,484,068 of record NC_069368.1, read on the forward strand.
GACATTAAAGGATCATGTGATTTCTCATATGCGATACATACGAGTTAAGACAATCGACAGTACTAGTCTTCTAGTTTTGGTGGAGCCAGATTTTAATATACATGCTTTGGAAGATGTGTTTAGAGAAATCGGGATGCAGAGAAGTGAATGGCGCGATTCTGAAAATCCTGACAATATTTACTCTTATCAGTTACTGTTTGAAAAGGAAATATGAATATTCAATATTGAAACATGTGACTTCTGATTCATTCTGTGATCTTCAATATGTAGAGAACTATCAAATAACGCACAGTAACTGTAATAAGTGAATGTACAAAATAAATATATCAACTCAACAACTATTGAACGTTTCACCATTTTTGCAAAAATACAAATCCAATACTGCGGATCAGAAATTTGCAGCTTATTTAAAACCTTGTGTAAGCTGTATTGTATAACGTATGGCTCTGTCTATAGTGCAGTTATTATCATTATATTTTATTTGTTGTTATTATTATTGTTATTGTAAACAAGAAGAAAATTTTAACGAAGCAGTTTACTTGTGTGTTGGTAATACCTCCGTGTGTTCGACATACATATAGCATCCACATGTACTTTAAACGCAACCCAGTTCAAATTAAAATTACCTAACGCGATTTATGTTTTATATGTACATTTCTATCCTACCTTATTTTTTTTCAAAATAAATCCAAAGTTGCAACTTTTCTACGTTTAAGATCTCTTGAAATCACTTACTACTTTTCAAGAATAGCAAACGTTTCCCAACGTACGTTTTCCCGTGCAAAGTAAAATTACTTTTCTCGTTTGACGATGAGATGTTTGTAGTCTATCTTAGCCAATTAAATGAAGTCGCCTCTGAAATGCTCCTACTTAAGGGCCGTATGTAATATGAAAATTTGAATGCAACAATGGCGTATAGCCTCATTGCCAGCACGGCGACCTCAGTGGCCACGCGGTTACGGTCACTGGCTTCAAACAACTTGATGCAGTCCACTGTGTCTCCGGAACATCGCTCGGGCTGTAGAATACTTTCATATGAAAAAGTATTTAAGATGGCGTACGGAATAACGGTGGTTGCACCATGGTGTCCGTCCGTGTGTTGTATAATACCCGAAGGCACCAGGGATCATCATCTACAATAAAATCTGTATGACCTAAAATTTTGCATGTTTGACATAAAACCAAACAAAATTGATGTAACATTATAAGAACATTGATTACATTCAGCTCTAACAACACTACTTTTTGTTTAATTGATACAAGAATTTGCTATTTCCTTTACAAATAAAGCGGATTTCCAATTAAATGTTAGTAACAATAAAAATGGCAAACTAATCTTTACTTACTGTCCATCGGTAAACATGTAAATAAACGGGAGAGCCGTGCCTTCGAGTGATAATTGCCCTGTGGCTATTATCCCCTTACCAGGACGACCATTATCACTGAAAGGCACCGCTCTCCCGATTACTAACCAATATGGTTATGTTCTATAGATGGTGTACAAAATTGAAATTTTGCCTACATTCCAAATCTTCCAAAATTACATGCACTAAATAGAACTGTTCAACAGAAAAAAAATCAAGCTACAAAAAACAATGGATTGACCGGCCTTTCTTTCCATCATTTTAAACCAAATCACATGCATATGAAGAATAGTTTCTAAATGGTCACTAACTAGCAAAAATAACCATATCAAAAATAATGTTATGCATGTTCTGACATTAACATTCTTTCAAATTGTTTGTTCAAATTGTCTACAGTTTCATATTATGACATGTATTACTGGTTTTTTTTAATGAGAACTTCATCAATATCCATCAAACAGAGAGACTATTTTCCGCGTAACCACTTCCTTATTGGTCAACCAAAGACAATAACAGTGGTCTTGTGCCATACATAATACATCTTACACGTTTTAAAATGCTTGCGTAAACATTTCGGATAACAGTATAAGTAATTTACATTTTAATGTTATTCATTATGAAAATAAGGAGACCGTGCTTGTGTTTCAGAAGAGAGCACATAATTCGTGGACACACTCCATATGAGCGTACACGCTCAAAGGTCGTAGGTGCGAGTCGAAACGATTTAACGTTTGGGAAATTGTAAAATTAATTCTTTCAAATTTCCTCGTGTTATGTAGACTTTACAAATCAAATACATGTATATGTTACATATGATCCATACATCAATGAAATTATCATGACAATCTTTTATAAAAGCATTTTTACCACTTATTCATCAATTAAATGTAACATTTATATAACATATACACCTACATATTTTTCTTTGAATAACTTCTGTCTTTATACATTTTATTTGCGAAGTAAATGTTATACAAATTCGCACTTAAGAAACCTATAAAAAAAAAACATACCTATGCCTGGCGAGATTGCATGAAAATGTGCCCGATGCCCTAACGATATGCTATATTTCCGTATGCCCATTGAGTGTAAAAATAGTTGTTTCGTACCAAGGTGTGGCAAATAGCTGTTTGAAACAATTTAGACTGCTGTAAAGATAGTTTTCATTTTCATTCTGTGAGCCTGGGCGTGCTTTTCATTTCCTTAACAAGGTATGGTTCAACTGGACTACCATTGATGTCTTACCTTTTAATTTATATGTTCTTCGTCTATACGTAACTGAAGATCTGTTGCAACGCCATGGAACCATTGTTTTGTATACTAAATTTTTATTGAGATCAGGACTTTATATTTGGGAAACCGTATCGTAAAACGTATAAAATTCGCCCAGTTAACGAAAAAAGTTTCCATAACCTTCCTTAATTATCAGCACTTGATACCTTTTTGCATTAATGGGACAAAAATATTTAGTAGCGTACAAAGGACTGGACTCCTCGCGTAGCTTATTTGATAGACAGATAAAGAATGATCACATCTAATCCACTGATTGTTGAGTATTGCATTTGCTTTTTAGAAATCATGCTTTCCTCTTCAGTGAAGCATTTTATTGTTCAACTGTGCCAAAGCTTCGTACATTTATTATTGGGTCAAACGCTCATCCCGACGGACGGACGGACGGACGGACGGACGGGCGGGCTACTAGTATGTGATCACAATATTTCAAATGGCCAAAATCACAAAGGATGACTCCGGAGTATAAAAAGGTATCAACTTTAATGGGATAATAAATCTAATACGAAAGAAACGAAACAAAGAATAAAAAAAATCAATATATCCTTATTTTATGTTCACTCGATGAATGTTCTGGATGAGACATAGATTTACGAATACCACGCAAATTAGTTTGTGTGAAGTTGCCAGAATAGCAGAATAGCTTAACAACTCCAGCAGAATAGTAGAATAACTCCAACAGAATAGCAGAATAGCAGAACAACTTAAAAAAGACAAAAATGCCAAAAATGCCAAATGATTTTTCTAAATTTTACCTTGCATCTGTATGACAATTTGAAATAGCCTAAGACAATTGTTACCATTATTAGTTGTTAAAAATCCATTTTAGTCTGTTAAAATAACAACTTTAATAATACTGCGCACAATTAGTATTAGCCTAAGACTATTTTTGCGACACACATGTTATCATTATTGCTTTATTGACTGTTAGTAAATCATTAAGTCTGTTGAAGGAACACCTTCAGCAGAACAGCAGAATAACTCCAGCTGGAGTTGTTCTGCTATTCTGCTGTTCTGCTATTCTGCTGTAGTTGTTCTGCTATTCTGTATGCTGTTCTGCTGTTCTTCATGCGAGGAAACTATCTAGTTGGCTTCCGGAAGGTCTGTGGTTCTACTCAGGTGCCCGCCCGTGATAAAATAATGCTCGGAAGGGCATATGGGGTCTTCCTACACCATCAAAGCTGGAAAGTCGCCATATGGTCTATAATTCACCCAAGGAACTTTTACATGAAACTTTCGAAAATAGAACCATAGGTTAAAAAGTTGTCGTTTAAAAACCTTTAGTGGTCCGTATGTGCAGCTGAACATTTTTTTTGTACAGGACCAATCAAGAAACATCCATCCCAAGCTTCGTGTACTTTTATCATATGGTTTAAGAGACAAAAGTATGGGCGGACGGACTTACGTACGTACATTGGACAATTGACACAATAATAAAGCTTATTCATGTTACTGAGCCGAGTGCTATTTTTCCATTACAATCTACTGTTTATATAAAAAGTCCATTTTCAACAGAAAGATCATGTGGTTTCTGATCTACGCCACATCTGAAATGCAAAAGACTTTGTTACCAATTGATAGATTTAAGTTTGAGGAAATAATCTCAAGAACCGCTTTTTTTGTCCTTGTCTGACCACAGTAAGGAAGTGGTTACACGGAAAGCAATCTCTCTGTTTGATGGTGAATGTTGATGTGGTTTTGAGTAAAAAACTGCAAAAATCCTAATTTAATAGAGGAGATCTATATGAAATAGTAGGTAGATGTGCAATTTGATAGAATAAGAATGTCAGAATATGCATAATATGACTTTTTGAGTTTTTCCTCTTTAATTGTTCTATTTAGTTGTTTGGAATGCAGACAAATTTGCAATATTGTACAGTGTCTATATAGAACATATAATACATAAAACTGTCGTGTTTGGCCTGATATTGACAGATAACTGAAATAGTTCCCTGTCAGTATTTGTTATTATTTACCTTTCTATACTAGCGACTTCATAAAGTTGCAATTGCAAGCGAAAAAGCCACAGAACATAATAATAATAGAATTACATTATTTCTGTTAGCTTTTAGCTCACCTGAACTTTGGTCTTTTCCAAACTTTGATCAAATGAGGGTTCTTAGCCCCTTTTAGGGGTCGCTAGAGCTAAAATTAGAAATTCCTTTAAACGACTTTTTCTTATGAACATTATAAGGTCCTCTCCAAAATGTATTCAGTGTGTGTGTGTGTGGGGGGGGGGGGGGGGGGGGGGGGGGGGGGGGGGGGGGGGCTACGGAGGAGTTTAACATAGAAATGCCTTTAAATGACTTCTTCTCATGAACGGACTGATGGGACTTCATCAAACCTTATCTGGAGCATGCATCATTATAATGTTTTTTACCATGCTTGTTCAATTGTGAAAACATGGCCCCTTTTAGGGTTCACTTCACGTTAAAATAGAAATACCTTTAAAGTACTACTTCTCATGAACTGCTTGATGGATCGTCATCCAACTTGGTCTGAAACATCATTATAAGGTCTTATGCCATAGTGGTTCCAATTTGTTCAAATAGGGGCACTTGAGCCCTTGCTTGGGCCACTAGGGTTAAAATAGAAATACCTTTGAATGATTTCTTCTGATGATTATGCGGTTTTGGTGCGTGACAGCAAAATATAGAAAAAAACCGTTAAATGACTTTTGTTTCAATGAACAGTTTACAAAACCTAGTTAGAGGCAAAGTCAGATGATTAAGGTTTTCATTCAGACTCTTGTTACCATGATGACTGCTTTTTGAAGCAGGTGTGGAAATGGTTTATATCTATAAACACTTTCATGAATTTGGACAGCATTTTGTTCATAACAGTTGTTGCACTATGTTGTATTCCCTGTGAGGAAATTCAGTTTAGGTTGAAGTTAAATTTACTTGATAATATTACACATTTCTTCAGATCTACACGCCAGTTAGACATGGGATACATGTATGATCAGACCGCTTTGTCGTTGATATTTTTTTATCAATTAAGCTGTAGATAATGGCACAATGTACATGCCTAAGGCTTTGCATGAGGATTTATATAACTTGTGGAGAAAGGAGATTGTCTTATAGTTCTTTATGTTAACTTAAGGTCACCTTTTATTCACGCTTTACTGGCAGTCAGGTTGTTCTGTGACTACTTTTGCACATACACGTGATCATTTAAATTGTTTGAGTATTTAATCTGAGATATTATGGCTTGCTTCCATCAAATTTCAGATGAACGGCCGCAGGCCTTTCAGTTTCGTACAAGATGTTAGGTCATGAATTGCCATTGGAATTTACACTCTTGTCACTGGAAAAAGCGGGGCAACCCATTGTAGTTTTTCAGGTCGATATTTTTGAAGTTTTTGTAGACATTTAGTAAGTTTGATCAATTCAGCAGGCAGTGTTGGCCATTTAAATCATTCTTTATATAAAGAAAAGATATTTTTGCCAGGAAGCTTAGCAGTGTTACTCAATTCAAGAATTTGTGCACTGTACATGGTCATTGTGTGCAAGACAAAAATATGTCTGCATAGGCACAATAAGGAGCTTGTTATACGGAATATAGTTCCTCTGATGGTAAATGTTGGTTAAGTTTTGAGTAAAAGACCTAAACTAAAATGAATGACGCAATTTAACACAAATATGAACTATTAGGTACATGTACAGTTTGATAGAATGAGAATGTCAGAAGATGTATATCATGACTTTTTATTAGGTTTGTGGTAATTTAGTGAATATCCCATATACGCATGTGATTTGGTGCATGATGGTGGAAAAAATAGCTTGTCAACCTCATGTTTATTTGGGCTGAAATTTTTTCTCTTTAGTAGTTTTGGTTTGTGAGGGTAGTTTATGTTTGGAATGCAAGCGGAGTTGCAATAGCGTACAATGTCTAAATAGAACATACAGTAAAAATAATTGTGGTCTTAGGATTGATATATTCAGGGAAAAGCGTATGGAAGAATATGAGCGCTCTTATAAATATGTTCTTTTACAGAAACATAATGATATTATATGTTCAAATTTACAGGAATATATACCGTTTGCTATCGTCACATAAAGACTGTAAACAAGCAATCTCTACATGGAAATGTGAATAGATTAGCCTAGAATTTCTTGTCATTTAAAATGTTGCGTTTAAAATTTATCTCTAAATAAAGAAATCACATCCTCCATGTCTATTAAATAAGTTGCATTTTGTTTAATTTTACCAAGCGATTAGCACTGTCCAAATTCAAACCAAAGCTAAAGACTGTCTTAATAGTTAACCTACGTTAGCGAAATAACATTCGTGGGGGGCGGGGGGCTATTCTAATTTTTAAGTAAATTTTGAAACGGACTAATGGCAAAGTAAGCTCCAGTCTCAGTTCTTCCCCCTTAGCCTGCTGGCTGCAATTGATTTTGACTTTGCAACCAGTGCAGACCAAGATCAGCCTGCACATCTGTGCAGGCGGCTGATCATGGTCTTCACTGTTCGCTATTCAGTCAGTAAATTTTCAGTGAACACCCCTTTAGATGATAAATGATGCTGTCCAAATTAAATGATGGACCAGTCCATTTTAGAAATTTAGCAGGCTAAGGGTTAGACTACCGCCCATTTAAGACTCATTCAAATAGCAGGGTAAGGTTTTAACAGCAGATAGTTACGGTGTTTCTTACAGCTCAGTCGGAATATTAGAACAACGTACTGACGCCCATTCTATTTATTTTATTTCTTTAATGTTACAATTTTCAAACCACGACAATTTGTTTGTGAAACTATGGTCTGGTGACAATTTCTATTTTAACTAAATCACAACAACAAGAACAACAACAACACTTTTGTAAATTGTAAAACTACGCGCATATACATTTAACAATTTATCCAAATTTAAAAAAAAGTCATTTAAGGTGAATCTTTGCAATAACAATAGAGACTATCACAAGGGAGCGTTACATGGATGTTAATATCTCCAATCCGTGTCTAAAAGGGTGGTTTGAAGATTCAAGCATTGTTCAGGGTCTATTCTACGACATGATGATTCAGCGCACTGTTCTGTGTAAAGCAGATACTGACCTTTAACCGTTTTGAAAACAACATGTGCCTAAATACATCAGGGCTTCTAGTTGTATAACATATAGTTCTAAGGCCTAATGACCTATCAAGTAATGTGAATTCAAGCATTATGCTCGCAAGTTTCATACAATATATGAGCCGTGTCATGAGAAAACCAACATAATGGGTTTGCGACCAGCATGGATCCAGACCAGCCTGCGCATCCGCGCAGTCTGGTCAGGATCCATGCTGTTCGCTAACAGTTTCCCTAATTCCAATAGGCTTTGATAGCGAACAGCATGGATCCTGACCAGACTGCGCGGATGCAAACCCATTATGTTGGTTTTCTCATGGCATGGCTCATATTGTATCTTGACTAAGTTATGTAAACAGAAACCTGGTGCTGATTTAGTTGTTTTGAGCGGAATGAAGCTGATTTGAACTGAGGTTTATAATTACCAGTAAAAACAATAATTCGTCAAACAGAGCAAAACTAATGCATACGTTGTCCATTAAAATCTAAAAACATGTCTACTAGTTTATCAAAACTTAGGTCTACCCGCAATTTAAGTACTGGTCTAGTTCAAAGTAGTAATGAGATGGAGTTCATCAGTAGTTCAGCAGTAAGACACCGGGCTACTAAACATGTCAGCGCAGGTTAAATGTTCTTATCTGAACAATTAACCTTCTTTATGCTGAGAAGCCAAGGTTCCATCTAATGCGGTGTTACAACATACACATAAAGATTTTTTTTCCTGCTAACTAAATCGACTGAAACTTTGCGAAATGAGTACCTCATATTGGTAACTGCTTGTGACCAAACATCAACTTACATACGCGCATAAAATAAGCCTGAGGAAAGGGCAAATACTGGCCACGCTTCGCGTATGTTTCTCTCAGAGTGAGCACGTGTTATACGAAATAGCCGACAATATACACTATATAGCAAACCTACATGTATACAAAACGTTCAAACAATGTTCATTGTTATCTGCTCTTACTCCCAGTAGTGTTTAAAGCTGATTACTATTTCGTATATGTAGCATGTAAGCCTAAAATAATAGTCATGGAAAGCTAGAAAAAAGCTTAGTTTATTTCATTTCTTCCTCTTTGGGTATATTTTGACCAAAAATAGCCAATCCGTTGAAACAAACGAAAATTGCTTCTTTTGCTCTTTAATAAGAATATTTTTAGTAAATAATAATTGCTTTTGTGTTCACAGACTGGTTTTAACTCGAGTAAATTCACCAGATAACAGGTAAATGAAAGCAGCAATTTATACAGGGAGGACTAGTAATTAACATAAAGGACACACTGTTTACATAAAATCACACTTTATCAAGGGTGTAATATTTTCATTATTTTCTTTTATCGTTACTTAGAGGCCGAAAGACGGTGATCATTGATAAGCAGCTAGCTGAGGGGCGGAACCGGATGTTGGGCAGGAGATAAGGATTAAAGTCATCAGTAAGGCTGTCAACTTCAGAAATGTTTCCTACATTACACTTCTTAGGGAGGAAAGCCAAGCATTTCTATTCAATGTTTCATATACCAATACCGCGTCAGCAAATGTATTTAAACCCATCCACTCTAAAGAACAATATTCAATAACAATTACACAATAAAGCTGGCAAAAAATCTAATCATAGTCAGCATAAAAAACTATGAATCAGCTGCCTTGAACACCTTTAAGTAAGAGATAAACTTTGAGGCGGAAGACATTAAAAATGAAAACCAATGCAGAAAGGACGAGCAAAAAAAGAAGGTTCATTTTTGCTCCTATTTACATATTTTCACGAAGAAATAGGGTCATTAAAATCAGAAATCAGAAACAGAAATATCTTTAGGACCTTTAATTACCTGGCCATTCCATTAGAAGACATATAAATTTCATAACTTTAGAACAAAATCGTTACAATACACAGACAGAACTAAAAGAAATTCTTACAAGTAGTACACATAATGATGTGATATACATAAGACGGACACGTCAACACACAATGTATAAAAATGATATGCTAAAACATAATACGCCTACCTATACTCTATAATTATGATTCAAAAACATATTCTAATGTCTGATTCACATAATTCCTAACAAGGTTTTCCGACAATTTCTTTTTAAATGTTTGATGAAAATATTGATATTATACATCATCCTAAAGAACTCAAAAGATCTTAATATGAACTTGATTGTTTTTCAAAATGAATTTAATACTTTTGTATTTATAACCTAGCATATATTTAAATCACGTATTTTCAATTGTTAATTCAGCCACCTTTTCTTTAAATTGCATAGTAATAAACCATCTGAACCTTAACCTTTCAAAAAGTTTTGAAAAAAAAAAAAACTTTAAAAAAGATCTATAGCCAAACTATGCCGCAGGGAATGAAGCTTTCTTGGCCTTGAAATAAACAGTAAAACGTTCTTAAGAGTTATCGCCCCTGGAGCCAATTAGAATGACGTACAACTTACATTTAAAACAAATCTTCACATTTTGCATATATCTTAAACCTTTAGCCTGCTGGCGGCAAGTGATTCTGCCTTTGCGACCAGTGCAGACCAAGATCAGCCTGATCATGATCTGCACTGCTCGCTATTCAGTCAGTTAATTTTAAGTGAACACCCCTTTGAATGCCCAAACTGAATGATGGATTAGTCCATTTTAGAAATTTAGCAGGGTAAAGGTTAAAATTACAGCAGGAACATTCTCTAATACAGAAGACCTTTAAAACAAGGGGTTATTAACAACATAACGTTCTTTCAACAGCATCGAACGATCTCTTCATACTCTTTTTATCAATTAACGACTGCCACAACTTTTCCAATAAATAAATGGACTCGGTGTTGTTATATTTTCAGGTCCTTTGGGATCATGACGTTGCACATTTCATTACCCCTCATGAACAGATTCAATCAAACCAAGTCTGCTATTTTATTACTTGGTTGTGTTCTAGGCTTCCAATGGATCTTTTCACAGATTTTATTATTGATTTAGCAAACGGGTGAATTTCATTAAAAGGAAAGAAAAGATTAATAAAAAACCCTAAAAACCCAAAGAAAAACACCGTTGTCCCGTCTTACATATGAAAAGTTTTTGTCTTACAATTGCCACCATTTTTAAAAAAAAGTAATATTCTCCACATTTTATTTCGTCACTCATTTCATACATCAATGTATATTTAATTGTATTTTTGTGAATTTTTAAAATAAGCGAGATTGTATTGTATGATTGCACAATTCGATTTTATCTTAATTTTGATTATTATATACATATTGTTTTAATAGTGTGGCAAGTCTTATATATTCATTAAACATGAGTTTAATAACATTGATAAAATATCGCGTGGCGGCGCGTTTAAAAAAAAGTTAATTGTATATTTGGTTCTTGTGAAATTAAGAAGAAATTTACGAAAAAGCTTGTTACAGAATTAGTTAAACAAGCAATTATCTGACAGGGGCTATTTACAGCTCAAAAATCAGAATTCTGTGGTTGTTTGTAAGAAAAACCTCAGATAAAGAACAATATAGGTACTGAATCGAGGTATACTATTTGTGTCAACATTAACCTATTATCAAAGCACAAAATGTAAATAAAAATTGTTTTCCCTGATACTATTTGAAACTGATGCCAAATTTATCTATGCCCTGAACGTCTGGCAGTTCCGCCTTTTCAAAAAGCACACTTGAGGTTGAATCCCTGTAAAAAACATGTGTCTGAGGTAGTTAAAAGTCTCGAAAACAGAACAGAGAAAACGCTTGTTCGTGCTGGCATGTCAATTGTGTTATTATGATATGTTCTTCCTGGTATGTGTCTTCTTCGAAGTTTTTTTGTGAACCGTTGGATGAAAAGGGATCATCTATTGACATATTCAAATTACTAGCATTTTTATTAAATACAAAATACTATAAATGTAGTTTCTTGTAGCGTGTGTTTATCCGAGGGTAATTTTGATTAGTAACTAAACTGTATGAAACTATTATATTTGACTATATCAAATAAAATGCTTCTTTCTGAACTAATTTCGTTATATTAGTGCTAACATACATATTGTTATATTTGTGCATTTCAGATTAAATCGTGAAAAAAAACCCAGATTTTTATAATATTTTTTTCACAGCAGTTGTTAGGTACCATAAGATTTTAAAAGTATCATTGGTATAAACTCTCATAATAAGATAATTTGAAAAACAACAATATTGCAAAGCTTCCATTTTTAAAGACAAGGAAGAGTTACCTAGCAAAGTGTAACTTCCATCCTAATGATATTATTAGTTTTTAATATTTCAAAGGTATAAAACCATTGGTATACGATTAATTAGTTTCAATGCGTTAAATTTCTTTTCCTAAATGACCAAACATTTTGCAAAATTATTGCCACAACACTTAGGTCAGTAGTACAAGAGTAAGACAACCGCACTAGCGCCTGACTAATTAATGCTTTTTGTATAAATTATAACTATCAATTTAGGCAAAAATGGAATAACTTCATGCCATGTTGCTAATAAATGCCTTTGCACATTCTGTCAAGTTTTGTTTTTATTCAAGCCGGAAGGTTTAACTGCGGCTATTGAATTCTTTTAACAGAAAATTAATTTGAGCCGCACCATGAGAAAACCAACATAGTGCGTTTGCGACCAGTATGGATCCAGACCAATCTGCGCAGTCTGGTCAGGATCCATGCTGTTCGCTAACGGTTTCCCTTATTGCAATAGGCTTTGAAAGCAAAAGCATCTGCGCAGTCTAGTCAGGATCCATGCTGGTCGCAAATACGCTATGTTGGTTTTCTCATGGTGCGGCTCAAAGTTTTTAGTTTCTATAAAACCACAGGATACATCTGATTGCAACATTTGACGAAGACGCATACCAAGTCGAAAATTTTGAAAATAAAAATAGCTGTAAAGTTTATTTAAGATGACTCTTCACCTGGATTGCCATTTTCACTTCTTTCACCAATGCTTGAAGCATTCCCTGTATTAGCTTCTAAAACGGGTGGTGTGTCATCACCACTAATTTTAGAATCATTATAACTACAGTTAATGGGAGTCATATCCTTATCTCTGCTTTCCGCAAGCATCAGCCCTGTCTCCACAGACTCGCAATTCTTTATTGGATGATAAACAATGTCACAGTCACTACTACAGGGAGTAGTATCACACGAGTCGGTGTTACTGGTGCTCGTCTGGTTATTTACACTTCCGGTCGAGCTGGGAGACAATAATGCGCGCTGTTCGTTACCAGCCTGTTAAAGGATAAAATAATTAATAATTTGATTATTTACACTTCTCGTCGTTCTACAAGGGATGATCTAAATGTATTGTGTGTTGTGGATTGTACCCTTAAAAGTGCAGTTTTTCAATTCATACCCTTAAAGTACTCCCCATGGTTAAGAACGGCACAATTTTTGTCTTCTGAAAGGCGTCACGGTATTTATACGACATATATACTAATGAGCAGCAGAAGCGAGAGCTTATCCTAATCGATATCAGATAGATTAAGGGAGGGAAGTCGCATGATGCCAGGTCTGCGAAATAAAGAGGATGTGGTAATCTTTTCAAACACTATACTTCAATCGAACATATACGTTTGAAACCGGATATTGGGCAACATTTTTCGAAGTTCATTTTTAATATTTTTAACACAATATTACGGTAGTAAGTTTCAGTCACACCTCGGCGACTTTTCACTGGTGCACCTTTTCATATCTATGGTATCTATACAGCTGTGTCTCTTTGCTGCTATGTCTTCTGTTGCGAGAAATATGGCATACAAAACCTTTTTTGCTCTTAAATTGCATTTTACAAATACTGGCATTTTTCCATGTTTGGTTCCGAAAAACATTATTTCACAGAACAACCGAACTCACTGCTACTTTTTACGTAAGACCAAATTTCTTCAGTATCGACTGTTCTTTTTTCAACCATTTTTTTCCCGTTGACTTTATAACCTATCTACCTTCATCATTTTATTTGAAAGTTTAGTGCTTGCTTTGCCGTACGTTTGGATATTTATCTATCAATATGTACGGGTATGTATTAAGCATAAACTCCTTGAACGCCGCTCTACACTGTGAAAAGTTGGGAGATCATAAAACTTTAATTGTTTTGAAATTGACCATTTATCTATCGGTACTGTGAAATAGTTTAAGTACGAAAGCCTTCCACGAACCGCTTAACTGATTGATTTAAACTGCCGTTACACTGAATTACAATTAATTCGTACATATTAGGAATGCATCGATTGTACAAATTACCGTTTACAGGTGCGAAGTAAGTTGCGAACATGCGTTACCAAATCAGCCATCATAATATGTAAACAGAAACTAGAATCGAACACCGTTGATATTTTAATAGTTCGGAAATTAAAGAATATGAAAATGGATTCTTGTGAAAAATTTCAAACTTTGTCCGTCCTACAAAGGGCGTGAAGTTGAAAGATCGTTTTATTTACAGCCATCAAAAACCAACACTTTTATCTGGCCTCAGTCACATACAGACTTTTATTATATATATATATTTTTAAAAATGCGATAAGAACACATTCGAAGTGCATCGCTTTTGTAGAAACGTATCTAAACCATTCACTTAATCTTGTTCTGATATTATTGCTATGGTGTGTAACGTATTTCGAATTAATTACAGGGGTATATTTGCGTTGCTATGTAAACCATCGATATAATATCTCTCCTTGAAACTGCGTGCCATCACAATACACAATACATTTCAAAAATCCCTCGTTGAAAACAGAAACAGCTGTCCCTAGAATGTCAATTAATTTATATTGTTCATAAATCATTGTAAATTTTACGAAAAATATCTTATATACAGGGTTAATGAACGGTTGAATTGCTGTCCTTTTAGAAATCATATGGCTTTGTATATCAGAATCTGTCAATAAAGTCATATATCATAGCGTTATACATAACCAGAAATGACGTAAATGAAAGAAATAAAGACATAAACACTTTAACACGTAGGAGAAACTATTGTTCAGGCTGATGTATATTCTCACATTTTCTCACAAGTGATATGGCATTTGAGAACATGTTCTAAGAAATTCTAAGAAGCCATCTGATGCAGAAAAAAAACGAGATTATAGTCTCTTTGCAGAAGAAGCACTGTCTCATTTATATAATTCGCAGAAAGGTACATATTTCACCAATATATCATTTTTCATGCAGTGTAGTTTTGGACTTGCAACAAAATGATCCCTTTAATCAAAATAAGTGGTCGCGAATTGCCGGAGCAACAAAAAAACCCCAGAACATGAAACCACAATATGTAAAAGTGTGATGGACTGTGAAGTCAGAAAACGGGAGTCTACGAAACCGCTCTTGAGACTAAGACTAAGGTGATATATGTACATATATCTGCATGTTTTATTACCTTGTAAGTATAATCAGTGTTTTCAAGCATCCGTCTCAACATGGGTGAATAAGTAGAATAATGATGAAGTCGGGCGGTATCAGTGTTACCGATGTAACGACCTGGTTGCTCATTTGGGTTGAACCGACATGCTAGTTCAGTCCTTGTTCTGTTCTGGTATCTCGACCTCATTTCCCTTAAATAAAACCATTCAGTCATATAAAAGCCTTTGAATATTTCTGCCTAGTAAGAAATATTTACGTCTTTTTATTGCTTTATATTATTAAAAGAGGTTCTGTGTATTAGAAAAGCGATATAATAACGGTAGGTCTTTACAAAAGGCTTATTTTAGTACTGTTTAGTATATTGATGTGATGTTATCTTTGAAAACCGACTTAACAGGAAGAATGAATTAACTGTGTAGGAGAAACTATAAAGCCATGAAGGGGACATAGTTTGTAATTTGACATAAAGTTAAACATCGTGAAAAAAAATGTGTACACTAGCACACCATCATGAATGCTTTAAGAAACAAATTACTAGGTCAACTATTCATATTTCTCAATGAAATTTGCTCTTGCATCTGTTGTAAAAAGACGATGACAAAAGCGATACAGATTACAAAAGAAACACAGCCGATGTAACGTTTAAATAAAAACAAAGACAACTATCTGAAAGAATAACTCCAAAAACGCATCCCCGATTAAATAAAGCTTAACATCAGTGTATGCTTGCCTGTATACATGACCGACACATACAAAAACCTACATAGACAAAGTAACAATCAATAAGAGAAAAAATAAACGCATAATATAAACAGTTGGACGTCGCCTTGGAACGGTCAGTGGCAAACACTCTACAGGAAAATTAATCGGGTAGCGGTCCGCACCAGACCTAACCATTTACTTGCACGTTCTATTACCGCTCCTCATGAACAGACTCAATCAAACCGAGTCTGCTATTATTTTGCTTGGTTGCATTCTACGCTTCTAAAAGATCTTATTACAGATTTTATTAACTTTCACAACAGCAATCTTTTACTGAAAGTCTCCCCCGTACTTGGATTCAGTGTTGTTATATTTTCTGGTCCTTTAGATCATGGAGTCAATTCAATATCTATGTAATAGAATTCCGCTTAAGCCGGTGCTAGGGGGCGTGAGAGATGTTGCATTTTCCCTTACCTCTCATGAACAGACTCAATCAAACCGAGTCTGCTATTATTTTGCTTGGTTGCATTCTATGCTTCCAAAGGATCTTTTTTACAAATTTTATTAAATAAATAAAAATTATCTTCCGAGTCAGATGGATCATAAACACGTGCACTGACAAGAAATTGCAAGACATAAACTACAGAAAAAATATCATGGAAAACCCTATCAAACAAAGCATACTAATATACTAAATCATTTCCTAGAAGTAACAACAACTGGAGAAATACCAACTAAGATAGGACAAAACAGGAAAGAACAAAACTGGAAAGAACAATTTTTCCCATTTTTCTGACAATTGCTTTTCAATCTGTCCTCCAACAATCTCGTCAAATACCATCAAACAGGAAAGAAAGAGTGTCATCCAGCTGTAAAAGAGCTAAACATTGAACTTGTGGTATCTTTAAAAATAGTTACAACCGCTTTCGTATTTTACCAAAGATAATTAGAAAAATGCTATGACCAAAACCTTTACGATTTTTTAAATAATGTATCACTGAACACATAAACAATACAGGTGACAAAACCAACATTATGTTCGCAAAACCGACTTTATGTTCAAAAAACAGATATCATGTTCGCATGAGACCAAAGCGACACAAATTAAAAAAAGAAAAATGACATTTAGTCAACCTTGTGCTTGTTATATGACAATAAAGATACCGATCCCAAACCTCCGACTTTCATATAGGAGACAAATGCAATACACGTGATAAACAGACACCATCTTCCGGGATAATTAAAGAGAAATTACATTCTAAAATATAACTGAGTTTATTTTGCACATATTATAACAGAGAAAAATGAAAATAAATTGGTAAAACCGGTATAATTTCATTTTTGTCTGTTAAGGTGGGCTTCCAAGATGACACCATTATCAAGGGACGGGGATCGCGGGTTCAAGCCACACAGGGATCACAACCATACCTTCTCATATGACACAAGTACTGTTTTGTTTTAACAAAAATCGAGCTAAAAATATTTGTATAGATTAATAATGATACATATGTGAAAGTAACATTACATCACGTACCTTTGTTTAAAGACGACAAAGGTGACACAAATGAAAATACAGACAAAGCCAACTACGCAGCCAATAATGATACCAAGACGCTGCTCAAACACATTAGTCTTACTTCCTACGGATTCATCTGTAAAACAAAAATGACTTAACACTTCATTCACATACAAAAAAAAAGAATTGCAAAACGTCTTTTAGTACTTTAACAACACTCAAGTCCCATAGTTTAGTAAGTAGACGAATTATTTCATGACCTGCTTTGGGAACATGAAACAAATCGGAATATTCATAATTTTAACATTTCCGAAACATTGCAGAATGATACTGATTTCACTTGGGTAATGATTACATTTTACTCGGACTATATCATGGACTTCCTGTGTAAATTCTTAAACTTTAAACTAAAAGTATTAAATCTATATAATATTTCAATGAAACTTTAAGGTTTTGTAGTTTGTAGCATCATCTGTGGCATGTATAGTAAAAACTTGATTTCTGAAATAGTGTGATATTTATTTCTAAAGTCACTATATGTTCATTTTAAAAAAATTTCGTTTTACCCAAAGTGGAACCTGGCAGATACTTGAAAATGCAGCTCTCTGATTGGTCAGTTAGAACTGCTAATGTCATGATAAAGTTACGGATAACGGAAGACTGTCTCCAAAGATATTTACTTCGTCTACATGAACTCCAACAAATAGCATGTCAGTAGAATATTATATACATGTATGACGTGAAAATATTATTGGTAGTGAAATAAACAATCTTGACTTCTTCCTACATTTATTTCGAAACATCCTTCATACCTGAACATGATTCAGAATCTTTACACTTGGGGCAGCTATTACAGTCTAGTGTGTCAATCATAATGACACGTGACGTTCGCCCCGCTCCAGCATTAGTGCAAGCCCTCAGTTTAAAATAGTAAACTTCGCTCTTCAGATCCTCGAGCACCACTGATGTATGGGATGCTAAAAAGTAAGCAATAATAAAATGAAATATCAAAGAGTACCAACAGTAAAAATTAAAGTTTTTTAACAAAATATTCACCCAACAGCCATTGTCATTTCATTTGTCATGAAGCGGTGGTCTTCCCGTACTTTGGACTCTGTGTTGTTTGCTTTTCTGGTCCTTTGGGATCATGGAATTCATTCAATTTTATTTCAACAGAATTCCGCTTCAGCCGGTACCAGGGACGTAAATGGTGTTATGCATTTCAATACTTCTCATGAGCAGACTCAATTAAACAGAGACTGCTAATATTTTGCTTGGTTGCTTTCTATCCTTCTAAAGGTTTTTCATAGATATTTAAAGTTATCCAATTTCCTTCAAAGACAAACCTCACATGTTTAAAAGCTACGCCAAGTTATCTCTTTTAAAATGTTTCAATCAATTCAGCTAGAATATTCCAAATTTGTAATAGTCATTTAATTTCATCTAAGAGTACGTAGCCTACAAGAAAATGAAACTCACGACAATAGTAGGAACCACAACTTTTTTATTCTTCAAAGACATTTGTAATAAATGGTTTTGCATTTTAGGAATATTTCTACACCGAATAGTTTGTCTGCTTTCAGAAATACACGATCATTCTGTCCCGAAGGACACTCATTTGATTAAAAGTGCATGA
The DNA here is from genome assembly GCF_021730395.1 of Mercenaria mercenaria. Classification (NCBI taxonomy): domain Eukaryota; kingdom Metazoa; phylum Mollusca; class Bivalvia; order Venerida; family Veneridae; genus Mercenaria; species Mercenaria mercenaria. Next base: position 44,502,984 of record NC_069368.1, read on the forward strand.
CATTTTATTCTAACTGCAACATGTGGCTTGGCAAATATTTCTTATAACCATTTATTGCGTTTATTACATAGAAAATAGTGTGAAATTACGGACTCGCCAGCAATGTTGTTTTGTTTAGTGGGGGTTTTTTTTGCCAATTATGCCACCATCAATGCCTGAAGTGACAAAAGGAATCTTTCTCCGTCATTAAAGTATAACAAAACAAAAAGCATACAAAATATACTAGATAATTATGTAGTCTAATGTGAGCATGTGGCACGCAAAATGATGACATGACATTAAAAGGGATTGTCTTTTGCATGTTTCATGGTTTATTTCCAAATAAAATACAAAAAAATTAAACGTTATTTAAGTTTATTCGTCATCTTATATTAGAAACATGATTTTTTTTACTTCGCATAAAGCATCAAAACGTGGCAGGCTGGCCCGTCTTAACAAACTGGTGAAGTTAAATTCACTGTGATTTTAATCACAGCTACTGAAATTTTGACAAGAAAAACAAACTAAGCAAGACTTTTCTTACCATTCTGATGGATAGAGGACCAGTCATCATCAGCTACATCTTTGTTTGAGTTGTAATAAATGATGTAGTATGTTATAATGCCATTTTGCTGTTTTGGAGGTCCCCATTTCAGCTTTACTGTTCCAGGGGAGACAACCTCAGCAACCAATATCTCAGGCGGAGAAGGAACTATCAAAAATTGAACGTGCATGAATAAACTTCAAGAAAATCAAAGAAATATAATAACTTTATTTAAAGAGGATAAAATATTTTATTATTGTCAGTATAACATTTGGTCCTCTGACATAGTAATGTAAAATTTCACCTTAAGTTTGTCATTGCCAGCTTTCATAGCCAATTTTACATTGTAGTCTCCCTTGATTATCTGGCATTTCGTGCATATCAGGATTGTTTCCCTTTAGTCTGAGAGCCAAGGTCCAAAATTTTGAAAAAAGTGCCCGGCATGTTATACAAAATATTTCTACACCATAGTAAAGGGGAAGGTCCACTACTTATGAAAAGTGAGTTTGGCCTTCTGTCCTCACTTGCAATTAGGAGAAATCCAAAATGGCGACCAAGAATGCCGCCAAATCAAGGAAAATGGACAAAATACGGTAATGTCAGCAGCATTTTGAATTAAATCAAAATATGTACATAGTTCGTACAAGTCCTCAGAAAATGTGTTTACAGATATCTACAACTTCAAGGTCAAGGTCACGCTCAAGGTCAAAAGGTCAAATTTATTGAATTCTTTGCTATTCAACTATTAACGTTGGTTATAAAATTAACACTTTACGAGAAAATCAACATCAATGCTCATTGTTATGTACAACATGTATGCGTTTTCAGTCTTGAAACCATTCAGCTCCATATTTTCATTACCACGGTGAAATTCAAGATGGCCACTAAGGTTTAAATAAGTATAAATTTAAACGTAAATGAAGTATTTGACTTTTATCATAAGTAACTGCACAAAGCATAATTGAAAATGCAGTAACCAGTGCAACAGAAGCTAAAACTGCAATCAGATGTCAAAGGTGACTTTGCTTTAATCATTCAGATGATTTTATCAAACATTTCATATACTATTTCAGCTTCATATACTGTTTTAAGTTCACCTCAGCTGAGCATAAACAGTGAAGTGAGTCATACATTTTGAACAAATTAATCTTTAGTGGCAGTAACAGTATGTAGTGCAATGAAAAGAGTTGAAAATCTAGGCAATATCAGAAGTTAAAATTATGTACAAGTAGTTAAAGAATAAATGTTAGCTGTAATCTGCACACCAAAACCATAAAAACTCTTATGTGAGAAAAGTACAGGTAATGGTTGGATAACTAAAGAATGAAAATGAGGGCATTTAAAAGTAATTGACGTGTTGGATAATATCAACATCATTTACTACGGCTATAGACCTAAAGTAAATTCAAAACATTGTACAATATGTACAGTATGAATAAATGCACTTCATGCGTCCTTGAAATAAAAAATAAGTAATAGCATACTTCCTTCTTTAGTTTGTACAATAACTGGCTTGCAGAATGGACCATCCGCAGTATCAGTGTGCGATTGTACGGCCACAGTGTACCATGTAAACGGACGCAAATTTTGGAGAGTAATTTGGGTAGTGAAGCTGAAAAAGATTGGAGGTAGCAAGTTACTTATGTGATTTTACGTGCTACTTATAAAACACACCCCCATACATTATTCTTTGCTCTAGGTAAATGGTCACAAGTCAGAATGAGACGCATCCATTCCGCCTCCTAGAATACAAGTATCTTGTTGTTTCAGGAAAGTTATGACAGAAAACATCAAACTGTTTATTTACTTATGCCCCAAACACTTTCGAGCTGCGATTAACCCCGGCCACGTCAGTCATGTCACCTAGTGCGTTCTTGGTTTGGCGTTGTTTGTGTGTGTGTCGGTGTGTGTGCCTGTGTGTGTGTGCAATGTTAGCCTAGCAATCACAGTTTGAATTTCAAATAATTGATTCTGTTGTATATACGATATATGACAGAAAATAACAGACCAACGGACAAACATGCGTGACACTAATAATGAGCAACCAGTGATATTTGTTGGGGACTGTTTTTCTTGGATTTCGTTTTGGATCTATCCACAAAACTTAAACCCAACGAACTCGTAAAATTTATCAATCAATTTACTCCAAACTCCATGAACTTATATTTCTACAAAACAGCCGTTCTGGCAAAAAAAAAAACACGAACTTTCGTGCCAACGATATTAAATGATTTTATAATATGGCCCCTATATACTTATGCATATGGGTGTAAAATTACATAAATGGTTTAAGACAGAAAAATCATTCGTAGAAAAACAAGGCACTCAGATGCATTATTTTCGGCAAAACGTGCCTTTCACACTTAAGCTTGCTCATAGTCTTAGCTAAACATTGCCTTCAAATTCTACCGCAATTTTCATCTATGGTTTCAGATTGATATTTTTCTCAGTTCAAATGTTCTAGAAGTTTTGTATAATGTCAAAGGCTCTAGAAGTTTTCTCTAACATCAAAGGTTATCTAACGTGAAAGGTTCTTAAAGTTATATCTACTTACAAAGGTTCTAGAAGTTTTATCTAACGTCAAATGTTCGAGAAGTTTTAGCTAAGGTCATAGATTCTAGAAGTTTTATCTAAGGTCAAATGGTCTAGAAGTTTCATCTTATGTCACATGTTCTTGACGTTTAGTCTAGTACTGTCAAAGATTCTATATAAGTGTCATGTAAGGTTCAGTGTTGTTATTATCTCTGAATCGTTGGGACCATCGTGTCCGTTAGATGTTTCTGTATAACAAAGTTCCGTTTATACTATCGAGTTCTGATGAACCCGATGCAAAGGCGGCGAGAGAGGTGTTGCACATTCAGTATCTTTCATGAAAATCTTTAACAAAACTAGGTCTGCTATTAATTAATTTGATTGAGTTCTTGGCTTCTAAAAGATCGTATGGCACATCTTATTAAAAAGTTTATATCAATTTCATATTTAACATTTAGCCCACTATTTCTTTTTGGACTTATCCAAATTGAATATAAGTGTAATAATTTAACTTGGTTTATTAATTAGATGAAATAGGCACTGATCCCTTCATGTTTCCTCAGAATGACCGGTCGCGTTTTAAATATTTTAACATCATCTTTAATTCTGCGTGAAAGAAACTATTCGTACACATTGTAAACTAAACTGTTGTTCCGGTCCGATTATGTAAAACATCTTTGTTGCAATGAATATTCATAAGCCGAAACGTATTCAGGTTGACAAAATATGGCAGCGTGAATGGTATGCGGAGTTTTTTTTCACACTATTTGTCTCTTTGGTTGTGTCATTTTCATATTTTACCTCCTAAGCAGAAGGAATAATAATATCAATAACTACAAGACATATATGTATTACTAGAGTGGTGTATATTTATACAGAATTTAATGGAATGACGGGAAAACTTAATTCTCTTTATGAAATGTCAAGTTATGCATGACAAATGTTTGAGGATGTTTTGACATTGACATTGTCCGATAACTGTGTTACTTCGCATCGTCTTCAGGTGGCAGATATAGACACAGACATAATTTATTACAAAAGAGGCGGAAGATGCAATATGACAAATTAATATACGAGAAAAGTGTAAAACGAAGTATCACTTTGGCGCAAATACAAGTTTTTTTCAAAATGAAAACACAATGAGGTTTTAATAAACAACAACCACAATAAAAATAATAATGATAATAATAATAATAATGATGATGATGATGATAATGCTATATTTTCAAGGACATTTGCACAGTTCGCCTTAAGATGTGAGTCAGCAGCTCAACACGCCGAAAGGCTTTAATTGTTTGTTTCAACTGGGTCCCTCGTCTCCCTTTGTCTATAATTTTATAAATGTGTTAGAATGACTTTTCATATACTATAGGGTTATGTATGCTGTCATATTGAAATTTCCGACGGTATACAAATTTTAATGGAGACGAAAATTTCAGGTTATTTTCTTAATTGATTTAATAAAAATAATACTATGTTTAAACATATTGACGAACTATGATAATGATTTATAAGACATCCACTCCTCCGAAATTTATCCAGAAGAAACAGGCCTGAAGTAAATATTGACCATTTAGATTGCTTCCATTTGGTTACACCGATGTTGAAACCGCAACGGTAGCCTAGTGGTAGAGCGTCCGCTTTGAGTGCGGGAGGTTGTTGGTTCGATCCCTGGCCGCGTCATACCAAAGACGTAAAAATGGTACGCTTGGCACTCAGCATTAAGCAGATAGTGCTAGGATTGGTCAGCCCGGTGTCAGTATATTGTGACTGGCTGGGGTATCATGTCACATGTCTACAGCGTGATATTTCAGTGAAGCAGCACTATAAAGCTTGGCATTGCGCTCAATGCTACAAGTAGACACCGTCGTTTATATGGCTGAAAAAGTGTTGAAAAAAAGGTGTTAAACCCAACACACACACAAAGTACTGGAATATCTGACATACTGTTGAATATTAGGCCTAAAAAAATCTTTGTTTCCAGTAACATGCTAAAACAATTAAGGTATGTAAGTCGGAATTATTTGTTGGGTTTTTTTTTTCCGTTTTTTTTTTGGTTGTTTTTTTGTTTTTTGGCGGGGGGGGGGGCTATATATTTTATAAAGTGAGACTTTTCGGAAATTATTTTTGTGTCAAAAAATCAATACAAATAAGGGGGTTATACTTTAGAGCATCAGTGAAAGGTGATTTCTAACATCACAGACCATGTTTAAAGCATAGAAAGTGCAGTTTTGCAACTTTTTGTTAAAAACTTGAAAAAAATATTCTCAAAGGCCATAAAAACATTTAGGGTCGAGCCAAAAATTTAGGGCAGGTAGGGATACCGGAAACAAACAATATTTTTCACGCCTTAGTAACATACCAATAAACCAGCAGAAAATTTGTGACAGTATAGAAGGAATACTACTGACTCAAATTTGACCTCAACAGCCAATCAACTCGTGTTCTATATATGGAGGGTGTTAGAATAGTTGATACATTTTGTAATGCATTCGTGAAAGTATACAAAAGAAGCAATCTGTTTCGCTTTTTGTAAAATTATTAATCTAATCAGGTGAAAAATATGATTTTCAACCCTACATTTCAAAATGTGATAAAAATGCAGAGTACATGATTTATTGTAGTATGAAACCGACTGAGTCTGTAATTTTCATTTTTAAAGACAAGAAAACTGACCTTCTTCCACCATGGAAAGGATGCTGTGATGTGCATATTACCAACAAGACCATGAATAAAGCTGACAGAATATACATTTAGACATGTTTTAATCACATATATGAAACTAAATTTATCAGTAACAGATAGCATATAAAAAAGAAGCCATTAAAGCAATGTGAACAAAACTGTCTCGAGGAATCATCTACTTCTACATCGACTGTTTCCGTTGCAAACAATTAGTTCCCACCACTTTATAAATTACGCCTGCTATCTTCATTTTTGAACGTAGACTTACATACAATTAGAACTTACGAGATGCCATAAAAGCAAGAATACACTACCTGTCTATGAACTGTGGGGAATCTCCCTCGCTGCGCATGAATTTTACAGTGTACTTGACGATATTGAGCCTCGTTTTCGGTTTCTCCCATGACAAACTGATGATGGACGACGAACGAGTTTCCGGGTTCAGAATATGAGGAGGTGGGGGTTCCATTTCACCTTCTGGACCTACAGACTGGTACAACTCTGTCACATAACCTCGCACCACGTTCATTTCGTCCCTTTTCATGAAGTCAATTTTGTAGAAAACTCTGTTTTCTATTTAAAACAACACAAACAAGCGCAATTATTGAACATGTTTCTATGCAGGGGATATAATAGAATGAACACACATGGGGATATAATAGAATGAACACAGGGAATCCATTTATATTTGAACACTTAAATACTTGTAATGAAATTGAGCTTATCAAATGAAATACACAAATAAGAATATCCATGTCTTAGACGATATTATCAAACGGGTTTGAATACCGTACTAACAGTTATATTATGCCCATTTTACTAAATATGGTACTTTCTGTTCTGCCCTTAAAAAATCTGACTCTAAAGCTTTGTGATCCATACTTTTCCTGAAATTGCAATAACTAACAGTTTCTAATTCAACAATAGATCTATGTGACTTGATGTATTATGTGGTTTTCAGCAGAATTTTTTGTAAATTTGATATTCATACTCCACAAAAAAAAAACCCATAATAATAAGATACATGTTATTATATCAGTATTGGACTTACAACATACCTAGACCACCGATGTCAAGCCGTGTTGTAAGAGCTGAAACGTTGAATTCCCTGACAAGCCCACTTTGTAGCAGTTTTTGTACAACTACACGATAGCTTCCAGCGAAGTCTGCGTCTGTATTGGACCACTGAATTGAGACTGCGGTTGAGTTTAAAGGTTCAAAAGTCAGTGAAGGAACAGACGATCCTAAAATCAAGTAATTGAAAACAGGCATTAGTAAGATAACATTCCTTAACTAATTAAATACATTATTATAATTGGTATTAAAAATAATACACAACTAGCATGGCCATATTGTTCCTTTTCCAATCAGCCAAACAAAATTGTTCAGCTCATTGTAAATCATGCGACCTTTAAGTGCCGTGTGGCGGCTGTAAACATGTCTACCCGTACTTGGATTCAGTGTTGTTATAATATTCTTGGTTGCATTCTATGCTTCCAAAGGATCTTTTTACAGATTTTATTAGCTATCACAACAGCAAGTTTTAAGTGCCATCTGGCAGCTGTAAAAAGTCTCCCCTTTACTCAGTGTTGTTATATTTTCTGGTCCTTTGGTATCATGGCGTCCATTCAATAGATGTGTAATAGAGTTCCACTTAAGCCGGTGCTAGGGAGTCGTGAGAGGTGTTGCATATTTCATTACCTCTCATGAACAGACTCAGTCAAACCGAGTCTGCTATTATTCTACTTGGTTGCATTCTGTGCTTCCGAAGGCTCTTTTTGCAGATTTTATTTTTTTACTATTACACATCTGAAGTGGATCTCAGTAAGGTTTTAAGGTGTCTTTCATAATTAGTAATTTTTAATTTTACACATCTGACCAATTAGTATGTTGTATGCATTTGAAATTTCTGTTGTGACAGATATTCCACAAGCAATGCATTCAAATCATCAATGCCTGTTGTCTGTTTGAGACTGTTGTTATTGCAGCGGTTTTCAAGGCAAAACATTTAAACCTAATTTATTTTGTTATAAAATCTATCTGAGATTAATATATTACAGCAGCTGAGACATTCGTTTTCCTAGTTATATAGTAGTAATCAATATACTACTTTAGAATGTGGTACAAACGTTCAGTTTGAGATTGCTGCTTTCAAGCAGTATACGGTAACGCGTCCATTTCAGATTGGTCATCCGGTACATGTAGTTGGTTTTGTACATACATGCAATACATTTGGTACACTTGAGTGGGTATCTAGACTGCTACTTTGGTAGTTGCTTTTAAGTTGTTCAGACGAAAATTGTACCAACTGAGTTATTTTCCGGGCAATGCACAAATAAAACTTAAAGATACCTTAGAAGCATAGACCTAAACAACGAAAGATAATATCCGACTTGATTAGAATGAGTCTGTGAATGGGCGGCGGTAGTCTTACCTTCAGCCTGCTAAATTTCTAAATTGGACTAGTCCATCATTCATTTTGGACAGTTCCATTTATTATTCGAAGGGATGTTCACTGAAAATTTACTGACTGAATAGCGAAAAGTGCAGACCATGAGCTTGGTCTGCACTTGTCGCAAAGGCAAAACCACTTGCCACAGGCTTATGGTTAAGTCTCCAAGTATTTGTGCATGTAATCTATCTAAAACTGTTGCTGCGACAGTCGCATTACTCTGCTAGAATGTGGTATCAAAGTCTACGGTTGTTGTTTACCAGAAAATAAACTTAGTCTCTAAGACCAATTTATGTTATTGAAGTTGTTTTCCAACGAAAAAAATGGCTTTTATTCGTACACAAGTTCATTGAGAACTAGTGTGAAATTAGGAATCAGCCAGAAATAAGTTATGTTTTCTTTTAACCTGGTTGTCTCATTAATATGTAAACTTTTTAACTAAAGAATTAACTCAATAATCAAAGTTTTATCTGTCATTCCTTAGTCTTATGAAAAAATTACTACTGAATAAGTTTGCACATAAATCTGCATTTACTGCAGTAATGTGAAAAAAATGCAATTTCTAAATTATCAATTATATCCAATTTTAATCTTAAAAATGGGTTGGGTGCTACATGAAGAGTAAATATCGCAATTGGTTTAGCTTAAAGATCCACCACAACCTAGTGACCTACTTTTTCCTCCCATATGAACTGCATGAAAATCATACTGGTATAATACAGCTGTCCTCCGAGGTTACAGGTGGACAATTTAAGCCCTTCGTGAATTAATACCGGTATGTTTTCACAAATTCATCTGCAAATTTATTCTTATGCATACTGCTTTATTCGCTCAATAAAATGTTTAGACATGAAACACATTGTCTTGGCCTAATATATATCACTGTCACTTTGAAACTAGATACTTGTATGTCTCAATTTTTCCATGCAAATCATGTATAATTACCATCATGGAAATACACAAGAATACAGTCATTCTGTGGCGCGTCTTTAATACCCGTCAAATGTTATGGTAAAACATAATATTAACGGTATATAAAGAAACATAGAGCGTTTTAAGTGTGAGCATTTTAAAAGGGAGAACATTACCAAAGTCCTTTTATAAAAAGAATAAAAGATATCTAATAGACTTTCTTAGACGAGAAAGTAATATAATTAACCACTTTTATGTTTCAATTCCTACCTGTAAATTGTAAAAGACCACCTTTTAAATTAACACCATGTGTAACCTAGGTAGAATTTCTTTCGATATCATCTGAACTTACCATTAATATTTGATACTGGCGTACGATAGGATACCCAATTATCAATATCTGGAAATCCTTTGGAGTTTCCTGCTAAAACCTTTACAACGTATTCACTGTCTGGTTCCAGTCCTATAACAAAACAGACGCAGTTACATTACATCATACATGGTCACTCAAACCTTTTTCAGGTGTTAACAAAAGTTTTAAAAAATTGTCAAAATTCGTAAAAGAAAAATAATAGCAACAGATATTCAAGCATAAAACTGCAGTTTTAAATAGTGATTTAACAGGTATTAACATATGTCAAAAATGTTAACACACTTTTTTTATATATATGCGTGTTCCATTGCAAAAAACGGAACTGTTACGCTGTAAAACATAATTAAACAAAATCGACATAATACTTTCCGCTCGATACGTGACCACCCAACAGAATCATTTCAACAAATTATATATTCGATATTTATTTACTTTTATAAAATTTTACCCATGCTCGGAATACGTGGTGCACTCACCCTAACAGAAATCATTTCAACAAATTATTACAGTCAAAAATTTCTAATCATATTGATATATTTCTGATATTTTATTTACTTTTATAATAGAAATAGTTATACCCATGCAGTCAGTGAATACGTTGGTGCACTCACCCTAACAGAAATCATTTCAACAAATTATTACAGTCAAAAATTTCTAATCATATTAAAATATTTCTGATCTTTTATTTATTTTTATGCAGTCAGTTTTGATAACCAGCAGATCAAACATACAACCTAGCTTCGAAATTTCCCTGAGACAAGCTTAACTTTTGTATTTATAGGTCTGCAATCTGAAGTGCCGCCATGTCGTTTAATTCAGATACACTGCTTGGAATAATAACAGAAAATACTGCCGGACTGTATATAAAGCCAAGAGAAAGTTACCCGTGAAGGTAGCGTCTCAGCGGTGGGCAAAGCAATACAAAAAGTCACAAAATTTGCTACTGTACAAGAAGTAAATCTGAACTCAAAGGCCAATCAAATTGCGTGCTACAATCAGAGCGCGTTAGAATGAAATATATATTATTTCAGAAGTAATGACAGAATAAAACGTATGACACTTTTGGACATTTTATATAGAAAATAGAAGGGGGAAAAGACAAAATGACGGTGCTTTATGTCATAGCCAAGGTCATGCAAAATAAAATTAAATTACAAAATAGCATGTGATGAATGAAATGTTGAGGTGCGTAAAAGTTCGTCTTATCTCTACATAGAAATTTTGATCACTGTTGAATATCGGCTTGGGGAAACCTGTTACGATGGACCGACAATACTGTTTCAGTTATAATGAAAGTAAGACTTAAAGTGCTCGTAAAATTAAAGATAAACTTAAATTACAAAATAGCATGTTATGAATGAAATGTTGGACATGTTTAAACCTTTTGCACTTAAATAGCAAAATTGATAAACAACGTAATCTTTATAAATAACTACAATGCACGATTTTAGTATCCGCGTTTTAAAATTGCATTAGAAGTGATAAATAACACTTGCCAAAGCTACTTTAGATGAAATTCAACTGAATAAAAGATGGACGTTCTAGTCCATTTGTGTCTTCTTGTTCGTGTATATGCCGATGTTCTGACTTAAGCTGTATTATTTAATGAACCAATTTGTGGAGGGAAGGATGTATGGAAGAAGAGAGAAGCAGTTTGGAACAACGCACGCTATACAGAGACCACGCTGGCTTCAAAAACTATTTCCGGCACACGGACACCGATTGTAAAAACACTGGGTTTTAATTAATTTTAATGTTCGAGGTAATATGTTTGGATTGCAAAATGTGGTATCAATTAATTTAATTCTGCTCCATCAGTTCATTCATACCGATTTAATCCGAAAATAGTGTAAATGCTTAGACTCTATATATATAAATATCACATGTCATTTTAAATTTATACGAAATCTAATTGTGACTTTCGTACATTCATCTCATGTTAAACTTTGTACTTTTGGTGCTGAAGTATTTACAAAGTTATTCATACCTGTAACAAGGTAGTCCTTTGTGTCAGCCGGAAGTTGTATGACAGTGATCATTCTGTCCTTTGTACCGTAACTTAGCTGGTACTTAGTAATCACTCCGTTCCGGTCCGATTCCGGAATTTCGGTCCAAGCAACACGAAAACTGGTGCTCGAGTCTGGCATAATCTGAACATCTGGCACCGAAATTGGAACTGGATTGATAAAGTTAGAGTAGGTCAATGTGAAATTTGTCATTTTAAAAAGACAAATAAGCACCTCTTACGTGTTTCATGAGAAAATTATGCAACAAGAAAATACGAACTGCTTTTCTCTGTTCAACACTAAGAGACATGGACTCAAACAAGGTATTTCAAGATAAATCTATAGTAATTATAACAAGTTTAACTAAGAAAAAGTATTGAATGTAGTATAATATGGCTTACTGTGACCACAAATATGAATGAAATTTAAACTGTACCATTGTCCTTTTTTCATACCTGCTTCCAATGTACGGACAGTTACGGCTTTAGACATACTACTTGCTCCTTTGGCATTCATGCACTGCACCGCAAACCTGGTCAAAGAAGAAGTCAATGCTTTTACCGTCAAATTTGATATTTATAAAAAACGATTTCATTTTTAAATTCCCCAGATTTGAGTTGAAATATCTTAAAAGGTGATAACTATATATAATAACAGTTGAACATTATGCTAGAAAGGAGTTAAATGTTCGTCTGAAAGGGCCAGATGGACATTAACCATACATTAATATAAGCCAGAAGGGCATTAACCAAACATTAATATGTGCAAGAAAGAAGAAAACTTTCAACAGTAAAGTGTTAAGAATTTCCTAGAAAAGATTTGGACATTCGTCAGTAAGAAGCTGTAAGTTTCCTAGAAAGGAGTTAGACAAAACGGTTGAAATGTTTCTAAAAAGGAGTTGGAAATTCGCCATAAATAAGCTGAACATTTCCAGAAAGGAGATGAACATTCTTACAAAGGAGCTGAACATTTGTAAGATGTGTGCGGAATATTGGCAAGGGAGGAGTTAATCTAAAGTGGCTTGAACATTTCCGAGGATGAGTTGAACATTCATAAAAGGTGGGATTTTTTTCATTAGAAAGTAGCTGAACATCCACTAGAAAGGAGTTGAGCGTTAGTCTGAAAGAACTTGAACAAAAATACTTGCTCTTTTATGTTCCATTATGTATGAACTGGGTTTAAGTATTTTCTCCGCATATGGATTAAGATAATAATTAAGGTTTGTTCTCAATCTTGCTTGTACTTTGTTGATAATTTAAGACTGCAAATGACAGGATCAAATGAAACTGACATATGTGCAGTTTTAGAGATGAGTTTATTAAGTTCTGAAATACTTTATTGGTGATCTATTATTTATCATTGGAAATCAAAGTACTTACCTGCAAGTTCAAGCGGCTTTGAGACTGTTAGTGAGTAAAAACTACTTGCCTGTATTTTGTATATGGTTGAAGGTTATCAATGACTACGTAATTAGGTTTTGATACATCTCTCTCACTTTTTGTTTGGAAGCTACACCTTCCTGGGCATTGCAAATCTACAAAAAAACTCACTTTGAATTGCAAAATAAAATATCAGCTGATTATTACTATCATTACGGTCTATCTCGCGTGACAATAATTCAAGTAGTCCTTAACTGAATAAAGATGATAATGGTATAATAGTGGTAATATGAACTGATTAAAGAGACCTACATTGACAGATAAACACAGATCAAACATTTATTGACGTAACAGTATTTGAGGAAAAGTACAAAACAAAATAGAGTAATGTATTGAAATGGAGAAATAATAGGAACAAGTATGACCTCCCCCGTCCCCCCTCCCCCCATGATGGGTTGTTCCATTTTCAGTCGTGTGATCACTTCGACATTGACTTTTGACCTACTAACTCCAAAAAAAAATTTGACTTGCCCAATCATACTATCACGTTTGAAGATACTGGGTTAAGTGGTTCTCAAGTTACTGCTTGCAAACCACTGTGACCTCGACCTATAACTTACTGACCCAGAAAACAATAGAGATCTTTTACTTCTTTAAGCCCAGTCATGCCACTAGGTTTGAAGTTTCTTGATCAAGTTATTCTGGACCTTGATCTTTGACCTATTGACCCAGAAAACAAGACGGGTCATCTACTCTATAAGCCCAATCACGCTGTCAAAATTGACGATTCTTGGTTGAGTAGTTCTCAAGTTATTGAGGGAAAACTGTTTTCATTTTCACACGTCCCTGTGATCTTGACCTTTAAGCTATTGACCTCAAAAATAATAGGCGTCATTTTCTTTATAAGCCTACGAAGTTTAAAAATTCTGAGTTGAGTAGTTTTTAAGTTATTTGGCGGACTGACCGACCGACAGACATATGTAAAACAATTTACCCCCGCTTGTTCGAATGGGAGCATAACAATACAAAGTGAAAGATATAAAAGAATAAAATCTGAAAGGTAGATCCCTCGGAAGCACCGAAACAAGGCAAACAGTGAAAATTGCAAGATATACGGAAATGTTATTTTATTAAGAAGAACAAGATAAGAAGGCAAAAAGGGAATGTAATAAAAGAGAAATAAAGAGTCAGAGAACAGAAAAATGCCAAAAAGTGGAGAAGAGGGGAGCAGCATGAGAGTTAAAAATAAGAAGAGGAAATGGAGAAAGAAATGCAAATAAAAAAGTAAGTGACAGCCTGGAGAAGAAGGATGGCATGGACGAAGAAAACCGGAAAAGAAGAAAGCATAGAAAAGAAATTATATCAGGATGAGAAAAAGAAGAGATAAGAGAGGAAATAAAAGGAAGAAAAGGTGAAGTGAACAACGATTAAGGAAATGAACGGCATTTCAGGGACAGACAGAGTGGAAAAGTAGGAAAGAAGAAAAATATACAAGGGACGTAAAAGGAAATAAAATAAGTTAGATGAAACACGAAAAATAAACAGATTTTACCATGCACGAACTGATACTCCACTAAGTAAGCCATTACTGGATAGCCGTCAGGTGTGGCGGCAGGTGACCATGTCACATTAACCTCTGTGGCGGAAAGGGCCGTTGCTGTTACGTTTGTCACGATATCCGGTGTATAAACTGAAGGAATAAACATAATATAGCTTGTTTACTTTTTATATTCATATTTATGAAAAGGATAGCAAACAGGTCATCATAAGGTGATGAATTGCCATGTTACTTTTATATGACACATGATATTCGGTTATGTAATGGCGGGCAGTTAACCTAACCGGTGTTCCTGGATTCTTAGCCTGGGTCCCTGGTTGCATGGCTGTTTTCTTTAAAAATACTGCAAACATTTTATGAGTAGACTTTAAGCCTCCAAAATAGCACATTTATATCTGACGGCTAAACCAGCAAGTTATTTTTCTATTTGATAACGTATAGCAAAGTGAAATTCCACACTAAGAAGTGACACTCAAGTTTAAAACAGCTTACTACCATACTGGCGTCGTTGTTAAAACGCTGAAATATATCAGTAATTAAAGACAAAAATGAACCATGCGAGTCACTGATCATGAGTACAGGCAGTGTTTATCTTAAGATTGCTTCAGTCTGTTGTTTATACAACGCCCAACATCTTTTTGTTTCTGTTTACTACTGGTATAAATGTGATATATTACATATGAACTTTTTTGAAGATTTTTTTTGCTAATGTATACAATACATTTGTATGTGTTAAAAACTTTAAGCATTTTGACAAAAATTGAACAGACTTATAAGTGAAATGAAAGTGAATGGAATATATTCTACTCACGCTGTCTTTCAAAGACGACCCAGGAGGTTGCCACATTAATGCCGAGTGAATTGTTTGCTATACACTGATAATATCCAGTGTCTTCCAGCCGACCATACAGTATCAGCTGCGGATTAATCTGAAGAGTTGTGCCCTGCAAATGATGATATTTTAAACAAAGCGTAATATTAGAATGAGTTGCCAGCGCGACAATTGTTACATCAAGATGCCAAAGGTCGAGGTTCAGCTGAATAGGTCTTAGAATTTCATACTGACATTGCATATATGAGTATACCTACTAAGCAATGTACACTGCAGTGATGTAACAAATATTTTGCTATCTTTACATGAAATATACTTGTAATAAAGGTTTGGCCAAGATAAAAGGTGTCAAATCATAAGGCCTTTTGGTGCTCTTGACATATGGGGATAGGAGAAGGGAAACTTAAGACTAAAAATAAACAGGTTATCTAGCCTACTCGTGTTTGCCGAGTTAAAACATACTTAACGATTGGATGACAAAAACATGGCACTAACATGCCGACCCATCCAGATCTTGAACTTTGAAGACAGGACGCTGATTTCTGCGCGCGTGGAAATTTTATGATAAGTTCTCTGCTTACGTTCACAGACTATTGGAAACTGAGTTACAAAGTTATGGCTTGCATACAGTGTTCAGACGCTGACCGACAAATGGACAGACAGGTGGACAGAGTGGTCTGACACTGGGCAGAATCTTTTTCAAATTTGTTTTCATAATCAAGTAAACGAAGGCTGTAGACTGAAGTTGGTTCATTTGCTTTATATAAAACAGTATCGTACTCTTGCAAAAAATTTTATCATCCTTCTAATTGTTCGGTTTAATTGACGTGAGATTAAAATTAAAATTGGCTACTCAAAAATGCTAAAGTATCTTAAGGCAAAGACATAATGATGTTTTGAATTTAAATTTACGATGTTTGATTGTTTTTGTTGTCTCGTTGCAACATTAAACATGGCGTCTATGGGTTTTCAATAGGAATATGACATTCTAAATGAATAAAAGAATCTAGTTTGTATTTTAACTAAGAATATAATCAAGATCCGTGTTGAAAATTATTTCGAATTGAGATGCCAGTATGATTACTTCAGTAGATTATATAGTAACTAGAGATGCTTTTAAGAAAAGCGCATGTCACCCACAACTGCCTTGTTTGTCTGGATTGTTCAGAAGCATGGTTCCTATCAAAAATGTCTAGTTTGTCAAACATGTCTAGTTTGTCTGGATGGTCTGGACGAGTGGATCCAATTGGATGGTCTGGACGAGTGGATTCAATCAATAATTCAAGGGCCATAATTCCAAAGTGCCTGGGTGGATTTGGCTAGTTATCGAACTTGGCCGAGGTCTTATGGTCAAACACATTGTGTTCAAGTTTGGTGAAGATCGGATGAGAATTGTTTGACTTAAAGTGCGGACAAGTTTTGTGACAGACACACACACAGACTGGAGTAAATCAATACGTCTCCCACACCACTGTGACACACATCCATTTACTCGATAACATCCATATTCATTTTGTAAACTGTGTTATAATATCAGATTTACAGACCTTTTAAATATATTTTTAATGTAAAATATTAACGATATTTGATATATTAATTTAATTTATCCTACCCATAGTTCCCCTCCTACATAATGTTCATCATTTTACTACAATTGTAGACATATTTTATTTTAAATTGAAAATCCTTTTTGCTTCTGCTCTTGTATTTTTCAAGTTTATGTAAAACTGATCCACCCTGTCACACACTCCGACAAATGACATAAAAGAGCATGAAATTTTGCAACGCACTTAGATGGAATAAAATGTTAATACAAACATGGAGTAGGTAGTTTTATTAACTAAATATAGAATGGTCAGCGTACACCAAAGTAAGTGTTTGATTAAATGTTACCACCACAGTATGCTTTTTTACATTTATAATGTTTTTCCTGTTCTAAAGTTTTTTAAGGTGCCGGAGTAGGCATGTTTGTTATATTACTTAATTAATTACCCATTCAGTAAAGTACACATATTGAGCGTCATGGAAACAACTAGGGTTTGCGTACCACATGGATCAGACCAGCCTCTGCATACGCGCAGTTGGTCAGGATCCATGCTGTTCGCTAACAGTTTCTCCAATTCCAATAGGCTATAAAAGCGAACAGCATTGAGCCTGACCAGACTGCGCGGATGCGCAGGCTGGTCTGGATCCATGCTGGTCGCAAACCCACTATGTTGGTTTTCTCATGGCACGGCTCATATGGCTATATCAGGTCTACTGTACAATAATGCAGTTTCAGACTTTTTGCATAGTGACAGTTTGGGTAAATACAAAAGCTGACTGTAAAGATCACGTTGGCATCCCACCGGAATTCTACTTTTAGACCATTCGAATTTTCAAGCTTTCTTAAATCAGATTGTTGAAGAACTTATTTTATATTTAATCCTTTTTTTTCATTATCTAGACCACCTTATTTCATAAGCATGTAGTTAGTAAGGTAGTTGATGGTCATATTTTTCTCTTTTGCTATCTATAGAAAATTCAAACTGGCTGTCGATATATTTATTGAAACTTAGATTTTTATGTAAAATTGTTTACAATTTTTGAAATCATGTTGCAATTGCTATAGGCGTTTATTTAATGATTACGGTCATGTTACCAAAGGGGGTAAGTTTAATGATTACGGTCAAGTTACCGACGGGGGGGGGGGTGGGGGGGGGGTAATGTTGTTCTTTTATTAGAAGAAATAAAGGTATTATATGTAATATATAAGATGGCTTGTTAAAATAGATGAAAAGTATTGTACTCTATTTGTAGTCAAATTATTTCAACGTTATAGCTACACCATTTTTTGTTCAGAAAAAAAGAAACAACACTAGATCTAAGTTTCATTGAGTCAAGGTACCCGAAAGTTTAATCAAAATCATGGACTTTTTTCGAACTTATAATTGTACTAGTTGGTAAACGAATTATTCACCCACACTCAACCTTGTATGATTTTACAGTTCTATTCAAACATAATACGCAATAGACTTATGCAACGTAATTGTTGGCTGAAATAGCAAAACTGGTCTCTTACAAAGGAGTAATATACGATAAATCATCACCTCGGTGCAAAAACTTGATACCAGAATTGACATGAAGAAGCAGTTAACCCCTTGTCACAAAATGTCACCTGGCCCCGTGTTCACAAAACATTTTTCGGTCTCAGCTGAGTTTGAGTTTGAAATTTTGATATCAATTTTACTATAACTTCAACACTTAATTCCAAATGAAACTGACCATCAATACTGATAAGTCATTTGAAAATAGTTGTAAACTTAAAATTTAGTTTTAAACATGCTATTTAAATATAAATGACAAATAAAGTTTCATTATCAAACTCAGCTGAGACTGAAAATGTTTTGTGAACACGGGGCCAGAACACTTAAAGGTGGTTAATCAGATTTTGGTCAACTAATGGATTTTTAAAAACTTTACCATTGAACTGATTATTTACACTTATTTGTGTTCATCGAGTTCTTAATACACATCAGATTTTCACTGGAAGTACTTTTAAACTTTGATTTTTCCCATCCTGGTAGCGTTCTTTTAACATAAGTATAAATTTAATAAACATATTTTGCTTAAGGAATATTATGAATATAAGCACTACTGTATTAGAGTTGTCAAAGATTTGCATTGACAAGTATATATTTATATTGCGCAACCAAGATAGATTTAAAATAAATTAATTCCGAAGGTACAAGTTGTTCAAAACTTGTCTTTTGTTTCAAATACTTGGAATATTCCAATATATATCAAATGCAAATGTAAAACTAGAAATTATATGGAAATTAAAAGAAATAGTCCACTTTTTAAACACTTTTGTACTAAAGGGAGATAATTACAAAATTTCATAAAAAATAATAAGCCATACATTTCCAATAGGGATCTAACTCTATGTAATGGGTCTTTTTGTTCCTTAAATAAATCTCTAACAGAATATATGAAAACTGAAAAGCGTCAGAAAATGTTGCTCAAATGTGAATGACCACCTTAAATGGATGACAAAAAGCGTGTACGGATATAGTTGCAATGTATCATGAAACTGGAGAATGTCACGTCGCTAAACTAGAGTCAATATATGATAAGTATGTGGCAAAATAATACTTCGTCTCATAAAACAAAATTATATAAATAACCTTGAAACTAAAGATTTGATATGAACAATTCTAGACCGAAGCGGTTATAAAACGTAGTATAGACGATATTTGTTTGTTTCAGTGTAAGACTGAAATATCTTTCACGAGTGAATACCAGATACAATATTTTCACGTGTGACATAGCCACGAGTGAAAATGTAAGATACTGTGTTCATGAATGAAAGACTTTAGATCTTACATGTAAAACAAACACATGCCGTTTTACTTCATGTTTTGACTTAATCTACCATGACAGTGAAAAATATATATGATTTTTTCACTGTGAAAATATAATATATATTGCATATTAATATTTCGATAATTCATTGAAAATACTTAAAGGGAAAGGCAATATTGTTATTATATTAATTCCATCTACTAGGATTTCTTAAATCATTTAAAAAAGTGAAAAAATTGTCCAAATCGGCTTGAAAATGAGAAAGTGATGAGCACTCAAATAATCAAAATGGCGGCCATTTTGTTTCCATGGCAACAAAAACAAGAGGACCATGATGGTCCTGAATCGCTCACCTCTTCCCACATGACCCAGTTTTGAGTATGACGTCGTTTTTTCTATTATTTGACACAGTGACCTAGTTTTTGAGCTCATGTGACCCACTTTCGAACTTGACCTAGATATTATCAAGATAAAAATTCTGACCAATTTTCATGAAGATCCATTGAAAAATATGGTCTCTAGAGAGGTCAAAAGATTTTAATAATTTTAGACCTACTGACCTAGTTTTTGACCGCAGTTGACCCAGTTTCAAACTTGATCTAGATATCATCAAGATGAACATTCAGACCAACTTTCATACAGATCCCATGAAAAGTATGGCCTCTAGAGAGGTCACAAGGTTTTTCTATTATTTGACCTACTGACCTAGTTTTTTAAGGCACGTGACCCAGTTTCAAGCTTGACCTAAATATCATCAAGGTGAACATTCTGACCAACTTTTATGGAGATCCATTCACAAGTATGGTCTCTAGAGAGGTCACAAGGTTTTTCTATTTTTAGACCTAATGACCTAGTTTTTGACCGTACATGAACCTCTTTCGAACTTGACCTAGATATCATCAAGATGAACATTCAGACCAATTTTCATACAGATCCCATGAAAAATATGGCCTTTAGAGAGGTCACAAGGTTTTTCTATTATTTGACCTACTGACCTAGTTTTTGATGGCACGTGACCCACTTTCAAACTTGACCTAGATATCATCAAGATGAACATTCAGACTAATTTTCATACAGATCCCATGAAAAATATGGCCTCTAGAGAGGTCACAAGGTTTTTCTATTATTTGACCTACTGACCTAGTTTTTGAAGGCACGTGACCCACTTTCAAACTTGATCTAGATATCATCAAGGTGAACATTCTAACCAATTTTCATGAAGATCTCATGAAATATATGGCCTCTAGAGAGGTCATAAGGTTTTTCTATTTTTAGACCTACTGACCTAGTTTTTGATGGCACATGAACCAGTTTCGAACTTGACCTATATATCATCAAGATGAACATTCAGACCAACTTTCATACAGATCCCATGAAAAGTATGGCCTCTAGAGAGGTCACAAGGTTTTTCTATTTTTTGACCTACTGACCTACTTTTTGACGGCACGTGACCCAGTTTCAAACTTGACCTAGATATTATCAAGGTGAACGTTCTGACCAATTTTCTTGAAGATCTTGTGAAATATATGGCCTCTAGAGAGGTCACAAGGTTTTTCTATTTTTAGACCTACTGACCTAGTTTTTGACGGCACGTGACCCAGTTTCGAACCTGACCTAGATATCATCAAGGTGAACACTCTGACCAAGTTTCATGAAGATCTTTTGAAATATATTGCCTCTAGAGAGGTCACAAGGTTTTTCTATTTTTAGATCTACTGACCTAGTTTTTGATGGCACGTGACCCAGTTTCGAACTTGACCAAGATATCATCAAGATGAACATTCTGACCAACTTTCATAAAGATCCCATGAAAAATGTGACCTCTAGAGTGGTCACAAGCAAAAGTTTACGGACGGACGGACGGACGCACGGACGGACGGACGGACGGACGACGGACGACGGACACCGCGCGATCACAAAAGCTCACCTTGTCACTTTGTGACAGGTGAGCTAAAAAACAAAATGGCGGATTTATTAAATGTCTTGATACATATTTGAACTGATTTACTTTTTTCTGTAAGATTAATTTCTCTGTTTTATCCAGCTACAATGAAAGAAATTGCCATGTTCTACCTCTTACGCTCAAAAATCGAATATGAAATTAATCTATTTAAAAGGTCATTTGCTAAATGAAGGATTCAGCAGTGTGTAAATGACGTCATAAACACACTAAAATGGCTGTCTCCATCATCAGCCATTTTCTTTAATTTCAAACTTCCATATCTTTTTCAAAAGTGGTCCAATTTTAAAAAAAAATTTCAGCGTTATGAAAAGCTCGAGGATGGCTTTGATATAGAATTAACTTTGTGTCAGGCATTCCTTGCCCTTTAAAGAAGGGTTAGAGTACACCAAACTGTTTACCTGTACACCCGGAGCTGGGTATATCTTATACCCGTTTTTGTACCATTGTACCGTGGGTTCCGGGTTGCCTGTTGCTTTGCACGTCAGCCTTGTTATCGCTGCCAGGACGTTAGCGGAGTATTCTGACGGTGTCACAGTAAATTTCGGCGGCACTGTAGGAAAATAAAGCAGTTTAAACTTCCATTCAACCATTTTTCTTCAGAATTATTTCAAATAGAAACTTTTAAATGTTTCTGCTTAACAAAGGTGACTTTCCATTTCCATTGACATAAGAACATTTGTACTGAAAATTCCATTCACAAATTTTATTAACTATTTCACGTGCACTGTTTCACCTTGACAAATGAACTAATGGCATTTTCAAGCTTCCATAAAATCGTCATGTATTTTTATTTTTCAGGTAAAAATTTGACATCATCGTGTGGACATGGACTGACGTGACTACACAATTGCCATTCCTGTAAGGTTTCCCTAGTTTGAAATGAGCCTTTTCACCAGAAAGCTTAAGTAGCTTAAACATTCTCGACTAAAGCGTGTAATATTTCCTTAACCATTTATATATGAAGTGTGGTCAGAAGAACTTAAAAATCATTCTTCTTTTCTTTTTGGTGCAACGTAATTCTGCAGCAATGCACGTGTTATCCCACATTAAAGCTACGCGTGTGTGTGTCCTAAATATACCGACAAGACATCAGGGGACTAAATAAAGTCGTGGTACATCTAACATTCATTGCAAATTGATAATGTGTGATATTTTTGCTATTATTTGCTATAATTAAACACACAAATGGGTTTGACATTAACAATGCTTTGTCTCACTTCTTTTTTGATATGTGCTTTTCTCTTTCGGATTCAGACTGTCTCAAATATCGGCTGCATACTGTCATTATATAACTCATTATTATTTCCTTTAAAAGCGGCACGTGTTCAAAGGCACAATAGCCATGAATGCGTCAAGAAATACAATTGAAACTCGATATCTCCACCTTGCTTATCCAATAAGTCTGGCTATCTCAAAGACAGTTTCAATTCCCGTCTCAAAATACGTGCACAAAATATCATTTTAAGTCGAATTTCGGTTATCACGAAGTAAAACATTCGATCTCTTGAAATTCTTGATACCGGGTTTCTCTTGGAATTCGTGATACCGGGTTTCTCCTGGAATTCGTGATACCGAGTTTAAACTTTAGTTTAATTTAGTTTGACTGAATAAGATGTTGATATAAGCTTTTATTGCATGCACGTTCTAACGCTATATTGTCTTTGTTCAACAACGTCTGCAAAGTTACAACTCCAAGCTTTTTTTTTTATATAATTTATCACGGTATTTCAGGGTATATTAATATATGAATGGATGGACTGCAGGCCGAAATTATGAGTTCATACGTAGGTAAAACAACTATTTCAAAACGTTACCTTTAAAACTTAACACTTAGTTGTTGTTTATAGTTATAAGATACTATCTATATTTTAGACATGAAAATCTAATCTCCAGTTGCAAAAACAGCCGTTGCGGTTAGTTTATGCTAATCTGTTTTAGGTCGATTGTGAAACAAGTTCTACAACTTATATTAATCACTCTCGACAACTCATTCCTGATGGAATCCATCGCCACGAGGGTATAAAAGAAGAGGCAAGTTTCCCTTTTAATGCCGAGTGCCAAGCAAGGGAGCTACTGGTACCATTTTTCACGTCTTTGGTAAGAGAGATCGAACCCTCGACCACCCGCACTCGAAGCGGACGTACTACCACTAGGCTATCGAGGCGGTTAAAAGGGGATAGAGATTAAAAAATATCGGACAAAAAGCAAAACTCCCTGCTATTCACAACAAAACAACTAAATTTATTTTATTTTTTATCGATAAGTGTATATTACTCATTGTTTTAAATCTATTTTTAAACAAAAATGAAGTTCCTACTGTATTATTTAATCTATATTAATAGTACTTTCCATTGGTCTGAACACGGTCACATGTTAAATGTCCAAATGTGGACTGGTCTATCAGTACCATTTATTAATCGAAGGGATATTCACTGAAAATTCACTGAGTGAATAGCAAACAGTATAGACGGATGTGCAAGTTGATCTTGGTCTGCACTGGTCGCAAAGGCAGGCTCACTTGCCGCCAGCAGGCTAAAGGTTAAAGATAAAAAGTCGTATTGATTCGTGGGCGGGGTCAAAAGCACTTATTGAACTCCAGCAGTAACACAAATGTGTTTTACAAACAGCACTTGTTATCATTTCATTATACTATACAACTGGTAAATAAAGATATATTATCAGAAGGAAGAGCTTGACTAGAAGTAACTGGGCTCGAATTAATGCACTGGAAGCAGTGCCGCTCATGACACCGTGTAACCAAGTGAACTTTAAAGTCATAAAAGGTCTTGTTTTACACCCCTTCAAGTCAACAGTTATTTTAATGTTCTTATACCTCATAGACCATTGATTAACAAATTGCTTATGCTTTCTCGGGAATCAGCTGTGACTCGAAATATACCGACGTCGTTAAAAAAAGCTTCATTTCCTTTTCGAAATAGATAACGACGAGTAGCACTGTATGTTATAAGGGGCAAAGTAATCGTTTCCAAGCAAATAAGCCTAGCAGAAGGTGTTTTCTACTTCACCTTAACAATTAAATATATAATGAAGGTCAATGGTACGAGAAATATAAAACTTCAAAATAAAATTAAGTAAACTTTAAAACTCGAACCTTTCACTTCAAGATGGTAGTCCCTTGCCAGGTTTCCATTGGCGTGTTGTACAATACATCTATATGTGCCGGCATCGTCGCTTATTGTGTTTGTGAACTGAAGATTCAACCGACCCGATAAATTGATTTTTCCTCTTTCGTGACGTACCTCGCTTCCATCTACGAAAGAAATGCTAAATGAGGCTTATGTACATGCAAGTTTTCAAGTTAATGTCACTATAAAGGTAAAAGAAATGTATTTTTTAAAGCTAACCTAAGTAGTTATCGGGTACTTGAGCATTCGTTTTCTTAGGAACATGTACACGTATTCCGGTTCTTGTTGATTAACGTTTTCAGAAACTTTAGCTGAATAACTTAACTATAAGAAGCACTGTGTCGAGAAAATCAGTGGAGGTGATTGGTGTCTCGAGCAGACAATAATTCCTAACGGATTATTTTTTTATGGGGATGAATCTCATAAATCTGAAGCGTTTGACATGCAGGAATCTCAAAGCAAAAAAGTAAGTCTCTTAACAGAACAAACTTGCACAAGTATAAAATATTCACAATCAACCAAGTGCCTTTGCACACGTAGCAAATGGTTTTAAAACGAGGTGCTTACGTTATACAAAGAGGAAAATACGTACTTGAGTATCTCCATGAGATTTTTACATTTTGACCTCCCTCGACGAGGCACTCGAGAAGGGCAGGTCTACCCGATATTACACTGAGATTCTGAGGTGTGTTCAGCAGTGTCGGTATTCCAGGCAATTGTCCTAAAATAATGATAATGTAGTTAGTACATAAACCCTGGTGATATTTCTGACTTCGGGGTTTGCCTATCTGTGTCAGTATTCCTGATAAATGTCCTAAAATAATCATAATTTTGTAAGTACATAAACCTGATGATATCACCGACTTTTAGGTTTGTCCATCTGTGTCAGTATTCCTGACCAATGTCCTAAAATAACCATAATGCTGTAAGTAATAAAACTGATGATATCACTGACTTTAAGGTTTGTCCATCTGTGTATGTATTCTTGGCCAATGTCCTAAAACAAGGATAATGTAGTATGGTCATAAAAACCTGACGATATCACTGACTTTGAGGTTTGTCCATCTATGTCAGTATTACTGACCAATGTCCTAAAATAATCATAATGTTGTAAGTACATAAAACTGATGATATCACTGACTTTTAGGTTTGTCCATCTGTGTATGTATTCTTGTACAATGTCCTAAAAAAGCATAATGCAGTATGGTCATAAAACCTGATGATATCACTGACTTTGAGGTTGGTCCATTTGTGTCAGTATTCCTGACCAATGTCCTAAAATAACCATAATGCTGTAAGTAATAAAACTGATGATATTACTGACTTTAAGGTTTGTCCATCTGTGTATGTATTCTTGGCCAATGTCCTAAAACAAGGATAATGTAGTATGGTCATAAAACCTGATGATATCACTGACATTGAGGTTTGTCCATCTATGTCAGTATTCCTGACCAATGTCCTAAAATAATCATAATGTTGAAAGTACATAAAACTGATCATATAACTGACTTTAAGGTTTGTCCATCTGTGTATGTATTCTTGTACAATGTCCTAAAAAAGCATAATGTAGTATGGTCATAAAACCTGATGATATCACTGACTTTGAGGTTTGTCCATTTGTGTCAGTATTCTATTCATGACCAATGTCCTAAAATAATCATATTGTTGTAATCACATAAAACCTGATAATATCATCTTTGAGATATGTCAATCAGTGTTAGTATTCAAGGCAAATTTCCTACAACTTAATCCGTATATTCTAATAAATATCATTGACTTTGAAGTGTGTCTATTAGTGTCAGTATTGCTGGCAAATGACCTGCAATCATTTCTGTTTAGGAATATATTTACAATGTAACTAGAGAGAGTTTCCCTGTAAATATCCTAAAATAGCCATTATCTACTTGATATATGCTATGTAATATAACCATGTGATTCTGGGGTATGATCATCAATACTCGAATACAAGGCTTATGTCCTAAAATATTTTATCTGACAAATAAAATATATTATACCACAATATTTGGATTCTGTCTTTCATCAACGTTTGAATTCAAGGCAAGCAACATCGAACAATATTTATTTGCTTAATACATGAAACATGATAATATCAAGAAATACTCTGGTGTGTTTATCAGTATAGGATTCTGTGACAACTGCCTCAAGTGATGATTACGTTTGTAGCAAAATAGGTTATATAACAATGATATTCCGAGATGTTCTTTCGTACTAGACCTCTGGGCAAATAAAGTATTAAAGCACTAAACCTGATAATACCAAGAGATTTTGAGTCGAAATCATTCAGTGTAGGAAGTAAAGGCAATGTCTAAAAATCATTTCTTGTTTGATGCATTATCAAACAATGTGATTCTTAGTTCAGTTCTAGCTCGATTGTTATGACTGCTTCGAGCTTATTTGCAAGATTTTGGAGTCCTGGAAAATTCAGTACTGGTGTCATATGAGACGTGGTTAAGAACCTAGTTGGCCTCGAATCCACCGCCCGCGGGTTAATCGGCCGACATTGTAACCACTAGACCACCGCACATCTTATAAATGTCATTCTAAAGTTTTGATCACGACAGGTATTACATGCAAACGTCCTTAAATGATCAAAACAATAATTATGTAAAGGAACATTGTAAAAATGACATGCATTCATATGTACCCGATTTCAAGGCGAATAGCATAAAATAATCAACATTTATCGCCAACCCTGACATTATCATGAGATTCTGAAAATGTATTCAACATTATTGGCATTCCAAATAATGTTGTTTATATCAAACATGCTTTATGCTATGAGGTGGATTCATCACTGACAGTTATTATATACATAAACCCTGATAATATCTCGAGATTCTGAGATATATTCAACATTACTGGCATTCCAAACAATGTTGTTCATATCATACAGTCATGCTTTATGATATGAGGTGGATTCATCACTGACAGTTATTATATACATAAACCCTGGTAATATCTCGAGATTCTGAGATGTATTCAACATTACTGGCATTCCAAACAATGTTATTCATATCATACAGTCATGCTTTATGATATGAGGTGGATTCATCACTGGCAGTTATTATATACATAAACCCTGATAATATCTCGAGATTCTGAGATGTATTCAACATTACTGGCATTCCAAACAATGTTATTCATATCATACAGTCATGCTTTATGATATGAGGTGGATTCATCACTGACAGTTATTATATACATAAACCCTGATAATATCTCGAGATTCTGAGATGTATTCAACATTACTGGCATTCCAAATAATGTTGTTTATATCATACATGCTTCATGCTATGAGGTGGATTCATCACTGGCAGTTATTATATACATAAACCCTGATAATATCTCGAGATTCTGAGATGTATTCAACATTACTGGCATTCCAAACAATGTTATTCATATCATACAGTCATGCTTTATGATATGAGGTGGATTCATCACTGGCAGTTATTATATACATAAACCCTGATAATATCTCGAGATTCTGAGATGTATTCAACATTACTGGCATTCCAAATAATGTTGTTTATATCATACATGCTTCATGCTATGAGGTGGATTCATCACTGGCAGTTATTATATACATAAACCCTGATAATATCTCGAGATTCTGAGATGTATTCAACATTACTGGCATTCCAAACAATGTTATTCATATCATACAGTCATGCTTTATGATATGAGGTGGATTCATTACTGGTGGTATTTCAGGAAAATAACAAATCTCAAAACCCCGGTATTTATTTTGTATAAACCTGACAATATTATGAGATTTTGAGATGATAATTCAAAACAATTCTGATTTTTTTTCTTATACGAACATGCTCTAAGATATTAGGTGTATTCGTATGTTGCGGAATTCCAGGCAAATAACTTCGAATAATCAGTATTTACTGTAAACATAAACCTGATAATATCATAAGATCTTTATCGTATATGCTATATTTGTATTCATCAGTGGTGAAGTTCCAAGCAAATAACCTCAGTTTTAATTGTATACATACATGCACATTATATCGTGAGAATTTTAGACGTTTGTATCAGTGATGGAATTCAAAGCAGATTGCTTAAATATATAAAATCTGTTTATTTCAGCAGACGTCAGAGTTTTATTCCAGGCAAAGGTCCTAACAGTTATGAACAGTTTAAATTATATTGTTTAAGATGACTACACTGTGGATTTACGTCAGCGCAAATAAGAGATCATTTATTTGATATAAAGACAAAAAAACTAATAATGTATGTCTAAGTTAATATATTTCATCCTAAGTTTTTTTCCTAAGTATGAACTTTCAAAACATATTTGTGTCACAGAATATAACTTGTATCCTTAAAAAAAAGGCATCATTAATTCATTTTTAGAGCAAATGTATCTTATTTTTGTTTGACTGAGATTGTAAGAATAGACGAATAGTTAAGATGATTCTGCTTAAAATAATGTTCCTGAAACACCTTACTCGTAAGTTTTAACTAATTCCTAAGTAGACGGGCCCCAGTATAATACACTTGATTATGTGAAGAATGTAACACTGCTATAAAAAATAACACAAATATTAATTCTTTTAAGAAAGGAGAACGCATACATAATTGCCTTAAAATGTGCATTGTGGTGTCAAATTCATCTTCCTCGTATGCTGTCCAAAAACAGGAACTGTGGACTATTTTAGACTAGGAAGAATAGCAATGTCTTGCTTGTTTCATTAATCCAATGCATTTAGCTGTCTGTAGGAAGCCATTTAAATTCATGATAAAGAAATAAAGGATCGTGCTATCACGTAAATGCTGATTGGAATGACAAGATACTACCTGAATGAACCGATAGAAAGGCACTTTTCTCTAAAACATCGCTTGAGTGAAGACTTGTGAAATATCTACACGTGTATTCTCCGCCGTCTGTATCTGAAACATTGTACAGCTGCAGAATACCCAGGTGACTCGTCATACTGTAAAGAAAAAAAGAATATTTGCATCTGACAAATGTATAGTCGCTTATTCTGGCCTGAACTTTGGAATAATATATCCCAAAAAGTGATTTGTCGGTGAAAAAAATCGTTATTTTGAGTTCAAATGCAAAGGAATTATATCACGATACGCATCTGAACGACAATGATTTTATCCAAGAGTAAATTACTGTTTGAATTATATTATTTCGATTCTAACACTTTCTCAATGATTACTATCTACTCCTTGGAAAGATATTCACCAACTATTTTCCTGTCAAGTACGCCACTATGATGTTTGAATACTTTACTTGTGGGCACAGTGGTTCTTATAGTATACCTAGGGTTCAGGCATTGCATGTACCATGGAATTTTACTTTCTGGTCAGGATCCATGCTGATCGCTAACGGTTTCTCTAATTGCAATAGGCTTTGAAAGCGAACAGTATGGATCCTGACCAGACTGCGCGGATGGTCTTGATCCATGCTGGTCGCAAATGCACTATGTTGGTTTTCTCATGGTGCGGCTCATTTAATTTTATCGTTTTCAAAAAATTAGTGTTCCTGTTCAAGAAAGTATATTATTTTGGCATTAAATAATGACAGTATCTTTCAAAGGTATGGAATGTAAACAACATATGATGCTTCTCATAAAGTTTTCTAATTTATTAAATATTTGTTATCGAAAGCGTTGTATTGTACTAGATGCAAAAAGATTGATCCAAGATTGGTTGAAAGCATAGAGTTGAAACAGGGTGTACAATACATTATTCGGGGATAAACTCATTGAATAGCATGTTAAAATCTTTTTAAACTTACTATGTAGAAACACGGTAATTAACTTTTCTATATAGAATGAACACTATTCAAAATCGAGCTACACCATTTTAACGTTTTTCGAAAAGTACATATTTAAATAAAAGTCATGACAAAGGCAAAAGGATAGTCATATATAACGCTTTTAAAAATCATTTTTCCAGTCACTCAAGCATGC
Organism: Mercenaria mercenaria; assembly: GCF_021730395.1. Lineage (NCBI taxonomy): Eukaryota > Metazoa > Mollusca > Bivalvia > Venerida > Veneridae > Mercenaria > Mercenaria mercenaria. The sequence goes on from NC_069368.1 coordinate 44,533,643, forward strand.
TGTATAATCAAAAAATGAGCCGTGCCATGAGAAAACCAACATAGTGGCTTTGCGACCAGCATGGATCCAGACCAGCCTGCGCTTCCGCGCAGTCTGGTCAGGATCCATGCTGTTTGCTAACAGTTTCTCTAACTGCAATAGGCTTTGAAAGCGAACACCATGGATCCTGACCAGACTGCGCGGATGCACAGGCTGGTCTGGATCCATGCTGGTCGCAAATGCACTATGTTGGTTTTCTCATGGTGTGGCTCATTTAGTTTTATCGTTTACAAAAAAAATAGTGTTCCTGTCTCAACTCAGTTACAAATTGACTAAGAAACATACAGAATGCACAAGTTGAATACTTCTTTGTGAAATGCGTTACTTTTTATGATTCAAGCTCGTTCTTCGCAAATATGTGCTAAATTTGGCAAATACAGGAGCCATTTCCTGACAGATTTTTTTTTTCAAATTCCATATCTATTTATTGAGGAATGTTTCTATTTTGGTTGACTTTCTACATCAAGAAAGTATATTATTTTGGCCTTAAATAATGACAGTATCTTTCAAAGGAAGGTATGGAATGTAAACAATATATGATGCTTCTCATAAAGTTTTCTAATTTATTAAATATTTGTTATCGAAAGCGTTGTGTTGTACTAGATGCAAACAGATTGATCCAAGATTGGTTGAAAGCATAGAGTATTGAAACAGGGTGTACACTACATTATTCGGGGATAAACTCATTGAATAGCATGTTAAAATCTTTTTAAACTTACTATGTAGAAACACGGTAATTAATTTTTCTATATAGAATGAACACTATTCCAAGTCGAGCTAGACCATTTTAACATTCTTCGAAAAGTATATATTTAAATAAAAGTCAAGACAAAGTCAAAGGGAGAGTCATATATAACGCTTTTAAAAATCATTTTTCCAGTCACTCAAGAATGCTGTATAATCAAAAAATGAGCCGTGCCATGAGAAAACCAACATAGTGGCTTTGCCACCAGCTGCTCGCTTTCAAAGCCTATTGCAATTAGAGAAACCGTTAGCGAACAGCATGGATCCTGACCAGACTGCGCGGATGCGCAGGCTGGTCTGGATCCATGCTGGTGGCAAAGCCACTATGTTGGTTTTCTCAAGGCACGGCTCAAATGTACTACTCGTTTTTGCTCCATGTTTCCGTGATGACTTGTTTTTCTCTATCAAGACGCAACAGCTTATCAAAATAAAAATGACATACTGGATATGAAAATGCCGGAAACTATACTGATGAGAAACGACGGAGAAAACTATATGAAGTGTAATTTGAATGTTAAAATTCTGTATTCATACGACAATAGTCACTTGTGTGATGATATGGTTTTGTAACCTTTCCATAATTAACTGAAAACAAATTAAAGTATCAGACCGCGACACCAAAGGCTTCGCTATTATGTCATTTGATGAATGATTATATAACTTTTTGGATGAAAGCAAAAACACTCGTTTGGAATAACTAACCTTCCTGAAACGACGAAGGATGGTGTATCTGAAATAGCTGTAATTTACAATTTGATTATGATGAATAAATCAAGTTCAGCTTGAAAAGCTAGACGACCTTGGCCCAGACTGCATGAAATCTAGGTTTGCAGACTATGATTTGGGACTGTATCAGACTGTTAATGGATTAAATCAGTCTGGGTGAGATATTTGTCTGCGGATTGAAGCAGACAGGGTAAGACCTTGGTCTAGGACTTAAATGGACATGGTTGCAGGCAGAATCAGACTTGATCAGATCTTCGTTTGCGTTTTGAATCAGATTGAATGAGATTTTCACATAAACTTGTTAATTCTACGTTTACATACATTATATAAAGTCATTTTTCATGTTTTTAAAAATGAAATGTTTTCAAACTAAACTTAAGTACCACCAATGTCAGATTGATGAACAGACGAATATTATATGAAAAAGTGTTGATTCAAGTTGATGGACTTATGCTAAGTCATGACCAATATATATATATATATATATACAGTTTATTTTTGTCTCATCAATATACGACCATGACAATCTATATAAACATTGTGTAATTATTAATAGTACATTGCCACTCACATTTGTGTAATAAGAGACAATAGTAAAAGAGATAAAAAGATACTCTTGACCTCTTATATACATTCTTAATTCAAGAGAGAGGAGTTCTTATCTTTGCCCTAAATCTATTACTAAGTTAAGTACAATTCCATAATAAAATGAATGGATCGGTATGATTTAACCAAAGGGAGATAACACATTTTCTTAAGTCATGAAAATGAACAATGTTGCATTTAGATGGATTCACAATCATACCATTAAAACACATAAATTATTTAAAATGTCTGACAAATATTGCAAGTCTTCCTCATTGTCAGAAATAAGAACAATGTCATCAGCATATAAAAGTATACAATTTTTTTCATTCCTATAAAGATACTTACAAAAAGATTAAAAAGTAAAGGTGACATCTTAGACCACAATGTACCAAAACCAATCTGTATACAAACCATTTATTCTAATACTAGAAGAAAAATTACAGTCTAGTGACTTTACAGTTGTGACAATCTTTCCATTAAAACCTACATCTGGGTAACACATTTTATTCCATAAAATATTTCGATCAATGAAATCGTACGCTTTCTTAAAATCTATAAAGGCACAAAAGGTTGACTTTTTAGCTTTCTTTCTAGTATCAATTATATAAGTTAAAAATGAGATATTATCAACAGTATTTATTTTCTTCCTAAATCTATTCTGCTCATAAACAAGAATATTATTTTTTTCAACCCATTTTGATAACTGAACAATATATTTTACACATAGCACACGATAATGAAATACCTCTGTATGATAGTGGACCACGAGGATCTGATGTGTTTGCCTTTGGTATTGGGTAAATGATTACCTTACCCTAATCCGAAGGGATAATTCCTTTTTCAAAGCAGACATTATATGAAATATATAGGACAGATACTGAACAATCATTATTCAAAACATCGCTAGGAATACTGTCAACACCAGAAGCTTTACCAGACTTTGCTTTCAATATAGCTTTTCTAACCTCAGATAAAGAAATACTAAAATTTAACTCTTCACGTGTCTGTACATCAATATTTGAAACAGAGGAACGTGCGTCATTCGCAGTGAAGGATTTACAATTAAAAAGACTACTAAAATCATACTTCCATTTGGCAAGAACTGTATCAATATCACTAGGCGTTGTACCATCCTCACAATTTACTTCAAAAGGTATACATTTTCTTTTATTGTTGGCAATACCTATTTTACCTATTGGTTTCCAAAACTCTTGCTGATTATTTTCACAATCGTCTAAAAGACTGTTTTGAAAAGAAACCCAATACAATCTTTTACTCTTTTACTCTTTTGAACCTCAGTATCAAACTCCTTTCTGTCTGTAATAAAAGCTAAATTTAAATGTTTTAATACTTATATTTTTACAATTAAGCCAATTTCTTTCAGCATCACAAAGTAAATTCCATAAAATGGGTAAATTATCATTCCACCAAGCTTTACATTTTTGCCTCTGTTTTTCAGATACACCAACAGACAGATCTATACGTTTATGCCATAGTTTCTCATACATATCCTCTTTTAAAACAAGACATAAACTAGCAAAAGTATTATCATCATCACTTTGATTACGTAGACTCTGCTCTAGTTTGAAAACAATATCGTGAATATTAGGAACAACTTGATCATCACTTTAAAAATTGTCAGGAATATTTTTCAAATCAAATTTATCATAAGAAGACATGTTACGATCATAACGTATTACAAATTCATCCACATGTAATGTTGGGCAAAAACTGGATATCTCAGATTTCCAGGAATGAACCGAGTGGTCTGGATAGAACATCATGTTTGGCCATGTTTGAGTAGGAAAATCGAAAGTGGTATTCTTTTCCCGGCCATGTAACCAGAATACATGTACGTACTAAAGCAAAAGCCTTTGTCTTAGGTAGTTGTCATAGCAACTTTGTTATTCCTAGGACACTAAAATATCAATAAACGCAATGCACCCACATTAAAATGCAATTTATTAATATGCTGCATCCATCTGTCATTATATGCAATTCTATATGTATGTCGCAATATTATATCATCAGTTTTTATTTATTTACGCAGACATTTAATACTTTTTACATATCTCCTTACATCAAGGGAATATCGTATAAGTCCCTCACATACAACAGGTGGACAGGTACTTGTATTTGCTTTTGCTTTCTTTCTGTCAGCTTTGTTCAAAACCGTTGTTGCAATATGCTAAGTGCTTTCTAAGCTTATGCTTACTGAGCACTCTCATGGGTGCTATAGTTATATCATGTGCTCTTTATATGTTTTAACCATAGTTACAACTGCTTAACTGTCTTTCGCTTGTACTTTAATGTGCCTATGCTAGGATTTCAATACGATTAATCATGCCTTTTATATTGTAACACATTATGTTTCTTATCTTATGTACAGTATATCAAGTGTCTTTACGTCGGTTTTAAAAGCACTTAAGAGCTTATTGTATATTGTTATTGTACCACCGACTTTGTAAATAAAATTTATTTGACTTGACTTGACTTGACTTGAGGTAGTTGTTTTCACATTGAATATATTTATGCCAAATTCTGTATATATTCTCTCAAATTCCTTTGATTAAATATAGCAACATTATTCTGATGCATAAAATACACAACCCGATTAGTTTTAATATTAACCCTTATAATGCTGGACACGATTGATTCTGTCTTTGCAACCGGTGTAGATCATGATCAGCCTGCACATCATTGCAGTCTGATCATGATCGCACTGTTCGCCATTCAGTCAGTATCTTTTTGGTATGTACTCCCTTCAAACAATTAATGGTACAGTCAAATTTGAAAGATGGACAAAGTCATTATAAAAATTTAGCAGGGTAAGGATGTGACATTATTATGCAACAAAATCACTATTTAATTACCTCCCCTTATTTCATACCATAACCAAAAGAATGAAATGACTGAAAATAGATATTCACACATCTTAACTGACGATTTGAAAACATTTTCAGATACTACACAACTAACATTCAAATACGAGTAAGTTCAAATTCTTCCCTCATATGTAGATGCGTGCGTCATAATACAGTATTTTTGCATGCATGAAAAAAAAAAAAAGAGAAAATATTATAAACTTCAAATAAATCTTTTTGGCTCCTGCGCCGGTACATTTAAAATATTATAAGGCATGAACAGGACAATTCTTCCGATTCCGTATTGCAGAGTCATTCGGAGTAACTTCCCTTGTCAATAAACAAATTTCTGAACGAAGCACAACATTTCTTACTTGGAAACATATCTGAGTTCAAATGTTTTGGTGCTGTGACTAACCTAAAATTATGAATACATGTTCAAACTTATTAATAATCTTATGATACTAACAGCACCAAAAACATTTGAACTGAATCTATGAACCCTGGATATGATGTCGATGGAGGTAGCGCTGGCTGTTGTTTAATTCCTTTGTGGATATATGTTTGACATTTTGGTAAAGCAATGTTACGTATCAGTACTCCTTATTTCATGTCGGTTTCAGGATATTTTCTCCACTGAAAAAATACGGCCGTAATCTGGGCTTGAACTCGCACCTCACGGTTTGTAATCATTATGCTCTACCGATTACGCCATCGATAATATATAATATATATAATCAAGTTCATGGTAAACAGAACATACATATCAACTTACTCTATAGAGATTTTTCAGCCAGGTATGGACCGAATATCGATATAAGTCAATTGAAAAAGTGTCTCATTCCGTCACGGCTCAAAACACTCGATCGAACTGTACTACACCTATACACAGGTGGCAGTAACATACCTAGGATACAGTATGGGTCCATGAGCCAAATGCACTTAAATTTATTACAATTATAATGTTATCTTAGGAAAAAAATGACAAAAAGCCATTTTGAAAAATGTTTTGCTCCTGTGACAACGAGCCATGAGAAAGGTAGATATGAACAGTTTGACATGTGCATTGCTTCCAGGTCCGTATTTTTTTTCAAAACAGTATTTCCTTATCAATGATTGGCCGCCTTTTCGGCAAAAGATTAATCTTTCAGAAAAACCTTACTTCAAAACCCAGTTCAAAACCGTTTACGCATCACGAGCGAGCAACGGCGTACGAAACGATAGTGCCAGTTTAAAATAACGTTATAACCGTTCATAACAGACTAAACACAAACTAACAAGACCGAAAATCAGGTTCAATCCTACTTTGTTACTTACAAATTCGCTATTTAACTTTTTCTCTTTCGGAAATTACCTTCGCCTGCCATGATTACCGTTGACAAGACGGTGGTTGTAAAGAACGTTTTCATTGGCGGAGACAGTTTACGTATTTCAAACGTAGCGATAAAATCCAAAGAGTACCCGAATATAAACAAGCAGCGATGGCTCACGAAGATTATTTACCAAATTCAAATAAATAACAACTGGTAAGTAATTAAGTAGAATTGAACCTTATTTTTAGTCTTGTTAGTTTACATTTAGCATATTCTGACTGTTTGTAGTGCTATTTTTAACTGACATGGTGTACTTGATTTGTTTTAGTGGGGAGACTTCGGTGCGAAAAATGTGTGGGATTTATTCGGATGGAGAAATCACTATCGTTTCATACGCCGTTGCTCGCTCGTGATGCGTAAACGGTTTGGAACTGGGTTTTGAAGTAAGGTTTTTCTGAAAGATTAATCTTTTGCCAAAAAGGCGGCCAATCATTGATAGGAAATATTGTTTTGAAGAAAAAAATACGGGCCTGGAAGCAATGCACATGTCAAACTGTTCATATCTACCTTTCTCATGGCTCATTGTCACAGGAGTAAAATTTTTTTCAAAATGGCTTTTTGTCATTTTTTTCCTAAGAAAACATTCTAACTGTAATAAATTTAAGTGCATATGGCTCATGGACCCATACTGTATCCTAAGTACGTTACTGCCATCTGTGCACCTATATATATCTAATTGTATTGCCGCATCGGTCGATGAAATAGATAAAACCTTTACATATTAGAACTCTCAGGCCTCAGTACATTTAAGTCAGATTGTATTTGTTGTTATAACTGTACCTGAAATGGTAACATGACCCCGAATCAATATTCGGCGTATCACTGTAACCTTATTCACCACACCTGGAACCATTTTTCTCACATCATGCGGTAAGATCTGCTATTTAACAGTGTATGTTTGGTATGCCTAAACCTGTCTATAGAAGTCAGCACGTCACTTCATCCTTTTCAGGTGTCAAGAGTAAAGGGTACAATCTTTCGGATATATATCTTTTTGTTGGGTTTAACGTCACACCGATATAATTATAGGTAATATGGCGACTGCCCAGCTTTTGATGGTCGAGGAAGACCCTCCGTGCATTATTTCATCACGGGCGGGCACCTGGGTAGAACCACCGACCTTCCGTAAGCCAGCTGATTTCAAGGAGGTAAGTATATAGATAAATATATAAAAATAACTACACCAAAATGTGAAAATGTTACAAGCACAGACGCTTTTGGCTATAGTTCATCCATGTTTGCTCAGGGGACATCCAAAATATCAAAGTAGAAGTAAAGTAGAAGTCGTCTATCTTATCATATGTTTTACTCAAGCAGAGAAATACATGTCCCAATAGACGTTTTTGACGTGTAAAATTTGTTAAGATTTAACCCTTATTTATAAATGATGTATTTCAATAAGTTTTAGAAATAAAGATAACCCATGTTTAAACTAACATAAAACGTAAAGGTACCTTGGTTTGTCATTTAAAGCTTACTGTTATAGTCTGTTTTAAGTGAATCACTTTTATAAATAAGTTTGTAGTAAGCTTCCATTTGGATGCAAATCACATGTCTTAAGGCCAGTGCTATAGTGCATATTTCATCACCTCTCATCAACAGACTTGATCAAACCGAGTCTGCTATTATGTTACTTGACTGCTTTCTATGCTTCAAAGTAATCTTTTTACAGAAATCTTAATTATGTTATCACAACAAGAAACATAATGTTTCACACACCTGATCACAGGTCCATGTGCTAGTTTCACACACCTGATCACAGGTCCATGTGCTATATCACACACCTGATCACAGGTCCATGTGCTATATCACACACCTGATCACAGGTCCATGTGCTATATTTGAGAACCTCTATCTCTTTGTTATCACAAGTCCAACAAGAAAACTACTTCATCTCGCAAACACCGCTCTATACTCACAATCATGAATGCTTCTTGTCGAAATTTTGTAGGGTAAACAAACAACAAGAGATCACAGAGTGATCTTGGTGCCCACCATTGAGCCATTTTTGATTGTTCCAAATTTCAAGACTAGCTCAAGGTCAAATTTCATTTCAGTACACATCACTGTGCATGTGGTCCATGCATGTGGTCCAAATTTGAAAGCTGAAGCTTCAGAAATGTGAAAGTAGGTCACAAGATCAATTTCAAGGTCAAAGTTCATTTCGGTATACAAAACTATGCATGTGCTTCAAATTTGAAGCCTGTAGCTTGAGAAATGTGAAAGTAGGTCACTAGGTCAATCTCAAGATTAAAATTCATTTCGGTACACAAAACTATGCATGTGGTCCAAATTTGAAGGCTGTAACTTGAGAAATGCGAAAGTACGTCACTAGGTAAAAATCAAGGTCAAATTTCATTTTGGAACACAAAACCATGCATGTAGTCCAAATTTGAAGCCTGTACCTTCAAAAATGTGAAAGTAGGTCACTAGGCTAATGTCAAGGTCAAAGTTTTTTTTGGTACACAAATCCATGCAGGTGTTCCAAATTTGAAGGTTGTAGCTTGAGAAATGTGAAAGTAGGTCACTAGGTCAATGTCAAGGTCAAAGTTTTTTCGGTACACAAAACTATGCATGTGGTCCAGATTTGAAGGCTGTAGCTTGAGAAATGTGAAAGTAGGTCACTAGGTCAAAATCAAGGTCAAATTTCATTTCGGAACACAAAACTATGCATGTGGTCCAAATTTGAAGCCTGTACCTTCAAAAATGTGAAAGTAGGTCACTAGGTCAATGTCAAGGTCAAAGTTTTTTCCGGTGCAAAAAACTATGCATGTGGTCCAAATTTGAAGGCTGTAGCTACAGAAATGTGAAAGTAGGTCACTAGGTCAAAATCAAGGTCAACTCATGTCAAGGTTCATCTTGCCACTCAAAACTATACATGTGGTCCAAATCTGAATGTTGTAGGTTATTGACAAGAAGATTTTAAAAACTTTTCCCTATATAAGTCTATATGAACCATGTGACCCCCGGGGGCGGGGCCATATTTGACCCTAGGGGGATAATTTGAACAAACTTGGTAGAGAACCACTAGATGATGCTACATAACAAATATCAAAGCCCTAGGCTTAGTGGTTATTGACAAGAAGATTTTAAAAGCTTTTCCCTATATAGTCTATATAAACCATGTGACCCCCAGGGCGGGGCAATACTTGACCCTAGGGGGATAATTTGAATAATCTTAGTAGAAGACCACTAGATGATGACACACGCAAAATATCAAAGCCCTAGGCCCTGTGGTTTTGGACAAGAGGTTTTTCAAAGCTTTTCCCTATATAAGTCTACATAAACCATGTGACCCCGGGGCGGGGCCATATTTGACCCCAGGGATATAATTTGAATTATCATGGTACAGGACCACTAGATGATGCTTCATACCAAATATCAAAGCCCTAGGCTCTGTGGTTTTGGACAAGAAGATTTTCAAAATTTTTCCCTATATAAATCTATATAAATTATAAAAATAAACAAAGGGCCATAACTCACTGAATAATTGTTGAACCAGTCTGATTTTCAGGGGGACACAACTAGAGTACCAATACATCATTCTGACAAAGTTTGGTCAAAATCCCCCCAGTTGTTTCTGAGGAGATGCGATAACGAGAAATTGTTAACGGACGGACGGACGGACGGACGGACCATGGACGCAGAGTGATTTGAATAAAAAATCCTGGTCGACTAAAACAGTTTCCTCAGAACAGCCATTTTAAACCCCGTGTTTAATTGCAGTAAAATACGACGTCAAAATATTTTTTTTCTGTTTTGTTATTTGTTTTTGCAAAAAAAAAAGAAACTGAAAAGATACCAAAACTTGTAATTTATCAAGTTCATTTATCTTTTCTATCAACATTATACCCCCTTCGTTTTTGTAACATCCCCCTCCCCCCAACAAACACACACACACACACACACACACACACACAACACACACACACACACAAACAAACAAATGGGAAGGAGTGGCGAGGATATGTCACTTGTACCAGGCCAGAAAGTGATAATATATATATGTTAAACATCATGGCAGCGGGCTCGAAAAGAAAACCACACTTGACAAGAATATAGTTTGTGAATATCTTCAAAGAGGTAGATAAGAATTATCGATAAAATGTTAGAATCGAAATATTATTTTTCAAACAGTGATTTGCTCTTAAATAAAATCATTGCTTGTCGTTCAGGTGCGTATTACTTGTTCCCTCTTCGCACAAATTATATGTTTGATTAAAGCGCTCGTTCTTCGCAAATATTTGCTAAAATTGGCAAATACAGGACCCATTTCCGGACATATTTTTTGCTAAAATTGGCAAATACAGGACCTATTTCCGGCCATATTTTTACTTTCTTGCATTAAGAAAGTATCATTTTACCTTTTCCAATAGGTATGAAACTTACACAACAATTCTAATAAAATTTTCTATTTTTTGAGTGTGTGTTATAGAAAACATTGTCTTGTTCTGGATGCAAAAAGATCTATCCAAGTTTGGTTAAAGCATACAGTCTTAAAAAGGGTATACAATACATCATAAAAGGATAAAGTTAAACTTACAAAGCAGCAAAATAGAAATGAATGTCCCTATATAAAATGAACACGGTTCCAAGTCCTAGGCCGATTTAACATTTTTCGAGAAGAACATTACTGATTTTAAATAACAAGAGATCACAGAGTGATCTTGGCGCCCACCAATGTGCCATTTTTGAGTGTTCCAAATTTCAAGACTTAATGACTAGCTCAAGGTCAAATTTCATTTCCATACACAACACTGTGCATGTGGTCATAATTCGAAAGCTGTAGCTTGAGAAATGTGAAAGCAGGTCACTAGATCAATTTCAAGGACAAAGTTCTTTGTACACAAAACTATGCATGTGCATCAAGTTTGAAGACTGTAGCTTGAGAAATTTGAAAGTAGGTCACTAGGTCAATCTTAAGGTCGAAGTTTAATTTGGTATACAAAACAATGCAAGTGGTCCAAATTTGAAGACCGTAGCTTGAGAAATGTGTAAGTAGGTCACTAGGTCAAAATCAAGGTCAAATTTCACGTCATAACACAAATCTATGCATGTGGTCCAAATTTGAAGCCTGTACCTTCAAAAATATGAAAATAGGTCACTAGGTCAATGTCAAGGTCAAAGTTTGTTTTGGTACACAATCCTGTGCATGTGGTCTAAATTTGAAGCCTGTAGCTACAGAAATGTAAAAGTAGGTCACTAGGTCAATCTTAAGGTCAAAGTTCATTTCGGTACACAAAACTATGCAAGTGGTCCAAATTTGAAGGCTGTAGCGTGAGAAATGTAAAAGTAGGTCACTAGGTCAAAATCAAGGTCAAATTTTACTTCGGAATACAAAACTATGCATGTGGTCCAAATTTGAAGCCTGTACCTTCAAAAATGTGAAAGTAGGTCACTAGGTCAATGTAAAGGTCAAAGTTTGTTTCGGTACACAAAACTATGCATGTGGTCCAAATTTGAAGCCTGTACCTTCAAAAATGTGAAAGAAGGTCACTAGGTCAATGTGAAGGTCAAAGTTTTTTTTTGGTACACAAAACTATGCATGTGGTCCAAATTTGAAGGCTGTAGCGTGAGAAATGTAAAAGTAGGTCACTAGGTCAAAATAAAGGTCAAATTTTACTTCGGAATACAAAACTATGCATGTGGTCCAAATTTGAAGCCTGTACCTTCAAAAATGTGAAAGTAGGTCACTAGGTCAATGTAAAGGTCAAAGTTTGTTTCGGTACACAAAACTATGCATGTGGTCCAAATTTGAAGCCTGTACCTTCAAAAATGTGAAAGTAGGTCACTAGGTCAATGTGAAGGTCAAAGTTTTTTTTGGTACACAAAACTATGCATGTGGTCCAAATTTGAAGGCTGTAGCTTGAGAAATGTGGAAGTAGGTCACTAGGTCAAAATCAATATCAAATTACAGTTTGAAACACGAAACTATGCATATGGTCCAAATTTGATGCCTGTACCTTCAAAAATGTGAAAGTAGGTCACTAGGTCAAAATCAAGGTCAAAGTTTTTTCCAGTGCACAAAACTATGCATGTGGTCCAAATTTGAAGGCTGTAGCTACAGAAATGTGAAAGTAGGTCACTAGGTCAAAATCAAGGTCAACTCATGTCAAGGTTCATCTTGCCACTCAAAAATATACACGTGGTCCAAATTTGAATGTTGTAGTTACTGACAAGAACATTTTAAAAGCTTTTCCCTATATAAGTCTATATGAACCATGTGACCCCCGGGGCGCGGCCATATTTAACCCTAGGGGGATAATTTGAACAAACTTGGTAGAGAACCACTAGATGATGCTACATTACAAGTATTAAAGCCCTAGGCTTTGTGGTTTGGACAAGAAGATTTTCAAAGTTTTTCCCTATATAAGTCTATGTAAACCATATGACCCCCAGGGCGGGGCCAAATTTGATCCTAGGGGTATAATCTGAACAATCTTAGTTGAAGACCACTACATGATGTCACATACAAAATATCAAAGCCCTAGGCCCTGTGGTTTTGGACAAGAGGTTATTCAAAGTTTTTCCCTATATAAGTCTATATAAACCATGTGACCCCCAGGGCGGGGCCATATTTGAGCCCAGAGAAATAATTTGAATCATCTTGGTAGAGGACCACTAGATGATGCTTCATACCAAATATCAAAGCCCTAGGCTCTGTGGTTTTGGACAAGAAGGTTTTCAAAGTTTTTCCCTATATAAATCTATGTAAATTATAGAAATAAACAAAGGGCCATAACTCACTCATAAATTGTTGAACCAGTCTGATTTTCAGGGGGACATAACTAGGGTACCAATACATCATTCTGACAAAGTTTGGTCAAAATCCCCCCAGTAGTTTCTGAGGAGATGCGATAACGAGAAATTGTTAACGGACGGACGGACGGACGGAATGACGGACGGACGGACCACGGACGCAGAGTGATTTTAATAGCCCACCATCTAATGATGGTGGGCTAAAAACCAGGACAAAGAGAGGGCAATGTGAAATTTAAAACCCTATGTCCAGTCACTCAAGCCTAAGCATACTGTAGAATGTTAAAATGATATCCAAATATGTACTCCTCGTTTGTGCCTCATGTTCCCGAAACGACTTTTGTTTCTTTTTTTTCAGTTAAATTGTAGGAGGCAACTGCTTATTAAAGTAAAAATGACAGACCTGGTATGAAAATTCCGGAAACAATACTTGAGAGAAAAGACTGAGATAAGTATATGAAGTGTAATTTGAATGTTAAAAGTCTGTATTCATATGATAACAGACACTTGTTTGATGATACGGTTTCGTAACCTTTCAGTAATTAACCAAAATTAGATTATAGTATCAAACCGCGACACCAAAGGCTTCGCTATAATGTGATTTGAAGGATGATTATATAACTTCTTTGATGAGAGCAAAAGCAATCCTTGTAATTTATTCAAAGCTTGTATCAAGTATCATAATCTATCACGTTGGGAATAAATAACCTTCCTGAAACGATAAAGGATGGTGTATCTGAAATAGATGTATTTACCATTTGATAGACAAGAATACATTATGATGATTAGATCAAGTTCAGCTAAAGTATTTTGCTGGGCAAGCCAGACGATCTTGACCCAGACTACATGAAATCTAGGTTTGCAGATTGAGTAAATCTACATGAGATGGTTCGGGTCTGTACCAGACTGTTTATGGATTAAATCAGACTGGGTGAGATATTTGTCTGTGGATTGAAGCAGACTGGGTAAGACCTTGGTCTAGGATTTAAATTGAAAGGGTTGCAGACAGAATCAGACTGGGCTAGATCTTCGTTTGCGTTTTTAATCGGACTGGGTGAGATCTTCGTCAGGCTGGGCAAAAAGATTTAGTTGTGGTTTGAATAAAACAGGATAAGACCTTGGTTGGAGTTGAAAGACTTGGTGTGAGATCTTTTTTCGTAAAATAAATCAAGAAATTCAAGTAGTAGGTCAGGCTAGATTATTTATTTAAATACAAACTTGATCATGGATTATTTATTATAAAGGGCGAAATTTTATATACATGCATGTTTTCGCCTTTACACTACCTATAAACAATATCGTATATATATATATATATATATATATATATATATATATATATATATATATATATATATATATATATATATATATATATATATATGTTAATTGTTAGAATTGTTAAATGTTAAATTATTTATGAAGGTATATTCAAAACAAGGAATTCTGACAATGGTAAATAGCTAAATACGTTGAAGACTACTGTCACAAATTTACAATCTTACAGAGCTTGGTAAAATGACCTTCAGAAAGTATACCATAACAGTAACTATAAACAGTGGCGAATATAATAATATTTCTATGCAAGTTTATCTCGATAAGGAATCTGTATAATTTTAAAGTAGTGACGCAAACTGTTTCCCTTTCTACCTTAAGAGTTTAGACACCCTGCCAAAACTGACATCTGATTATTACAATATCATATCAATGGCTGTAGATGCAGATCGCGAGCCGGATATTCCCATTTGAATCTACAATCAGTGGTAGATTATTTGTCTTGCATATTATATTTTACAATTATAGAATAAATAAAGCAAAGCGAAATACTTTCTTTAGCACTATTTCTTATTAAAAACATATTTTAAGAAAGCGCGGGAAATTAATGTCCGTAAACGAAAATGACGTCATGACGTTTCAAAGAAGCACAACAGTTTTAGTTTTATCATTTGAAGCGTAACGTTACATTTTTGGCGTAAAATAACTTTTTTTGAATCGAAAATACGTTTCAAGGAACAAAGAGCAAGTATCAAGGTATTTGATTTTGTATTGAATTTTACATAAACAATATATAATCAATTGATGATTCGTAAGTTGTCAATGGGATGTCATGGGTTTGCCGGCATGAGTAAAATCACCGAAACCTTTGTGCAAGAATAAATTCCATTTACTTTAAAGCTGGAACCAAACTGTGCAAAGATTTCATATTGGGCCACTTACAATGAGTGATATCTAAGAACTTGGTTTTCAAACAAAATAAAATTGGCTTCGAGCTCAGTTTGCAGAATAATAAGACTTTTGCAAATTGTTTGTTTTCAGACTGAAGGAGACCTGGTTTAGGTAAGATATTTATAAAAAAAGAAGTAAGGATGAATATCCAACAGGTAAAGCCATGTTCTAAAAAGGCAGTCTTCCCATAGCGCTACCCGCAGTACGCCGACGTGCATAAGACTAGCGCACATAGACAAAAGACAAACACAAACAAAGACAAAGCAAATAAACGAAGACAAAATGAGCAAATAAAAGAACACACTAGGGCACCGCCTTAGAGAAATCAGTGACAAAACCAACATTTGGGAGCTTACATCGTTTTTTTTTGGCGCGCACCTAACCACAGTTTTAAGTAATACCATGTACTTCCAAAATCACGGACAGTGTAAATAAAAGCAATCCCCTTCATTGAGTCCCTTAGGCAAAGGTATGATGTAAACCACAAAAATGCTCCAGCAGATTTTAATGATAAAAAGCAAACCAAACCTCAAGAACAAAAAAAAAACACCATTGCAGAAGACAGAGCATAAAGTGAAATACCATTCAGGGCCCGACGAAACATGCCAGAAGACAGATATCAGAACAGCTCAGTCCCAATGGGGTTTAAAAATTGCTTTCTCAGCCTGATCTTATTTTGCATATTGAATCAGATAAAGTGAGAGCTTGGTTCGGAGACTATATGAGAGTAGGTAATATATTTATTTGCAGTCTTATCAAATCTCGTTTTGAAATTTGAATAGGTCTACTCCTGACTTAATAAAAATAGATGATATCTTAGTGGGAAGACTGTTGTCTACTCTACATAAAGTCATATACAAGTTATGTGATATTTTCAAATTTAAGTTATATAATTTAATTTAAAAACATAAATTCTTCGACTTTTGACATACAAAATCCCGTGAGAAGATATTGCTATCGTTCTTAAGCATCTAACAACGATTTCTTTTTACCTTTGGTTTAATTTTGAAAATACTGTAACAGATTATTTGGATATTTGACGTAAAGTAGTACTAGGAGAGAACATTTTTCGTAGGCTATTTTTGTTTTACCTGTCATAACATAACTTTATACTGTTTTTAGAAAAAGATTGAAGTCTGATCAATAGGAATATTATTATCAATATTAATGCAAAATGTTCACAAGAATCACAGGGAATGCCACGTTCTGAAAATGCAGTCTCCCCAAAACGAAACCCACAGCATACAGATGTGCACACTTCTAACACACACATTCACATAAAAAGCAAACACACGAGGACAAATCAAACAAATAAAGGAACACAGTGGGACACCGCCTTGAAACGGTCAGTGGCAAAACACTACTGAGGAGCTTAAACCGGTTTACAGTGTACAACCAACCTCACTCACATGTTCCAAGATCACGGGACAGTTTAAATAAAAGTAATCCCGCCAGGTTTTGTTTTAGTTCGTTTGTTTTGGGTTTAACGCCATTTTTCAACAGTATTTCAGTCATGTAACGGCGGGCAATTAACCTAACCAGTGTTCCTGGATTCTGTACTAGTACAAACCTGTTCTCCGCAAGCAACTGCCAACTTCCCCACATTAATTATCAGTGGTGGAGGACGAATGATTTCAGACAACTGTCTTTCATCAAATCGTCACGGAGATCGAGCTCGCGACCCCGTGATCCATAGACCAACGCTCTCCCCGCCAGGTTAATCTTTAACACGCGCAGAATGGAAACAAAAGGCATGTCATGTAAAACACAAAAATGCTCCTGTATAATTATATGAAAGCAAACCTTAGGAACCAAAAACGACTGTACTCAATGCCTTTGCAGAAGGCAGACAATCAAGAGAAACACCCTTAAAGGGCCGACGAAACAGGCCGGAAGACAAAAATCAAAACAGTTCAGTCCAGGTGAGATTTAAAACCTGCTTATCACAGAGTCCTCCCCTTCTTCTGTCAGACACAATCAAAGAGGGAAGCGTAGTGTCCAACTGTAAACGGGTTGAACACTAAACATGCGGTGTGTCTCAAAACAGTTGGGTTGTTTCCTCTTTTAATAAAACGTTTTATAATTTTACCAAATACAGTTCCGTGTATACTTGCATACTTTAAACATGTACAGCTTCCTCTGACTAACCGGAAACACGACCCGAAATCTTATGAAATTGTAAACCACATTCCCATAAAAGTTAGGTTTTGAAATACCTTCTCGCAGAAGTGTCTTTAAATTACTATTGAATTTTAAAACCAAATCATAATACCGATAGTAAAATATTTCAAAATATTTACGCAATTTGTTATAACGGTAGCCTTGCTGAAGAAGTTTATTTGTAATATATGATTACGTTCATTGAAATCCTCAACATGACTACCCGCCGAATTTATTGAGAAATATATATCCCTTAAGATGTAGCCCGAGGTATATCCCCATCCAGATGGCGGAAATTTCAATACTAAAATTAAGTTCATGCCTCTTGTCATAAACTTTGGAGTGTATAATTGTCATAAGTACAGATGTAAATCTAAAAATGAAGCAGCAGTATCCGAATTAATGTTTTATTTAACTGGAGCTCCTGGGGATAAATAGTACCAACTAATTGAGAAAAAAATGGATTATCCATATTAAGAATATCATCCAGATAGCGTGACGTATTATTAAATGCATTAATTATATCTGCCAAGGGAATACCAATTACTTGTCTGAAAACTACATTCCAAAATCTGACGTAAATGTTGCCCAATAAAAAGGAAAGTGTTTTACAAACTTCGTTACAGGTTCACATTGTATAATGTTTAATAATGCAGCTAGTAAAGAAAGTTTTATTGAAATTGCAAGCGAGAAATGTAGCATTCTCCCTGGCAAAAGTCTTCTGAATTTGGGCAGTTAGTTTGTCATTTATCAAATTATATGGTAAAGTGGTATACAAAGTAGAAAAATCGTATGTACTGACTGAAAGATACCTTGTAATTATTAATTTTAAACTATCCAGGATTTCGCTTGACTTTTTATCGACCAAAAAAAGTGTTTTCCAGAGTTATATACTTTATCGCTGTATCTTTTCACGTGGGCTTTTACAGCAGTGAGACATAATGTTGATAGATTTGAAATATTTGCTTGAATTAACGATAAAACGAGCTTTGTATGGTTGTTTATGCAATTTAGGAATCCAGTACATGCTTGGAAGTTTAATTGTTTGATTATCTATACGAACTTTCAAATTAGAAACTTCAGTGATGTGATCAGTGACCAAATTTTGTTCAGCAGAAGGGCTCAATGTATAAGCTTTAGTGCTATTTAGTTCGTTTTATAAAAAAAAAATATTGTTGACCGCCTTGTCTGCTGGAACTAAGACATACTTAAAATTAATTTCTTGGATTTCCTTTTTCAGATGTCTTAAAGTAAATTTGGGTTTTTGTGGAAATAGGTGTTCATTTGTTTGATAAAATTATATACGAGAATCGACAATGTTGAAAATGTTAGTGCATAAATGCATTTGGATCAGCATTCTTACGACGACACCATTCAACACAAAAAGTTTCGACGGATTCCGCAATCTGACCACGACAAGCATAAAAATCAATTTTTGAAGGAATTCTGTATTTAGGTACTTTAAAGAATTCACTACAAGTACGCATGTCTTTTTAATATCAAAACTACCTGTGATGACATGATCGGTATCTGAATAGCTATTTTTTTTGAGTTTTTGCACTCGCAGTATGAAGGGATATTTGTTTGAACATCTAGGTCGGAAACAATTTTATTGTAATTGAATATAACATTTCCTACAGGTGTTTTATATTTATAACAGATAATAGGAACTTCGGAGTTTCTGAAATATTTAGGCACAGAATAAATGACACGTCTATCACGAAATATACTTGGTACACCGATGAAGTCAATACCTTTATTCATGAAATAAATTTTAAGAAAATGTCTGTCATGGTCAGACTGGGTGTCAATATGTGGACGGAAAACGTGCTGTGTGTCTTGAATAAGATAACAGACAGTGTAAAAAGGATTTGTTTGAATAACTTACTGGTCCCTTCCTCGTCTAGTTTTTTAACAGACTGAGACTTGAAAGCATTGAATTTCCAGAGTTTGAAAGAATTAAATCGAGGTCAGCAACACATATAATGAGCCGCACCATGAGAAAACATAGAAAACATAGTGGCTTTAAAACTAGTTTTAAAACTATATGTGGAATTTGTATCATATATGATTTGCTTTACTGTCTGAATTGTAAGGCAGAAAAGGGGCATAACTTTAAAAATACAAAATTGATTATTTCGGAACCTGCGCAGTGGATGTCAGACCATCACAAGATCCATTCCTAGCAGTACCAGCTTAACCAAATCGGCACGCAAACGCCGATGCCAATATACGGGTGAGTGCAAAAGCTCAAACATTCGATAAACTTCAATACAAAAATATTATTTTACAACTATAGTAATTAAGCAAGGTAAGCAAGGTAAAACTGTTGAAACGTATACATCACTAAAATGGGAGTAATTTTAACCCTTATCATGCTGGACACGATTGATTCTGCCTTTGCGACCAGTCTAGATCATGAGCAGCCTGCACATCCGTGCAGTCTGATCAAGATCTGCACTGTTTGCCATTCAATCAGTATCTTTTTGGTACGCACCCCTTTTAACGGTTAATGATGTTGTCCAAATTGGAAATTTAACTGGGTAAGTGTTAACTCGCACATTAAACAAAACGCTCGTGTTCATACCAGATGGATACATTGTAATTGTCCGGTGAGTCCCGGTTCCGCGTAAAAGTCTGTCCGTATCATTGCCAATCCATGACAAAATTCTTAATCAAGCCACAGACAGTCACTTCATAACAATAACTATTCTTAATCAAATCATAGACAGTCACTTCATAACATTCACATTTATATGCATTGCACGTAAAAACGGTAAATACTACTGAAATGTGTATATAGCCACATCACTTAGTATATGCAGGGGCTCTGAAACTGTCCATTCGTTTAGAAACCCTTTGTGGTATTTTACCCAGATGCCAGCTCATGCAAAAACAATGTCCGGAGAGATGACTGTGGTCTTTTCCCACCACTTAAAGCTGGAAAAGTCGTCATAATTATGATCTATAATTGTGTCAGTAGGACGCGGGTATTTTATGCCACAACAATGGATTATTGAACTGTATCCTCTTCTATTTTGCAAATTAAACTAAGTCGATATATTTGACTGTATTCTAAAGATATTACATGATTAAAAATGAACTTATTTTTCCTAACACATGCAAAATGAACGATAGAATATGATCTGTTAATCATGACAAAATTCTTAATCAAGCCATAGACAGTCAATTCATAACAATAACTTTTATATGCATTGCACGTTTCTTGCAATTTCACGAATAATTCTCTTATACACTGTGTTTGCAAACATAGCGTAGATAAAAGGTTTCGCTTTCCCCCTTTAACGCGGAAATGTCGTGTTTTCTAATATATACTGAACAAAACAATTAAAACCCACCACTTCCTTCTTTGCCAATACATGAGAAATTGCTGAAAGAGTGTGTTATCTATTGTTTTTTATTTTGTGTATGCTCAGAGCAATATATTGTTGATTACATATGAAAATTTTAAGAGAATCAAACTATGCCATTATAAAAAATATATACTCATATTACCACTTCAGTCTATTTCAGGAAAGTCACAAAAAAATAGACTAACATGTATAGTAGAAAGAAAATAAAACAAATGAAAAACTTAAATTTGTATTTCTGTGTTTTATTTGGGATGGGGCATGACAGTAAATTGTATCTTTGCATGATTTGAAATTTTGTTGTGTAATAAATAATACATTGTATGTGCTACATTTAAAGAAATTACTTCAGTATGGAACCGCCTCGGTAGCCTAGTGGTAGAGCGTCCGCTTCGAGTGCGGGAGGTCGTGGGTTCGATCCCCGTCCGCGTCATACCAAAGACGTAAAAAATGGTACTAGTAGCTTCCTCGCTTGGCGCTCAGCATTAAGAGGATAGTGCTAGGACTGGTCAGCCCGGTGTCAGTATAATGTGACTGGGTGGGGTATCATGCCACGTGTCTACGGCGTGATATTCCAGTGAGGCAGCACTATAAAGTTGGGCATTGTGCTCACTGCTACATGTAGACACCGTCGTTTATATGACTGAAAAACTGTTGAAAAAGACGTTAAACCCGAACACACACACATACTTCAGTATGTTTGTAAAATATTGGATATAGGTAATGGCGGGTTAGATGATTTGTTAAGTAGATGTAAACAATAACGGACGATATCATTAATAAAGTTGGTCGGCGCAGATCGAAGCAAGGAAACATATTGCAATCACTAGACTGTTGTCGTGCATATATACAAATATATCAGACGCAAGACATCTGCTAGAGATAGGCCCTAAAATTTTCAATGATAGAATTACATTAAATTAAGTCTAGAAATTAATTTCCAAGTCCTTGAAATAACCAAAAATGATTTCACAAATGTGAAGTTTATGATACTTTTGTTAATGACAATAACAGAAGTTTTAATTTTTAATTTAAAGTCGTGATCCACAAAGAATGACAACTCTTGCCTTGGGATAGTACTTATAAGTAGAGATCTATTAGTTTACTTCCCTTGCAATTACACAATTGAGTGGAAAATGAAAACTGTTTAAGACACAATATCATACTTTTTTGCACAACAAAATCATTAAGGATTTATTCATTTGTGTTTGATTTACCCCTCAAGACATGGTTCCTATGATTCTGTCAACTTACATATGGTAAAAAATTAACTTTTAACAAGCCAATAATAAAACGAAGTACCAGTAGGTAAATAATAGTGCAGATAATACAGTTTTGCTTGTATCAAAATGTCACAATAGATCCACTTTTGTAATACAGAACACCTGGTAGGATTAGTAAAGGTGCAATTATATTGATCTCTATTTCCTATGCCTACATCTGCTGTCCTCGACAGAATTCTGAACTATTTCTCGCCATTATATATTTTATATACTTCAGTATTAAAGTCGCGTACTTCGTTAACTACGTACTACAAATAATGATACTGTAAAATGGTGTTACTTGAAATGTGTTACGCCGCAAAATTGTACAAACATTTGGTACTAAGTATAAAAAATCCGGCCAAGATGTGGTAGTCACTACCAAAATACGTTAGACACAACGCATCCTGGAACAGCACTGCCAAAAAAATGCATTCCGTATATAAACACATAACGTGTTTTAACGGAATTTAAGTATTAATTTAAGTAGTTATTTAATCTGATGCTTTTAAAATAAAATATCAAGAGAAATCGAACAGCCATAGTACGTAATAGAATACAAGAACATACAATGGTTGCGGTTAGCTTTTTTCGACCGCATAATGTAACAGAGCTGCGCTTCACCCACTGACCTACATAATTCTGTTTATATTCCTGCACGTTCTCATATTGTGAAAAAGATCTAAACGCATGCCTATTCAACAGTGGTTCTGAATATTATCTTTTATATTCGTCATTAAAATTTTTATATAATCATTGACAGGCTTAAGAATCCGTAATAGGACTTATTTTTCCTCTTCTGGGAAATAACATAAGAATGTTGTGATTGTAACTAGCCAGCTTTTTTGGATTTTGCAGAATTGTGCTTTAGTGCGCACAAATTCTATTGACAAGACACTGATACCTTGCTAACCAAACATCCCCACCGGCCTCATTTAGAATACTGTGAACGTAAACAACATGTATATGCGACTATACTTTGTATGTTGTTCTGACGTGTTAAATGGTTCAATGACAACATGTTTATATGACTGGTCCCATAAGCAGAACGGTGTTTTAGAGCACTTAGACTATAACTTACACCTTGCTACTCCCAACACTCCATCTCTTGCCCACCTCTACCTTGAATACTTCTATTTATAGTAGGAAGCAGCCTTTTTTGTGACTGTCCTGGTCTGGTTGTTTCCGCATGCAGTTTGGTGCTAGAGGGATCACGGGTTCTATGTGATACTGTCAACCAGCTACCTTAAACACATCGAAAGCTAGAATATTGTGAACTAACCTGTTTAAGTGACTGCCCTGTGTCGGATGTTCCCATACACAGAATGGTGCTTTTGGGGACGCAGACTCTATCTGACACTGAAACCTTGCTACACCTCCAGCTATAACATTGATGTTTTCAGGTTCGATACGTAATGTTGGCTCTGAAATATACAATGCAATTACAATAACAAAATATTATATTTGGAATATACTGGTATACGTATATTGAAAACTATTTGTTTTGACAAATAGTTTTGATTATTGACCGACAAGCCGTTCTCTAAGTGTTTTATAACATGACATAAGACATATATCACAAACATGTTGTTGTTGTTGTTGTTTGTTTTTGTTTTAATTTTGACTTTAATACAGCAAACATATGTTGAAATATAGAGCGTCAATAGTAAGAACTATAGACCGAGTCATGCAATAATATAGTACACCGATATACAAAGACTAGTTTATCATGATGGAAACTCTGAAACATTATGACATTTTCAAATAGCAAAAAAATTCCTTTTGGTCTGACGAATATCTGTGACCATTTCATAATACAAACTGACTGTATTTACACGACCCTTCGTATCAAAATGTAAAAAGCTATGAAGTCCTAAGAACTTTTGAATGCTTGTATTTTATGCCCGCACTGCAACTGAACCGCTAGTTTTACTTTCTGATATAAAAACAATAATGCAAAGCGTATTTGCCGAAACACGTATAGTCTTATTACAAACGTTGGTAAAAATACGAAAGACGTAAGACCATACATTAATTAAGATATTTTCTGACCTTGCAGAACTTCTTTAAACTTTGTGTACTGACTGAGAATCAAGTTTAAAACGGAAAACCGAAACACGTGCTTAATTGCAGCAAACATTTTCCTACGGGCAGAATTTCTTTAAACTTTGTATACTGACTGAGAATTGAGTTTAAAACGGAAATATGTATGAAAGTCGAAAAATACTGAAAAATCGACTTTCAATGGCAGATAATTCATGATCAAGCCTGGGTACCGATGGTTTTTAATACATATTTCCGTTTTAAACTCAGTTCTCAGTCAGTATACAAAGTTTAAAGAAATTCTGCCCGTAGGAAAAATTTTGCTGCAATTAAGCACGTGTTTCGGTTTTCTGTTAAATGGCGCTGTCTTATACCTTCTTGACCTAATCCAAATCTAACCCATTACTTGCACAACCTTACACCTTAAAACTACGCTCGTATAACGTTAGTTACATAACAATACATAATTTGTACACGGACTTGGTCATAATGTCCCAAATACATAACATGACTAAAACAACAATTCTAAATAAATTCAAACATAAATATACGTATAAATAGATATCAGTCAATTACTTTTAAGGAATTCTGATACTGTATCTTAAAAGAATATGGTGAGTAAATGACACATAGCAATCATAAAGACGAAAACAAATCTCTTATTTTTAAATGTGTTCCTTCAAAATGAGATGATTTGACATAGTCATGTAAAGGAAAAACTATAGTACAGCTTAAATCTGCATGACTATAATCATAAGAAAATCACATTAAAACAAACCAGGTACTAGTGGATATTTTTGTATATATGGAAGAAGTAGCATAAAACACTTTAGGAATAACGTTTCCAATCTTGTAATATACTGATTATCTCGACTGAAGAAGTTTTTTTTTTTCCTACAGAGTACAGCAAAGAAAAGCAATTCTTTTTATACAAACGCCTAGAGAAAGATCCCTGTTCACTTAATCTAGTCAGGTAAAAATTATGTCATGTGGAATTAAGTGTTTATCCATCAATTATCAAATGACATCAATTTTTTTATCAACTCTTTTCTCTTTTCTGAGCTGGCGACAGATTTAATTTTTTTAAACATTTATTATTTATTATCAGCATGAATCAAAGGGTTTAGATTCAAGACAAACCCAATCAATATAATAATAAATTATTTTTGGTAACTTGAACTTTTTATGTAAAATCATGGTATCTTGGTACCAAAAAGCACAGTCAAAACGACATTGGACGAGGACTTTAACATGACGTTCCCTAGTATTGCGTGTAGTGTAAGATATGCACGTTTCCTTAACAGGAGATTTAACTGGGCATTAGGCTTCTTGATAACTGGAGTAGCAATGGAATTTATAGCCAAATGTTACTCTAAAGTAGTTTAATAATTATATATGACAGATAAGGTTGATTGAATATTAGTGCCACCACAAACTATGTTTAAAAAGGAGTTTTGTCTTTGGCCAAAAAAAGTATCTACACTCTGTTTTACCTAAATGTAGAGATATTTTGTTATCTACCAACCTTTGCATTTTCTAATGTTACCCTGTTCTTACCAGCTACAAAAACAAAGGTCATCCGTACGTAACAACAACTTCTGACATATCATTTACATTCATTAGAAAAAAAGTGGAGCCTTGGGGAACACCACATCTTATATTACAGGGTATGAAATATATGCCTTTCACTTAGATATGATCTAAACCAATGGATGATATCTTTGCTAAGACCTATAGCTTCAAGTTTCAAAACTAAGATTAAATGATCAACAGTATCAAATGCTTCCTGGAGACAGAATGATGAATAAGCAATTGTCTCCCTGAAATTTGTGCAATGATACTATAGAAATTTGACGATAATACTTCACTTTATCATTCTTATTGAGCATTGCGACCCTAGCAGATTTTTAATCACATGCAATTTCACCAGAAGAAAATAATAATATTGTGTGCTAAAGGATATGAGCCGCGCCATGAGAAAACCAACATAGTGGCTTTGCGACCAGCATGGATCCAGACCAGCCTGCGCATTCGCGCAGTCTGGTCAGGATCCATGCTGTTCGCTAACAGTTTCTCTAATTGCAATAAGCTTTGAAAGCGGATGCGCAGTCTGGTATGGATCCATGCTGGTCGCAATCGCACTATGTTGGTTTTCTCATGGTGCGGCTCATATATAGTAACTGAAGCACTAACTTTAACCAATCGAGCGGGAATGCCGTCTTAACCAGTAGACTGATTGAAAATTAGCTACCGGTAATTAATGTACATGTATTCGAAAATGTTGCGTTCAGATACAAGTGGGAATGAGTAACCATTTAGTAAACACTTTCATCAGAATGATTTGTTTAACATTTTAACTGCAGAACCTTAGTACTGAACGAAACGAGTAATTTACAAACAAGTTTAGAGGCTACCGTGGTGTTCAAAATGTTTTTCTGTTGTTAAGCACGGTTCAGTGTGTTGTTTGGTTCGTGTCTGTTTGACAGTAACATTGTTATCAATGACTGATAAAAATATGGTATTAAAATCTAGTTTACCACTTTCATGACAGAAATCTATTTCGTATTTTAAGATATGTTTGTTTTAAAACATTAAAACTAAATAATAAATGTTATTAAGTTGATTATTATTATTACTGGGCCTGTAGGATGTTAGATTTGCTGCATTGGGCTTAACACTGCTTATAAACAGTATTTCAGTTATGAAATGGCTGGCAGTTAACCTAACCAGTGTTAATAGATTCTGTGCAACCTATTTAAGTACCAGTTTATCCACATGCTAGTACATTGGAGATGGAAGACGAATGATGTCAGACACAATGTCCTTTGTCAAATCGTCACGGAGAGCATAAGCTTCGCCCGGGGATCAAATTCACCCTCCATGTAGAGCTAAGCGGGAAGATATCAAAATAAATGACAAATGCATAGAGGATATTTGTTTGTTTCAGTGAAATATCACTTTTATTTCACAAGTGAGCATCAAAAACTGATATTTTCACGAGTGGCGTAGCCACGAGTGAAAATGACTTTTTTTGGTGCTCATGAGTGAAATAAAATTGATATTTCACAGACACAGACACAAACAAATTATTTTTTTATTTCATGTGTTAAACTTTACTTTTGTCGCGTAATTTGAGCCGTGCCATGAGAAAACCAACATAGTGGGTTTGTGACCAGCATGGATCCAGACCAGCCTGCGCATCCGTGCAGTCTGGTCAGGATCCATGCTGTTCGCTAACAGTTTCTCCAATTCCAATAGGCTTTAAAAGCGAACAGCATGGAGCCTGACCAGACTGCGCAGATGCGCAGGCTGGTCTGGATCCATGCTGGTCACAAACCCACTATGTTGGTTTTCTCATGGCACGGCTCATTTATAAAACGTCGAAAATCGCGGGAAAGATCAACAGAAAGCATAACACAAATGACGTAATTTTAACGACGTCATCGTCATTATGGTCCCCGGTATTCATAACGCTCGGTATACAATTTGACTTCAGTCGCGGCGGAGGACCGTAACTAGTTCGGCAAAAAACAGTGAAAAATAAAAATGATAATCTACTGTTTCAAAACTGTGGATTATCACTTTTATTTCACTGAGAAAACTCTATAATTCACTGGAAAACATAAAATAAATGTATTCATATAGTTTTTCCTAACGTCTTTTACTTCTACCATTTGTACTGCGTGTCTGCATTTTGAACCTAATTTATTATTTTCCTAATTTAGTTAATATTGTACATGCTCTACAAAACTTGTTGTTGTTTTGGTACAGGCAGGCCCAGTTGATTTGTCTTGCCTGGATAAAGCGGAAATATTGTACCTCTGGCTCTGACAAATTAAAACATCTACATTGTCCAATTTACTCGCACAGAAAATGCAAGGGAACGACAGCTTTCTCCATTTGCGTCATGATGTTCACAATTAATACTATCAAACATTTTTTTTCATTTTTTACAACATACACTTGAAGTTTCCTTTACCCCAAAATAGTCTTATTTAGCCCCCGATTCATCCATACTCTAAATAACAAAAATATTTATAGAAACTGTCTATCTTATTCACGACTGTCTATTAGAGTTGTGATGATTTTCAATTTGAAACAAAACATAAGTTCTATATTGGACGATCCTCGTATACTAATAAAATCACTTTGCCTATATTGGTAATTTAATGGACATGCATGCTACCTATCATAAAATGCAGGCATTTTGTTTTAGTACTTAATTTATTCAACGTAATGAACGCACCACACCGGGTGGTACACATACGCAAATTAAAATGTTCATAAAGCGCCTTGAACAACTTAAAGCATCGAGAAACGCCAGTAAATAGTTTGGGAGTATATAGGATTTTTCATCTTACCGTCGCTAATCAGAAACAGTTGCATGATATATATATTCTTAATGTATTTCAAAGGACACTTCAGTTTATACATAATTTATTTTAGGTCGATTGTGAAGAAAGTTCTACATCTTATATTAATCACTCTCGACACCTCATTCCTGATGGAATCCACCGCCACGAGTGAAGAGGCTAGTTTCCCTTTTAATGCTGAGTGCTAAGCAAGGGAGCTACTGGTACCCTTTTTCACGTCTTTGGTTTGACGCGGCCGGGGATCGAACCCACACTTCCCGCACTCGAAGCGGACGCTCTACCACTATGCTATCGAGGTGTTAAAGGACACTTTAACTAAATACCACCAGATTTGGACTTTGGACAGTATTTTAACAATTAATAACATATATTAGTCTAAATAGAAAGATAAATATTCATTAAAAGCATATAAAAGAATTTGTTAGGAAATTCTTCTCATATTACTGTTTTAGCCTTGTCCAAAAATAGTCAAAGTCTATGTCGTGTATGGTATAATACGGAATACAAATACCACTAGATCTGGACTTTGAACAGTATTTTATGAATAAATAATATTAATTAGTCTAAATACAAAGATAAACATTTGTGAAGATCATATAAAAGACAATTTGTTTGGAAATGCACCTCATGTTATTGTTTTAGCCATGTCCAAAAATAGCCAAAATCTATGTTATGTATGGTATAATACGGAGAAGAGCAACAGCATAGAGCGCTGTCTGGCGGCTTGCCAGTTAAATGTTTTTGTTGCATTCTAGGTCTCGTTTTTCACGCTTAAACAGACTTATGGTATGTTTAGAATGAAGAAAAGGTAACACCTTGCACTCGAGAAATTAATAATAACCGACTTACGTGTCTTTTCCAGCGAATAAGATATGACGGAGCATAAAACTTTGTATATACCGGTATGTTGGTCTGCGGCCGCTTAAGGTATGGTTTAAGATAAACCTAAGGTAAGACTAAAGGTAGCGTTATTTATCTCCAAACAACTCTTAACTCCCTGTCACACCCTATATAGCTCCCTTCAGACATAGCTCCTCGGGGAGCTATATTCCGGGCACCATTTCGTATATATCTCCTGTGGAGTATATTTTCCGTATATAGCTCCCTGGCTAAAACCAGAGCTATAAACGGAACACCTGTATATAGCTCCTTTCGGTGTTTTATTGAATATGGACCACGTGCCTTATTTAGGACACTTCATTATGTCGCGTTTGGAAGACTAGAAAGTGTAAAATATTTCACACATGATGCTTTTATTCTAATGCAAGGGTCATTACTAGTATAAACAACTATTTGCCAGTCAACATTTCTGGACAGTTTTGGGACTTTGGGGCAAGTCCGACAAGAGACTAAAATCTTCAGGTACACCTAATTAACGTTTGTTCCAAATTTGATCATTCTGTCACATACTGACATGGTATAGAAGATGAGTGCCTGTCAGTATGATCAAGACTGTATTTGGACTCGAGAGTCAAAACTGCTAGACGAGATAAAAAAACTTTAAACCCAATGTTCCTAACTTCAATTGCCAGTCATTTTTTGTACAGGTTGGTGACTCTTGGCCTAATTGTATCCGTTTTCGGGACTATGTACCTACGCACTCCCGCTCTCTAGCTCATACGTACGAATGGCTAGAGAAATCAACTTTATAAATCCCCATACCCCAAGTGGTGTGGGAAATCGTATATCCAAATGAAACACTGCCAAATAATCAAGTTTTGTATTACTCAAACAGTACTGTTAAAGTATTTGATTTTTCTATGTATAGGAAGTCATATTCGGGTTTGTACATGCTTGCGTTCGTATACAGCTCCTCTGCCTCAAAGGAGCTATATACGAAAACGTGTTTCGAATACAGCTCCCCGGGGAGCTATATCCGAAGGGAGCTATATAGGATGTGACAACGCCTTCGTAAAGCGCTCGTAACCTAAGTTATTGTTGGTTAGTTACGATATCGTAAGTCATGGATAATCCATTTAATGACGTCGTTTTCGATCAACTGCACGTGTACCTGATAGCCCACAAGCTGTCTATTGCTAAAAATCATGGGGAATATGTCTACATTAAGTGTCTCCTAAATAGTATTTACATTTCATAATAAAATAATGACAATTGTTTGATATTTTTTTCAGCGATGACTTCTATAATTTTAGAGATGCCTATTAACTTTATGTTAACTTGTGGTCACATATACCAAGTTTTGCAAGGAGTGTACAATATTTTCTAACGTACTCAAAGAGCAAATTTTATATATAACAATTCTATTCAAAGAGTATCGATTTTGCCTTAAAACACCCAACCTCTGCGCAGGAGTATTGTCAACAAAAATGTACAGTATCAATAAACTGGTGATGAGAAAGTAGGGTTTCACGCCTTTGTCTGTGATTTAATTAGCCAATTAACTGCATTATGTAACAGACTGAAAATACTTTAGCCCTGACCGGGAATCGAACCCCGGAACGCCTAAGGTGGACACCCTACCACGTTGCTATAAGGAAATATGATTTTTTTTCAGCTTTTTTGCTCTCTATGTGAAGTTTCATCTATATTCAGCTTATAAAACAAGTTTCAGCCCAAACAAACCTTTAGTTTTTCTCAAAATCACTATTTTTGTACAGCCATCATTTTGTCCAAAGACTGCGGTTTAAGCCTTAAATTTGGCTGAATCACATATAGTCATTAAACGCTGTTTTTTTTTTTAAAAAACCCGTAAGATATTACATCAAATATACCACCAGCAAGTGCGGAATAGACAACCACACTGAAAAAAACTTATAATTATGCAACTGTGATAAAATATAGAACAAAATTAGTGTTTAGTGATTTTTTTTTTTTGTTGAAAAAAAGCTATTTTCAGTAAAAAATGGAAAATTGTCTTTTTTCATCTCAAATGCAACAATACTGCATATTTTTGCATTCTATAGCTAAAGTCATATCTCATGGCCATGTATTCAAGTTCTCTCCAACTATTCATGTCAAAATGTAACTAAAAAGGTGTTGATACTGCACACCTGGTCTCTGCTCAAATGGAATGAAATGATATCTAAGGATATTACTAAAGATCTTCAGATTTCACACCACACAGGTGATGGAGATTCTAAAGGTCATTCTGGTGTAGACAAAGGTCAAGGAACTAAAACTGTGCACTTGAAAGATGTGAGGCACCTGGCAAATTCTCTAAAAAGGCAAATTAACCGGGCACCATTTAGTGACAAAATGTTCCGTGGTAAACAGAAGTCTAATCTAAAAACAGATTTGCTCTATCTATTAAATCTAGGTGTGTTTCTGAGCTATCAAATGCACATAAGAAGTACAAAAGCAATTTGAAAGTAATAAAACACAAAATGCCTAATATAATTTCAGCAATAGTACTATGTTTCAAAGGTTACTGTGGTACCTCATGTTCTAAATACAGCTTGGTTTGTTTAGCAACTACAGAAAAGCAAAAAACTATATGCCAGACAATGTCAGGCTTAAAATGACTGATAATGATGAGACTTTACTCAGGAAATGTATTGAAATTCTCCTTGGTAAAGAAAGCATAGAAAAAACTAAATTTTTAACATCTACACAGAAATGTGAAGCAGATCCTATAATGCATGCTTGCCCAAAAATGTCACATTTCTCCGCAACTGCCATGGCCGTATCCATGGCCAGATTCTAAGACTAAATCATGGGCTTGCTGACACCGTTATACTTAAAGCTAGGGTAAATGGTGTAAAACTGTCACATGGCTCTTCTGTTATCAGACACCTTTTAAGAACAGAGTACTACGAGAAGTTGCGTAAAACTACTAGGTACATATCGCGAGCAAGACGCAGTCGTTTTGCATCACGCCAGTATAGGTACAAATTACATACAGATTTACACTATTCAAAGGGTCTCACTGACCCCAAGCCTGACTTTTCTAGCACACCACACCTAAAAGATCATGCTTATGCAGAGAGTGTGATATTAGGATGAAATAAAGATGGTTATAAGTAAAATTATTGTGCTGCCTTGTGGCCAGCTGGGCCGGCACTGCACACATATAACAAATTATATTAACTGCACAAATGTAAATAAGCCTTCAAGTTGTATAAGTTGTGTATATAATAGTGCTATATTTATCAAAAATATTATACAAAAATAGTAAACTACTGTATACCATAGAATACAGTCCTTGAAAGAAAACTCCCTAAACTTATGGCCCGAGCATTGCTCCCCACATTTCTGCCTTTCATTATTTATGAACTGGGGTTCAATGCTCAAATGTTCCGGGTTCACACACAGAGAAAAGTGGCATATATGCGACACGTGTAGGCCTTCGGGTATTTTTAAAATATTTCTAGTGGCCTGACACATA
The DNA here is from genome assembly GCF_021730395.1 of Mercenaria mercenaria. Lineage (NCBI taxonomy): Eukaryota > Metazoa > Mollusca > Bivalvia > Venerida > Veneridae > Mercenaria > Mercenaria mercenaria. The sequence continues at coordinate 44,566,516 of NC_069368.1, forward strand.
AGTCTGTGCACATAATATTGTTTTCTGATAGTTTCTCCAGGCAGTTTTGTGGTTATTTTCCATAGCTGGGATTTTTATTTAATGTCGTACAACCAAGCCATTTCCGACACCCTTTTTTCCCCCACCGGTATAGAATTATCGTTTATTTTTTGCTTAATTCTTTCAAAAATCAATTGTCTGGGTTGATGTGCCATGTTTACAAAATTTTTTTTATATGCAGACGACAGAAAATTTTAGTAATTCTACCGGGTGACAATTCTTATAGGTTATAACACACTAAATAGCCACCACTATATATTCTATATAAAATGACAAGTTTTCACAATGCTGCAATATACACCTAGACCCATTTTAAATTTCTTAACTTACATTTTCTTGTAGAGCAACATTAATACTGTAAAATATCCAAAGAAAAGTAGGGGTAATGTTTGATGCAAGAAAAATGTTTCTGGTCAAACGGACACACCGTAATTTTTACACTGAAATGACAATCACAATTTAGGGTAGGGGTGTATGAATAAATTTCACATGTTAAATCAGTTTGGAGTCTTTTTTCAACATGCAAATGCTACCAGTATGTCAAGTATAGGCATGCAATATGATTTCAACCAATATATAGCAATGATTGCAAGGAAAAATCCTTCTTACAGCAAAAAAAAAACTGAGAACTATTTGAATCCGCCATTATGCGATACCATTTTTTCATAGGTGCTCAGGCTATTTAGTGTCTGTATGCCATAAAAGCTAGATCAATAGGAAGGAAGTATAAGTGCACCCTTATACTCTACACTACTACAAACACCCCTTCCATTTTAGATGTTTTCATAGGACACAGGTGCCTCAACCTCCTGTCACTAAACATGGTTTCATAATTTTAAGATATATGCAACACTAACATTTAAGCACTATATGTTTATTATACACTGTGTCAAGCACCATGGTCTGGCTGGTGAAATCCGAAACGGAAAACCAGGAACGCAACAATCTTTTTTTACTCTAAGTCAAATAATTATTGAGATACATGTGAGTTAAACTTGTATGTCCTTTATACATTTTGTACATATTTTGACTTAATCAAGGGCTATAACTCTGGTATGACCTATATTAATCCCGCACAAATCACATGCTGAATAATATTCATGTTATGTTTCATGATCCTAGGTCAAATACATTTAAAGATACGTGCGACAGCAATATTTTATATGCCATTTTATGCATATTTTAGTATAAAAACATGTATGGTCTTTTTTATGCACAAATGAAATCTTACTAGGCTGTTTCTATACTGGGTTTTTCGGCGACGCCGTCTAAATTCGTTTTCGTTACCTATGCCACGTGACTTCAGTTTGCAAATCAAACTACTTGATAACGCTTTATAGATAATTTATCAAAATGGAAGATTTATGCAACACTGCCTGATTGGACGAGAGTGTCAATTCCTTTCACTCTGTTGATTGTGCTACGCTGAGTGAAATGTAGACAAAGCGTTTATCCTAAACGACGCTGTTCACAGTTTTAAAGCTAACTTTGGCTCAGTATATTTAGCAAGAATATTGATATATCTCAAAATGATAAGTAAGTTTAATAAATATGATAAAAACCTGTTCAAATACCAACATATATCAAATTAAATAAAGAGCTGAATACGGTCTGCGTATCACATGAATAAGGGTGTGATAAGAGTCTTTTATGTAGAGAAGTGCTTTTTAAAAGATTTTCTTTCAGACAATTGTCGTCTGTATATGAAAAGGTTTCTTGCTTTTGTGACTTATTCAGATTGCATATTAAAATGAGTACTTGATTGCTTTGATATATTTGTTATAAATTATTTAACTGGTTTATTATATATGAATATTTTTCTTTAGTATGGTATGCAAATATTGAACTCAGTTGAAATCTGTTTTATTATATATATGCTATATAATGACTGAATTTCATTACTCTGAAATGAAGGTAAGCTGCATACAGTTTATCTACTAGTATGTGATATGACTACGGTCAAACTTTGCTTATGAAACAGAAATATTGAAATAATTACAATTGTATGTTTTGCTTGACCTTCACTTTTTTTTATAGGTGTGACGTCATTGTCCAAAGATTCACGAATAGCGAATATGCATTTGTTAAAGCGGGATCAGTTGGCCTATTTTAGAAATAAATAAAAATAGACAATAAAAAAATCCTTTAATTGATTTTTTCTCATGTATTCTAATCAAACTTGATTTGTAGCATCTTTATTAGGCCCGCAGCCAACTTTGTTCAGCTGGGACATTTAACCCCTTTTAGGGGCTGCTAGAGCTAAAACTAGAAATGCCTTTATACAGCGTCTCATGAACAGCTTGGTGGATTTTTGTCATACTTGGTCTGGAGCATCCTTATAAGGTCCTCTTCCAAATTTATTTATATAGGAACTTGGGCCCTATTAGGGACCACTATAGCTAAAAGTAGATATGCCTTTCTTCGCATAAACCACTAAAATGTAATGGATTTTTATCAAACTCGATGTGTAACAATATCGTAAGGTCTCCTGCTATTTTATTACAAATGGGGATAGGGACCAATTTAATTAAAAATATAAACACGTTTAATGACCTCTTCTCATGAACCGTTTCATGAATTTTCATCAAACTACTGCTGTAATTATTCGTCTAAGGATAAACGAAACAAAATTGCAACCCTACGAAACCTTTGCGAAAAATTAAAAGAGAACCATTTAAATTGTTAAAGTGCGGTGTTTAGTTTTGCAGTTTGAAAAATGTTAGATGAAAGATGAATGTTAGATGAAAAATTCATAAACTTCTTTCCGTATTACAATTCGCCGACCATCATTTTTAAAGATATTTCTTGTTGACTATGCCGTTGTTCTTAAGCAATCAACGGCATATTGTAACAGTACATTCCACATTTTGACGTTTTCTGACAAAATTTAAGGGTTAAAATACTCCGTCCACTCAATTACATTTTCAATACCAAACTGTTCTTTAAACTGAGGCGTCATGTCCCACGCTTTAATCATATTCAAAAATGTGATTTATTTTCCATTAGTTTTGTAGGCATTTTTAGAACTCAGCGGGGGCCATATTTATCAGTTAATTGGACACAGACTGTTCTACTTATTTAAATTACCCTTAGGGGCGGACCATTTAACTGCTTTGAGGTGCCTGGGATTTTACTTGGGAGACAATATTTTTTTCTCGCTTTTTATGCAAGTCAGCATTTTGTTTTCAGAATTTAGATATTTTTTCAATGTAAGCCAAAGACTTTTTTCAAAATATTTCTGTTATTCAAAAACTAATAAACACGTTAAAGAAATACGTTCTGTATTGTGTAATTTGCTTTAATAAGTACACGTAAAATAGCTAAATGCAAGTCTCTTGTTTCAAACTATAGTTCCTAATTTTGAGCTCTGTCATATACCTCTATAAGCAAAGTGGTTAAAACAATCTGCTAAATGTACATGAAATTTCGTTAAGCATTGCTAAATGTACATATACATAAACTATATGATTAATACTTAAACCATAAATGAGCCATAAGGGGCATAGCCAACTAAATAATGGACGTAAAGGGGAATGCTCCCCCTGAAAAGTATTACTTGTACATGTAGCTCTGTTGCATTTTGGTGTATATTTGGAAATATAATCTCCCTTTCTGGAATTATAAATACATGTATAATAAATTATACCAGGACATAATAGTTAATCATGCTAATAGCTTCCATATATATACCTCCGCGGCTGATCTGATGTAAATTCGAGCAAAAATGTCTGATAAAGTTTACCTAAATTTTTTAATGATGGCTTTTAGGTAAAAACAAAGGTCATAACCAGTCTGGTGGGTACAGAAAGGGAGAAGAAGCAAAATATCTTGTATAACTATTAGACGGTGGGTCTCCTGGACTTCAGCTTCATATAAAATCGCTGATAGCAGGTTTGCAAGCGTAGCGAGCAGAAAATTTATTTTAAAATGCTCTGATGTTGTAGGCTTTCCAAAATATATGCTCGCCAATTTTAGGCTGGATCGTTGGGAATACCCCTGAAGCAGATAATGTATACACAGTATACACAGTATGTTCTTTTTGCCCAGTTTTCCTAGTAGAAACTACTAGGGCTCCTGCTTACTTGTGAAGCAATTAACCTTATCACCATAGCAGTAAAAATCCTTGACGCTGTAGAGTTATGGGACCACAGGTCATCGCAATAGTGATTTATTGTGATGTATTTTTATCTGGATAATTTTGATCTGTACATGTATTGTTATAGCTTGAATCTATAAGGAAGTTATTGTTTATAATTCAACATAAGTGCAAATTTATTTCACAAAGAAAGTTTATAGTTTCAACATTGTGGCAAATGAAAACTTCAAGCAAAAATATTATATATCTTATGTATTTTGTAGTTTCTTATTAAGCACTGAGTTTGATATTCTATATAATCTGAAAATATATACTATTTACATGAATTTCCATATTCTATTTCCTAATTAAACTGCATGGTCAAGATCATGCATACAGCATCATGTGGAATTTTTCGAAATAGAAATAAACATTCATGTTATAATGTGCATAATTTGAAAAAAAACCTTCAGAGTTAAAGGAGAATCATTTTTAGTCAAAATGTTGAGCCCAGTCTCACTGAGAAGGCCAATGTAATTTTAATAGTGTTTTAGGTTCATTTATTAAAAAAAAGTATTAAAGGCACTGACCTTCAGACTTTGGTTAAAAATGATCAAAGTTAATTATTAAAATTGAAGTTTGATGAAATTATGTATAAGGGTGTAGGAGTTTTTCTCAAAGTTGGGCGACCAGGATGGAGGAGATAGCGGGAATGAGATCCCATCCTGCAAAATTTTGGTCTTTTATACGCTAAATCCTAAGTTTTAGAAGAAAGAAATTTCTGTCATCAAGTGTCTGTGTTTCTTTTTTACCTGAAGGAAAGTTAATATTTTGACTGAATGTTTTTATTATAAAGAATTAAAAATATAAATATTGTTATTTCATTTTCTTGAACTGTGTTTCAATGAAATGGTCATCTTGTTTTTAAAAGTGTTGCAACCTTTTTGTATGAATGAGGGTGATACCCGGAAATTTTGAAATGCGTGCATATAAAATTCTGAACTTAAGAGATATTTCAACACTGAAACTATGGCAGTCGGTTACTCTTGGTTTAAGTTATATCATGTCCAATTATCCTTGAGAAAAAGATATTTTAGCAGGAATTTTCATTAGGGTGCTAGACCCTTGTAGGAAGTAGTATCACTGATGATTGTTTTAAAAAGTCAACTGCAGAATTCTGGAAATGTTTAGGATAAAATTATTTGTATATTCTTATCTATAAGAAGGAAACATATCTGTACTCAAAAGGTAGTGCTCCCCTCCTCCAACCCCCTGCTCTTATGCCTATGTATACAGTAACGGTTACTGTTCATACATTTAAATAATCCTGCCGTAACTACACCTTACAGCTTTAATACCAACTCTTCAGCAGTATTTAGTATTCAAACATTGATGGAAAGGCTAGTCTTCCTTCATGATAAAGAAAGAGTGTTATGTAGATTTAAATGACGCAAACATAAATATAAAATCTAAAATCTAAAAGCAGTTCAAAAGCAAAGAACTTGGCATTCAGAGTTATGGAAATATATTTTTTAAAAATGACCTGGAGCCAGATTTTTTTCAGTGATTTCATTTTTCATAATGTTGAAGCCAGATGTCATTTCAAGCATATTAAAAGTCAGATTTTAATAAATACCAGCACCCTTCGTCCGCCCCCCCCCCCCCCCCCGCCCCCCGCCCCGAAAATAAAATTGTCAGTCCCTTACTAAATACCTCGACATTAAATTCTTATGTGGGACTATTTATACTAACTGAAAAATAAAGAGCGTCTGAACCAAGTAAAGATCGTAATCTTCACAGTTCTATATATACACACACTTTTTGAGTCGGCCAAGAGACACGCCTACATATCTCCTTTCACTGTCTTCGAAATTGAGAAAATTATCATTTGTTAATACAATGTAATTGTGAATAATTTTCTGTATTTTAGCTTTTTTTGGTCCTAAAGGGGTGTAACATTTGAAAATAAGATATATTAGTAAAACTACGGATGAAAGCCGGACCACCCGCCTGTATCAACAGCTTAACTTGAAAAAAAGTTTAGGTGAGCTTAAAATCCACCAATTCTTAACGAAGATTGAAATTTCTTTCTGCTGGGGATTCTTTACAAAGTGATGACACGTAATTATCAACGATATTCATAAGAAGAATATTTTATGCGTTTTAAATCGAAAGGCAATTATATCACAGATCTACCTCGCTGACTTTGAAAATTGAGTTTTAATATACTCATTATATTCTGCTTATTTTCTTTTTATCACAGCATGCATCATCGCTCAAGCTTTAACCCACTCATTTAAAAAAATGCAGACACTTAAAATCACCATTGATCTTTTCCATAAACCTGCTATCTTCTTCAACATCTTGAACAAATTTAAACGCTTTACTAGGCCAAGCTGTTATCTGGTTCGCGTAAAATGACATGTAATGAAAAAGGTTTTGTCATTGTTGAAGCTGATAATTTGTATATTTTGTACAGATTCTAAGATGAAATGAAATCAGAACAATGCTGGTCAAGTTTAATTTGCAATTCAGCTTCTATGTCCGATCAGGATGATGAAATATTTGGAAGGCGATATCTGACATTATATGCATCCTGCTTCATGACATTTGTATTTTTGGGTTATTATATCTGAAAATAAGAATGTTACCTTTCATGTGCCTTTGAGTTGTTTTTATGCATGCTAATGGTATGTTATGTTAATTGTGTCCGATGCTTAATGATAACTGCATATTAGTCTGCAACCAAGGTACCAGGTTCTTAAAGAAAATCTAAAAATAATTTTATATGAGTTTATAGGGGAATTGCTAGCATAAATGAAAGTGTTGTTGTCTGTGAAACGCCGAAATCCAAGCTGACCGAAAAGATGACCGCCATGGTCGCCAAAATAATGTTGAAAAATACCTTACATATATAATATGCTCAACTAGTTTATTTTCACTTTTCTAAATGGTTTAATATTCGTAACTACTGATGTATATTGGATACATGACAAAATACTACTTATGAACTAACATGCAATTTTAGAAAAGAACAATCACATTTATGGAGCATTATACCTATTTCCAAACCTGTCATTTATATTTCTTATAACCAAATTGTCTTTAATATTATCTATTTGTATCTAGCAGATCAATTACAAAAACAAGGATAAATATCCAACAGGGAAAGCCACGTTCCAAAACCGCAGCCTCTCCAAACGTTAACCCAGCACGACCAACACGCACACATACACACACACACTCTCTCTCTCTCACACACAAAACAAACACATCAACACACACTCACACAAAGCAAACACACAGAGACAAAACGAACAAACTAAGGAACACAGTGAGGCACCGCCTTAGAACGGTCAGTGGCAAAACCACCACTGGGGAGCTTAAACCGGTTTATGGTGCACCTAACCTCACTCTTACCCACTACCATGTTCGAAAGTCACAGGACAGTGTAAACAAAAGTTATCACCGCCAGGTGAAACCCTAACATATCCAATAGTAACAGAAGGCATGTTATGTAAAACACAAAATTACTCTTGTATATTTATATAAAAAGCAATCCTTATGAAACAAAAACGCATGTACTCAGTGCCTTTGCAAAAGATAGAGCAAGAAGGGAAACACCCTTTAGGGCCCGACGAAACAGACCAGAAGGTCAAAATCAAAATAGATCAGTCCAAGTCATATTGATAAGATTTGGATGGTTCATAAGCGATTTCAATTAATAACGGCTTGAACAAATTCGACGGGGTATTTGGACCACCAGAAAATGGGTGTTATTCATTATTTCTATTAATCTTTAGCCTGCTGGCGGCAAATGATTCTGCCTTTTTCGACCAGTGCAGACCAAGATCAGCCTGCACATCCCTGCAGTCTGATCATGGTCTGCACTGTTCGCTATTCTGTCAGTAAATTTTCAGTGAATACCCCTTCGGAAAATAAATGGTACTGCCCAAATTGAATGACTGACCAGTCCATTTTAGAAATACAGCAGGGTAAAGGTTAAACAAAAATCCTATCGTAATACCGATCAGCTGAGACGGGCATCGATATCTAGTAATATAAATAAGATTTGGAAAACAAAATCGTCTTGAGTATTACAGTTCCTAATGGTAAACCTAAAATGATATCTTAGTGTAATATTTTGTTATCTATTACGTATGAATCTTTAGCATTTCCAATGTCTGAACTGAAACCTAACCAGAGGTTTTACAAAAATATAGAGGATATTTGTTTGTTTTGAGTGAATATGGAATATATCTCACTGAGAAGTGAGAAAATTTCAAATATTTTCACGAGCGCGTAGCACGAGTGAAAATGTGAACATTTTCTCACTTCGAGGTGAGATATATGCCATATTTACGAAAAACAAACAAATTTTCTTTTTATTTTATGCTCAATTACGTTGAGATGTCCATTTTGCAACAATTTTTAATCTCAGCGCGGGAAACAGACGCGCGTAAACAGACATGACGTAAGACGTGTTGTGATGTTAGAAAGATGCACACAACATAAAGTTCCATTTTATTTTACTTTTTGCTGCATAACGTTATGAAATTCTCATTTAGTAAAATAATTTGAATCGAGAAATTTACTATAAGGAACAAAGTGCGACTACAATTTTCATCCTGTTTTAAGCAAATAATTTAAAATTCTTACACAATGTATGAGGGGGCGGAGCTATATCTCTCACAGTGTGAAAATATAGATTTCATATTTTCACAGTGTGAGTGATGAGATACAAAAATATTTAACTGATAGAATACAGTATTCATTAGTTAGCATAAAATAAATAGTTATTTAGTTCAACATGTTACTCTGTCAATCAATTTATTACTACATGCTGAACGTCGTGCGATTACATATTTTGGTATTACTCTCGTGTAATAAAGCTCCGACGCCGACGTCCTTTTAAGTTCATGTGTAGGAGACTTGGTACATAATAAATAGGTAACGAAAGGAAAGAAGAAATTTTGATGTTTCAGTAGAAAAGAGCTAACACGTGATAAAAAGAATATTACATTTAAGTTTTTCCACATTAATTTTATTAAACACGTTTATGAAATTAATAATATGTTCGACAGAACCTTCGCATTTTCTTATTTTATTCAATTTGTTTAATACATTCAATATGAAAAGCCACTAATATATAACCGTCTATTTACAACAAGTTACGTTACTACGTCGTTCATTATATTAAATTATGTCACTGTGTCATTTGATTTAGTACATCATATTACGATGTCAATTAATTAAGTGCATTTTGTACATACTGTATCAATAAATTTTATCATCACTCTTCTACAACGTTCTGTCGTACCGAGGCATGTACAACACTTACGAAACACTACATCAAATAGTTTTAAAACGGTGTTTATTCAACATTTCTCATTCGTTTGGGTATCAGTGGCATGATTGAGTCAGTTTGTAACTTTCCTTTTTTCTGCCACCCAAATTATGAGAGAGGTGGTAACTTAGGAACTGAAAATAAAGACCTGTGTTATACATGTAACGGATATTGGCATTGCAACATGTGGTACCTAAACGGGTAACACTCCCATGTCAGTGTCAGTGTAAGTGTTAATGTCCGCGAACATGGACTGGCAAATGGTCTCAAGACTCGAAACAAGATGTTTTTCCATATAATCTTTTAAAAATGACGTTGTGTGATTTTTCCAGAATATCTGACACAATAACCATTTTGTCTAGCAAACCAGATCTATCTCGACATGTTTTCAAACTGCCTGACCATGCGTGCACACATACCAACGGCCATATATCCACGTGCTTGCCTTTCCTGTATGAATGAAGAATAATTAGGCACCGTTCAATGGAAATCACTTTATTTTCCCAATCCTTTATGGATTATCAGTCAAAATCATATTCATGTGTATGATTTATCAATTCCTATCGCTTTTTGTTTAAGGTAAGGATCAGTTTTGTTATCATTATTTAATGGCAAATACACCCAATCCTTAATAGTATTGGCTGATACCATGCAAACACTCTAACCGAAATTCAATAAAGCATCACTTAGTATAGATATGTGTGCAATTTACTGCAACATAAAAATCTAAAAATGTATGGTAGAGAATCATTTCTTATTAAAGAGTCTTCTGAGCCAAAAAAATGAAAACTTACAAATTATTTGGGGGGAAATTGAGACAACTGCTGTGCTAAAATATTATTGTATGCTTAGAGGGCAAAATATCACTTTTGGCGGTTTTAATATCTTTAAAGCATGCACTCTTTTATTTCTACTTCTAGGCATAGGAATGGCAGATTTCAACAGATTATTTTACCAGAACATTTAAACTGGTTAAAGATCAATATCTTTGAAAGAAACAACTATGTGGTCAAATCAAGGCATGTCTTTGGGAAAATCGTGATAGTGTGAAATAAATAATCCTTGTGACATTTTCTGTAGAATAAAAAAGGGATCTTTTGTAAAATGTCAAAAGAGAGGTAATTTCACTAGGTGAAATATGTTCATTAAATAATGGAAATATCTCTGCTTCCTCATATGAGCCGTGCCATGAGAAAACCAACATAGTGGGTATGCGACCAGCATGGATCCAGACCAGCCTGCGCATCCGCGCAGTCTGGTCAGGCTCCATGCTGTTCGCTTTTAAAGTCTATTGGAATTGGAGAAACTGTTAGCGAACAGCATGGATCCTGACCAGACTGCGCGGATGCGCAGGCTGGTCTGGATCCATGCTGATCGCATACCCACTATGTTGGTTTTCCCATGGCACGGCTCATATACATATGGTCAGAAATGAGAGAAAATCAAACAAAAGAACACAGGACTGTCAGCAGCATGAATGTTATCCTCTACTGCAGGTAGCATAGATCGATAACTTTTCCATAGTACCTAAATACCAAACTGGGAATAATGTATGACATCAACAGTATACACATCAACAATATACATTGCATGGAAAATTTGAAAATAGAGGTTTAAGTTAAATATCTATTCCATAGGCATGATTTGAGTGAAAACAAGTTTATTTAATACACTAGTTTATTTTATGTTTTTCGGTGGTTTATCGAAATATAACGGTGAATTATATCCTGATAAACTCACTGGCCACTCAGTGAAAATTATCAAATCTGATACCCGGATTAATGTCAAAAAGTTTACCGAGCGTACTGAAAGCCGGAAACAATATGACGATGACGTCTTTAAAATGACGTCATCTTTGCGATGCTTCCTGATAAAATTTCCCGCAGATTTCGACATTTTATTGAAATAAACACAACAAAAGTAGAGTTTTAGACATAAAATAAACAGAAAAATTGTTGGTATCGATGTAATATCACGGTAATTTCACTCGTGAACACCAAAAGTTGTTATTTTCACTCGTTGCTGCGCCACTCGTGAAAATATCACTTCTGGTGCCCACTCGGTGAAATTATAACGTGATATTACACCGAAACCAAAAATTATCCTCTATGTAATATAGCTTTGACGTTGACGTCGTTTATTTATTGGAGACGTTGGTCGACTTTACTTTGTCTATAATAGGTAAAGAAAGAAGAAATTTTGATGTTTCAACAGGAAAAGCTTACATGTGATAAAAAGAATATTACATTTGTGCCTTTCCATACTGAATTTATTAAACTGATAAAGAGCCGAGCATTTTATCAATTTTATTCAACTCGTTTAATAAATTCAATATGAAAAGACACTCCTGTAATATCCTCTATATAAGCTACAATTGCTGGTCATAAAAATATTACATGTGTTTCTATCTCGCTGATCATATCATTTGTATTTAAACAAAATACAAGTCTTGATATCAAACATCTATAAATGACTACAATATAGCAGAATGAAGAAATGCAATCAAACAAAACATTCTAGAAAATGTTTGTTTTCAACAAAATACGTTTCTGTGTTATTATGATGGATCACAGAGAATACGTTTTAGTGTTATTATGACGGATCACAGAGAACACGTTTTAGTGTTATTATGATGGATCACAGAGACAGTCAGTGCTGAATCGTTAATCCTGTGTCTATTGAAACTGAAACTGAAACTGAATAATTTGATTAAACGCATATTTTTATACAATGATATATTCATTGGCGTTGTACATAATAATTATAATGATAACAATATTAATAATGACAATAATAGTAATAACAGCCTTATTGTAACAAACAGTCATGACCGCACCCCTCCCCTTGAGGTCATTTTATCCCTATTGCGAATACCAGCGCTTAAAGCATCACATGTTACGCCAAGACGAGCTTCATATAGAAATTCAAATTTTCCGGTTAATGGTGCCATCATATACTATTTAAGAAAGAAATACTACACACTACCCTACCAATAGAGCCTTACCAACAAGTGCGTTTAATTAAACAAACCTTATGAAATATAAATGTTAAAATGTAAAAACTTTTACAAAAATGTAAGAACTATCACCAGCTATTTTCGCATAACAAACAGTTATAAAAAATTAAAACAATGCCGCGAAATCTCTGAAATACAGTGTCTTTAGATTTTTTTTTAATGTGTCAAGTGATTTACTTTTGCGTAGTTCAAACGGCAGTTCATTCCAAAGTTTTGGACCAATAGTACAGAAACTTCTATCATTGAATGTTTTGCACGTGTTGTATGGAACAACATAACGACATTCAGAATTTTTAGACGATCCCAAACCTTGTCTATTAGGACTATACTCTGTATGCAATTCGGTTAAATACAAGGTGCTCTGCCAGTGTGACAGCTATACATGAAAGAGAGCATCTTGAACTCAATTATTGCTTTCACCAACAGCCAATGTAAGTGTCTATTAAATCAAATTCACACAGAAACATCGTGTTAGCATATTATAATTCACTCTTTTAATCTCAATACCTTTCAACTATTTGGCTTAAATCTGGTCGAGGAGTTGAAAGGTATTCAGCAAATATCTGTATCAGAAGGGCTATATAGACTCTACTAATATTTTGCTAATCATTGCGTAACTTCTGCATTTTATATTTGTATGTCTTACTTTCCAAAAGATGTAATTTAGTATGTGTTAGGTATTTTTCGACAAAACTTAAGTTAATAAAATTCAAACAACTGACTTTTTGCTTTATTCTATATACACTTGAGCCATGCCATGGGAAAACCAACATAGTGGGTATGCGACCAGCATGGATCCAGACCAGCCTGCGCATCCGCGCAGTCTGGTCAGGATCCATGCTTTTCGCTAATAGTTTCTCCAATTCCAATAGGCTTTAAAAACGAACAGCATGGAGCCTGACCAGACTGCGCGAATGCGCAGGCTGGTCTGGATCCATGCTGGTCGCATAACCACTATGTTGGTTTTCTCATGGCACGGCTCAAAAGTATATAGAATAAAGCAAAAAGTCAGTCATGGCACGGCTCACTTATACAATTGTCTACCGAATTCGTCTTCTTTTACATGTATGTATTATAATATTATAGTATGATACCTAAATGGAAATTATCTAAACCGCAATTAAAGCTTATATTTATAGTGTTTTTTTTCCTATTTCCTTCTGACACGGGTTTACTAACATGTGAAATGATAAATGTCTGAAACGGTTAGCCTTTAGCCTTATGGCGGCGAGTAATTTTGCCTTTGCGACCAGTAAAAAACCAAGATCAGCCAGCACATCCGTGCAGTCTGATCATGGTCTGCACTGTTCGCTATCAAATCAGTACAATCAAATAATCAAAGTAATAAATTTTAGAAATTTAGCAGGGTGAAGGTTAAACTGCCAACAAATCGTAATTGTTAGGGGCAGCATTTTAAAATTCTAACTTTACAACACAATGCATGCATGTACTTTCTTGTTCGGACAACTATAGTTCATAGGAAATGAAATGCAATTGCTTAAGATTACATATCTCACTTTAAGACAGATTATAATGAGCGACACCAAAATATATATAAATATATATATATATATATTTCCAAAAGATGACACTGCCATTCATGACCAGGCCTAGGGGTCAATGACAATTCATTCATTCATTTAATGTTTTGCGTATTTAATATCCAATGTAATAAGATATAATAATTGTAATGTACATAAGCAATAACGAACCGAAAAGAAACAATTTCATTACAAACATACAGGATATATTATTGCATAATATTATAATAACATTCTAAGTCTGACGTCTTTTGGGATGAAAATAGGTAAAACAGTCTTAGGTTAAACAATTTCTCCACTATTTACATCATTCATCAAATCATTACATTTTAGTTTACAGTTTTTGTTCTTGTTAATGGATTGTCTTGTGGTTTTGCATTATTTTCAGCTCTTAGCCGAACAAAATTTATATTTAATTGCGACAATACGCATACCACACCCACTAGTTGCTTACACTCTGAATTATCAATAAGATATAAGGTTAATTATAGAAAAAAAAGATTAACCTTGCAAGATTCTATACCAAACAACCTTGTAAATTTTTTAAAACGTTGTTTGAACAACCAAATTATTGATGCATTTCTTAAATAAAACATGTATGCCATTAAGAATATGCTCATGAGCAATTATTTTTTGTGGTGCAGCTACCACAATGTACGAGCCAGTTTACGAACAAACCAAGTCTTACCAATGGCTAGTTGATACTTTAAAATTATAGATGACATTCAGACAATTAAGTAATGAATATAATGAATGACATAAAGTGCCTCAAAATGGTGACGTTTAGCTCTTTTTATATCTACTGAGGCAAAAAATAACTTTGAGAAAATTAGGACAAAAAGTCTAGAAAAGTGTAATTTGGTACGAATCTTACCAAACACCCCATTTGTATATCATGGGGATACACAAAAACTGCTCGCTTTTAGATAGGGATCCTACACTGTATTAACTGTTTAAATTAGTAATACTAAAGTGGTAGTTCGTGCTTGCGGACTAACTGTGTTTGGCAAAAATCATATCGAAGAGTTTGGAGTTATCAGTTTAAAATACAAACAGATGCTTTTTATTTCAACTGGCTTCACTTTATATCACTATTTTCTGCAGAAAGATATAAACCTCAATGTCAGTTCCAAACGCATACAAGCATGCACAGAAGCCTAATGCATACCACACTGTGACCTACTGCACTTGCTACAGCGACCGTATATCATTTTATTCTAATCAGTTAATTATAGAAATCGTGAGAAGCAAGATGTCAAACTGACATTTCTTTTAAATATTGTTTAATCCATGTGTAAATAAATAGAAAAATAGCTTTATACAAATGCAGGTGAGATCTAGAGTTTAAACAATGCTTCCCATTAAATGACATAATGACCTTGTTTTTGATCCAAGATGATCCCGTAACAAACACTGAGGGTAACATTGTGTCTAAGTTTCATTAATAAGAGGAATTTAAATTGAAGCAATATTTTCTGAAACGTTTACAGTTTTCTGAAAAATCACATCCTCGTAAATATGTATTAGATACTTACTTGTAACCTTCACCTCTACCTGTCTTCCAATAAATGTGCCATAGCTATTTGTTGCATAACACTCGTAAAATCCAGTGTCATCACGTGACTTTCTACGCTTCTTGAGGAATTTTTCGATGATAAGAGACCCGTCTAATGCTACGTATACCCGTTTTTGAGGTAGCAGTACAATTCCGTCTTTTGTCCATGAGATTGTGATGTTACTTATGTCTGAGGTAATAGGACAGTTTATAACAAGGCGGCTGTTTTTGAGAACTTCTATAGTGTTTGCAGATGGCTGAACGGTGACACTTGGAGGAGGTTCCAAATTTCCTGAAACTGTAGAAGGAAAGACGTTACTGTTGTAGCAGGTAAAATTATAGTTTCTGTGGTTTGTTGTTTTGAAAGTTAAATTTCTTCATACAAATACATATAGTTGTATGGGAGAAAACACCTAAAACTTTTTCTCTTGTTTCAGTCATTAGAAATTACGTTACATGTACTATTATTTTGTTTTAAGTTAGTTTAACATATGTATATTTCTTTGGAACTAATTATCTATATAGTATATATTCTTTCTTTATTATAGTCTCATTCTTGCATAAACATTCATAAAAACAGCAATATTTATACAACTAAAAATTGCAAGACCATTCTAAGAAAGAAATTATAAGAGACTGTTATAACAGTATTTACAGCAATATTTCATAGTCTGTCTAACTAAAGTTAAAACTTGGGCTGATGGTGCTAAATTTGACATAACTTGCTAACATTAATAAGCCTAAAATCTGCCATTAGAAAAGAAAATAAAAGATGATCGGCAATATTGGCACAAAGGTGCACGATTTAAGAAATGGATCTAAAAAATCAATTATTACACCAGATCAGGTCAGGTGTAAACTGATAAGCACCATATAGTATAACGCATAGGTTTATACAAAGAAAAAGGAAAAATGCTGTTACAATGTTACGCACATTTCAGATTCTGTACCGTTAAAAAATAAATTAATAAAATAAAGTTTATTTTCGCGCACAATCGGCCACATCTGTACATCTGTCATATGCTTCAGTTGTGTTTCATACTCCCAAAGTTACATCGATATAAACTGATATCTTTTGAATATGTACAATTATCAAAATTGTGATTTCTTAATTAATTAATTTTAACATGGAACACTAATCTAATGAACTAGGCTATAAGAAGGTTGAATGAATACATCCTAACAACTAGAGTTAAATAGCGTTTTCGAAAAACCGTATTATATTCTTTTTTATCCGGATATCAAAATGCGCCCTGTCCAAATCGTTACTTTGAGGAACCGGATCTTAGGCTCAAATCGAGCGCTTTTCTTGTTGTTGTTGTTGTTGTTTTTGGGTAGGGGGAGGGTGAATTTTGATGTCCTGCTACTTATTCATGTCAAGGATGTCATGTAGCGAAATATGTGTTCCCTAAATTGCGGATGCTCATTGTTATTCATGTTACAGGACCACTTTTCTCAGAAAATAGCAGGCATACATGCCGTAGCTTAGAAAAAAAAAATCATTTACGGTGCATTCTCAGGAAAAATACAGTAATACCACTTCCTTGATATCCCTGATACAACCCTTTAACACTACTCACTTTTTATTGTATCGTTATGACTGTAAATAGTCTTTTCTGTATATCTACAAAAATTACCTTTCATCGTAAAGAGTTTTTTTGTTCAATAGCCATTTTCATCTTAAGCTATGAGTTGACACCAGAAATACACGGGTGTCAGATACAGCTTAAGAATTACAGTGATGAAAGAGGTACTCACTTCTTTCTACTTCTCATTGAAAAAATGCTAATTAAATTATAATTGAATTAAATTTTAGTAACACGAAATTTTAATCTGATCTATCCTCTGGCGATTAATAAAACTTAATTATTTATATAACATGTTCCATTTCTTAAAGGATCTGTTTCTAAAGAGGATAAATGATGTTAAGGTTGAGATAGAATACCAATTTGCTAGGATTTTAACTGAATTACGCACACATACATACATACATACATACATTTAATGTAAAAATAAACTTTGCTATCAGGTATTAAATCAGGAGTCAGTTGTTCGAAACTTTAACAAGCGATTAGGCTAACAGTCGATTAACGTTTAGAGTTATATTTTTGACATTTTAGAAAACTTAGAATAACAAATGTTTAAGTTAAGGATTTTGAACACTAAAAGGTCTTTATAGTAAAATTAAAACACCATACTAGTGTTTCCTTCCAAGTCTAGCTAGTACTTTGAATCAAAATTTAACAGGCGGTTAGTTTAAGAGCCGACTGGGCGATTTTCCGGTATTTTGTGATTTTATAATACATATTGTGATATTCAAAAACAATGAAACATGAATACAACTAATTCCTAAACTTTCTCATTAGACTGTTATGATTCTCTCTCTAAATTTCTTCAGTTAACATATAAGTATGTGTGTTTTAAAATATCAGAAGTTGTAAAATCCGGTTAAAATAGAAAACTGATGACATGTCAAGGTTTTTGACATCTCAGACGTTTATTAATATTTTGAGAAACTTCCTGAAATTTTCGTGCAGTTCGTTTGAAAGTAAGCTACGTCGCTCCACAGCATACACATTTCTCGGTCAAAGTCTGGTAAAATGCACATATCCCATTTGACAACGTGTCGTAAGTTATTGTTGTGACCTCCGAAATGGTCCGCCTTTGGTGGTCCATCATTGTTAAATGAATTTATGTACTGAAAAAAATTGTAGCTTCACACTTGGTTTTTGTTGATATCCCTGCACGATTGTGACAAATTCGAATGAAAATTAGATACAATGTTTAATGGTCATTTTATTCTGATAAAACATACCAACAATCAGACGTTTTCGTTGAACCGAAAGAGTCACATTAAAATAACCTGAAAATCAAAATTCGCATAACTAGTAAATCCTTAATTATTGCAGTACAAACAACACGTGAAATCGATGTAATGCATATTATTTCATACTCTTTTTTTAACAATGGAACGTTCGTCAATATAATTATGTGATCATTTTATGAATTGTAAAGGTGTGTGACGTGTTACTAATAACATCACGTCAATGGATGTCAGGGCGTTCAATACAGTAACGGTATAAAATTACAATTTCACTCAGCCTAAATAACAACATGTGTATTATCTATAATTCTAACACTTTTGAGACTTTCTTTTATATAAACAAAGACGGATTTTACCGTGTATTGTCTTGTCGAGTAGAACACGTTTCGCAAAATGACCTACTTTTGGCTATTCCGGTTTACTCTATCGTATTTAAAGGTCCAATACTAAGGAAAGTGAACAATTTAATTTCTTTTAAAAAGCACAGAAACTATTTCATTTTTTGGAAAATGAAAGTTGGTATGTAGAAATTCGAAATAAATCGCAGTATATGTACAATTATTTTTCTATGAAGTATGAAGAAAGTTAAAAAGACCTGGGGGGTCATTCTGTCGATTCATTGAAATTTCAACATAATACACATACATTTCTTCGAGTTCCAAAGACCTTCTGTAAATTTTGACCTGCCAATCTTCATTATTTAGTGTCTTGCAGAAGTCTATGCACTGGCTATGAAAAAAAAATGCCAACTCACTTTCCCTTAGTAATGGACCTTTAAAACCGCATTGTATTCTAGACAGATTAAAGTAAAGTAAAGTAAAGTTTCTTGTTTAACGTGGGTAGCCGATGAAAGTCCCCACCTGGAATGAATGGAACAACTTATTTCCAGCCGAGCCCACGGCAGGCGTCTTAGTTAACTCTCCAGCATCATGTCTAGGCCGATACTGCTGGAAATAGTACCAATTTAAGTAAATCACTTAGCACTGAACACTAGACGGGATATCAGCCGCGACCAAGAATCGAACCAGGAAGGCTGGCGTTGTAGTTCAACCTGCTAACCACTGCGCCACCGACTCCTTAAAGATAAGTATCTCTTCCTGGTGTAACTCGAACGTGTTAGAATGGAAATAGATTTTAGTTTTGCGTGCTTAGTTGACAAATAAAACACGTTTTTTGTTCAGATGCGTCGTAATTAATCATTCAAAACCGTGTTTCATTTGCCCAACAAAGCACACAAAACTAAAATCTATTTCCCATGTAAAAATGAAATTGTATAACAAAACATTCATTAGTTATGCATCGAGAAACAGGCACTTGTTCTTTCGTTAACTTTAAGTTGCACTATAAGTCCACTGCTGAACTCGGATCTATAAACATAACACTTGCAGAATAGTTTGTGGCGTCTTCTAGTTCTTTAGGACTGTAGGTTTGCCGCAGAGTTGATTGGTCCTGCGATGGCACTAACTTCAACATACCGGCCAGTGTCTAGTTGCACTTCTATTATTTTAGAGTTACCTTTATATCGTATCTGTCACGCCTACGACTGAGATGGCTGTTAAGCATTTTATTAAAATGATTGTTAAATAGTGTGTCCAATTTTCACTGGCGTATGTTGAGGTATGTCAATATGTAACAGAGATAACAACAAAAACCCAAGTGGAGTTGTTAAGAACAGTTTAAAGGTACGCATCTAAACAGTATCAGTATATAAGCATATGAAGCAGTAGGTCTATTCTACACTCATCCAGAGATTATCTAGAGCATGTCAAAACGGCAAATGTAAAAAGAAAACATTTACGGTCTTCATTAGGACTAAAAATAGGACTACTTTTGAACGAATCTGTAAGCTGTGTTCAAATATAAAGCAAGAAATAGAAGCTTTGCCGTGCGAACTAATTTCGGTATTTGATCTTGCTAAATTTTAGCTCTCTTGAGAACAGGAAAAGCAAAACATTCTTTATTGTATGACTAACATTCTTCTTTTTGTAATGATGAGCCCGTTTTACTTTAGATTTTGTGTGATATTTTGCATACATAAAATCTTAAATGTTACGCTTTTTACTCTTAAGTGTATCAACAGTTACCAAAAACCTTGCACAAAACTGAACAAAGATTGCTTTTGTTAACTTCTCGTATTTTCACACATAGAGTAGGAGTGTAACATGATATCATGGAGTTTATGCAGGGCTTTAACTTTTCTTTGTTATTAAAGATCGTAAAAATGCAACATTTTATGACAACACCCACAGTGTTACAGGTATGTTTTATGACTTTTATCAAATTATTGGGAAAATGAATCACCTTTGGATTATTTTATATTTTATATATCTTTGCAATTTTTGAGAAAAAAGTCATACAGATTTTATTTTCAAGAAGGCCAACATATATTAGTGTTGTTATTTTGCCTTTAACAGCCTCAAAAAGAGGCTACGCGCAAAGCGTTCAGTTTACATATCATGTAGTAATGCAAATATTATGTTGTTTAGAAACAAATCTGACAATAAAAAAGTGTGATTTCTAAAACCTTTTTTTTTTCTTTTTCTTTCTCTGATTTGTGCGAAGTTTGTCCTTATTTTGGAAAAGAATTCTAGATAGGTTCATCGTTTGATCTAAAAATGAAACATAAACAGTAACCGCTCCGCCAACTCGCGGCATAGTTTTATCTCTAGGTTCTATCCAGTTATCTGTACACCATTCAGTACATAGGTATCTCTCTTGTGGCACAAACAAACGATGCAAACTCTCAAATCTTATTCCCGTTTGCTTTCTGACTTTAATTATTTGACACAGTGGCCTATTTGTTGACTTCTAAACGAGAAACACACTGACATTCAACCTGACATTGACTAGTTAAGCATAAACTGCATGAATCACTTTGCGCAGGGGACAGCAATCGCCATTCACTCCATGTTGACTATGGTTAATAGCAATTTAAACTTCATCTTTGTTTACCAGGTTTCTTGTATTATTCAATAACAAGAGTGCATTTTTAAGTACTTGACTAATGCAACTGTTCCATGGTACAGTATTTCTGCCTTACTAGCATTTTTCTCACAGAGCTATATTTTTCCTGTGTTATCATATAAACATTGAAACAAGAAACGTGCAAATTCCAGGAAAACCAGGTTTTCAAATTTTGTATCACGCCATCATGTTCTGTTAAAAAGGAGGACATGTTCTATTTTACATACAATGTAAATGACGGCATCAAATCATGCTACTTAGAAGAAGAGACTCAACAAGCATAGATATTTTATTGCCATTCATCGTTTCTGACTCAAGTCATTAGTTATTTACTGTGTTTTCTATTTCCCAAACTTTGTCTCCATGCAAGCTTCCTACACATCAAGTGTCATCACAACTGGCTGTTTCTACACAATATATTGAGTGCAAATCTGTTTTCTTTTTAAAGTAACGGGTCCATCCACCTGGATCCTACGGCATCTGAA
Source organism: Mercenaria mercenaria (assembly GCF_021730395.1). NCBI lineage: Eukaryota > Metazoa > Mollusca > Bivalvia > Venerida > Veneridae > Mercenaria > Mercenaria mercenaria. The sequence goes on from NC_069368.1 coordinate 44,588,362, forward strand.
TGACTCTTGTTTTAGTACAAAAAAAAACAACAAAAAAAAACAACAAGAGAACAATGAAGAATGACTCGGACCAGGATTTGAACTGGAACCCATCCTTTCAACATTGCAAAAATACAACAAACAAACACTAAAGCCCACTGAATCAGGGTGGAACTTTCAAAGTCTGCAGAATAATTAAGTTATCTCATTCCTTAATTACTGAGCATAAACCATTTTTTTTATATTTTCGCAACAGTAACCTTGACCAAAGTGACCCCAAATACATTCCCAAATTTTTCTTCGATAAAAGCTATCTACACACCACGATTGCAGACATTAGGTGTACCCAAACTACAATCTGACTATAGTACTTGATCTTCTAAACGAAGATCTGAGACCCATTCACATTCGTCTTCTGTATATTTTTGGATTTCCAAATTGCTACTTTTATTTTCACAAATCTATTTTTATTTGAACCAATCAGACGACTTGCTCGAAAGTCAAAGAGAAGAGTAAGAACAAGAGATCATAGAGTGATCTTGGCGCCCACCATTGAGCCATTTTTGAATGTTCCAAATTTCAAGATTAGCTCGAGGTCAAAATCAAGGTCAAATTTCATTTCGGCACACAACACTGTGCATGTGGTCCATGAATGTGGTCCAAATTTGAAAGCTGTAGCTCGAGAAATGTGGAAGTAGGTCCCTATATAAGTCTATATAAACCATGTGACCCCCGGGGCTGGGCCATATTTGACCCCAGTGAAATAATTTGAATCACCTTGGTAGAGGACCACTAGATGATGCTACACACCAAATATCAAAGCCCTAGGCTCTGTGGTTTTGGACAAGAAGATTTTCAAAGTTTTTCCCTATATAAATCTATGTAAATTATAAAAATAAACAAAGGGCCATAACTCACTCAAAAATTATTGAACCAGTCTGATTTTCAGAGGAACACAACTAGGGTACCAATACATCATTCTGACAAAGTTTGGTCAAAATCCCCCCAGTAGTTTCTGCGATAACGAGAAATTGTTGACGGACGGAAGGACGGCGGACCACGGACGCAGAGTGATTTGAATAGCCCACCATCTGATGATGGTGGGCTAAAAATGTGCAGTCAGTCCGGGGCTCGAACCCGGGACCCCTCGCTTACAGAGCAAGTGCCCTACCGTCTGAGCTAACTGGCTGTCACTTTACGTCATAAGAATTGTAAATATGAAAAACCCAGGCTAAATATACTTTTTTATTCTTACAAAATGTTGTAAATAAGCCTTCTGATTGGCTAGCGGAAGGGTCGTCAGAACGAGGCTATCAATAGCTCGTCTTCAGATCCTAAGCGTAGCGTAATATGAAATGTACTTTAGTCAGATTGACCCAAACTAAAGATATTGAGCGGAAACCATTTCTTTCTCTATTTTAGTAACAGTGACCCAAATGTTCTATTTTAGTAACAGTGACCCCAAATACAATCCAATGTCAGTTTTTCATACAAGCTTGCTACACACCAACCACGTTTGGTGACAGTACATCAATCTTTAGCAATATTATAAACTGGAAACCATTTTAGAAGGGTATTTATCTTTTGTGCCTATGACATTACATTGACCCCATGGTATTAAAATGACTTTTTCATACAAAAGATAAAATGTAAGGGTAGATTCCCCGGTTGCACAGAGCACCCCAAACATAGCCATAGAGCAAAGCATCTCAAAGTAGCCCAAAACAAAAAGAAGCTGTAACGGAAAAATGTTGCAGACGGGTTGCTTCAAAAATCCAACAATAATTACATTATAAATATATTCAAAATACAGATAAATGGGGGTGGGGTGGTAAAGGGTAGATAAAAGTGTCGGATGTAGTGGGAAGGTGGAGCAAGGATGAATAATAAACAGGGAAAGCCACGTTCCTTAAACGCAGTATTCCTACAACGTCGCAGACACGCACGTACAAAACACACACACACGCACCCACACCCACAACTAACATACACAGATAAACAAACAGAAAAGTAAGAGAAAAAAAACATAACAAATACGCACAAATACACATACACACACACATACGCAGGAAAAAACAACAGTAGGGCACCGCCTAAGGACGACCGGCGGTCAAAAATATGGCGGGCACGATAACTTACTCTTGGTAAAAGGAGAGAGGCAGCAAATGCAAGGGAGCATAAATGCAAGGGAAAGGGATGGGATGGGGCGATGGGGGTAATAGAGGAAAGAAACGCTAGCAACAAACAAGACAACATACACAACACAAAGTACGAGACGGATCCAAAACAAGTTGAAAATAGGGGCATCGCCTTGGAACGGTCAGTAACCTATAAAACGGAAACTGGGAGTATTAACGCGTTTAGAGCATGCCAACCTCGCACTTACCCAATTTTCAACAAGTTAGACAAGACAGTGTAAATAAAATCACTCCCTGCTGAGAAAGGCTCTAACATTAGTAACAAAATACCAGATCATATAAAGTAAAATATAAAAATAGGGTCAATCTAAGTTATAATTACACCAATGTACTCAACAATTTGACTGAAAGCCTAACTTTTAAGGGCACGACTAAGCGCAAGCTGCAAGACAAAATTCCACTCCCTTCGTCCGTTTTTTGTAGGATTTAGGAGCAAAGCATCAAGGAGTTTTACACTTTATTAGTCATCGCACCATCAAATAGGAAAGCGTAGCGATTAACTGTACTAAACATGCACTGTGCTTACAGATTTTCGCATTATATCCTCTTTTCATAATAATTTTTTGACACATTTTACAAATATTTAATTAAAGTAAACATTATGTTTAAATTTTCGAATTTTATAAACTACATCTCCAAAGTATATCGGGTGTGTAAGACCAAGTTTTAAAAGTGTTTTAAGGTTTGTGTTATGTTTATTTAAAAGTTCAGACGATCTGTAGTAAAATTTGGTGAAGGCTTTCCGTAGTTTAAAAGTTGTAATAAAACAAAATAAGTCCGGACTGGGATCTGAACCGCAAACGCTCTTTTCAATATTAGAAAATGTACAATATATGAACGCTCTAGACCACTGCGCCTTGGTGAAATTTTCCAGTTATGCAGATTAAATAAGAAATGCTGACCTTGAATTTGACCCTAGTAACCCCATATACAATTCCAAGCTTGGTTTTTCAATGAGCTACCTATAGGCCTAGTGTAATAACTAGACTTACTGAGCGGGAACCGTTTTATTTGTTCTTCTATTTTTAGTGATAGTGACCATGCCTTTGATCCTATATACCTCATATATAATTCCAAACTCCGTCTCACGGCTAGCTATCTTTAATCCGAGTATTATTGCAGTCCGTCACCCTTAACTCAAGCTATTGAGCAGAAACAAAATGTTGACGCCAACAGCCCACACGCCAAACAACATTTACCAATGTAATTACCAGATTATTTGAACACCTGGTCAAAAATACAGCTCACATTTTCCCCTTTTTATCTAGTTATGATTAAACAAAAATTAGCAGGAAATCTCTTATTTAGAATACATAAAGTCACTAAAATACTCATTGTCCTTTGATAAAATGTGTGCGCACATGCGTGTGTTTGCATGCATGCGCCTGTGTGTGTACATCCTTAATATGAAATAACATGAATATCAGAGTTGTTAAATTAGTATTAATAAAAGAATGTTTTACCATTAATATCGTTCAAAGTAGAGCAAAAGTGTAAGTGACATTTAGTTTATGCTTTAACACTTCTGAAACTAAATTATCTATAACAGTAATTACAAGAAAAACGACAACGCAACAAATTTAAAACGGTGTTTCAACACTTTATATTAACTCCAGCTGCACATTATATAATGTCATGCTCGGTATGTATACAAGCTTCTTATGCCTTACGTTTTGAGACAAATATACTATTTCAACAAAAGTAACTGGACGGAAACTTTTCAACAACCTCTTTTACCTTGACTCAAAAGCCCAATCCATAATCTTCTCGGACGTTACCTACATAAAGAGAGAAATTGCAATACCTCATTTCTAAAAGGAGTATTTCAGAGAATGTTGTTTTCTTTTCTATTTTGAAGTTATACCGACCATGACATTGATCAAAGCGATCCCATCACATTCTCAAAGTAAGGCTTCACATGAGCTTGCTACAAAACAAGTTTAGTGCCTAACGTACATTATGGCCAGGATTTTTTACGACGACCTATGCCTTAACTCCTGGCTGACCAACCGGCATCTAACCTGCTGCTACTATACTAAAATACATCACAGCATCTCATTCCTCACTGGAGTTATTAGGCATAAATCCCTATTTTCAGTTATTGCAACTTTGACCTAGACCCCAGTCAAAAAAAGTTCGAAAGCATGGTCTCAACTTTGTTTTACTATTTAAGTATCAGTTACATTGACATTGAACCTAGTTGATTCAATAAAATACCAAACTTGGTATTTATATTATATACTGGCAATACATTTGAATAACATGATGTCAGTCTGAACTGAAGTAAATGACCGTAAACTTCCCACTGGAAGCCATTAACCTTTAGCCTGCTGGCAGCAAGTGATTCTGCCTTTGCAACTAGTGCAGACCAAGATCATGGTCTGCACAGTTCGCTGTTCAGTCAGATAATTTTCAGTGAACACCCCTTTGAATAATAAGTGGTACTGCCCAAATTGAATGATGGACCAGTACATTTTAGAAATTTAGCAGGGTAAAGGTTAAACATCTCAAAATCCTGAAACATGAGCTACTGTCTTTTAATATCAAATAACCTGTGCTAAGCAGTATTGTTAACATCATGAGAAAAATGTTAATTGTCTGCAGAGAGTGGAGTTTTACGGTTGATAAGTTGTTATCAGTATTGCAAGAGACAGCCATATCCCCTGCCGCATTGTCATTTGAAATGAGAAATGAATCAGTAATTATTCAAGAAAAGGCTATGAAGCGATTTTCTCTTCAGTTCATGTTCTAATCCTTTCGGGGTATATTTTTGATATTACTGCACCAATGAAAGTTTTAATATAACTCGTCCAGAGCATGTGCGGTAAATTAAAGTGCACTAAACGCAACATTTTGAAAATATAGCTATCTGAAAAATAGTTCCATTTGTAGATTGCCTTTTTTTCTATGTATTTCAATGTCAGTCACATGTCCATCTGTATAAAAATGTAAAGGTAAATTGTCATAAATAAAAGAAAATGTGTTATATGACTGACCATGTGATAAACAAAACGTGGTACAATGATATAAAATGATTCAATCCTTTTATTCTCTAGACTGAACAGTATATTTCACACAAACATCTGCTGCAGGTATAGATTTTACTCTATAATGTAGATCACATATCATATATTTCAATGTCTGTCACACAATACATATCCGTGTCTAGAAATGTAACAAAGACTTTTAAAAATACAAGAGAAGATTGTCATATTACTGACTACATTACAGTAAAAATGTAAAACAGTGATATCAAATGATTCAATTCTTCCCGACTGAATTGTACGTAAAAAAAGAGATCCATTTTGCCTTGTCATCATGCAGATAAGAGTTTTGTAACAACGAAAGAAAATTCTGGTACTCATGTAACATTCCTTTCACAGTTGTGTCAAGAGTAGTAATTTGAACCCCATATATGACCACTGAATCGAAATAAAATTATAATAATCATTTCGATTAATTTTAAAATCATTATTAATACTGTGTATATAACTTATGGTTATTTTCGGACATTAATTTGGTATACAATAGAATTATATTGTTATAATCCAAAAGTATAACTAAAAAAAAAAGATAAAGTAGATTTTCTCCTCAAGTGCATCAGATGAGATAAATCAACATTGATTTCAAGAAGTTGGTATGGATATTTCACCCTAAACTTCATCTAATTGCAACCCATCATTTTGTGACGTTTTATTTTTAATAGTGATTTCAAAGTCATTAACAAATAGGTTATGCGATGTATAACTAAGTCAAGTTAATCGAGAATTCAATCAAGAGATGTAAAGAAAATATGTAGAAGAAATAAAACCCTCCCTTTTTCAATATATCTGACCATTACTTAATCTAACATAGCCAGAAAAATGGGTTCAATACGTTGTCAATGAACATCGGCCAAAATTTATTAAACTCAATCAACGGGATTAAAAGATACGGATAGAACGACAGAGGGAAATATACGACAGACGAATGAATAAATTCCTCGACATAAAGCAAACGGCAATATTCCAATTTCAAAGAAACGATACGCGGGCTTTTTTTCAAGATAAATTCAAAACCTATGAAACTCATGTCATCTGCTTTGGACGGCAGCGAAGACGAGAAATAAAAGATCTATTTCAGTTGTACTTTGCTGTTAATGAGATACTTGCTATCCACTAAGGACATATTTATGTCTGTGTACAAAAAAGGGAAAATTGTAATATATTTGGCAATAAGTATAGAAGTTATGAGATTCTCTTGAAAAATTTTGATGAAGAAGGTATGAGTTGTATTTCATAAACTGAGCCGCGCCATGAGAAAAAAAAACAACATAGTGGCTTTGCGACCAGCATGAATCCAGACCAGCCTGCGCATCCGCGCAGTCTGGTCAGGATCCATGCTGTTCGCTAATGGTTTCTCTAATTGCAATAGGCTTTGATAGCGAACAGCATGGATCCTGATCAGACTGCGCGGATGCGCAGGCTGGTCTGGATCCATGCTGGTCGCACAGCCACTATGTTGGTATTCTCATGGCACGGCTCAATTTATGATGCGTATACGTAGTTGGTAAGATATAAACTTGCTCTCAACCATAACCACTAAAATCTTTTGTTAAAAACGATATGAAAGTATAATCTAGAAATTAATGCATCAGAATCATAGCAAAAGTCGTTAAACCTATGCTATGCGCATTGATTTATGATAGAAAAACATATGTATTCATTTCCATTCAGTTGTATCGTGTAAATTACAAGAATGTAGCTGAAATTTCCAGAAATATCAACTAATTTTATGAAAATGACAGTATATGGTTACGTAACTATGTCAAAATGTTTGCATCATATCGAATGAAGCAATTGAATTGTGAAGTTTTATTCAGTTGTGAAGAGTAATAATACAAATACATGCTTCAATGCTGTCAATAACAAGTTGTCTAAATGCAACTGCAACGCCTACATAGAGCAAGAACTCTGAATACGACATTCGTCATAGTGAGCTTAAAATTTTAACACAAAACAAAACTAATACATGGGGCATCCTTAGTTTAAAATTTTTCGCAGGCCACATCACTGTTGATTTATGCCTTGATACGATGAATTTCTGCCATAGCCCCTTCTCAAATTATATGCATGCTTTACATTCCATTGCCAGAACGAGGCTGAGATGGGTCAGTTGTAAACATTATCTCAGAGCAGTATTACTGCTTCCAGTGTTAAAGTACACTGTTTATGATAAGATAGGAAAACACACAAAGTTTAATAATAATTTACTTTTAATGTGTTCCAAAGTGTAATTCAAATGACTGATGTTATTTTAATCTGAGTTTTTATAAATTTTCCAAAGATGAATTGGGTAGTTAAAATCAGGCGAGATGTGTGTCAGTGAGTGATTTCCAGGTATATAAATATTCATTATAATCACATTTTTTGTATTTTCGAAAATGAAGTTTGCAGTCAAATAATTTTTTTCAAAAATAAACAAACTTCATTAAAGAAGGTTATTACAGTAAATAGTATATTTGCTAGTAAAATGCATTTCCAATTTTACCATATTTATTCTTTATACCATAGATTTCTGTTGTTGTTTTCTGAACAGATCTCTAAGTCAGCAGTTGTTTGTTCCTAGCACTTCAAAAATGAAAATTATACAGGCTGACCACAACTTAAACCAAGACGAATTTCAAAAAAGAACACTTAGTCTAATAGTAAGAAAAATAAAATAATTGCTGACATTATGTTTTGTATTGTACTTCAGTCATTTCAGTTTTCAGAAATGAAGGAGGCTGTTTTCAAATTCCTTTAATTTATTTATTTTCTGACAAAAAATGTGAAACAATGGACAGTACAAAAGAACCATCTACAACTGGAGGAAGAACATTGACAGCAGTCCTACTTTATGTTGAACAAGGACCGGAAATATCAACACTGAAGGACTGGAGCTGCGCTAGAAAAAATAAGAATGTATTGCTTTAGCCAGCCAACTTAAAACATTTAAACTTAAATGCTTTGTTATTTCTCCACAATTGTTGAGTTTGTTTTTCACTGTAGTCCAGCCAATCTTGTTTCTATATGATGATCATTTCTTTTCCCTGAATTTAACTTGAAGGTATTTGATCTTTAATAGCCCAAGTGGAGGGATCTCTAGTCGGATCATAGACCTGTCTGTCTGGACTTGTATCTAACCAGGGTGCCCTAAAACTGACAACCAAATAAGGGTTTTTAAATGGTTTTCACAGACTTAAGCATACCGTTTGGCTGCTGTTGGTACATAAGCTAGCCTGTGTGGTGTCACTTAAGATATATGAAATAATATGGTTAGGAAAGAATCTGACTGCTCTGAACAAACTTTACCATGTAAACAACTTACTAGCCCCAATAGTACAAGCAATCAGTGTTTATAATCAGAACTTAAAAGCTGGCCACTTCTACAGCTGCATAAATTGACCAATTAGTTACAGTTTTAGAGATAAGATGTGTATTGATGATTTAGTTTCATACAGGTAAACAAGCTGAAAAACAACAACAACGAAAGTATAGATATTTGATCTTACTTTAAAAATAGTGTATGTAGCTTTCACTATAATATTCATAAATATTCTTTAGAAGAGAACTTGTAAGTTCCAATATAATCTTCAGCAGAAAAAAAAATGTTATATTAGGGATTAAACTGGTATATATCACTATCACTATAGTAGCTGCCATTCTGCTTATCAGCAATGTCTACAACTGACCCATCTCAGCCTCGCTCTGGGAATCTCATTCAATATTCAGGAGATAATATTAAGAAGGGCCTATGAGCCCCTTCTCAAATTATATGCATGCTTTACATTCCATTGCCAGAACGAGGCTGAGATGGGTCAGTTGTAAACATTATCTCAGAGCAGTATTACTGCTTCCAGTGTTAAAGTACACTGTTTATGATAAGATAGGAAAACACACAAAGTTTAATAATAATTTACTTTTAATGTGTTCCAAAGTGTAATTCAAATGACTGATGTTATTTTAATCTGAGTTTTTATAAATTTTCCAAAGATGAATTGGGTAGTTAAAATCAGGCGAGATGTGTGTCAGTGAGTGATTTCCAGGTATATAAATATTCATTATAATCACATTTTTTGTATTTTCGAAAATGAAGTTTGCAGTCAAATAATTTTTTTCAAAAATAAACAAACTTCATTAAAGAAGGTTATTACAGTAAATAGTATATTTGCTAGTAAAATGCATTTCCAATTTTACCATATTTATTCTTTATACCATAGATTTCTGTTGTTGTTTTCTGAACAGATCTCTAAGTCAGCAGTTGTTTGTTCCTAGCACTTCAAAAATGAAAATTATACAGGCTGACCACAACTTAAACCAAGACGAATTTCAAAAAAGAACACTTAGTCTAATAGTAAGAAAAATAAAATAATTGCTGACATTATGTTTTGTATTGTACTTCAGTCATTTCAGTTTCAGAAATGAAGGAGGCTGTTTTCAAATTCCTTTAATTTATTTATTTTCTGACAAAAAATGTGAAACAATGGACAGTACAAAAGAACCATCTACAACTGGAGGAAGAACATTGACAGCAGTCCTACTTTATGTTGAACAAGGACCGGAAATATCAACACTGAAGGACTGGAGCTGCGCTAGAAAAAATAAGAATGTATTGCTTTAGCCAGCCAACTTAAAACATTTAAACTTAAATGCTTTGTTATTTCTCCACAATTGTTGAGTTTGTTTTTCACTGTAGTCCAGCCAATCTTGTTTCTATATGATGATCATTTCTTTTCCCTGAATTTAACTTGAAGGTATTTGATCTTTAATAGCCCAAGTGGAGGGATCTCTAGTCGGATCATAGACCTGTCTGTCTGGACTTGTATCTAACCAGGGTGCCCTAAAACTGACAACCAAATAAGGGTTTTTAAATGGTTTTCACAGACTTAAGCATACCGTTTGGCTGCTGTTGGTACATAAGCTAGCCTGTGTTGGTGTCACTTAAGATATATGAAATAATATGGTTAGGAAAGAATCTGACTGCTCTGAACAAACTTTACCATGTAAACAACTTACTAGCCCCAATAGTACAAGCAATCAGTGTTTATAATCAGAACTTAAAAGCTGGCCACTTCTACAGCTGCATAAATTGACCAATTAGTTACAGTTTTAGAGATAAGATGTGTATTGATGATTTAGTTTCTTACAGGTAAACTAGCTGAAAAACAACAACAACGAAAGTATAGATATTTGATCTTACTTTAAAAATAGTGTATGTAGCTTTCACTATAATATTCATAAATATTCTTTAGAAGAGAACTTGTAAGTTCCAATATAATCTTCAGCAGAAAAAAAAAATGTTATATTAGGGATTAAACTGGTATATATCACTATCACTATAGTAGCTGCCATTCTGCTTATCAGCAATGTCTACAACTGACCCATCTCAGCCTCGCTCTGGGAATCTCATTCAATATTCAGGAGATAATATTAAGAAGGGCCTATGAGCCCCTTCTCAAATTATATGCATGCTTTACATTCCATTGCCAGAACGAGGCTGAGATGGGTCAGTTGTAAACATTATCTCAGAGCAGTATTACTGCTTCCAGTGTTAAAGTACACTGTTTATGATAAGATAGGAAAACACACAAAGTTTAATAATAATTTACTTTTAATGTGTTCCAAAGTGTAATTCAAATGACTGATGTTATTTTAATCTGAGTTTTTATAAATTTTCCAAAGATGAATTGGGTAGTTAAAATCAGGCGAGATGTGTGTCAGTGAGTGATTTCCAGGTATATAAATATTCATTATAATCACATTTTTTGTATTTTCGAAAATGAAGTTTGCAGTCAAATAATTTTTTTCAAAAATAAACAAACTTCATTAAAGAAGGTTATTACAGTAAATAGTATATTTGCTAGTAAAATGCATTTCCAATTTTACCATATTTATTCTTTATACCATAGATTTCTGTTGTTGTTTTCTGAACAGATCTCTAAGTCAGCAGTTGTTTGTTCCTAGCACTTCAAAAATGAAAATTATACAGGCTGACCACAACTTAAACCAAGACGAATTTCAAAAAAGAACACTTAGTCTAATAGTAAGAAAAATAAAATAATTGCTGACATTATGTTTTGTATTGTACTTCAGTCATTTCAGTTTTCAGAAATGAAGGAGGCTGTTTTCAAATTCCTTTAATTTATTTATTTTCTGACAAAAAATGTGAAACAATGGACAGTACAAAAGAACCATCTACAACTGGAGGAAGAACATTGACAGCAGTCCTACTTTATGTTGAACAAGGACCGGAAATATCAACACTGAAGGACTGGAGCTGCGCTAGAAAAAATAAGAATGTATTGCTTTAGCCAGCCAACTTAAAACATTTAAACTTAAATGCTTTGTTATTTCTCCACAATTGTTGAGTTTGTTTTTCACTGTAGTCCAGCCAATCTTGTTTCTATATGATGATCATTTCTTTTCCCTGAATTTAACTTGAAGGTATTTGATCTTTAATAGCCCAAGTGGAGGGATCTCTAGTCGGATCATAGACCTGTCTGTCTGGACTTGTATCTAACCAGGGTGCCCTAAAACTGACAACCAAATAAGGGGTTTTAAATGGTTTTCACAGACTTAAGCATACCGTTTGGCTGCTGTTGGTACATAAGCTAGCCTGTGTTGGTGTCACTTAAGATATATGAAATAATATGGTTAGGAAAGAATCTGACTGCTCTGAACAAACTTTACCATGTAAACAACTTACTAGCCCCAATAGTACAAGCAATCAGTGTTTATAATCAGAACTTAAAAGCTGGCCACTTCTACAGCTGCATAAATTGACCAATTAGTTACAGTTTTAGAGATAAGATGTGTATTGATGATTTAGTTTCATACAGGTAAACAAGCTGAAAAACAACAACAACGAAAGTATAGATATTTGATCTTACTTTAAAAATAGTGTATGTAGCTTTCACTATAATATTCATAAATATTCTTTAGAAGAGAACTTGTAAGTTCCAATATAATCTTCAGCAGAAAAAAAATGTTATATTAGGGATTAAACTGGTATATATCACTATCACTATAGTAGCTGCCATTCTGCTTATCAGCAATGTCTACAACTGACCCATCTCAGCCTCGCTCTGGGAATCTCGTTCAATATTCAGGAGATAATATTAAGAAGGGCCTATGTTACCAGACCACAAGCGGTCATGCAGACGCTCGATGGATCTTCCAGGTGGCCATCCGACCTTAATGTATTCATAGACAGACATCTAACGTCTTTGCAGTCGCTAAAGCGTGAAAACCGCCTTATAATGTTTAAACATGTCAGTATTGCAACAACATATATATATGATATACTTGCTTTCACTTTATTTTGCCATGTTATTGATCACAAGTTCGTTGTTCTGTTGCTGTCTGTATTATATATACTCTGGGTAAGAGAGTTTGAATATATCGGTTTATTTGTGTACTGATATATCGTCTACGATACCTCATATTTCGACTCTGTATTTTGCTCTGAGACACTTCATACTTGGGCCTAAATAATTATTTGGTATATATCCAGAAAATGTTAACCAGAAATCAAATGGTCTATAATATATCATTTGAAGGTAGTTGTAAGGCTGAATCTTAAAAACTTCGTCTTTTTCTGTCATTTATGTACATAAGTTATTGTGGATAAGAAAACACAACATTTTGTTAAAATTATGAAACATCAGTGATAAAAAATATTTAGGGTGTGAATCGAACTATAGTGTCTACAGTTCCACTCTTCTTTAACTATGACCGTGCGTAATGTGTGAGTTGCTTCACACTGGCTTTGGTTAAAATTTATAGAGTTGGCCACGATAGTCGCTTAAACGTCCCTTTTACTTCATCTAAGAAACTTTTTGATAGTTTGTTCTATATTCTGAAAAAAAACTTACACAGAAAAAGACTTACCATTTCTATCAAAACAATAAGATAAAAAACGAACAGGTATATTGACCTCACGATCAAACTTTAATTGAATACGTGTCGAATTCATAATAACAAAAAATAAATTATACATTCATAAACTTTAGGTTCATTCAGCTGATACAAGGTTTAAGTCCTGTAGGGGCTAAATAAGCCTGATAACAAATGAAACAAGGACACTTATGTAACTTTTGTTTAAAAAAAACATAATTATTTAAAAGGACCAAACTGATGCTTAAAAATATACGTAGTACATCGGAATATATATACATTTTATTGTTTTTCACATTTAATTACACTTTCAACTAAGATACCACTTTGCTGTATATTAGGAGAATTTTGCTGCTATTGATCGCCGAATACAAGTTGATTTAAGTGAAAGGACTTGAAATCCATTAATGACGACGCGTCAGTTTTCTTATTTGAAAAAGAAGCTGAATAAAATAGGGGCCAACTGATGGATTATGTTTCAAGACGGGCACTAAGAGCACTACAGTGTGTATTACGAGCATTTCCAATACAGCTTACAAATATTCTTAAATAAATATATCTTCTACAAAAAGAAGTGAACATTGCATTAATAGGGAATCTAAATCCTATTTAATTGTTTACTAAATAAACCAAACATATTTTCATCCGTGACCTACTTTTAACCAAATAAGCACAACATCTCAAAATTCAATATATTTGGTTAGTAGACATGTACTTACTTGCTATATATGGTTTCACTATCATTGAAATGTGCTAAATACTGAAAATAATTCGCTAATATTAGATAAAGCAGGAAATTATTTAGTATCATGCCACCTATACTGGCTTCGCTCTGAACTTTTCTAGACTTTTCCTGTCAAAAGTTGTCTACTGTCTTTGTGTAATTTGGTCGTATTTTTGCTAATAGGCGAAGCGCTTAGAACGTTTTAATTACCATAGCTACGCAAAACCTGCACAGTCGCTTTTTCATTTGTCATGATGTGAATTCGACCGCTAATAATCGCACTAATAGTTCACTGTTTTCCTGAAAAAAAGTCAAAGTACAGCAACACGTCCAGGTGATATGCACGGAAAGTATGGCGTCATTCGGAGGTGGGAGGCGGAAGTAAACAACGTCTAAACAAGTGAACGTTGTTGTTTGTAACGCAATGTCATTATCTGCTTGCACGGATAAACAGAGAGTTGATAAATAGAGTAGAGAGTTTGGCAATTTATAAACTAATGAAGTAGACACCACAATAATGTTCAGTCAGTTTGGTCTTGATCTTCAAGTGGTACAAAAGATTTGTAAACTGGCTCAGAATTGCTAGAAGACAGCGAAAGTCGAGGAAGAAAACCAAAAAAAATCAATCCGTGATTCGACGTTAACGTACGGCTATGACTCACTGAACGAAGAACTTTTGACTTTCTCCAAGGAAAAGGTCATAGCCGTACGTCATGTGTCAAATTAAAGTTTACAAAACATAGACTGGCAAGTATTAATAGAAATTTAATTAAATACAGTTGAATTTCATCAATACAAGCAATAACCTATTTCTAGAAGGATGGTAAATTTCACTAAGTAGTCCTTTATTAAAGCCAAATGTTCACTTAAATGGTATAAAAATATATGTTTTTTCTTCAATGTCTGCCTTCCCATCTGATTTAGAGGAAACATATTTTCATTAGTTATAAAGTTTAGCTGTCTAGTCAATCTAACTGTACCTACGCGATTCTCTAATTACATATTCTTTGTTTAGAGAACTTACATGGTGCGTGACTACAGCGATTGTGATACTCTTCCATTGCCCCGGCATTATACTAACTTGGTTTACCATTAATTTAGGCTACAGTAGAGTAAAATTAGAAAATACAAACAATATGATACCTCCTCAAAAGCAAATCGCTCCTTTATTGTTCACTGTTGAGTAAATTAACAATTTCGGTACAACAGAGCTGCACTGTATCTTCTCCGTTTAACTCTAGTGGGCGTGAGAGATGTTACACATTTTATTACCTCTCATGAACAGATTCCATCAAACCGAGGCTTTGGTTGCTTCCTATGCTTCCAAGGGATTTTTTATTGATTTTATTAATAAAATCAGAACTCTTGTTTGGTTCCAAGTATGAAACGAGCTTGTTAGTTTAGTTTTAATCTTATTCTTTTTCTCTCTGTTTCAAGGGTAATTACACCAGCAAATACGTTTTTAACACATAAAAAAACAAAAGGGTCGGGCTACGAGTTAGCATACAGCTCTTCCCATGAACGAGCGTGTAAGTCGTCGACTCAACACTCACTTTCGTTTTAAACCCTTATCATGCTAGACAGGATTGATTCTGCCTTTGCGACCAGTGTAGATCATGATCAACCTGCACATCCGTATTCCCCATTCAGTTAGTATCATTTAAGTAAGCATCTCTTTTAACAATTAATGGCACTGTCCATATTGAAAGATGGACAACTTCATTATAGAAATTTAGCAGGGTAAGGGTTAAGGCAGTGGACCAGTAATGACAATCGTTGGATATTAACCCCTACCCTTCTATTTTCCGAAATGAACTTGTCCATCTTTCAATTTGGATAGTACCATTAACTGTTAAAAGGGGTGCTTGCCAAAAGATACTGACTGAATTGCGAACAATGCAGATCATGATCAGACTGCACGGACGTGCAGGCTGATCATAATCTACACTGTTCGCAAATGCAGAACCAGTTGTGTCCAACACGATAAGGGTTAAACGTATTCTGCGAATGCAATGTCGGCGTTCTCATGTTTCTACGTAAAGGCATATGCGCGTTCAACAATATTTTCGTCCGAAGAATACCAAATTGCGTAATCCGAATTACGTAATCACACGCAAGTTGCTGAGTCCATAACCTTAACAGTGCACATTCTCTATTCACGACGAAAAGAAAAGGAAAACATGCGTTATAATACTTCAAACCACAAGACAACAAAATTAATGGGGGACCTCTTACATGACGACAAGAGATTTTTCTAAATCTGTTTATGTTTTAAACAATCGAAACACGTAATTTGCATATAAATTCAAGTGCCCACCGATCTTCACATACAGGGGTCACTTAAAAATGCAAAGTGATAAAACGTTTAGAGAAATTTAACTTTAAACATGTATGTCTCTTGATTGTATTGTAGTTAAGGGGGATACAGAAATTTTTTCCATACAATAGATCTATGATATATTCACATAATCTTACTTATGGCTGAAGTCATTTTATAAAACAAATATACATGTATTGTATTTTACAGCATGTGGACTGAACAAATTATATGGTAAATCATCCAATTAAAAAGTCTTATTGTCTTATTTAGTTGTGAGTTGTTAGATATAAATAAGTGAAATGCCACTTCCATGCGTCATATGCATATAGCCTTCATCATTATACGCCGTGAAAAATAATTTTCCTTTAAGAAGATATTTTTTTTTATTTCTTGTCCTAAACCACCCTTAAAAATAATGTTATTATTCATACCTATACAATTTTGGTTATATGGTTATTTTCCAGACCGAATGGTGGAGGAAGACCCAATGTGCCCAGTGCTAATTGTGAACCATAGATTGTTAACTGTAGTATACATTAAATGCTATATTTTGCACATACCGCCAGGATATAGATTAATGTGGAATTTCCGTTTTAGATTGTATATCGAAATTATTACGAAGTGTATTAAACAACATATTACAAACTTATACTGATAAAAAGTCTATAAACCAATCAGAGTTATTAAAGTTTGAAGCCGAAAGCGAACTATCATAGAGAAATAACAGAGCAATCGTTCCAGAATATTTTATATTTTCTAGACTTTGTTAAAGCATTTGATTATATATAATCTCTTATAGTCTATTTTAGCAGGAATATCTGGAAATTTTATGATTTTACAAGATATGCTGTCAGACTGAAATGATTTTCCAATACCCTGGTGCACCTCGTCCGACCGGCGCTTATCTTAGTCTTAATTTGTTTGTATAATAATTTGTAGTATTTTACAATCATGGATTGATGAAAAATGACGAAAGTTGTCAAGTAGCTGCAAATGTGTATAGGCGGTTTGGTATTTTATCAGATAGCATATGAATTTATACATAGTTGTTTTTATGACAAGTATGGTTTAATTTTAAATCTTAAACAAACAAACATTATTCTATTGAGAATCAAACCGACACAGAAACTAAGCAGATAACCTTTTTCAAATAACAAATACCAAGGTAATTTTATCGTTATATAGAACAATGCATTTTTGTCAAAATCGTATACTAGTATAAAAAAGAGCACCTTAATAAATTAAGTTCTGGCGTTCATAGAAATAGTGGTATTGTGCTGTATTTGACTGACCACACAAGAAACCCTTTCAACAACATATGAGCCGCGCCATGAGAAAACCAACATAGTGGGTTTGCGACCAGCATGGATCCAGACTAGCCTGCGCATCCGCGCAGTCTGGTCAGGATCCATGCTGTTCGCTAACAGTTTCTCCAATTCCAATAGGCTTTAAAAGCGAACAGCATGGATCCTGACCAGACTGCGCGGTAGCGCAGGCTGGTCTGGATCCATGCTGGTCGCAAAGCCACTACGTTGGTTTTCTCATGGCACGGCTCATATCATAGCAGTGAGATCGCGTACAAAGAAAGACAGTCATGATGTACTGAAATCTGTCGAATTAATACCGTGTGAAAACTTAATTAAAACGAGATGAACATAAAAGGCTTCTTAAAATGCGGGTGGGGTGAACAAGGTAGAGACCCTATTTACATGGATATGTCCCTTTTTGTGAATTTTGCGTTGTGCAATTTATGATTTTCATTGAGAAGGGCTATTATAGGAAAATGAATCTATTTTGCTCGTAGAAAACGAGAATAAATATCCAACAGCAACGTTCTACCCAAAACGCAACTGATTATGTAGATCTAACTGTTAAACGGCTGACTAACAGACAATTTAACTTTTAAATAGCTCAATTTTGTTTTGTTACGTTTTGAGTTTCTGATATATATCACAAAATACTCGTTTTGCAAGAGACTGACAGAGATCGTATATTACCAAAAAGTTGTGACAAAGCGTTGTAGCTCTCACAAAAGACTTTCACTGGCTTATACGGCAGATCGCCAATACTTTTACAGAAAAAAGACAAAATCCTTAAAACGCTTCTTGATCTTACACGGTTTAAAAACTCGGAATTATTATAAACAACGCTTAATTTTAATTATATATTTGTAAAATAAGTTAGAAAATTTATCGAAAGATGATACAATGCAGTGCATGAATGAGAATGAGCCATAGTCAGCCGCTACAAAGAATGAGTTTATGTGATGCGTTCACAGAAAACGGACGGAGGGAACGGATGTTTTTATAGCATCCTTACATGTTCTCTATATGCGCTGACTTCAGACAAGTTATTGAGTACATTGGTGTTCTGATAACTCGAACTGACCTATTTATGAGGTTTACTTTATCTGGTATTCTGCCACGTTATAGCTTATCTCGGTCAGAATTCATTTCGTTTACACTTGCTATAGTCTTACTAGTTGAAGACAGGGTAAGTGTGATGTTTGCATCAAAACCAAAACCCCAGTTTCCTTCCGACCTAGGTTACTGACCGTTTCCGGGCCGCCGGTGTAATGAAGTATTTCGACCCCCATAGAATAATGACCCCCCGGTCATTATTCTATAGAAAAAGTGACCCCCGGTCATAGTATTATGACCTCCAGATCATAGTACTATGACTCCCCCACGTGAAGTAAACTGAACCTCACGAAGAATATTGACTCCCTTAAAAAAACGACCCCGGTCATTTGGTCAAATTTAGTGATAACTCATGTATCTAAGGTCTAATTGCTGCATTTTATGCCCCCACTAGGGGGAGGGGGCCATATAGATTTGCCCTTGTCCGTCCGTCCGTCCTTCCGTTTGACCATTAGCCCCAGATACCATCACTTGACACAGAAATCAGAGCATTCTGCAAACTTCGGTATGAAGTAATACTTCAGAAGAAAACTGCACAAGAAACTGCTAGCATAGAACTTAGTATTAATAGAAACTGCAATACTTAGCAGTTGCAGTAAAGTACGGTAGCGGCAACAATAGAAGGTAGTGGTAGTAGTAGTAGTAGTGGTAGTAGTAGTGGCAGTGGTAGTGGCAGTTGCAGTAGCAGCAGCAGCAGCAGCAGCAGAGGAATAAGTGACAGCAACAACAGCAGCAGCAGAAGAAGAGGTAGATGTACAAGACGTATTAGTGGAAGCAGGTATAGTAGTATCAGTAGAAGCAGTTGTAGTAGTAGTAGTAGAAGTAGTAGTAGTAGTAATAGTAGAAGAAGAAGAAGTACGTGTAGTAATAGCAATAGAAGTAGCGGCACCAGTAGTAGTTAACTAGTCAAAATGTTAACTACTGGCAATGTAGGGTATTAGAGTTGTAGATCTAGTAAAATTGTCCGTTAGGTTAGGTGGGGATCACTTTTAAATAGATTATCGTCGAAAGTCTTTTCAGGAGCCGGTGTTTTACACGGAAAGAGTAACTTTTTTAAATAGAGTAATGTCCGGGAATCGATATTGTATGAGAGTTCGAATGTAGTAATTTCGGCAGTGAGTATTTTACATGGAAGGAATCACTTTTTCTATATAATAATAACCGGGGTCGTTATTCTATGAGATTCGAAGGGAGTCATCTTTAGGGAGTCAGTATTTTACTTGGATGGGTCAGTTTTTCTATAGAATAATCTGTCTACCTATCTATACTGCAGCGCTCCTCTCTGCGAGTATTATGTGCAGCTGCGCGCCTGTACAAGAAGTTAAAAAGTAGATTGGATAGAAGGATAAAAGTAAAACACGGTGTGTATTGCAGTATAAATACAGTTGACAGTGTTAAAAACATAAAGAATTTACAGATAAAAGCAGTTTAAAAACAGGTCTATCATGTTAAGCATTGTGTACAAGTTTGGTCACACACTTTAAACTGATTCAGGGTGGGGGCTTGCACAAGTTGTACTGGAAGGGCATTCCAAAGTACTATGGTGGCTGGGAAGAAAGAGTACTTATAGTAATTACAGGGAGTGAGGATCTCTGAGTATAGGAGAGGGGATGCATATGTCTTGTTAGACGGGATGGGGGGCTGACATAGGGGCGGGGGGAGGGGGAGTGGCACAGCAACCAAACCATTCACTATCTTGTAGAACATAAGGAGGCGTGAATCAGATCTCCTATCTTCAAGGGTACGCCATCTCAGCTGACCTAGCATGTTTGTGACACTGCTGTAAGGGGAGTAGTCATGATTTACCCATCGCGCTGCCCTCCGCTGAATCATTTCGATCTGGTGGATGTTTTGTTGGGTGTAAGGGTTCCAAACACAGCTAGCATATTCTAGCTGTGGCCTGACTAGTGATTTATAAGCTACTTCTCGAACTTTTGGGTTCTTGCATGGGATGTTTCGTTTAATGAAGTTTAGTGTTCGGGTAGCTTTGGACCGGGGGGGGTCGTTATTCTATAGAGTTTCAAAGGGAGTCAGTTTTTTATAAGGGGAGTCAATATTATACAGGAAAGGAGTCACATTTTCTATAGAATAATGACCGGGGGGTCGTTATTCTATGGGGGTCGAAATACTTCATTACACCGGCTCTATTTTCAACTTGCCTTACTCAGTGTGCCCAATCACGTGATCGCGCTACGTCATTTTGTTCCCGCTACTTGTTCCCGCTACAAGCTCGAGAGTGAAAGTAGAAAGGTAAATAAAAATTGTAAATCAGAGCGTAAGTTTTTTTATTCAATATATTGTGTTAATATCATGCACATGATTCGAAACCTATTTGAAAATGCTACTCCCGGTACTACGATTTCCCCACCAAAACCTACCCGTTCTAACGCTTTTCTTGTTCAACCACTTTCGACTTTGTGCGCTCTGAGGTGTTCTCACTGCAAGTCAATTGAACAGGAATAGCGTTTAAACAAGAAGGTTTTGGTGGGAAAATCGTAGTACCAAGGGTAGCACTTTCAAATGGGTTTCAAATCATGTGCATGATATTAACACAATACATTGAATAAACAAGAAGGTCATGATGACCCTGGATCGCTCACCTGAGAAATATGAGCTACATGTTTCAAATGTCAAACAGATGATTTTTAGAAATTTTTTGGAAGATTTTCCGATGTACAATCAAGTATCCCCTGGGGCGGGGCCAATTTTACCCCGGGGTTCATGATTTCAACAAAGTTTGTAGAAGTCTACTAGACAATGTTACATATCAAAATCTAAGATCTAGGCCTTCTGGTTTATTTTTAGCAAATTTATTAAATTTTCCCTATGTACAATCAAGTAACCCCTAGGGCTGGGTCAATTTGACCGTGGAGGTCAAGATTTGAACAAATTTTGTAGAGGTCTACTAGGCAATGCTACATGCCAAATATCTAAGCTCTAGGCCTTCTGGTTTATTTTTAGAAAATTTTGAAGATTTTTCTATGTACAATCAAGTAACCCCATGGGGGGTCAATTTGACCCCAGGGATCATGATTTGAACAAATTTTGTAGAAGTCTACTAGGCAATGCTACATGTCAAATATCTAAGATCTAGGCCTTCTGGTTTATTTTTAGACTTTTTTTGAAGATTTTCCTATGTAAAATCAAGTGACCCCTGGAGTGGGGTCAATTTTGACCACCGGGGTCATGATTTGAACAAATTTTGTAGAGGTCCACTAGGCAATGCTACAAGTCAAATATCTAAGCTCTAGGCCTTCTGGTTTATTTTTAGAATTTTTTTGAAGATTTTCCTATGTAAAATCAAGTGACCCCTGGGGCAGGGTCAATTTTAACCCCGGGGATCATGATTTGAACAAATTTTGTAGAGGTCCACTAGGCAATGCTCCATGTCAAATATCTAAGCTCTAGGCCTTCTGGATTATTATTTTTTAGAATTTGAAGATTTTCCTGTAGAAATCTATGTAAAATCAAGTGACCCCTGGGGCGGGGTCAATTTTGACCCCGGGGTCATGATTTGAACAATTTTAGTAGAGGTCCACTAGGCAATGCTACATGTCAAATATCTAAGCTCTAGGGCTTCTGATTTTTGAGAAGAAGATTTTTTAAGATTTTCCTATGTAAAATCAAGTGACCCCTGGGGCGGGGTCAATTTGATCCCGGGGTCCACTAGGCAATGCTTAACACCAAATATCTAAGCTCTAGGGCTTCTGGTTTTTGAGAAGAAGATTTTTAAAGTTTTTCTTTTCGGTTGCCATGACAACCAGAGTTCTGTATGGAATTCAATTCTTTGAATAATTTCTAAAGAAGACCATCCAAGGAACATCCCTGTGAAGTTTCATCAAAATTGGCCTGTTGGTTTAGGAGGAGATGTTGTTTAAAGGGAAGTGTAGACGGACGACGGACGGACGGACGTACAACGGACGGACGGACGGACGCCGGACGGTGAACGATCATAATACCTCACCCTGATCAGGTGAGCTAAAAAACTTACGCCCTGATTTATAATTTTTGTTTACGTTTCCATTTTCACTTTCGAGCTCAAAATGACGTAGCGTGATCACGTGATTGGGCACACTGTTGCTGTTTTGTTTGTTGGTGGCGTTACTTCCTATCATTCCCTCCTTTAATGCTCCCCCGTTTTTATGCCCCTCCCCCATTTTATTTACCCTTTTTCCGTTCTCTCCCCACATCCTTTACCGCATCCCCACTTTTATATATCTTTCATATAATTGAAATGTATTTGTTGAAACCCGTCTGCTACATATTTCCCTAAAGTTCCTACTTGTGGGTGGCCCGCTTAACCCTAATCTGCCTTTGTGACCAGTGCATATCATGACCAGCCTGCACATCCGTGCAGTCTGATCATTATCTGAGCAGCTCGCTATTCAGTCAGTATCTTTTTGTTTAGCACCCCTTTAAACAGTTAATGGTACTGTCCAAATTGGAAGATAGACAAGTTCATTATCGAAATTTAGCAAAGTAAGGGTTAACGATATGTGTCTCTTGCTGTGTTCAGTGCTTCCAGAAAGTCTACTGTACCTTTGTAGTTTTTAACAGGATATCAGGGGTTGCACTGGCCAATGGCAATCCTAACCCTAATATAACTCTAATCCATCAAATATGGCCCCTAAAATGGTGATTAACAAGTGTGAGGAGATATCTACCGGCCCTCCTTTCATGCATGGAAGTTGTCTTTGTTTGCAAAAAAAAAAACAAATTGATAGTATTAGGAAAGCTTGGAACACCTCTAGGTATGTGACTGTCCTAAGCGTATTTAAACGTTCAATATAATATTATCAGTGAAGTAGTACTTTCTCAGGGGACGTAATCCATGTATCCATGTAAACTATCAATTCAACTATGTCAGTTTAATCCAAGTTAAAATAGATCACATTAGAGCAAATATGTCGAGTGTATTTTGTAATAAGTCATGCACTAACTCAAGTTCTGATGTTTCAAGATTGTATAAACAACTATCTAGTATTTCTACTTGAGGATATGGCAAGAAACTGAGACACCGATTTTTTGTTTTACTTTAATATTTGTTATCAGTAACTGAGAACATAAAGTATGACATAGAAGTAAATTGTTAGGGTACAGAAAAGTCTCGGAGAATGACAAGATATGAGCCGTGCCATGAGAAAACCAACATAGTGGCTTTGCGACCAGCATGGATCCACCCCTGCCTGCGCATCCGCGCAGTCTGGTCAGGCTCCATGCTGTTCACTAACAGTTTCTCCAATTCCAATAGGCTTTAAAAGCGAACAGCATGGAGCCTGACCAGACTGCGCGGATGCGCAGGCTGGTCTGGATCCATGCTGGTCGCAAACCCACTATGTTGGTTTTCTCATGGCACGGCTCATATGTGTTTATACTAGGGCTACATGGCCGGTTTCTGTCGCTTTATACGTTGGCCTTTAAATAAGAAAAAAATGTTGCTATTGTACCACGAATAGTTATACATGTATAGCCGGGGCATTTTTATGGAATCAGTGTTGCAAGTTTTTTTTGTTTTTGTTTTTTATTTGTCTTTGCCAACCTTAATTTTTCACAGACAGCAGCACGACTGAGAAACAAGTTTCAAGACAGGACTGTTTGATTATCTAATATATTGTTTAAAGCAAATATTATTTAAAATAAAAAGTTGTCACACAAAAGATTTCATCTTCTGGTGCTGCATAACCGAGTTATCCTTCTGGGAAACATCTTACTTGAAATGCTCTACAAATGAGCCGCGCCATGAGAAAACCAACATAGTGGCTTTGCGACCAGCATGGATCCAGACCAGCCTGCGCATCCGTACAGTCTGGTCAGGATCCATACTGTTCGCTTTCAAAGCCTATTGCAATTAGAGAAACCATTAGCGAACAGCATGGATCCTGACCAGACTGCGCGGATGCGTAGGCTGGTCTGGATTCATGCTGGTCGCAAAGCCACTATGTTGGTTTTCTTATGGCGCGGCTCAAATTATTATTAAAACTTTAAAGTCTTTTTTTTTCGAGTAAATTTCTCATTATCATGCAATTAAAAGATAAAAGATATGAGTAGATTTCCAGGTAGCACAGAGCACCCCCTTACATAGCTATAAAGCCATGCATCGCAAAGTAGGCCCATAACATGAAGAATCTGTAACTGAAAAATATTGCAGACAAGGTTGACAACAAGTACATTTTAATTATATGCAAAATACAGAAAAAGGAGGGGTGGGTGCGGGCGGGGGATTTGAAATCCTCTCTCAGTTGTTTTATCAATCCAGGTTCTTGGTTTCTTAAGGAGCTTTTATCAGTTTTGAATATATTGTAATTATTGAATTCAGTTTCAGTATTATATTATGTCTTTAATTGTGTCTTATTACTCTACCAAAGAGACTTTAATGTACGATAAAACCCAATTTGTAAAATATGAAGTTCCTTCCGAAGTCAAATTTCCAAAAACACTTTAATATCCACAAAAGTCATTGTACACCGACCTTAGCAGATCTAAGCAATGTAGCAATGTTGTACATTATCTTGGAATATTGTTCAATTCAGGAATGAATCCCTAAAATGTGAGCGAAATCTCAAGATATGCCTAAATGTCGAGTTATAAATTATGTGCACATAACATACATGTTCTCCCGTATTATTTGAACAGTTTTTGCTCACATATCAGGATATATGTAAAATATGTACCTAGTTAGGGCCGTATAACAGCAGTATTCACTGAAACTTTCATTGATGTTTATTTCAAAGACAATACAGTGAAATATGTGGTTCTTTTGAAATGGTTATAGTCGCATAATTATATAATGACATATATTTGATTTTGTCGAAATATTAAAATGTCTAGCTTCTAGCATATTTAATATTTAGACAAATTAGATCAAAGAGAGAAATGGTATTTCTTACATCTGATATTTACAAGTATGATATAAGAAAAACAATCATACAAACTATATGAATTTTACGATATCGAATCCCTTGACAGTTTTATAAATTTCGTTTCCCAAAAATAATCAACAGCTCAAAATGTAGGAGAAAATTCAAAGCGATATAAAAATGTATATTCTATCTGATGGTCACGCCAAAACCATACTTAAATTTGTACCGAAAGAATTTATTCCGTTTTCTGGCACGCATCTAGTGTACGTAATTTCCATATCGACCGAGGCGCCCGGAATCGCATTTACCTTTGGGTGCTGCAAGTTACAGGAATTTTTAATGCAACGCAGACGTTCTCCAGTATAAATAAAATGTTTTTGTTGGTTTAAAAGAAATGACAATCACGTTTCTTTTGCAAATTCCAAAAAAAAAACGAAGCCGGCGTCAACATAACTGGTATTTACCACACGGTGCTATGTTAAAAACTTGCTAGTATATGCTACAGATTTGCCTTGATTGTAGTTGTTGATAATAACATAAGTTTAGGCATTGTACCTAAAGATAGTAGCAAATTCCCAAAAACAACGAAGCCGGCGTCAACATAACTGGTATTTACCACACGGTGCTATGTTAAAAACTTGCTAGTATATGCTACAGATTTGCCTTGATTGTAGTTGTTGATAATAACATAAGTTTAGGCATTGTACCTAAAGATATTAGCATTTACTTTTGATTTTGCTTTAGGTAATAATAAAAGGTATAAGATAAAAATAAGATAAAAGGTACACGCTCTGTGTACTAGACTTTGGTTACTCATGTATGAATAAATTTGTTTCTAAACGTAAATTTGCTTAGTTAGATGACAGTTCACAAAGGCTATGTTAAAGTACAAAAATGTTAAGTTGTGTGAAATTATGTCCAAGCTTTTATGCAGATTGAAGGAAAACAAATATCGATCTATCCATTAAGTTTGTACATGCGGATCACATCGTTCGCACTGACACGGCACTTTATTTTCATTTACTGGTAGGTAGGGTAGTATGAATGATGGAAAATAACAGGATAAAGATTAGGAAGGAGTTAAAAAAAATAGGAAAGAATATATTTAACGAAGTAGATTCGGTCTGTCTTGCAAATCCGTCATACAGTGTGATAAGTTTGTATGTAAACACAGTTAATAAAACAATTCGATAGGTTCGCCTATTGACCGCTGGTGATAATCTGTTCAGCAAATGAATTTGCTGAACACCTTATTTACTTTGTTTTACATGAAGTTTTTAGATATCTAAATGATTAAAGAGTATGGTATCATGACGTCTATATCATCTAAAACATGTATTACTGAGAGGTGTCATGGTCCAGGGTAAAAACACGACGGAAAATCTATTTTTGTATTCTTCTTGACAGGATAGTATACAGTGTACACATCTACACTGCGAAAAATGTGTGCATATACGGGAGTATATGGTCCCGTATATGCCTATCTGAAAGGTATCTTTCCTGAGAGTATGATCAAAACCTATGCCTTAAAAATACTTTTTGACCTTAACATTCCAAAACTTTGAATACTGACATAATCTGTGGAAATGTATTTATGCTAAGTATGAATAAACGGATCCATGTGAGAAAAACATGAAAATGTCCAATTAAGGAATACGGGATTACCGTATATGGAAGGTTCCATATACGGGAAAAATGTTCCCGTATACGGCCGTATATTAGGAGTATACGGAATGCGTACACTCCCGTATACGGAACAATTTTCCTTAGTGCTATTACATTTGTTTTCCCTGATTTAGACAATTAAGTCAATTTACATGTTAAAAGAAATTTCAGCACAGTATCTTATTTGCATCGCATTCTACAACTATTTAAGCGTAATTCTTTTGAGATTCCTTAAATTGCCGAGATCGTATAAACGGACAAATATAATTACAAAATCTTTAGGTATAAATCGTGGTAATCAACCAGATCATATTACTAAAATGATGTGTTATTAAGTTTTGTGAATGCAAAAGATTCAAAAATTATTTTAGCTGCATAAATAAATATAATAAATAACGTAATATACACCATTTCGTCGCCTTAATTCCAGAGTGTCATTAGGTATAATCTCTATCACCTCTGTATGATGATGAATTTGTGGCCTTGTAGAATTTAGTTCAACAAGGCTGTAAGTAGTGTAAAGTCTTTGACACTCAAATCTTAAAACGCTGTTTCCCAAAACTATCAAACAGTTAGTTACGACATTGTGGAAATACGGCGACAATTTGTGAGGCCATGTACTATTCAGATTTAATCTAAAGTTTATATAAGCGCTTAATAACGGATCTGTTACATCAATAACTTGTATTCATGCTTGTGGTTTAAATTAGAATCATTTATGAAATGATATGGCACTTCTTTTAGCAACATAAATTGTCTGAACCATATCAGGAGAAAATAGTTTTCGGAAGATGTACTTTTAAGAGGACGTGTTACTACATTATCATTTGTTATCATAACATATACACAGACAGTCTAATACGGATCTCTGTTTAAAATCTGATTATCTGAAACTTGGTTAAAACAAAAGTATGACCCATACAGTAAAAAAATAAATTAGTGTGAGACTTTCTTTTTATATCACTATGTTCATTGTTAAAGTACTCTTACTTGAAATTACAACAATGTGTTGGTCAGTTAGAATTCCTGTTGCTATTTCAAAATTTATGAATATTTTAAACTTATCGCATTGAATTCGACATGACCTTAATTACAGCTGCACAATCTTAAGATGGTGTATATCTACTAAAATAGCACATACTGAACAATGGCTCTACGAAGCAATACAAGACAGCTTTTACTGGTGGAGTGTTTATCCAAATAAAAGTACAGACCTAATACTAACCATTTTGGAGAGATGTCATTAACAGTTATTCTCTTATCTCAACAAATACAGGATACACACGAATCAGTCGGGTATTTGACAATACTACTGGACAATTGGTTCTCAAATGTAGAAATCGAGAAATCTTTTATTTTGATCATGAAATTCTCATTGAAAAAAAGTCTTTTTTGTGAAGGGAAGTCATTGTCTGTTCAAAATAAGTTATGTTAAATACAAAAGAAGAAATAATAGTTATAATTCCTACTTCTTGCTGTTTATTCTTAATGATGTTGAATAATGAAAGTAAGAGAGATCATTTCGGAAATATTCGAGGAGGTAGACATTAAATTTCCTTCAGTAAATTGAAATTATCGTCTTAAATCTGTAAAATGTGAAAACATGAGTAAACAGATGGAGATGACTTTAAAATTGACAAAACAAAGACTGACTGTTTTATGCTCTACGCTTCCTCTCATTGCTATATATCAGTGACTAAATTAGATCAAATTCCTTTCAAACGGTTAAAAATGCAGATGATCTTGAAACAATTAATGACAGGGTATGGTTCTTGCGTTTGATGTATATAATTCCACCACCTTAAATGGTTGGGAACAGCCGGACGGACGATCGGACGGACGAAGAGACCAGGAACAGTGAGTAATTGCTACTGAAACATTTGAACAGACCTGAATTAAAGACAAGTAAACAAATGCTAGTTTACTGCTTACAAAACAGTAAATTTAGCAAGTGGACGAGTTTACCACCGGAAATGACTAGTCTATCTATAACGTCAAGACTTAATAGTATTAAGGAGAAATGTTGTTTTTTTTTTTCAGAATAACATATGAATAGCTGATTAAAAGATAAAAATTCTGTTTATTAAAAATAGGTACAGTTTTATTTACAGTTGTAGAAAGATGTACTTTAAGTTTTCACCGACTTCTCTCTCTTTCAAAATCTTTTACCATTCTGCAGTTCATTAATGCCTTATTTCTTAAATAAAAAAGACTTTTATTCAATCTCATATCAATATGTAACATATTGCTGGAGATGTAATCCTCAAATGGTCAGACTTTCCTCGTAAAACTATTTAATGAATAAGTATAAACTGAGCTAAGGATAGCCTGGCTCCAAGTGTGCTATATACAGTAATAGTACGTCTGGCACAAACACAAATAATGCTACAGAGGTGATCCGATATTCTAACACTTATTGTTCGAATATATAGATAACATAAGCAGTTCATTAGACTTAACGTAGACTATGTAATTCTTTGTTATAGGTGTTCGATTGAAAAAGAAAATGGAACTGTTTCCAACGGCCTACAAGTTTGACCAAATCCTTCACGTTCTTTAGTCTATCATTACTGCCATTACTTGATTTTTGGCTGTCCTATTGTTTAGCAACATGGCAGATAATCCAGGCTAAATTAAGCCGGCAGCTAGTTCACTTATATCTTCTTCAATTTCGTGTACCTGTACTTCATACAGAAATATATCACACGTCTATATGCTGGTTCGAACCCGCAACTCACGGATTGAGCGATCTATACTTTATCCCTCTAAATCACAGCTTTAACCCTTAGCCTGCTGGCGGCAAGGGATCATGCGTTTGCGAACAGTACAGACCAAGATCTATCTGCACACCCGTGGAGCCTGATCATGGTCTGCACTGTTCGCTATTCAGTCAGTAAATTTTCAGTAAACAACCCTTCGAATAATAAATGGTATTGCCCAAATTGAATGATGGACCAGTTTATTATAGAAATTTAGCAGGGTAAGGGTTAAATAAATTTGTAAACTATGCACATAAGTTTTATGTAATTTATATACTTTTAGTCATACGTTAATGTATTACTACTGTGCCATGAAGAATGCACCATGGTCTGGTTTAGTTTCGTGACAATGTCACAATGCACTTGGCAGGTTTTTGTGATATTCGTTCTCCTCCTATTTTTATCTTACCGGATGTTTAAATTGCACTTATCAGAAAACACTCATATTATATGACGGTTTCTTAACTAGGTCAAGGCCTAAGCGTTGTTGATATATAATATCGATTGAAATATAAATGTCTTTTCTATGTAAAACTGTAAAGCATATATGGTATAAAACTATTACGTGAACTCACTGTTAGCGTGTTTCTGATAAAAACAAAAGGAGATTTATCAACCTCGAGATAGTGCTATATCAACAAAAAGCACACACAGCAACAGTTGTTTTCTTATTAACACTTATCACGCTGGACACAACTGATTCTGCCTTTGCGATCAGTGCAGATCATGATCAGCCCGCACATCCGTGCAATCTGATCCTGATCTGCACTGTTCGCCATTCACTTAGTACCTTTTTTTTTTTTTTTTTTTTTTGGTAAGCACCCCTTTTAACATGGTTAATGGTACTGTCTAAACTGAAATATGGACAAGTTCATTATAGAAATTTAGCAGGGTAATGGTTCATTCCAACAACTCAAATGCTGCTTGAGAAAAGATTAATCAAATCCAAGTATTTACAGCGGCTGGTCACTTTCTGGTGTTTTAGTCAAAGACGCCGATGAAACAATAATAAATGGAAATGATGACCTTGTCCTACACATGATCAATTTACTTGCCTATCACTTTAATGTTATAACGAAGAGGTTATTTCAATCATATTAAAATCACGTTATCAATTTATTATGGGCATACTTAATATGCGAGTATTTGTCGAATTCTCTGCATAATGTTAATAACGCCATTTTCGTATATCACATATCTAGTAGTTAATTAAGTGTAACGATGTTTACCGCTTTAACGTCGCACCGACACAATTATAGGTCATATGACTTCTTTCCAGCTTTGGTGGTGTAGGAAGACCCCAGGTGCCCCTCGCTGCATTATTTCGTCAAGGCACGGGCGGGCACCTAGGTAAAACAACCGCCCTACCGTAAGCCAGCGTTGCATACTTTTTTTAAACTATTCTCACTGTCAGCAATGCTTCTGCAGTGACACAATGTTAATACTTGCGGTTAAGGATTCTCCGTTCAATGCCGTACTGAATTTTTCAGGGCGAGTTGAAGCATATTGGTCGGACCATATTGTTACCATATTGGTGATACATATAAAACATAATATACTGCAGAAGCGCATTTCTGTTGATTTAAACATAACAAAAGAATATATGTTTTAAGAATATGAATTATAGAACACCATAACAAATTAGATTTCAATGTACTGAAAAAGTTTTGTTTGAGTCAAAGACCACACATTCCGCTGCCTATTTCTAACGAATAAAAATTCAACCCGGAACTACGCTATTGTTATAATTAATACCTTGTGAGCGAAAGCAAAATAACTTGACACACACTTACACGGTTACTTGGAGACGTGTCATGTGTTTTAAAATATTTAACCATAATGCACATTTATACTTATACTGCACGTTTGAACAACTAAAACCGAATGTACCAAGACACCGATTTTGATTCAACATTCAATTTTTCCTTCGTATAATCCATAATAACCTCTTATTGTGGCATAAAAGATGCAATCTAATCCATGGCATGTTTTGCTGTATCACCCCAAATGCAAATTAATAAATGCATCTAATCGCGTGTAACTTGTGTGATTATTTGTTTTTAGGAATCATAGCAATGATTTTGGGAAATATCAATTGGTATGTTTTTACTTAATTTCTCTCAGAATTCATGTAAATCTTGAAAACTTGTCGTAAATAAGTGTTCGTACTCAAAGTAACTCGAATGGAAAATTATTCTTGATACTGCGTTCCTGTTAACCTAGTTTTTAAGTAATATGCATGTTTGTGATAAGGAGAATGAGAATAAAAATCGATTAAAAACCCGAAATACATGCTTTTGGTAGTGTTGTTGATTTGTTGGGCCCGGTTATGGATATATAAAACATGTTCACCGTTTCCAAGAACAACAAAATGGGAATTAAAAATTGTACCGGAATCGTAAAGTCATCCTATTTGAAAACAATACATTTAGTTTTAATGTCATGTTTCTGTTACACAAATAAACGTGTATTATCCCTACATTATTCAATCCCCATACTTGAAAATTTCACATGAAATCGTTTGATATCACTAGCAAAATCAAGTGTAGAAACCCCAAAATCAGACACATGAAATGGGTTAGACGGACCTACATCAGTTGTCTGTCTATTTGGTTTTATTTGACCTCTCAGATGAGACCGACACCGAATCCATACAGCTGAAAGTTGCAGTGTCTCATTCATGCCGAGTTCCATATAAAGGAAATAAACTATGTGGAACGCACAAGAAACATGGACTTCAGTATATCGCGTCATCAAAACTTGAACACAATTAACCTGTTTATATTAAGATTAAAGTGATATATAGAAGACACAAAATACCGACTTTAGTCTCGCACCTATGCGCTTGATCGCTTAAAGTTCAGCTCTATTTATGGTATCATTGTGCCAGCATATCTAAAACTCTTATATTGGAACAAAGACTAAAACGTTTAGAAAAACGATAATAATCAATTGGCTAAGTAAGTATGCTTTTAACCCTATCTTAAAAGGTAATGTTTACTGCGTGATGGCTGACTAGCTATTAAATTCTTAATGTGCTCTGCAGTTCACTAAGAACTATTGGAAAAACTCAAAAACAATGGAAATATGGATATTTATGCCCGTATAAAATTTAAAGGTTGGTACCTAGAAGGCTAGTTGATGGCCAAAAAAAAAGTTTAGGGGGTCATACATCCATCTCTATCAATGAAAATTATCTCGACAAAAATCAACAGCAGCTATTATACAGGCGGCCTTGACTTTAGCAAGACATAAGAAAAGTAGAAGGGGCATGATTCTGTGACAGGCGGAAAGATAAAATGACGATTAAACCAAGTGGGAAGACATAAAGATACATGTCTGTTCAGACTATTGAAATTGTCTGATTTTGTGAAACAGCAATTATTATAAAAAGAAAGAAACATAAGTTTATATGTTTTACATAAAAGGGAGACAAAAACACTGCTTTCTTAAAGACAACAGATCGCTGGTCTGCTAAAATGGCTAAAGAAAATGTCTAGATTTCTGACTTTATGCACTGCTGATATGTTCTCTTGACCATGTCGAGCAACGATTTTGCAAAAGTTTTATTATTTAGACCACTGACAAAACGTTTTTACTACATACTGCAAAGAGACGGTGATACGATATAAGATATGTTGACAAACTGAAACTGTTTCATTTCATTTTTTTTTTTGACAAGATATCGTTCGCTAAGTCAAGCCTTTACGCGGATAGACAAGTACATATCTAAGAGAAATGACAGGTTTGGCAGGAAGTCCGGAGGCATATATGAATGTTATATAATTAAAGTGACTCGCTCTCATCGTTTCTGTTTACAAATACATTAAAATTTAGACTGGCTCTTTAAAGTTTTGGTATATGGACCTACGAATTTTCCAGTATATACTTGTAACGTACTGATACACTATTTCTTAAGGAGTAGGAAAAGAATCTGATATGCTCAACTGGTGTACCAGAAAAACAAACCATACTACCATAAAAAGACACGTTGAAAAACAAACATTCTCCTAAATCCACAACTTTATAGAAGTCCTGGATATGTTTAAAATATTCACAAATATACATAAACAATTTAACAAAGTAAACCTTAAAGACAACGAAGACCAAACGAAAAAAAAAATGCAAAAATACCACTCGAAAGTTTAACCTTTACCGTGCTAAATTTCTAAAATGGACTGCTCCATCATTCAATTTGAGCAATACCATGGGTGTTCACTAAAAAATTACTGGCTGAACAGCGAACAGTGCAACAGCGATGTGTATGCTGATTTCGGTCTGCAATGGTCGCAAATGCAGGCTAAATGTTAAACCGGTTAATGGTGCGCATCTAATCTTATTCTTAACCCCCACGATGTTCAAAAGTCACATGACAGTGTAGATAAAAGTTAAAGACAGGCATTGGTAACAGAAGGCGTGGTACCAACAGAATACATGCTGTAACCGGCTTTAACTTTTTTTGTTACTCCTTATTGACAGATATTATTCTATATCAAGCTCTTTGAAAATGCATTTCTTGAACATATTTAACAATATGAAATGGCGATTTCTTTCATTTTATTTCAGTGCATTCGATACATGTATACAGTATACATGAAGTTTTGGTCTTGTTATATTGTAATAGGTACTTTGTGTTGATTTTTTCTCCTGATGTTTTGGTCTTGTTATATTGTAATAAGTACTTTGTGTTGATTTATTCAGCTCTTTGAAAATAATTCTTGAACATTTAAATATGTAATCGTTTGTTGATTTTTTTCTCTCTCAGATGATATTTTGGTCTTGTTATATTGTAATAAGTACTTTGTGTTGATTTTTTTCTCCTGATGTTACGGTCTTGTTAAATTGTAATAAGTACTTTGTGTTGATTTTTTCTCTTGATGTTACGGTCTTGTTATATTGTAATAGGTACTTTGTGTTGATTTTTTCTCCTGATGTTACGGTCTTGTTATATTGTAATAGGTACTTTGTGTTGATTTTTTCTCCTGATGTTTTGGTCTTGTTATATTGTAATAAGTACTTTGTGTTGATTTTTTTTCTGATGTTACGGTCTTGTTATATTGCAATAGTACTTTGTGTTGATTTTTTCTCCTGATGTTACGGTCTTGTTATATTGTAATAAGTACTTTGTGTTGATTTTTTCTCCTGATGTTTTGGTCTTGTTATATTGCAATAAGTACTTTGTGTTGATTTTTTCTCCTGATGTTACGGTCTTGTTATATTGCAATAAGTACTTTGTGTTGATTTTTTCTCCTGATGTTTTGGTCTTGTTATATTGCAATAAGTACTTTGTGTTGATTTTTTCTCCTGATGTTTTTGTTACTTGTATATTTGATTAATAAGTACTTTGTGTTGATTTTTTCTCCTGATGTTTTGGTCTTGTTATATTGCAATAGGTACTTTGTTTTTTTTTTCTCCTGATGTTATGGTCTTGTTATATTGCAATAAGTACTTTGTGTTGATTTTTTCTCCTG
Source organism: Mercenaria mercenaria (assembly GCF_021730395.1). Taxonomy (NCBI): domain Eukaryota; kingdom Metazoa; phylum Mollusca; class Bivalvia; order Venerida; family Veneridae; genus Mercenaria; species Mercenaria mercenaria. The sequence goes on from NC_069368.1 coordinate 44,623,674, forward strand.
ATGTTTTGGTCTTGTTATATTGCAATAAGTACTTTGAGTTGATTTTTTCTCCTGATGTTTTGGTCTTGTTATATTGCAATAAGTACTTTGTGTTGATTTTTTCTCCTGATGTTACGGTCTTGTTATATTGCAATAAGTACTTTGTTATATTGCAATAAGTACTTTGTGTTGATTTTTTCTCCTGATGTTTTGGTCTTGTTATATTTTAATAAGTACTTTGTGTTGATTTTTTCTCCTGATGTTTTGGTCTTGTTATATGTTAAATTGTAATAAGTACTTTGTGTTGATTTTTCCCTGATGTTATGGTCTTGTTTTATGTTATATTGTAATAAGTACTTTGTGTTGATTTTTTCTCCTGATGTTTTGGTCTTGTTATATTGTAATAAGTACTTTGTGTTGATTTTTTCTCCTGATGTTACGGTCTTGTTATATTGTAATAAGTACTTTGTGTTGATTTTTTCTCCTGATGTTATGGTCTTGTTAAATTGTAATAAGTACTTTGTGTTGATTTTTTCTCCTGATGTTTTGGTCTTGTTATATTGTAATAGGTACTTTGTGTTGATTTTTTCTCCTGATGTTATGGTCTTGTTATATTGTAATAAGTACTTTGTGTTGATTTTTTCTCCTGATGTTACGGTCTTGTTATATTGCAATAAGTACTTTGTTATATTGCAATAAGTACTTTGTGTTGATTTTTTCTGTTTCTCCTGTGTTTATTGATAGTACTTTTATATTGTAATAAGTACTTTGTGTTGATTTTTTCTCCTGATGTTAGTCTGTAATTGTGTTATATTGCAATAAGTACTTTGTGTTGATTTTTTCTCCTGATGTTTTGGTCTTGTTATATTGTAATAAGTACTTTGTGTTGATTTTTTCTCCTGATGTTTTGGTCTTGTTATATGTTAAATTGTAATAAGTACTTTGTGTTGATTTTTCCCTGATGTTATGGTCTTGTTATATTGTAATAAGTAGTTTGTGTTGATTTTTTGTTTCAAATGCAATGGATAATTAAAGCTGGTCGCCCTTACAAAAAAAGAAAACGTGGCGATTTTATAGAAAGTGACCACTACTTTTAACTACATCAAGTGTATACATAACACAATATGCTATACATTATTGTTACGAAAATATAAATTATTTAAGAAATGATATATAGCTGAACTATGTGAGGTTATATGCTTGTGGAATAATTTCACGAGGTGCAGTCCGAGTGAATTATACACACGGCGTATAACAAATTCGTGTTGTTCAGATATGTTAAACATGGTTCTGCAATATATTCTTTCGATTCTAATATGTATTTTATGTAAACAAGTAGATAAAACAGGGAAGCACTATTTTTTTCTTATTTCAAGGCGATTGTAAACTGTCAAATAATGTAGGTCGACGTGACGTCAGCGCGTAACAGTGTCTTATCAGTGTTAAAATACGGGAAGTAACAAGTCACGAGGAATAAATTAAAAGTGCGTAGACTTTTAGCGAGTTATTCTACGCGCAGAGTGTGTGAGAATAAAGTCATCAACGGTCGGTTCTGAAACGTCTTTTAAAAATGGTAGAACTCTGTGTTGTGCCTAACAATATGTCGACGTGACGTCAAATATCCATGTTGTTTTAACGAATATGTGCGTGGATTTTCCATCTTAGAATATGTTTTCAACATATGCGGCGCCGTGGGAGCAATAAAGCCATTACATAATATTGGTATTATATAAGTGTAATAAAACTTCGACGTTGACGTCATTTAAAGTACAGGAGACGTTGGTAAACTGATATGGTTTATAATAGGTACAGAAAGAAGAAACATGGAAAACTGACATGTGATTAAAAAAAATATTACATCTGTGCCTTTCCGCATTTAATTTATTAACTTCGTTGATTAAAATTTATATAATACTCGGCAGATCCTCGCATTTTATCATTTTATTCAGCTCATTTAATAAATTCTATTTGAAAAGACATTCTATATATAGGTTTGATGTCATAAAATGATTCATTAACTTATTATGATGATGCCTTTGTGCTTTGTGAAATTCTGTTTGACCTAGTTTATTGAGTTATTACCTTCTTCACTGCACTTGACAATGCACAATCTTTTATGACATCCGTTTCGTATGTAAATAAGCCTTATAATTTTTGCTTTAGCCTAAATAGATTATTTACACAAATTTAAGTTATTAATCTTCTTGATGTGGGTCTTATTTTACAAATTTGTAAAGCTTGATATAAAAGGAGGTATTTTAAGCACATATGTCCCGTACTCAATGATGGCCTGTCGGACGTATGATTTTGTTGTTTTCACTCTCAATTATGCTCGAGCCTTTATTTTTGTTGCGAGTAACGTCACACCAACAAACTTTTAGGTCATTTGGCGGCTTTCCAGCTTTATATGGTACAGGAAGACCTCGGGTGCCCCTAAAGACATTACTTGAGGCAGAAGCCGGCACCTGGGTAGAAACATCGATCATCTATAACCCAGAAGGATGTCTTCATCATATGAAACACTTCTACACCCAAAACGATGTTTCAAACCCAAAGCGATGAGAGGAAAGTGAAGTCTGCGCTCTTACCCACTTGGCCATAGAGGTCCCTGCTGAAAACTTGAACGTTGATCTAATGATTGGGGTCATCTGTTGACAACAGACAATAAAGCTGGAAACTTGATAGGCCTAACTATTTTCCAGCCACTAAATCATTTAATTTTTGACCCAAGACTTCGACCGACTGACCCCTGAAACATTAATTGTCAGCAACAAACCACAGGTAGTCATCCTATCAAGTTGGTCAGCCGCCAGAAAGTCAAGTCTTATCCACTTGTGACCTTGTCCTTCTGACCTCAAAATTGATAGGGCCTATCCACTTACCACAAGCAGACATCCTATGAAATCTGATAACTGTAGTCCGTAGCCTTTTCTAAAGACTTTGATCAGAAACTGTTTTCAGTCTAAAGGTCAGAGATAACTTGACTTTTTACCTACAAGACGTGTACTAAGGACAAGCAATATGTCTACAAACTTTGAATACAGCAAGCTCAAACCGTCTCCAGTTACGTAGCAGACACCGTCATCAGTTTCGAGGTCGGTGCGATCTTCACCTTTGACTAACCGATCCCAAACACAATAGTGGTCATCTTCTGACCACAGGCAATCGTCCTATGAAGTTTAACTAAAGGCCGTCCGACCTACATGAGCAAGAAAATTTTAACCTCGGGGCCCTCCGTACCCGAGTGGTTAATGTCGCTGACTTCAAATCACTTGCCCCTCACCGTTGTAGGTTCGAGCATTACTCAAGGCGTTTAGTTCTTCACGTATGGAAGTCATCCAGATGGCTTACGGAAGGTCGGTAGTTCTACCCATGTGCCCACTCGTGATGCTATAATACACGGAGGGTTACATGTGGTCTTCCCCTACCAGGAAAGCTAGAATGACCTATAATCGTGTCCGTGCGATACTAAACCCAGCAAAAAAAGTAATATGTAATTTTTCCTATACTTCTTCGTACAGACAGAATGTTTTGGGCATAAATTAGAACATCTTCATATTACCATCGGACATATTTCGTACAAATTTCTTAATATAAGTTTAATTTATATCAACGGATATATACTATGGTAATCAGGCATTCTAGACTTTTTTTCGTGCTTACTTTAAGTTCGCCAAGTTCTTATGACATAAATAGAATTCATACATCCTTTCATTAAAATATTTACAGCTATTCCATTAAGAAAATATTTTATACTTTTTCACAATATTTGAAAGGTCTTTTTAAGTTAGCTGGAAATACAGCTATCACGTTTCCCTCGTGTCCTTTGCAATTACGGTATAAGTACAGTGATCCAGCCAATCATATTTAGTAAAAATATTTAATGAGATATTGTATTTACAGACTATGGTATAACTTGGAATATTTATTGGCATAACTTGGTATATTTATTGGCACAACTTGGTATTTTTATTGGCATAACTTTGTATATTTATTGGCATAACTTGGTATATTTAGCTTGGTGTTTTATTGGTATGATTTGGTACATTTATTGCCATAATTTGACATATTTATTAGCATGACTTGGTATATTTTTGGAGTAACTTGATATTTTATTGGCATAATTTGGTATATTTATTGGAATGTTTTGGTATATTTATTCAATAGCATTTTTGACATGGACTATGTCTGTACTTTATGAACACAAACACACAAATATACACATTATGCCAGACATTAACGCACATACACTTTTACATTTGTTGTAAATGAACGAAATGATAACCTAAATTCATATTTTCAATTCTAGTAAAACATTCGATATCGGTGTCAATATCATGGAAGCATGACGAAAAGGACAAACAAACCAATTTCATCGAGCACTTATCTCATGTGTAGTGTGCGTTTTATTCGACCTGGCGGGACGGAGTTCATCTCTGACTTATGTAAATAATGGTAATCTCAGAAACTAGCAAAATAGGTAGAACGATATAATTGTTTAATTCAGTAATCTTTCGGTAACCAACGACTAAAATTCAACCCTACATTGGATACAATATATGGTAGATAGCCACTGAATAAGAAATCAGGTTGCCGAATATACTACATAACCTGCACAATAACGCAGTGGACCGTCGCGAAACCCCACCCCGCCAGGTCGATTAAAATGCACAATATTATCAGAATGATTTGCATGAAGTTCATGTGGGAGAAAAAGTAAGTCACTGGGTTGTGGCGGGCTTTTAAGACGTGTTTCTGACAATGTTTTACAACCATCGTGATGGACAGGTATATTCCACACGACAATTTCCGTTTTGTTATTGGGAGAAAGCCAAAGTTTAACTATAAAAATGCATTAAAACTGCAATTTAGAACATTTGATTTGTGTGTATACCAAGCAAGTTGCGTGTAGTTAATGAGGATGATGAACGAGTGTCACTGAAAGTGACAATAATCAGTATGGTAATTTATCTGATATACATTCAGTATGTATTGTATATGGAAAGAAAAACAACCTTTGTTTTCAAATAAAAACATTGTTACAATCATATCAAAGGGGACCCGTTCCGAGAGATTGCACGTACAACCTGACGTCATTCCCTAAAATATAAAACAAAATGGCGTCGTTTAAAACGGCAATCAAAACTTCTGAAAGAACAATTAATTACAGTCATAACTCATTATTCTGACGGTAAAGATCAAAATTATACAAAGAAGACCATGTAATTTCTCACAGGAGTTAGAAAAATTTTAATTATGGTAGGCGAATTTCAATTTAACGTGGGCAAGTCTTTCTGGCTATTCTATCTCTTTAGTAAAAGATTAACCCTTAGCCTACTGGACGCAAGCGATTCTGCCTTTGCGACCAGTGCAGACCAATATCAGCCTGCGTATCTGTGCAGTCTGATTATGGTCTACACTGTTCGCCATTCAGTCAGTATTATTTTGGTAAGAACCCATTTTAACAGTTAATGGTACTGTCCAATTTGAAAGAGGGACACGTTCATTATAGAAATTTAGCAGGGTAAAAGATTACTCATATGCGTGAAGGAAACCTCATTTTTGTTGAAAGGTTATGTAAAAATGGGACTTCTGGCAAATTATCAAGGAAACGCTAGCTCACTTCATGGATTTACCAGAAATCCCAGCGTGGTTTATAAATGTATAAATAAACAAGAAATAGCATTCAATCTTTAACTGATGTACATTGATACTCATATCACACATTTCAACAAAAACAAAATACATGTACCATCTGAGTTTGAGAAAATATTTAACTTTCAATAAATGAATAACAGAAATTACCATATACGAGATCATCGTTTTTTTTTTGTTGTTGTTGTTGTTGTTGTTTTGTCGTTTATAGTGATAATATAATCTGAGCTTGAGAAAATATTTTAACTTTTAATAAATGAATAACAGAAATTACCATATATGAGATCATCGGGGTCTTTTTCAACAATTTTTCAGTCATATAAACGACGGTGTCTACTTGCAACTTGGACAGAAATGTCTCTTGATAAACTGGTCTGAGGTGTGAAACTCTTGATAAGCGATAAAGGGCCATCATTGCCCTCTTGTTATTTTGCGCCTCAGCAAGTCGGAAATCAGACCACTGGGTCAGAATACAAATAAATTGGAGGCAAAAGTGTAACATGATGTCATATCATATCTAATACAAATACAAAATAATACAGAACACAATTATGTGTACCTTTTTCACATTAGGCGATTGATTTTCTAAAACAATCCTGACAAGTGGGAACATAATGCAAAATTATTTTTTGAAAAAAGTAGTTTGAAGATATTTTCGTTTTTAGTTTTCTTTTACGAATCGGAATAATTTAATCACTCTCAGTGAATAATTCTAAAACTGTACCTCAAATGTCTGACTCTTTAAGTTTTCATTATGTACATGTAGAGAATGGATGGATGTACGACAAAAAGTGACTTATCAAGAGAACTTTGTGTTGTGGTGAGCTAAAAATCGGGTCAACTGTTTGTGACAAATGGGTATTAAAAGTTTCCACTATATAGGAAAAGTTATCAAGTCCTCCAGCCGCCACCAGTTCTGGTGAATCTAATTAATGTAAACAACGTTCGTAGTGGGTCACATAACAACGGTCTCTTGTGTTCATGTTTTCCCGAATCTAATTTATATCAAACAATCTTCGCAGAGGGTCAGACTCATCTATGGAACATTTGGGTGAAATTATTTCAAATCTCGTGCGACCAGTGTTTTACAAGAAGATTTTTAGATGCCATTGACACATGAGATCTGCATGGACCAGACTTCTTTAAACAAATTCCATTCCAGATATCATGAACTTCCATCAAGTGTGTTTAGAATGTTGGCGGGCGTACGGACGGGCGGACGACGGACGGCAGAAGTTCACAATAGCTCACCTTTCGGTGAGTCAATAATTACTTCAACTGCCGATTACAGGTAAAACTATGAAAAAATCACGGGAGGAAATAGAACCTCTCTGTTACTTTTTTAATCAAGAAATTAAAGTAAAGGTTCAGATAAACATTGACTTGGACGTCTGAGATCTTATTTTTACTTTAGCTGCTGATAATACATATGAATATTGATTGGAATTACAGATATAGACCCCTATTTATAATGACAACACAAATCATACACATAAATCATATCACATTATAAAACAATGGAAAAGAAGGTTTGAAAAATAAGCAAGTTTGTAACCATTGCACATATTTAACTTGACATTGTTATTTTCGTCCTCTCGTCTGTCAAAAATGTAAATGTTATCCATTTCCGTTTGAATAACAATACCTACTGGTTTTATTGGCAAAAAAATATTCGCTTCAGACGTAGTTACCTATGGCAAGCACCAGCCTCTCAATTACAGACATTGCTCTCGCTCTCTACTATGAAAATAATTTTCTAATTGCAAATGAAAACGACACTAATAATTTTAGTGTATTTTTTTTTGTACAATTACACGTTCCAAGTGTATGTTTTTTATTCAGTTATTCTCTACAACTTTGCATCCATCTTGAGCAGTTTCATGTTTAAAAGGGAATAATATAACCAATTTATAAACTTTACAGCCCATATCAATATAAAACGGAAATACAAACTGAAATCGCCTTTTCACCTTATTACTTCATTTTTGACATTAAGCCATTCTACTAGATTACAATTTCTTGAATATTTTTGTCCAAAAATAATCACACCATGTTATACATATGTTTATGTATTCTAGCAATACGAATTTTTGTGTTTCCACAATTACACTTTGATATGGTAAACTATAGAATACATGTACATACAACTAGATTCTACAAGTGAAATAAACCCATTTTTCAAATGTTTCTTTTCTGAAATCATTGCCACATGAGATCTGCATGGAACAGAATTTTTTCCATTTCAGGTATCATGAACTTCCACCAAGTGACTTTAGAGGCAATGCCCTTCACACACACCGTGTATATAATCGAAACTTATAATGCCCCCTTTAACATTCTTGCCAATATTTTTACTAGACTTGAAGTACATTATGAAATTTCTAGGAAAATGTGTTGTTCAAAAGACAAAATTGAGTAAAGTTATGTTGATATCACTATATATATATATATATAATATGACCTTAACCCAATATTCATAAAGTCACAAAATACACAAAAATATCTAGAATACTGGAAACGAACGATTTTTGTTATTAGACAAATAAGGAAATTAATATCTAAAAAAGCAAAATAACTTCTATCGCATGTAATGGCTTAAACACATTTGTATTTGATATCTGACCATTTATTACTGAAAATTTAAATTTTACCTCTATATTTTCTTTGCTTGTTTGAATAAGAACGGTTCATGTATTTTTTTGCGAGTTTTTAAGAATGGGTAGAGGTCGTTATATGAATGAAAAGATTTCTTTGCACTGTTAGATATTGTACAATTGTTCATATTATCTCATCTCATTGACAATTTTGTCTAATGGCTGAGATATTTTATAAATGTAACATTATCAGTATGAACGACCTTGCAAAAACAATCCTGGGAGTGCAAGAATATATAAATATTATATTATGTCTGAAGATATTTGCACTTTTCCCATGATTGACGTGTTTGGAAGTTACTTGATTGGGTATGGAAACCTAAATATGTTAACAAGAGCGGACGGAGTGGTCCAGCGGTAACACTATCTGACTACGAAACCAGGGGTCGTGAGTTCGAGTCCCCGCTCCTTCAAATGAAAATAATTACATGTGATAAGTGTATTGGTGCTTTACACCTGGCACGCTAAAGAACCAGAGAAACTGGAATTGGAGCGTATTCTGTATCTTGCACTCTTACATTACTAACAGGCTTCTGGAGGGGTCGCCCAACGACTATAGATAAACTTACATACAAACTAACAAACTAGTTTTAACAATTATTCGTGCTTGTAAACGTCTACTTTATGCTGAGGGTAGACCTTGAAAAAAATCTGATTTACTTGAAACATACTGAAAAACTAAAACAATTTTAATCTGAAATATTACAAATCATCTACAGCCCCATCTCGCATCCTAATAAAAATAAGTCATTATCATAATCTCAGTGTTAAAATCCTCCAGAATTCATGATTTAATGTTCATAATTTCACAACCCTACAGAAATGTTACAACGCTTAACACGACTGATTCAGTGAAAAATGCTCCCAACTTGGAATTTTAACCTTTAGTTTATCACCGTTATTTCTTTCTTAAACTTCACCAGAATGAAGAATATTAAACATTTCCAAAGGAGACCACTGTACTTCCGCCTGCAGGATGGGATTCCCCTTCGCCTAGTCTCCTCTACCCTGGTCATAAGTTACGAAAACGCACCTACACCCATTATAAGCATATATAATGTCCCCACAACCTTCTAATCGACTGTGAGCATACATCTTGAAAGCCTAAATTACGAACCTCAGATCATTTAAGAAAAAAAAATGTTCTCGCAAAAGAGGCATCAGCAGAATTTATGTTAAACTAATGCCCATGCCAGGGAGACCAGAGATCAGCAGCTGTTTGATGATATACATTTCTTGGTAACATACTAACGCAAAAAGGAAACTGTGTACTTGGGCAACTCATGTAAAATTCTACAAAATCAGGTGACAAAATTTAGCACATGTATTTACCTACACGATGCCGTGTGTTACGTTATAATAAAATATAAGACATTTTATTATTGTACCTTTATTGTCTTAGGTGCCAAAACTCAAACTCGCAACTTTAGAATTGTCAATTGTCTGTGTTATTTTCTGGATTAGTTTACTGTACATACGTTTGCATTTCTATAACTTGTTCGATATCGACCACACCTATGAATCAAAGCAACGATTCTTGACCGCACAGACTGGACGTAACGTCCAATGACGTTATTTGGAATGGCCTACCATGTTTGGATAAAGTCAGGATGTCGTTAATAACATGATTTTTCTCCGAGAAGAAGGTAATTTTGTGTAAGCCAAGCAGTATGCGGCCATATATTATCCTGCATCAGAACACCGATATGCTGATGCAGATGTGGAACTCCCACCGGACGGAGAATGGCGACAATATAACGATTGATTGTAAGGAATAATGGCCATGCCTGTTTTTTTATCCCTTATTATCCTAAACCATAACACTGCCCCAAGAAATATATATCCCGCCCCATCAAGCAACAGCAAGCGGCAAAAAACGCTTACCCTACCATCAGAAATACTAAGACTAAATAGGGACTCACCGCTAAACAACAATCATGCCCTTTGGGCACGAATACAGTGTAAACGACGTTTGAGTCTACACTCGCACGATTATAAACAATCTGACCTACTTAAGACCGCTTGTCCTGTACTGGGTTCGAGTCCGTGAACGGTTTGTTCATATATGTCGTATTGACCTTGGTTTAGCCCTGTTATGTAGATGCGTTAATGTCATGACGTTCAGTCATTACCTTTGACCTGCATTGATAAAAGCTATCTCTGACGTCAAACGCTAATTGTGTTACAATGACATTTAATCTGTTTTACAACGTTGCTCGACGCAAGATACACTGAAGGAACTTGACCTCTGTCGTTTACGCGATGTCGCGGCAGCTTGCAAACGAGTCGAATTCAACGTGAAATGTATTTTTTGTTTGTTTTGTTTTGTTTGCATAAATTAATGTGTTTTGCATATAAGCTTATTTATAGTCACCACCGATAACACATATGGGCGTCTTCTCTAGAAGACTGTTAGTAATGTTAAGGTTAGTGGGAGGAAAGTGCAAGATACGGAGGGCGCTCCAATTCCAGAAGCTTCCCTACTTTTTTAGCGTGTCAGGTGTAAAGCGCCCATACATGGGACTCTTATCCCAATATTAGCAATTTTTATTTTGAGGAGCGGGTGCTCTAATTCACGACCCCTGGTTTCTTAGTCAGACAGTGCTACCACTGGACAACTGCGTCCGTTTAATTTGCATAAAGGCTCAGTAAACCGGTAACGTGTAAAACATGCCGCACGATTTCACATGCAAAATAGTTGTGGGACATTATTCGAAAAGATGAAAGACAAATTAGTGCAGCATGTACGCAAGTATGTCTGTAGTTTCACTCAAGTTATTTTAAGAAGTGAAAAAGATATAGCATAGTGTGTTTTTGAGTCAGTATGCAAGACTTAAAAATTGAATAGATTGACACAAGCCGCTAAATTGAAAATACTTGATACAATATACTAAAAATTAATATTTCGCCTCTAGAAGACCTCTATTTCACCACACTTCCAATGTTTGATTTTACTTATCTTAGCGATAACAGTGCTTGTACTTTGCATTAGGTCTAGCTAATGTATGCAATTTAATAATGTTTGTTTTATGAATTATTCATGGAAAAACAAGCGAACTTAAAACAAATTCTTTTGCTTGAATTCACGCCATACAGCGCAGCCATTAGCATACCAAAATATTACGTCCAAAGGCCCAAACTAGGAATAATTTTTCACAAACACAATTTATTATATTAATAATTTCAATCTCCAAATAAACGTCTTAAATATGACAGAGCTGTTCTACAATTGAAAATTGTTCTGGGGAGCATGCACACGAACCCCCTTACATTGTCCCTGCACATCCATTTATGGTTGACCGAGCACCTATCAGTTCATTTATGTTACATACTATATTTATATGTATATACGCATCAATAACAGACTGTTACAAAATTAAAAGCTATAATTCTTCTTATTTGATAAAAGAAAAAGAAAGAGTTTGAAATAACTGTTTCATTAACATTAGCAGAATATTCAATACATAATTAAAAGAAAACAAATATATTTTTTCGAGTTCTGAAAAAGAGAAATATTCTGGCTTTCATACAAAGCAAAAAAAACTATTCTGGATCCTAGCAAAATCCAAGACACCCTAAGAAATTCAAATGGTCTGCCCTTCAAAACCACTCTGATATTGACCGAATATTGCATATATTCCCCACAGCATGAAATATAATATATAACATGCAAAGAAGTTTAGTCGTTACGTACATGTTTTATCGCAAGTAAAAGGTTAAACCGTTTTAACATGTTTTTTATGCGTGTAAAATTCAGCGGTTCATTGCATCTCATTTTCTATGTCAATATATTCAATGTATATACATGCCTAATTTGCCCTACAATTTTAAAGTTTATAAATATACTAACACTCGTACATGACAAATATGATACAAGATATAAGCAGCTAAAATGCAATAAAAGATGCTGAAACGGTTTACTTTCTGGGCGCTTTCAGGGTTAATTGAATGTTCTTAATCCGCCATCTTGGATTTTTTGCATTTCGGTCGCAACATCGATTGATATAATGGAGAAAATCTGTGAAGTACGACTCAAAAATATATGTTTATGTTAATGACAATATCGGAAACGATAATCTGCTAAACTTACCAAATATGACACAGAAGAATGCGAAAAACAGCACGAGATTTCCTCTTAACTCCACGCACATTTTGAAGAGGAAAAAAACACAACTAGGCTAAGACACCATATTTATTATTAGCCCTCACAGTGCACATAGTTTTCTGTAAACAATAACACCAGCACATAATAAGCACACTTGCAATTTATTACGTAACAATTCCTCCCTCGTTCAAGAATTTATAGACGTAAATGAAGGTCACAAGTTAGCCTGGATCTAACACCTATATACCACTAGAGCTAATATCCATGAGAATCAGAGCATGATACATGCACATTTTCAAACGCAAGCGCAGTGCATAATGTGCAATATTATGCAAATTAAGTTAAAAACAGATATGATAAAGGGAGACAATCCTGCATAGCATTTCATTTCGCTTAACACGAAGTTGCGCCGTTTGAACGGTACGTAAGTTTGTCAGTATACACTTTCAAAGACAATGAAATATTTGTAACCCTCGTGAAAAAGATATTCAAAATTCAATAAGCTTGCATTTTTCTTCCTTTCTTTAAATACAAATATTTACAGAAAAGAAAGAAATTTCTTTGTTCCATGTAGTGTTGTTATGAGAATAGGAAAATTATGAATAATCATTAATAAAAAAAACCATAAGGAGCCGATTTATTGAACTTCCGAGGCTACGATATGGTCAAGGTTTTGAATAAGAGTAGTCAGACTGTTGTTTTTGTTTTTGTTTTTGTTTTTTGTTTTTTGTTTTTTTTTCAGAGTAAATCGAAGCCTTTTATGTTGTACCCCATCCTTCTTTTATCAAACAGCTTTGGTGCACTTTGACATCTCGGAAGTGCGGATTGAAGTTATATGGCTGAAGGCTAACTATTTCGGCGGTAACGAGTCTCTAACGAGTTACCACAAACAACAGCTACCCGAGAGCCAAATATTTCCATCTGCTCCTTCTATTAGTGAGAGATATTTTTCTTGCATACCGTATTCTTCAAGTAATAAAAGCAGTAAAATAAAACGAAAGCTTTTCTTTTTATTGCGGCGTATGAATTTGCGCATTCATTTATAAACTATCCACCGAGAGTCAGCTTACACCCTTGGGTGTAAGACGAGCTTTTCCAGCACCGGCAAAAACACGGGAAATACCTGTCTGACATCCATGAAATAATATCCCCTTTTGAAATACTATGCCAGTGAATTGTATACTTTTACTTTTCTTTTAGCAAAAAAGGAGCAACAAACGGACATATAAGACTGAGGCCTGGAATTCAATGTTATAGCAGAAAATAAGACAAATCTGAATTTTGACCGTAAAATCGTCACGGGTGGTTTCCTGCAGTAGCTGTATATAATCCGCCCGCAGGCTATTTCAAAGTGTGTTAACATATTTAGTTTTAGCATATTTTATTCCCCGTAATGCCTAGTTCACATTTGGCTGGCCTACGATGCCTCTGCGGAGCCCGTAGACTGCTCGTATCCTCCTTTCCGTGCGGAGGCAGCAGGCGGCAGTGCAATTTTCGTACGGATTGCCGGGCTCCGCAGCCTCTACGAATTTGTTTCTGCAAACTAAGAACAGACATACGAATTTGTACATAATACTCCTCTTTATACTCTACGGACTAGGATGCTCAAAAACGTCAAGGACTGTATATTCTCCGCGCAGCCTCTGCATGGAAGTCGTGCGGGCGTCGTACGATTTCCGTGGGAAGCTTGCGGAGACTGCACGTCAACTCCGCTGAAATTGCACGATTTCCGTATAATCTCCGTGTAGCGTCCGTACGGATTTCTCCCGGCCTTCCCCAAGAGCCTGTACAAAAGAATGGCACGATGTTCTTATCTAATGTGGACACCGTAGCCCGTAGCCACCTACGCTGCCCAAAAAACGCTGCGCCCTCGTGAAATTATTACGCCCAACGTATAACCGCCCATCGTGTATAAATAATCATAAAGCACTGTTTTGCTATAAATTATTTCTTAAAAAACGTGACACGAAAAGAAGCATTTAGATTTAAAAAAATATTTACTTGTTATTATCATTAATAATATTAATAATAATTTATTATCATTTTAAGGAAGTCAGTTGTGATAACAAATTGCTGGGTAAACTACCGAGAATAGATCCTATATGTAAAAGTAAGAATAAATCCCGCAATAAAAATGGGGGAATAATCCCATTTTTTAAATAGGAGAAATCTACCGCAGGTGAATTACCCCACGGGAGTTCACCAGTACCCTATATGGGAGGATATTTCCAGTGGGAGATATTCAAAACGCTTATTTTCAAGTTTCATATAGAAACAACACAACATTAAAGACCAAGGAATACTTACTAGCGATAAACAATGAATTTCAGAAATTTTGTCAAAACCCTATGGGGGATTTCTCCCGCAATTCTTAAAGTGGGAGAAAATCCCCGTGGGGCCTCCCACGGTGTAGCAAAAACCCCGCGGGAGAAAAAATACTCCCATGGGAGGACCAACTTTGAAATCGTCGCAAGAATTCATGTTTGAGATATGTAAAAGGATACGCCCAATATTTCTCTAGGAGACTCGAATTATTGTTAGATGTCAACAAATCAAAGATGTCAAAGACAAAAGTTAGGCGTGTTTGCGAAAATTCCGGATTTGCAAACTAAATCCGGAGACTGTTAATATAAGTTCACCTACATTTTTCAATAATTGCTTTCAGATAAAAACAAACATCTATTTATTACATGTTTTTCAGTTATTTATCGATATAGTGGAGTGAAAAATATCTGGCATTGAACAGTAAAAATATCAAATATATTTCTCACTATAGTAAGAAAATAAAAGATGGGTTTTAGTCAAAACATGAAATACATGTAATATAAAAAGGAAATTTGTTTCACATTTAAGTCTAAAATATCATTCACTCATGAACACCATATCTTACATCTGCGATTCGTGAAAACATTGCATCTGCATGGTGTTCACTCGTGAAAGATATGTTTCTATACCAGATGCAAAGTACGAGCACACCTTTCTAAGATATGTAAAACCAAGATGGATTGGTATGTTGTCTGATCTCTCGTGGATTTAAGCTTATTATAGATACTACCTATACCATGTTTTATGAGCGATGCGAGCAGAAAATGTTTTCTAAAATTATGTAAGTTCTGAATTCTAGGCTATAAAAATGAATGCTTGCTGGTTTTTAGTGGAGAAGGGGCGGTTAGGAGGGTGGAGGGGGAGTTATAAGTATGATTATTTACATTTTGTTATAAAGAAGTTTTTTGTCATTATTTACCTGTCATAACAAAATTGCTCGTTTGCAAATTCTAGACATTTATGTGTATTTTTATGACTTTATAAAAATTGAATTATAGTCGTAATACAATGTAAATAAAAATGATGCCATAGCATTAATTGATTTTGTTGACGTTTTCGAATGCTATTCAAAACATATTTTCAAATGTGTGAGAAATAAAAGCACTACACGTTTGAGAGCATTTTTCAATTAGGAATAAAATGTTCATTTTATTCATAGTTAGAAAGCACGGCGGGGAATCACGTGATGTAAACAGTAGGGTGACACGGACAAAATGACGTCTACAAGAGCCGATTTTTCCATAAAAACAAGGTAATCTAGTACTTAATAATTTTTGTTTTTGTCAGCATATATCCTATCATATGCGGCTTTACTTCCGATTTATTTTGATCCCTGTTTTAAGGCTGAAATCCTTCTACTTTCCAAGAACATTCATTGAATTTGACGAAAAGTACCCAAAACAAGAATGATGGACTCCACGTACAGCTGGTATATTATAAATATCACCGTAAAAAGGCGTGCTTTTTAAATAAATTGAACAATGTTTGCTCCCGAAATGATATCCTTCAATTTTCAAGAAAAAATGTCAAGCTACGCGGCGGCTATAATGATTTTTTCTCAAATGATGGCCGTAAAGCCGCATATGATAGGATACATGCTGACAAAAACAAAAATTATTAAGTACTAGATTACCTTGTTTTTATGGAAAAATCGGCTCTTGTAGACGCCATTTTGTCCGTGTCACCCGACTGTTTACATCACGTGATTCCCCGCCGTGGAAAGTGTTCCAGCTTTTTGCGAATAAACAGTCTGGTTCTTTAACGTGCCCGGTGTATCGCACCATTACACGCGGAGCCGACTTTCCTGGAAAGAACCAGTCCTCTTAGTTAGGGGGAGACACTCAAGAGCATCTCAGAAAATTCCAGTGCCTGGACCGGGATTCGAACCCCGGACCTCTGGACTGGCAGTCAAGCGTGTAACCACTAGACTACCGACCCAGTGGTCATTTCATGCATATAAAATTATCACAAAAGATTCGTTCCTCTCCTACGTCCACTTTTTTTAAATTTAACATGAAGCCAGCATTCTTTCAAGTGAAAAATAAGCCAGACTGTTAAAATATGTTACAGCCAAAACGTTTTCAAGCAAATCCATCATGAAAATATCTACAGTCACCATGATACTTTTGCGAAAAGTTTAAATAGGTATTTTCTCAATATTTTGGAGAACAGAACATTTGAGAAGTTTCTGATAGAATTTTTCAAAATATCCAACTGGAGTTTTTTCTCATCATTTCAGGATTTTTCAAAGATCCAGTTAGACTATTTTTCAATACGTTGGCAGGGATATTATATTCACGGGCAGTCATACATAAAACTATAAACCATTATTTTTAAAATAAGGACACAAAACTTGAGACACTGTCTGAGTTTTAGAAAAAAAGAGAAATTATCAGCTCACCTGAATTTTGTTCAGGGTCAGTAGTTAGTATGGATGGATGGTCTGGCGTCCGTCGTCCTGCGTCTTGTTTCAAAGTTTTTACATCTTCTCTCTGAAACTGATGATCAGAATTGCAACAATTATGGTCTGCAGCATCCTGGCATATATGTCCGTATGGATCTCTCTCAATTAGTTCAAATGACTTTACTGCTCAACAGCTAAAACAGAAAAAAATAGAAAAAACATTTTGTTCTCATCAACAACTTGCTGGCTTTTCACCAAACTTGGTCTTTGAACAGCATTCCTGTGTTTTTTCCCCCTAATTTTCGTTTAAATTGGCCCATTTCAGCGGCCGCTAGTGCCGAAAAGAGCCAAAATTGAAAAACTGCAAGCGAACAACTTGATGGATCTTCACCAAACTTTTGTCCGTAACATTATTGCATTATTGCAACGACCTCTCCCAAAATTGTACATGCTTTTGGATGACGTTTTTATTGGCCATCAAAACTGAAAACTAGAGAAAGAAAACATTTAAACAATGTTCTACTGATGATTATAACACTGTGAGATAAGAAACTTTTCAAAGATCGATATGACGAAAGCTTAGGAGCAGCAGGTATTAACAAATTTAAATAATGTGTGTGTGCGTCTTTTTCAACACTTTTTTTTCAGTCATTTAAACGACGGTGTCTATACTTGTAGCAGTGGCCACAATGCCCAACTGGAATATCACGCCATATACACGTGACATGACGTGACATGATCGCCAAGCAAAGAAGCTACAAGTACCATTTTTACGTCTTTGGTATGACGCGGCCAGGGATCGAACCCACGAACTCCCGCACTCGAAGCGATCGATCTGTCATTAGGCTAGGCCTACCGAGGCGGTAATTTAATTAATAACATTTACAACTGTATTGTGTAAAGTAAAAAAAATATCGATTCACAAGGCAACTTTCAATAAAAATTCAGTTGTTATGCAATGATCTAATACACGATAATACACGATACAAAAATACAGTAGAAAACGCTTTCCACACGGCCATGACAAAAATGACAGAAGCTGTCTTAAGCAGAATCATTTTATAAAGATTAGAGTATATGCAAAAGCATTATAAAATACTTTAATGTATAATACAAAAATATAGCAGAAAGAAAACCATTTCATAAGTCCAGACGATAATAAATAAAGAGATATATGCTTGTACACATGTATTTATACATAATTGCTTTAATGCTTTATTTCGAACTGCTGGCAAAAATAAGTTATCCAAGACAAATGTTGGAAAAGAAAAATTTGCACGATGTAAGATAGTACACGTTATATCTCTGTCATTTCTTTCTGGGATGGATAAAGACTGGAGACACCCGTACTTCTAAAGTTTCATCACTTACTTGAATTCATCATGGCATTTCAGAAGCTTCGGTCATACTTTCTCTGCTGGAGTATTATTGACTCCGGTGATAGCTCCAGTTGCCTCAGATATGCCCCAATTTCACTATTCAGCATCGAAATGATCGCAAGCGCTGTCTTTATATATGTGGCCATGACCCTAGCTTATAAGTACACATAAAATGTTACTCCAGCTAGGTTGCTGCAAATGAGATAACATTGCCTAAAGGAATATACTGCAATTTTTAACATAATTTTGACCAACCAAGAAAAAGCAATAGACAAAGAGAACAGAACTTCGCTTTGTGCCGTAAACATCACCACGGTCACAAATCAAGAATAAATTTACCAACTGTAAGTTGTCTGTAAAGTTAAATCAAATTTACATCGCCTACCATTCTCATATTTTAAAATACGATAAAATGCTTGTAAGAAAATTCCAAAAAATATTATAACACTCACCTTTGTTAATATTATTTCTGGCGTCATGCACAAGCTTGCGACAGACCGATTTAGGTATACCAAGATAGCGGCGTAAAACTTGGAAATTAAATGTTATTGTTAATTGCGATTTTCTTGTAATGATGGGATTCGGCCTTCTGTAAAAGTAATTAACCCTATGTTTAGCTGTTGTAGCTCTTGTGTACTCTTAAACGGCCAAGCCCGCCCGCTTAGCTCAGTAGGGAGAGCCTTGGTCTACGGATCGTGGGGTCGCGAGTTCGATCCCCGGGCGGGGCATATGTTCTCCGTGACGATTTGATAAAAGACATTGTGTCTGAAATCATTCGTCCTCCACCTCTGATAATTCATGTGGGGAAGTTGGAAGTTACTTGCGGAGAACAGGTTTGTACTGGTACACAATCCAGGAACACTGGTTAGGTTAACTGCCCGCCGTTACATGACTGAAATACTGTTGAAAAACGGCGTTAAACCCAAAACATACAAACAAAACTTAAACGGTCACGCGCCTCTATTTGAGTTCTTTATAAGAATGTTACATACCAAGTTTGATGAATATCCATCGAGCACTTCATGAGAAGAAGTTGTTTAAAGGTATTTCTATTTCTAGCTCTAGTGATCTCAAAAAGGTGTTAAATACCCCATTTGAACAAATTCCAGAGAGCATATCATAATAATGCAACAGACCAAGTTTGATGAAGATCTCTATGGTGGTTCATGAGAAGAAGCTATTTGAAAGTATCTCTATTATTAGCATTTGCAGCTCCAAAATAGGCAAATTTGTCCCATTTTTATAAATTTGCGAGGGGTCATTATAAGTGTGCTACAGATCAAGTTTGATGAACATCCATCAAGCTGTTCCTGAGATGAGATTGTTTAAAGTTGTTTTTCTTATTTTAGCTCTAGTGGTCCCAAATAGGGGTCAAGTGCGCCAATTTTAAAAAATGGGAGAGGACCTTATAAACGATGCTACAACCACAAGTTTGATGACGATCCATGAAGTCGTCTATTAGCCCAAAAAGTAGCTAAGTGATCCCATTTGAACAAACTTTAAATAGGAGCTAACAGTGATGCTAGAACTGAAGTATGATGAAGATCCATCAAGCGGTTCAAGAGCAGATATTGTTTACAGTTTTTCTATTTCCAGCTCTAGTGGCCCAATAAGTGTCCAAATTGAACGAAATATGAAGGAAGCTTATAATGAGCAGTGCATGAGAGTTATTATAATCTTTCCTGAAAGGGAGTGAGTGCCCCCATTTCAATCAAATTTGATGAGGACTTTATAATGTTACAGACCGAGTTTGATGCTCAAGCAGCGCCTAAAAGTGGACATTTGTCCCACTTTGAACAAAACAATTGAAAGAACCTTATAACTATTGCTACAGACCAAGTTTGATGAGGAAGTATCAAGCGGTTCATGAAAAGTAGTTGTTTAAAGGTATTTTTATATTTAGCTCTAGTACCCCCATGCGAACACATTTGGGAGAAGACCTAATAATGATGCTATTGACCAAGTTCGCTGAAGGTCAATCAAGCGGTTCATGAGAAGGTGATTTTAGCTATTGCTTTAGCAACTTGCTATAGCTCTAAATCAACTACCTAGTCGTTTGAGTTATCCTCATATTTCTATGAGACCGCATCACACAAATATTCTGGACGTGTAAAAAATAGTCCCATAATTATCTTTTTATTATCTTGCAATGGTATTGTGTGAGTGTGTTAGCAACTGAGGACTACTGTTTTAGACAACGAAAACAAGCAGCAACGGATTCTAGAATAATTATTAACTTTATTTTCACATCCGAAATAATCTGAATCACTCCGCTTTAGGGTTAGGGTTAGGGTTAGGGTTAGGGTTTGGGGTTAGTGTTTAGGGTTAGGGTTGAAATTGGCCTCACCCTGGGGCAAACTTAGTTTTACATAGAGTTGTATTGGGAAAATCTTTAAAACATCTTCTTGTCTTGAACCACAATGCATAGAGCTTAGATATTTGGCATGTAGCATTGTCTAGTGGACCTCTACCAACATTGCTCAAATCATGACCGGTCTACGCACAATGAAATGTTGATTCTTCAAATGTATCGGTTAAAACATCACTCAATAAGCACACTGGCTATTAGTCCTTTCAGGGCTTTGATTTTTTTTTTCTGTTCTTAGTTGTAGCAGCCCCTTTAAAGGGGTCAAGTGCCGCCCCCCGCCCCATTGAACAATTTCAGAGAATACCCTAAAATGATGCTATGTACAGACCAAGTTTGATGAAGATACCTCAAGCGATTCATGAGCAGAAGTTGTTTCAAGGTGTTCTATTTTTAGCTTTAGCGGTCCATAAATGGGGTCAAGCAGGACCATTTGAACAAAAAGAGATGATCTTGACAGGATTCTGCAGACCAAGTTTGGTGTGATTCTGACCAGTAGTTTGAGAGGAGAAGGTGTTTATGTTAATATGTGGTCAACGGATGCAAGAGCAAGACCATCGACGAGGGATGCCCGGACCATCCACACTGGACATCAGACGACGGATGAAAGACCATCCGCCAATACTAAAATGTACATTGTTATGAAGAACTCCAAAGATACCTTTATGTGCTAGTAGTAATTGTAAAAGAATGCCAGTGTTTCCCCCTGTTTGGTCTCAGTTATTTTTCTGATTTACACCACAAACTCATGTCTTCATATGAAAACTTCTGAAATTAAACCATCAAACGGAAACATTCTGTATACACTTTTAATGGATCGAATGTCAACAGTTAAAATTATTACAACATAACATAAATCGCCGGTCCATAGTTTATACTGGTGACCGGTCTATAGCTCAACATCAGATTCTGTGTGATGTCATGCAATGTACATGTTCAAGTTATATCAATAAATTATTGTTCTGTTCTGTTCAATAAAAACACTTATTCAATGGCGTGCTGTTCAGAAGCAAGTCTGGAAGACTTTGTTTTGACAACTGTCCGGCAATCCATTCAATAAATGTTTTGTTAATGACATCAAAAATAAATTTAGAAGTCTTTTTTCTCTCATTTTTACATAAGCCCAACAAACTTGTGTTTAATTATAGAAGTGTCAATAGTACCAAATCTTATTGACTTGTTGGTCGATAGTCAAAGCTATTGCCAAAGGTCTGAATAAGTGTTTTATCACATAACATCAGAAATAATTTGCTAGTTTGTCCTGTACATATCTTAGATTGTGCTGTGCATTCACTAATTGTTATGTAATAATAGCAGTTTGTATAATTAGACTAGTTGTAGTGCATTGTTAATATATCAGTACAGTTTTGTGTTTGTGTGCATTTAGTAGATATACATAACAAACTGCTTTATCTACATAACAAATAATGATTTGTCTGAATATTTGGAAAATGCACATGCGAACTATTAATTGTACAGTACAAACTAGTATGCACAGACAAACTAAATATATGTACAGGACAAACAAAGCAAGGTACATAACAAATGTTACCATAACAAATTAGATTGTACACAATTTTGGAATGACACATGAACGAAACTAAATAATAATTAATTACACGAACATACTCTAGTAATGTGCCAAACTTAAGATATGTATACAGACTCATGGTAACATTCCAAACATGCTTTATTATTAATTAATCAATTATGATTTGTACTGAATATATTGGGAAATGCACATGACGAACTATTAATTGTACAGAACAATCTAGTGAATGCACAGCACAAACTAAAATATGTACAGGACAAACTAGCAAAGGTACATAACAAACTGCTTTATCTACATAACAAATTATGATTTGTACTGAATATATTGGAAAATGCACATGACGAACTATTAATTGTACAGTACAAACTAGTAAATGCACAGCACAAACTAAAATATGTACAGGACAAACTAGCAAAGGTACATAACAAACTGCTTTATCTACATAACAAATTATGATTTGTACTGAATATATTGGAAATGGCACATGACGAACTATTAATTGTACAGCACAAACTAGTGAATGCACAGCACAAACTAAAATATGTACAGGACAAACTAGTAAATATACATAACAAACTGCTTTATCTACATAAAAAATTATGATTTGTACCGAATATATTGGAAAATGCACATGACGAACTATTAATTGTACAGCACAAACTAGTGAATGCACGGTACAAACTAAAATATGTACAGGACAAACTAGCAACTGTACATAACAAACTGCTTTATCTACAAAACAAATTATGATTTGTACTGAATATACTGGAAATGGTACATGACGAACTAATAATTATCACGCAAAGGCAGTTTAGGCGTCCCATAATAATGTGTTCTACACTCTAACCGATGATGTTACAGACTCTCATCGAGAAATTGCGGCTAAACAAATCATCTATAGTTTAGTTAAACTTACCATCAAGTTTAAATGAAAAGAATTAAATTCAGATTTTATTCAAAGTGAATAAAAGTTTATTTGATCCCGCTTTTCTGTTAAACGTTTTTCACCTTTTGATATGTGGAAATGGCTATTATAGTGTATATTAATCTAAAGAACTTCGTGCGTTCTGGTATGTTTTTCTCTAGCATTTTCCAAATATCTTTATAAAGTCTAAATTTATCGTCACAAACGATTTTGATGAGTTGTAAATAAATCCTCTTTGGACATTAAATGTTTTATACATTCGATTTGTAGCTCACCTTGAGCACGAAGTGCTCAAGGTGAGCTATTATGACCGGTCATTGGCCGGCGTCCGTCGTCGTCCGTCGTGCGTCGTGCGACGTGCGTCGTCCGTCAACATTTGCCGTGTTAGCGTTCTAGAAGCCACAGTTGTGACCCAATCTTTATGAAACTTGGTCAGAATGTTTGTCGTGATGATTTCTAGGTCAAGTTCGAAACTAAGTCATGTGGGGTCAAAAACTAGGTAAGTAGGCCCGATCAAAGGAAAATCTTGTAAACACTCTAGAGACCACATTTTAACTTTGAAAGTCATGAGAATTCGTTAGAATGTTTGTCTTGATGAAATCTATATCAAGTTTGAATATGGGTTATTTGGGGTCAAAAACCGGTCAAATCAAAGAAAAATTGTTTGTGTGCAATAGGGGCTGCATTTTTGACTGGATATTCGTGAAATTTGATCAGAAGGTCAGAGACCACCAATTCAAAAAAGTACAGGGAACTTACTGGGAATGAGGTAAGTGAATACCTGGGAATATGGTAACGTCTGTGCGTTCTGATTGGTCAGTCATGTAAACAACACAGGAAGTGATTATGTTTTCAAAATTGATATTTTTTCACTGCATTTACAGTATTTTATTATATATTTTGACAAAATTTACTACATTTTATGTGTATTGAAAAAAAGTTTTATCAAACGAATTTCTCCCGCCATGTCAATGATGTAAACAGGGGGTCATCTCATTCACACGAAAATTACTTAAATAAAGTATCACCTATTAATGTTTTCGTCGTTAATTTGGGTAGAACTTAAGATGTTCTTAAAAACTGTGATAGATATAATTTCCGTAGAAGGCCGTACATGCATAATGTTACAATTAAGTCTATTGGCAAAATTGGTGGTTCTAACCAGAATGCTTCTTGATAAAGCTAGATCAAGTTCGAATATGGTCATCTGGGGTTAAAAAAAAACTATCACTGGTCAAGTAAAAAACAAAACTTTGTATGCAATATGGGCTGTTTTCTTATTGATCATGCATGAACTTTGTCATAATTTATCTCATGAAATCTCGAACGAGTTTTTATTGCACATGATCAAATACTAGCCACAGTCAAAAAATGAAAAGGCTTGTTACACTCTAAGGCCACTTTTTTATTTAATCTCTTAAAATTGTCAAAGTTTTTTTATAGGTCTGGACGATACGATCTGATCTCTAGGGGAAACTAGTCATTAGGCAAATCAAAGGAAAAGGGTGTTTAACTGTAATACCACCTGTTGGGTCCAATCTCACTAAACTTTGTCAAATGTTATTTTATAAAAATCTTAATAGTTCTAATCTGAAATGGATTAAAAATAGGTCACTAGATCAATCAATAGGTCATGAAATATCGAGGGTTGAACTGGGTCTGCGTGTCAAAACTTGTCACAGTCAAAAATGTTTACACTTTCGTTGTTACTCAGGTGAGGACTAGCCATCTGGCCTCTTTTTGTTCACTGTTCTAATGATTGTTACGATAACTTTGAACATAAAACAACCTTTGCTGGCGTAAAAGGTATAATTTAAGTATGTGCTCTGTATTTGTATGTATAGCTAAATATGTGCACATGACTTATAAATATATAAACACAAATAATAATCTGTGAGTGAAATACGTATGCACGAATAACAAAAACATGTTTACGCAATTGCTATCGTGCGCAGAGCTGTAGAAACCTAATATCCAGTTCAAAGTGTTATAACTGGCTACATCGCGTAAACGCACTTATATGGGATCGATCTACGATTTCGTCGCGAAATTCGATCGCCTTACATAACATGGATTACCGAATAGATTATACTATCGAATTAAAAAATGTGTCCTTCAGGCACGTGCCACAGAACCTGCTTCGGATTTTTTGAAGAATACGCATAATAGGTCCACATTACTTGTCCGACCGCAAACGTCTTGCACTCATAAAATATGGGCAGGTGTTTATTCCAAAATCTACAATTGCGAAGCACGGAAATCGGATCGATCTCTACGTAAAGCGAAAACCCGATGAGATATATTTACTATCGAATAAAAATGTGTCCTTCCGTGCTATCATTAACGTTCTTTCAAATTGAGTGGATCGATCGAATTTCATTTTGTCATTACGGCACTATAATAGCTATCGCATGCGACGTATTATTCATTCCAGACTGAGACCGTGTTTTGAAGGTATGTCCTTGATTATTAAGCCAGACGTAAATTGTTGTTCCTTTAAACCATCATAATGCAGTAAGTCGACTTTGTTAATCTCTCTTACCTGATATCTTGAACCTACACTGGTTTTGTTAATTAGTGGTTTGCACAACATTTGAAACTTTTTACACAAGGAGTTATACCTTGCCGAGCATTTGCAGAGTAATCCCAAATTGGTGTTTGATGATATCGGTTTTGTTTCAAATTGAGAGCCGAAGGATTTCCATTTAGATATGTATTAACTTTTGGTTATATCTTTAGGGCAAAATATATGTGAATCATAAATAAAATTAAAATTAAAAAATTTTTGAATTTAATATTTTGATTCAAATGTAATTAAAATACAGTTTTAACAATTGACAAAGACGGATTAGATCGAGTAATGTTTATTCCTGATATACATAACATTCTTTTTCTTCAAATTAGTGATTTTGGAATGGTAATCTGGAATGTCTTTAAAAATTGTAGGAGCATATAATTCCCATTACTCAACGTATTTTTAAAATATGTATTTAATGACCTCCAGATTTGCTAAAATAATCATTCTTAACTGAAGTTTGTTATCTAAGTGTTTTTTGTGTCTAAATTTCGTGAACCAATACGCTATAGCGATAAGTGAATTATACTCAAAATAGATTTTTTATATGGACAGTTTACTTGATAAAGCGTACACGCTTCGATTCATCATATAATAGAAAACAGCAATTCTCAAGTATTTCGTAAGAATATAACTTTGTCAGTAATTAGTGTAAGGCCTTCTTAAGAAATAAGCATTTATTTCCAGTATCTATAAAGATATTTCTTTTGTCGAAACGATCTGAGATTGTCCTTTATTTCAAATATTTTGAGGCGAAATAAAATTGGGTCTCCTTGAAATGTGATCTTTCAATTCAATTTTTTTTAATTAGAATCGTAGGCCCTATATGATTCTTTACTAATGTGATATTGGATTAAACTGAAGATAATTATCAATTTTAACTCCAATACCATATCCATAATTTAGATTTAACTTTAATGGTTACACAATAATGTCCTTAGGGGTGTCAACAAACAGACACTATCATTGTTACGTATATAACAGAAATATGTCAGCAATTCGGTTAACTTATGCAACACGTTTGACTTATACATATATAATCATTACACAAAAATAGATAGAAATTTTTGACAAAATATTAATTTAAATAATTACCCCACCCAAGACTTGTTTTTAATTCAATATTCCACGTTTAAATATGAACATGTAGTTCTATATGTTAATCAACTTTATGTTAATACGTTTTAATGCAATAAATAATTCTAGTTGTGAAAATGGCATTAAATGAATTAAAAAATGGAATATTTTTATTTAAACACGTAATTTGAAATAACTTTATTTTTATTTAATCTGGCAAAGTAATGACATTAAACACGGAATTAGATTGACACATATGTCTATCTAATTCAGTTTATCCGGTGTCATCAGTACACGTGTACTGTGACGGGCAAAATTTTCCAAATTAGTAAAATCAGTGATATTCAAACGTTTAGGGAATTTAAAAATAAACTCATTGAAAGAAAGATTAACTTTTCTAGTTTACTTCAATAACTTAATAAATGTTGTGAGATGATTATAAATATAAGAATAAATCATTCTAAAAGACCATGTAAAGCTTAAAATCTGTCATTTCCTACAGAAATCAATGGGACTCGGGATCAAAATTAGTTACTTATTTCAAAGAAGTTTATTTTTATAGCTCTTTGCTTATTTCAAACGCTTGGGGAAGCAAGAAGATCATATTTTATTTTATTAAAAATTATATTTAAAGAAAGTGCAAATATTGCAGATTACTTCAATAACTTAATAAATATTGTCAGATGATGCTTTTGATGTCATTTGATGTGTTAACGTTTTTCTCCTTCTATATTTCAATAGGCGTAAATTGACCGATAATGGCTAATCGATACACCCGATAACCTGTTTTCAAGGGAGACAATTTCGCCAATAAGCCAGCACATTGGTATGTATGTATTCCATGTACACGTGTAAACTATTATGTTTGCACTTTGTAATGTTTTGTTGGGTTTAATGTCGTAGTGATACAATTAAAGCTAAGTCGTTTGTCGACTTTTTAGCTTTACATTATAGAGAAAAACGCCATGTAATTGTACGGGCGGGCACCATGGTAGAAACACCGGCCTTCTTCAAGCAAACTGGATGGCTTCCTCGAATTACACACCTCAAAATCATTCGAAGTCTGCGACCTTAACCACTCGGCCACGCAGGCCAGCTATAAAATATATATAAAAAGAATATAGGCATCCATCCTCTGACTTGGCTAATGCAAAGAAGTATAACATACATATTTATTTTATAGCTCGAGATCTTTGGCTAATGCTATCAGAGGCGTAGATCTGCTGAAATAAAACATACAATTCATTTCATTTTTGGCTTCCCTCGGTGCCTCGTGATATTATCATAAAAATATGATTAATACTTTTATATCGTACATTTTTAGTTAAATAAGTTACATTTCTTGTGATTTATTATTTGTGTTTTACCTGTTTATTTTGCCGCATTTACGCACTCATATCACATTGGCGGACATTTTGTTATGTTAAAACGTACTCGATACATATTCAAGATACAGTGATTCATTCTTAAAAAAAAAACAACAGAACAAACAGTTAAAAAAGGCAAAACAAAGAGCATCATCGTACATTAAATGATGCGGCTCTACTGAACATAACGGCGTTTGATTATTTGTGTCTGTTTATTTAGTTTATTTACATCTCATCAACACAATACAAAGAGATCATACATAAAACATATATAAAATAAATGTGTTGCCACTCATAAATTTAAGTTATAAGAGATGGTTTACTTCTAATTTTAACTCAAATACTCTAACATTCTGTATGAAGGCATAGATACCCAGATCCTAATTACAGTATATAGATATTAAAGTATAAAACGAGCTGCCCATAAGACAGCGGGCTCAACTTTTCCCAGTGCCTGACTCTGAATTAGAACTTTGCCAGTTAAAAAAAAAAAAATCCAAGTCAGAAAGGGGGAATTACTCTGTCAAAATTCAAATCAAAGTTATGGGATTTGTTTCTATTTTAAGTTTCAAGTCAATAACTTGAAAGTTACAATTAGAAAGATATTTGAATTTGATGTTATCAACGAGTTTTACCAAAAAGGGACATAACTCTGTCAAAAATTCAAATCAGAATTATGGGACTGTTTCTCCTGATGTTGACCTTGATATTAAATAGCTATTTTAAGTTTCAAGACAAAAGCTTTGCTAGTAACAGAAATATTTGACTTGATCAAAAAACTTTTAATAAAAAATTCTAAGTACAAAAGGGGTATAACTCCATCAAAATTCAAAATATATTAAGTTTCAAGTCAATAACTTGACAGTAACAGAACTATTTGACTTTATCAAAAACCTGTAACCAACGCCAACACTGACGCTGGGTAGAGTGCAGTAGCTCTATTTCTCTTCGAAAAGTCGAGCCAGAAATATCTAACGAGTAATTATCTCTGATATTGGGATACTGTCACTAAACCTTCATACACCTTACATATGTGTGAATTTATATACAAGAAAGTATTTAAAAAGTAAGCTTTGTCCGTTAATCATAACACCATTTACATTAGTGTCTTAAGATTTCATTAAAAAAGAAATGATAAAATTTGAAAAATAGGGTGACAGGTGCACTATATGCGCTCTAGTATGAAATGGTCTAAAATATCATGTATCCCCACCAATCAGATTGGTAGAGAACAGATTAACAGACATCTCTTACCTTATCATAAAAGATAGTGTACTATTAAAACAATAATTGTACACACCTATGTACTAAAAGAAAAATATATGGAGCTTAAAATACATGGTTAGTAAATTAACCAAACACTATCGATATAGTGTCTCAAACCGTACTTGAAGAATATAATAACAGGTTTTGGTAGTTAGCTTAGCAATGTTAACATTGGAGAGTACAAACATACATTTTTGTTCATCATTTAAATTTTCAAAATCTGCATTAATATCCTTAGCTTGATCAAACAACACATTTCGAAGTGGTTCATATGCTGGGCATTGGGTTAATACTTGGATTTCAGTTTCTACACTTGATTTACAAATTGGACATATTCTATCATGTACAGCTATGTTTTCATATCTCCCTGTTTCCAACCGTATGGGTGCAACCCCACACCTGAACTTAGCCAGTGCTGATCTATGTTTTAGAGGCATCGGAATATATACGTATCTTTCGGTTTCAAAATCATGTTTAAAAAGTTGGTATGTGCGCAATTTATTTCTGGCACGACCATTACAACCAGTTTGACTTGTTATGTGTTTTTTCCAGTCATTAATATAAATATTCATATTATGTTCTTCAACAATATCACAGAAAGATCTGGATGAAAAAAGAGTACATTGTTCTAAAGTTTGAGACAAGTTAATCAAGCTCATATGTTGTACAAAGTTATATTGCCAATTCTAACATCTATTACTTGACTTTCTTTTACAATAATCATACACCTTATAATTCAGTCTAGAAACATCCATTTTCATAAATCTGTGCCATTGTCTTGCAACACATACCCATTGCTTTACATGCGGAGGTTGCCAACCAAGCTCACCAAATACAGCTGCAGTTGGAGTATATTTCCCCAGACCCAGATAAAAACGCATTGCACGGTTTTGTACGGCATTGATACAAGAGTGAGACTTAATACCCCAAATTGATGCACCATAAGATATTATTGGCCATATTGTACTATCGTATAGTTTGGTGAATACATTATATGGCATGCCACCGAGACATTTAGACTTTGCTATTAAGAGTCCAAGTGCTCGTCCAGCACTTTGTGCAACAGACTTTGCGGTTTTATCAAAGTCTAAATGCTCATCCAAAAGAATGTCAAGATAAGTGTATTGATTGACAGTCTGTAAATTATGTTCGCCACATGTACCGAAGGTGATCTAAAATGTATAATATTACTTTTCTTTGGGTTTACAGTCATAGAATTCATAGAACACCAATTTGATAATGAATCAAGTAAATATTGAAGATCATTTTCATTTTTCGCTATAAGCACAATATCATCTGCGTACAACAGAATACAGACTATTTCGTTATCTATATGAACACCTCTACCTGTAGCTTTTATTTGCGTAACCAAGTCATTTAAAAATAGATTAAAAAGGAAAGGTGATAAAGAGCAACCTTGACGCAGACCGCACGTGTTTTCAAACCAATCAGTATATCGGCCATTAATTCTAACACATGATGATACAGATTGATACAGTGATTTCAAAGCATTAAACATGCCACCCCCTATGCCAATATCAAACAGTTTCTTCCACAGCAAACTGCTGTCTATGAAATCATAAGCTTTTCTGAAATCAATAAAGGCACAAAAGGTGGACTGTTTAAGCTTCTTCCTTGTATCAATTATGTTAGAAAGAGTCGATACATGATCTATAGTATTTCTAGATTTCCTAAAACCATTTTGTTCATCTGCTAAGATATCATTGTTTTGTGTGCCTTTTTAACTGAAAATTTTAAGTGATCATCACTTTCACACTTCTATGTGCGTCTTTAATCAATTAACTAATTACTAACTTATTTCTTCGCCGATTTGTCTATAAGTCAATGATCTTGATTGGTTCTAACCGTTTGTTTGAACATATGAGCTCTTTATTCTAAGGTAGCGTGATAAATGTGAAATGTAAAAGATAATTACATGTACATGTCAGAAGTCCTAATTCTAAAGGATCGCCGACAATTGAAATCATCTATCAAAATGTTCTTTTTTTTTCAATTTATAACAAACTACAAAAATTCATTAAATTTTTTACCATTAATTTATAAATGTGCCATTTAAACACGCCGATGACGATAACGACAATTTGATCATTAACAAAATATCGGCCGATATGATACCAGTGCGTAAATACGGCGAAATAAACAGGTAAATCACAAATACTAAATAATAAGTCACAAAAATGTAATTTATTTAACTAATAAAATGATCCTTTATAACAAAGTTTATCAAAGCCGGCTACCTTGACTTACGTGTTCATTTATGATATGTATATATATAGAGCCGGCTACCTAGCAGAAATCATAAATTTTGACATTAACTATTTTAGTTAGTTAACATTCTTTGAAAAATAAATTAATACAATAGAAATGTCATTAAAAAGTATCTTAATGACATAAAAATTGCAAACTCTGCCGAAGAGGAGGGGTTGCGTTCACACCTGTCGCCCTAAATTACGCCGCAATTGGTCTACGCCCCAACATTGGGGGAATTGTCACGTGACGATGACGTAAAGCAAGTAATAAGCATCCGCGAAACAAATGAGGACAGATAAAAATGCAAAAGAACAACTACTTTTTTCCGCTTTCAATTGTCATATTCGGGCATGAATTGATATATCTTGTCGTTAATTAGTAAACAGGTTGTATTCAGAGTGACATAATTGCAAAACCATTTCCAATAAAGTCGTCTTTATTTTCATTTTCTCGCGTAGGAATAATTCGACCTCAAAATACACAACAATGTGATCGTTGAAAACGATTAATTTGTGACATTACTGCAAAGATAACATATTTGTGTGTGGTTTACATAATTCATTCTAATGTTTTTCTTTTAAAATTCATGTTTTACTGTACGTGTAACTTCGGATATTTTGCCAAAAGAGCATACAGAAGGAATATCGTATGGATTGCCCTCATTTGGAAGAGTCAGCTCGAGTAACGACGCCCTTCGAAGTTGATGCAAAATCAGTGAATATCCCGTGCAATTTACGATGTGCAGGTATAACTAGAACAAGACAAGACCAGCAGATAAACAATATATAGTTTATTACCAATAATACATAGATCCAACGATTTTAACCGGACACCAAAGGGAGATAACTACGAGTACGATACAATTTATGCTCCGGTTAGGTTAGGGGTCCAGTAACCGGACCTTGAGTCCCGGCAGGCCCCTCAGTCGAATGAGAATTTCAGAGAACCGACTTATACTCATCAAAGTTGCGCTCAAAATTTAGACCAAGAATGCACCAGAGGCCACCTTTCAACCATTTCCAGGGGGAGACCCAGACCCCACCAACAGTAGGGGGTACCTGCCTCTCGCTGATGACATCAAAGTTGAATGCAAAATTAAGACACCAAAATGCACCAGAGGCCACAGTTTCATACCTATATTAAAAATGCCAGGGTAAACCCTCATAGGAATGGGGATACCTGCTCCCATCCAAATCCTCGCTGATTCCTTTTTCAAATCTTTAATTTTAATCAGGCTGGGCACATCTCCCAATCGGGGTAAATTACCTCGTTCGGAGTAATATACCCCTAAAAGAAGAACAATAGAAAAGTACAAACTTTTTGATAACTTTTTTATTAAGGAAGTGCTAATGCTCATATTCTCAGGTCAACTTAGTATGATATAAACAGTTGAGAATATGATAAAAAATTTCAGATTTTCATCATTTTTTAACATATGCAAAATTGATAAAATGGTACATAGGCATATTTGTAATGATGATATAAAGCTTTAGTAAAAATATTTATGTTAGCACTTTAAAGAAAAAAGAAATATCTTTTTTTTGTGCGTTTCTATTGTTCTAGTTCAGTAGTTGTACCCCGATCGGGGTAATATACCAGGAACGACGTAATTTACCCCGATTGGGAGATGTGCCCAGCCTGTTAATGGCTTGAACATGTTGAATCTTATGATAAGGTAAGATTTATTTAAAGTCTGCAAGATGGCAAACAAGTACAACATGAACTCGTGAGCTTTTGAACTGACTATGAATGCAGAATCTTTGAGTGAGGCAGCAACAGTTACCACTCAGCTTGCAACAGAGTATAGTCCAGCCCGTATAGCCTATGCAAATGATGAATGCTCTGTATACAATTAGTGGCCACTTAGCCTTCCTTCGCAGTGGAATCGCAGAGTGAGTCGTCATTTGTTCCGTAATGTCTATATGTACACCATTTATGTAAGGTTGACATGGTAATACTTACTCTAAGGTGCCATTATCTAACAAAGTCAGTGTATTATACACAATGATACTTAACTTATTACTTAAGGAGGTAGGTTACCTTGGTACAAGGGTAAATTCAAATTAGTTGAACCGCAGCATTTTTTTGTATTTCGTGTAATATGAAGTTTTAACTGCTACAATCTCAATTTCGTTTGTCTCTGTCCCTTCAAGTTCAATTTTTATCCAGGTTTGAAGAAACTGACCCTCCAAACGTATTTCATATTGAAAGAAGAAGGAAAATACGGAAATTTAACACTTTTCAGAGTATTTTAGTTTCATTGATATCCGTAGAAGTCTGCATAATTGATAATTTTACTAGTATGCACGTTAGCTTTCTAATATAAGCTTAAAATGTATATGTCGCGGGCTCGTGTTTCCATGGTAAGCATTTTCTCTCATTTTTAAACAACTATGTATAAAATAGGGGTTTTCGACGGCTTCAGTGCCATTCTGTTAATGACCATCATGGAATATTGGGTAATATTATTAGCAAAATACCATGCACTTTACATGGTACCCTATTTTTCTTAAAGTTTAAAGTAACCATGCAACAGAGATGTTTAAAGTAGCTTTTATCATGCTTTTTGTCGCAATTTCTATAAAAAAATATTGAATAAGATTATCTTTTTAGTTAATGGCTTTAAAACATATTATTTCTAAAGTAAGTTACATTTTCGTGTTATTTGCATTTATTCAAACACATTTCACAGGTAAGAATACTTACAACATACCCCTCGTATGGTATTTTTCATGGAAAAATCGTTCAACTTGCTGCTACTATTCTCATGGATATTGTTGAAATGAAAATAAAAAGCCGAAGCTGTGTTTCTTAAATAGATCAGTGTCAACGCTTTTGAATTTTACATTTAGATACATAGGTCACGGGCTTCGTTTCCATGGTAACATAAATTCAATTTAAGAAACCACTATTTTCTACTGAAATTTGAACAATTTTAGATCTTAGTTTTAGTATATAAGTAACAAATTATCAACGGACCCTGAAAAAAAGATATTACAAATCAAACTGCTAAATTTTTTATTTGAAAATAGCCGTAAAAAGTAACCTTTCACCCAACTATATTCCAAATAACATTGGTTACCATCATCCATTTTCTTACATTCCGCATTACATTTCAATATAACTACATAAAAGAAGCAAAATATTGATTATTATTCTGAGCAAAAGACTCATAAAAAATATTTTAGCAAACAATGGTTATTTGAAAATAGTTAAAATAAAGGAAATGCACAGAATTACGAACTTTCAAGATAAAAGCTATTAATTTTGCGCGGTAACTGACACGTAACGTCATGACGTCAATGACGTCATTTAAAGGCAACATTGTTTTGAAGCGTTTCTGCGGCAATTTATTCATTATTTCTACATTATTAAACCATAAAGCATCAGCTCGAAGACAGGTTCATGATTTGTTTTCAGAAAAATGAATATACAAACACATTTAGTTTGTCGTAAACGTCGTCGTAAATCGTCACGTTAGCTTCCGGTTGGACATGCGCACTTATAAATATGAAGGTAACCTACTTCCTTAAACGATGTACATACATAAAATGGTTAACCTAAACCACAGAATATAATAGATAAGTCTGGTTTATTAAACAGCATGAGCTGCTAGTGGCTACTGTTCTGCTATTAGCATGAGGATATTGGACTGTCCTGGTATATAAACAATTCTAAAGATTTTGGGAAATATTGCCTGGCTTTTTGGGAAGTTTCTCTGCAAAATTTTGGGGGAAAATAGTGCTTTTTTTCAGTTTGGAAGTGGCTGAATATCAACCTCACAATTAGGATGAAGAGCCTTTGTGTTTGTTTGGAGCTTCAATTTTAATGAATGGTCAGTTTGTTTTGAGCAGTGAAGATGTTGTTAATAATTTCAGCTGTTTGTTGGCCATTTCAGAGTTTGTTCTCTTCATATTGTAGTCAGTTATGACTGTATGAGTGTATCATGTTTTTGTCTTGTGACAAAAATGACAGTAGAGACTTGAAAAGAGCATAATTATTTCTATTTCAGTTTGCAAGACAGAACAGAATCCCTGGATATGTATGTCCTGTGGAAACATAGGCTGTGGCAGGTCAATCACATTTTCTTTTCATTTAAAGGCGTACGCTAGAATTAGGGGCGAAATTTTTCCCAATTATAGAATTTCTTCGAACTTTGGATATTGAAGAACAATCATCTAAGAAACAAAAATATGCAATAAAATCATGTCAGCATTATTGAAAAAGAGTTATCTGCCCTTGAAAACATCATTTCCCCAAAAAAATGTCGTTTTCAAGGGCATATAACTCTTTCAATAACGTTGACATATGTTTTTTATTGCATATTTTTGTTTCTTAGTTGACTGTCCCTCAATATCCAAAGTTTGAAGAAATTCTATTATTGGGAAAAATTTCGTTCATCATATCTCATATACAGGGAATTCTAGCGTATGCCTTTAAGCTCCACAAATGAGTCCAAGGCTAAGGTGACATATTGTGTTTTTTTTCTTTATCCTTGGTACCATTAACAGTACAGTTTGTTTTCGTAAACATTATGTCTGTAAACATTAAAGATTTGTAACCTAAACTCAGGGTTCCATATTTTAGCGTGTCTTGTATAAGAAAACGTCAACTCAAGCTAAAACAAAACCTAACCAAAAAGTAGAAAGGTCATTTTGTAAGAAGAGAAATTTTGGTTTGAAAACATGTAAAAACGTATGACCTAGTAATCGAACTGTAGCGCTAAACAACATTTGTGTCTATAACTGCATTGCATTAAACCAGTCATTTTACCAAAATAAAAGGGATCCTATATTAATTTTGGTTGTGATGGCATGATGAAAAAATCAATACTAATCACTGCGGAAAGAAGTTGAGCAGCAGGGTATATTATGTTTACTTCTCTATGTAGTTTTTTATTATGAAAATAAAAATAACGTTTACTTTTCATATAAACAACACTGATGCACTAGTATACAAGGTGTCCCTTTTTGTGAAATTCTGTGTGCGATCAGGTGTTGTTCACAAAAAAATAAAGTGGTGTGACTGAAACTCTGCATAAAAGGCTTATAGTCATTATTCCGTTGGTAAAGGTCAAAAAGATAGAAATTTAATTGATAGAACAAAGTGATTTTTACTTGGACTTAAGGATATTTTAAATTCAAGTCAGGAATTATAGCATGGGTTGACCTTTTTGCTTGTTCTGCCTATTCATATTAAACTTAAAAATGTAGTGTTTTTTGTGCATTTTATTGATTTGCTGGAAGTTCCAATGTGGTTTTTACTTTTATGTACACATTCGATTCATTTGCTTAGAGTTGAAACAAGATCTGTGATCATTGAATTTGAAAGGTAAAGAGTATAAATAGAATGTTTATTAAATGGCCAAAAGTAGGGTTGCCAGGTAATCGTAAACAAAAAATATCTTATTTTGCGCTGTTTACAGATTGACACTTTGCGGTGTATTAAATTGTTTACATATACTTATTTTGCTATGTAGGTATGTGAGTGGCCATGCGTTGAACCATCATGAGTCTAGGAGTGGACACTGTGTGTGTATGGATGCAGAAAGTTATGCTGTGTACTGTTATTCGTGTGATGAATATGCCACCAATGATACTAAATCTGGCCATGTAGACTTATTGAGGAAGAACCTACAGACAATAAGAAGGTATGGAACATTTCAAATTCTGTTTTAATAGTTATTTTTTAACGTCTGAAGGGAATTTATAGAAATGATTAATACATATTTATATTATATTAGGTGCCATTATCTAACAAAGTCAGTGCATCAGTAGGCTAGAGCACTCTGAACATGTCATTGTGACAGATTGTTCTCAATGTAGTTGGGAACTGTATAATGGTGCACTTACTCTGCTTAGCAGTGTTGCAATGAGATAGTGTACAGTTTAGGTGTGAGAGGTCTTGGGTTCGAGTCCAAGTCAGACCTTAAATATTTTGTCAAACTGTTTCAATGTTTTGTATTTTTAGTGATATGTGACCATTGTTTAGTAACGCAGATCACTGTTGAATGCGAAAGGTAATATGCTCAAACAGAAAATATCAAGTTTATTTTGTCCTTTTGATGTTTCTGCTGTAGACATCTAAGAAAAGTTAAGAATATCAAATCCTCATTACTATGCACTTAGAGTTAAAATGTTGTAATTAATATATTTATTTTTGAGAAATTTATGGACTTGTGCATACATTTTCAAAGTTTTTTAACTTAATGTCTATATTTTGTAAAAAATTTGGTACTATCTTTTTGTTATTAACTTGTCCACTACCAAGTTTGTTCACATGCCATTGGGATGCTAAAAAGGGAAAAATTACTTTTGTTCAGTAACTTTAGTTTTTATAGACGTATTATCAACAAAATATAGACGTGTCACCAAACTTGGTGTGTACACAGTGTATATAGGTTTAATGTACATTGTAGACAAAGGTTGGGATTGTATTCTGGTCACTCACATCAGGTCACTATTATTAAATAAGTAAAATGGAAAAATAGTTTCTGCAAACACTGAAAACTAGATTTTGTGGGGTGGCCACATTTCTTCTTTCTCTGAATTAATCTTTACAAGAATCTAAGTGATTGTTTTCATTTTGCAGTGCACAGAACCAGTTACGTCAAAAGTCTCAGCGTCGGAGATCCGACAGTTCCCAGTCTGAACCAGAAAATGACAGGAAGCGACAAAAGAAAGATGACAAGTTAAAAAAGATCCGACCAAAGTCCTCTGGTCTCAGAAACCTTGGCAATACATGTTTTATGAGTGCTGTTTTACAATCACTGAGGTAATAATCAATTTTCAGCTCAGGTGTTTGGTTGCAGTCAAGAGTTTGATATTGATATATGATGGCAGTTCAGATCATAGATATAGGAACATATTCAGTGGTGGGTATTCTTATAAGATATTGTTTTTGCAGAATAGTACAGATTCCTCAAATGAGCTATGCTATGAGAAAACCAACATAGTGCTTTTGCGACAAGCATGGATCCAGACCAGCCTGCACATCCGCGCAGTCTGGTCAGGATCCATGCTGTTCGCTTTCAAAGCCTGTTGCAATTAGAGAAACCGTTAGCAAACAGCATGGATCCTGACCAGACTGCGCTGATGCGCAGGCTGGTCTGGATACATGCTGGCCGCAAATGCACTGTGTTGGTTTTGTCATGGTGTGGCTCAAATGTTTATTAGAATAGAAACTGTACAAATGACAGGCTAAACTGTAATTATCTTAGGATTGACAATATTTGGATGTTAGGAAAAACTGTTAGCAGAAATATTCTGAAATCATTTAGTAATTGGATTATCCAGTACCATACAGTTAATGAACCCTATCAAGTAAATGGCATGTTTTCATTTCATTGGTTAAAAAACACAACTATGGAAAGAGGTTTTTGTAGAACAACCTATACATAGGTTTCTGGTTGACATTGTAAATGGGCATTATACTTGCAATGGTTTTATTTTGTTGCCTGTATTTGTGTCTTGAAATGCTTGTAAATATAAACTGGCATAATCGTTTACCAGCATTTTGTTTTAAAAGTCACATTTTTTTTATAATTAACACGGCTGCTGACTGACATCCTGAAATAGTAAAAGCCGACATGAAAAATACCCAGTCTATGGTAGGTGTCTCATAACACAATAATATATACTTTCAGCAACATCCAACATTTCTGTGGTTATATCAAACAGTTGCCATCCCTGGATGACAAGAACAACAAAATACGTAAAGTGGTTACACGAAAACATTCAAGAGATGGCACTGATGAGGATGTGTAAGTCTTATATATTCAACTTCTTTTCAATGCAATATACAAGACATGGTGAATCTCGGTTTACCTTCTAATCCTATGTATAGGATAGTCCAGGCTATGAAGTGAAATCTTATCATTTAGAAACAGTTACTAAGGAATGGAGTGTAATGACTGAGTCAGTGACAGGTTTCTTAATGATGAAGAATCACTTCATAGCCTCCATTCTTGCATAAAAACTACTTTTTTCACTGGATCCGCCCATGTATAAACGGGAGAAAAATCGTGTGCAAACAAGGCAATTCACGTGCTGTTAATACATGATTTTTAGCTCGACTATTCGAAGAATAGTCTAGCTATTCTACTCACCCTGGCGTCGGCGTCGGTGTCACACCTTGGTTAAGTTTTTGCATGCAAGTACATACAGCTATCATTTAAAGGCATATAGCTTTGAAACTTATTTATTCTTTTTCTAGGTCAATTACCAACCTCACTGGGTCAAGTTCCATAACTCTAACATGTATTTTGAGCAAATTATGCCCCCTTTTGGACTTAGAAAATTCTGGTTAAAGTTTTACATGCAAGTTACTATCTCCAAAACTAATGTAGATATTGAATTGAAACTTCACATGTGTCTTCAGGGTTATAAAACTAGTTGATAGCAGCAAGTCCCATAACTCTGACCTTCATTTTGGCCAAATTATGCCCCCTTTTGGACTTAGAAAATTCTGGTTTAAGTTTTGCGTGCAAGTACATTTAGCTATTACCAAAAGGCATATAGATTTGAAAGTTATTTTTTCTTTTGCTAGATCAATTACCTACATCACTAGGTCAAGTCCAATAACTCTGACATGTATTTTGGCCAAATTATGCCCCCTTTTGGACTTAGAAAATTCTGGTTAAAGTTTTGCGTGCAAGTACATACAGCTATTACTAAAAGGCATATGGATTTAAAACTTATTTTTTCTTTTTCTAGATCAATTACCTACCTCACTGGGTCAAGTCCCATAACTCTGACATGTATTTTGGGCAAATTATGCCCCCTTTTGGATTTAGAAAATTCTGGTTAAAGTTTTACATGCAAGTTACTATCTCCAAAACTAATGCTGATATTGAATTGAAACTTCACATGTGTCTTCGGGGTTATAAAACTAGTTGACAGAATCAAGTTCCATAACTCTGACATGTATTTTGGGCAAATAATGCCCCCTTTTGGACTTAGAAAATTCTGGTTAAAGTTTTACATGCAAGTTACTATCTCCAAAACTAATGCTGATATTGAATTGAAACTTCACATGTGTCTTCGGGGTTATAAAACTAGTTGACAGAATCAAGTCCCATAACTCTGACCTGTATTTTGGGCAAATAATGCCCCCTTTTGGACTTAGAAAATTCTGGTTAAAGTTTTACATGCAAGTTACTATCTCCAAAACTAATGCAGATATGGAATTGAAACTTAACATGTTTGTTCGGGGTTATAAAACTAGTTGATAGCATCAAGTCCCATAACTCTGATATGCATTTTGGTCAAATTATGTCCCCTTTCGAACTTAAAACTCTTTTGATATTTAACATTTTGGGTAATAATTTCCTGCTTCTGTGACAATATTTCGAATAGTCGAGCTTGGCTGTCTTACGGACAGCTCTTGTTATTTTTGAAATGCTTTGCCAGGGACGTATGTATGTATTTCTGCGCAGACTGATATTTGGCATCTGCATCTTGTTTCTTCCATAATAACCTCTTCTTGTAGCATTATATATACAATGTAATCCATAGTATGTTTAGCTGTATCAGTTTCCAACCCCAAACGTACTGCCCCCATCAATGTACGCACTAGCTTCTCTTAGAGTTTACTCCCTTTACAAAGCGTCTGTTCAGTTATTGTAAATGACTGTGAATAAATAAATATCGCATGTAACTTGTGCCATTGCCCGTTTTTAAGTATTACATTAATGATTTTTGTTAGTATCAGTCGGTTTGTTTTTACCTGATTGTTCGCAGAATTCATATAATAAACCTCGAAAGCTAGTCACTGGCTTCGTACTCATCCGTACTCTGTTTGTTCGTACTCAAAATAATTCAAATGTAAAGTTGTTATTTTTAAAATAAATGTGTTCCTGTTTATCAAATTTTTTAGTTATATGCAAAATTATGTGTAATGTAACGTTTGTAATAACTAAAACTAAAAATAAGATGATCAAAAACCTTCAAATCACGCTTTTAGTAGTGTTGTTTTATGTGTGCCCCGGTTATGGATATTTAAAACATGTTTACCGTTTCCAAGAACAACAAGAATGGTAAATAAAAAATGTACCGGAATCGTCAAGTCATCACATATGAAAACAATGCATTTAGTCGTCGTGTAATGTTTTTTTATGCAAGAATAGCGACAATACACGTTTGTTTTGTGTATTAACGCCTGCAGAAGCCCTTGGGATATGTTTGTGACCTCGACCTTCGGTCTCGGTCGCAAACAATCCCGCAGGCTTCTGCAGAGGTTAATACACAAAAATACGTGTATTATCCCTACATTCAACTTAGTTTTTAGCTCGACTATTCGAAGAATAGTCTAGCTATTCTACTCACCCTGGCGTCGGCGTCGGCGTCGGCGTCGGCGTCGGCGTCGGCGTCACACCTTGGTTAAGTTTTTGCATGCAAGTACATACAGCTATCATTTAAAGGCATATAGCTTTGAAACTTATTTATTCTTTTTCTAGGTCAATTACCAACCTCTCTGGGTCAAGTCCCATAACTCTGACATGTATTTTGAGCAAATTATGCCCCCTTTTGGACTTAGAAAATTTTGGTTAAAGTTTTACATGCAAGTTACTATCTCCAAAACTAATGCAGATATTGAATTGAAACTTCACATGTGTCTTCGGGTTATAAAACTAGTTGATAGCACCAAGTCCCATAACTCTGACCTTCATTTTGGCCAAATTATGCCCCTTTTGGACTTAGAAAATTCTGGTTAAAGTTTTGCGTGCAAGTACATACAGCTATTACTAAAAGGCATATAGATTTGAAACTTATTTTTTCTTTTTCTAGATCAATTACCTACCTCACTGGGTCAAGCCCCATAACTCTGACATGTATTTTGGCCAAATTATGCCCCCTTTTGGACTTAGAAAATTCTGGTTAAAGTTTTGCGTGCAAGTACATACAGCTATTACTAAAAGGCATATAGATTTGAAACTTATTTTTTCTTTTTCTAGATCAATTACCTACCTCACTGGGTCAAGTCCCTTAACTCTGACATGTATTTTGAGCAAATTATGCCCCCTTTTGGACTTAGAAAATTCTGGTTAAAGTTTTACATGCAAGTTACTATCTCCAAAACTAATGCAGATATTGAATTGAAACTTCACATGTGTCTTCGGGGTTATAAAACTAGTTGATAGCACCAAGTCCCATAACTCTGACCTTCATTTTGGCCAAATTATGCCCCCTTTTGAACTTAGAAAATTCTGGTTAAAGTTTTGCGTGCAAGTACATACAGCTATTACTAAAAGGCATATAGATTTGAAACTTATTTTTTCTTTTTCTAGATCAATTACCTACCTCACTGGGTCAAGCCCCATAACTCTGACATGTATTTTGGCCAAATTATGCCCCCTTTTGGACTTAGAAAATTCTGGTTAAAGTTTTGCGTGCAAGTACATACAGCTATTACTAAAAGGCATATAGATTTGAAACTTATTTTTTCTTTTTCTAGGTCAATTACCTACCTCACTGGGTCAAGTTCCATAACTCTGACACGTATTTTGGGCAAATTATACCCCCTTTTGGACTTAGAAA
The DNA here is from genome assembly GCF_021730395.1 of Mercenaria mercenaria. Lineage (NCBI taxonomy): Eukaryota > Metazoa > Mollusca > Bivalvia > Venerida > Veneridae > Mercenaria > Mercenaria mercenaria. The sequence continues at coordinate 44,667,110 of NC_069368.1, forward strand.
ATTCTGGTTAAAGTTTTACATGCAAGTAACTATCTCCAAAACTACTACAGATATTAAATTGAAACTTCACATGTGTCTTCGGGGTTATAAAACTAGTTGATAGCACCAAGTCCCATAACTCTGACATGTATTTTGGGCAAATTATGCCCCCTTTTGGACTTAGAAAATCCTGGTTAAAGTTTTGCGTGCAAGTACATACGGCTATTACCAAAAGGCATATAGCTTTGAAACTTATTTATTCTTTTTCAAGGTCAATTACCAACCTCACTGGGTCAAGTTCCATAACTCTTAACATGTATTTTGAGCAAATTATGCCCCCTTTTGGACTTAGAAAATTCTGGTTAAAGTTTAACATGCAAGTTACTATCCCCAAAACTAATGCAGATATTGAATTGAAACTTAACATGTTTCTTCGGGTTATAAAACTAGTTGATAACATCAAGTCCCATAACTCTGATATGTATTTTGGTCAAATTATGTCCCCTTTCGAACTTAAAACTCTTTTGATATTTAACATTTTGGGTAATAATTTCCTGCTTCTGTGACAATATTTCGAATAGTCGAGCTTGGCTGTCTTACGGACAGCTCTTGTTTTTTTTGTGACAAAGTCTTTTTCAATGCAACTCTTGGCGATATTTTACGTGACATTCAGAATTTTTCCTTATGACCAGTATACCGTGTTCATATAACTGAATTTTCTGTACTTAGCTTTGTTAATATTTTCACATAAAAGGAGTGGGGGAGGGGGTAATTACAAAAATTCAATGAGAACACACCTTTTTAACAGTCATTTAACAATATACTGTGGGTCATTGTGTTCTTTAAATAAATCTCTAACAGAATATATTAAAAGTGAAAAAAATGGCATAAAATGTTATTTAAATGTTATTAACCACCTTTAAAACCATTTTGTGTCATTGAAAAGTCAGCAAGAAAACCTTGTGTCTTCCTCTTATGTAAAGTTGAAATCAGAAATGGAGAAGTTGAAGAAAAACTGATTTTTTAGCTCGAAGAATAAATAGAGCTATCTTACTCACCACGGCGTCGGCGTCACACCTTGGTTAAGTTTTTCGTACCAGTCCACATTTTGACAAAGTCTTTTGAGATAAAGCTTCGAAACTTTCAACACTTGTTTACCATGACCATCTCCAGCTATAGGCAAGAGCACATAACTCCATCAAGGATTTTGGCTGAATTATGGCCCCTTTTGACTTAGAAATCATGGTTAAGTTTTTCATACCAGTTCATATTTTGACAGTCTTTTGAGATAAAGCTTTGAAACTTTCAACACTTGTTTACCATCACCATATCCAGTTATAGGCAAGAGTACATAACTCCATCAAGGATTTTGGCTGAATTATCACCCCTTTTGATTAAGAAATCTTGGTTAAGTTTTTCGTACCAGTCCTCATTTTGACAAAGTCTTTTGAGATAAAGCTTTGAAACTTTCAACACTTGTTTTCCATCACCATGTCCAGGTAAAGGCAAGAGTACGTAACTCCATCAAGAAATTTGGCTGAATTATGACCCCTTTTGACTTAATAATCTTGGTTAAGTTTTTCATACCAGTTCATATTTTGTGTAAAGTATTTGACATATGGCTTTGAAACTTTTATCACTTGTTCAGTATTATATTCTCTCTATCTGTAGGCAAGAGTACATAACTCTGTCATCTATTTTATCTGAATTATGGCCCTTTTTGAACTTGGAAATCAGTTAAATTTTTCATACCATTCCATATTTTGTTTAAACTGTTTGACTTTGAAACTTTGAACATTTCATAACCATCAACCAACACATTGCCATTAAGTGCAAGACTTATCGAAATCCACAAATAAAGGAACATGGTTTGTCTAATCTATTATTTTTTTTGTCTGAATATCTGTAATAATAATATGTATAATATTTTGACCCCTTTCTTAAATCAGTTCTTTGAATAGTCGAGCACGTGTCATCCGACAGCTCTTGTTTAACAGTAAAGTGAATAAGTGATTTCCAAAAACAGTCTTTCTTGTTAGGCTCAGTGAGCAAGGGAGATAGTTTTTACAAGAAATGTTAAAAATGTATTTTTACCAGGTTGCTAGTTGAAGAATTAAGAAAGACATTAATAGCTATATGGGAAGGTGGAAAGGCTGCTATATCACCCGAGTCATTGCTTCATGTCATCTGGAAACTCGTGCCAAGATTTAGGTAGGTTCATTTCTGGTAGTTTGAAAGTCACATTAACAGCTAAAATCAAGTCGAAACATTCTGAAGAAGGTAGCTTTAAGCAAAAGCAAATGTAAATTGATGCACAAATTGTTAGTTGTCATAAACAGTGCGAGAGTCATCTGGCATGAGGGATGCCAGATGGGTTTTGCTGGCATAGGTTAAATCTCTGAAAAACACAAGTCTGCTTTGCAAGAAAAAAAGAGTTGAAAAAAAGGGAAAATTTGGAATGCAGTCAGGACAGCCTTGCTAATTACCAGGACCTTGAGTCCTTAAATATACTGTCATCACTTAAGAAATGAATTTTATTCAGTGTTCAAGCAAAATAAACAATAGAATAAGATTGGCAAATCCATTTATTGCACTAGCGGTTCATGTTTAATTTGCCGATCCTATTCTGTCGTTCTTTCTGCTTAAACACCGAAAACAAGTTCCATTTCATATATTTACATTATATTTCCTTTCAATTTGTAAAAAGATTATATTACAAATTGCACGCATTTTGTTGCATTTAATATTAAAATCAGCTTTCCGGCCATTCTGTTCACCAGACGGAACAACTGCGACATGATCTAAGGAACATTCTCCCTGACTATGTGGACGTCGTCAAAATATGAAATGAACGTCAGAATTTTCAGTGGAAAAGAATAAGGCGATTGTAAATATTTTGTGATGTGTTTGTAATTACATTTCAGAGGATATCAGCAACAAGATGCACATGAGTTTATGAGGTACCTGTTAGACAGGCTTCATACAGAGTTACTTGCCTTGTTGCCATATACAGCAACTAACAATAATAGTCCATTTATAGGTAAATTCACTAAATTGTAATGTGATATTAAATATGAAAGTTTTTACATGTCACACGTTTTAGATTATATTCAGGGCTAAACATATTTTTATTATGCCCCGGAAGGGAAGCATATTAGTTTTCAACTGTCCGTCCGTTAGTTCGTCACAACATTAACTTTTTGCATGAAGGCACTTTACTCGCGAACCACTGCACCCAGGACCGTCAAACTTCACATGCTGATAGTACTTATTAAGTACACGACCTTATATTGACTTTGGGGTCACCAGGTCAAAGGTGAAGGCGCTGCGGGGGCATTTGTCACCATTAGTGACAGCTCTTGTTATGACTATAAAGGTGTGGTATTTATGGGAAAATTTCAAATAACATTATCTGTTTTCAACCCATAAATTATGCATTTCTTTGTTTTATTCAGAATTAGTCTAAATTCAAACTGACTTGTATGTTGTAGACCTTGTGTAACTTATTTGTGTGTAAATTGTATACAATGTATTTTGTACATTGGTTTATCTTGATTTTAATGATTAAAAAATTTCTGCAAGAACAATACAACAGTATCTGTACTCTAGTTTCCTAAAATGAAGGACTTACTGAAATCCAGTTTAACTAACATTCCGCCTTTTCAGAAACATCTTAAGTGACTTCTATATTCTGCGTAAGAATAATCTGATCACATTTTGTACAATTTGTGTTTATTGTTTCATTCATTTTTTAGGTCCAAAAGGTAAAAGTACTATAGTGACAGCCATATTTGGAGGTTTACTTCAGAGTGAAGTCAACTGTCTTATATGTGGTGTAGAATCCAAGAAACACGATCCTTTTCTAGGTATGGTATGATTTTATCAATAGTCTTCCAACCAAGTCTTATGTTTCAGTTTGAAGTCAGCGACCTTAAACCACTCAACCAGAGATGCCTACTTAATACAAACTTTGTATTAAGTGGCATCTCTGGTTGGAGTGGTTAAGGTCGCTGATTTCAAATCACATGCCCCTCACCGATGTAGTTTCAAGCCTCACTCAGGGGGTTGAATTCTTCATAAGGGGAAGCCATCAAGCTGGCTAACGGAAAGTTGGTGGTCCTACCCAGTTGCCTGCCTGTGATGAAATAATGCATGGAGGAGCAGCTGGGGTTTTCTTCCACCATCAAAGCTAGAAAGTCTCCATGTGACCTATAGTTGTGTCAGTGCAATGTTAAATCCAACAAAAAAATATATTTGTGCTATAAAACACATGTTAACGATGATGAGAATTTTATGTTATGAAATATTCCTGATCTAAGTTAGTGGAGAAATAAAAGTTGAAATATAATAATCTTGCACAGGGTGTAGATTTGGATTAGAACATCTGGTTTTAGGGTTACTAATTTGGAGCTAACTCAGCCTCACTTCCCCCAAAACCATTTCTTGGAGAATTTTTTCTTTATTTGTTTGTGTCCACTTTCTATCTGTTGCTTTGAAACATAATTTTTTTCATCATGAATGAAAGCGTAAGAAGGCCAAGAACTTTTAGTTTTCTTGCATATTGCCTTACGTAGATACTTGCAAACAAGTGTTGGCACTAGCTGTTGTTCAAATGTTGAAATGATTTAAAAATTTGGAATGAGGTTTTTTCCTTATAGAAAGCGTTCTGATGACAAAAAAAACCCAGCTCAAAATAGTAAAATTTATGGATATGGAAGGATGTTTTCAGCAAATAAATAAAGTTCCATTTATTTCCATGTTTTATGGTTCATGTTTATTCTGTAATAATGGTGATTTTCAGAAATACTTGAGGGTTTAAGAAAAGGTTTTTATGAGACATTTTCTTAGTATGCTGGTAAAATTTCAAGTGTTGTAGTGTGAGTGATTTTATTATACATATTGATGTATGTTTTTTTTTTCAGACCTTTCATTAGATATACCAGTTCAGTATCACAACATTAAATCCTCAAAAGGCAAAGAGAATATAGACCAACCTGTGTGTGTATTAGCAGGTAAAATGTTTAATCATTCTTATGCTTACTAAATTAATAGATGTTGAGTTTTCTTATGTGTTAAGAAAACAGATAGTTCCCTGTGTACATGTTGAACCATTTTTGATATATTTTAGTAAGAATATGAAAAGTAAAACACCCCCTTACTGTTAAACTTAATTGCTATTTAGAAAGATCCTGAAGGATCAGAATTCATTACTTAGCTACTGCAGTGAAGTTAAGATTTAATGCTGGCACTGTTAAAGCACCTGCTAACATGTATCTGATGTTGAAAACTGTTAAGTTTGCATTGCCCACTTAGCTTAATAGGGAGAGCACAGATCTATGGATTGTGGGCTTGTGAGTTTAACCACAGGGCGAGGCTTGTGTTTTCTGACGATTGATGAAAGACATTGTGTCTGAAATAAGTTGTCGTTCATCTCAGATTCATGTGGGGAAGTTGGCATTTACTTGCAGAGAACGTGGTAGTACTGGTATATAAAGAATCCAGGAAAACTGGTTTGGTTAACTGCCCACCGTTACATAACTGAAATACTGTTGAAAATTGGTGCTAAACTCAAAACAAACAAACGTGATAGTAACTCAACATTCATTAAATTTATTGGATGACTTTTAGCAGATGCATGTAATTTGTTGTGTATGAAATCCTGTTTAATACCCTAATTAAGGTAATTGAGAGCAACATTGCACCGTGCTACATCATGAATTTCTGCACTTGAAACATGGTTAACAATACAAATTACATTAGAATCTTTGAAATATTTAGTAATTATTCAGAACTCAAGGGAGATGTGTTCAAGCTAAAATTGTAATATAAAAATACAGTAAACAGTAATTGAAATTAATGACTTATTTATTGTTTCAGAATGTTTAACGCATTTCACAGAGGTTGAAGAACTAGAGGAAACAGAATTATATATGTGTACAGGGTGTAAAAAGAAACAGCGTTCAACTAAAAAATTCTGGATACGCAGACTTCCAAATGTAAGTAGGCTTGGATCTTTTTACCAGTAGTGAAGTATAGTTAGTATAAACAACATATTAGATGTCTTGAGAAAACTTACTTCTTTCCCATCCAGTGAGTTTGAGAATGGTGTAACATCATTTATTTTGAATACCTAGAATGATGCCATGGGTAGCTTAAAGATAGCCCCGAATTTGTTCTGTCCAATGTATTAATCTCTTAAGATTTAATTTGGACAATAGACAGGTTTTGATTAACAAAATAATCTTTTGAGTGGTTTGACACCTGATTTTTAGCTCACGCTGTTTGTCATGCATCTGTCCGTCCGTCGTCAACAGTTGGGCCAAAATTAAAAATGTTTGTTTGCTGTCTCCCTACCTACCCGCTTAAAATGCTGCGCCCTAAAAGTTTTTATTGGACAATGCTGGTCAAAGGGTTTTTTTTAAGTTGCGATATGAGAAATGCCAAATATATTTCAAGTAAGCAAAATAAAAAGTAAGAAAGTTTAAATTGTATTATTTAATTTCATCCTTTTATACAACATAATGTTATACAGATTTGTCTTATTTTTACAGAAGAAATATTCTGTAAGAAACGATCATATATCTACTGTCTACTGGTAGAAGTGTAATCCCATCACAAAAAAAGAAAAGAAAAAAATAACTGCCTACCTACCTACCCAACTTTAAAAAGTAGGGTCGGGAGACAGCAAACACTTTTTTAAATGTGGCCTTGTGTTTAAAAGACATCTCCTCCAAAACCGTCAAATGGATTTTGATGAAACTTGGCATGGATGTTTCTTGGAAGGTCCTCTACCAAAATTGTTCAAAAGGTTTTGCTTGGTTTGCACATAGGGGCCGCCAGAGCTAAAAGTAGAAAAATCTTCAAATGACATTTCTTAAACCAATGGTCTAATTTTGAAATAATTTCACACAAATGGTCCTTATGTCACCCTCTACCAAGATTGTCCAAATATACTGATTTATTTAAAAAATATGACTGCCAGAGGGTGTGGTCACTTTTCCCTTTATGTATATAGTGGAAACTAAGAAAATCTTGTGTGAAACTGCTGGCCAGATTTGAAAATAATTTCAACTAATTTGTCTTATTTGTTGAAATTCCTTTGATTACATTGTTGCTTTGACAAATATGATTTAATTAAATTCTACATATGATTTCAGGTATTATGTTTACATTTGAAGAGATTCAAGTGGGTGACGTCATTTCGACAGAAGTTAGAGACTTATATAGAGTTTCCATTAACAAATCTCGATATGAACAAATACATTTTAGACATGGTAAGTTAATGTGGCTTTGTGACTAATTTTGGTCTTTTGTTTGACTGTGTCAGGGGGCCACCGTGGCGGAGTGGTTAATATTGCTGACTTTGAATCTCTTGCCCCTCATCGATGTCGGTTTGAGCCTCTCTCGGGGCATTGAACTCTTCATATGAGGAAGCCATCCAGCTGGCTTACAGAAGATCGGTGGTTCTACCCAGGTACCCACCTGTTAATTGAATTAGTGCACAGAGGGCCAATCTGGGTCTTCCTACACTATCAAAGATTGAAAGTCTTCATATTACCTAAATTGTCAGTGTGACATTAAATTCAACAACAAAAAATCTTTTGACTATGTCATCTCAGAGAATGTGGGAAGTTGTTTGTTGGGTATTTCTGTAATAAATTGCGAAGTGTCTGTAACAATAAACAGTTATTAAAATCCAATTTAAGGTGTTTGTGTTATAATGTTTACACAACAGAGGCATAATTTAGGCCTAGTTGCTGGACACAGTAAAATTGGTAATAATTTTACACTTATGCTTGAGGTAGCAGATTTCAGTCAATGCAGGGCTGTAGTGTATCGTCTCCCAAAATATATTATTGAAGGATCAGAGGTTGTAAAATTGATTTTGGAAGACCAGTCCCAAAATTCGAGCATGTCAGTTTATTTTCAGAAACAAATTTAAATTAACCTTTGACAAAGCTACAGTGGGAGACTGGTTTTGTTAGCTTGGATTGGATTTCAGTTTTAAAACATTCAGACTGGTATCCAGATTTAGTTTTGTTAGCTTGGATTGAATTTCAGTTTAAATTGGAGAATTTGGCCTTCATTGTGAACAGACTGGAATAGATGGAAGGGGGAAACAGTAAACTTACAGCAGTCTAAGAATGCATAACAGCTAGAAATAGAATGTCAGTTACTTGTTCAGGTGATTGAGAGAAAAAAACAATGTGAATAGATTAGTAACAACCTGTATATTAAAGGTATAATTTATCTCCTTAGTTATCATTATAAAGGTTTTATTTTATATGTGGAATTTCAGCATGAAACCAGGGGAACAAGTGTAGGAAGTAACATCTATGATTTGGCAGCAGTGATTGTCCATCATGGATCAGGGTTAGTCCTTATATACTCTTCTATTCTGGACTTTCTTTTTTAGCTCGATTATTCGAAGAATAGGGGAGCTATCCTACTCACGTCGGCGTGAGCGTCACAGAAATGTGAAAAGTTTGCATACCACCCCAAAAGCCCATTGAGATATTGCTTTCATATTTTGCATACTTGTTTACCATCATGACCTCAGTCTGTAGAAAGGAGGCAACTCTATCAAACATTTTGACTGAATTATGGCCTCTTTTCAACTTGGAATAAATATTAAAGTTTGCGTACCACCCCAAATATTTTCAAAGTCCATTGAGATATTGCTTTCATATTTTGCATACTTGTTTACCAACATGACCCCAGACTGTAAAAAGGAGGAGGCAACTCTATCAAGCATTTTGACTGAATTATGGCCTCTTTTCGACTTAGAATAAATATTAAAGTTTGCGTACCACCCCAAATATTTTCAAAGTCCATGGAGATATTGCTTTCATATTTTGCATACTTGTTTACCAACATGACCCAAGACTGTAAAAAGGAGGGGGCAACTCTATCAAGCATTTTGACTGAATTATGGCCTCTTTTCGACTTAGAATAAATATTAAAGTTTGCGTATCACCCCAAATATTTTCAAAGTCCATCGAGATATTGCTTTCATATTTTGCATACTTGTTTACCAACATGACCCCAGACTGTAAAAAGGAGGAGGCAACTCTGTCAAGCATTTTGACTGAATTATTGCCCCTTTTCGACTTAGAATAAATGTTAAAGTTTGCGTACCACCCCAAATATTTTCAAAGTCCACTGAGATTTTGCTTTCATATTTTGCATACTTGTTTACCATCATGACCCCAGTCTGTAAAAAGGAGGAGGCAACTCTATCAAGCATTTTGACTGAATTATGGCTGCTTTTCGACATAGAATAAATGTTAAAGTTTGCGTATCACCCCAAATATTTTCAAAGTCCATCGAGATATTGCTTTCATATTTTGCATACTTGTTTACCAACATGACCCCAGACTGTAAAAAGGAGGAGGCAACTCTGTCAAGCATATTGACTGAATTATTGCCCTTTTTCAACTTAGAATAAATGTTAAAGTTTGCGTACCACCCCAAATATTTTCAAAGTCCATTGAGATTTTGTTTTCATATTTTGCATACTTGTTTACCATCATGACCCCAGTCTGTAAAAAGGAGGAGGCAACTCTATCAAGCATTTTGACTGAATTATGGCCCCTTTTCGACATAGAATAAATGTTAAAGTTTGCGTACCACCCCAAATATTTTCAAAGTCCATTGAGATTTTGCTTTCATATTTTGCATACTTGTTTACCAACATGACCCCAGACTGTTAAAAGGAGGAGGCAACTCTATCAAGCATTTTGACTGAATTATTGCCCCTTTTCGACTTAGAATAAATGTTAAAGTTTGCGTACCACCCCAAATATTTTCAAAGTCCATTGAGATTTTGCTTTCATATTTTGCATACTTGTTTACCATCATGACCCCAGTCTGTAAAAAGGAGGAGGCAACTCATCAAGCATTTTGACGTAATTATGGCCCCTTTTCGACTTAGAATGTGCTTATTGTAATGTTAAAGTTTTACTCATTGCTTATATTATATTATCAAGCACTGAGAATAGTCAAGCGCGCTGTCTACTGACAGCTCTTGTTAGCTTGTCTGATTTTTTAGCTCACCTGAGCAATGCTCAGGTGAGTTTTTCTGATCGCTCGATGTCCGGCGTCCGTCGTCCGTCGTCTGTCGTCCGTCGTCTGTCAACATTTAGCTTGTGTATGCGATAGAGGCTGTATTTTTCAATTAATCTTCATGAATATTGGTCAGAATGATAACCTTGATGAAATCTAGGCCGAGTTCGAAAATAGGTCATCTGGGGTCAAAAACTAGGTCACTAGGTCAAATCAAAGAAAAACCTTGTGTATGCGATAGAGGCTGTATTTTTCATTTAATCTTCATGAATATTGGTCAGAATGATAACTTTGATGAAATCTAGGCTGAGTTCGAAAATGGGTCATCTTGGGTCAAAAACTAGGTCACTAGGTCAAATCAAAGAAAAACCTTGTGTATGCGATAGAGGCGGTATTTTTCAATTAATCTTCATGAATATTGGTCAGAATAATAACCTTGATGAAATCTAGGCCAAGTTCGAAATTGGGTCATCTCGGGTCAAAAACTAGGTCACTAGGTCAAATCAAAGAAACACCTTGTGTATGCGATAGAGGCTGTATTTTTCAATTCTTCTTCATGAATATTGGTCAGAATGATAACCTTGATGAAATCTAGGCCGAGTTCGAAAATGGGTCATCTCGGGTCAAAAACTAGGTCACTAGGTCAAATCAAAGAAAAACCTTGTGTATGCAATAGAGGCTGTATTTTTCAATTGATCTTCATGAATTTTGGTCAGAATGATTGCCTTGATGAAATCTAGGCCGAGTTCGAAAATGGGTCATCTCGGGTCAAAAGCTAGGTCACTAGGTCAAATCAAAGAAAAACCTTGTGTATGCGATAGAGGTGGTATTTTTCAATTGATCTTCATGAATTTTTGTCAGAATGATTACCTTGATGAAATCTAGGCCGAGTTCGAAAATGGGTCATCTGGGTTCAAAAACTAGGTCACTAGGTCATATCACGTAAAAACCTTGTGTATGCGATAGAGGCTGTATTTTTCAATTGATCTTCATGAATTTTGGTCAGAATGATACCCTTGATGAAATTTAGACCAAGTTCAAAAAAGGGGGCATCTGGGGTCAAAAACTAGGTCACTAGGTCAAATCAAAGAAAAACCTTGTGTATCCAATAGAGGCGGTATTTTTCAACTGATCTTCATGAAATTTAGCCAGAATGATTACCTTGATAAAATCTAGGCCGAGTTCGAAAATGGGTCATCTGGGGTCAAAAACTAGGTCACTAGGTCAAATCGAAGAAAAACATTGTGTATGCAATAGAGGATGTATTTTTCAATTGATCTTCATGAAATTTGGTCAGTGTGATTGCGTTAATGAAATCTAGGTCGATTTTGAATATGGGTTATCTGAGGTCAAAAACTAGGTCACTAGGTCAAATTAAAGAAAAATCTTGTGTATGCGATAGAGACTGTTTTTTTTCAATTGATTTTTATGAAATTCGGTCAGGTTGATTGCCTTAATGAAATCTAGGTCGAATTTGAATATGGGTCATCTGAGGTCAAAAACTAGGTCACTTGGTCAAATCAAAGAAAAAACTTCTGTATGTGATAGAGGCTGTGTTTTTCAGTTGATCTTCATGAATTTTGGTCAGAATGATTGCCTTGATAAAATCTAGGTCGAGTTTTAACATGGGTCATCTAGGGTCAAAAACTAGGTCATATCTAAGAAAATGCTTGTTTTATCGCAAGAGACCAATTTTTTGGTCCAATCTTAATGAAAATTGGTCAGAATATTTGTTTCCATGAAATCACTAGGTTAAACATGTTTTACACTGTTACGGAGTGTTTCTTAGGTGAGCGACCTAGGGCCATCTTGGCCCTCTTGTTTTAAAAAATCTACGAGGTATTGTCGTCATATGATCGTCGGCATTGGTTAAAATTTTTATTCAGATCCACCTTTTCTCAAACACTGTAAGAGCCACAGCTTTGAAACTTTGTACACTTGTTTATCATCATTAAGGGACTATGTAGGCCAAGAACCATAACCCTGATATGCATTTTGTCAGAATTATGACCATTTTTGTACTTAGAAAATTTCAGTTTCTTGGTTAAAATATTTGTTTATATCCACCTTTTCTAAAAAACTATAAAAGCTACTGCTTTTATTCTTACTTGTTTATCATCATTAGGTGACTATGTAGGTCAAGAACTATAACTTTAACTTACATTTTGTCAGAATTATGCCCCTCTTTGTACTTAGAAAATCTGAACTCTTTTCTTACATATTGTCCAGCACTTGCAGACAAGCGATGGCACCCATAGGTGGTGCTCTTGTTTTTATCCCTCACCGTCATAATGGCAATAGGTTATTACATTGTTAATTATTACAATGTGTGTGTGTGTATTTGTGTACAAAGCGAAGTAGTTTGTCCTGGAATTTGCATGCTTGATTGGATTTGGAGATAACTTTGCTCAAATGACAACAGTAACGAGATGGTGTGCCCCATGCAAGAATAAGACCCTTATCCCAAAGTTAAAGATCAAAGATTGTCTCTTATAAATGGATGGATACAGAATTTCCATAATGAATCAGGAATTCCTAGCTCTTTGCTTTTAGAATATGAAGTCTTGTGGCATGTATTACAAAGGTCTTTATCAGCAAAAATGACTGCTGGTACATGAGTATGTGCCTCCTCTATTTTGCCTACATAAACAACAAAATATAGTTTTGTCAGAGGTAATTTTCGTGACAGTCTTCAGTCAAATGCCACTGGATGTTTTTGAGTTCTACTTATTTTCGAGACTAACTTTTTAAAGTACCGGTACAATACTTTTGTAGCTGATAAAATTATATGTTTTAGCATTTAGACCAAGTTTTAGGTATAATAAATAATTTTACATTTTATTTTTATTTTTACAGGGCTGGATCAGGTCACTATACAGCCTATGTTTTGAATGAAGGTAATTTATATAGATGTTTGTTTTCAAATTAAGAAGTAATAAATGTGTTGGTATATTTTATCAGTGAGAAAATGTTGGCAAGAGCTATGCACTTGTGATTTTATTATTACGCATCCAAACAACTTCCTTGATTTTGTCCAATGATAAGATTTATATATATCATTTTGATGATTCCCACACAAAAATTTGGCACTAATTGTTGAACTGCATTTTATCATATGATTTATAGGCTGTTAGAATGCACACCAAGGTTGGAAAGCATTTGAAGGGGTATTTATAAGACAGTACTGTATCTTCTTGCAGTACAGTAACAACTTGATGTGTTTATGAATAGAATTATCAAAGAAAAAAAGTGCAGTGGTTTAATGACTTGATCCAGAGTTATGATCTTAACTTGGTTGTGATGCCACATTGTTGTGCCTTAGTAAGTGTACTCATTTGGGAGTTTCATAGAGAGTAAAACATGTTTATCAACACACATATCAGTACGACATTTTATATGACTATGTTTTACTACTGTTTGACACCAGATAATTTGTATATTTACAAAATATAATGGAATAAAGGTAGATTTTGTAGGTTACAATAGTGTGAGGTAAACAGTAACTGCCAAGATTATTATGTCACAGAAGAATTCTGATCTATGATTGTTTTTAGATTATCTGACTTGCAGTTCTATCAACAGTTTAAAGATGGCTTCCTTTATTTATATTTGCATATTTATGTTTTTTAGGGCAGTGGTACCATTTCAATGATAGTTCAGTGACAGCATGTGACCAAGAGACTGTTGCTAGATGTAAAGCATACATCTTGTTCTACATCAGACGGGAGATACGCCTGCCAGACTATCTCAACGTATCCAATGGCAATGGCAGACCCGGTTCCCACAGCAGCGCAAGAAGCTGAGGCAGTGTTGATGGAACCAATTTTCAAAGACACATAGATGAATTAAATTGTCGACCTAGTTTTCATTCTATGTAGAGTTAACATTGCTGTTCATTTCACCAGCAAACTTTTTGTCTGCAATTTAATCAAGGGGATACAAGTCTTGAGATTATTTTTCCAGCTGTCATGACAGGTTGACACACTCTGGTGATGTGTCGTGACCGGCATAGTTCTGTACACACCACAAAAGCATAGAACATATCTCCAGCCAATTTCAGCAGTGTAAGCAAAAATTGTGGTGTTTCCCCCGTACTTCAGCATTTAGTAGTTTCCTTGTGACCATGGGCAAGCACGTACTTCATAATCAAAATAATCTGTACTCTAGAAGTAGTACATTTATAAGGTAGATACAAACTTTGTCACTAAATGTTGTTTATAGAAAATACATGGGAGAAACAGAACTAAGGAAGTGCAGTGGACAATTTTACAAGAACATGTTTATACTGGAGAACTCTTAATACGCATACATTCAAGAAATCAATTAATACCCCAATAAAGTGATAATGTATATTTCTAATACATACAAGATGTTAACCATGTTAGAGATAGCATAATACTCATCACAGTATACTTAATTGAACAAAATATGTCTGCGTTATAAAATAGAATAATAGAATTTCAACCTCGTGCACAGAAAATGTAGTGTGCGATCATGTGAAATGATAAAACATATTCTTTAAATTCTGTCTTAAGACAGTCCATATGTCCCCTTTCGGTAAGAAATGTCCTCAATTTGAAAGGATTACAGTTTGATAAGATTCGATGTAAAGGAGGAGGAGGGTTTTCAGCCAAAGTCTTTCTTTTGTAATTTTTGATTGAATGGAGAATAAATGTAGTTGAGATGATTAAAAAAAATATACTGTGATTTACTGATGAAAGAAAGTTTGATAGACTGACTGAAGAATGAATGAATTGATGACGAGAAATGTAATGTTTAATGTTTATGTGAGTGAAGTAAAGGTGTTGTATAGGGAAAATATGTGTTTTGTTGTAAGTTGTGTTGTATTTAGCTCACCTAAACCAAAGGTTAGTATAGTTGGATGGTCCGTCGTCAACATTTTTTCCTCGAACATTCTTCTCTGAAACTGCTGGTCAGATCTGCATTAAACTTAAACTTTAGCACCCTGACAAGGTCCTCTCCCTCATTATTCAAATATAGGCACTTGGGCCTTTGTAGGGCTAAAAATAGAAATACCTTTAAGCAATTTCTTCTCATGAAGCACTTGATGAACCTTCATTAAACTTTGTTAGTAGCATTCATATGCAGTTCTTTGTTAAATTTCTTCTAATGTGGGCACTTGGCCCCTTCAAGGGGCCACTAGAACTAAAAATAGAAATGTATTTTAATGACTTTTTCCCTTAACCTGCTTGGTGGATCTTCATTAAACTTCTGTCTGTAACATCTTGTAAGGTTTTCTCACAAATTTGTTTGAAATAGGGGCACTTGACCTGTTCTATGTCTTTACACTCAACATAGATTTTACCATTCATGATCCAGTGTGTTGTACATTTAGTCAAAGTTAAGATGAGCGACTTGCGGCCACTATGGCCCTCTTGATTTTTTGTGAAAAAAAAAAATCTTAAAATTAGTGCGGATTATGATTGTCTATACTATTTGTAATGGGGCCTTTTTATATCAACTGGCTAAAAGTCATAAATTTAGACTTAATTTTTCTAGGTTACTTTGACAATATACATGTAAATGCAGCCTAGCAGCAAGATTTATCCTTCCGAGAGCTATTAAAATTGGCAAAGAATAGTAGCGTCATGAGGTATATTTCAGCCTTTTCTTTTGTTGGAACATTGATCAGTGAACCATAGGGAGAGAGGATACGGTCGGGGTATTGTGTGGTAGTAATATATGAAATGAAGTGTACATACGTGTCCAGCATACTTGTGCGCTTTTTCAGTTGCTTCATTACTGCAAGAGAGATATTGACTTGAGAGAAATTGGTATAGACACTTTGTACAAGATAGAAAAAGTAATTGGCAGTTCTGGAAGTTTCATAATGTGCTTTCTGTTTGTTTTGAGTTATTTATGTTTACAACATGTTTGTGCTAGTTTACTTTTTTTTTTAGCTCATGAGGGTTCACAGTGAGCTTGTAGTATAGAGCCAGGATTAGTTACAGTTGCCCCTTGTACATTATCAACGTTTTACTATAAACAACTTCTCCTTTGAACCACTTGACTGCATTTATAGGTTGCCAGAGTTAACCCTTACCCTGCTAAATTTCTATAATGAACTTATCCTTCTTTCAATTTGGACAGTACCATTAACAGTTAAAAGGGGTGCATACCAAAAAGATACTGACTGAATGGCGAACACTCCTGGTCATGATTAGACTGCATGGGTGTGCAGGCTGATCATGACCTGCACTGGTTGCAAAGGCACAATCAGTTGTGTCCAGCATGGTAAGGGTTAAATGTAACTAATTTAATAGATGCTCACCAAACTTATTCAAGGTCAAGGTCAGATGTTCCACTTAAGGCTTCCCAGGACTTGTGGTTTGTGTGTTTAGTTTTATTATTATTTTGTTGTTAGGCTATACCAAGTTTATCTGTTTAAATTATTAACAGAAAATTAAAAAATTGAATTGGTATATTGTGTAAGAAAATAAGTTCAGGGGTTGGAAGTAAGTTTTCTGTTGATGTATTTTTTCATTTCACTGAATATTTTTTTTTAGATGAATAACTTTTTTAGAGCACACAGATGAAACATTTAATAAAAATCGGATTTTCAACCAGTATGTATTGTGAAATTTAAAAGGTGTTGAATAGAGCAGTCATTGCTTAATGAACTAACCAAAGAAAAGAAATATCACCGAATATTTTTATGTATTCTGTAATTTTGGTAGAAATACTTTTCAAAAGCTAGTGTTTGTATAATATTTTATTGTAGTATGAATTTTGATAATGATGTTTACCTTTTGTAGATCGAGACGGAATTTTGTATTGATAGGCCTGTTTTCTTTTGGGACATTAAGTGTACAGGGGTGTCGAAACAGGCTATACAGGCTGTAGCCTAGTTTTGAAAACATTTAACCTTTATCCTGATAAATTTCTAAAATGGACTGGTCCATCATTCGATTTGGGCAGTACCACTTCTTATTCAAAGGGGTGTTCACTGAAAATTTACTGACTAAATAGCGAACAGTGAAGACCATGATTTGCCTGCAGGGATGTGCGGGCTGATCATGGTCTGCACTGGTAGCAAAGGCAGAACGCATGCTGCCAGCAGGCTAAAGGTTAAACTATATATAGCTGTTTCTTTCATGCCTTCAGATTGTGTATAAAACACCTAAATAATTGTAAAGTGCTTTGTAGTTTTTAGCAGTGACAGTCCACTATAACCTTTCAATGATCTCGTAGTGTTTGATGAAAGTATGGCGGAAAAGTAGAAGTTGTTCTGTATTAGGCCGTGGTTATTAATTTGTGATCAGATTATCAGAGTTGTATGCGAACTTTTAAAAGTGTGAAACTGTAACTTTGTAATTTAGCTATCATTCCGAAACTTTACACAACAGTATCCAGTGTTAGTCCCATCTTCTCTTTTTAGCCCACCATCATCAGATGGTGGGCTATTCAAATCACTCTGCGTCCGTGGTCCGTCGTCCTTCCGTCCGTCCGTCCGTCCGTCAGTCCGTCCTTCCGTCCGTTAACAATTTCTCGTTATCGCATCTCCTCAGAAACTACCGGGGGGATTTTAACCAAACTTTGTCAGAATGATGTATTGGTACCCTAGTTGTGTCCCCCTGAAAATCAGACTGGTTCAACAATTTTTTAGTGAGTTATGGCCCTTTGTTTATTTCTATAATTTACATAGATTTATATAGGGAAAAACTTTGAAAATCTTCTTGTCCAAAACCACAGAGCCTAGGGCTTTGATATTTGGTATGAAGCATCATCTAGTGGTCCTCTACCAAGATGATTCAAATTATTTCCTTGGGGTCTAATATGGCCCCGCCCCCGGGGTTCACATGGTTTATATAGACTTATATAGGGAAAAACTTTGAAAAACCTCTTGTTCAAAACCACATAGCCTAGGGCTTTGATATTTTGTATATGACATCATCTAGTGGTCTTCTACTAAGATTGTTCAAATTATCCCCCTAGGGTCAAATATGGCCCCGCCCCAGGGGTCACATGGTTTACATAGACTTATATAGGGAAAAACTTTGAAAATCTTCTAGTCCAAACCACAAAGCCTAGGGCTTTGGCATTTGTAATGTAACATCATCTAGTGGTTCTCTACCAAGTTTGTTCAAATCATCCCCCTAGGGTCAAATATGGCCCCGCCCTGGGGGGTCACATGGTTCATATAGACTTATATAGGGAAAAGATTTTATAATCTTGTCAGTAACCTACAACATTCAAATTTGGACCACTTGTATGGTTTTGAGTGGCAAGATGAACCTTGACATGAGTTGACCTTGATTTTGACCTAGTGACCTACTTTCACATTTCTGTAGCTACTGCCTTCAAATTTGGACCACATGCATAGTTTTGTGCACTGAAACAAACTTTGACCTTGACATTGACCTAGTGACCTACTTTCACATTTTTGAAGGTACAGGCTTCAAATTTGGACCACATGCATAGTTTCGTGTTCTGAAATGGAATTTGACCTTGATTTTGACCTACTGACCTACTTTCACATTTCTCAAGTTACAGCCTTCAAATTTGGACCACATGCATAGTTTTGTGTACCGAAACAAACTTTGACCTTTACATTGACCTAGTGACCTACTTTCACATTTTTGAAGGTACAGGCTTCAAATTTGGAACACATGCTTAGTTCTGTGTTCCGAAATAAAATTTGACCTTGATTTTGACCTAGTGACCTACTTTCACATTTCTCAAGATACAGCCTTCAAATTTGGACCACTTGCATAGTTTTGTGTACCGAAATGAACTTTGACCTTAAGATTGATCTAGTGGCCTACTTTCACATTTCTGTAGCTACAGGCTTCAAATTTAGACCACATGCATAGGATTGTGTACCGAAACAAACTTTGACCTTGACATTGACCTAGTGACCTACTTTCACATTTTTGAAGGTACAGGCTTTAAATTTGGACCACATGCATAAATTTGTGTTCTGAAGTGTAATTTGACCTTGATTTTGACCTAGTGACCTACTTTCACATTTCGTCCTTGAAATTGATCTAGTGACCTACTTTCACATTTCTCAAGCTACAGCTTTCGAATTTGGACCACATGCAGACTGTTGTGTACGGAAATGAAATTTGACCTTGAGCTAGTCAGTAAGTCTTGAAATTTGGAACACTCAAAAATGGCACATTGGTGGGCGCCAAGATCACTCTGTGATCTCTTGTTTTTTACTGAATTAATGAAAATAATAAAGAAAGATAAATATTTTTAAATGAAAATTTGGTTGTGTGTAAGAATGTAATAAGGACATTTATTACATGTTTTTCAGTAGGTTACTAAACTGTTGGAGAAAAATATGTCTAGCTTTGCATAAAAAAAAAACAGACCCAAGGACATAGTTCCTACTTTATCAAGTCTGGTCTGAAGACAACTTACAAAAACCCTGACCTCAGTCTTGAAATTAACCAATGATAAGGTCTGTGACAGCTCTTAACCCTTGCCCTGCTAAATTTCTATAATAAACCTGTCCATCTTTCAATTCAGACAGTACCATTAACTGTTCAAAGGGTCACTTACCAAAAAGATACTGACTGAATGGCAAACAGTTCAGATCTTGATCAGACTGTACAGATGTGCAGGCTGATCATGGTCTACACTGGTCACAAAGGCAGAATCAATCGTGTCCACTGTCCAGCATCTTAAGGGTAAAGAATTTTAGTTATGTACATATATAGTGAATAAAGCAATGGCAGATTGTTTGATGTTAAGGCTGCTGTCATTGTAGCCCTTTCCTATTGCTTTTTAATTTCATACGAAGGCCTTTTTTGTCTGAACAGGTTTTCAGTTGTTACTTATAGAACAAGTAAATGTATATATTAATATTTGCTTACATTTTTAGCTCGACTATTTGTAGAATAGGGGAGCTATCCTACTTGCCCCGGCATCGGCGTCAGCGTGAGCGTCACACAAACGTTAAAGTTTGCGTACCACCTCAAATATTTTCAAAGTCCATTGAGATATTGCTTTGATATTTTGCATATTTGTTTATCATCATGTCCCCAGTCTGTTTAAGGAGGAGGCAACTCTATCAAGCATTTTGACTGAATTATGGCCCCTTTTTGACTTAGAATATGCTTATTGTAATGTTAAAGTTTGCGTACCACCCCAAATATTTTCAAGTCCATTGAGATATTGCTTTGATATTTTGCATACTTGTTTACCATCATGACTTCAGTCTGTAAACAGGAGGAGGCAACTCTGGTCAAGCATTTTGACTGAATTATGGCCCCTTTTCTACTTAGAATATGCTTATTGTAATGTTAAAGTTTGCGTACCACCTAAAATATTTTCAAAGTCCATTGAGATATTGCTTTGATATTTTGCATACTTGTTTACCATCATGACCCCAGACTGTAAAAAGGAGGAGGCAACTCTATCAAGCATTTTGACTGAATTATGGCCCCTTTTCGACTTAGAATATGCTTATTGTAATGTTAAAGTTTGCGTACCACCCCAAATATTTTCAAAGTCCATTGAGATATTGCTTTGATATTTTGCATACGTGTTTACCATCATGACCCCAGTCTATAAAAAGGAGGAGGCAACTCTATCAAGCATTTTGACTGAATTATGGCCCCTTTTCGACTTAGAATATGCTTATTGTGATGTTAAAGTTTTACTCATTATACTATCAAGCACTGAGAATAGTCGAGCACGCTGTCCACTGACAGCTCTTGTTAAACTTGCCTCTAGGCAAATGGTAGTTGGTTTCTAAGAGATTAATTGTTCAGTTTTGTTTTTTCTCCTGAGTTTTTATGCCTTTATACATCTGTTAGTACAGATTTGTTTGATTTGAGATATCTCCTCATGCAGATGAAATGATTGATAATGTTCTGAAAATCATAGAAATGCCAGTAATATCAGTATAGTAGAGAGGCCTAATTGGTAAACTAATGGGAGTTAATATTTACAGGCTCAACGCTTTTCGGCAGTTGGCAGCTATTTATTCTCATTTATAGCAAAAAAAATTAACTAGAGGTATTTTTCTTTAAGACTCCATTCTTTGAGTGATTTTGAGAACATTTGCAGGTTGAACTCTTATACAGAGAAAAAAAATTCTACCTAGTCTTCATAATGTGATATAGAAGAGCAACAATTTTCTGTACACTTAGGTATTATGTCAAATCATCAGTTTTACAAAAAAAAATTAGTTTATTGGAAGTCATTATGTACTACACTGACTGCAACAATTTACACAGAAATTTGTTAGGTGCTTACAAGTAGAGAGGCTTGCCTCTGTAATGTTTTTGCGAGGATCATTTGTGTTACCATTTTGTGTAAGCATTTGTATGACTGTTGTTTTTGCTTGTGACTAAATGTCAGACATAGAGAGCTGGAAACTGTGTTTCCTTTTACTGTTAATAAATTGATTCATTGTCTTTCGGATTTCTTTTCCTTTTTTTTGCTCCACATCAAGGAAAAAAGGCTTGTTTTATAGGAAAACTAATTAGGCCATGTTAGAATAATTTTTAAATTTATCAGTATGTGCTGACATGCCCCTCCATCACAAAGCCATGTCCACTCTGCATCTTTTGCTCCCCTGCCCCACACCTGCCTCCCTGGAAGGATTTTCAAACAACAGGATAAACTTGATGAGACATATTTAGAATACGCTTTACGGTCATGTCGGTCAAGATTGTATCATGAAGTTGAAAGTTTAAATATAGATTATTTTGTGTCCTTGTGTCTTTAAAAGATAATAGGTAAGGGTAGATTTCTCGGAAGCACAGAGCACCAAAAACAGCCCCAGAGCCACGCATTTGCATAGTAGACCCACAACAAAAAGAAGCTGTAATGGAAAAATATATTTCAGACGGGTTGCTTCAAACATCCAACAAGTACATATTCATTTATGCTAAATATTGATGGAGGGAAAGGAAATTGTATGGGATGGGGGGTGGGGAAGGAACCCGAAGGGGAAAGTAGAACAAGGACGAATTTACGAATATACAAGGGAATGCCATGTTCTTTAAAAACAGTCTCACTACAACGTAAACCACAAAAAGAAACACAATTGTTTAACATGTCTGTCTAAGTTCAAGGTTATGAGTTGAGATCAGTGGTCCAATAGGGATTATCTGTGTTCATGTATAATAATATCTGTGTCTTTCAGTGATGTCATTTCAAGGTCAAGGTGAGTTCAAAAGTTGATTGAAGGTTATTTTGTGTTCATATCTTTTACACCTTTAGAAGGCTTTACTCTGCTAAATTTCTATGATGAACTTGTCCATTTGGACATTACCATTGACTGTTTAAGGGGTGCTTAACAAAAAAATACTGACTGAATGGCGAACAGTGCAGATCTTGATCAGACTGCACTGGTTGCAAAGGCAGAATCAATCGTGTCAAGCATAATGAGGGTTAATCATAATAAGATCACATGCACAACCAAAATTTTGTGCATGTCAGTCATGCTTCGAAATTTAAGAACGAATCGGGATTTTTCTGTGTCTGCCTCATCTTTTCTTCTAAACTGAAGGATTTTCAAGTACGTTTGAACAAATGTTTAAGCATGATGTGCACAATACCACATGTACAGGTTCAAATAAAGCTTTCATTACAAAATTAATGAGCTAAAACCAACCTAAATACGAAATGTTATATTGTGTTCGTATCGTTTTACCCCCTTAATTGATTTTCACAAGCACATAGTTTAACCTTTACCCGGCTAAATTTCTAAAGCGGGCTGTTACATAATTCGGGCAGTGCCACTTATTATTCAAAGGGGTGTTCACATAAAATTTACTGACTGTGACTAGTGCAGACCATGATCAGCCTGCAAGGATGTGCGGACTGATCTTTGTCTGCACTAGTCGCAAAGGCAGAATCACCGCCAGCAGGCTAAAGGTTAAGTATGATATGATGGGGAGAATGGAACCTTCACCCACTGAGGGATCTGTCTGTTTGTTACAGAATTCTGTATGCTTATCTTTTTATCCTGGACAGAAATTCAAACTAGTGCTATCACTGAAGGTGATCAATACCCCAAAACTGCTTCGATACAGGGAAAGAAATGTTGTGAATATGATCTTTGATCAAATGTGACCTAGACCTTGGACATATTGATGTATGTTGTGCACTCTGCATTTTGTCTTGATGAGGTTAAAAGTTGTCATTTCATAAGAATACTTCCAACAGTTTACAGGCTAAAGAGCCCGCACAAATTAAAGCTACATGACCTCTGACATCCAAGTGTAACTTTGACCTTGTTGTTGTTGACCTTGGTCATGTGATTCTTGTATGACCTCTACCTTGGCTTTAGTTTCCCATGTCGAGCAGAATTCTTTTCATTGCCCCCATATACTGACCTTTGGGTATAATAATTTAGCATAAATGTTATTCTAACATGACCAGCAAATAACCTACATACATGTACAGCAAAATCTATCTCCAGTTATTCTGCAATAAACCACTGGCATGCAATGACGTCATCCGATCCAGATGCGTAGCATGGTCGTAAAAAGTAGTTACCATTTTTTCTAACACTGTTGATACTAGTAGTATGTTGTGTTAGAATCGAAATAGTAAGTTCTCAAGTGTGATTTATCGTAGATTCTAACAAGATCCGATTCATTTTCCTATTAAACAAAGAAGGCAGAAAACAGTGAATTATTATACAACAGATCACTGTTCTGACGTCACAATTATTACGTCATGGCGTCAAACGGCATAGCGGCACGCTGGAAAAGAAACCGATTGAAAACTGGCAAATATTTTATGAATGTCATCAAGGATGTACTTAAAAATCCTTGGTTACGTGTTAGAATCGAAATAATATAATTCAAGGGTTCAACGCAATAAGGGCGTATCTACATAATAATTATATGTAGATACGCCCTTGTTGCGATGAACCCTTGATATCTCATTTAGTGATTTGCTCTTGAATAAATCATTGTCGTTCAGATGCTTATAATTATATCACTCGGGCTGCGCCCTCGTGATATAATTCCTTCGCATCTGAACTCCAAACAATGATTTATTCAACGACAAATCACTGGATGAGATATATTTTTTCTTAAATAACCTGAGTTTTTCGTTCTTGTGCGAAACAATATATCAGGAAGGCGGTAGGCATGAAGTGCTCAAGGGTGAGCTTTTGTGGTCAGCGATTGTCCAGCGGCGTCCGGCGTCCGTCAACACCTCCTAGTCTAAACCACCAGTCCAATTTTGATGAAACTTCCCAGGAATGTTCCTTGCATGATCTTCATTGAAAATTAGTCAAAGAAATGAATTCCATACAGAACTCTGGTTGCCATGCCAACCAAAGGAAAAACTTTAAAAATCTTCTTGTCCAAAACCACGGTAGCTAGGGCTTTGATATTTGGTATGTGGCATCATCTAATGGTCCTTTACCAAGTTTGTTCAAATTATCCCCCTAGGATCAAATATGGCCCCACCCTGGTGGGGGGTCACATGGTTTACATAGATTTATATAGGGAAAAACTTTGAAAAATCTTCTTGTCCAAAACCACCTGGCATAGGACTTTGATATTTGGTATGTAACATCATCTAGTGGTCCTCTACCAAGATTGTTCAATTTATCCCCCTAGGGTCAAATATGTCCATGCCCCGGGGGTCACATGGTTTATATTGACTTATATAGGAAAAAAACTTTGAAAATCTTCTCGTCAAAAACCACAGGGCATAGGGCTTTGATATTAGGTATGTGACATCATCTAATGGTCCTCTACCAAGATTTTTGGAATTATGCCTCTGGGATAAAAAGAGGCCCCACCCAAAGGGTCTCAAGTTTTACATAGACTTGTATAGGAAAAAACTTTAAAAAGCTTGTCTTAAACCACAAGACAGGCCTTTGATATTTGGTATGTAGCATTGCCTAGTGGTCCTCTACCAAGATTGTTCAAATTATTACCCTGGGGTGAAAAGAGGCCACACCCCGTGGGTCCCAAGTTTTACATAGACTTATATAGGAAAAAACTTTAAAAAATCTTCTTGCCTGAAACTGCAAGGCCTAGGCTTTTGATATTTGGTATGTTGCATTGCCTAATGGTCTCTACCATAATTGTTCAAATTATGCCCCTTGGGTGAAGAGGCCCTGCCCTGGGGGCCTCAAGTTTTACATAGACTTATCTAGGAAAACAAATTAAAAATCTTCTTTTCTGAAAGTTCAAGGCTTAAGCCTTCACCTATTTTTTGTTTTGTTTTTAAAGCTTTAGCAAAGAAATTTGTTCAAGCAAGCAAATTAAACTCAGGTGAGTGATATAGGGCCATCATGGCCCTCTTGTTTAAAATATCATTAAATCCAGTGAAAAATCATATAGTCATGTCGATTCAGTTTTGATTTTTATCCTCAGAAAAATTAGTTTCATCTAAGATTTTCTCTTCCTTTTTGAAATTTTGGTGTCCAATTTTCAAAGAATTTTTTGAATGATGCCATTTTGTCAATGTTTTTTTTGTAAACGACATCAGATTGTGCATGCAATCTCGAGGAAAGGGGCAACCCTTGACACGTTGTTTATAAACAAGAGGGCCAAGATGGACCTAGGTCGCTCACCTGAGAAACACATCATAACAGTGTAAACATGTTTCCCAGATGACCCATATTTGAACTTGGCCAAGATTTCATCAAGGCAATCATTCTGACTAAATTTTATGAATATCTGGTGTAAAATGCAACCCCTATTGCATACACAAGGTTTTTCTTTAATTTTACAGGGTGACCTAGTTTTTGACCCTAGATAACCCATATTCAACCTCAACCTTGATTTCATCCAAACAAATACTCTGATCAAATGTCATGAAGATCCGGTGTAAATGCAGCCCTTACTGCATACACAAGGTTTTTCTTTGATTTGACCTACTGACCTAGCTTTTGATCCCAGATGACCCGTATTAGAAATCCTCCTGGATTTCATCAAGGCAATCATTCTGACTAAATTTTATTAATATCCAGTGTAATATGCATCCCCTATTGCCTACACAAGGTTTTTCTTTAATTTGACCGGGTGACCTAGTTTTTGACCCCAGATGACCCATATTCAAATTTGACCTAGATTTCATCCAGACAAACATTCTGATAAAATTTCATGAAGATTCCATGTAAAATGCAGTCCCTATTGCATACACGAGCTTTTTCTTTGATATGACCTAGTGACCTAATTTTTGACCCAAGATGACCTATATTCAAACTTGACCTAATTTTCATCAAAGCAATCATTCTGACCAAAATTCATGAAGATCAATTGAAAAATAAGCCTCTATCGCATACACAAGGTTTTTCTTTGATTTGACCTAGTGACCTAGTTTTCGATCCAAGATGACCCATTTTCGAATTTGGCCTAGATTTCATCAAGGTAATCATTCTGACCAAAATTCATGAAGATCAATTGAAAAATACAGCCTATATGGCATACACAAGGTTTTTCTTTGATTTGACCTAGTGACCTAGTTTTTGGCCCCAGATGACCCATTTTCAAACTTGGCCTAGATTTCATCAAGGTAATCATTCTGACCAAAATTCATGAAGATCAATTGAAAAATACAGCCTCTATCGCATACACAAGGTTTTTCTTTGATTTGACCGAGTGACCTAGTTTTTTACCCCAGATAACACATTTTCGAACTTGGCCAGGATTTCATCAAGGCAATCATTCTGACAAAATTTCATGAAGATCAGTTGAAAAATACAGCCTCTATCGCATACACAAGCTAAATGTTGACAAACGACAGACAGAAGACAGACAGACGCTGGACAACGAGCGATCACAGAAACTCACCTGAGCAGGTGAGCTAAAAAAATGCTTTTTTCTTTCCATTAAAAATATATAGTGTAATATAATAATTCTTTTTATCACATGTTAGTGTTTCCTGCTAAAACATAAAATAATGGACTTTCTTTAACTATTATAAACAAGTCAATTTGACCAACGTCTCATATACTTCAAAAGGCATCGTGTCAAAGCTTTGTTACACTAGTGTATTATCAAACTTATGTAATGGCTTTATTTCACTCCCCCGACGTCAAACATGTAATAAATGCATGTAATACTCATTTTGATTGCTACAACTTTCAAGCTGCGTAATAAATCTGCCGCAATCAAAGTATGTCACGCCTGCCTCATACCCCCTGCTCAGTTGTAGGTAAATCAGCAATCTGTCTCACTATAGTGTAGATAATATAAAACAAAGTCTGACATCACTTTATATATATTTTATTACCATAATTTAATGGGAGAATTACACAACTCCCATGTATACTGAATAATTAGTACTGATGTATGAAATTAATTATAGAGATTTTATCATGCAATATGCAGATTGCATGAAAATGATAACCTAATTTTGTAATGATCCAAACAAAGAAGCAAAATCTATGTTAATGCTAATTTTTTCCTGAAACTAACTGCAGACTTGATGAAAAAGAAAATGATGATTCAAGTGTTTTTATATATATAACATTTTAGTGCTATAATTTTGATATTTAAATAGTTAATTGTAGTTGGGTATTTACATACATATACATGTATATATATGATGCATTCTGTTTTATTATCAAATATACATAAAATGTGTTAATAATATTAACATAAAAAATTTACCAATTAATATTTACAAATTATCTTCTTTAGAAAAGTTAAAGTTATGTACAATATATCTTCATACATGTATTTAACATGGAAGACCAATTCCTTCAAACATAAAATAAAACGGCTAGTTTTGTGTAAAATAAAATTTTGATGTAAGTCCTGACTAAACATAGAATACTCTTTATATATGTATATCAATAACGTCAGATCAACTGATTAATAAATATAATATCATAAAAACACAGACCATACAAATAGTTAAATATGGATTTAAGGAAAAAAGGCAGGGACCTTGTGACAGCTACATAATCAGCAACTATAAAGGTAAGATGGGAGACCAGTCTAAAACGTTAGCAGTTCATTGGCTGAATTTTGAAACTGACCAATGGCCAAGCTGAATTCCTAGACTGGTCTCCAAACTCCAGTTAAAAATCCGATGTAACTCAATGCAGACTTGGAGCCGTCTTCTGCGCATGCCCGAAAGTGATTATCAATTGTAGCGCACGGCAAAAATATGCATATTTTTGCATGTCCGAATGCATTTAGTGTACAATATGCATAAAATACTGACTAAAGGTTACGGTTAGTATCACCATGGTTACAAAATATATACATTTAAGATATTTTCCTTCAAATTTAGTTAATCCGGTATGTACCAGAGTCTGTAATTTATACCGGCACTCCAAGTCTGCATTGAGTCACAGTCTTAAAAATCTTATTGACCAGCTCCAACATTATAAAACTGTGATTTAAAACCAGACTACCTTACCATTGGTTAAGAGGAAGTGTGTCTAATACATATGTTAACATATGAATATACACATATATATATGAGTTTGACCCTTGAATTTGAATTCAGTAAAAATTGCATTTCCTAAAACAATTTTCAATCCAGGAAGTTAATATAGTATTAGAACCAATCCATCAAAAGTGCTGTATAATAGTGTCAACCAAACAAGTCAAATTTGGGGATTTGCCTATAGCTAAAGATGACAACCTTTTTTTAAAAAAATGTACTACAGAGATTCAAATTTTATTTCGTTAAACAGAACATCTGAAATGTTAAAATTCATTCTAGGATGATTCATACAAGTTTACATAATGGCATCTGACTGTAAATTTTTTCACAGATTGGAAACATTAACTGAAATCTCTATCTCTAATACCTCAGACAAATGTACAGTTTCCTTCAAGATTTGAAACCTACACTAGACAGTCATTTTTTGTTTTATAAAAAATCTCTCCTTAATTATGTAGTATTAAAAGTTTTGTTCGTAATGAATATAATATAGTTCAATAATGAGTTTAAATTTGCTGCCTAAAAAGGATAAATATAAGCAGATTTTTTATAGCCATCTAACACTATATAATGTTTTTTTCTTTTTATTTGTATTAAGCACTGGTAAGAATTCAGCTTTTGATACCTAGTATAAGTACTAAAATAATTTGAGGTAAAAATATAATCTTTGCATATTTTATAAAATGGACGGATATGACTTATAAAAAATACAATTAATCATTCATGCTTAAAACACAATTCACTGTTGTTTACTGTTGAACCGAATCACCAGAAAATGCCTCAATGTAAATGTTTGAATTAAACCTCTAAAACTTTGTTAAAATGAGAGTTTTGTAAAAGGGGTCTATTAACACACATACAATCAAACTTTGTTCACTCGAACTTGACGGGACAAGCAAAATTTGTTCGAGTTATCAGTAGTTTGAGTCACCAAACATTATACAGGGACTTTGCTGGAACCCGACGATGAGTTCGAATGAGGGGCGGTGCTCAAATTTTCTGAGATCGAGTGACCAAAGTTCGACTGTATTTATAAAAAGTATTCAAGTAAAATAGGAAAACAATTTCTGGAACAGTAAAAAGCTTTTCAACAAGCCTAATTCTGAACATTGCTTTTTATCATACCTAAAACAAGTTTTCCATTCTCTTGATTTTTGATATTTCTCAATGTCAGACAAATATCTTTTCACAAAATTTTGTGAAAATGAAGATATTCGAATATTTCACCAACACTGTAAATGGTTAACTTTAAATAACTAACAAGGCACAGTAAATAGCAGAATCCCTGACCACTTATATAGCTAAAAAAAATCAGCTAAGTAGGTCAATGAGATATGAGATATAGAAGAATCATATAACAAAGTAAACATTATAAAAATGGCACATTCTTGTGTCTGGTTTACAAAATATCACATAAAATATACAGAGGGTTGCACAAATGGCATATACAACATTTCTGATCATATATTACATTACAATGGCCTTTAGTACAATCCTCTCTATGCATTTCTATGTCAAGATTTAGGGTGATACAGAAAACTGACTCAGTTTACAGAAGAACTGAAGTAACTTGCTGAACTAGCAACAGAGTAATGGAAAACTGACATTTCTCTCTGAACTAGCAATGGTTTACTGGAAAACTGAAGTAATTCACTGAACTAGCAATAGTTAACTGGAAAACTGATATTACTCTTTGAACTAACAACAGTTCACTGAAAAACTGGTCACTTACTGAACTAGCAACAGTTTACTGGAAAACTGACATTACTCTCTGAACTAGCAACAGCTGACTGGAAAACCATTTTTACTCACTGAACTAGCAACAGTTTACTGTAAAACCATTTTTACTCACTGAACTAGCATGTTTACTTTAAAGCCATCTTTTACTCACTCAACTAGCAACAGTTTACATGAAAATTGACTTTATTCACTGAACTAGCAAGTTTACTGTAAAACCACCTTTATTCACTGAACTAGCAACAGTTTACTGGAAAACTGATGTTATTCACTTAACTTACAACAGTTTACTGAAAACTGATATAACTTGCTGAACAAGGAACAGCTTACTGGAAAACTGATGTTACTCACTGAACTTACAACAGTTTGTTGAAAACAGACAGCTTACTGAACTAACAACAGTTTACTGTGAAACCCCCCAAGAACATAAAAATGCCTATACACAAGAATTCAAAATTTCGATGAACAATGTTGGATTTTGATTTCTAATCAATGAAATCCTAATATCATAAAATGAATAAATTACACAGGCATATATACAAGCATATATCTATCATGGCAGTTATTACTATAGTTTAACTAACTTTTACATGTGAAAGTCAACTTATGTTTATACAAATGCATGGCCTGGAGAATGAAATAACTGCCAAAGATACAATACAAGACATGTTTTAACTCCACCCACTTGTTTAATTACTGTTTCTTCCTGCTCAAAGGTGACATGATATTAAACACTAATTAGTCATGTAATGAAGAAGTTAATATGTGTACTGCTATGGTGATATGGAATTATCATGAACTGAACTTCTAACTGAAAATTATTACAAACAATAAATGTCTTGAAGTTAAATACAAATGTTGTTAGATGACATGTGACATATAACTGTACAAATGTTCTTTTATATTCAAATTATTCATCATGCATTTGTCATGCAAATTTTCACTTCTTAATTATCTGTTATTATAATACATACTGTGCATATTTTAAAACAATGTTGTCACATAATAACACATTTCTCCTATCAACATAAATGGTCTACGATTTGTACTGTACGAGTTCATAACGCCTTGATAAATGTGTACAAGTTCATAAGTGTCTCCTTTACTTATTTCAATTTGTACTGTTCAAGTTAATAATGCCTTGACAAATGTGTCCTTTATTTGTTCCAATTTTTGTTGTAAGAGTTCATAATGCTTTGATAGCTTAGTCCTTCATTTTATCAGTATGTACTGTATAAGTTCAAATCACCTTGATAAATGTGTCCTTTATTTGTATCAGTTTGTCTGTTTTGATATGTCTCGAGTCACACCAACACATGGCAACTTTCAGCTTAAATGTTAGACGAAGACCAAAAGCAAACCTTAAGATAATATCTGATGGCATCTGGTTAGAACCACTGATTTTCCGCAAGGCAGCAGTATGGTTTCCTCAAATAAGCAACGGGGCAGGGCTCGAACCTAGTATGGATGTGCGAAGTAAGAGAATCTAATTATAAGACCGTATAAAGTCGCATATCCATTGAGAAAATACTTCTTCTATTCAGAGGTACAGAGTACAGAAAAAAGTTCCTTTCCAAAAAAATACGCTCTGATCAAAGACATGACAGAGGAAATACGCTTTTAACCATAGTTATGGTACTGAAATATGTTCCATACAAAATATAAATCAATAGAAAAATGTTCCTAACTGAAGGTGTAGGTATACAGAGATGTTCCTTATAGAACAAATTTCCTCTGCTTCTCGCTAAACGCATGTTCCTTGTAACAATATAACTGACAGAACTCCCATCCTTATCAAACTATACTGCACCATTTCCAAACAAATAGCTTAACCAAATCAATCTGTTAACCAAACTCAATAACTTTCTGCCTACAAATCCTTTCAATACATTCTAGAGACACTACTTTCTCACTGGCACTATATACTCAATATCATAAATTCCATAATATACAGACAATACTGTAGCCCAGCCAACACTAGCTACTGGATTCCTTTTTTAATGTTGCTAAAATCTGTTCATGAAACTCGTAAAGTTCAGTAATTTTGCTGCCTAACTGATCTTGTAACTGAGTAACTTCGTCTCGCTCGTTCTCCTGACTCGTGCGATAGTCTTGTAACAACTGCTGCATATCGTGCACTTTTTGGTGTAAACTTCGATTCTCTTCTTCCAGTGCCTGCAAAAAAAGTATGGTAATAGAATATCAGAAATTTAAGTAGTAAATCAAAACAAAATATCCATCAACATTATGCTTTTTTGCATTCATGAACATTTATGTTTATGTAGCAATTGTTTTCTCTTAACAAAATAACACTCGACTATATGAAATGATATCTAATTATTCTACAACATTAAATGATGTAAAAATGTGTTTCAAGCGCACAAATATTTACAGGATTCCTCCTACTTTACTGCATTGTTTTTCATCCTATATTTCTCAAAAAAACAAGAGAAAAAAATACACATTTGTAACTCTTTATTACAGTGTAACCTCTCTACAGTGAACACCTGTGGGAAGATTCAAATATGACTGTAGTAAAGAGGTCACTGTTCTGTTGAGGTTAATGCAGTAAAAATTTAAAAAATAATTCTAACACGACCAGCAAATAACCTACATACATGTAGAGCAAAATCCATCTCGGGTTATTCTGCAATAACCCACTCGCGTGCAATGATGTCATCCAATCCAGCTGCGTAGCACGGTCATAAAAAGTAGTTACCATTTTTTTCTAACACTGTTGATACTAGTATGTCGTGTTAGAATCGAAATAATAAGTTCTAAAGTGTGATTTATCATAGAATAACTCGAGTTTTTCGTTCTTATGGGAAACAATATATCACTTAGGCTTACGGCCTTCGTGATATATTTGAGGCATAAGAACTCAAAACACGGGTTATTCTATGATAAACCACACTTTGGAACTTTTTACTTCTTAAATAAAATAAAAGAAAATATCTGCTTTTGTAGAAAGGTATTTCCTCACTTGAGATGTTTTTTACAGGGGTTAAAGTGTCTTTTATAGAGTTATACTGTATCTGATTCTCTCACTAGGTACAACAAGTACAATTTCTAAACATAATTGATAAATCATGATATTTACAATTCTCAGTATAATTGGCCAGCATTACTTTACAGAAACACTCAGAAACTGCATTATACCTGGGAATGAATAAATGAGAAAAACAATCTGAAAAAAATGCTTTCTAATGTAATATAAAACTCTTTTTAATCAAATCATGGATATATGAATAAAATGCAAATTTGTGCACCAACTTGTCATTGTCAGAAATGAATAACAATTAATTCAGTAAAAACATTAAAATATCCATGCTAAACATGGCTAGTATGCAACAATACATAAACTGAATTCTTTTTCATATCATATTTTGAAAAATAAAAAAAAAAATATTAGTTTCATCAAGTTTTACATATCTGTTAGTGTTTTAATTCTAAAATTAAAACCAAAAATAAAGAAAGAAAAAGAGAATTTTAAATGCAGACTTTGCAAAAAAACAAACTGTTATAATGTTTGTCTTTTGTGGTTCTAAGTGATGTGCAGATTACTAACAACATTAACAAAAATGTGAATAAATGATTCATGAGCAAAATCACCAGCAAAAGTCTGGATTCATCTGCAAATTCCAATAATAATGCAATCTTGTTTCATAATTACTTTTTGGCTGAAATGAATGCTTTTCCTATATATTGATATTGCTCCACCAACCACAATGAAAAAAGCTAGCCAATAGGACCAGTTCAGACTCAAGTAAAATATCTTATCTCAATGAGGATAAATCAATGTTCAGGATATTTTTGTACTGACTAACAGTAACCAACTTGGAAATTCTATATTATAAATAATTCTCAATACCACCAAAGCTCTGTTTTGTGCAAATAATGCCTGGCCAGCACTTGTCAAGTCTTCTTCCACAAATGATGGTGGAGGCTTTCAATCGTACCTTAAGGTTCAGGTAGCTTTTTTTACCCGAAACAAAAAGTAGTCCTAATCACATTTTATCACATTCATTTGATGGCAAAGTGGCGCTTCTATTTCAATGTTTTTCTAAAACACTCATAGGGCTTTAACATGATTTTATGCTTACAAAATGTCATACATCCATCAGAAATCTTATCAGGTAGTTTGTGCAAATAATCCTCAAACAGAAAATAACTAAAATCTTGAAGCAAACTAAAAAAAATAATAATCTAAAACTACAGACATATCTTTTCATTTCCAGAGCAGCCAGTGAGTATAATACTTACTTTTACATCATCAACCTAAAGTCAATGAAGTAAGAAATAGATAGAAAATATTAGCAGAAAACAAGACCAAATGAAGACATTTGTTTTAGCTACATAAAACGGTGTGCAATTCTCATGATGTAAAATATTTACAGGTACAGAGGTGAAGGTCGAAAAGAGCAATAGATTTTTTTGGAAAACTTTTAAATCCAAAAAAACCAACAAATAGATCAAACTGGCAAAACCAGGAATGACATGCTTATGAAAATCGGCAAACCCGCCTTTCTTCACACCATGACATTTCAGTGCAAAAAGCAGTTACCTGCACTGAAATTTAGAAGCAGTTAATCACTTCCTGCACTGAAGTGACAAGTTTACTTACATATCAACAAAATGGCCGAGTATGATTTAGTGCAGCTTTTAGAAAATTTAAATCAGTATATCATATTTACTTGTCTTCATTTAGACCTCAGAAAGAATTGGTTTGGAAAGACAGATATAAAACATAGAGTATACAGACTAGTATAATGCTCATTTCTTATCTATACTTTGATGACAGAATGACAGAATCAGAATATCAGAAAGTATGGACTCATGAGAACATGAAAATAATGTTTTCTAATGTGGTGAAACATTTTACATAGCCAGGTAACAGTTTATGAGTGAGTTTTGATGGTAAAATGTATGCATCATTTTGTTTGTCACTAATACTGGTTTTAATATTTTCAAGGTTATGTAACAACTACTTGCACACAAGTAACTATATAACCAGAGCTAGAAGAGAATATTCAAAAATATTGTCTTCCGTCAAACCATAACTCCGCACAAGGTCTTAATTCACAACCTCTTCACTGGAAAGTCTGTTGCTCTACTCCCACTGAGCCAACAGGACAGAATGTATTTTGGTACTAGGTCTATACAACAAATGATGAAAATAACAAAACTGACTCTCCTGTTATAACATGAACTAATTCATCTCTAATTATTGATAAGCATAAATGAAAATTTTGCTGAAAGTAAATGTTAAGGACGTATGCTAGAATTTGGTGCGAAAATTTTCCCAAAAACAGAATTTCTTCAAACTTTGGATATTGAAGGACAATCATCTAAGAAACAAAAAAAATGCAATAAAAATCATAGGTCACCGGTATCGAAAAAGAGTTATCTGCCCTTGAAAACGGCATTTCCCCCAAAAATGACGTTTTCAAGGGCAGATAACTCTTTTTCGAATCCGGTGACCTATGATTTTTATTGCATTTTTTTGTTTCTTAGATGATTGTCCTTCAATATCCAAAGTTTAAAGAAATTCTGTTATTGGGAAAATTTTCGCCTATCTCATATACAGGGAATTCTAGCATACGCCTTTAAAAGAAGGAAGTTTTGAAAAAAAATGCTTTAATGTATAATTGAAAATCACCCAAAGTCTGGATCAGCAATCAAATAGCAATCTTGTTTCTATACTATTTGCTGAAATGAATGCTTCCTATATATTGATATGCTCCACCACGCATGAAAAGGTTAGCCAATGGACTCAGTTAGACTCAGTAAAATATCTTATCTCAATGAGATAATCAATGTTCAGGATATTTTTGTAGATGATCAAAGTAACCAACTTGGAAATTCTATATTAAATAATTTCATACCACAAAGCTCTGTTTGTCAAATAATGCCTGCCAGCATTGTCAATCTTCTCCCAAATGATGGTGGAGCTTTCCAATCGTACCTAAGTTCAGTAGCTTTTTTTACGAAAATAAAATTCTAATCACATTTATTCACATTCAATTGATGGAAAGTGCGCTTCTATTCAAGTTTTCTAAAACACTCATAGGGCTTTAACATGATTTTTATGCTACAATGTCTACATCCATAAAATCTATCAGTATTTTCAAATAATCCTCAACAGAAAATAACAAAATCTTAAGAACTAAAAAATAATAATCTAAACTACGACTATTTTATTTCCAGAGCACCATGAGTAAATAATCTTACTTTTAATCATAACCTAAAGTCATGAATAAAATAGATAAAAATATTGCAGAAAACAAATCAATGAAAATTTGTTTAGCTACATAAAGGTGGCATTCTATAGATGTAAAAATTACCGGTAAGAGTGAGGTCGAAAATTTCAATAGAATTTTTTGAAACTTTTAGATCCAAAAAAACCAATCAATAGATCAACTGCAAAACCAGAATGCACTATGAAAATCGCATACCGCTTCTCACCATGACATTTCAGTGAAAAAGCGTTACCTGCACTGGAAATTTAGAACAGATTTAATCACTCCTGCACTGAAGTGAAATTACTTCTATCAAAAATGGCCGTAGTATGATTTAGTGCAGCTTTTAGAAACATTTAAATCAGTAATATTTTACTTGTCTCATTAGACCTCAAAAATTGATTTGGAAAGACAATAAACAGATATCAGTAGTATACATGCTCATTTTTATCATACTTTGATGACAGAATACAGAATCAAATATCAAAAGTATGGACTCATGAACATGAAAATAATGTTCTAATTGTGAACATTTTACTAGCCAGGTAACAGTTTAGATGATGTTTGATGGTAAATGTATGCATATTTGTTTTGTCATAATACTGGTTAATATTTTAAGGTTGTAACAACTATTTGCACAATGTAACTATAAACCGAGCTAAAGAATAGACTTCAAATTTGTCTTTCCGTCAAACCATAATCCGCACAGAGTCTTAATTCACAACCTTTCACTGGAAATCTGTTGCTCTACTCCCATGACCAACAGTGACAGAATGTATTTTTGGACTAAGTCTATACAACACAATGATAAAATAACAAAACGACTCTCTGTACAACTGAACTAATTCATCTTAATTTTGATAAGCATAAATGAAAATTTCGCTGAAAGTAAATGTTAAAAGAAGGAATTTGAAAAAAAAACTGCTTTATAGTAAAATTTGATAACCCATAGACTGAGTACAAAGCATATATAGTTCGCTCATCGTCATGCTGACACTTGATACTTCCCGTGCTGGAGGTGCACGAGAATTTGTTGTCTTGCTTATGTTATCACTTGGATTTCGAGATGATCGAAAAGTGATCAACTTAATTTGTTTCATATTTCACTGGCTGTTTCTCTGTGTCATCTCGCCAAACTGCTGTAGTCTGTCACTTCTGAAATGTATATATTTGTTTATAAAATATAAACTTGATAATTTAGTGTGGCCATCAAGAGGAAAAGCTACTTAAGATTTACCATAAAACAACAGTATAAATGACCGATCATTTGTACTGTGACCAAATGCCATCCATTTAATTAGTTGGCATGTAACCACATTGCAATTTCAAGTGAAACTATTATGAAAGTTATTCCGATGCCCTTCCACCAAATGACATTTTCGTTTTTCATAACAAGTACAGAATTACAAAATCACAAAATTGAGAAAACATAATCAAGTGAAAAATGCTTAGCGTCAATACAGGTGTGCTACCTTAAATGCTTCTAAAAGACCTTTGAATATTTTACAGGCCTGCTCATGTTAAGTTCAAGTAAGGTATTTCACTGCAATGAGACTCTCAAAATTATGCAAGATCACAGTCATATAACATGTATGTGTAAAGTTGGCAAGATAAATATAACAATGAACAATACACAATAACAATGTCAAATTTCATCCTTAAAGACTGTCATATGTAAAGCTTGTCTACTCTATTTTTGACACTGATTGTTAAAGTGAAACAATCCATTGTTACATATTTGATAATGCAAGAGCTTTCTAATAAAATATCACAGTGTTTCATTTGTTGACCTTAAATCAAACACAGCAATGTAATCAAGCACATTTGCTACAACTACATGTAATTATCAATCAACAAGCATGCTGGACTGATGGTTTATTACTAGTTCTCTCTCTGTAAGGTCCCACATATCAGTGAATCTCCAACCTCAATGCAGTCTCGATATTGGTTGACTGCTTGATTATTTCTATTCCGAAATCGTATGAATATAAGATTATCAATAATGAATTAATCTTTAAACTGATTTTCTATATGTAAGCAAGACTGATCAAGACAGCTTCTGAAAACTCTAAAGTTATATATATATATATATATATAACATACCCAGTATACACTTCAGACATGAACAATTTCATATACAGTGACATACTATTTGCTCAAGCATCAATGACTTGAGCACCAGGGCTCCCTGGAGCAATTTATGTAGTCCCAAGCCATTTTCCTTATACATGTATTTCTATACTTAAATTGCTCTAAATCCTGTATGACACATATTGCTCATCCCCTTGCAACCTCAAGCAAATGTGTATTACGCATATTCTTTGACTAATTTACAGTATGAAATGGCTTATTTAAAGCTTGAGCCTGGGAAAAGACTTAAAATCTTGTTTTACAAGCAGTTTCATTACAAATTTATGTCGAAATGACAAGAAAACTGTGAAATTCAGTGATCAAGTTCGTAACCTCAACACTCTCTACCTTTTTCATCTTGACGTTTCTTCCTTGTATCCACCAAGCTGTTTCTTCCATTCCTCCACATTCGCTGTGGATTCCTGTAAAGCTGCCGTGAGTCGAGCATTGTTGTTCTTTAATGTTTGTAACTCTATCTCCCATTCTTTGCCATTTGTGGCTGATACAAATACTTGTTTATGTGTGCGAAATACTTACTGCAATGCTAAGGCCCTATTTGATCTAATCTAATGCACTTGATTACCACAATAGCATTAGCTGGAGATGGTCAATTACAGTAAACCTTTGGTTATGGTACCCTAACAAGTACATCTCACTCACATGGAATACTGGGCTTGATTGAATTTGTAACCAAGTCAAATAAAGATTTTCAAAATATTTCACCTTATTTTAAAGATTTCGGACTGACTTCTTTGTAAATTATATTTTGTTAAGCTAACCATAGCAAACAATAACAAAAGATTGAGAATATTCTTACTGGGAATGCAAGTTTGGGAACCAGTCACAGAATACAACCACGCCATTGGTCAATTCAAAGATTGTGCATAGAAACAACCAATCAGATGCTCCAGTTTGAGACTGCTTTTCAGACACTGCAGCTATCATGTGAAAGAAGCAGACACAATGGTCCGCTGGTAACAATGTTTGACTATGAAACCAGTGGTCATGAGTTTGACCCCCTATTTCTCAGATTAAAATCCAAGTGACATTCTGACAACAGCCTCCAGTACATGTGCTTTACACTTAGCATACTAAAGAATAATGGAAGCTTCTGGCATGAATGCACCTTCTATATAATGCACAATCTTTATATACAAGCAAACAAAGCTACTGAGGAGAGTCCTCAGTAGCTCAATGGTTAGTATAATGGCTTCACAAATGAAAGGTTGTAGGTTCAAACCCCTTCAGAGCCTGGACTCTTCCAATAAAATTCTGAATAGACTGCGTGTTTCTTGCCAAAACTTACCTTTGAGCTAAAGCCAGTTTCAGCCGGTCATTCTCATACTTGATTTGGCTTTCTGGAGATGTGCTGCCGTTTGAGCCTGGATTGTTGAAGGAATTACGTCTTTCTTTTAAATTTATATTTTCTTTTTGTTCAGTTTGTTGCTGAAATACAGTAAACACATTCTACATAATAAGATGCACTTATTGATGTTACTTAAATAAAATTTGAGGAAACGTTATACATGCAGCCAAAAGTATTTTACGTCTGCAAAACAGAATTTGATTTAGAAAACGAATGTTAGACACTTTTTAAACCACAAAAACTTTAATCTTGCCACAGTGGATACTCTGACCTCATTTTACAAAAGGGTTCCTCATGGCATATATGTTTCAATGCAAGATCAAGGTATCTTTCATTGTGTGAATGCATGATGGACTATTTTCCAGTGGTGAAACCACATGTGAAAATATGAAATCCGGTACTCAACGTGTGAAAGATATTTTGATTTTACAATTAAATCAATGAGACAATCCAACTTTTTACCCATTTTACCAGGGCAATGTAAATCATATTGTGCAATATCATACTCAATGTAATGACACTGTGTAAAATTAAGTTTTATGAACTTTTTGATTTCATTAACATTTCATTACAGTTAGGGGTATATACTCTTGTTCTTGTGAGCATTTATATACATCTATATTTTTACTGGAATCTTCCTTGATAAGACATTTCCATAATTTATAATTTATATTCTTTGGTGTTCAAGTTTAGTTCTATAGTTCTGTGAAACTATATTATAATAGTCCAAAGGTTTAAAACACTGAAATTTGGTACATTTTAATACACCATTGAAAACCAGTAAGTAAGATTTTGTTTTTCACAATATTTGCATTTTAAAATACCTGTGGTTCTCTCATGGACGTAAGGCTAGAGCTTCTTGTGTGGAAGAATCCTCTATTGGGCGGAGTTTCTCTGGGTGTGGTCGTTGATGATGATGAATGACTCTCGTCAGATGTTCCATTTACGGTCGTGGGAGATTGGTTCTGTGCTAACTGCTGCCTCGTTAATTCTTTAACTTCTTTAAATTTTTCTATAAACTGTTAAACA
Organism: Mercenaria mercenaria; assembly: GCF_021730395.1. Classification (NCBI taxonomy): domain Eukaryota; kingdom Metazoa; phylum Mollusca; class Bivalvia; order Venerida; family Veneridae; genus Mercenaria; species Mercenaria mercenaria. The sequence continues at coordinate 44,708,015 of NC_069368.1, forward strand.
GAAGAAATAAGAAGTCCTAACTTACTCTGATTTTCTTTTATACTTTTAATGGGGGTAGAGTCACTCCAACAAGATGTACGTTGTATGGTGAATTATCCAGCTATTGATAGTGGATACAGCTATAAGTGAAACCCCCATCCCTTTCAGTTCCTTAATAGCCTCAACCCTTGAACAGGTAACTGTCATTGTAAACAGATAACAGGACTCTAGCAGGCTATTAAGGGCATAACTTCAGTTTTAGGCAAAGTGGGACCTGTACTAGTAAGGTGTTGTGGTGTAAAGCTTCTTTGACTAAACTGAATTACTGCGTTAGCCAGTCCCAAGGGTGAAATAACAAATTCTCAATGATTTTCTTTTTGTAAAAGTTCTTACATTCTATCAATACTAGAAGTAGTTGTATCTCTTTCTACAATCTATGAAGATAATAACAAATCAATATAGAACTGAAAGCCAGATTTACTCAAGTGGACTTAACTTGGCCAGAGGCTACTATCTTGACCACTCATATGCTATCTTTTTATTAAATTCGACAAAATGAACAAGCTCAAACAAAGATGCTCATTTCTAAATTAGAAAGCAAAATTTTTATCTACTGATATTGCCTCTAAAATACCTCTAAAATAACCTTTGTGAGATTGCACCAATGGCAATGAGGAAGGTCTTGAAGTTTCTAGCAACCATGTCCAAAAAATAACAAAATCTTTAAAATAAGCTCACTGACCTATCAGATCCATGTCAATAATATCATGTTAATGAAAATGTGCGTTTTATAATGGCCCAGGGCCATTTCAGTTAATTAAGAATCTATTACCGGGTCATTGTGAAAACATTATGTTCAATGACAGTTTTATTACAGTCATGATCAGTTTAAAATTCAATTTTAATATATCAAATAAAACACATGTAAAAACACTGGCTCTTATGATAGCAAAAAATATTCACAAATTTCTTGAAACCATTCAGTTTAACCCTTACCATGCTAAATTTCTATAATGGACTGGTCCATCTTCCAATATGGGCAGTACCATTTATCATTTGAAGTGGGTGTTTACTAAAAATTACTGACTGGAATAGCGAACAGTGCAGACCAGTATCAGACTGCACAGATGTGCAGGCTGATCTTGGTCTGCACTGGTCGCAAAGGCAGAATCACTTGCGCACAGCAGGCTAAGGGTTAAACATAAAGACATCATGCTGAAGTCCTTCAATATTTTTTAAAGTGGGTAGCTATTCTTCTTTGATAGTAAATAAGAAATCTATGTTAGTTTGCCCATCATTTCCACATGTATATTTCTTTCTTCAAAATGTGCCTATATCTTAAAGCAAGAAGTATACAGCAACCATGTCTAAAACATTATGATCTTATGATCATCATACAGCCAGTATTCAAACTGACTGGCAGTTAATTAGTCAGCCTTAATTAAGTCAGTCAACTCATTACATACCTTTGCTAGGTCAGCCTCTGTGCTAAATCCTAGCCCATACACAGTATTTGCCCTGGGATCCGACCACTGCCCAAATTTCTGTGATGTCTTTGTGAAGGCCATGTTTGGTGTGATCGTACTGTTAATGATGGCCTGAAAAAAATGTTTTCAACAATTTGACTCCAGTTCAAACTAAAATGGCTGCAAGTGTCACTAGAACAATGTCTCAAGTAAACATGTCTGAGGTATATAATTATTTAATTAACTGTTATAAAATAGCTGAATGAGTTGTGTCCCTTTGAATTTATGCCACCATTTGCAATGGAATCATTGTGTCCCTTTGAACTTATGCCACCATTTGCAATGGAATCATTGTAAGCGTGTATCTCCTTCCAAGTACTTTTTCGAAAATTTCACTGACAACATTTTTGATTGAACACAGTGCTCAACTGTTAATTTATGCCTATAAGTGATTAACAAAATAGTATAAAGTAAATGTTTGTTGAATTAAAAACTAAATAATGAACTACTTTACAGATTCAAATTTTGCTAAAGCAAATGAGCTTAGTAATGTGGAACTTCTTTATCTATGTCAAATAAAAAAGTGCATTTTAAGGAAAACATATAAAGTTGATAACTTCTCAAATTATAATGCAGTAGTACTGCAAATTTTAAGTTTTTGCTAATATCTAATAAAATAGGCCCAGGCGGGTCAAATCTGTCACTTGTGAAACGGAAATGTACTAATTAATGATAATAATTCAACCCTGGAACTTTAACATGAAAGATTTCTGTAAGTGTTCCTTAGCTAACTTGTCATAGTAATAGACCACGGCACGACGTTTTTGCCTGGGTAACCATTTTCTTGGTCTGGATTATTGAATACATGGCATCGCACAAGTAAATAGGCTGCTCCCTAAAAATATAAGATACTGGAATTTACAATAAGTAAACAAAATTCATCCAAGAAGCCTTTCTACCCAGATCTTAATGAACATCTGATGGTTCAGTTCACTAAGCACTGGAGCAATGGAATGTAGCCAATAGTTGTGGTAATGGTCATCTAGCCCATCAACCATAGAAAGCCCTGATTTTACAGTCCCACTTAGAGGTTAGACCTGACTTGCCACCTATCAGGCTCTCCAGGTAGATGAAATGATTCAACAAAGTCAAGCTTTCATCCCAATCAAAATACAGAAAGTAGTATAAACTATATTGAACTTAACAAGGTCACTACAAAAGGGCAAGCAAAACTGACCTTAGCAATGTCACTTAGATAAGGGACAAAAAAATTTGATCTTAACAAAGTCACTAAAAAATCTACAAGCAAACTTGACCTTAGTAAGGTCATTTGGCAAAGGAATGATCAAATCTGAACTTGACAAGCTCAGCATACAAAGGACAAACAAAACTGAGCAAGCAGCAACCAAATTTGATCTTGACAAGGTATCTGGACAAAGAAACAGCAGAAAATGATTTCAATAACTATTTCAGTGAGAAACAAAATATAACCATCTGTTTTACAGTGATAATCAACATGCAACATGCAGCTTTCATACAATGTACTTTGATTGAAAAGCTAAAATTGCTGCTTCATTTAACCCTGACTCTGCTAAATTTTTATAATGAACTTGTCCATCTTTCAATTTGGACAGTACCATTAACTGTTAAAACGGGTGCTTATCAAAAAAATACTGACTGAATTGCGAACAGTGCAGATCTTGATCAGACTGCACAGATGTGCAGGCTGATTATGATCTACACTGGTCGCAAAGGCAGAATCAGTCTTGTCCATGAGCATGGTAAGGGTTAAATTTCAGCAGCCTGCAGCAGCTCTAGTAACATTAACTTCTGTACAAAAACTTCTAACTTTTGGACTTTAGTACATGTATACAATTCTGCTTTTGTGCTTAGCGTAATACGCCAACATTATATGAAATGGTACACTTCCTGGCAGTTCTAGAGTGTATCAGTTTTTTTTTAAAGCTACATTCCAACTCTGTGGTATGGCTTTGATTTTTCAACTGGTTCCAAAAATATATGTATTCTCCAGATGTTGAACACTTTAATCTATTTCACATTATAGTGAATCATTTCTTTAAGGATGTACATTGTTAACATCAGACTGTATTGCCATCAACAGACAAGGCAAAGAACTCTGCAATAATGTGTGCCACATGAAATGAAGATAACCAGAAGAAGAACAGGGCAGCCTCTCTTCACCCCACTTCCTTTCAACATTTTCTTTCAGTAAAACGTCTACCATATTTTAATGGTCGAATGTACTTAAGTAATTAGTCTATATTCATCAAATTTCACAACTGAATGAAACCAGTACAACATTATAGAATAGTAAATACCTAGAGGCAATGTCCAAATTTAATAGTCGCTACATAAGGTAAACAGTTGACCATACTGACATAACTAAATAATAGGACACCTTCAGTGTTAATTTCCTGTTACCAATAACTTTAACTTTGATTTGTGAATGACCTCCCCGAAATATAATTTTTATGTGGAGATATAAAGACAGACAATGAAGATGCAGAGGATAAAAATTTGCTCTATAATTTAGTAGAGTAAAAGCTTCCAAAATTAATGAACTGTAACTTGGACTTTTATGAATACTTCTAAAATTGTTTTAGCGAGCACTTACTTTGACAGCACGTCCTGAGCAAGAGCCTCCAGCTGCGGGTTTAATCCAGGAGGCTGCTTCATAATGAGTCGATCACACAGTACAATTTTAAATCTTACAACTCCTTTTTACTATAAAACTTTATCAACACTAAACAAAGAATAATAAAGTTTACACTATCTTATTGTTTTCACAGTTCATTAATCTAAATAGGTATTCATCACTCATCAATCATTCCAATTTCTCCAGATAACTCAACCAAAGTTGGAATGTCATTTTTAACACTATATTTATAATTGCCGATCCCTGTCAGCTAAACTCGACATTAAATGTTTACATTAAAAGAAACTCTCTCATTTCCTTTATTATGTTGATACAGGTGAAATATCCAGACACTGAAAATACAAAATTCTGTATCATTTCCAGTCAATTTAAACTTTAATGCCTCGGCAGGTAGGCTGTTAGATAGGAAAAAGTGAAACCATTCTTAAAATACCCTTTAATCTCCCAAGTAACAAAACCACATTCTGTTATCAACATCAAAATCCTATGTTTTGCCAAGAAAGTATGTGAAAATCAAGAAAATAAGAATGTTTATGTGTATTTATATATTTTTTTATGTATGAAATAGACAACTTTCAGGAGATATTAATCTGAAGAAAAAATATAAAATAGTTAAAACATAAAACATAAACATTTTGTTGGTGCACTTTTTCACTTTCAGAAATTTATATAATGTTGTTACATAATTTTACGAAAAAAATCTTTACTATTATTTCAACAGAATTTTGTGAATCACACAGGTCAAAAATAAGATCAAATGTGATCATCAGAATGCTAAAAATGAATGATTTTTGACCATGCCAGAAAAAGAACGAAATGCACAAATCTGTCCCCCTGTACGGTATACACTTGTGCTGTTTCAACCAGATGAAAGTCTTCAAATTTGAGGCCTTCCTGGTACCAGTTAATGGTACTTCTGGTTAATTATAGTGTAATGATTTTATCTGCAGAGCAAAATTAGTTTAGCATGTTATCTGATGAGCTCAATATAAAACATGAAGCTCACTTTTTATCTAGAGTACAAATTAATGCTGAAAACATCCGCACTGACACCAGATTTTGAAGAGCATCATTGAGTAACTAGCTCTCAGTTTTAAATCTCTCATGTAAAAAACTTCTGTATTCAATTATATATTAAGTTTGAGGTCTAAAATATCAAGGTATATTACCTTTAAGGAAGGTTGCAGTTTTTATGAATAATTTCAATTTATATTTTAATAATGACTGTTTTTAATTGATAAACAATAATTTAGTTCTTTGATGTTTGTCTTATGTGAGCTGTTTGATCCTTGCAAATTTGTGTTTTGTCTACCATGAGTATATGAATTAATTATATATGTCTTAAAATTAATGCGAAATTTCATGCCATATTCTAAAATTTTAGGCATTATTAAACATTCAGTATTTCACAACTCTTATATTTGTCAAAATTAACAAAAGTAGCTCTATAGATAAGTACCTGACATAACATTTTTTTTTTACATTTTGAAGTCTATCGGTTATTATTTGTTACAATGCAAATTGAAAATAAAATGTAAAATAATAAATAATGATCAATGTTGAAGGTTAAAATGAGAATGTACACTTCTAATATTTTGGACTATTGCAAAATGTGTTCAAAATACCATCTAAATGTAAAATTGTTGTATAATTATGTATTTAATTTGATGAAAGAATTTAAATCCATTCTGTGGTTTGTCCAAATGAGTAATCAAAATTAGGAAAAGGAAGAAAAAGTTGGAAGTATATATTTACATAAAATGTTATAATCCACATAAACTATTTGGGTTAATCCTAAAACATAAACTATTTCACTGTACCGAATACACCGTTTAACGTACTAGTTTAAAGCACTATTTACAAAAACACGTAAATTAAACATCCTCATTATTTTAACATGCATGAAATTCCTTCACACCCTTGTACAAAAATACTTGTCACATTTATTATAGAGTATTGAACCTTTCACTTGAAATCGCAGGTGCGTAAGAAAACGTTATATCCGCATCATTTTGAAGACAAATACAGGCATTCTAACATCAACTGCAGTTGTTAGGTGTCCTAGGTATTCCGAAAGTGTTCCCTCATTAAAGTAAATATTATCCTTCTTAAATTTACAACACTGAAAATATGTATATAAACTAGGTACAAAACTGTTTAATGCTGCGGATATATGAAAATTTTATTGAGCCCCTAAGGCCAAAACGATTTTATTGCATTTAAAAACACAAGGTGACGAAAGGCTAGATATCGTAAAATCAGTAATGAAATCTTCATATGGGCAAATTTTCTGATTTAATGAACTGCAAATTACAATTACTGATAACATATTTGATAATTTTCAAATTCTTTTGATGTTTAGTATAACGTTTTCTACACAAATAAGAGAATTTCCATAGTAATTTAATATAATATAAATCAATTAAATTTAGTCCTTTACAAAACAGAAAAAAGATCCCATAATAATTCGGTTAAGCACAAATAGGCTGTAAGACAAACATGAATTTAAAATACAATGAAATATAAACATCACGAATTACTATGCTAATTTATTCATAAACGATGATATCAAATTGTCCATTTAGACAGTCATCTTTAAATTAAAAGCCTCATCCAGTAACATACTCTTGATAACAAGATTTAACATTTGTACTTGGTGCTTCTGGCTAAAAAAAATATATTCCAATCCCGAACATATCTGATGATACATGTAAAATTGATTTTAAGGTGAATAATTCTATTGCAAAAAGCAAGAGTACACAATGGACATTGGACGCCATGATATAAAAGATGCTGGACAACAAACCAATTAACTGTAAGATAAAATCCAAATCATAATTTTCAAGCCTAGCTTCAGGTATACCAATAACTGAATGACATGTAACTGTAACAAACAAGATCAATAATAATTATTTTTTCTTAAAGGCATTTATGGCAATTTGTAGTTATTATACTTTATCAATTTCTGCGGTTCTGTTTCAAAATTATGAATTTCATTATTTAATATTTTTATGCAATTTATCTTTATGATCGAAATAAATTATTTAGAGACAGTTTCTCAGTTTTTATATATTTGATACGATCTTTTAATAAGCCTTAAAAAGTTTTCAAACCTAAACATAAAATTTTCATTTTTCCGATGCAATGCTTCTATTACTCCTCTTAGTAATAATAAAATATCCGATGTTTTTAAGTTATACAAGGAACATAATTATCCAAAGCGCGAAAATATAATCCAGTTTCAATCTGTCTGTCCCTGTACAAATGTTGATAAATACTTTTCAAACTACACTTTACCATATTCTGTCTCTCTTAAATATCGATCAATACATTTTAATATCGACAGTTTATTTATTTAACAAAGCATTACAATAAAACTAAATGCACAACATCGGAAAATACCAATCGTTTTTGAAAGTTCTTTGTCAATTTTATCCATACAGATAACAACGCGACGATACTCTGATCTATATAATCGTTTGATAATGTCCATTTTGAAGTTATTTAAAATTTGTTTCGATACCCTTGAGTAAGTTATAAGAAGGTTCTGTGGATGAGCTCAAGAACAGATAAAGCTGGTTGACTGGATATAACGCAGGAAGACAAGTGTCCTTAAATGCTCATCTTACTTCTACTAAAAACTCAAACATAAAAGCATATCAAAAAACGTCTAAATCAACTATTACTGCATTGAACAGGCATACCACATCACCAGGCATAATACGTGACCATTCAAAACTGGTAAGCAATAGCAAATTTCCAGCTTTTGATGGTGGAGGAAAACCCCAGGTAAATGCCCCTGTTTTAGGCAAGGTCAGACACCTGAATAGATCCAGTTGGATGGCTAAAGAATCCTCACATGAAAAATTCTACACCCCAAGTGAGGTTTCCAACCCACACTGGTGAAGACCAAGTGATTTGAAGTCAGTGACCTTAACTAATCAGCGCTGGAGCCCCTTTCTTCCTTTTAGAGTCCAAAAACAAAAATATCAAGTCCTGGCCCCATGGCCTTAACCTTTGAGTCATTGACCCAAGAATCAATGAATTGGTACAAAGTCACTGTGTTAAGTTTGAAAGCCATTGGTATTTTACTTACTTACTAAGAGTCCTGAAACACAAACAATGTCTCCTTCAACTTCTACTGTCATCATTATGTAAAGCTTGAAAGCTAATAATTACATCCTGACTTTCTGTCCCAGCCAGAAGTCAACCCTTTGCTATGGTGACAATTTAACATTTGGAATCTGAAGATTTAGTCTTTCCATGCCAATGCCAATTTTAGGTAAGTACTAACAATTTATACATCATAATTCAATCAAATCATGTTACTAATTAATTTTAAAATGTCTGTTTCTGTCAATACAGCAAAATTTTGATTTTTAACTGGCAAAATCCTGATAAAGGGAAACCAAACCAACAAAAATCAAACAGACAAACAAAAGTCCTTGAAATAACTTAAAATTGTGACTGCAAAGACACAGGATGACAGGTAACAAACGGTATTTGTTACAGACAGGATAAAATCAACAATGACTGTATCATGGTATCCTATCCCTAGTTATCAGATTACCTGATCTTGACGGATACACACACTCAGTACCATGGATTCTAATTCAATTTTCTGCTTCATACACAAGTATGTGACCTGCCATTATAATTAAACCCCATATAAAATTACCTTCTGTTCATGTACCACAGTAAGGCGATAATACTGTACCTTACCGGATAAAACTAGAGCTATCACAGTAACCATCAGACGCCGCTTTTATACGAGGGAAGTGAAACGCTGTGATTATGACTTCCAAGAGCGACCTTCACCTTAAACCTAGTGATCTGGGTTGTGCACCCTGCACATGGTCTTGATGAGGTTAAATAACTGGTTCTGTGAATGGAGTGGGTAAAGAGTGGATACAAATTACTGATGAGCAAACATGCATGACTCCAGTAACAGTGTACCCCCATATACTTTGCACAACAGTCACTTAATTTAAGCAGCTGACCTTCTGGCTTGGAGTTTTCTTGAAGCCCAAATTTTACTGTTGTTTTTTGCTTTGTTTGAAAGTCAGAACAGCGCAAAGTTGTTGGTTCTTTCCAAATGCCTGTATATGCCTGAAATGATGCTGGGAGGGTCAACTTCCTTACCCTGCTAAATTTCTATAATGAACTTGTCCATCTTTCAATTTGGAAAGTACCATTAACTGCTAAAAGGGGTGCATACCAGTACCAAAAAGATACTGACTGAATGGCGAACAGTGCAGGTCATGATCAGACTGCATAGATGTGCAGGCTGATCATGATATGCACTGGTTGCTAAGGCAGAATAAATCTTGTCCAGCATGATGGAAAGCCATGATATGATCTATAAATGTGTCAGTGTGACCTTAAACCTAACAAACTAGTCTCCAGTTGTTTACCTTACTTGGAACTGTGATGACGTTAGCAACGAACCTGGCATCCCTTGTTTTACAGACAATGACAAAACAGCTGCTAAATTTCTTAAATGGACTGGTCCATCATTCAATTTGGGCAATATCATCTATAATTCCAGGGGGTGTTCACCGAAAATCTACTGACTTAATAGCAAACATGCACTGGTCACAGACTAAAGAAATAAAAAAAAAATAGCATTTAAGGGAGATAATAGCTAAATAATAAGCCAGATGGAAAAAAATTAACCTTGAATGAGTTGCCTCCCATAAAAAGAGCGGAGGTTAATCTTGGCAAAGTTCAAGTACATAGTAATAAAAATCTTCATGATATAAAATGCAAACAAACACACCACAAGACAAGATAATCAAGATCTCACTGAAGAATGACCCTAAAGCATAAGTGTTATTTTTACATGTCATGTACATGTATATATGGTAAAGAAAGAAAACGAAATCTTTATTCACAATAATTATACAGGTACTCTATGTTAGCATGGGCTGTGGTATGCACCTCAAAAATGTCCTTGGCACCATACTGTGAAATCATTTATATTCGTGGGGGACTAATTTTTCATGGATTTCGTGGTTGAGTCAATTCACGAAATTTAATCCCAACAAAAAAAGTAAAATTCCCATTCATTTTATGTTCAAAAGTTGAAATCCACAAATTCATATCCCCAAGAAATTGCCAATTTGACCAAACCTCAAAATTTCAGGGCATGCCCACAAAATTAAATGATTTTACAGTAGTTGGCTCAGAAGTAATTTTTAATCTTCACTTGCGACATGTTATGAGGAGGTGCTGGGTCACAGTCGCATAATTGTGGTCTTTGACCCATTGGAAAATATGTAGCAGCAAAAGTCTGTTTTTTATTAAGTCCATTCCAGACATCAAATTAATGAATTTAACAGACACCAACTAGCGTCTCAAGCCAGAAAATAAAATTTCTAACCCACCGATTTCTTTTTTCCTATTTCTAAATTGAGAAATTTAATCTTCACATCAGATAAATCTGTTATTCAAGTAAATAGGTCTAGAAAACAAAAAAAATAAAAAAATACCCAAGTCAAATCATTTCCCAACTTTGCCAGAATCATTTGATTTCTCTATGGAATAGTGTATCAAAATGCTTCTGATAAAAATAAGAAGCTGATGTGAATTCAATGTTTCTAGCTATTTTGTTGGCAATCTGTTTACTTCTTGAAAATTTTCTCCATCATCTTTGCCAAGTAGGATGGTGAAACCTGCAGGCCATTATCATATTTTTTTACTAGCATGACCCCCAAGTGTCTGCCATCATATTGTTCTAGTTCATTTATGGAAACTTTGTCTGGTAAAAGAATTCAAGAATAAAGCAGAAATTTGTTCTCCCCTTTGACTGAACAGGGACCACAGGTGTCATTCTGAGCACTATTACTGAATGGGCAGATACTTAGATGCATATTAGCCAGCTGAGTGGCAATTCCAAGCATAACACCTAAGTAGAACCAAGTATTTTTCTGCATAAGGCACCAGCAGAGTGGTGTCCAAACATCAAAACTCCAAGCATAGCAACCTTAACCAAACAGCAAAAGCGACCAAAGACGATGGTTTGTCCACTCTTAGATGACTGGTTCCAAAATTTTATCCCTTGGCATTATGTTTCATTTTTAGACTGGTTTACAAACTCAGTTTTACCCTTAAATTAGTAATACTGTGCAACTTATTGGTGTGAAAACATTTTATTTGCTTTATATGCATACATACTTCCTATAAACTGATCAAAAACAACCCAAGACTTCTATGCAGCAGCTGTATGAACAACTTCCTGATTATATCACAAATTTTCTTCTCACAAATATTTATCAGTTTATTTAAGAAGCAGAATGCCTGCAGCAGACACACTGCTTCAAAATATTACAGAACATCTGCACTATATAGGTGCTATATTTACATTATCTTCCAAACTCGACTTGTACAAGACAGGAAAATGATAAAATTGTACAAAAAAAATATTATTGCTAATGTTCAACAGAAATTCCATCATCTTATCAAACTGTCTAAAAAAACCACCCTCACTTTCTTTTACTCTTCAGGTAAAAAATCATCATTCCCAATCTTCATGTCACTTAGATGTCTCGTTTTTATCCTTTCAAAATTTATGCTTTTTCCAGAACAAGATATTTTGGTATAAGACTGTCTAACAAGCCTGTCTACAGAAACATTATGAAACAAGAGATCACAGAGTGATCTTGGCGCCCACCAATGTGCCATTTTTGAGTGTTCCAAATTTCAAGACTTACTGACTAGCTCAAGGTCAAATTTCATTTCCGTACACAACACTGTGCAATGGTCCAAATTCGAAAGCTGTAGCCGGAGTAATGTGAAAGTAGGTCACTAGATCAATTTCAAGGACAAAGTTCTTTGTACACAAAACTTTGCATGTGCAACAAGTTTGAAGGCTGTAGTTTGAGAAATTTGGAAGTAGGTCACTAGGTCAATCTTAAGGTCAAAGTTTATTTCGGTACACAAAACTATGCAAGTGGTCCATTTGAAGGCTGTAGCTTGAGAAATGTGAAAGTTGGTCACTAAGTCAAAATCAAGGTCAAATTACACTTCAGAACACAAATCTATGCATGTGGTCCAAATTTAAAGCCTGTACCTTCAAAAATGTGATAGTAGGTCCATGTCAAGGTCAAAGTTTGTTTCGTTACACAATCCTATGCATGTGGTCTAAATTTGAAGCCTGTAGCTACAGAAATGTGAAAGTAGGTCACTAGGTCAATCTTAAGGTCAAAGTTCATTTCGGTACACACAAACTATGCAAGTTGTCCAAATTTGAAGGCTGTAGCTTGAGAAATGTGAAAGTGGGTCACTAGGTCAAAATCAAGGTCAAATTTTATTTCGGAACACAGAACTATGCATGTGGTCCAAATTTGAAGCCTGTACCTTCAAAAATGTGAAAGTAGGTCACTAGGTCAATGTAAAGGTCAATGTTTGTTTCGGTATACAAAACTATGCATGTGGTCCAAATTTGAAGGCTGTAGCTTGAGAAATGTGAAAGTAGGTCACTAGGTCAAAATCAAGGTCAAATTTCATTTCAGAACATGAAACTATGCATGTGGTCCAAATTTGAAGCCTTTACCTTCAAAAATGTGAAAGTAGGTCACTAGGTCAATGTCAAGGTCAAAGTTTTTTCAGTGCACAAAACTATGCACGTGGTCCAAATTTGAAGGCTGTAGCTACAGAAATGTGAAAGTAGGTCACTAGGTCAAAATCAAGGTCAACTCATGTCAAGGTTCATCTTGCCACTCAAAACCATAAATGTGGTCCAAATCTGAATGTTGTAGGTTATTGACAAGAAGATTTTAAAAGCTTTTTCCTATACAAGTCTATATGAACCATGTGACTCCCAGGGCGGGGCCATATTTGACCCTAAGGGGATAATTTGAACAAACTTGGTAGAGAACCACTACATTAAAAATGCCAAAGCCCTAGTCTTTGTGGTTTGGACCAGAAAATTTTCAAAGTTTTTCCCTATATAAGTCTATGTAAACCATGTGACCCCCGGGCAGGGTCATATTTGACCCTAGGGGATAATTTGAACAATCTTAGCAGAAGACCACTAAATGATGTCACAAACAAAATATCAAAGCCCTAGGCCCTGTGGTTTTGAACAAGAAGTTTTTCCCTATACAAGTCTATATAAACCATGTGACCCCCGGGGCGGGGCCATATTAGACCCAAGGGAAAAAATTTGAATCATCTTGGTAGAGGACCACTAGATGATGCTACATACCAAATATCAAAGCCCTAGGCTCTGAGGTTTTGGACAAGAATATTTTCAAAGTTTTTCCCTATATAAATCTATGTAAATTATAGAAATAAACAAAGGGCCATAACTCATTCAAAAATTGTTGAACCAGTCTGATTTTCAGGGGGACACAACTAGGGTACCAATACATCATTCTGACAAAGTTTGGTCAAAATCCCCCTGGTAGTTTCTGAGGAGATGCGATAACGAGAAATTGTTAACGGAAGGACGGACGGAATGACGGACGGACGGACGGACGGACGGAAGGACGCCGGACCACGGACGCAGAGTGATTTGAATAGCCCACCATCTGATGATGGTGGGCTAAAAAATGGTTTATTTCAAATCTTTTCTGTAATACTTTGGGTAATTTCTGTGGTTTGTGGTAATTCTAAAGAATACTCTTCAAATTTTACAGGAAAATAAAAAAGGACTTTGACTGAACAGTCATATGACCAAACCTCCAACCACATCATATTTTCTACATTTATATAATTTATATAATGACAGGTTTATTAAACTGGGTAAAATCTTTGACTACAACATCAACTGTTAAGAATCAAACATATTTTCATTCTCATTTAAAATATCTAGTCAATATTTAGGCCTACTTCCAAATCTAATCTCCACTACCATTAAGGTTGAGAATTAGGCCTTGAGAAACAAAAATGAAACAACACCAAATCATAGAAAGAAAGAGTTGTTTAACAGGAAAATTGAACAGCATGTAAAACATGTATATTTCTTTACGAATATATATGATATAAACATTGAATTCCAGAAAAAGACTGCCTAAAGGGGCCCCACTTCCGGACAGTCAAACGCCTTTAAAAACTCACTAGTTTCAAAGAACTGTTACACATGTTCATTTTGATGCATTTGCAATAGCAAGCTAGTGGTAAAATTTCACATAACAAGGTGGAACACAGTTTTCAGCAATTGTTTATCTTTATTTCTTTACAAATGGCATTCATTTTCAAAGGGAGACAACTTTTCCTCGACGAATACTTAAGATATTCGGAAAAAGTTGTCTCCCTTTGAAAATGAATGCCATTTGTACTTAAAATATTCGGAAAAAATTGTCTCCCTTTGAAAATGAATACCATTTGTAAAGAAATAAAGATAAACAATTGCTAAAAACTGTGTTCCACCTTGTTATGCGAATTTTCACCACTCGCAAGGCATTGCAAATGCATCAAAACGAACATGTGTAACAGTTCTTTGAAAATGGTGTTTTTAAAGGCGTTTGACTGGCCAGAAGTGGACCCCTTTAGGCACTCCTTTTCCGAAATTCAATGTTTATATCAGTATACTGACACTTGTCTTGTAAAGTAATATACATGTTTTGCATGCTCTTCAATTTTATTGTCAAGCAACTCTTTCTTTCTATGATTTGGTGTTGTTTGATTGTTGTTTCTCAATGCCTAATTCTCAACTTTAACAATACAGCCAATAAAATCCATTAATAAATTATTGGTTCTTGTTCACACCTTTTCTAGACTTCTCCAAGCTCCCTGATATGTGCACGTCGTGGAGAGGGCACATGTGGCGCTGACTGAGTCAGCGCCCTAACTAGGTCAACGTCTGGCCTAGTTAGCGTCACATGACAAAAAACAGGGAGTGTGGCCATAGAAAGGGGACAGTTATTGACTGGACTGCATCCTGCTGATTGTGTTCGGGACAGTTCCTCATCGAAGATCCATGTACTCAGGGACCACGCCACGACCCAAGGGCTTGGTGAGCTGGAATCTACCAACTCAATGCCAGATAAAGATCTCTGAGATGGGGCGACAAGCGGGATATAATAAAATCAGATGCCGTTGGACACCAGACGTCACGTGGTACATTTTTACCTCAGCTGGTTCATCAACGAGGAAGGATATAACACTCCTGGACTCGATAGGGAAATGCAGACACCATAACAGCGCTGTCAACTACTTCAAGAGGATTACACACAAAACTGCAGATGATACATAACCATGATGACACACAAACACTAAGCTACATAACTATGAAGTCAATTAACTGAAGTCAACTAACTGCAAAGTTTCATAATTGTTGTACAACTCTTGAACTCACCTATATGGTATTACCGGTGGCAAGTATAAATAAACTCAACACACACACACACACACCTTAACACTCAAGATTGAAGGGCAGTGTTGAGCAAGAAAAGACAGCACTTGCATTATTTCAACTGTCATCTTGCTTATCAATTCTCAGCCCAAAAAAATGTTAATAATGGCACTTAAAAAGTTACTGACAGCCCTTCAAGTTGTTGCAGTGTTAACAGAAATAATCATCTTTTTATGTCAAAGAAAATAATAACCCCACCCATATCCAAACCTACATATCAGAGAATTTATCAGCACATTTTTTCTGAGAAGGATAAAAATGTTGGCATGTAATTTTACATGTGTGCACTGTTGTCAGATTTGAAGAGGGTGCACAGATAACAGCTGTCAGATCTGTGTTTTAAGTACCCTGAAGTGGCAGAATTAATGAACAATCTCATCCCAATAATGTCAGGATCTCACTTCACCTTCACATAATCTACTCAATGTTTTCTTTGACGAACCTAATATGTTGCCTCTGATAAAGATTCAACTTCGTCCTTACTGAATATTTTGGGTGACACCAACACCATCCAAGCATATGGAAAGGGACTGCATGAACGGGCTACACTTTGGACAGTTCAGCGCCTTTAAAAACTCATCATTTTTAAAAAGCTGTTACATGTCTTTGTTTTGATGCATTTGCAATAATGTACATTTACCAGTGTTTAAACTTAACATAACTAGGTAAAACATCATTTTTGACAATTGTTTACATTTATTTCTTTACAAATGGCATTATATTCTTTCTTAAAGGGGGACAACCCCTTTAGAATATTTTAAGTATCCAATTCTATGGGACAGAACAGTAAAACTGGACAGATAAGTTGTTTGTCAAGATGTTGTTCGTTTACTAATAATTTCTGTTGATTTGTGATTACCGTATTTTGGTGTGTATAGGTCGCGGTAATGTATAGTCCGCATCTAATTTTTGCTCTGGAAATGGTCGGAAAATTTAACTTCTAGCGTATTAGTCGCAGTTAAATTTCGGATTTTTTCCCCAGCAATATTTAATATTTACCGGCAAAAAAGTAATGGCGGCGGCCATATTGATGCCGCGGACTGAATTATTATCGGAACCTGATTGGTGGAAATCGGACAGTGTTATTTTCGTTCCCAACTGTTTCGTACCAACAGTAGTATCGGTAACAGACTACATCAAAGAAAAGCGGCTTTTTGACACTAATTGGCAGCAGACGGTTTGCGTTTACATTCTGTTGTCATGCAAGTTTAAGTGTGAATTGTTTGCACAGCAATTATAACACCTTTCCGTGTCATGTAATTAACCGCGTTCTTTTGATTTTGAGTAAAAAGATTAACAAAATATCTGTTTGGATTTTTTTCTTTTATTTAAAAATCAAAAGTAAAAAATTATCTTTCAAATTTTTTAATACGCTAAGAATTAGTATAAACAATGTTTGGAATGGAGGACGGATCTGTCCGGATTTTATCCAACCCAGAGTACATGTCAATGGCGTCCAGTAAAACGAAAGTAGAAACAAACGTAATTCAGACTGCAAAAACATCTTTGAATTAAACTCATTCGTAATTTTAATAGTCTGTATGGGTTATTTACGATATATTTTATTGAAAGTAACCGCTATTGGTTGAAAAGCCGCCGACAGATGCACGTAATTTTGCGAGAGCTACGGTCAGAAAATTGGCCCGAAAAAAACAACTGCTGGCAATGTTCTGTCGTATAGGTCGCAGGAACTTTTTCAGGCAGCAAAATGGGTAGAAAAAGTGCGACCTATACACACCGAAATACGGTAATATACTGCTAAACCTTAAAACAAATTTTAACTTTTAAGTACCAAAATTTGCATGCAGTTTTTTTTTATAGCACAACTAAGTACATGGTAGGTTAGACTTTAAGAAACTCCTGTGAACAAGATAATTTCCGAGGCACATGGAAAACAGACCAAAATAATCACTTCACTGTTAAATGCAATTTGCATTTCAATCTTTTTAACTGCTGTATAGCTTTCCTTCCAATCAAGTTTAATTACACGGTTAACATTTATTGCAGTAATTTTCAATTACCTTGACAAATTTAAATAAAAGTTAATTTAATGCAATGATTCCTTTGAATTAAGAGCTACGGTTAAATACTCAAGAAACTCATATCAAATTATCAATACTAGTTAAATACTGTTGTTTTTTTAAACATTAAACTTTTACCAAAATTTCCTAATCTATTCCATATCTTTCCACATTAAATGTCATACTTTTAATAGAAAAAGAAGATTGACTTGTTCTTGCCAGGGGTATTCTGGGGTATGTCATCCAAGACAATATTTTCCAAACCAAAATACTTTTTTAAACATTTGTGTCAAATGTTACAAACATATTTGCTTACAAATTTATGCAATATAAAAATCACTTCATTACAATTTTCTGTCAATTTGTATGTTGTACCATCTTCGATTGGAAGAAACGAGAGCTAACAGTTATCTGCAAAATATTACATTATTAGCATTTTGTGAAAATTTAATTTCACCTTAAACGCGCAGTTCAGTAAATGGGTTCTATGCATATTGAGCAAGTGGTAATTGGTCTTCAATCTTGCACCAGACACATTGTCTCAGCATTTCATATCACAGAGACACTGCATATTTCATAGTTCATGCTTTCGTTAATGTTACAGAAACAAGAGTTGTCCGTAAGACAGCCAACTCGACTATTCGAAATATTGTCCCAGAAGCAGGAAAATATTACCCAAAAAGGGTTAAATATCAAAAGAATTTTAAGCTCAAAACGAGGCATAATTTGACCAAAATGCATATCAGTTATGGGACTTGCTGCTATCAACTAGTTTTATAACCCCGAAGGCACATGTGAAGTTTCAATTCAATATCTGCATTAGTTTTGGAGATAGAAACTCGCATGTAAAACTTTAACCCGAATTTTCAAAGTCCAAAAGGGGCATAATTTGCTCAAAATACATGCTAGAGTTATGGGACTTGACCCAGTTTGGTTGGTTATTGATCTAGAAAAAAAAAATAAGTTTCAAATCTATATGCCTTTTTGTAATTGCTGTATGTACTTGCACGCAAAACTTTAACCAGGATTTTCTAAGTCCAAAAAGAGGAATAATTTGCTCAAAATACATGTAAGAGTTATGGGACTTGATCCAGTGAGGTTAGTAATTGATCTAGAAAAAGAAAAAATAAGTTTCAAATCTATATGCCTTTTAGTAATAGCTGTATGTACTTGCACGCAAAACTTTAACCAGAATTTGCTAAGTCCAAAAGGGGGCATAATTTGGCCAAAATGAAGGTCAGAGTTATGGGACTTGCTGCTATCAACTAGTTTTATAACCCCGAAGACACATGTGAAGTTTCAAATCAATATCTGTGTTAGTTTTGGAGATAGTAACTTGCATGTAAAACTTTGATCAAAATTTTCTAAGTCCAAAAGGGGGCATAACTTGCTCAAAATACATGCTAGAGTTATGGGACTTCACCCAGTTAGGTTGGTAATTAATCTAGAGAAAGAAAAAATAAGTTTCAAATCTATATGCCTTTTAGAAATAGCTGTATGTACTTGCACGCAAAACTTTAACCAGAATTTTCTAAGTCCAAAAGGGGGCATAATTTGGCCAAAATGAAGGTCAGAGTTATGGGACTTGTTGCTATCAACTAGTTTTATAACCCCGAAGACACATGTGAAGTTTCAAATCAATATCTGCGTTAGTTTTGGAGATAGTAACTTGCATGTAAAACTTTAACCAAAATTTTCTAAGTCCAAAAGGGGGCATAACTTGCTCAAAATACATGTCAGAGTTATGGGACTTCACCCAGACGACGACACCAGGGTGAGTAGAATAGCTAGACTATTCTTCGAATAGTCGAGCTAAAAACTTGGATGACTCTACTTTCCTAGTGGACTTCTGGTCTAGACGACACGACCGTGTGCACATGTTAGGCAAAATCTCAAAAGGATGAATGAAAGTTATCTTAGAAACGATTTGGAATTTGAAATTATACAGTGGTGCACATTTGTATACCTTATTCAATTCACATTGCACACTTATGTTGCATATATACATTCTAGCATACACATGTAGTTAAACGACAATTGAAATACATTTCCATATCAGCCAATCAGAATAATTTTGTTATTTAGGCCCAAACTACATTAGGGGAATTCATCCAAGCTTTTTTCTGTCATGCTGCCAAAAGTTATAAAAGATGCAGAGTGTCTCTGTCATATGAAATATTGAGACAAGGTGACTGGTGCACGATGTAAAAAAATTACCACTTGTTCTATATGCATATTATACCATTTACTGATCGGTGAGTTTTAGGTGAGAAATGCGCGACTGAAATGAGTTAGTGCATTTTCCCATTCATGACCATGGTTCTTAAAGTATACCGAGGGGTGGGATATAACCAGTGGACATTACACCGTGACTTTTAGTTTATCAAATGTGCAGAACTGCTTTAAAGGGAGGTAATAAAAATAATGATAAGAATTATGAAAATCAATAATGCACATTCCAGTGATAGGAGTATTCAGCACATGAACAATATGAAAAGTACAGAATTAAAGGTGACTGACTGTGACCTTCTAACATTGCTCTCAAAATAAAAATGCAAGAAAACAGAGTCGTGAATTTTTAATAAACACATTGTTAATAATGCAAAGAAAGTTACCTATACCATCATAAACTTGAAAGTGGTACAGTCTGATGTTCCTTTCATTTTCTGTTGGAAAATATCAAGACTGACACTTATAATGAATCTAAAGTTAAAAACAAAACTATTGGATCTTACTAATTTCAAGATTTTATTATCTGCCAGTATACAGTCCCAAAAACATTAGACTTACAAAGGGAGGTAATCTTAGCTCTTAAATAATTAATGCTGTCACACGTACATGCAAAATGTCATGATCTTTAGTATAATTACGCTGACCGTATCTGTGGAAAAAAATTCTAGTAATCAAAATTCTTTAACTTAAATCCTTAACATTTTTTATGATGGCCTACAAATGTATTGGAAACATGATATAGAGTACCAGTCTATATAAAAGATATTTTATGTAACAAATGTATTTTGAGCCTAATCCGGTACATACCTGACTAAACGGAAGCTGTAATTCCTGAGGACAGAAGCTCCTGTGGTAGTCACTGGTGTGGATGATACAGAACTCATTATGTTAGTTTTCATAATGAATAAAAATTTAAACAGCTCTTTTATTCCACCGCTTAATACATCCAAAATACAGCTCTTCTACTCATCCAAAATCTTCATCAATACTGATACAATTCTCAGTTAAGTTAAACCTCCAAACGTTCTTCTTATTTTTTTCCAAAGTCCTCCACTTTTCTGCTTTATTATACTTCCTAACTTTTTAATCAGTAAACTTATATCTCTTGTTACCATACAGTGATCCTTACTATAAAATTAAAAATCAAATCTCCTTAATTACAATCACCTGGTCAGAATAATTGTCATCTCTAAAAGTCCCTTAGTGTTGAATATAGAAAACTGAAACACTTAAAACACATACTTCTTTCATTCAATATATCCTGGAACCTGTTCGTTAAATACTATTTCTATCCTTGAAATGATGTCTTCAAATATTTATCCCATTAAGTCAGACTTGATCGATCAATTCCAATCCCTCAATCAGAACTGATATCTTAAATATGATAACTGATACCTGAATTATCTATCCCAGAACAAACAATTAAATACTGTAATTATGACTTTATGATACCCGGGTACTTGACTGCACTCTTTAATTCCGAAGATAATATCATAAGCTATGACTTTTGACAATATCACTTCATTGACTGAGTCTCTATATAGCTATATATCTATATAAAACATATTTTATTTCAATAGTTAAAATTGATTTTTGTTACTTCTGACTTCATATTTCTAATTCAAAAATTTTCTTACAGCTTGTTATCAAATTTCTGTCATTTATCATATTTCCATCTCATTCAACAATTAAACTATTTCAATATATCTGACTTTTGCTTTTCATCAATGAAATTAAAATTTTTTAACCACACTTGAAAATTGGAAATTCAAACAATTTATTAAAATTCCACTGCGCACCTTCAATTGAATTTATCCTTAAAAGTCAATACTGCTCCATATTGTTAAAAGATCAATATTGGTCGATCACTATTTGCCAGTCAATCACTTCCTAAATAGGTCATGTTTTGACAAGAGTGGTCCAGTTTATTTTTGCCGAAACTATCTACTAAATCCTCTTATGGTAATCCACTTCAAACAACATTTACAATAACAAGGCACTCTTTTAATCTTATAAAAACAACACAAACAAATATTTTCATATGCTAGCTGTTATTATAAAATCTCAAATCTGAACAAAACATATATATATACACCAAATACAGAAAAAAAAATCAACGCCAAACTGTTTTTTTATAGATTAAACATAGTCTAAATGGATCTTTTGCAAACAAAAGACTGTTCAATTTTTTTTTTCTTGTCAGAAATACCTTATGGCTGAAAGGTCTGTTAACTTGAACACAATAAAAGGTCAGTTAGCGTTTGGTTAACATGTGTACCATAAATAAATAAATGGGGGATCAGTACATCCCCCTGTAATTAAAATTGTAGTTCAAGTACAGACAAGGCAAACTGCTGTCTTCCCATAACTCATAATTTGCCATCAAGTATGGGAGAAGAAAACTTTGCTGTGGCTATTTATATTTGACATTGAGACATCAAAATTCGATTAGCCAGATCAGTGACAATAAATCAATATAAATTATCAATAATTATCCTAATTTCTCTCTATTCACTGTTTTCAATTATAGTTTCTTCCCATATTAAAGAACAAATCATATATCTATATATATATATATATATATATATATATATTGTGGGGAGGGGGGAATAGAGGTATAGGGCTGTGTGGCTGGATTTTAATAGCAGCTAAAACAAATCTTAGAAAAATCCTGTTAAAATAAAAAATGCGGAAATCTGCTTTTCTAGCATCAAGATAAAAAAGTTACAATGGGAAAAACATAAAACTTAAAAGCAGTTTACAGTTTAATTAAACTTACAATTTCAAGTAAATTGAACCCAGTAGTAAGGGTCAGTTAAAGCCTTTAAAAACCAAAGTTTTATTTAATGTATACTTGAAACAAACAAATATAAAATAATTTATGATCAGAATTCAAAGCTTTTATTTTCATGTCAGACTTCTTTGTTTACCTAGATAGGTTTAAATATAGGTGTGATAAACTGGTATCTTAAAAATGTAAATAAACTTCCTCTCTATAAGAGTGAAGTGGTTATACTATGAAACTAACATCCTTAGTTCCACCAAACTAAAATAACCAACATTCAGATAAGGGTCTTTTGTATGGGTGCAGTTATAGGGAATTTAGAAGCTTCAGGAATCAGAGCATCTTTTGTATCTAAGTACTATCCTCACAGTCTTCTGGAGAAATTGCCCGTAAGAGTTACAAGTGGCACCTTTCAATAAATTTAAATATCTTTCACTAACTATATTATGAAATTGAACGATCATAATTTGTTTTCTGTGTAATCTGAGTGCAGAAATTCAATTTCAATAATTTGTAATTGTTTGTTTTGATAACAAAAACTCCTGTTCATACTCTTTTCTTGTCCTTTTATCATACATATCCTTCTCTGAGGAGACATGATTTTGTTACATCTGTGGAGCCTACATGATTCTGTCCAATGTATGAAGAGACACGATTTTTGTATCATGTGTGGAGCAACATGATTTTGTTATATAAGTTTAAACATGTGATCTTTTTACATGTGTAGAGAGATGTGATTTTGTTCCACATGTGGATAGATGTGATTTTGTTACATGTATGGAGCGACCTAATTTTGTTACATGTGTGGAAAGATGTGATTTTGTTGCATGTGTGGAGAGACATGATTCAATATGTGGAGAGATATGATTTTGTTGCATCTGTGGAGAGAAGTTATTTTGTTGCATGTGTGGAGAGACATGATTTAATCATAACATGTGTGGAGAGATGTGATTTTGTTACATGAGTTGAGACATGTAATCTTTTTACATGCATAGAGAGATGAGATTTTGTTCCATGTGTGGAGAGATGTGATTTTGTTACATGAGTAGAGACGTGATTTATTTTGTTCTATGTGTAGAAAGATGTGATTTTGTTACATGTGCGGAAAGATGTGATTTTGTTGCATGTGTGGAGAGACAGGATTCTGTTCTATATGTGGAGAGATATGATTTTGTTGCATCTGTGGAGAGAAGTTGTTTTGTTGCATGTGTGGAGAGACATGATTTTGTTACATGTGTGGAGAGATGTGATTTTTGTTGCAATTATGGAGAGAAGTGAATTTATTACATGTGTGGAGACATATTTTTATTACAAAATTTTACCACATATGCATGGTGACTGTTACGGGTCACTGTCTGGTGGAACCAGTTACTAAAGATGGTTTATCATAGCACTCAGAGAAACAGTAAGTATTTATCTGTTTTGGCGGGTTTAATGTCACGCCAACAAAATCATAGGTCATATGGCGGCTTTCCAGCTTTTCATGGTGGAGGAAGACCCGAGGTGCCCCTCTATGCATTATTTTGTTTTTGTTGGGTCTAATGTCGCACCAATACAATTATAGGTCATATGGTGACTTTCCAGCTTTGATAGTGGAGGAAGACCCAAGGTGCCACTCCTTGTGTTATTTCATCATGAGCAGGCACCTGGATAGAACCACAGACCTTCCATAAGCCAGCTGGATGGCTTCTTCACATGAAAAATTTATTGTCTCCAGCAAGGCACTAACCCACATCGGTGAGAGGCAAGTGATTTGAAGTCAGCGACCATAACCACTTGGCCACGGAAGCCCCTGAAACAATAAGTAAGTCTGTAGGTCATGCAACTTCTGTCTGTCTTTAGCAGCAATGATGACTCTGCCATTCCTGTCTTGCATCTATCTCTCTCTGCAATGGAATTCTGCTCTGCAACATTTTACATTTCAGCAACTCTGGTACAGAGTTTTAAGGAGCTTAACAAATAGACTTTGAAGTCATTTGATTACATGATTTTGTACTTTTTATTTTACTATGATGATCACATGATGTTGAAAACAATCAACACTGAAGCTGAGATAATGGAACTGACACATGAACACACTGACAGCATCTCCTTGGATATTACTTGTGACTGAATAAATGTTTTAGCAGAAGTAATTTGTGTCCAGATAAGATACTTACAAACAGTTACATGGTTGTCTGACAATTTCCATCTTAATCTGTCTGCCTATCAATGTGAGGTGTAACATCAAGATATGTTAAACTACATGTATATACTTTCACAAGGCAGACTTCTTGCAATCAATTAAACATACAGAAGGTTCAGCCAAATTTGATAAGGTTAATTTTACAACTCTACTGCATCCATGATAAAATTAATGAAGGAGCAACCTCAGCAACAAACCAGTCTAAGGATTAGAAAGAACTGTAACAGCAAGACCAAAGGGTGACACTCAAAGTGCAACTGCAATAGCAACAAGATCCATGAACGAAAGAGCAATGGGAGCCAAAGGCTGACACTCAAAGGGCAATTGCAATAGCAACAAGACCAAGGGATGAAATGGGGCAGAAGCAGGAGCAATAAAAGCCAAAGGGTGACACTAAAAGGGCAATTGCAATAGCAACAAGACCAAGGGATGAAATGGGGCAGAAGCAGGAGCAATAAAAGCCAAAGGGTGACACTAAAAGGGCAATTGCAATAGCAACAAGATCCATGAATGAAAGAGCAACAAAAGCCAAATAGTGACACTCAAAGGGCAATTGCAATAGCAACAAGACCAAGGGATGAAATGGGGCAGAAGCAGGAGCAACAAAAGCCAAAGAGTGACACTCAAAGGGCAACTGCAATAGCAACAAGACCAACAGATGCAATGGGGCAGAAGCAGGAGCAACAAAAGCCAAAGAGTGACACTCAAAGGGCAACTGCAATAGCAACAAGACCAGTGGATGAAATGGGGGAAAAGCAGGAGCAACAAAAGCCAAAGGGTGACACTAAAAGGACAACTGCAATAGCAACAAGACCAACAGATGCAATGGGACAGAAGCAGGAGCAACGAGAGCCAAAGGGTGACACTTATTGGGCAACAGCAATAGCAACAAGACCAACAGATGAAATGGGGCAGAAGCAGGAGCAACAAGAGCACCTCAATCCAGAGCAACATACGCCCGAAGGTATGACCTTTGACCCCTATGTGTGACCTTGACCTTGTAGCTAGCCATCCAGAACATGTGCTCTACATACAAAGCAATGACCTTTGACCCCTGTGACCTTGACCTTGGAGTGAGACATCCAGAACATGCTCTCTGCACGATGTGGTGAACATTTGTGTCAAGTTTTTTTGAAATCCTTCAGGTGGTTCAAGAGTTACAGAGTGATGACCTTTGACCCCTATGTGTGACCTTGATCTTGAAGCGAGACATCTAGAACATGCGCTCTACACATTGTCTTGGTGTGGTGAACATTTGTGGCAAGTTTCTTTGAAATCCTTCGAGGGGGTGACCAATAGTTACAAAGCGGACACGATACACACTATGTGGTGAACATTTGTGTCAAGTTTTTTTGAAATCCTTCAAGTGGTTAAGAGTTACAGAGTGATGACCTTTGACCCCTACGTGTGACCTTGATCTTGAAGCGTGTGCTCTGCACATCATCTCAATGTGGTGAACATTTGTGTCAAGTTTCTTTGTGAAATCCTTCAAGGGGTTCAAGAGTTAAAGAGCGGGCACAAAATTGCTAACAGACGGACGTACACTCAGGGTATAACATGATACGTCCCTTCAGGCATATAACAAAAGCCAAAGGGCCATTGCAATAGCAACAAAACCAACGGATGAAATGGGGCAGAAGCAGGAGCAACAAGAGCAAAAGGGTGACACTCAAAGTGCAATTGCAATAGCAACAAGACCAACAGATGAAATGGGGCAGAAGCAGGAGCAACTGCAATATCAACAAGACCAACAGATGAAAAAGGGCAGAAGAAGGAGCAACAAAAGGCAAATGGTGACACTCAAGGGACAACTGCAATAGCAACAAGACCAGCGGATGAAATGGGGCAGGAGCAACAAAAGCCAAAGGATGACACTCAAAAGCCAATTGCAATAGCTACAAGACCAAAGGATGAAATGGGGCAGTAGCAGGAGCAACAAGAGCCGAGGCTGACACTCAAAGGGCAACTGCAATAGCAACAGGAGCAAAGGATGGCATGGGGAAGTAGCAGGAGCAACAAGAACCAAAGAATGACACTCAAAGGGCAGTTTCAATAGCAACAAGACAAAAGGATGGCAATGGGTAGTAGCATGTTGGACTGTATGTTACAGAGAGTGTTGACATGAGAAGTATAAACACAAGCATCACACATAAATCAATGCTAACATAGTATCAAGATGGCTGCAATATGGATAAATATTGGTAACAGCCATGTCAAGACAATACCAGCAATAAATCATTCTATTATGCAAAACTAATGCCACTGGTTTTCAGTAATGCCAGAAGATTCCAGCAAATAATCCAGTGATGTGATAATGGTCTTTTAGCAGCTAAAAGTGGCCTCAGATTATAAGAAGGAACTTGTGCTCAATGTTGGTAAAAGACCACTTCTGATTTTTAGGGAGCTTGGAGAAAGGAAGTTTTTAGTGATTCCACAGAAATCAGAAATAATGCTGAAATTTACATGTGACATGCTCTAGTCTGGATACAGACTAGATACTTTTTTTCATCATTTCTCATAATATTCAGACCAATCTTTCTTAAGTCTGATTACTGTACAAGTGGATATATTCACGGGTCAAAAAATAGCAAACTGTAATTTCTAGATGTTTTGCGAGCGCTGAAAACTGAAGTGCAAAAGCTTAGTTTTTTTTATCGTTGCCCGACTATAATGAAGTGTCTTGGTGAACGTGGAAATTTATGCTGGCTGATATTTGTTAACATTTCCACATCTCAAACTTTTCCACTTATACAGTATCTATGTTTTGAAAAGAAAAGGGACATAATTATACGAAATTTGAATAGCCTCAAGAGTTATCTCTTGTGAACAAAACACAGTCTAGACTGTATGATGCTCTTCCATCTTTTAAGCTGCTATATTGACCTAAACTATGAAAATCAAAGAAAACTGCGGAACAAGGTATGTACCAAGTGGCACCACTACCCATATCTCAAACATTAATTACTAACATAAATATTGCACTTCGGCAGCATAGCTCTGTTGTGTGCAAGAAAACAGGTCTGAGGAAATTATCTAAACACATCATGGTTTGTGTAAGACATAAATCTTGGACAATCTTCTGGAAATATCTAAAGCATTATCTTCTATCAGAGATTTATCTTGAAAACAGCTTATGTTCTCTTCAGTTTTTTTACTGTAGTATTTACTACTATACTGCAAAAAATAAAAGAAGCAAAAAACATCATATAGATCTACCTGGTAATTTTTTTATCAGGTAAATTTTATGACAAGAGCTGTTGATCAGACAGCAAGCTCGACTGTTTGACAATTTTTCTAAGTGGACCCACAGTACATGTACATGCAGCCAGGTAACATTTGTATATTACAGTTCATTACAAATTAGAATTTTATTGTCTTGTTTGCAAATTTTTTTATCAAATTTTCTAGATGCAGAAAGGGAATTAACTTGTGAAAAATCAATTCAAGAGTTATCTAACTTAGTTATATTGGATTAATTCTAGGACAAGTAGTGTTGCAGTTTTAGAAAGGGTTTTTTTATGTGCTGGTACATTATTCTGCAGGATTCTGGGGTCACCTAGGGACAGTTTGTATTTCAACAGGTAATCTCTATTGCCAGGGCTTAGGGCTAATGCTAAAGTATATGGGTTAGCACAACATATTTTGGGATAGCATTTCAATGTGTCTGATGCCTGTATTAAAACGGTTGATTTTGAGGGAGGATAGTTAGAAAAATGGGGAGGGAAATTAGAAAAATGTAGTCTCCTAGGTATATTCTTGTTGGTTTATTTGACACAAGAAGAGAAGGATATAGTCAACTTTTTTCAACTGCAGTACATACCGTATTCATTACAGTGTAACTTTAGGGCAGAATAAAGTGTAGAACTTAGTTCCTGCTTCAAATGTATATAATACATATATAATTATATATAATGACATTAATCATCACACCTCTAAAAGTTATTTACAGTAAATATCTATAAAGATAAAAATATTATAGCGAAAAATTGGCACTGAAATATCTTTAAACTTGGTTATTTCAGCTAACTTTGATGACTAGTGAGGCTTACGTGAAGTTTAAATCATGGTTACTGAAATATGCTGGTCATTTCTCATAATGTCGTCCTCGGTCAGATCCTATAGCCCACTTCCCTATTTTTAAACACCTGCCATGTTCACGATCCATTCACCGGTTTTCTTCAGGACCTGTTAATCATAGCTAATTACCGAAACACCTGACTGCAACGGAACACCTGCGGGTAAATATGTATATCATGCCAAATACTGTTACACCTTCTGTTAAAATCTGTTTCCGCATTTTAAGTGTGTTAGTTTTGGCACGAAATAATCCAATAAATTATCAAAATTCCTTTATAATTCTGATACAGCAACTTTCTGAACTGATCAAAACCATCCTCAAATTTTCCATAAATATAATGGACAAAAAAGTTTGGAGTTAAAAGTAAATCAAATAAAAACAAGAGCTGTTGGAGGACAGCAACGCTCGACTATTCAACAGTCTTGTCAATTGAATGAATATTGAAGTTGAAAAAGGGGCATAATTTTGTAAAAATGCAAAGTAGAGTTATTGAACCTGTGCACTGCATGTCAGATCATGACATTGGACAAGTGTGTGAAGATTCAATCCATTCTGATAAGTGGGTACTGAGATACCAGTTTACATATAAAACCTTAATCATAAATTTCTAAGTTGAAAAAGGGGCATAATTTTGTAAAAAAAAAAAAAAAAAAAAAAAGCAAAACAGAGTTATGGAACCTGTGCAATGTAAGTCAGTTTATCACAGTGAACAAGAGGTTACTGAGATACCAGCTTACATACAAAAACTTAACCAAACTGGGACGCCAAAACCAACGCCGACGCATGTGTCAGTCCAATAGCTCTACCTATCCAGGTAAAAAAGAAAAAAAAAACATTTATCTTTTAAACAAGCAGAGGACTCTTAGTATCAAGAAATGAACAACTCATGTTAAACTGCATGTGCTAATATCTTGTCAGCAATAATAATTATCGGTTCCAATGCCTTCAAACTCAAATTTATGCAGAAAAAATGTGTACATGAATTTAGAAAAACTTCTACATAGGAACACTGTGGAGCCCATTTCTTATTCTTGATTATACTGTCCATGCTCCATAGAAATTACATTACCATAAAATTATCATGTCTAACTGAGCAACAGTGAAGACACAACACTCCTGCCGCAGAGGGAGAAGCAATTAGTCTGGACAATGAACTTGAAACAGATGCGCCTATTACCTAGGTAATATCGGTAACTTTAACAGTCTCTGTGTCTTCACTTTTCCCATTATCTTACAAATTATTACCTGAAAGCCCAATTAAAATAGGCATTAATGACATTCACATTAAATTTGTCTGTCAATAAACCTGATTACCTACATTAAAGCAACTTCTTCACAGAGTTTGGGTGAAATTTTGAAAATACTTCTTGGCCCAGTTTGGAAATGTATATATGTATCACCAGTCAGAAAATTGTAAATAATGGCAGAATATCAACTGATATTAAGTTTAAGAAATAGTTAAGTTACAAGTACTCTTATGTGACTGCATTACGACCTATGTGTAAAATACAGAAGACTTTAGTAGTTTCCATATAATGTTTTAAGATGCAAAGTTTTTTGTTTTCAAATTCGTTAAAAATTATTAATATTTCACATGCACTTCAACTCAGTCCTTTACATGATTGCTATGAATTTATCATAGATTATTTGGATATAATGTTAGTTAGGTGCAAGTACATTATGACACTGGAGTTAGTCTAAGCAATGAATCAAATGCACCCAAGGAAACAATATGGAACAGAGAAGTCTTAAAAAAAAAAACTGCAGCTACATTCAAACTTAAATCCAAGAACATTTGTAGTTGCATGGGCCCTACTTGACACCATGCCAGGGCTCTATCCTGGTCATGCTGGGGTCTGTAGTATTTGTACATTTACACACATAGTATATACCCTTCCCGTGCCAATGATACAAGAGATGTTTTTATTATGTCTGTAACAGATCCTTTGCCAGGAAGAGGCTGAATCATATCAGTTTTATCATAAAATTATGTAAATATTGTCAGAATATTCTATAATAAAACATCAAAGAAAATGGTTTAATAACATAAGAGTCTTTTATTGAAAACAGGTCACTCATCAATGTCTGGAAAGAACAATCTCTTGTGTTTATGAAAAGCTAGGTTACAATCTAGTATGGTATGTTAACTCAATACTATGGTGGCTGATTTCTACCATTTCATGTTTTTGCCCCGCGACCTTGGCAAGCGAAAACACGAGAATTAACAAGTTAAAATGGTGGGGCGCAGGGCGGTTTAACTCGTTTAAGCAGTGCTAATTATCATGTTTTCACCCTATGCCCCTGACATACCAGTTACTAAATCTCGCCCCGCGACCCCACTAAACAGCAAGTTTTTGGTCCGCGCCCCCACCATTTTAAGGCTTAAATCTCAACTTTTCGCCATGTGACCCCGCTAATTATTGTGTTTTTGCTCCGTGCCCCCGTAAAATAGTGAGTTTTCACTCCACGCCCCTGCTATTTTAACCATTTTAATCCCTGTGTGTCCTTCGGCGAGGTCGCGGGGCCAAAAGTTGAAATGGCACAAATAAGCCACGTAGATAATTGCAACACGTAGAACGAAAATACAAAATGTCGCGCTGCAAAAATTGAAATAAGAGAAATAAAACGGTGGGCTCGCGGGGTAAAAAGGTGAAATTTAAGCATTAAAATGGCGAAGGCGCGGGGGCCCTGCGTCCTCGCCATTTTAACTTGTTAATTCTCGTGTTTTCGCTTGGTGGAGTCACAGGGTGAAAACTCGAAATGGCAGAAATCAGCCGCCATACAATATCTGGTCTCGCTGCTTAATATATATATTAGACAATTTATGCATATATGCTTAATTTGGAAACTTTAAATCTCAGAGAGAGTTGTCAGATATGACCTAAAGATCATCAAGATCAACATTCTGACCAAGTTTCATTAAGATATGGTAAAAAATGTGGCCTCTAAAGTGTTAAATAGCTTTTCCTTTGATTTGACCCGGTGACCTAGTTTTTGAACCCACATGACCCAGATTTGAACTTGACCTATAGATCATCAAGATTAACAATCTGGCCAAGTTTCATTAAGATATGGTCATAAATGTGGCCTCTACAGTGTAAACTAGCTTTTCCTTTGATTTGATCTGGTGACCTAATTTTTGACCCTACATGGCCCAGGTTCAAACTGGACCTTGTGATCATCAAGATTAACATTCTGACCAAGTTTCATAAGATACAGTCTTAAATGTGGCCTCTACAGTGTTAACAAGCTTTTCCTTTGATTTGACCTGGTGACCTAGTTTTTGACCCCAGATGACCCAATATCAAATTCGTCCAAGACTTTATTGAGGGTAACATTCTGACCAAGTTTCATTAAGATTGGTCCCAAATTGTGTCCTCTAGAGTGTTAACAAACTTTTCCTTTGATTTGACCTGGTGACCTAGTTTTTGACCCCAAATGACCCAATATCGATCTCGTCCAAGATTTTATTGAGTGTAACATTCTGACCAAGTTTCATTAAGATTAGGCCAAAATTGTGACCTCTAGAGTGTTAACCAGCTTTTCCTTTGATTTGACCTGGTGACCTAGTTTTTGACCCCAGATGACCCACTATCAAACTCATCCAAGATTTTATTGAGCAGGGCTCCGGAAATTTTGATAACTCAATTGGTCCGAAACGAAAATCCTGGCATCGGCGCTACCCCACCCACCGCATTCCCAATATTACAAATTTTGTAAAACGTGATAGAGTAAAGAAATAAGCATGTCATGCATTAAAACTGAGTGAACGGTCACCGCCAGTTACTATACAATGAAGACAGTTATTCAGTGTTATGTGCAATCGTTACTTTGTTTAAATTTTGCTGTTTTTCCGAGAAAATACTTGCAAGGATAAAATTGCCGAGGCATTGACACCGTGTACGTAACTAGTCTAAAAGCCAGCGCATGTGACTTCGGTACCGTATACACGACAGATACTTTGTAATCTTTCCTCATTCTTTGACGGAATTCTATAAAATACAATGCGTCAAAGTGAATTACACGACACATATTCTCTGCTAAGCACCCTCAGTATTTTAAGAATACTCAGCCGCGGACCGAATGTGTACGTTATGTGAATGCTGTATAGTACCAAAAGGTCATGCAGGTTGGCCAGGATATTTTATTTTACTTACGATGTACTTAAATAAGCAACTACATTTTATAAAGTTATATGTTCTCTTCTGATGTAAACAAAATTTCATTTTGGAACGTTTTTTATTAAAGACCGATTTGATAAAAAGCGCCACTCCGGTTTTCTTTATCATTCGTGTTTACCAGTCCATTTTTTTCTTTTTCTTTTTTGTACAGTCAGGTTGCAAAGACGATTTTCTGCACTTCTTTCAGCTGGAGCCCCAACAAATGAATCATGCTGTTTTTTCAAATCAAGTAATTATAAAAATAATTTTTATCGGTTTTCCGTGTGTTGTCCCATTAAATCAAAGAGCTATTATAATGTACAATTATAGCTCTGATTAAATGCAGTGACCATTTGTTTTTTACCCTTGATCAAACATAGCCTTTTGAAATAAACCATCCGTCGGAAATTATACTTTACTCCATTTTTACGGGACCGATTTTTTTCGTTTTTTCACTTCACGAATCGGTCTGAAAAGTCAAAAATCGGTCCAAAACCGACAAACCGGCAAATTTCCGAAGCCTTGTAATATTGAGGGTAACATTCTGACCAAGTTTCATTAAGATTGGGCCAAAATTGGGACCTCTAGAGTGTTAACAGTCAAATTGTTGACAACTGACGACAGACGGACGAAGACGGACACAGGGCGATCACAAAAGCTCACCTTTGAGCACTTCGTGCTCAGGTGAGCTAAAAAAACACAGAGACACAGCAGCCTCTATATCCTGCTGTTTTTGTTGGGTTAGTTATATGTACTATATACCCCACTCCCATGATCCCCTTCCTTCCCGCACCCCCTTCTCTTATGTTGAGTGAGATATTTCTCTTCTTCAGATTCCTCATTTAAGCCAATCACTTTTGAAAAGGGAGATAAATTTTACACAAACTGGGAAGTATCAACAACTAAGATAACATGAGAGAAACTAATTATGTGAGTAAAAAAAAAAGTATTTTATCAGAGCCTCTGAAAATTTGAAATTATTATCTGTCTTTACAAAGTTATTAAACTTATCATACTTAATTTACCCCCTGCCCATATTTGTATTCCAATTTAATTAATAACTGTACTCTCAAAAGTTTATATTTTTAGATACCGATTTTCTTGGCATCCATGATAAAAAACGTTTGAACATTATCAGACTTTTTTTTAGGAAAACAGAACATCTTTTCGTTCTGACATTCAAGATAAACAAATAAGATAACTATAAACAGGCTGCAGGTTTACAGACACTGAAACAATACTGCCTGAGTGCAACAGTCCTGTATTTTCTTTAATTTTAAATTGCTCACAGGTGCCACTGAAAAATGCACAAACAAAGACACCAATGGCACTTTGTTAAGGCAATTTCACATATACTGTACTAAACCAGAAATGAATCACATCCAAAGTAATTTCTTTTGATTTTGGAAGCGACTGGGGATTTCACACACAATTTCAAATGACTTTAATACAGACGATGATTACTTAGTATAATGTGATTGCTTGAACAACAAGAGCTGTCTGTAAGACAGGATGCTCGACTTTCCTTAGAGCTTGTCTCTGAATCAGAGCTTTGTCAATAAAAACTTTATAAAACTTTAACAAAAAAAATCTCAGTTAAAAGGGGCATAACTGTGTCAAAATTTAAATCAGAGTTATGATTTTGTTTCTCCTGGTGTAGTAAATAACTACTTTAAGTTTCAAGTCAAAAGCTTTGATAGTAACTCAAAAGCTTTGATAGTAACAGAGATATTTGACTTTAATATCAAAAACTTTAACGAATGGCGGCCGGGGCAAGTGCAATAGCTCTACTTTTTCTTCGAAAGGTCGAGCTAAAAGTTATAACCAAACAAAGTATGGCTTAATTTTTATTTTGCTTTATATGTGAAAACCCCTGTTAGCATTAATGAATTCTCATTTTGTTTAGCCTCCTGAAAATCAGCCCTCAGTCAATTAAACTGTTTGCAGTATAGTCAATGTTCTGCAATTCAAATTTACAAGACACCCAATCCCTTGATACTATGAATATTTTTTTTTTCAGAAATATTTGTATTACATACATACATTATTGGCTAATGAAAAAGGTAGAAGAAAGATCTAAGAATGATAATGTATACCATATGCTGGACAACCACCTTGTCCTCATAACTCAACCTGTCTATTGGTTTTAGAGACGATTTTCTCATATATACTAGAATTTCATCCTACTTGGCTTACTCTATAATTCTAAGATATTAATTTGTGATCATGATCACAGTCCATTTTTCTTTCAGATACATCAAAACAACATGTAGCAGATATCCAGAATTAATTAAAGTGATTCTGGCCACTGAGATATATCAATGAACTTTAGCTCATTAATAAGCCACTCTTTCCTGACCAGCAAGTAAAATATACAGCATGTTGCCAATAGTTACTGTGAAGGAAAAGCAATAATTATGAGCAAACATACCAAATGAAACCTTACCTATTTTCATATTCACTTCCATCAGAACTGGAATTTCCAAGAACTATGAATTTTTCTGTATGAAAATTTCTGCTGTCGTCTGGTGATACAAGCTGTCCTTGCCTGACCTCCTGAGGCGACCTTGAATGTTTGACCTGTTTTGACCTTTTAACCTCCGGTGAGGCTGGATTTGGAGGGGACTGGTTCAATGATTGAATCAGATCGAAAATGTTAGCCTGGTACTCCTCTGGAGAAACATAGGAGCCAGTCAATGAATGGTTTGATGTTTGAGTTGTGCTGGATACATAACCTGGTGGCAGCATGTCTTCGACAGGGAATCGTGGTACCATAGTCATGTTTGATAATGTATTTGCTGTCATGTTATATGTTGCACTGGATGAATCAGTCTTCTGTGAATCTGATGGAGATGGTATATCTCTGTTATGACATTCTATTGCTCTTAATTCCATGTGTGTTCCATCTTTGGTTCGAACCCACACATGTCCTTGTAAGTTTACAGGACTCCCTACAGGTGATCTTCTTACACCTAGCCTGTCTGGACTTGGTGTTACCTTTCGTAGCTCCACCCGGGAGCCACCTTTAGTTGCTGGAACCCAGTACTCCTCTTGCAATGATACTGACCTTGGCATTATAATTATTTCTGATCCTGGGCTACCGTCAAACCCTTCCTGATACACTTCAATAACCTGAGGACTAGTTTTCCCATCTGAACCAGGGCGATTCTCATTATCTGTCAAGTTTTTCTGAGGCGATCTTCTTGTACTTGGAGCAGAATTCATACGCTCCAAAGTTTTATTTTTCCTTTTTGTTCTTGGGCTTGTTGCATAGCCCTGCCACTGTTGATCGCTTTGTGCTGTTTTAACATCCTTTCCTGATGTAAGATCTATTTCAGATTCTCCCTCAGTTGCTGGTAGATCCTGTAATGATAAATCTTTAGGTCTGTCTTTGTGCCGATTTCTTGGAAGAGTATTGTAAAAATTAGTCCAGAACTTATCTTTTGACATTGCTATTTCCTGTTCAGTACTTCCTGCGGGAAGATTTCCGGAAGCACTTCCTTTGTACACCCTCGGTCTCAGTGAAGTTGAGACATTCATATTTGTATCAGGATTTCCGAAAGTTTCTGATCTCGAACCAACAGCCTCAAGACTTCCTGCCTTCTTCCCTTTGCGTAAACTTCCTTCGAAAGTATCTTGAATCTTCTCACGGAAGCTTCGAGACCCCTGGACTTTTCTTGTTGGCCTAACATCTGTAAGAGATCCTCTTCTCTTCAGAGAAGACAGATTATGAGGCCTTCCGTGTGAGCCATCACTTTTGCGCTCCTTTATTTTGCTTTTAGGACTAGCGCATGGTCCTAATGCCGCCAACCAGGACATTATTCTCCAACTTTTACAAGCATTCCATTTTTATCACAATTCCATCGTGCACTTGAGAAATCAAACATCTACATGATCAGTTGTACATCATCCAAAAGACCTTCTGGCTCTATTTTCAGGCAAGCAAATAAATCTTCCTCACAGAATGAAAAAAACACTTTGAATCAAAAACTGTACAACAAACATCCATACTTCCTCAAGAAAATAAAAATTCCATCAAGAAACCTTTACAACTCAATCTACCTAATAAATCAAAGCCTCATAAACAGAGTCTTCCTTGTGTTTTAGATTATTATCTCATTATCAGTATGGTATGAAAATAATACTCCATCTATACTCTATACAAGCCTATTACAGCCAAGAATAAAAGCATCACAATAGGTAACTCTTCTCTGTAGGAGTACCAATCACCAGGTGTGCAACTTTTCTACCTTTCTTCTTGAAGAGTACTCAAATCTGCAGAGATCAATTTCTGTATTGTAACAGTTTTCCCTATATTTTGTGGAACATTTATTACTTATTATACTCATGAGGTTTATTCAAATTAACAAATGTCTGTAGATTTAGTTGAAAAAATTCCAGGTTTGTAACGAAACATCATTTTTTTTATTTGCGTATCACACAAGACACTTACATAGATGTCAGACACATTAAGCTACACTCTTCCAGCGGAATTTATATTCATTCATACATCTTTATCATATATTTATATTTATTTTAATAAATGTAATCCCTTGCCAAACTTTTATGTAACTACCATGACTACACCACTACAATCCAAGAAAACCATCTTTCTAGATTACTATCCAAAAATCACTACAGTTCTATTTTAAGCATTTTAGACTAGATAATGAGCATTTTCCTTCTTGATCTTAGAAAATTGAGCCGGTAAAAAATATTCTTCAAAAAGTTGGTTGGCATGGTGTTTTAAAAGAATCCAGGTGAACTACAGGAGGCACTGCCGCTGTGTAAAATACATTAGACAGATAGCAGTATCATGGAGATATCTCCATTGATAGTTCTTAAAACATACTCACAGGAGATAGCATGTGCGCATCACTAAGATTAAGGAAAAAATTATCAAAAACCAACACCCAAGATACTACATTTAAAACAAAAAAGAGAAAATAAT
Source organism: Mercenaria mercenaria (assembly GCF_021730395.1). NCBI lineage: Eukaryota > Metazoa > Mollusca > Bivalvia > Venerida > Veneridae > Mercenaria > Mercenaria mercenaria. The sequence goes on from NC_069368.1 coordinate 44,745,908, forward strand.
AAAGTTGGTACATATAATTATATTTTTTTTTCATTCTATTTACTTTATTTTTGTGCGTGCGTTTTTTTTCCCCCAGGTAATATTTTTTCCAGGTATGACATATACAAAATTTACTCATAATGAATAAGGAGATGAAAATTATATTCCCTGATTGCCAAACTTACCATAGCTTTTCTAAAATACAATACACAGGTACAAAAAGGGAGATAAATCTAAAATAATTACAGACAGAGTTATGTTTCTTATGCTAAAAAAATTCCATTGCAATCTATCACTGCGTAACTTATTTCAAGGTAACGGACCCGTAATGTCACAATTGGCAATTTCTATGCAATTACATTTTTTGGTATATTATTACATATTCGAATATAATTGCTTGTTTCTGTTAAAACACGCTTACATCTAACCCTTACCATGCTAAATTTCTATAATGGACTGGTCCATCTTCCAATTTGGGCAGTACCATTTATCATTTGAAGGGGTGTTTACTAAAAATTTACTGACTGAATAGCGAACTGTGCAGACCATGATCAGACTGCACGAATGTGCAGGCTGATCTTGGTCTGCACTGGTCGCAAAGGCAGAATCACTTGCCGCCAGCAAGCTAAGGGTTAAATGACGTCACATGAACATGCAATGACAACAATGTTTTTGTTGCGACCAAGAAAGAGAGCTACTATATTTTTCTACTGTTTTAATAGATAAAGGCCTATCAGAATTGAAATAATGTACAGAAAGATCGTGTTTTACTTAAATTAGTACACTCAAAATTGGTAATACGTCAACAGAATAATTCACTCGGGCTATGCCCTCTAGAAATTATTCCGCAGACATATAACCTCTTTTCATGTATTAATAATGTTAAACCACGTTTTTTTTTGATATATTATTACTTAAACAGAAAATTGCATTTTTATAGTATTCATATAATGCTGAAGCTGAAAACACAGAATATATACTCAAAAGGAAAAATTGATTGTCCCTTCAGTGGTGTGAAATTTATTAACTTATTTGATTTTAGGACAGACAGAGGAACAGATGGGGCAGTGTAATCCTCCACCCCACCCCGCCCCCCAACCACTTAAAACATCCACCCACCCCAGCATTTTAAATCTGAATCTTGGAAAGGAAGTACCGACACAATACTACGAGTCTAAATTGTTCACTAAAGCAGCATACCCTTGCTCTGTTATTACAACATATACCTCATTACTTAAAGCCTGTTTTACATATTTGCATTTGTTGCTCTGACAATTAGCACCTTGGTTGATTACCTGAGCACAAAGTCATAGAAAGTATTCTCCTCATCAAATCTACTGCTATGCCTGTAAGATATAGCAAGAAACTGACATTATCTCAACAGACTGTAATTAAAATAGTTCTGAAAATGCACATATCAGTCTCTAACAGTAAAGTTTTAATTCTTAGAATGTTTTGCAGGTATTACAGTATATACATGTAGCAAAGTGTACATAATATTATGTCTGTAGAAAAATTTCAGAAAATTCAGTACCATCTGTTTCTAGCACATTATTCAATATAGGGAATGATAGGCTCTTGCTAAGTCACTATTCTCAAGCTTTTTGTGAATCAAATTCTCATCAGAAGTACAAATGACATATTATTTGTTTAAACAAGTAAAGTATTGCAGGTAAAAAAAATGCCATCTCTATATTCTGGTATTGCAGTTAACAAGTGCTTTGACAGTCTTTACTGCATGTATTGCAGATAGCAGAAGTTATCTTTACTTATAGCTTCTTCAGTTCGGTATTGCAGTTAACAAGTGCTTTGACAGTCTTTATTTCATGTATTGCAGTTAGCAGAAGTCATCTTTACTGATAGCTTCTTCAGTTTGGTATTGCAGTTAACAAGTGCTATAGCAATCTTTATTTCATGTATTGCAGTTAGCAGAGGTCATCTTTACTTACAGCTTCTTCAGTTTGGTATTGCAGTTAACAAATGCTATTGCAATCTTCATTTCATGTATTGCAGTTAGCAAAAGTCATCTTTACTTATAGCTTCTTCAGTTTGGTAATGCACCGAGTCTTTATTTCATGTATTACAGTCAGCAGAAGTTATCTTTACTTGTAGCTTTTTCAGTCTGGTACTGCAGTTAACAAGTGCTTTGACACTGAGTCTTTATTTCATGTATTGCAGTCAGCAGAAGTTATCTTTACTTGTAGCTTCTTCAGTTTGGTATTGCAGTTAACAAGTGCTTTGACAGTCTTTATTTCATGTATTGCAGTAAGCAGAAGTTATCTTTACTTATAGCTTCTTCAGTTTGGTACTGCAGTTAACAAGTGCGATGACACTGAGTCTTTATTTCATGTATTGCAGTTAGCAGAAGTTATCTTTACTTGTAGCTTCTTCAGTTTGGCATTGCAGTTAACAAGTGCTTTGACACTGAGTCTTTATTTCATGTATTGCAGTCAGCAGAAGTTATCTTTACTTGTAGTTTCTTCAGTTTGGTATTGCAGTTAACAAGTGCTTTGACAGTCTTTATTTCATGTATTGCAGTAAGCAGAAGTTATCCTTACTTGTAGCTTCTTCAGTTTGGTATTGCAGTTAACAAGTGCTTTAACTGACAGTCTTTATTTCATGTATTGCAGTTAGCAGGTCATCTTTACTTGTAGTTTCTTCAGTTTGGTACTGCAGTTAACAAGTGCTTTGACACTGAGTCTTTATTTCACGTATTGCAGTCAGCAGAAGTTATCTTTACTTGTAGTTTCTCAGTTTGGTATTGCAGTTAACAAGTGCTTTGACAGTCTTTATTTCATGTATTGCAGTCAGCAGAAGTTATCTTTTCTTATAGCTTCTTCATTTGGTAATGCACTGAGTCTTTATTTCATGTATTGCAGTCAGCAGAAGTTATCTTTACTTGTAGCTTCTTCAGTTTGGTATTGCAGTTAACAAGTGCTATAGCAATCTTCATTTCATGTATTGCATATATCTTTATTCATAGCTTCTTAATTTTGGTATTGCAGTTAACAAGTGCCATCTTTACTTCATGCAACTATATTCTGTGGTTATGGCACCTAAGGATTATACCAGTAATAAACAATATCTATCAGCCATTCTTTTCTAATTACAAGTAACCAAAATAAAAGGAAGACCTGCAGATATACAAAAAAAAATGTTTCATTAAGCAACAAGCGAATTCAGTAGATTGTTATCCCACCTACAACCGGCTAAATGGAATAATTGTATAACCCTTAAACAAGACAGTCATGACAGTCTTTTATTGCTCACCTGACTCTAATCGGTACTTATTGCTTCAAGTCCATCCACCTACAGTAGGCTCTGTTATAGGAATAATACTACAAGACAATGCTACATAATCAAGGTATATGATGAACAGATGTGAAACTAATGTTAAAACCTCACTTATCCTCAGGGTCTTTAGCACTTAATGATAATTATGATGTACTTTCAGTTATTTCTTTAGGTCAATTTTCACGCTCTTTTAAGAAACAATCCCTCAGTTAAGAGTCTATTTCATGCCGCTTTTTACAAATTGGACAGTAAAATATATTTCAATATAAGCAATATTACTTACATGAAGAATCTTACACTCAAAGTGAGGCTCAAACCCACATCAGTGAGGGGCAAGCGATTTGAAGTCAGCGACTGTAACCAGTTGGCCACAGAGGCCCCATAGGTGGCCAGTTTTCAGCAGGTTGTTAGCAGGGTTTGATAATAACTTAACACAAGGTTACGTAAGTTTCAGCATAGCTTTTCTTTTGTTGTTATATTTGAAGAACACCAAGTCAATACTGCCTTTTCCCCACTTTCTATACAGTAACTGCCTTTTCCCCTTTAAATGTTGCCTTTTCCCCTTTAAACATTACCTTTACCCCTTTAAATATTGCCTACTGCTATTTCCCTTTAAGTATCAATGCCTTTACCCCTTTAAATATTACATTTCCCATTTAAATGTTGCCTTTACCCTTTAAAATGCCTTTACCCTTTTAAAAAATTGCCTTTTGCCCTTTAAATATTACCTTCACCTCTATAAATATTGCCTTTTCCCCTTCTGATAGTGCCTTTTCTCTTTAAATGCTGCCTTCATTTTCCTCTTCAAATGTTGCCTTTTACCATTTAAAAAAAAAAGATGTTGCCCTTTCCCATTTAAAAATATTAATGGGATTGTATGTTAATTGTTTGTTTTTCAGTAAACATAAGAATAAATATTCAAGTCAAGGTAATTATGTACTTCAATTTTGTATCAATCTAACAGGAAAGTTTTTGCTGGAAGTCATTAGCAGAAAGTTTTCATCACATCAGATAGGTGCTGCCACTGAAATATTTCAACAATTTTATACTGTTCTATCAAATATGATCTTCTTCCCAAATCACAACAATCAGGCAAAATAGCTGCAATGGAAGAAATATTGAATGAAAAAGAAAACACATGAGGGTTCTCGAATATCACTTTAAGTTACATTTTGCTATTAATCAAATATGATGAGGTATTGTACATAGATATGAAATATAGAATATAGTTGTATAATGTAGAACACAGATGTAAGATGTGTAAAATGTAGATGTGATATGTAGAATTCAAATTTAGCATGACATTAAATTAATAGATGTTTTTTGTTTGAAACTAATTTGTTTGTGTTATGCATACTGGATAGTGTTTTCAGGATTCTGATGATCATTTTTCTAATTTAAAAACTAGAAATGTGTCCATGGGACACAGATGCCCCCACTACATGACAAAGGACACAGATCAACTTTGGGAAAACAATATGTTGCTATTCTAATGACTGTAGGTAAAATATTTTCGGAGCTACGCGCGACAAAACATTAAAATGACAATTTTTTCCTAGGTCAGGGGCCATAACTCCTACAAGACTGAATGAATCCGGACGCAAAACCCCAGGTGCAAACCTGCAAACGCTGACCAACATCCTGTAAACTTTGGTGACTCTAGGTCAAATACTTTTGGAGCTATGCATGACACAACATTAAAATGACCAATTTTTAACTAAGTCAGGGGCCATAACCCCTATATGACTGAATGAATCCAGACGCAAAACCCCATGTGCACAACTGCACATGCTGACCAACATTCCTGTAAACTTTGGTGACTATAGGTCAAATACTTTTGGAGCTACGCGCGACACAACATTAAAATGACCAATTTCAAAGTCAAGGGCCATAACTCCTACAAGACTGATTGAATCCGGACGGGAAACCCCAGGTGCACAACTACACATGCTGACCAACATTCCTGTAAAGTTTTGTGACTCTACGTCAAATACTTTTGGAGCTAGGCGCGGCACAACATTCTCGGAAGGACGGACGGACAAGGGCAAATCTATATGCCTCCCCCAAAGAGGGGGCATAAAAATGGGGAGGAGGGTAGTGTATGGGTTGTTGTATGTGCGGAGGGGGGGGGGGGTCACCAGGGAGTGGGGAGGGACAGCGTCAAGGTCACGCAATGAGAACCTGAGTAAAAACCTTATCAACTTCTCTTGTCATTCTGTTTACCAGGGTGGTATTAAATCCCAAACTGATTCTCATTATGATGAATACAGTCTTTTACATTAAAAATTATCTCTGAAAAAAATCTACCAATGCTTTCTCCAAACTGTTCAAGGTATTTGAAATATTTTATAGGAGTAGAAATAGATGTTTTGAACTATTTTGATCTCATATCACACAACTATTACAAATGGAATTTCAGAAACTATTACCGATATATATCAGGAGTAATGTGGGGATAATTGTGTAATGTATAGTGCTGAAGAAGGCTAGGTGCTGACTGTTTTATAAATCACTGTTGTCTATAATACTCCATAATTCTGTTATGAAGATGGCTTATCAACACAACACCTATCTAATACCACTGGGGAGAACTTCCTGGCCTAAATAACTAAGGCCAAACACATTTTTGACTAAAACTTCTCTCAACAGTGCTAACGTACATGAATTACTGCTGGGTCTCAAGCATTGGTGGTTTCAGCACCTGGGATCAGTGGTCACTCAGGGTGCTTTACTGAATTGTTTTAAGACAAGTTACCTCCCCTGAGTTAAAGTAATTGTGCAATCAGAGCAGTATTTAACCAAAGCTTTTATGCTGCACAAAATGCATGTTTTATACAACCACAATGTTCTTTTCATGTAATGCATAATTATGTGTGTGTGTGTGTGTGTGTGTTTTTGTATGTATTTTTGTTAATTTTAACCAAAGCCATTGCTGATTTTGCTTATAATAAAGTTTGTTGGTGTAATATTGTATTTTGGGAGCCATTCTATTTGTTACACTTAAATTGTCTTCTCCAGTGACCCCTTAACATGCCAATGGCATTTCAAATACCTTTGTCCCTCTCCCCCACCCAACAAAAATCTCAATTATGCTTTTCTCTAAGAAACAAGTATTAATTTATCCATATACTAGAATTTTCATGTAGCAGCTACAGGAGATAATCTCTGGCAATGAAAATTTAATGGCCTGGGTATCTGTTTGTTGATAATCTCTCCATCTCCCTACAACAAGTGGCTGCTGGAACCTGGAATATATCTTTATACCTACAATGACAACATCTCTCAAAGATCTTTTTACTAAAATTGTTACCTATATAGGCAGAGTAACAGGTGATAAAGTTGCAACAAAAATCATAGGGTTCAACATATTCCAGTGTTTTCTCAGTAAGAAACTGACAACCTGACCCATGAATCTTGACATGGACCCTAGCGGGCTCTAGCTGTTCAACTATATAGGTCTAGATTTTTGACTCTGCTTCTGAGTTCTACTTGTTCTCTGTAAGATATTCTGAATTCTGTACCATTTGTAAGTGATTTTGAATTCTGTACCATTACTAACTTGTTCTCTGTCAATTATTCTGAATTCCGTACCATTTCTAACTTGTTCTCTGTCAATTATTCTGTATTCTGTACCATTAATAACTTGTTCTCTGTCAGTTATTCTGAAATCTGAACCATTAATAACTTGTTCTCTGTAAGTGATTCTGAATTCTGTACCATTACTTACTGGTACTTTGTCAGTTATTCTGAATTCTGTACTATTACTAACTTGTTCTCTGTCAGTTATTCTGAATTCTGAACTGTTACTAACTTGTTCTCTGTAATTGATTCTGAATTCTGTACCATTACTTACTTGTTCTTTGTCAGTTATTCTGAATTCTTTACTATTACTAACTTGTTCTCTGTCAGTTATTCTGAATTCTGAACTGTTACTAACTTGTTCTCTGTCAGTTATTCTGAATTCTGTACCATTACTTACTTGTTCTTTGTCAGTTATTTTGAATTCTGTACCATTACTAACTTTTTCTCTGTAATATACACACTAGCGAAATATTTTCAAGTTTTTTTGGTACTCACTTAATATTTTTTATAAGTGATTCTGTATTCTGAAGCATTTCTAACTAGTCTTATTTTCTGTATTTACTTCTGACTTCTATTCTATTCTATTCAATTTTTGTGAAAGATTTTATAACATAACTAACTTAATTATTTTCTGCAAGTGATTCTGAATTCTACACCATTATTAATTTATTCTGTGCAAGTGATTCTGAATTATGTACTGTTACTAACTACTATACTACTATTACCAGTTCTCTGCAAGAAATTGGAAACTTCACCACTTAAATCTGAGGTGGAGGACAAAATGCTCCCCATACTGTCAGATAAAAAGGTCTGAGATTTTTTCTTCTCTTTTTTTTTTGCATTTAATCATTTCTCATCTTTCCTTGTCATTCAATTTTGATAAAGATAAAAAGTCTGATCTATGAATTAGCTTTACATGTATTTGGCTCCAGTGATGAAAGGTAATTATCAAGGGTACATCCTACATTCAGCGCAATTAATTATGCAAAATTAATTTTGCCAAGGCTTGCAGCTGAATCTTAGTCTTTTTTTTTCTTTTGCCCTGGAGAGTTTCTCTCTCCATTTTTTTTTTTTTTTTTTTTTGAATCTGATGAAATGATACCAACTCCCTAAAGTTCTTACCTCCCTTGACACTAGGTACAGCATTTGAATAGACCCATGAGAAATTTATTTTTGCCCGTTGTGACGGATTCATATTTAATATGATAGGATTTTTCTTTAACTTTAAAGATAACAAAAAAGTCTGAAGCCTTGTGTCATGGTATAGAACTTGAATATTAAAACGGGGAGAGAGTGTGAGGCGGCCGGGTAGCTCGGTCGGTAGAGCATCAGAACGGTATTCCAAGGCCCCGGGTTCGAGTCCCGGTCTGGCTGCACATTTTTCTCACCCTGTGACATTTGGCACCCAACGTGGGACCGTGACAGCATTACACTTGTTAGTCTCCGACGCCTGTAATTGCTTATATATAAAGTACCTACTGAAATTCGAGGACGAATTTCAAAATGGTGGGGAAATGTGTCATGGTATAGAACTTGAAAATTAAAACAGGGAGAGTGTGTAGGCGGCTGGGAAGCTCGGTGGGTAGAGCATAGTAACGGTATTCCTAGGCTCCCTAAAGTTCTTACCTCCCTTGACACTAGGTACAGCATTTGAATAGACCCATGAGAAATTTATTTTTGCCCGTTGTGACGGATTCATATTTAATATGATAGGATTTTTCTTTAACTTTAAAGATAACAAAAAAGTCTGAAGCCTTGTGTCATGGTATAGAACTTGAATATTAAAACGGGGAGAGAGTGTGAGGCGGCCGGGTAGCTCGGTCGGTAGAGCATCAGAACGGTATTCCAAGGCCCCGGGTTCGAGTCCCGGTCTGGCTGCACATTTTTCTCACCCTGTGACATTTGGCGCCCAACGTGGGACCGTGACAGCATTACACTTGTTAGTCTCCGACGCCTGTAATTGCTTATATATAAAGTACCTACTGAAATTCGAGGACGAATTTCAAAATGGTGGGGAAATGTGTCATGGTATAGAACTTGAAAATTAAAACAGGGAGAGTGTGTAGGCGGCTGGGAAGCTCGGTGGGTAGAGCATAGTAACGGTATTCCTAGGCCCCGGGTTTGAGTCCCGGTCTGGCTGCACATTTTTCTCGCCCTGTGACACTTGGAATCCAATGGAGGCTTCTTTTTTACCTTTACTTTCTGTGCAAAAAATGCAAATGCATTCGAAAGCTGAGAATCAGCTATTGAAATAGACTCTTTTAAATGAAAGTTGTTTCCTTTTTGCCCGTACCAGTATATGTACTTCTCAGATATTTCAGTCTCAATTATTTCGGACTTAATTGTATAAACTACGTGCTAGTCTGACTATAAGACAAAGTTAACCTTGTATTATTTGACTCAGTCAATTAACCCTTAGCATGCTAGATAAATTGTCGTCTGCTGGAAATGTCATCTGCTAAAATAGTAAAGTTCATTCAATTTGCTCCAAAATTGGAAGAAATATTGTCAGAGTAGCAAACAGCTTGGAACCTGATCAGACGCCAATTTAATCGGCGTCTGATCTGGTTCCAAGCTGTTTGCAAAGGCTGTTAAATTCGCCTGCAGCAGGCTAAGGGTTAAAGAAAACAGAAAGAGGCTGATTTATCAAACTGAATTTTCCTAAATTTGGTATTTGCTAAACATATGAAAATCATTAATCAATAATAGCAGTTTCGAGGTGTTATCTCATGAAAAAAGCACATCTAGGTATCTACATAGTCAAAGCAAAAAACTATCTATTTTAACTTTTAATCAAGTCAGAAAAATGTGAGAAATATAGTTTCTACAGTCACAATTTCACCTGCCATTCAATGCAAACCATGTAACAGCTAAAGGGAGGTAACCTATGTTATACTATTTTTATCTTCTACAGAGTTCTCTTACTTCTAATGCTGAACACTCGGGAGACTTAGAACCTGTATTTTGCATTGGAACATGCTCAAGTGTAAGGGTCGTATCGAGGTCACGCCAGTTATAATGGCATCATGGTAGGGCAGACACTTAAATAAACTGAATAAAACACGCACAAAAAATAAGTAACGGTTCTTACACAACTGCGCTCCCAAACAGCTACACCCAGATGCTGTGTTTACAAGAAGTGACAGGAATAAAACAAACATATAACAGAATAACATACACTAAGTGTGAGAGGTAAAAACTACTTTTATGCACATTTCGCTACAAAGCATCAATACCTGGAGTTTTATGCACATTCTTGCTGCCTAAACACAAAGCTTATTGTACCTCTTTGTTTATAACAATTTCAAGACAAATTCTTCAGCTTGAGAGGATATACACCAAAATGTGCAATTTAAGCAAAAATGTAACAAGAGTTCCGCATAGCTGGGGGCGAGGATAATGTGTGTGTGGGGGTGGAGGGGGGGAGAGGAGTTACATGGATTGTTGCATGTCACTTCATCACCACCCACCTAAATATATCCAAATTCAAAGTTACTAAGTTTTGAAGTTGTGCTCCAGACACAAAAACAAAGGACAGACTTGAAATCAAATTATGACCTTGACCTTTGACCTACCAATCAAGTTCACTTGCTTGAATACATAAATAAACAAAAATATAAAAAGTGTAAAGGATCTTTTTTTTCTTTGTGGAGTTGATGGGGGCAAGGCGGGGGGCTTGACAGTGGTGGGGGGGGGGGGGGGGGGTGGAGCTGAAATGTGGACTGCTGCATCCCTTAAATCACCTTCCAACTGTATTCCAAGTTTAAAGTAAATTCCTTGAATAGCGCTGAAGTTGTGCTCTGGACACAAAATACAAAGGACAAATTTGAACTCAATTTGTGACCTTGACCTCTGACCTACAGACCAACTTCATGTGCCATGCACATCATCTCATTGCCACCTACCTATATGCCAAGTTTGAAGTCAATTCTTCAATTGGTTTTCAAGGTACACACTGGACACAAAATATGACAGACAGATTTGACCTTGCTGTGACCTTGGCCTTTGGTCTACAGACCTGGGTTATGAGCTCTGCACATTGTCTCATTGTCATCTACCAATATGCCAAGTTTAAAGTCAATACCTTGAATTGTTATTAAGTTATGCTCCGGACACGAAATATAATGGACGGACAGATCCACACGCCTTCACATAATATGTCAGTTTTTTCAAAATGGACGTATTTTTCAAGCCTCAAGCAGCAGACATAAAATCGAAAATGGCGTGGGTATTACTTCTAATCCTATATACAAATGAAAACATTTTATGAAGTAAGAAAATTACAAATGTAATTACATTTCAACTCCTTTTTTCTCTCTTAAAACTAATACTAATGCATAAAATTTTAATGCCATCATCTTAGAATTACGACTTCCACATATAACAATTTACGATTTTTTCATTAAAAACATATGTTTAAGGAACTAAATTTAGAAACAAAAGATCTGCTGAAACAGTCTTGGCAAACAAAATATTTCTGTACTTTCAAAATCAAGTTTTAATTACTGTACCTAGATTTTGGCATCAATGAATTTTCATGCTTGCAGGTAAATGTAGTGCATACAAATCTGACACCTGCATGAAATAGCAAGCTATGATGTATCATAGCTTATATCAATGGGTGGGCTAACCTAGCTGTTATTCGAGTCACATAAAAAATCTACAATTTGGTTAATATATGTAAAACAATTACAAGTTTCTTTACTGGGCAGCAGAAGCCTTAGTTATATTCTGCCAAAATAGAAGCAAGTTTTTTTGTTTTTTTTCAGAAATAAGGGTGTCAGAATAGCCTAGAACATCAGACAGTTTCACAGAGTGCCATGGTGGCCTTAAATAACTCACAAGAGTTTCACAGAGTGCCATAATGTCCCTAGATAACTCACAATAGTTTTACAGGGTGCCATTATGTCCCTAGATAACATACAAGAGTTTCACAGAATGCTATTATGTCCCTAGATAACTCACAAGAGTTCACAGAGTGCCAATATGTCCTAGATAACTCACAAAAGTTCACAGAATGCCATTATGTCCCTAGATAACTCTCAAAAGTTTCACAGAATGCCATTATGTCCCTAGATAACTCACAAGGGTTTCACAGAGAGCCAATATGTCCTAGATAACTCACAAGAGTTCACAGAGTGCCATTATGTCCCTAGATAACTCACAAGAGATCACAGAGTGTCATTATGTCCCTAGATAACTCATAACAGTTTCACAGAGACTGCCATGCTGTCCCTATATAGATAACTCACAGGAGTTTTGCAGAGTGCCATAATGTCCATAGATTATAGTCACCATAGATTCACAAAAGTTTCACAGAGTGCCACGATGGCCCTAGATAACTCACAAAAGTTTCACAGAGTGTGAAAATGTCCCTAGATAACTCACAAGAGCTTAACAGAGTAACATTATGTCCCTAGATAACTCACAAGAGTTTCACAGAGCGCCATGATGTCCCTATATAGATAACTCACAGGAGTTTTGCAGAGTGCCATAATGTCTCTAGATTATACTCACCATTGTTTCACAAGAGTTTCACAGAGTGCCATTATGTCCCTAGATAACTCACAAGAGTTTCACACAGTGCCATGATGTCCCTAGATAACTCACAAGAGTTTAACAGAGTGCCATGATGTCCCTAGATAACTCACAAGAGTTTCACACAGTGACATGAGAGTCCTAGCAGAGTTTCTATGCTACACAAGGTGTGACTATTGCTTTTATAAAGTTTGTATTCGGAGTGGTTTTATTCCAATATACAGATATTCAGCTGTCGTTAAACAAATACACATTTTGAACAAGAGCTGCCCGTAAGACAGCCAATTCTCGACTATCTGAATTGTTGTCCCAGAGGCAGGAATATTACATTAAATGTTAAAAAAATCTATAGAATTTCAATCCAGTATATGCATTAGTTTTGGAGATAGTAACTTGCATGCAAAACTTTAACCAGGATTTTCTAAGTCCAAAAGGGGGCATAATTTGGCCAAAATAAATGTCAGAGTTATGGGACTTGATACTATCACCTAGTTTTATTCCCACAAAGACACATGTGAAGTTTCAATTCAATATCTGCATCAGTTTTGGAGATAGTAACTTGCATGCAAAATTTTAACCAGGATTTTTTAGTCCAAAAGCGGAAATAATTTGGTCAAAATACATGTCAAATTTATAGGACTTGACCCAGTGAGGTTGGTAATTGACACAGAAGTTTCAAAGCTATATGCCTTTAAATGATAGCTATACGTATACTTGCATGCAAAACTTTAACCAAGGTGTGATGCTGACACAGGTGCCAGGGTGTGTAGACTAGCTCAGACTATTTTTCGAATAGTCAAGCTAAAAACTGCCCATGCAGTATTTTCAATGGTGCTGTTAATTAAGTTCTGAACTCTAGATCGAGCCTGTTAAGTATTCTTTTTGCAGCTCTCCAATACTGAAATAATTGGATGGCTTCACATCTTGTCAAACTATAAAAAATTTTGAGAAAAGCCTTCTCTTGACAAGAACAAAAACTTTTATTAATTTCAAAAAACAGACGTTAAATTAATAAGCAACAGCATCGCCTGCAGGTGCCAACGCTCATCTGTAAGTGCTTGATGAAAGGCAAAATGCAAGAAAAGAGTTATGGTTCTGAAGCTTCTTACTCATCTACTGAGGACAGAAAATGTTTCAAGGCTTATGGCATCCAAGAAAAGTTAAACAAGGCTATGAAATCCAAAAAAAGTTAAACAAAGCAATAAATAACCCAAAAATACCAATCTTATAAGATAAAAAAGGGCCATGATATGGACAAAATGCTGGAAGGGTTATGGTTCTTGACCTACTTTTTAATCATTTCAAAGCTAAAGCCATTATAGTATTCATCAAAATTGGACCATGCCGCGAAAATTTTTTACTGAAATATTTGTGTCAAATTATTTCGAAATCAAAAAAAGAAAAGCTTGCTAAATCAAGAGCACATAACTCTCAATAAAGCCAATGTTACAACCTGTCCAAATTATATCATAGTAAAATACATCATTTTCTTATCATTAGAGGGCAGTTTTTAATAAATCAAGAGCAAATATTTCTCCACCAACTGAGACTATAATCTAGCGGCTATAACCAGCTTGAACATTAAAGATTGTATGAGAATCAGAAGTTCACTACTTTTTAAGGCACATTTTCAAACAAAAACTTAAATAAGTACAGATTTGATTATTATCAGTCACAACACAATCAGTCAGACCAAAAGATTTTGACCTTATGAGGTAACATTAAAATGCTGACTTAAACCAATGACTACCTCACTTGATATCCACAAAGCAAGCTACTGTGAAATCATTAATATTCGTGGGGGACTAATTTTCGTGGATTTCATGGTTGAGTCAATCCACGAAATTTAATACCAACAAACAAGTAAAATTCCCATTCATTTTATGTTAAAAAGTTTAAATCCACGAATTCATATCCCCACGAAATTGCTGTTTTGACCAAAACCACGAAATTTCATGCCCACGAAATTAAATGATTTTACAGTATGTCAGACAAAGTAGTTGCCCTCATGGTAATACATGTACAGCAAACTTTTCTCAACCTTGGCAGGGCTGACCACAAACAGCTATGCGGAACACAGACAGAAATACAAACAGCCAGCCTAAATCTTCTTTTCTTTTGACCTTAAAGACAGAGCAGCCTTTTAAGAGAGAAAAGGATCAATGAGGGACAAAATTTCTATATAGAAGAGCTGGTCAGTGGAAAGCTGGGATACAAACTGATTAGCCCCAATCAATGAGTGCACAAGACTACCAATCAAGAGATAATGAATTATTACTCTTGGAAAGGATATTCTCCATGTCCATCAACATGTTCAGTTGTCCAGAGATTCATGTTTGGAAGTTGTCAATTATAGGCAAAGGCAAGTTAGTCATCCTAGTCCTAGATACCTCTACTAATCTTACTGCAGAAAACAAACAGAGATTGGGGTAAGGCATTGGGGTGGGGGAAGGGGAAATGGAAAGACCAGCAATAATATGATGCCAGTCAAATATAGCCAGTGACTTACAAAAAAGATGCAGAATCATCTAGAAATACACACTGATGCATAACACCGAGTTTGACATCATTTAAAGTAACTGTACTTTAAGATTTAAACTTTTAACCCTAATTTATCTTTATCAGTTAAACATTCCCAACCTGGAGCGGAATATCTGCAAAATTCATTCATCAAAAAACATTAAAAAGCTTTCATGCAGGCATTAGGTAAACAAGTAAAACATTTCAAAGAAAATCTGATTGTTTATAAAACTAACAACTTCTCTATATATCATAGATTTTTATCAGATTCACAGGCTGCTAAATGATTTTCTCTGCCAGATTTTCTGATAACAATAACTCACCTGTGAGTATCAGGAATGGGAACATATGTCGCATGTACATCGATATGAGTTGACTTGTATTTTAACATTCCGCTACACACACTATATAACTAATTCATTAACGAAATAATCCTAATGCCTTCTATCCACACAGAAAAGACAATGATTGTATAATCAGATAACAATGTTAATCAGACAAGAAAATTGCCATTCATGTTTCCATGATTGAGTGGAAGACGAAATCCACTATTCTCAGACACAATTTGAGCAAATGTACTTCTCACATGTTCTTCTATACAGATTGACGTGCTAATTAGTATAAGGAAAAGGTGATAACCGCTGAGCAGGGAATTCTTTCATGTTGAAAGGCAGTATCTGAGAACTATAGGTATTTAATTATTCATGGATTTATGTTGATTTCCCCCCTCTTCTGTGCAATATTATAATTAACAATTAATGTGGATTTTATAAATGGGAAATAAATCAAATTCTGTTGTTGGTAATTAATATTAGTTTTATATTTTACAGTTTTCAATACATGTTCTGTAACTGACAGCAAAGCAGTGTTATATGTTCTCAACTTCTCAACAAATAACATCCAAACCGATACCGAGGAATCACAGTACTCGGTCAAGATGCAGTTCATTAATTCATGAACATTCCTGAACAGTACATGAATTGATCAAGATCTGTTCACAAAATTGTGTTCATGAAAAATTATTCAAAGAAACGTCGCATGAATAAAAATTTAGATAGCTCATGAATTACATATACATACATCTCTTGCAAACTGAATTCATGAACTATTCAAGAACTTTCATGAACATTTAAATGTTCATTAATTATACATAGAAACCTTTAATAAAAAGTTCATGAACTTTCATGAACATCTAGTTCATAAGGTCACATGATCAGTTTCCACAGTTTTTGCACATGTGATTCAGAACATTTTGTGTAGCAAATTAGAAGATTATCCAACTACAACAAGGAATAGCTTAAAAAGAACAGGAGTGCTTTGAGCATTAAACAAGTAATTATGATACTCACAGTCATTGTTATGTATTTTGAAAAGAACAGAATCAATTTAAAATGTCATGTGTTTTCACAACCCCCGAAGACAGGATAATATCTCATTTCAATCTTGTGATTAAAATAAATTATTTATTAACCCCTTCCCCTGCTTAATTTCTATAGTGAACTTGCCCCATCTTTCAATTTGGACAGTACCGTTAACTGTTAAAAGGGGTGCTTACCAAAAAATACTGACTGAATGGAGAACAGTGAATATCAAGATGTGCAGGCTGATCAAGATCTATACTGGTCGGAAAAGGCAGAATCAATCATGTCCAGCATGGTAAGGGTTAATGTTATATTTGTTTACCTCATTACAAGCTCCCATCAGGTTTTCTCCCTGCGGAAAAGTTCATAATTATTAAGTTGTTCATGAACTGTTCATGAATTATTTATGAACTGTAAATGGGACTAGATCCAGTTCTTCCTCACAACTTGTTCTAGGAATTTTTTCATGCACAGGCAGTTCATGAATAAATTCTAAATTAAGTTCATGTAGTAGATCCTGACCATGATACAGTTCTGTTTTCAGTTCATGATATATAGGTATTAAAAATAGTCAAAACTACAAAAACTTTTTTAACAAGTCACTTTATTTTCAGTTCATGAAATTTTCATGAAAAGTTCATGAATTCATTTATAAATAAATTTACAGTTCATGAATTGCTCATCAAATTTTCCACAGGGTCTAATTTCACCATATAAACAAAATTTATCCTTTTTCATATACAAGCAACAGCCTTCCTTATTCTTTTGTTTTAACAGTCAAGTTAAAAAAGAAACCTTTTAAAGTGCCACAACTCCACCAAAAATCATTCAACCAGAAAAGGACATGATATAACAAAAAATGCACTTACAAAATTGCATTCAGATTAAACATATCCCCAATTTGTAAAATGTACTATCCTATTATAACTCCAGACCAAAATCCTTTGACAATTTTATAAGAAATTCTAAATCATTTACATATTTCCTGTAATATTCAACAGACAGAATTTTCTAATTATCTTTCTCCACCAATGATAATCTGCATGTGATTAAAATGTTATTATAACTATTTTGCAGCAGAAACAATTAAGACATCTTACATATAGTAGGCTTGTGTTAATTTGAATTAACTTGGAATCATATTAATGCTAAAGTGTATACTGTAAAATCATTTAATTTCGTGGGCATGAAATTTCGTGGTTTTGGTCAAAACAGCAATTTTGTGGGTATATGAATTTGTGGATTTCAACCTTTGAATATAAAATGAATTGGAATTTTACTTGTTTGTTAGGAAAAAATTTCATGGATTGACTCAATCACGAAATCCACGAAAATTAGTCCCCCATGAATATCAATGATTTCACAGTAATCAAAACTTGTTGTTCAACATGATACAAGAAATTAATGCTTTCAGTCTGTTTGACAAAAGATAAGTGGTAAGCAAGGCAAATGAGTATAACAAATGATGAAGTGTTTATGTTGATCTAAGAATTCATAATTGTGTTGATATATAGCAACATTTTAAGAACCTGTCTTTGATGAAAAAAATGCAAAGAGGGTGTAATAATTAATTTACTTAAGTCAAATTTTGAGACTAACCATCAGCTGGTTAACATTCAAGGCAATTAACTTTTAGCATGCTAGATAAATTGTCGTCTGCTGGAAATGTCGTCTGCTAAAATTGTAAAGTTCATTCAATTTGCTCCAAAATTGGAGGAAATATTGTCAGAGTAGCAAACAGCTTGGAACCTGATCAGACGCCGATTTAATCGGCGTCTGACCTGGTTCCAAGCTGTTTGCAAAGGCTGTTAAACTCGCCTGCAGCAGGCTAAGGGTTAAGCAACATCTGCACTTAAAGTAAACGGCAACTATTGTGAAAGTACAACTTTTAAACTCTACTTTAGATCTAAAACTGACTTTAAGTGGATTATGTAGTTACTTTGAGGGTTTCAATCTGAGTTTACTAAAATGAAGAAAAAAATGTGCATATCTTAATGGATTTAGACAAGCAAACAAGCTGAATGCTAGAAGAATTTTAGAATAGCCAAGTGGCCTTGGAAAATTTTAGCTTATTTTAGCTAGTCAGTAATATACCACGAAAATGACTTCAAAATTTATTGTTCTACAAGTACATAATTATCTTTTGTAATGAAAGGAACGTTAACTTAATATTTATGCTTATAAATATTTTCTATTGTTTCAAGAAAGCTCATGCATGATGTATACATGAGAAAGATTAATTTAAGTAACATAATGCAGAATAAGAATAGCTTGCATTACTGCAACAAATCAAGGTTAACACAATAGACTTTCACTTTAGCTGGTAATTGAATAAAAATGGAACCAGCCAATTTCAGCTAAAACGTGACAGTTTACTTACCGACAATCAAAAATAATTTTGTAAGTTTCCCTTTAGCTAGTGAACAAAAAAGGCACTTAGCTCATTTTATTTAGTAGTACAGCAATATATTGCTAAATGTGACCCCTGATTTTGACAAAAAAAAACAACACTTTTAGTTACACCTGGCCATTTCAGTTTCCCTCCACCCAATTATGGCTAAAAAACCTGGATGGACATGTTGCATGAGGCAGCTGTATAATATATTAACATACATCTGCTTCCATGTAAAACAAACAGCACTGTACAGCACTATTTATTGTGAGCAAAAAATAGCTATAGAACTTACGGTAACTGTCGTGGACTTTTAAACGTCTTCCCCATCAGATATTAACATAGAATTATCCATAAGGCCACACCAAATTGATAAGTTGTTCATCGGATTTTTTTCTGAAAAATTTGAGGCGGCGAGCGAAAAAATAATTTAAATATTTTTTTTGGTTTTTGAGAAAATCAGGAGCGAGCGAAGAGCGAAGAAATATATTTGTCTTCATTTGGCTCTCGACTGACTAATAAAAACCTTAAAATAGAATGTATAGCCCTTTTAAATTAAAAAGTAAGTCCCCAGGGATTGAGGAAATCTAACCTGCAGACGCACAACAACGCGAACTCGTGAAAAAAGGTAATAACATTGTCATACAGTACACTGTAATCAAATATCGAATCGAATATTTACTGCTATGAAAATGTAGCATTCTTAGCTGACTTTACAAAGTTTTTGATACATCAAATATCTATGTGAGTGTTGCTAGATCTATTAAAGCTTCTGATTTGAAACTTAGAACAGTTATTTACTGTCAAAGTCTACACCAGGAGAAACAATACTCTTAAGTCTGAATCTAGACAGAGTTACGCCCCTTTTTAACACAGAATATTTTTAATTAAGTTTTATATAATGACCAATAGCTCTGTACTTAAATAGCGTCTGACTATTATGCCCCTTTTACTGGCAAAGCTCTGATTTAGAAAAGTCGAGCATGATGTCTTATGTACAGCTCTTTTTTCTAACTTTAAACTTTCATAACATATTAAATTTGTTGAAACAAAGTCTCGATTAAAGTCTGAAATGGAGATTAACGTGCATTAACGTTAGTCCACTAAATGATTGGAAAATTTGAAAATCAAAACTGTCCTGAAAACAACTCGTAATGTAAATTCCTTACCCCACCACCTTTCGTATGCAAATGCTGATCATTTGGACAGGAAAAAAACAGAAAACAGATAAGTGACATGCATCAATAAGTATTTACCCTTACCAAAATAATGTAGATTGATGTTATCAAACAAATAAGTATGTTTTTCTTCATCCAGTTTCAATGAAATAAATCGATTTTTTTGTAGTATGTAATTTGGTAAACATTTGAAGAAAATGGCGTAGCTGCATAAAGGGGAAATAACTTTAATGCAACTAGATATAAGTATTATGATTTATTATAGACGATGTGTGCGTAGTATGTATTTATTTTGATTAAAATCCATTTGAGAACAATCTGGGACTGGAAGTGTAAGCATTTATACACTTTTACGTCCGTAAAAAGTAGCGCACCAAAAAATTTTGGATTGATTTTTTTCAATGGGGCGAGCGCAAGCCAAAAACAAAAAAAAATATTTTTTTTGTGTTTCTGAAAATATACGAGCGGCAAATCCGATGAACAACTTTTTAATTTGGTGAGGCCTAAATAAAGGAATTCTTCTGAAGAACATGTCTTAATACATCCAACATTCTTACATGGCTAAACAAGGATATGTTTTCATTCTGTATATGATATTACCAGAAAGAATTCCACAATTCTACAATAATTAATTGATCTTGCAATAATTAAAACTACAGTACACTTCAACAACTGTGATCTATAAATTAATCATTAATCAACGATTAACTATTGATCATTGGATTCCTTAACTGTTAAAGGGTCATGCATGGACAATCGCAATATCATGTCTTCTAATTTTCTATTGAAATTTATTTCAGAATACTTTTATTGTTATCCTTTGAAAAGTATCTATTTTGACAGATTAAAATGTAATCTCAGTATTTAAAAGTATTTAACTGCTGGAACATATAAAATTTTCCTTTATTTTCTTTTAAAAAATTTGAAATTCCCTAAGATGTAATAATAGGAGGATAAATTATCTAAATCTCATGAGAACATTTTCATCTTTCATTATACGTATATAACATATTTCTCAGTGGATCTTTGTACTAAACAGAGAGATCTGCAGCTCTCATATACCTGACATCCGAGGCATAAAGTGACACTTTTAGACAACATCAAAAAGGACCTTTTGAACGATTTGATGAATTCCAAAAATCTCCATATACCCCTGCTCTGTTACGGACCCCTGTGCTGGAAACTGACTCCTCATTAGCAAAAAAAAAAAGTCCATGCGCATACATTTAGGAGGGGTGACCCCTGAGCGTGAACCCTGGCTATAACCCAAACCAAAATGGCAAGCTTAATTAAGCTTGCATTAAGGTAGCAGCAAGATTGCAGTTGCAATCTTAACAAGCATGCAGCAAGATTGCGATTGGAACCATCGCAACCATAATTTAAGCTTGCGCAAACTAATTCGCATGCTTCCTGCAACCTATTTAAGATCTTGCAAGCTTGTAAGGTTGCGCATGCTTGCGATTGGAACCCTAGCAATCTTAATTGCGACCTTGCAAGTTTGCACAATCATAATAAGATTACAAGCTCATGAAGCTTGTGCAATCTTGCAAGCTTACACACACTTATATGAGTAAATCAAAAACATTTGCAAGTCTTACACAACCTTGTAATCATAAAAAGGTTGCGCAAGTTTGCAAACTACACTATCTTCCTAAACCTTACTTAGGTTTGTGAGACAGTTTTAATAATGTTAGAGTCTAAAAATTTAATTATATACTTCCTTTAATTTGACAAACTACACAGTTTATAAAACTTTCGCACTTTCATAAAACAATATTTGTAGTGATCAGTAGATAAAGACTTAACAATCAGGGACGATATTTTTTAAAACAATGTATTTTGACATAAAAAGTTTAATATTTGGTTTAATATATTATCTCCCTTTTAAATGTATCAGTGAACTAAAAAGAGTTTTAAAAAGGTTACAGGAAGCTTGTGCAATCTTGCAAGCTTACACACACTTATATGACTAAATCAAAAACATTTGCAAGTCTTACACAACCTTGTAATCATAAAAAGGTTGCGCAAGTTTGCAAACTACACTATCTTCCTAAACCTTACTTAGGTTTGTGAGACAGTTTTAATAATGTTAGAGTCTAAAAATTTAATTATATACTTCCTTTAATTTGACAAACTACACAGTTTATAAAACTTTCGCACTTTCATAAAACAATATTTGTAGTGATCAGTAGATAAAGACTTAACAATCAGGGACGATATTTTTTAAAACAATGTATTTTGACATAAAAAGTTTAATATTTGGTTTAATATATTATCTCCCTTTTAAATGTATCAGTGAACTAAAAAGAGTTTTAAAAAGGTTACAGGATTGCAAGCTAGTCGCAATCTTAAATAGTATTAAGATCGCAGGATGCCCGCTGCAAGCTTGCGAAGCAAGACTATCCGTAAACTTAATTTCTATCGCAAGCTAGTCACAATCTTAAATAGTATTAAGATTGCAGGATGCTCGCTGCAAGCTTGCAAAGAAAGACTTCTCCGCAAACTTAATTTCTATGCGAGCATCTGCAAGCATTATATTACATGGCTGAATCTTTTTAAGATTGCAGTAAGCTTGCGCCACCTTATGGCAAACTTCTCACAAGCTTGCCGCATGCTTGTATTTTGGTTTGGGTATTGACCAATGCAAATACAACTTCCGTTTTCTAGTTTAGCCTGTTTACTTTCCTTTTCTTTACTACGGGGAAAAGCTGAAGGTCATCTGATGTCATTTTCTGTGTTGTCAAAAACATATGTATGCCTGGCGAGATTGTATAAAAATGTGCTGGCCGTCCTAAGGTTATATGTCCACAGTGAAAACAAGTGTGCCAAACTGTCACAACATACACCTGTCACAGCAAATTACTTTTAATTTTTTTAATACTCTACTTACTGAGCAGACTAGTTGTCAATTTTCTCAATTACAACTAATTCAAGGGCCATAACTCCACAGCAACAAACACTATAGGCTGGTTATCGAATTTGGCCAAGATAATATAATGCCCATAGACATTCTGACTTACTTTACAGAACACTGGATAAGTACTGCTCAAGTTAGTATGTGATCAGACTGTTAATTTTTTTTTCAATTTTAAGTAATTTAAACTATAAAGTGACTAGGGCTATCCAGCTGGTTGTCAAATTATTACGAGATATTATGTCCATAAACATTGTAACCAAGTTTGGTGAACACTGGAATAGAACTGCTTATTACAAGTTAGAGAGCAGACACTGTCAGTTTTTGCAACTTTTAGTAATTCAAGGGCCATAACCCCAGAGCGACTTGAAGGATACCCTTGTAATTAATGAACTTGTTCAAGATATTATGGCAATAAACAGTGTGACAAAGTTTGGTGAATATTGGGTAAGAACTATGTAAAACTTTAGGGGTCCCATTATATATCCTGTTTCATAGGCATTTAGTAAAGAAAAAAGGCTAGTGCACTGCTTTCAAAAGAAAGTGAGAATGGCTGTAATGAATGAAAATGAATCGGCCAACCAATCAAATTCTTTCAGATATTCGACTGACTAATGACATATTGCAAGCTTAGGATAAAGCTATTCTCAGGCAACTTTGAAAGACTAACAAAAAACATTAACCAGCACTATCAAAACAGTTGATGCCAATAACCTTGACCTTTATGATACTTGACCGTCCCTTACGAAGAAAAATCCTCATGTGAAGTTTGATGATAAAAGGGGCAGTCTAGTTATTATACATTAAGAAGAAAATTATAGCAAAATTAAGAAGCTTGTCATAACACTTTAACCTGAATGCAACAGGGGTCGCAGCGGCGGTGGTGCCAACACCAGGGTCAGTACAACAGCCCTCCTTATTCTTCAAAATGTTGAACTAAAAATAGCTTTCCTCAAACAGTCATGAGAACAGTGTACTGCCAAGGGAGTTAATCAATGAGCAGAACTCAACATTAACCATAAAAAATATCAAACAGCATTTTCATTCTGATATAAAGGAACAGCAATCTAGAACATGAATGTAGATTTAATACCTGATCAGCTTTTATTGTTTTATACAAATGATTTTAATATCTTTTTGTTTTATCTTGATTTTAAATCTTATCAATATGCTTCTAATAACCTATTAACTAATTTGAATTGACCGCACAATAATCTCCGTATCATCAGTTGTCAAAGACCTTGCGTCAAGTCTTGCAGAAATAATCTTGCTAGATGGATGGATGGGTGGATGAACGGATGAGTAACTATTAAATATGATATTTAGCTCTTACATACTAATTGATAGATAAATTTAAGTTTAGATCTCGAGGCTGTGAATTTCATCCAAATGACAACTTTTTTTGCTAAGTATTACGACTTGTTTAGACAGAAAACAGCTGATGAAAAGACATACAGACAGACAAGGGACAGAAATAAAAATCAATGGACAGACAATAACGGGAAAGCTATAACAAGAGCACCGCCTTGCGGGTGCTGACGCTCATCTGATTTTTTTGTGTAATAGAAATATTGTCCTACCCATGATTTTCTAAGTCTAAAAAGGGCCATCATTCTTGCAAAAAGCAGGATAGAGTTATGTTTCTTGATGTACAGTGTCCACTTATGATGGTGAAAAACTGTTGCAAGTTTTAAAGCAATAGCTTTGATAGTTTATGAGAAAAGTTGACTTAAACATAATACTCAACCAAGAAAATGATTTTCTAAGTCCAAAAGGGGCAATAATTATTGCAAAAAGCAGGATGGAGTTATGTTGCTTGCTGTACAGGGTCAGCTTATGATGGTGAACAAGTGTTGCAAGTTTCAAAGTAATAGCTTTGATAGTTTAAGAGAAAAAGTTGACCTAAACATAAAACTTAACCAAGAAATCTGATATTTTCTAAGTCCAAAAGGGGCCATAAATCTTGCAAAAAGCAGGACGGAGTTATGTTTCTTGCTATACAGGGTCAACTTATGATGGTGAACAAGTGTTGCAAGTTTTAAAGCAATAGCTTTGATAGTTTAGGATAAAAGCTGACCTAAACATAAAACTTAACCAAGAAAACTGATTTTCTAAGTCCAAAAGGGGCAATAAATCTTGCAAAAAGCAAGATGGAGTTATGTTTCTTGATGTACAGGGTCTGCTTATGATGGTGAACAAGTATTCCAAGTTTCAAAGCAATAGCTTTGATAGTTTAGGAGAAAAGTTGACCTAAACATAAAACTTAACCAAGAAATCTGATATTTTCTAAGTACAAAAGGGGCCATAAATCTTGCAAAAAGCAAGATGGAGTTATGTTTCTTGCTATACAGGGTCAGCTTATGATGGTGAATAAGTATTCCAAGTTTCAAAGCAATAGCTTTGATAGTTTAGGAGAAAAGCTGACCTAAACATAAAACTTAACCAGGCAACGCCGACGCCGACGCCGACGCCGACAACCGCTCAAGTGATGACAATAACTCATCATTTTTTTTCAAAAAATCAGATGAGCTAAAAATGAATATACAGACAAAAAGGTAGACAGATTAACAAACTGACAGATGAAAGGACAGCCATAAGAAAATCATTGGAGAAAACATTATCTGCCCTTGGCAATATGCATGTATCTTTGGCAAAAAACTTTAATTATGTTATATTGTATGCAGTTGCAAGTAGGTAACACGTTTATCTGATTGTTCCTTCAGTTGGGTACAACAACAGTTATCAGCAGTATTTCAATTCAACATATGGTGACTTTTATTTTTTAACCAGTTTAACCAGTAATAACCTCACCCCCCCCCCACCCCACCTCCACCCCCGCCCCCTTGCAAATAACTTATTCCCTGCTAACATAGAAATTATTCTTTAAAAGATCAGCACATAAGAAGAGTTAATGTGTTACATTTATAATAAATTTTCAGTGCAACAGAACCGCAACGTTACCAATATCTGAATTACTTCCCTTTCGTCTAATCTTGCCTACGCGTAACCCTAACTGATCAATCAAGGGGTTTTTTTTGAAGATGATAGTCTTGTACAAAATTACCTTTTAGTGTAGACTATTGATATATCACAGCTGCTTTCAAACAGAATTAAAGGGAGGTAATTACAACAGCAAAATTGCTTAGTTAAGATATTTAAATATAGTCAAACATAACAAGCACTTTATTTGTAACACTCAGAATACATCAAACATAAAACTAGGAACAAATATTTGCACTGCTCATCCAGAAAAAAACAACACTTTGTCATGCCCTACCAAGACATTTTTCAACCAAGGAGAATTTTACCAAAAAAAATTTCTCTCTTAAATTGTAATGCTCCTCAAAGTAAACTTGAACTGAAATTCGTTCATAGTTATATATCTCACATAGCACATATTTTTTGCTCTGCTTAACACATTTTCTGAACACAGAAATGTTAACTTACTTGTATGGCATATTACACAACTACAAATAAATGTAAAATTCATTTAAAATCCTGTTGTTTTATGTATCATTACACTCAGAAATGAAATTATTTATTGCAAAGCCATGGATTCTGTAGCTGGCAACATCTGGCTTGACTCCATTGTAATGCAAACATACAGGTATGCAATTAGATCAATACCTTACACCAGAGTTGATGACTTTAAAAAAAATCAAACAATCAACAAATATCTTAAACAGCTGCCACACCCACATCTACAACAGATGCCTCAAAGTTAAAAGCGATCTCTTGATAAAGACCACCTTTGGAAAATGGATCTTTTTTAACAGTTGGTCTCCAATGACAGGTAAAATTGTACTGTTTGTATTAGCAAATTGAGAGAAAAATTGATAAAACTTGTAGAGGTTGTCTTGACCCTTATGACTGGTTCTACCTTTGCGCCCAGTGCAGATCATGATCAGCCTTTCACATCCATGCAGTCTGATCAAGATCTGCACTGTTTGCCATTCAGTCAGTATCTTTTTGGTAAGCACCTCTTTTAACAGTTAATGGTACTGTCCAAACTGAAAGGTGGAAAAGTTCATTACAGAAATTCAGCTGGGTAACGGTTAACACAAGTTTAACTGTATGCAAGTACATCTGATGCTTTCATCAAAAAGTAAATATTACGAAATATATTGCAGACCTCATAAAAGTTGTAAAATCCCCTCTTTCCCTCCACATATTACTTATCATTCAACAATTAACATTAAATTCATCTAAAATATTCACATTAAATTAATTTCAAGAAAGAAACCTACCATGTCATTTTTGGTTTCCTGGTATTAATTCATTCATTCAGATCTTGTGTTAACCAAACATATGGTATTTTAACTCCTTTGTCTTTACACTCCCTGTGATATCATAGAATTTCACGAGATCCAGTGAAAAAAACATGGAGAAAATGTTATCTATGTCTTGCATATGCAGTAAAAATGCATAATATTAATATGAACTGGTAAAATGTCTCCCTAGTAAAAACATAGATCCTTAGAATATAAACAGATACAAATGATCTGGCAAGTCTTCAACGTATTTCACACTTAAATGAAATTCAGTCTGGAAATACAAAAAAAAAGACTGCACTCTTTGCAGGAAGTTTTGTTACAGTTCTTTTCATTAACCCTTAGCCCTGCTAAATTTCTAAAATGGACTGGTCCATCATTGAATTTTGGCAAAACCATTTTCTATCCGAAGGAGTGTTCGATGAAAATTTACTGACTGAATAGCGAACAGTGCAGACCATGATCAACCTGCATGGCACGGATGTGCAGGCTGATCTTGGACTGCACTGGTCGCAAAGCCAGATTCACTTGCCGCCAACAGGCTAAAGGTTAAATTTCCAGATAATACAAGAAATATGATAAAAAACACTTCTTATGTTTTTTTGTTCTAAATTTGGTGTAATGTTATCATAAAATATATTTTAATCTTGTTATTGTTTATAACATGATTCAAACCTGAATTAGACCAAAAATAATTTTATTTAGCTTGAAGAAATACTACTGTTAAACATATAACAACATTATTTTCATCCTCCATTTTATTATTAAGGTTTAGGTCAGTATATCATCAAAAGGCAGAAATATTTGATAAACAAACAACATACTTACCAACAATCTACCTGACCATTACATGTTCTACTGTACCATGTGTACTGTCCATAAGATGGATACTTAAAATATCTGCGAAAAGTTGTCCCCCTTTAAAAAATGAATGCCATTCCATGTAAAGAAACACAAATTTACAATAGCTAAAAACAACATTCCGCTTATAGTTACGTAATATTTCAGCAATGCGGTCCTTTTCTAGAATTCACTGTATGTATCAGTACACTGATAACTGTTTTGTAGCGTAATATGCATATCTTATATGCTGTTCAATTTTCATGTGAAACAACCCTTTCTTTCTACGAATTGGTGTTGTTTGAATTTTTCTCTCAAAATGTAATGCTAACTGTTAAACATGACAGTGCCCCTTTCAAAATCATAACAAACATTAAAAATCAGTTAAGAAATAATGTTAACTGACCTGCAAAATTCATGTTATAGTAACGTTATGCCGACAAAAATGCATTGATACCATTACGAAAAAAAAAAAAACACCATTATTATATAACTTTTTACGTCAGAGAACTTTATTGTATGGCATTTTCAGCCTGCTAATTCAGTTTTTCTTGTGATATACATGAGTTAAATACCAGTTTTAGGACATGTTATTTTGAGGCAGAAACTGCAGAAATTATACATCTAGTGAGACCTGTCCAGTATTATCTGTAAATGACTAACCTAAAATGTATTTAAATGTATATTCATTTATTTTACAAAACAATTAATTACTCATTTTTGAGAATCCTTAAGTCTATTATAAACATCACAAATAATAATTTTGAATATAAATGCTTTAAGCCTTTTAAGCCTACTCAGGTAGCAAGTGAATTTGCCTTTGCAACCAGTGCAGACCTAGATCAACCTGCACCTCTGTGCAGGCTGATCATGGTCTGCACTGTTCGCTATTCAGTCAGTAAAATTTCAGGGAACGCCACTTTGAATAATAAATGGTACTGCCCAAACTCATTGATAGACCAATCCATTGTAGAAATTTAGCAGGGTAAAGGTTAAAAGCATCTACATCTTTTATTGATCCCCTGCCACTTGTAGTGCCATAACTGTAAAGTTATTTCCCTTTGCTCCAAGACTGAGTTTGGAGACAAGTCTTAGTATGTAGCTTAATGCTATTGGTCAATTTCAAATTTATGCTTAGAAGCAACCAATCAGATTGCTGGAGTTTTGAGACTGGACTATAGCATGAGTGATAAAGCATAAAAGGTATATTACTCTCAGTTTATTTTCTAAGTACTAGGTCAGAGTTGCCTCCCCTACATGCTGAACAAAAGAAATCTGTTACTTACATGAAATAGTTCAGATAAAATTCTGCAAAGTTGATTACTTTTGCAGGCAGATATAGAATATTCAAAACAAACTACACAATTCATAATTCCTTGTAAACATTCTGTTTTTTATAAGTATGCCTTTACATCACATTTCTCCTTTAAAACTACAATTTTGTCACTCTTGTATATGTATAATTATTATGAATGAAAATAGTTATAAAGAATAAAACAGGTAAATAATGACAGAGAAATAAAAACAAAAATCTATAAATTTCACATTATGACAGAACTTGGTACTAGATAATCTGATTGTTTTAACCATTCAGATCTTGCATATTGATTTACAAGATAATGTACAAACTGTCTACTTCACTGATCCTTGCAATCAGATATAAACACATATATGTCTAAATAATCAATCAGAGGTATTTCATTTTTAAGGAAGGGCCCGAGCTGACCACTAAAAATTAGGATTGTTGACTGAGTGAATTTTAACTTTCAAGCCCTATTTTATGAGTATTTAAAGTTATTTGCTACTAAAACAATAGCAGTAAGGTTTAATTTCTCAATGTTTGCTAAATAAAAACATTTAAAAAGCAGCTTACGTAAATTTCATGTCGTCCGAATTTTCCGTAATCATATCTTCCATTGGCAAACTATTTAGCCTATCTCTAAATACACGCTTCGGCGAAATAAAACAATCATACACTTCATCATCGGGAACATCAAACACCGGTCCCGGTATCACCGGAAGAGACTCATACCAGCCGTCTCCGAAACACGGAGACATTCTTGGAACCGGAGACATTCTTGGAGTGGGCAATTTTCTCTGTACCCGAATCACATGGGCAGGCTCGCGGAAAAGAAATTCAGGAAAGTCGGGAAACACCGGTAAATCATCCATTGGTCTTTAAACTTTTTTAGTTATACTCCAAATAAACTTAACAAATAAATATTCATTAGAAATATTCATAAGCTTTTTTTTAAAATAAAGTTACCACAAAAACTGTCATTAATTTAAAAGGCTGTTAATTGAAAATGAGTTATTTTCAACATTTCCAAAATAAAGTGCATTCTAAAACAGTCACACAACAGAAAATCACTTTTAAGGTTTGAGTCACAAACATTTACTTTGGGCAAATATTATGTTGTCTAAATGAAATATGTGTGAAATTCTACAAAAACTCAGACTATCTGTTCTATGACTGCAAGATTTATCAATTTGTCAATGATCAGAACATCACAAATTAAGGATCATCTTTTGTTATAAAAAAAATCTATAAATGAAATATTATATATTCTGAATCTTCTTAGATTATTTGCTGTTGTTGTTGTTGGATTTAATGTAACACATCCTAGATCAGGTTTAATGAACCTGACTATAATCTGCATCAGCAACCCAATTATTCAAAAATTGTCTTCCACCCTCTTTAATGACCTGTCCAGTTTTGACAGGGAAATTAATTCTTACACTTACCTTACACTATATACAGCTGTCACCATCATCATTTGCTTAATACACAAGGACCAAAGTTGTTTGTATTGTAGCGTGCACGGTCTAGCTCAGTATATTCAATATAATATAATTTTCCTATGGGCTTCCTTGCCGAATGATTAGAAAACAAATGATTCTTAAAATGATTGGTGAAATACAAAATAATTAATGCTAATCAATCTATCTCAATTTAACTGATGACGAGCACTCAAAATTAGTGGATGGGATCTCTTGTAGTATGGCGATTCACAACAAACTATGCCTGAGGTGAATACCATACATTAAGATTTTACCTAAATACCACCAGATGTCGAGTTCCTATCGTCGTGGAACTTAAACGGAACGCAATGTTCTGAGTAAGAACCCAGACTATGATAGGAGGTCAAGAACCCGATAGTATTTGGCAATTTATTATATTATTTATTTTTCTGCGATATTATTCGGTCGGTAGCTTGGCAGATTCTGATCACTTCGTGATGCTGCCCTGGTATTTATAACCTTTTTCCCAACTGTAATTAATGAGCGCTCAATGATAATGACAAAATCAAGCTCCTTAGTACAATGATCATCTAAGTGCGTAATTTGACTAATCTTTGTATATTTTCCATTATTAACGCCTTAATATATTGGTTTTATCGTAGTAGTAGATAGAACTTTCTCTCTTCTATGTATTCATGAAAGATTAATGTTTACTTAATTAAGTCTACTGAATTATGACGGCTCATCGGTGGGTCGAAAACGTGGTACGAATATTTTAGGTACGAATCTTAAGGTATGTGACTACTAAATCAAATCAACATAGGTATCTCGCCACAGTATTTACAATTTACACATTTTTTTTGCATTAAGCTATATATAACTGTCTCTAGCATTTTTCAGTATCTCTTGCAGTTTTAACAAGATTATGATTATTGACTGAGGGAATAATTAATTGCTACACATCAAAGTTACAAATCTGGACCATGTAGAGTAACAAAAGAAGTATAACATAATAATCTGATATAAATGAAGTTATAATACAACATTTAGATTAAAATTTGCACATACTAAAATCTACAGTAACTGTTGTTGATTGCTAAATACATCTATAACCATAAACAAGAGTGGCAGACAGTCTCAAAATACGCCCGTCATCGAATTTGGTGTAATTCAAGGGCCATAATCCAAGAGTGCCTGGGGTGATTTGGCTGGTTATTGAAACTGGCTGAGATATTTTGCCCACAAATATTATCAGCAAGTTTGGTGAAGATCGGATGAAAACTTCGACTAAGAGAGCGGACAAGGCTAAATTTGAAGATTTTCGGGTAATTCAAGGGCCAAATGTCTGGGTCACTGTTACCTTGTGATTGAAAAAGTTCTAGTCAACAGGGAGAATGACTGGAATAACTTCATTGCCTTATTCATCATAAAAAGTTAAACCATTTTCAATGTGATTGCCATTTTGACCATGTTGAAACTAAATAGTTCATTGAACAACAGACAGACGGACTTTATAAGCAAAACAACTCCTTTTTCCTCGAAGGGTGCGGGGGTGGGGTGGGGGGTATAAAAACATTCCAGTGTTTTCTATCATACCTTAAAAGTCAGTTTGCTTGCTGCAGAAGGGAAACTACTCCATTAACTTTACTACCAGCTAAGTGTGCCATTATAACTGCCCTTAACAATTTAATACCCAATATTGAAGAAAAAAACAAAAAATATGACATTTATTAGCTAGCATTGGCATTCTTTTGTTTTTTATCATTTTTATTGCAACAGCCAAAAAATATCTTAGTACCCACTTGTGTAAAGCCGAAACAAGTTATTGCAGGTCTGGTAACATGTTGAAAACAAATCAGGGTAGGTAGGCAAATATTTAATTTTTGTAAATTTAATTATTCAATTTTTGTTATAAAATAGCACCGTGGAACTTCCGAAGGAATACACGATTTTAATATATACTACTATATACTGAAATGCAGTAAAGTAAAACATAACAGGATGTTATTGAGAGAGAAAACAATGCAGGATTTAAAGACTTTGGACTATATGTGACCAGACTTGTGTAGGCTTACATTTGATTTGGTAGCGCAGGGCTTTTTCTTTCTGATTTGGGAACATAGCCTTTACCCCCAATATTGGGAATTTTAATGCGTAAATGTTTCAAATTGGGAAATATTTAGTCTCATAGGATATAGTAAGGATGTGTTTAAGTACTTTCTCATATACTTGTTTCACATTGTACAACCTCTTTAACATACTGCCATTACAAAATTGTCCATAATTTGGTCAATGTTTGTGCAATTTTGATGAAATTTTTTCAAAATGTAGATTGGGAATTTTTGGACTAATTTTGGGAAAAATATTATTCTTTTTGGCATTGGGAATATAGCCCAATAACGGCTATAAAAACGGCCGAAAAAAAACCCTGTAGTGATCAGCCTACATCGCTTCACAAGAATTTCATATCCATGAAAACTTTAATGGCCTCACTCAATGCCGTACTTTACGTACTGCAGAGTACATGACTTGTAGTAAATGGTATAAAATAATTTAGGGCCATCAATTTGTTTTGGCCTAAATGATAAAGTGTATCATGTCAAATGTCAAGAAATACTTTTGCAGATTCAATGCTTTTTAGTGTTACTACATATCTAAAATCAACATCAAAATAAAATGCTGGCATCCTATGTCTTTGTAACATAATTACAGACTTCAAAAATGGATTTTTGCTAAAGATGTTTCTAATAAAATTGCATGCTCAATAGCAGGTCTTATTTTTTTTACTTCAAAATAAAATAATCCAAGTTCTGATTATACTTGCTGGTATGGTGTTATGGCAAGAAAAGCATTTGCACACTACATATCATGATGCTGACACTGCAGAGATGCTGATAATGACATTGTATTCTGGAGTCATAAAAATAAAGCTTGACTAAATATCAAAAAATGGTGACACACATACATGTAAATAGTATTAAGTAGATCAGAGCAGAATCTTAAAAAAAAATATCTTCATTCCTAAACACTTTCAAGAATTCTTTTTAAAAATAAGAACAAGAGGTCCGTCAAGCAGGGCAATATATGTGTAAAAGGTTATATCAGAGGATGAGGGAAGCAAAATTGAAAGGAAAAGCAAAATTTAAAGATTTTTTGAGTCGGCTAAACGCTGTCAAGCGTTTGACGAGTCCTTGCTATCCCCCGATTTCTCATTCTTAAATGGCCTCACAAACAGCGAAGTGAGTATTTCCATTAGATTGTCTCTAATTTCAATAGTTCTTTGATCGAATGAAGTTCACTTATGTCAATCCTATTTGCTATGACCAATATACGATGTAATCTGTCATATTTATGATTTGTAATTGTCCCAATACTCGAATAAACCCACGTATTTCTTCCGCGGTAACACATTAAGCATAAACACGCATAACGATTCTGCGGGATTTGGTAATACATTTGCGCATAGTTTATGGTGACGAATTTATGCCCTTTTGTCAAAAATAGAAAATTATGATGTTCACAAATTCAAATAAAAACTGCATATTAACTTATTAGCCAATTATCCATTTGTTACCCTGTCCGTTTAAAAAAATAAATCTTTAAAATCATTGCGCAAAAAACAAATTTATTGCGCTGTGCATTTTATGAATTGCCCCAGGCTTACAAAGCTTGCTTTAACACCCTGCGAAAGACAAAATATAGTTCCAGAACATACTGCTAGTATTTTATTGAGTGGGTACCTCTGAAAGCATTGGAATGTCTCTTATCGCATAGTGCGGCAATTTTCCTTTGATCTTTGCAGCATGTTATACATAGTAACACACATTATTACTACAAAACTGTGCTGATATCTTACGAAAAATGTTGCGATATATATAACTCGGAAATCTCTATGGAGTTTCATAAGAAAAAAAGTGTTCCCATATATATCAGCACAGTAAACGTTCCGATATATATCGGAAACTTTTTTTCTATTGAGGTCCTATCAAGGGAGTTTTTTCCTTTCAAAGAAAAGATGATTTTAGCTCCAATTTACAGTTCACAGAGAAAAAATTGTCACAAACACCTACATTTATAAAGTAAAAGAATAAATAAACTAGAATATTTCAAAAACTTGATAGTTATTGCCAAATTCAGAAGTACATGAAATATATGAAATTCTGAGATTTCTCAAATGTTTCTTTTTCTTTGATTTTTTTTTACAAACAAAACAACAAGTTTTACAATATGTCTGGCCAATGAAATGCAAAGATTTAAAACCAATGCAGAAATTTGTTGGGTACTTTTATCTGGGGAACACATTTTCTAAAACAGAAGTTTTAGTGTTTCAGTCAGCGAGGCGCAGAAAGGGAATCAAAATAGTAAAAATAATAATAAACAAATTTAAATGAAAATAATATATAAATTTTAATGATAAACTATGCGATAAAACAGTTATAATATGTAGTGCTCGTGTGTTACCAGGATATATCAGAGCTAGGGGTACATCTCGTTATTTTTCTCTTCACATATCTGTCTCGGCCTACCGGCCTCGACGACATGTGCAGAGAAAAATACCCTCGATGTACCCCTAGCTCTGATATATCCTGGTAACACACTCTCACACATACTATAACTATTACTTATCAAAGAGTTTACCACATCGATGAAATTAAATTATGACAGCTTCATTTTAAATAACCCAGATAAGATATGTGCAGTAAGTTAATTCTTCCGCGAGACTTCGCGGATGAATCCTAACTACATTCTGGACACTTGTCGGCGAACACGCGTGACCTGTTTATAACAACGCTTCTACGACTTTGCCTGGGTTGAATTTTGCAGTCAGTAAACGGATAAATTATCGGAAGAAGAAGCTCTTACTGGTTTGTTTAGTTACTACTGATATTAAAAATGATTTTAAAGATTATTTTTCGAGAAATAAACAAATCGGCGAACATTAAGTTGTATTTTCTTGTAGTTTTTGAAATCGAAAGTAGATCGTCTATGTTTGGCTGCTTTGACGAAACGAAACAGCTTTTTTATGAAAAGATTTAAATAAGAGGTAATTTAACCGTAAACTTCAATGTCAGATACTGCCAATTGCTGCTAAATGTCTTCCTATCATCACAATTTGTAAAATATATTGTTGAAACTGGAGAAAAGTGTAGTCGTATCCGGATATAATATTTTGTGCGCTGTAAAATTTTAATATTATAAATTGTCTTATTCAAATTTTATCATGTGCGAATATATATCGGCCGATAATTGCCTCTTTTGGATATGCCGTAGGCAAATGTTTACTGGAAAAATATATAAAGTCATGGGCAGTATCTTAGTGTCAGCTGTCAAATTGTAGTTTGTACTTTCAACATTTTTATTTCTGCGAACCACTCTTCAATTTTAGAGAAATATATTGGGTTTAAATACTTGTATAATGTCAATCAAAGTTTTACTAGGCATCGACCGAATGTTCATTTCATTTATTGTAACAAAATCTCTCTTTAGTTGGGGAAAAAAACTAAAAACAAACTGAAACTGGTAGACTATACTGTCAGTACATCAATCATTAGCCGACTCAGGCCCTTCAGGCCTTTGATTTATTGTTGGAGGTGTATGTGGTGGTGGTGGTGGGGAGGGGTAGGAAGGAGGGGTTGTGACACGATACTAAAGATCAAGAAACTAAATGCATTTTTTGTGAGTGGGTTGGGGATGTAATGTAGATTGTTGCACATCGTCTCATCACCACCTGCCTATATTCCAAGTCAATAAATTTAATATTTTTTAAGTTATGCTCTGGACACTAAGTATGATGGGCAGATTTGACTCTGACCTTCGTTCTACTATCCTGGTTCATGCACTCTGCATATTATCTTATCACCACCTTCCTACATCCAAAGTTTGATGTCAATACCTTGAATGGTTAATAAGTTATGCTCCGGATAAGAAATATGACTGACAGATTTGACTTTTGCACTGAAATTGTGACCTTGACCTAAAACCTACAGACCAGGTTTATGTTCTCAGAATATCGTCTCATCACTACCTACCTACATGCCAATTTTCAAGTCAATACCTTAAATGGTTAATAAGTTATGCTCTGGACAAGAAATGTGATGGTCAGATTAGAACTTTTAGCTCAGTTTGTGACCTTGACCTTTGACTTACAGGCCCAGTTCATGTGCTCTACACATTGTCTTATTGCCATCTACCTGCATGTCATGTTTGAAGTCAATACCTTGCTTGGTTATCTCACTATGCTCCGGACACAAAATACAGGGCTTCCATTAGGATTCAATTTCATGGAGTCAGGACTGCCTAACATGCAGATTTTGGAGTCCCTCTTATATTTTCTTGGAGTCCTACGTAGTATCACTCTGTTCAATGATCATCATCATCATAATCATCATCATATCTAATTGGTTCAGAACAATGTGTAAAGTAATAGAATAAAAGGACCACTAGAATGATTAGAAAACATTTTATTTAACAAAAAAAAATATTTTATTGTTTTATTATACGTATAGCAACAGTCAGATTTTATTAAAATCAACAGACTTATCGGCCTGTTGACACTTGACTGGAATACACGATGGCATAATTTAAGCTCCGCCTACATCAGATTACGGAAAGTGCGAAAGTGACACTTGTTTTGTAAACTGACTGTTGATAAACAAAGCAGTAGGGATTTATATTACATAAGTTTTGACCTTTAGAAAGTATCTTACCGTGACTAGCTCCAGTAATTTCCTTAAATCCACTTAATTTTACTCGTATTTTTCAAAACCCCAACTTTAGAAACATAATATTATCACTGACACTTTCTGTGACTAAAATAACGTAACTGAAATTTACGCAAATTTTTGACATCTGCCATCAGAAACTGGGTTAAACCTGTTTGACAACTGTTTCTTTTAATGTGTGCCGACACCAGCATATCAAAGAGTCACCAGCAGATCAAAGAATGTATTCCGTGTGATGTCATAGTGATGTCACTGCTTCCTATTCAGTGACATGTATTTAATTCACACACATGTTATATAAAGTGACTGACTTTAAATGCAAAGCACTGGGAGCTTGATTTATTTTTTGCTGATATGGAATTAATTTTTTTTTAATTGTATTCATATTTAAAGGGTTTTCTTGGTTTGTGCAATCATTGCAAGAGTGAAAAAAACTTAAATTTGCAGTTCTTAAAATTCAGAAGGTTTAAAATGATAAGAAAACAGAATCACTGACATTTTCAGTGAATTTGTTATTTACTTTAAATTAATATACTTTGTAAACAAAGACAGGAAATAATAAAAATAGTTACGTTATAAATATTAAGCATATTTAGTTCCTTTTTCAACTTGCATGTCATGGTGCTAAAATCTCGCCACTTCTCCCTAAAATCTCTCCACTTCTCCCTAATCTTAGCTGAGGGAGAAGTGACTTCTCCCAAAAATCTTAGCCTAGCTTAAGCCCTGTACATAACGAAAATCTAAAGTACATTTTACTTGGAGTAGAATTATGTCAAATTACGTCATTCACCTGGCAATACTCAACCAGTTAACTTTCATCCCACATCAAAGAAAATCAATAAAGGAAAATTTTGCCGACACCTCCCTTTGAAGCCACATGCTAATGTCATCATAATGTGTCAAAGATATCAGTTCTTAATAGGAGAAAAATTGAATGTTTTGTTTTGTTGATTTTTTTTCTCTCTAAAATACTGTAAAAATAGGATTTATCATTCACGAAAATCCAAAGCAAGTAGCAAATTTGTTACCGATCGAAAAAAATGTTTTAATTTAAACTGGATGTGAAATGTCATTTGCTAGAAGAAAATAGTTACTTGCTGAGGTTTTTTGTGCTGAAATTATCGATATATTTTCCACAGTTAGTTTACTTTGACTTCCGACTTCAGGGCTTGTTTCACCAACTTAATCCGAGCCAAATGCATGTAATGTTTTATTGTGGGCAATTAGCGCCTTCTAAACATGTCAACTGATCTGGATAACGGTTTACATTAATTTACAGACAGTCTCTATCAAACACGATGCTTTCACACTAGTCTCACACTTAAAACAGTGTGGGCAGTTTTTACGAGGCTGTCAATCAAGAGTTAAACCGCTTTGATTAATTTTTGGGCGCAGCTAATCATGTCATTCAAGTGAGGTTACGTCACGGTGTATTGATTTTGTCGTCCTTTGAAAATATCGGAAGTCCTTGGTATGCCTCTGACTTTGTGTATTGACGTACAGATCATAATTTTTGGTATATTTTACGCCGGGACGCCACTTAATGAAAGACCTGCAAAATATGATAGATAGATTTGACCTTTGACCTCAATATGTGACCTTGACCCTTCACCTACAGAGCCAGTTCAAATGCTATGCACATTGTCTCAACACCATCAAACTATAAGCCAAGTTTAAAGTCAATAGTGAATACCTATAATAGTTATAAGGTTATCCTTCAGACATGAATTATGATGAACAGACAGACACACAGACAGACAGATGCATATGCCATCACATAATACATCATTCTGTTTTGTCAAATTATTTGATCAGAAATTTCAAGAATCATAACTGAGTTGTTCTGTATGCTCAAGCCAAAATTTCTCTATTCTTTTCGTAAAATTATGGACAATAGGACAGTTAAAGCTTGACTGAGTTTTTGGCAATGAGATCAGTAGCCTTACTCATTTGACTTATCGAGATGACTTATTTTATGATCTGATATTTTTTAGTTGTCATCCCTTTAAGCCTTACCCGTATATGCACTTTACTGTTAGGAAAATGAAGAAATTAAAAAATCCAAAAAAGTCATAATATACTGGTGAGACTTACTTGCTCTCTTAAATTAGACATTAATATTCATATCGAAACTTCAAATGAGTTGGATATAACTCATAATTTGAAAAAAGAGACTGAAATCTTCGAAATATGAAGTAGTAGTCCCACTAATTTGACATGATCGGCCTAGGATTCATTTAGATAATTTTTTCATATGGTCAATATCCCCACTTGCGTCAAACACTCGAAATAGTTGAAGCAATTTCGGATGAGATTTTCATCGCTGCCTACGCTTTACATGCTACAGGTTTAAATGCCGATTATTTCAAGAATTGGCCATAAATTCAAATAAAACTTACATGTATCAAAAGGGGATTCAATTTCTCATTGATTTATGTAAAAATTATCAAATAATACCCAAAATGACAAATTTTCTGGTGATTTAAACCTATATATGTACTGTACACAATTATTGTTTACCATGTATACACACAAATATGCTCAAGCCATAAAACCAATAACTTTACTGTGATTCATCCTTCTGTATTTTGGTCCTTCAAAGTTTTGACATTTAGATTGCCAGTCACAAATATAAAACAATCTGAACATCGAATTATTTTGACTAGAAGTGACAGGTGTGAGGAGATATTTACTCAGACACCAGTTTCAGTACACATCAGACTGCCGATAACATTAAATTGCAGAAACAAAACACAAAATATACATTAATAAAATGTCAGCAAGGTAAGTTTATGTTTAAACATAAATTCATTATCAGAGATGTAATACCATTACAAATACTTTGTACATGTACCAGAAAATGTTCCCAGATTTCTATTGGGGATTTCCTTACAGAAATATGCAGAATAACTTTGGACGTGACGGGACAGCGGCAGTCAAAAGTTATCGTGCTGTCCTGAAACATCCTATTATTTGGACTATGAGATTGATCAGTATAACTATAATTTTTCAGAAGAAAGTTAAAATGTCTTTGAAGACATACAAGTTTAAAAGACAGTGTTAAGTTTGTTTTTGTTCTGTAGAACGAAAAAGATCAGTTATTCTGGCGTTTAATGCATAAGAATACCTTCTATCCGAAATTATTCTAACCTAATTCACTACATGTTTATAAGATTTTCGTAGTTTACAGCCAACAGCTGCATGTCACGGAAAATATTTTCATATGAAACGTTAATTATCAATAGCAACTACTTATTATTAACACTAACCCATCGGGAACTTCATTAATCATCTTTAAAAACACATTCTTATTGTCCTTCGCATCAGATTTGTTTTCATTTGAGACGGTGTCCATGAAATTTCGTAAATTGTATTATTTCAAAAGATGCCCACAATAAAGGTCCGAATACGCTAAATCCTATTCCCCACTTTAGTGGGTGCATTCTATCTTTTTGATAGCAAATATTTCAATGTTGATAGAAAAAAATATATAGATGAATATTATTTTAAATATCCAAATACTCTCAAATTTTCTGACCTTATGAACAATGACAATAAGAATACTTTGTTAAAACTGGCTGTTTTCTGTAAGAAAATTATGTCTGCTTTTAGATAAATAGTTAGCTCTCACCCTCCACATTATCAGTTACTTCTGCAACGATTTGTCATGTTTTACATGCCATTCTGATTTTGTTACTATGACTTGTTATTGTTATAATTGTTGTCAGATGCCCTTATGGGCCTTGACTTGATTAATAAACTGTAAACTGTAATTCACACACATACATTTGGTATCTAATCATTTTTAGCATATTTTCAGATCTCATGTCGATGAATAGTCTTAAATTAGAAAATAAAGGGGTTAAGCATATTCTTCAGGTGCGGTTTTTCTACCAAATTTGTTATTAAAATGCTGTTACATTATACTGAAGCTTGGTCCTCCTTCACAAAAGAAGCTTATTTGTTCTTTGACGATGCACTGAATTGTAAATTCGAAGAGAAGATAGCTACTGTCTCTGTCCTTGAGTCGTGATGGTATGTCCAACGTCTTCATCTCAGTATTATTATCATTATTCAAATACATGACCTGGACTCCTGGAGTCCATGACCTGCCTCGGCTACCCAAAGGAGCAGAGATGATAACAACACTGAATTCAAGCATGGGAAAACTTTCTACGACCACCATAAGGCACCGTTAAAGACTCCTTTTGTAAACAAGGAAACAAGCAATTTATAGCAGGCTGACCATGTGCGATTATGAAATGTGCTACACATCCCACGCCCTGAGTTCAGCAGAATTCTGTTAAACATATTCATTTATTAGACTCCATGATCAAGAAGGATACGAAAGGTAACAAAACTTAATGTAAGTATGAAGAGACATTTTATGATCGCATCGCATAAACTCACTTTCGAAATGCTTTAGCAACACAAAAATATTTCGAGTAGCCAGATTTTTAATTAATTCTTCATTGATAGACTTACCATACTTTTTTGAAACACAATTCCACATTTTTTGTTACGAGTTGCTATACTGTCCGATATATATGAAGTTCATTCTTATATAACAAATCTGACATGCTCTATCCCTTGTTTGAATTCTAAATTCCAGTAACATTTTATATGCATTTAAATATGTCTCATTATTCTAGAGATATCCCCTATTTCATGTTATACATGTATATATAAGTAATAACAATTTATATCAGTGTGTGTGTGTGTGTGTGTGTGAAATGTCTTGTTCAAGAGATCTCTATCTCTCAAGAACATAGATTATAAATTCCAAAACGAAGACAATATATATCTGCAGGACCAGATGTATAATTCTCGATCATCCCCCGAATATTACTGCAAATTTAAGTTCTAAGAATAGAGCAATTAAAATTCAAATACACATAAAGCACGTGTAGAATCCGCTTGGGATACTGATGGCATAAAAGTCATTACACAATTATAATTTACATTTTAAAAACTTAACCGAAGGTACATGAAATCTGACATACTATTGTTACAATAAATTTGCATATTTGATATCACAAAATACTTCTCTTTTTCAAGAAAGAGAAAGATTTATGCAATGAAAATTTATTTACTTTATTGGGTGCATGAATACCAAGGGAATTGTGTTATGAAAGTGGCATACTAGTATACATTATACAGCAATATCAGTTCAAACGCTAAACACACGAAGAAAAGGTGTATCAGAGTCAAACTATGAATGTATTTAATGAAATAATTGTAATGATAAGGGTAATTAACATTATTGGCAAAATAGTTGTAATATAATGTATTACATTGAGATGTAACAGACCCCCAAATCTTGTCGTGTATGCTGTAGATATAAACAATAATACTTATTTCTCATACTCAATACATTCTTCTAATGGCTTATTACCTTAAGTCAACATGTCTGTATTTAATTGAAGTGGCAGTGAAGGGAACCAAAGGTAACAATGAGTGAATGTGAAGAAGTGAAATTATCTTCAAAACGCTGTTCAAATAGTAAAAATAAGAGCGCTCTTTGCCGTTTGTAGAACATTTTTTCCAGTGTTTGTTTTTTTAAGATAGAAACATATTTGATTATCAACTCGATTGGTGTCCAGTTTGTAAAGCATCTCCACCAATTCCACTGGCATCTACAGTGACTTTAAGTTTGCCAAACGCCTTGACATTTGTCATTCAGACAGTTACACAACAACTGCACCCGAAGATTTAAAGTTCTATTTTTAGAAATATATCATGTTTTTTATCCGGGAGTCGAAACGACGGTCTTATATACAATAGAAAACATGTGACAAACAGGTAAATACCTGGAAGACCGATGCCTTTGAGTGATAATGGCCTGCTCGGAGCCGATCATAACCCTCG
Source organism: Mercenaria mercenaria (assembly GCF_021730395.1). Classification (NCBI taxonomy): domain Eukaryota; kingdom Metazoa; phylum Mollusca; class Bivalvia; order Venerida; family Veneridae; genus Mercenaria; species Mercenaria mercenaria. The sequence continues at coordinate 44,789,109 of NC_069368.1, forward strand.
GTAAAGCGAGAGCAATTATCATTCAACGGCACCTTCATTAACAGTACACCCACCACAATTTGGACATACGTATTCATTCACTAGCAGGTTTGGTACTAAGACACAAACCGTAATAGCATATTAACAGAATGGTCGTGATAATGTAAAACGTGTTCAAACGATTCTAGACACGATTTTGGTAAGATTCGTTTCCTGCCATTTATTTGCATGCTATTTACCTTATATGATTCCTATAGACGATACGCTGTAATACTTAAATCAAAATAAAGTCTGTGTTCTGTTCTGTTCTGTAACTAAAGAATATTAATTGCTTGTTGACAAAATGGATCGATCAAAGCTGGTTTAGAATGTCACTTGTTATGCACAACGTTGAACATACATTGTATACTCAAATGTGTTTCTGCAAACGTCTACTATGGTACTTATTTGCAGAGTAAACATACAGTTTAAGGTATTCATTAAAGAGAGGCTTAAAAATATTCGTGTCAGCATATGCTGTTTCTGGGTATATTTGGAATGTTCAAGCTTATATTAGAGGAAAAATATGGGGTACTAGAGACTACTTGAACGAAATAAAAAAATATTTACAATTACACAGTTATTTCATAACATAATTATCAAATTAATAGAATGAAAAAAAAAAAACAGGGTTTCACTTTAAGTAAAGATCTCAGTTGGTCAAAGCACACAAATATCAGAACTGCAAAAGTAAAGAACTCACCCAGAATCAGCAAGAAAAATGTCAAAACAACAAACAGAGAAGTCAAAGAAACAGCATACATGTATAACATTTTTATGTCCAACCAAAACTTGAATGCAGCACTTAGTAACCATCTGACATTAATCACATAAAATTAAACGAGTATAACTATCAACAGACCGATACGTATGCAACAACTATAATCAAATAAGCAGCATCACCTTAAAGAACTAAACTGGCAATCCCTTGAAAATCACCGTTTCTAAACCTCTCTCTCATAATATTCTATAAAATAAAATATTATCTTGTTGAAACTTATCATAATAATATCATACCCATACGGAATCTATTATATTTGCCTTAAGGAATCTTATAATATTATATTTGATTCCGCAATGTCAAACCCAGTATGCAAACTCCTTATTCCAATAGCCATACGTCCTTTGAATAACACCGTTTCACAAACAAGAGGGCCACATTAATTTTCCCTAACTTAATTTCTGGGTATTAAAATACGACATGAAAATATGAAGCCACTTTCTCGGGTGCTTCTATTTTTTTCTTGTTAAATTCAATCCGTGGGCCTTGTGATCGGCTGAAATATGATAGAAAGGTATCATACTGTAGCTGGGCACATACACTTTGCACCGAAATACTTTTGAAATGACACACTGAATTTGAGAGCAGCAGTACGCTAAATATACAGCCAAAATGGGCATTTTTTATACATAATCATGTACATGTTTGCATAGAAAATAATAGTTTTTACCCGAATTCGGTAAACGAAATGTTTCTTTGCAATCAACACTGGGAAAGGTATCATACTGTAGCTGGGCACATACACTTTGCACCGATACCAAGACTATTAAAATGACACGTTGAATTGTGGAGCAGAAGTACGCTAAATATAGTGCCAAAACTGACATTTCTTATACATAATAATATACGACATGACAATATGAAACCACTGTCTCGGGAGCTCATATTTTTTTTCTTGTTAAATTTAATCCGTGCTTGTATTATACCTATACCCGCACGGGGTTCTCCTGGGCCTTATGATGGGAAGAAATATGATGGAAAGGTACCATAATGTAGCTGGCCACATACACTTTGCACGGATACCGAGACTTTTAAAATGACACGTTGAATTGTGGAGCAGCAGTACGCTAAATATAGTGCCAAAACTGACATTTCTTATACATAATAATATACAATTTTGCACAGGCAAGGGATTACTGGAAGGACAATTTGTCAGATTCATGCATGGAATTTACCAGTAAGGGGCTTGTTCAAGGATCAGCGACTGTAAGTTACAACAATTTACCATCATCGGACATCAATCTTCCTGTTCCGTCATACAGAATATTAAACGATTTCAGCCCAAAGTCAGTTACAGTTGGTATTGATTAACTGGAACTAGCTAGGGATTCTTAAAGAAAACATAGAATTGTTGCCTGAGTTAGGTGTTATTTTTTCACATCAAACAATATTGTGAACGACGTATCTTTCATTGCTTTCCCATATATTTCATATTTTCTGTTAGAATCCTTGATTCAATGTCAGCACTATCAAGTGCATTCATTCGTGGGCAAAGCCAGGCTTGAATCTGACAAATTGTCCTCCAAATAATCTATGGCATGTCCAAAAGAAATCTTGAGTTTAGTTTGGCAAGTTTAGTTAAAACTTATTTGTTTAAGTTCGATTGTGATGACAGTTTTAAGCTTATTGTTACCATTCTCGAGTCCGCTCGAAATCACGATTCCCGGACTGAGCGGCCTACACTATCCACAAGACCACCTCTTAGTTTAAATACCTCTTTTCAGAAATTGTTTTGCAATTGTACCATTGTAAGGCATCTTTGAACAACTTACTAGGAATATTTTATTTGAAATCTCTCCTAAAGTCGCGCAATATTTCTGCTGCATAACTGTTGCATATTTCTCGATACAAATCTAATAACCTATAATTACTTGCTCACTTTATGTTGCTTATTTGCTTCCTGTGCTTCAAATGGATCTTTTACAGGCCGTATTATAATTAAGATTTGCTTTCATTTTGACCAAGATATTTTGGGAAAACCATTTAATGGAAAAACGAGATCAAAATAAACGACTGACACAGAACAAAATCTAAATGTTCAATCATATTTAGACCTACTGGTTTGTTTAACTCAAATTTGAACAATGTGTTTAGCCGCAATACTTCGATGAGTGTCAGTACCGATTGCCTGTGTCTTCGTTTAGAGTTTGCAACATCATCTGTTAGAGTGAGGAACATGATATTAGATAAATATTGAGTGTTTTGATAAAGTAGTTGCAGTAATATATTTCGGAGACATTGCATTTAAGTTATCATTGATTGTCTATAACTATTGTTTTTGAAAACGTGTAATATAGTTATTTTTGCTCTGGAAAATAGCAAAATATTTATACATACTCAAAAACAGACGAATCTTTTTAAAATGTTAATGTTTTAATCAATATTTGCGATTACATTTAAAATCTGAATACATGTCAATGCAAAGACACAAGTAAATGTAATCAAAGTTATCATCATATATGAAAATTATATCAACCGTGTATACTGAGCGATACCAGCCATCGTTGAGATGTTGTCACATGATATCGCTGAGACATAACTTACGTTGGAGCGTACTTCTCCCGGTGTGTACATGATTAATGCTCGTGTGAGAGAATCGAATTAGAGCATAAGTTAGTATATGTTAGCGGGTAAAATAAACGACCTTCACAAATTCACTGCTGAACCGTTAGTTCAAATTGCCAACTATGTCTACGATATTGATCTTGTAGGGTATAGAGTAACATCACAGCTTATGTCATATGGTGATTTTTTCCAGCTTTTGATGGTTGAGGAAGATTCCATGTGCCGCTTCGAGCATTTTTTCATACATGGGCTGGCATCTGGATAGAACCATCGACCCTCTTTTAGCAAGTTAGAGTGCTTCCTCACATGAAGAATTTTATACCATAAGCAAGGTCTCCAATCCATATTGGTGAGGGACAATTGATTCGCAGTCAGCGACCTTAACTATTCGGAAATGAACATGAACTTTTGACCGTTTATGAATTTTTATCACATGCTTGACGTTTGAATGAAATAATTTTGATACACATATTAGACAGTTATCTGCTACAGATGAAGAAAGAAAAAACAATTTCGAAGGCGTGCTGACTAGATTTGATATTTCATTAGTGCGTGTGTGAAAGTTACAATTTCAGGTTTTAAAGTATAAAGGCATTAAAAAGTTAAGAATAATAAGTGTTTATAAAATACACATGGAATGACGATAAATAACTTTAAAAACGACTTTAAAGAAATAGTACGTAAAATACCAAGGACGTAAATAGCTTCTTCAAATAACTGTATAAATATATGGATCACCTATTTTATTGCTTGAAGAAATGTACATTTAGAACGGCTCGGACAATTCACTCCTTCAAGCATGTCTGGTTTTTGTCATTTATATCATTTAACAATTTTATATGAAAGGACCTCTTACGAAATTTTGTTGGAAGATAAAATCAGTATGTCTTAAATCACAAATTGGTTATTTGCGCAGCTACTGCCAATGTCATTACGCAAATTACGTTTAGAACAATATTGGTGAGCCATCAATATGTGCTTTAGAAAATACACATTCACATGTTTTAGAGTGTATAGATCAAAACTATTTCTTTCTGGCGCATTCATCAAACTGAAAAGGAAAGGACATTTCCAAGTGATGTCCGACAAAATTTGCTTTCTTTTCCGGTCTTTGATTTCTTTCTTGTCTTATGAAACTTATTTTTCTCGTTTGTGTTTTTAAAGTTGATGCCATTACTTTGGGCCAGGTCAAATATTAAACCCGCTTAGCTCAGTAGGTAAGAGTGTTGGTCTACGGATCGCGGGGTCGCGAGTTCGATCCTCGGGCGGGGCGTATGTTCTTCGTGACTATTTGATAAACGACATTGTGTCTGAAATCATTAGTCCTCCACCTCTGATAATTCATGTGGGGAAGTTGGCAGTTGCTTGCGGAGAACAGGTTTGTACTGGTACAGAACCCAGGAACACTGGTTAGGTTAACTGCCCGCCGTTACATGACTGAAATACTGTTGAAAAGCGGCGTTAAACCCAAAACAAACAAACAAACAAACATTAAAATTGAAAATTTGAAATTTTGCAAATCGAAAGGACAAAATCGTTATTTACCACAAATACTCCGCGCCTGTGGGCGCGGAGAATTAGTAGGTTTGATATATATTGCCATTCCCCCCGTATAATGTACACTCCTAACATACGTAAACATATTTGAATACGCGTATTCATTCATTTACAACTTCAAAACTGAAGAAAATAAGCACACGTGTTTCACCAGCTCATTAGCGTTTCAATAAAGTTAAACCTTAAAATAAAGCATGCGATTCGATTAAACGACCACGTATATAAGAATCAATATTTAGAAAGACTTCTCAGAATAAGACCAAGCTACTATACACCGAAGACGAAAGCCTTTGAAAGTAAACATCACGATTTTAGTAAAAAATCAGACCGATTTAAATTTTAGTCTAGGAAATTCGGTTGCAAGACGGGATAAAAACCGGATGGTAGATAAAGAGAAATACGTACAGGTAACCCAACTTAATCAGAGCTTAATGGAAGCAGACGGAAAAACGAAATCGGTTCCTTTTCGAACCATTACACTACAATATCATGGGAAAATCAGCTTCCCAACAAATGACAGAAATGCAGGTCAGCATTATACGCCGCTGCAAGACAGCACAGGACAATTTACCACAGAAACGTTAACTTCAAGACCAAAGGACAATCAAAAGGAGTCTGCTTTCCAGATGAGAGACAGATATTACCGGAGGTTGCTATCCGTTGCTGATCTACTGTTGATAGCAGACAGACAGACAAAACTTAGTAATGAATTGTTCCCCTTGATTGGTAAAAAAAATTGAAAAGACACAGATTTCGTTGACAACCGTAATTATAGAAACGCATCCAGAGAAGTAAATATGATTTAAACGTTCAAAGAAAGTTACGTTACACAGAAAAAGTGCCAAAAATTAATGTTCAAAATATCCATGAAGGTGGGAACAGAACATTAAGAAAATATTTAGATAGGATTGAGCTATACATGACGTTCGTGAAAGCTGATAAAACATATTGTCAGCCACCAAGACTGTCTATTGACAACAGAGTGCATGAACGATTATGCAGCTTCATACATAGCTCTTAGATCGTCTTTAGACAGCACTGTGAAAGAAATGATGTTCAAAAATGAGGATAAAGCTTGGTCTAAGGCATCAAAATCGTCTCTAGACAGCATCGTGAAACAAATTATGTTCGAAAATGAGGTTGAAGCTTGGTACAGAGCAATGAATCCGTCTCTGGACAGCATTGGAGCATAAACGATGTACAACAATGATGAACGATATTCTTAATGAGCTTTATGAATAAAGGCATACATTTGTAACCGGTCATTTAGACTATCTTTATACAGAATTGTACCGCAATTGTTTTATTTATTTATGTTTTTAATTTATTTTTGGGGGGTTTTAAAGTCACATTGACAAAATTATAGGTCAAATGGCGACTTTGATGATGGAGGGAGAACCCAGTTGCCCCTCCGGGCTTTATTTCATCACGGGCGGGCACCTTGGTATAACCACCGACCTTCCGTAAGCTAGCTGGATAGCTTCCTCTCATAAAGAATTCACGGAGGCACCGACCGCAATTGGAAAGTCGTATAAAATAGAGTATAGGTATGTAAAAATATGTAGTTGCCGGTAAACACTAATAGAACCTTCTCATCTTTGATAATGTCGTTTAAAAATTTTATTGTACATTTCTCTAATTTCCCACACTTTTTTTAAAATATGTCAAAAATAGCAAAATAAAATTTCAAGAAATCGAATGATGTTTATGTAGTATTTCATTTATTTTACTACCTCTAACAAGTTTTTAAAATGTCATAAGCAAACACATAAATATTAGGAATTTACAAACAAGCTTATTTCATTGTAAAACAGGAAAATCACGACAAAAGCAAAATAAATTTTTATTCTATTAAATTTTAGAAATTAACTTGAATTCGGCTCGATACTGATCATGAATCAGCGGAAATCTTTATCCACATCTCTATATCCTTATAATTGTATTTGAAATAAAAACAAACATTTATCTGCATTTTTGCGACTTTATAAAAATGGATAGAGGTCGTTAAATGAATGAAATAATATCTTTGAACTGTTTGATTTTGTAGATATATCAAATATGTTCTTATCAAAATATATGTCGAAATGTGTAAGAAAATTCATATATACATTAATATAAAATTAGTATTTTAAAAGATATAGCCAAAATTTTAATGAGTCGTTAAAAGTGTCTAGACAGGCAGTTCCCTTTGTCTGGGCACAGTTGCGGATAAATGCCCAGATTTGCACAAGCCCTATGCCTAGATTCCAGTTTGGTATTTTTATTTCAAAATTTACCTATTACTTGTAATAGACTATGTACTGATGTTGTTCTCTGTTTGAATGCTTCATGTTATTTCTTTACGTATATTTATTTTATCAAATTGAAGCTTGGTTAATATTCTCTTTAAAATACATATAGATTAGTAAATGATTTTTGTTATTTGAAAAGGTGTAGTCATTTCATTTCTTCTACGTCATTTGTTATAATACTTTGAAGATAAAAAGTAAAATTAAAGTGGTAGTTGAACAAATAATGCAAAATGCAAATTCAAATGATAATTTTTCCCATGAATAGAATTTCTCTTTAAAACACATATGAAATCTTTTTAGAATATATTTTACTTTTAAGCTCGTTTTTTATATACTCATTTTAATCTTTTACAATATTATTGTTGCATGCGTGCTGCTTAACCTCATATGACACACATTTTAGAGTGGCATAAAAACTGTTAAAGAAATTTGAGTGATATGAACACGTTATTTGTTATTTTCACTTCTAATGAAATTATACTTTTTTGTTTCCAAGTACATGTTTATAATTTAAAGTATTTCACTTTGGTTGTATGTGTTTGTAAGATGAAATGAGAGAACTTTGTGAGTCAGAAAATGCTGTCATAGACACCTAGTACTGTTTGCATCATTGGACTTCACTTACTAAACCAATACCTTGAAAAAAGAGTATTTTAGGGTAGGTATTGATTGGTTTTATTTGGGACAGCCAGGTGGAAGAGTGCTTGACTTTCTCATGCGTGCTTTATATTTATTGTAAAACGTGTAAATCTTTTGTAGAAATAGTGATATCGTTCATAGATATGTGAAATCGATGAATTGTTCTGTTGGTAATAACTATTTTGCATGTAAATGTGCAACTGTTACTGTATTGTTATTTAGTTGCTGTCATAAATGCCTACCGATTATGTAATTTTAAAGCGGATTAATTGTTTTCTTGAAATTAAAAATGCTTATTATAGTGTGTGGCGGATAAATGCGCAGTTTGTAAAAAAGGTTGTGATACGATTTTTGAGATTTATTACACGGTCTTCGATAATTAGTTATTGATATATGGCATAAATAAATGTCTTTTTTTCAAACTCAAACCCTGTTTATTTTCTTTTTGTCCATAATAGCAAACATTAGATCCAAAGTCTCAATAATCAATGAGCGTCTTGATTACTCCTCTAAGATACAAGCTGGCTGTCAGTAGTAAGAATCGGCAGTTATTGTTATCGTTGATTTCTATGAACTACTTGTATATTTTAATTCTAAGGAGTTATATTTCTGTATTCAAATTTCTATTAATACATCTTTCTTCTTCGAAAATATTGATTTTTGGGTCCTTTATTATATATTATTTGAGGCATTAATTTGCATTTTATATAAATTTAGTCAGCATACTTATTTTATTCTGGTTACCGGGGGTGTTCGTAGATAGACTGTAATGCTCTGTTCGAAACCTTTGCACTAGCAACATGCAGTCTCGGCTTGAATTTACATTGACCCATTAGCATGATCAGATTTTGAAATCATTATTGGAAAGGAATGACGGAAAATTTGAAGAAAAGAAATATAGAGCAGATTTCGCATCTTGCAGTAACAAATAGTTAAAATTTTATGATACTGGCTGTGCTATAATGATGGGAAAAGCTTTGCCTTTGTTTTAGTTTACACTGAGCTTGTAAAAATCGGTAAAGATGTTTCTCTTCATATGTTTTAATTATTTGTTGTTGCCATTTGTCTTTTACGGTATTTGCTCGGAAAATAAAAAGCCGGAAAGACTGAATTACTTACCCGTTACAGCTTTTTGACAGATAAAGATGCTATTCATTTTAAAACAATCATTTTGATTTTTGGTCAGCTTAAATGTAGGAAATGAACTACAACATCTTAATTGATTATAAAATGTCTAGCATTTTATGCATATCTGATGTAGATAATGTGCGACAAGCCCGTTTGATAAACATATTTGTAACCAAGCTACAACAAAGGCAATCCTTCAATATGTGCAGTATTCACGGAAAGCCCAAACCTACCTTTCATTAGCAGTTCACCCACTAAGCTTACCTATGTATTTACATAAGCATGTTTGATAATAAGAATATAAAATGTACGAGTAATTATACAGAGGCTTCTGGTTCATTTAATAAGCATGTTAAAAACAATATTGGAAAGACAATATAGGAAAGAGAAGCTCTTTAAACACAGTTTCGTATTTGCAAGTCATATAAGGTTTCGAAAGACAAAGTTGGGCAAAGATATACATGCCAGTAAAAATTACTAACTGAACAATTGACGAAAACAGAAAAGTTGACAAGCTTCAATTACAAAGAAGGAGATGGACGTGCTATTCAGTTTTTTTCTCTTATAAAGAAAAAGAGAAAAGCATAAAGCCATTGGACGAAGTACCGGTTGTGCAAATAAATGTCAGAGATTCAAACAATGAAGATACGTGCTTAGTTCCAATGATGCAAACAGAAAGGGATATTGGAGATGATCAAGGATATGTCGGGAAAATGAAATCAGTTATCGGTCGAATTCCTACACCAAAATGTAGGGACAAGATAACTCATTTTGAAAATGATAAAGAAAAAGAGAAAAGCATAAAGCCATTGGACGAAGTATCGTTTGTACAAATAAATGTCAGAGATTCAAACAATGAAGATACGTGCTTAGTTCCAATGATGCAAACAGAAAGGGATATTGGAGATGATCAAGGATATGTCGGGAAAATGAAATCAGTTGTCGGTCGAATTCCTACTCCAAAATGTAGGGACAAGATAACTCATTTTGAAAATGATAAAGAAAAAGAGAAAAGCATAAAGCCATTGGACGAAGTATCGGTTGTACAAATAAATGTCAGAGATTCAAACAATGAAGATACGTGCTTAGTTCCAATGATGCAAACAGAAAGGGATATTGGAGATGAACAAGGACATGTCGGGAAAATGAAAGCAGTTATCGGTCGAATTCCTACTCCAAAATGTAGGGACAAGATAACTCATTGTGAAGACTATGGCATGAAAAGGCTTCAAAGGTCTACATCTCTACAAGAATGCAAAAGTAAATATGTGGCAAATGAATTGTCTTCAGACCGTACACCCATTGAGACTTCCCGCCACGACAGGCGTTCCGCACTTTCAAAGGCAATTATCATTAACTGATCTACTATCGCAAGCAGAGAGACAAACACAACAGAGTGCTGAATTGTTCCCTGTGATTAGTGCAGGCAGATATCGGGTAAGGCTAGCATCTGACGACTCAGACAATGTATTTATCTAATTTGAACTAGACAGTAGAACATGATCATGTTGAAACAGTCAACGTAGGTTACAGGATGTCAAACTAATAGCTTGAAAGCAGTTTCACAAATGATTTTCAAAACGAATTGTGTGTGACTGAGACTACTCATATGAAAGCCATATCAGAAGAAAAGATTGAATGCTAATAAAATCATATGCTATTGGTCGTTTTATCAACGTCCATACTTTTGAAATATTTGTAGCGACTACACGTCTCCAGGTGATTTTATTTATCGACTCATATCTGCATTTCTGTTAAAAGAAGATGAAAAACAGGAACAAGAACACTCACGGCGTTAAAAAAATACAATTCAATGAGCAGAAACTTATTTCGAGCACAGATCACGAAAACATCAATTTTTATTTAATGTTGTTTGTGTGTTTAGTCCTCGTTTGTATGCATATTTGACTTTGTATACAAATATTTATTTGTGTGTATGATAAAATGTACCCATTCATATATACAATGTTGTATGGTGTTGTCTTGCGGGGACTGTGTCCTCAGAACGCGGCACTTGCTATTTGTTCTTGGTCCTTGTTTTTATCAGGACGTGTTTTCTACAGGGCGGGCGGTGGATGTTGCTAGTGTCGTCAGGTGATATAAAAAGTTGAAGGACAAATGTAAATATTGAAGCTAACAAAGGAGGACAGATAAAAAATGTTCTTAAAAATTAAAATGAATTAATAGAGTATTCTTTGAACGTACAGTTAATCCCGGATAATAGACCAGTCTGTATCTTTGCAAATGTCCAATGTTTTTAATCAGTAGTTTCTGATGATTTGACAGCTTTCATAAAGTTACATCGTAGATACATCTTTTAAGACACAGTATTCAATCTTCATTTAAAGCTACACAATAGATAGATCTAGATCTTTTTGGACATTTTGCATTTAAAGTTACATCGTAGATACATATTATGGGACACAGTATTCAATCTGCATTTAAAGCTACATCGTACATACATCTTTTGGGGCACAGTATTGAATAATAATAATATGACCTGCATTTTATATCATCATATCCAACTTTCCGCATCATCGATAATTCGATAAGAGATAAATTTTGCCATAAGAAATAAAAAAGGAAAAAATACATAAATTGTAATATATTAAAAACTAAAAAAGATATCGTTTTACTTCCAACTTCCAATAATAAACTTTAAACCTTTATCTATCTTTTGAAACTATTCTTTCAGAAATAAAATAATTATAATTTGGCCCTTTTTTGGTTAAACAGGATCATCCTCTGTCATAATAAATTTATAGGAAATCGTGCGCTTTTTCTACCTAAGCTTAATTTCAATTTATAATAATTTATTCGCTAAACAAGATATAAAATTACTTCCAACGACTTTATATTGGTAATTTATTCAGCTTTATAAGAATGTATTTTATATCAAAATCATACGAGAACATTTTGGTCCTTTTTAGAGGTTTATACACTAACCATACATTTTTTGCGATAAAAAATTAGGTTGTCATGGTTACAGTACTCGCCGGAGAGGCCGATAATATAGGTGCGTTCATTACCTATTCGACAAATATAATGCTGATGTCCTGAGGACATTTTCATAAAACTGATGTCCGAAGGAAGAAATATGAATTTGCCCTTTCTTTTTTATTTATTTACGTGTTATCATAAAATGAAGATGTAATCAGTTAAATCGTTTGAAGAATTAACAACTGGTTACGTGTTACTATTTCACATTGTAATTGTTTGATCAAAGCGAGAATTGTACACGGACCGCCGCGGCAATAAAAATATTCTTTACCAATAGCGCGTTAAATGGTACCAGTAGCTCCCTTGCTTGGCGCTCAACATTAAAAGGGAAACTGGCCTCTTCTCTAATACCCTCGTGGCGATGGATTTCATCAGGAATGAGGTGTCGAGTGTGATTAGTATAAGTTGTAGAACTTCCTTCACAACCGACCTAAAATAAATCCTGTATAAACTGAATCTAATAATCTTTTTATTACATACACATCTACACTTAATTTTTTTTTCTTTCATATAGACCAATTTCATGAGATCAACGCCTAACTGAGCAATTAATTAATAATTCAGTGGATACAGAAAGCATCCGTTACTGATAAATACCTTGGTAAATTCATTAATCAAGTGGTTACTTTGCATGTTTATAATAACTTGTATAAAATATAATAGTTAAGAGCTGTTGTGTAAGTCGGTGCTCCAAAACTCAAAATAAACAGAAAGGGATAGCTTCGCACATATTTCCTAACTGCTCATGATATAAAACTGAATAAAAATTCTATTCCGTGAACCATATTTTCTACAATTAAAGGTACTGGCCTCCAGATCGTTCGGCAACAAAAAAAGGAGATTTTTTTTAGATTTCTGGAAATTTATGCTAAATTTCTTATGAATGCTTTGAAACTAAATTACTGACAGACTGAATGTTATGGAAACACGTAAGAACTGGTTGTTTTTACTACTGTTTACGATGAAAATCGAAAAGCGTTTGGAAGAATTGACAAATTAATTTTAAAATCATTTTTTTTGTCGTGGTCTATATATTGTAAAATACTAATTACTACCACGGGTCTAAATTTGACCATATGTAACACTAAAATAAAGCTCGTTGAGCCTACCGTTATTTACAATAAGTTCAACTCTAAGCCAGAAACCTTCCGTAAATTTTTAATAAATTATACCCCTCTGAATTTTAACTGAATTCAAATCATAATCTTTATTAGTATACAAATTGAGATTAGAGGACATAATAGCCGACTCCTGAGAGCGTCTTTTATACTTCTATTACAAAAAAGATGAGTTTAGATTTCCCGTAACACAGAGCCCCCATACACAGCCAGAGAGCCATGCATTGCAAAATAGGAAAACAACAAAAAGAAACGGTTACATTAGTAAAAAAAACAACAGGCAAGCAAGAAAACACAGCACATTGAGACATTATCCAATGGCTACAGATATGGTGTCACATTATCTCACTTACAGTAAAAGGAGAGGGAGCTTAAATGCAAAGGGGCGATGGAGATGAAAATGGGAGAAACACCAACAACAAACAAGACGATATACGTAACATGCTAAAAGTATGTTGAAAATAGGACAGCCGCATTGGAACACTTGTAGTCATTTAAGACCGCAGTTGTTTGATAATTTGGGTTTAACGCCGTTTTATTCAACAGTATTTCAGTTATGTAAAGGTGGGCAGTTTACCTAACAAGTGTTTATGGATTCTGTACCAGTACACACCTGTTCTCCGCAAGTAATTGTAAATTTCGCCACATGAGTCAGAGGTGGAGAATGAATGATTTCAGACACAATGTTTTTTATCAAATCGCCACGGAGAACATGCGCCTCGTCCGGTGATCGAATTCGCGTCCCTGCTATCCGTAGATCTGCGCTGTCGCTATTGAGCTAAGCGGGCGTGCTTTTTGACACCAGCGGATCAGCGGGGAAAAAATGTCCGTTCTGTTCGAACTATGTACTTGTTTCGGACGTTTGAAGATAAGGTTTACAATCTTTAAAGTGACAATAAATATAGTATCATAATAATTTTAATTTCTGTTAAATAACGTCACCGTAGCGAGTACGTGAACATGAATAGTTAAAAAAAAACACTTCTATTATAACCTTATGCAGACGAACTTGTCGAATTTTACACAAATATTACTGAAGTAAACCTGTAATAAATATTCAGTTACAGCGAAACTCAATACATGTTAGTTTATCAAACAATAATGCATAATACTTCCTTTTTCTGCAATGGATAAACATATTTATTATCGATTTTCATTCCAAGTTTAAATTGAAAATATTGACATATTTGCACGCTCCTTATGACTCTAATCTGTATGAAAGTGATAGGACGGACTTGCTAGTAAGCCTTCCAATTATAGACGGATTTGATATGACTTGCACGATTAACCAAGAATAATATGTCAAACGAACTTATCGTTATCAACCCATTCATTTCATTTGGGTGTGTTGTTATAAATAAACTGCAGATATTATCATTCAGGATACTTGATTTGTCAATCAATGCTAAATGATTTGTCATGTTCATAAGAAAAATTAAGATAATAGATCATTTATTATTGTGACATATGCATGTAAAACAGAATTGAGAAAATTTGTCTTCTGGTCCATTGGGTCTTTTGGATACAAAGATATTCGAGAAAGGTAAGTCTACACAGAATTTATTAACGATTTAGATCGGTTTATTATTACTATCAGAATAGAACAGAAGAGAACAGAACATATAGTTTATTGATCAGACTTAAACCAACAAGGTTCATTATCCATATACAATTTTACATAACATATGATCACGTAAACACATACAATTATACTATGAACAAATATACTAAGACGCATAATTATCTAACACATTATTATACTTTAACATTAAATACATTTTACGAACTTCAAAAGCTTTACATAAATAATTACACAAATTGCGTACTATTTTACCTTTTTTTTTACAATCCAGTAATTCAATAAATTTATACATGCTAGTTTTTTCACATAATACTTCGAAACAGGTATACAATATCAACAACAAAAAAGTTTTCCATACAGAAACTAAATGAAAGAGGAAAAAATGAATATTATGCCAACTCCAAATAATGATAGAAAATCTTTATTAAAACTTATTAAAACTCATCAAATAATAGCGTAATATAACAAGAACCACTTATTATATAATATAATATGTATAAAATTTGAGACGCCCGTGATGAAACAATGCACGGAGTAGCATCCTGGGTATTCCTCTACGCAATACCCAGGACATTATGCCCAGCATAAACTAACAAAGTTAATAGTACTTTTGATACTTAAATGTCACAAAGGATCTTTATTTTTACGCATAAACTTTATCTTTGATTTGTTTCTCAATATCTTTAACATTACTTTTCGTTTCTAAACTATTAAACCTGACTTTTTGTTCCTAAATTATTCAACGTTACTTCTTGATTAGACGGGTTCTATTTACCTTTTCTTTTAGGTTTGAAACGTATTGAAATGTACAAAATAAGAGAAGAAACAACGAATAATTAGGACGAACTGCCATTGAATCGAAGTAAATAACAACATGCCAGTTTTTTTTTCATACGATTACATCAAGGTATATCAATCCGTCGAAAAATCTTCTTACGATGAGCGGTATTTTGATTGCATTTACCTCTGTTGTAAAGCTATTTGTTTGCACTTATCTCTTTTGTAAAGCTACCTAAAATAAGTCAATAGAGTCAATTTAGAATAAAACAAACATAAAAGGGAAATACGTAGACAAAAAATTATTTAAAGGCAATATCTTATGTTTGTTATAGAGATATTACACAATTAACAGGAAACGTGATTGTTTCCTAACATTGGTACTGTAGTTACAATATTTGATATATGCGTAGAGCAACTTTATTGCTTATCTAAATGCATGTATTAGTTTATCGGTGTGTACATAATACTGTAAGACCTTACAAATAAGATAGTAATATCTGTTTAAACATGTTAAAGTGTGATCGTCAATAAAAATGTCTACAGTACGATATATGCAGTCTTTCTACTTCGAAACCGTATGTTTACCACGTGACAATAGAATTTTTACATTGAAAATTGTGTGTATAAATGTAATGAGATACCATATGTCCATGATACTGAAAAAAAATCATGTTCTGTTCATGAAACTAATTTTCAGGCTTCAAAACCCAAAATATGTGAATTTATACGTGAGACGTTTATCAAAACTGCCCCCATCAACAAGAAAACCTAAAAAAAACCCTAAAGGACAAATAGTTATACAGGCTATAAATTGTAACCAAATAGGCTGTGAATGTCAAAAAAATAACCACACATCGTTTTATATAGCCGAAAATATCCCCAAAATACTCTTTGCGAAAGAAAGCAGAAAAGAGTACAATAAGAGTTTAAATATTTCAGGTCGAATATGTTAACCACTGTTTCAAAAATAAATAAAAACATGACTTTCATTTATAGGTCGTGTTGGAGACAGAAGAATCGAAACGTTTTGCAATTTATTTTTCCCACCTTTTCTATTGTATATTTTTAGGTACTTCAGTTTTGTGTAAAATATGTTTTCTTTTCACGTACTTTGGACAAAAAGTCAATACCAGAGGAGAATATTATGACTAGCGTTTTGCTACTTTTCAACAGACTGCTTCCAAAGTCAGCAACAGACGACGATATGCCTACCCATCGACAAGGATGCGTTTTGCTACTTTTCGACAGTTAAAGATTTAAACTAACATTCTACTCTCATTCTAGTCTCGTTTTGAAGCTCACATGATTGCCAAATTTAGGTAGATACACCTTTACAAAACAGTCAAAAATGGTGTTGACCCAGATAATAATATTATAGTTTTTTATTTTCAATGACTGACAAAACGACTGGTGTATAATCTTGCTCGAATTGAAACTCAACAAAGTGTTTTTGTTTAAACATATTTTATTGCCAATATATACATATATAAACAGATATCTACGTCAATTGTACATATAATAGGCAAAAGGGTCGACCCACAAGTTCTCGCAACATTAGTAACGGGTCTTCCCTAATGCAAATATTTACATATTTAATTTACAACAATGACAATTAATCAGGTACATGTGTGGTAAATATTAAATTTACAATATTATAGCTACAAAAAAAGGAAAGAAAAAAAAAGAGTTGAAACAAGTATATGGTACAAGAACATGTGTACTTATCAAAGCAATCACATTTGTGACTAGTGGCAATGTATAGATAGATGTAAGAGTAAAAATGATGCAATTAATTTGCATTAACATGTACTACATTTGGGGAAAAAAATTCAAAAAGAGAAACGAGTACATGTGACTTATATAGACAAACATATTTGTGACTAGTCAGTGTGCAAAAAGATGTAAGAATACAAAAATGAGATGCAATTCAATTGCATTAACAAAGTGTTAATAGAATGGGGAAATCACGATTACACAAGTGGTGTGAATTATTGAATTGACACTTGTCAGTAATATATTTTACATTAAATTCTTTTCGATACTTTTTGGGTAAAATAAAATGTACAATTTAACTGAAAAATAATTATCATTTAGTCTACTAAAGCCATTGACAGTACAGATATTTAGAAAAATTAGTTCATAAACATAATATTCGGCTCCTGAAATGAGATAAGTTTCTTTCTTCAATTTCGAAAAACGTCCCGTCATTCATCAGGCTATAGGCAGAGGACAAAAATGATTTAGCAACATGAATATCACATTGAAATTCATGCACTCTAGCTTTCAGCACAAAGAAAATCATTTTCCTCCGCTGCTCAAGAAGTAGCCCTGACTGGAAACAACGTTCGAGACATGTCAGAATACCTATCGAGTGGTCAATGTCCTCTTGAGATACTTCTTCTGATATGTCCACCTCAAAATTGTGTCCAATATTCAACAGACCATGGACCGTGTAAAGGCTCATTATCTTTCTCATGAACGTGCAAAATTCTGTTTGAAAAGACGAAAAGAAACAAAGTCCATGGTAACATTCCGATTGCACTTGACGGCGATCATCTACGGTTTTACGTCGCATAAATCGTAACTGGTGTACGTATCTTTTGTCATGAAATAGAATAGACTTTGCAAGTGGATCGCAATAGATATCAGCTAGACAGCTTGCGTTATGTAAATGCTCATCTGCGATATCACTATTTCCTTCAAGCTCAAAAGCAACGGCTGTTTTACTTTCTTTAACAATCTGAATTATGGTCTTGTCAACCCCACATGGCGTATGCTTTTCCATATTAACAATCAGCTCTCTTATATCATTACTCCGTTCACATTGCTGTACACGAAGCCATGTGACTATAGCAAGTCTGTTAACTGCTGTTTGGATACAACTTGTATCTTCGCTGTCAGAATTTCGTATGGAAGAAATGTATTTATCTAACTTTTCGTCTAAGGCTCTTTTTCTACACTTGAATACGTTATCATCACATAAACTCTTAAGGTTGTGGAAATATCGCTGCAATTTAGAGCTATTAGTAAGCTTTGATATGCGATTTCTTGCTGTTAAAAGTGAATTTACCTTTAAAACAGAAGGGGAAGAGTTAGACATCTTTAAAAATACTGAGTTACATGCGGTAAAAGCTCTCTATTTTGCCTTCATTCTTTAGATTACATATTGTGGAAGAAATGCAGGTAGGTTTTACTTATGCCCCAAGGTTATTTTTGAAAGAAGTGAGCAAAAATCAAAGCAGACCCACAGGATTCGACCTTATTTTTTCTATGTTGGAGTTAGAATTCTGTCTCATTAAATCTGTTTACTTGAGGCGCCCTAGAAAAAATGATATTTACAGTTTTATTTTGTGTTTTATAATTGTTTAACAGTAGTTTGATGTTTCTTTTATAAAAATTAATGGTGGCTGATTTCTGCCATTTCGCGTTTTCGCCCCGCGACCCCGCCGAGCAAAAACACGAGAATTTACAAGTTAAAATGGCGGGGGCGCGGGGCGAAAACTCGTTATTTAGCGGGGGCGCGGAGAGAAAACACGATAATTAGCGGGGTCGCGGGGCGAGAGTTAATAAATGGTATGTCAGGGGCGCGTGGCGAAAACACGATAATTAGCGCTGCTTAAACGCCTACTTTTCGCACCGCATCCCCGACATTCCAGTTCCTAAATCTCGACCCTCGACCCCGCTAATTATCGTGTTTTCGGTTCGCGCCCCTACTAAATAGCGAGTTTTCGCCCCACGACCCCGCCGAGCGAAAACACAAAATTAACAAGATAAAATGGTGGGGGCGCCAGGCGAAAACTCGCTATTTAGCGGGGCCGCGAAGCGAAAACACGATAATTAGTGGGGGCGCGGGGCGAGATTTAATAACTGGATGTCGGGGCACGGTGCGAAAACTCGACGTTTAAGCAGCGCTATTTATCGTGTTTTCGTCTCGCGCCCCGACATACCAGTTACTAAATCTTGCCCCGCGACCCCGCTAAACAGCGAGTTTTCGCTCCGCGCTCACGCTAAATAGCGAGTTTTCGCCTCGCGCCCCCGCCATTTTAATTTGTTAATTCTCGTGTTTTCGCTCGGCGGGGTCGCCGTTTTGGATTACATACGACGTTAACACTGTTAAACTTCTCTTGCTACAGTTCTGATAAAGCTGACACAGAAAAGTAAAATATTTACATTTACTTCTTGTTTCCTGTAGAAAGAGACAACATTTATTTTTGTATAAACAACATTAGTGCAATAATATTAAGAATGTTCCTTTATGCGAGATTGCGCGTCATTCACCAAAACATAAAAGAAATGGCGTCGTTCAAAAAATATTTCAGTATCGGCGACCAAAATAACAAAGAAAACATTAAATTATTATAATAGCTTAAACTCATTTTTCTTACGGTAAGGACCAAACCGGAGTTGACACGACTAAGTGATTTATCGTTGAATTTAAGGATATTTTAAATTAAAATGCAGACTTATAGTTTTACAAGCGCGTTTTTTTTTGGCTGTTCTAGTTGTTGTAAAGACCGATAGCCTGGTGTTTATTTTGATTTTCTGATATGAAAAAACTGATTCTTTTTTTAAAGCAAGCTATATATATATACTTTGAACAATATAAATATGAGAACTAGTTGTTGTTTTTGTGCATTTAGCCGGGTATAAACCACACTGATACTACATGCAATAGAAAAAGTGGAAACTCCACAAGTCACTCAACACGACAAAAAAACGAAAATGTTACAGGCTCGGTTTGATTGAGCCATGGATGGTAGTGGGAATGGATGCTTCCGTCCATGCCCTCTAGCCACAGGTTCAGCAGAACTCAAAAAGTCATCTAAGAATCAACTGCCCGGTTCAAGGATTTACAAGAAGTCCCAATGTGGGTTATACCCGTCTAAACGAAACAAAGATATGTAATCCTTAATTAAGCTCATTGATTATTAGTTTTTATCGGTCATACTGTTTTATAATGTAATGTTCTTATTTTGTACAATGATAAATGATCATATTCACTGACAAAGCAACAATAAAGTTTATTGACTAAACACTACGTGTAGGTTACAAACCTGTCCTGTTGGACTGTACCCTACTTGTTATGATATATCTTTAAGTGACAGGTTAACACGATTATCCGTCGCTCAACCCAAAGGTTGTGGGTTCAAGCTCCAGTGGTGTTAAAACCTTGCCTATTCACATGGCATCAGGGCTGGTTTTCTATGGAGAGGACTCGAGAGTGATTTGAATAAGCTACAAGCTTTCATCATAGTCGTGCTAAAATAAATTATCATGACATAAACTAATTATGCAGTAAAGCGTATAATACTTAATTTCTCAAAAAATAACTCATTACCGTTATCATTCTGGTTGAGAGAGAGAGAGAGAGAGAGAGAGAGAGAGAGAGACAGTTATATGGGCTACGGGATTTTGAAGGAATTCGGAAGAGGGTAACCAACGGAATATGTTTGTGAAATTATTTTTAACTCGGGCCGCCAGCAGTTGCAAAGGAGAAGATTTTTAAAGATTTTCAAACAGCAATATACAGAAAAACAGCCCCAACACTAGCCACCACTAGGCAGAGGCAGACATGTTTTGTTTTTTTGTGTGTTTTTTTTAGGCCAGCTGGGGTAACCCCGTTTATTTTTCTTTGCATAACATACATGTATATGACATACAACTTTATTTACAATGTCAATGACACATATAGTCAAAAACAAACATGAACTTAACATGTTTCGAATCAAAATCACGTCAGATTCAATACGAATATTATGCAGAGTTTTGGAAGGTAAGAAAACAGGAAGGAAAGAGAAGAAAGTAGAGAAGAAAGAAAAGAGCTATGTCGCTTGAGAGTTCTAACTTTGATTAATGAAAAAGTAGATTAAAAATGAGGAATAAGGGGTGATCGTTTCCTGGTTTCAGTAGTAAGTACTCAATACTAGTATATGTACAAGAGTTTTAGGGGTTGTAAAGTTTAGTGTAGTCAGCTATTATATTTCATCAAACTTTGACCATTTTTCTTCATGTCTATCTAACTTGTTTTGCATTAATGCGATTTCTTTTTCAATTTTTATCCTAGTTTTCAAGTATTGTACAAAGCACTCAAACATTGGAATGTTTTTGCTGTACTTAGATTTAAATATAAAATATTTGCATAATATTATTATAAAGTTTAGAACATCATTTTTCTTATTGTTTTGTGTTACACCGAAACATACGTTTTTGATATTCAGTTTCACGTCAATTCCTTTAGTAGTCAATAGATTTTGAATATTGTTCCAAAAGGCTTGTACTTTGGGGCATTCCCATATTATGTGTTCAATTGTTTCTGTATTCATGCAGCAGAAATCACATAGGTTACTGGGGGCCAGCTTACAGATAAATAGATATTTATTTGTGGGCAACAGACGCATTAAAAATTTGTATTGAAAACTGCGTAGATTTGTATCAATGGTAGAAAGGAATGGTACGCTAAAAATATTCTTCCAATTTAGGTTTTCATTTTCAAAAAAAGATTCCCATTTCACAGCAGCAGTTGGTTTTTCATATGGTACATTGGTTGCTTGTAAATTATAAAGATACTGATTGCGTGTTTTACAAACTTTTAGTTTTTCTATATGAATGTTTGTTTTATTTCCGTACAGAAAATTTTCAGAGATGCTTTCTATTAATATTTTCGGTATCTTTGTAACCAACTGGTAGTATATGAGATAATCACTTTTTTCCAAGTTAAGTATTCGTTCTGCTTCTTCAAACTTATAAAACCTGTTTGTTCGGAAATCAAATAATTGATCAATATATTTTATTCCCTTTCTGTTCCAATTGTCCCAATATATTGTATTTTGTTGTAATTTAATGTCGGAGTTGTTCCATATTATATGTTTTTTTCACTTCATTATTTGTGTTTGAAGAATTCATGATTTTAAACCACGAAGTTAAAATATCTTTCAAAAATTTGTGATTTTTGCAAATTCTAGCAATATCTTGTGTGTGTAAATTACATTCGAAAATTAAACTGCCCCCAAAGTTTTTAAGGTATTTCTTATACAGTATTTTCCAAAAACCGTTATTTTCATTTGAAATTATTCTTTTAACCAAACATGCTTTGACCGAGTACAGAAAAGCTTTAATGTCTGTGAGTTTAAGTCCTCCCAGATCATAGTTATTTACTAATGTTTTGCGCTTTATTTTTTCATTTTTTCCGTCCCATAAAAATTTAAAAATAGTTGACGTGATATCTTTGATAGTATCTTCTGGTGCGTTTTCAAGCACCGTAAATGGATAAATAAGTTTCGGTAGAGCATATGTTTTAATCACAGTTACTTTACCCAATAGGGTTAGTTTTCGATGTTGCCACTGTTTCAGACAATTTTTGAATTCTTGCAATTTAGGTTCGAGGTTGAGCTTATTATTTGATTCTACATCTGTATAAAATGTCATTCCAAGTGTTCTAGCTTGTTTAGAAGTCCAAACGAAATTCATGTTTGCAGCATATTTTAAGTTCCTCTGTTTAAGTGAACCAGCCTTAGAACTATAGATTTTGTTGTATTAAGTGTGAGTCCAGATATTTTGCCAAATTCATTTATAAATTTTATAAGTCGTTCAAAAGATTCTTTCTGTCCATTATTTACATAAGTGGCATCATCTGCGAACAAAGTTTGTTTAATTTCTGTGTTGTCTATTGTTATACCTTTTATTGTATTATCTTTTGCTATAAAATTTGTCAGTAACTGAATGCATATTATGAACAAAGAAGAGGAGAGAGGACATCCTTGTCTAACACCCTTCTTTATTGGAAAACTTTCTGACATATAAACATTATTTATTATTACACTGTTTATTTTGGTGTAAAATAGTTTTAGCCATGTAATTAAAGATGGTCCGAAGTTGAAATGATGGAGACATTGCATCATAAAGCTGTGATTTAAGCTGTCAAATGCTTTTTGGTAATCAGAAAAAAAGAGTAGACCAGGTTGATTATTAGCTTCAAGGTATTCAATGATTTCATAAATTAAGCGAACATTTTCACCAATATAGCGGCCTTTCATAAAACCAGTTTGTTCATGAGTAATAATTTTATCTAAAACTTTTTTAATTCTATTGGCAGTAGTTTTGGTTGCAATTTTGTAATCTATATTTAAAAGACTGATAGGTCGCCAGTTTGAAAGTAATGATTGGTCTTTTTCAGTCTTTGGTAATAGTGTCAATATACTTTGCTTTACTAGGCAGACATGTTTTATAAATAAACATCAAATTTACTCAAGTAACATTGCTGTCATTTGTTTTGATATAAGGCCAGATATTTCACTGAAATTTTTCAAAGATTTTAGTGTAGCTATATAGGGAAACTTGCAGCGCCTCATGATGGCCATGTTTTTTTTTTTTAGCTTTTAAAGGAATTTGTATGACATACAGACAACGGACATCCAACGATAGCAAAATACAAACCATGAGCACTTTGTGCTCTGAGCTAAAAAGATAATCAGTTACAGAGATTTGATAACGGTGAAATAACCTCAATGGTACTTATTTGCTAAACGTACCCTCTTTCTTTTTATGAAGAAATTTCCTATTCAACCTCATCAACAAATTTGTCAGCGTCAGCGTTGGACAGCTCTTGGACATTCAGAGCATGCCAAATCTGGACAAAGGAATGTTATGTTGCACGTATGCAAATGTAGGCGGCTGACGTCTATCGCACATGGCAATCCTTTCAATCATCCCTTCAATCATATAGCAAATACACAAAGTACGTATCTTTGATTAACGTGTTACAATCCCAAAAACTGAATGAAATGGTAAGATTACTGCCCATATGACTTTCGGTGCACACAATAATTGTCTGAAACATAATGATATCCGAACACCATATTATAATAAAGCACATTGTAACGTGGAATTTGTTTGCTTTCTCTGATCAAGCACATTTTTATGGAATTTTGCAGTAAGTTATAATACACAAACGAAATTCTTCAGAGACATTATTTCTAATTTGAAAATTGCTAACAAAAATGCGTTCATGGTATAGGAGTTAATCGAACTTCCTTTTTTTAAAGTTTCTTTCAAATATTTTGTTATAATAATGTTCCAAATACATGTTTCCAACATATTCAGTTTGTACCACATATGAAAAATGAAAGCTTTATCTCAAGAAGAATATTTCTGAAAAAAAGGCATTTGATGTTTTCTACGGAATATGTTGTTGGAAGTAAAAAAAAATTCTGTATGGGACAAATTTTATATTTCCAAACACAGCAATGTCAGTGGAAAGCCTCTTCAGTTGTTCTGCCACATTTAGTATTCTGAAACATAATTAAAAGAACAATGGTCGATTAAGCGTAACATTCATAGCTGTTGAAAAGTTACAACAAAAAATTATCCCTTGAACCAAATTGTAAATGTCGTCTAACCATAGTAAGTTGTTTAAGAAACATTTACAGCTGCTGCATTCGCAATAATAAAGCTATATGCAAGAGCTATGATTTCGCACTGCCCATCACGTAAATGTTGAGCATTCCCGAGGCCGCAACGCTCGATCGGCTACGATTGGTAACATACGCCACGTCGTCATACGAGTTTCTTGCATTTTACCGGAAGTAACCCATGGAAAGCGTGCGTTGTTACGTTGTGACGTTAGAACCTTTGCTATTTTAACAGCCTTCGTTAGTTAGTAATTTTGTTGTTTTTGCTTATTCTGTGTTAAAGGACACGTCACGGCTGAGATAGTTTAGCATTATTACAATACACAGTCGGTATTGAAATTGTGTTTCCAATACATGTGCTCATTAGATAAATCCTCAATATCTAAAGTATGTGAAAATAAGGGATGTGTTTTGTATGATTGAAACACTGTGAGTTGCTCTAATTACTGACAAATGACTGAAACAATAGGAATTCGTACGAGACATGGATAGACAAAACGACAGTGAGGTAACAATTTATTCTTTTATTGTTTTAATGTTTGAGTTGTAAGCTGCAATATAGAATACCCATTTTATGAAAATCAAACTGGAAGTTAGAAATAACAGAAAAAAATTTAATTAGGTCATGAGTCATCATGTACCTGTCAAAATTTGTCATAAGTTTTTACGAGCTGTCAAAATTATTTTTATCTCTCTATTCTGCAAACGCATTGTTTTTTAAAGTATCTTGGTTGGATATTGTAGTGTGTAACTTACTTTACATTCCACATTAATATTTGTGCTTGAAATTGCTTTGTTGAGCTCACTAAAGTCACATATGAATGTCTATTGTTTTAGTTTATTGTCTGTTATAAAGGTACCAAATCTCAATATTAAGATATAAGAATTGTTCCTTTCTGGTAGACAAAGGAAACTATTTGGTTGAATCATAATATAACGGTTTTTGGAAAGAACTGAATATTCTTTGGTTTTTTATTATTCACCGGAAATTCAAAAAGTGACATCACCTTAATGCCGTTTGTCAACAGTATATCAGTTAAGTAACGGCGGCCAATTAACGTAACAAGTGTCCTTGGATTCTGTTCCTGCACTTCAATGTTCTCAACTTCCCCACATGAATCAGAGGTGGGAACTACATTGGATCGATCTAAATAATGTGAAAAAAGAGAAGAAAAAACTAACTGTAAAGAAAAGATATAAATCGTGGTTGTGGGTAGAGGGCGTGTACGGTAGCATGTATTTCCACTACCATCCATACTCAGGCTCAAAGAAACCGACCATGCAACATTTTCTTTTTTTAATGTTGGGCGACCTATGGAGTCTCCACTTTTTCTATTTAATTATTACAGCAGCGTTGCTTGTGTCGTGTGTCGGGCGTAAAATGTCTCCCTGTAAATGCAATCACAACTGTTATATATGTATTTCAATGTTTTCAGATTGTTCAGCACAACATTTATGTTGTGTTAACTGCACTATTTAGTTTTTTCAGCTCGGACATTTCGGCTTGGGTGGTTCAAATACTTTCATTTCAGGCATCGTTTAATCATCCTTTTGGATATGGTGCCCTTTAATTTTGTGTTTTGACACTGTCTGTGATATGCAGGCTCCATAACGTCGGATCCCCTTTCTTAATTCCATTATTCTATTTTCGTAATTTCCATTTAGGTGTGAAATACATAATAGTGTTGAAAGTATGCAAAGAGAAATCGAAACAAAATGTAAAAATTTGTTTGTTTGTTTTTTTTTTTTTTTTTTTTTTTTTTTTTTGTTTTGGGTTTAACGCCGTTTTTCAATAGTATTTCAGTCATGTAACGGCGGGCAGTTAACCTAACCAGTGTTCCTGGATTCTGTACCAGTACAAACCTGTTCTCCGCAAGTAACTGCCAACTTCCCCACATGAATCAGAGGTGGAGGACTAATGATTTCAGACACAATGTCGTTTATCAAATAGTCACGGAGAACATACGCCCCGCCCGAGGATCGAACTCACGACCCCGCGATCCGTAGACCGACGCTCTACCTACTGAGCTAAGCGGGCGGGCAAAATGTCATAAAAGTTTATTCATTAGAAGACCTTAATCATATTTTAAAGGTCACAAAAATGCCCTGATGCTTTTATAATTCAGCGATTGTGGGTAAGGAAATCATTGCAAAAATAAAACCAAGTCGTTTAGAAAGAAAAGTTTAGTTTTTTTTTTGACATGTGAGCATGTATTTTGTATAATGTGATATATATCTTTTATTTACTTGAAATGAATTTTGTTTGATTGATAAGTACAGCACTCAAATGTCTATTTTGTTACTTTTAAAATCGGGTTGATATCGTAAAATGAATAAAATCATCTGATTTTATAGTTCGATAACGTTGAATTTTGAAATGTAAATTCTTATGCATTGTTTTAAAAGCAAATGTATTCCAGTAATTTTAAAGATATTGGCAGAATAGTTATTCAGTGTTACGTTAGAAACGAACATTTGTTGAACATATCAATACCTTGCTCTCTATGCAATAAGCAAATGGCAAGATGAGAACCAGCTAACCTATCGCAATAAGCCCAAGCTATCTATGGTTTGCCACGGTATAATTACAACCACATCAACTTATTGATATGCCACTGTTATACACTTAACGAAACTTCTTACTCCCCCTCGATATATTTATCAATATCTTTCATAATACTAGTAACTGAAGGCGGCCAACGTCGATAGGACATGGCAATCCTTTTAATCGTATACTAAATATAAAATCTTTGATTAACGCGTTACAATCCCAAAATGCACAAAATCTTTGATAACTGCTGACAATATGAATTTTGTGCATACAGCTGTATTCAAGAAACGTAAGAATATCTGAACACTACATTAAAATAAAAACTTTAAAGCTTGTTGTATGAGTAATGTGTTTTACTGACTCCGATCAAGTATTAGTACATTTTCATAGATTTTTGTAGTTATTATAATACACAAACCAAATTATTCAAGAAAATAAGACTTTATTTCTGAAGACATTGCTGTGTTTTAAGTATTTCTTACAAATATATTGATGGTATAGGTGTTACATCAAAGTTCTTTTTCAATTTCTTTGACGTAGTTTGTTGTTACTGTGTTTCGAACACATGTGTTTCAAGCATAACTATCTAGTTTGTATGAAAATGAACAATGCCAAGCTTTATCTCATGAAAAATATTTCTGAAAATGACGTTTGATATTTTCTACGAAATGCCATTGGACAAACTGATTCCACACAATTTGAAGGGGTAACAAAAGACATGAGACAGGCAAAGAAAGTGGTGGTGGTGGTGGTGTACCAGCATATGTACCTTACAAATCTTTCAGTCTCAGTTATGTTGAACATCAGAAACATAAGAAACGGGCCGCTGACTAGCTTTTACATTAAAGTTACCTTTGTGGTATTAAAGATGTAACAGGGCATCATTTACGAATGTGTAACACCTATCCAGTCCCCTAGTACCGAATTCAAGTAAAACTTTGAACAAAGGTGATCCGTTGTGGTGTTTTATGACTTACAATTATATGTTGCTGTTAGTTTAACAACACTCAGTCTGACTTTGCACAAAATATTTAGAACTGCGTTCATAGCTGAAAGGAATACAATATTCCAATATTTTATGTTAGTTACAATAGTTAAAATGAACGAAGCAACGCTTTTCACACACCAATCCTTTAGCATACGCATTCATTCATTTGATATATAAATGCTTACGTTGCAAGTATCAGCTTAATTTTATATCTGATAACCTTCTGTTCACAATATGTTTCTGTTAAAAAGAATAAATGTGGCTAATAAAGCAAACGATTCTAGTTTATCTAATAAGCATTTAGATAACATATCAGTAGAAGACAATGCAGGACGGATACGCTCAGTGAAAAATCTTTTCACTTGTAAAGCACATGACGTTCGGAGGATCAAGTCGAGTTTTGACGCACATGCAAGTCAAGTGGATCATAAATACAAGATCGACGGAACATATGATATCGGACAAACTTCTGACCAAAAGGAGCGGAAGAACATCATAGTCAGTCTTAGCCACGGTAAAGAAAAATGGAAAAGGATAGAAGTACCAACTTTCCAAATAAATGTGTCAGAGTATGAGGAAGCTTGTTTAGTGATGACATCAGAAAAGAATACAGGAAATGAACCAGGAAATGTCGAGAAAATGAAATCCGTTCTCGGTCGAACCCCTACTCCAAAATATAAGAACAAGATAGTCCACTTTACAACAAATGACAGGAAAAAGCTTCCAGTGTCCAAATCACTACAAGAAAACAAAAGTAAATCTGTCGGAAACAAGTTGTCTTCAGATCATACATCAGACGAAACTACCCGAAACGTTACAGACGCAAAATATCACAGGTCATTGTCCTTAACTGATTTACTATCTCAAGAAGACACACAGACACAACAGAGTGCTGACTTGTTCCCTTTCATACGTGAAGGCAGATATCGGGTAAGCACAACATCTGACGACTTAGAAGATGTATTTATCTAATTTGAACTAGACAGTAGGTTATGATCGTGTTGAAACAGCCAAAGCAGATTACAGAGTTTCAATACAATTTCCTTAAGCAACTTCACAAAAGAGGGCAAAGAACACTTTAAATAAAAGAATCGTGCATGTCAAAGACCGCTTGAAAAAAGTCATATCAGAAGAAAAAATAAATTGTTGTGATTATATCTAAATTTCAAATGGACAAATGAAAGTGCAAAAACTCTAGGAATTGTCTTTATCACGCATAAAAAATCAAACATTATAATGAATTTGGAATCGAAATTTCAAGAATTAAAAAACTGTGTCAAAAAGTGGCAGCACCGTCAACTTACTTTATTAGGTAATGTCAATGTTATAAAAACTTACGCACCACTAAAATTAGTATATCCATTTAGTGGTCCGCCATATCATCAAGAAAATTGTTATACCAATATTTGACTTCTCACGGGATGACAAAAAGGACCGAATTAAAAGACATATACTAAAAAGGAATCTTGAAAAAGCAGGACTATATTTAACAGATGTCGAAAATAATACTTGATAGAAATAACCAAGGAATATGGAAATGCTTTTATGACAATTTCCTCGGCAAAATCGGGAGTGAATTAATTTTTACAAAGATGTTCATAGTTTATGTAAAAAAGCCATTTAGTTTTTAAAAGATGTTTTAATTTCAAGGTTCGACATCGAAGGTGTATATGAAGAAAAATCTTGTCTACTGAAAAAGCATATCATTTTGAACAATTCTGATGTAAAACAAATGAAGGTAAACCCGTATTCTTTCTTTGAAGACTAGTATAAAAGTAAGTTTATAGAGCAACTGTGTGAAATTAAATCTAAATGAAAACAAGTACCTAACGACTTTAAGGTAATTCAAAGCAAGCCAAGAGAATGTCCTACCAAACGAACAATGAATTGCCAAGGCTGTGTATCCTAAACTTTTCTTATTTTCAGCTTTAAGTTTTGTAAATTTTCAACGGATTGTATTTACTTTTACTCCGTCAGCTTCATGTAACATCTGATTTGTGCTTAGTTTAGTCCAGTGTAGCTTGGCAAGTCTTTCACATAATGTGAAAGGTAACTATTTTGTATGTTTTATACTATGTCCACAAGTACTGCATCTGCTCCATTGCATTGTGGCTAGTGATGAGAATCGGACAGCTGAAGCAGAATCGATTAATTGGTCCAATTCTGATCTCTCTCCGATTCGATTAATCGAAAGAATCGGAACCGAAAAACCAATATAGACTAATGTAATGTAGCAATATGGTATTAACAGCAAACCTTTCTCAGGACTTTCACTTTATTTCATGACTACTTTTATTACTTTTGATGAAGAATTTTTTGACACAGCTGCTGTAGTGTGCAGTCTTTAGCAACTGTCGGGCAATCAGGGCCCAGATGTTCGCATCTTTAACCTAAACTAGCTGCTGCTTAGATTTTGATTAAAAAAATTGTCTTGATGGGAAATACTAGTATGATTTTTTTATTTTACTGTGAAGGTAGTCCGTAACTCATACATTTGTTTTTCAAAGTCTTCTAAAATGTCGACATATAGCCTTAAAAGTTAACCAACCGGTAGCTTTACCGGCTGTTCAGTGTTTCGAACAACAAACTCTGGTCTGGGAGGAACTATTGGACCAAATGCAAAACTTACTGGAATTCATACTTTCTCCATGACTCAAGACCTGGGATTTTGGTCATGCTAGATGCATTACCAAACATGGAAAATATGCTGGGAATATTCCTGGCTGTATATCCACTATTTTGTATTGAAGGAATAATAAAAGCTTGTTGAATAAAATCTGGAAATTGTTTCCAATTAAAAAAGAAGTGAGTGGGGTACCTTCGTTAATGTACGCTTTAAAAAATATTATGCAAATAGCTCTAATAGTATCAAGGTATTTCTTAAAAGAAGCCAACCCCAGGCATTCGAAATATTTCCAGGTATCTGACCTTTTACTGCCAGGACAACGCATTTTTTTATTATTGTTACGAGGAATAAGGTCAGTAATTCGGTCGAAAATGTGCTTCCGTGGTGTATTCGAAAGAAGTCCAAAATAAATAGATCCTAATTTTCCCATTTTTTGCGCAAATTCGTGTAGAAAGAGTGCTTTAATCACCGTTTCTCACTACTAGAAGACATTCTGCATGAAATGAGACGGTTTTCATGTTCATACACCCCACATGGCAAGTTTTGCAGATCGAAACCGGAAGTAGGTGTTTATTGCGCGGACGAGAGTAAATATGCGCCATTTTTAGGGTAGCAGACCACAACTGACTGGCATTTCACTTGGAACTACATAACCCCCTATTTTCTTTTCATTTTTTCGTTAATTTGTGATAGAACTTTCATGAAAAATAGGTGTAGGAAAAAGTGATGTTCTCTAAAGATACGTAAAGACGATATGAAGTTGTCGTTTTTTATATGAAACAAAGAAGGATTTGAATTACTGACCTTCAACCTATAGGAATAAGGTCAGTAATTCGGTCGAAAATGAGCTTCCGTGGTGTATTCGAAAGAAGTCCATAATAAATAGATCCTAATTTTCCCATTTTTTGCGCAAATTCGTGTAGAACGAGTGCTTTAATCACCGTTTCTCACTACTAGAAGACATTCTGCATGAAATGAGACGGTTTTCATGTTCATACACCCCACATGGCAAGTTTTGCAGATCGAAACCGGAAGTAGGTGTTTATTGCGCGGACGAGAGTAAATATGCGCCATTTTTAGGGTAGCAGACCACAACTGACTGGCATTTCACTTGGAACTACATAACCCCCTATTTTCATTTCATTTTTTCGTTAATTTGTGATAGAACTTTCATGAAAAATAGGTGTAGGAAAAAGTGATGTTCTCTAAAGATACGTAAAGACGATATGAAGTTGTCGTTTTTTATATGAAACAAAGAAGGATTTGAATTACTGACCTTTAACCACGATAATGAACTGGCCTGACAGCGTTCTCCATTTTAAAGAGCAGATATTCTGAAATACTAACTCAAAGTATATAAAAGAGCAAAAGTATGTACGCTAAATAGCGAGAGATATCTGAAAAAGTCATAAAAGTTGGATTTTAATTTTACAACAAAATCAGCGACGCGAATCGATTCTTTGTGGTCAGAATCGATGTCGCCGACTTTGAAACTTTGGCGATGATTAATCGAACATCGGCGACAATCGGAACATCACTAATTGTGGCCCTATATACTACAAATATGCAGTATTCCCTGTCTGTTTTTTAAATCGATACTCTGGTTTGTTTACGTAATGAAATTAGATGCAGTCATTTGTTACATGGAACAAACCGTGGACTTTTTGTGGGCGTTTTCCTGGTTTCGAAATCAAATTTTTTAAAACTTTTAATACATTTATTAAAATGTTTGTGTATTTGCTGTTGTTTTGTTCATCATAGTGATTAAAAATCTAGTATTCGGATTAGCGTGTTCATACGTAAACGTGTACTATATATGAGCCATGCCATGAGAAAACCAACATAGTGGCTTTGCGACCAGCATGGATCCAGACCAGCCTGCGCATCTGCGCAGTCTGGTCATGATCCATGCTGTTCGCTAACAGTTTCTCTAATTGCAATAGACACTGAAAGCGAACAGCATGGAGCCTGACCAGACTGCGCGGATGCGCAGGCTGGTCTGGATCCATGCTGGTCGCAAAGCCACTATGTTGGTTTTCTCATGGCACGGCTCATTTAATATTTTTCTTGATGAGAAAATAATTTGTGAATGCTCACTGAATCCTATTCATTCAATTTTATTGTAAAATGGAGTTCTGCTTCCACTGTAAGCTGGTAAAGGGGAATTGAATTATGGACAGACTCAGTCAAACTGAGTGTGCTTTCATTTTGCTTCGTTGAGTTCTATACTTTCAACTGATTTTATTATTCATTAGATATCCCTTCAGAACAGCATGTGGCAGCCGGTTCTTTTGAACCATGGAGTGCAATCAGTGTTACAGTATAAAACAGTTCTGCTTAAGCCGGTGCCAGGAGGAATGCAGAGATGTAATGTCAAACTGATATAAAATGAAAGTGACCTCACAAAATGGCAAAAAGCTATATAAAGAGACGTGCCTGGACTAGATAATAATGTACATAATTATCTTATTTTCAAAATGAGAGGGCAAATATGCAGTTTTGTTTCCTTTTGTATACTCACTAATAAGGAAATATTGGTTAACTCTTTATCAATTGAAAACTCTGTTAGTTAGAAGATATATTAAAGTATTCTAATCTCACTTTGGAACCCTAACTTCGGCCTGAACTAAAGAAAATAAATATGTTATTTTGTGAACTGAAAAGTTACCCTCTCGTGCAGCTGAATTTTATTGTATTTTCTCACTTGTTTATTTCTTGTCGCCATTGCCAAAAGGTCTCTATTTTGTATCATTTTGGGACGTTTCACATAAGCATGTGCAGTCTTCGGCAAAGTTTCTTACGTGTACATTTAGTTTCTTTTTGTAAAGATAAGGCAAAGTTTGGGAAGGGAACTTATGCCCAGTTTCACATGTTTCGGTGACCTTAAAATATCCCCTTGTTTAGTTATTAAAAACATTGTACAGTATAATAAATTAATAATTGATATCTATTCTTTTGTTTTATTTATTTTCCGTCGATGAACAATACATTGTCATATCAGCGTTCATTCACACTCTGCCATTTTGGCGATCTATAAAACTTTGGTCGTAGCACGTTACAATTTTAAACTGAAGTAAATGATACGATAAGTTGACACTTTAACTCTAATGTAAGCATATTTACATAGTTTTTCTCTAGTTTAACTGATTTTGAGTTATTCTACAGCACGGAAAGAGCAAACAAACTAGCCATGTCTTCTTAAACCAGTGCTAGGGGGCGTGAGGGGTGCTTCGCATTTCATTACCTCCAATGATTTGACTCATCCACATTGAGTCTGCTGTTCTGTTCCTTGGTTGTGTTCTTTGCTTCTAAATTATCTCTTCGCAGATTTAATCAATTATCACGACAGCAGTCTCAAAGTGCCGTGTGACGGCTGTAAAAAGTCTCCCCGTATTTGGACTCAGAATTGTAATATTTTCTGGTTGTTTGGGATCATGGAGAACATTCGATTTACTATAATAAGCTGGTGCCAGCTGGTGGGAGCGGATGCATGGTGTTGCACAATTTATTACCCCTCACGAACAGACTCAATCAAGCCGAGTCTGCTATTATTTTGCTTCGTTGCGTTCAAATGCTTCCAAAGGATCGTTCACACGATTTTGTTATTTAGTATATGAACTGTTCTAATTAATCAATGTTTGCAGGTTTGGTGTTTATGACGTACGACAAGCTATTGATTAACGACGATTCATTAGCAAGTTTTCTACTATCCTGCAATATACTTTATAAGTCACTTACAGTATTATTTCCTTGTATTATAAAATGTTTCTGTTCAAATGTCAGTTGAATGTGAGTTAAAATGTTGAGAGACCATCTAGAGATGTCAAACATTTACAACCTTCTAAAGGTTTAGTAAAATTACAGATCTAGAACCCAAGTCTGTGTAACCGATATCTACATGTTAACACTCTTTGCCAACATTACGCAACACATATTCACTTGTAACATACTAGATATATTAAATTAACTTATGATATTTAATCATAGTTCTCATAGAATGTAAAATTATCTGCAAGTTGCATTTATTATAAATATTTCCACGGAAAGCTGGAGCATACTGATTAAAGGGGAATGTCCCTATATCTAGGTTTTTAGTTTAAGTAATCATAATAAAGTAGTTTCGTGTATGTTCATATACACGTAATACATTTACAATTTTATAAGCGAACGGTTTTGTATTTATTGTAAATGTATTTATAAGTAAATACCCAATGTTTCCTATGTATTTTTTTATGTATATCACTGCCAAATAATATTTTATCTTCATATCTCTTTGTTAAAACAGATTTATTGTATTCAAATTATATTTAAAGGAAAATAAAGTAATCTTATCTCAATAAAATACGTAATACCGGTCCTATTCGTGATAATATAGTTAGTTTAAATACAATACGCATGACAGAATGACGTTAATGTTTTATTTTAACATTTTAAAGTATGGTAATAAAAGAATACCCAACCTACTTACGAACAGGAAGATTTGTTGAATATCCACAACGGCCACTGAAATATAATTTATGTTTTTGACTGTTACAAAATAACGGCATACGTATGAAAACTGAAGAGAGGTGACCACTACAATATAAGAAAATCATTCTTAATATTTTTATGCCCCGACGGTGGGCATATTAAAATCGCACTGTCCGTGCGTCCCTGTAAATTCTTGTCCGGGTTGTAACTCTGCCATCCATGAAGGGATTTTGAAATAACTTAGCATAAATGTTCACCATAATGAGACAATGTGTCTTGCGCAAGGCCCAGACCCCTAGCTCCAAGGTCTGTGTCACACTAAGAGGTCAAATGTCAAGCAGTGTCTGTTTCGTGTCCGTTCCATAACCCTCCCATCCATGAAGAGATTTTAAAGTAACTTGGCATAAATGTTCACCATAATAAGATGACATGTGATGCATGAGACCTAGACCCCTAGCTCCAAGGTCAACGTCACACTTAGAGCTCAAAGGTTAACAGGATCTGTTTAGTGTCCGGTCCATAACTCTGCCATCCATGACGGGATTTGGAAATAACTTGGCATAAATGTTCACCATAATAAGACAATGTGTCTTGCGCAAGGCCCAGACCCCTAGCTCCAAGGTCTGGGTCACACTTAGAGGTCTAAAGTTAACAGTGTCTGTTTAGTGTCCGGTTCAGAACTCTGCCATCCATAAAGGGGTTTTGAAATAACTTGGCATAAATGTTCCCCACAATGAGACGACGTGTCGTGCGCAAGATCCAGACCCCTAGCTCTACGGTCAAGGTCACATTTAGAGGTTAATGGTTAACATGGTCTGTTTCTTGTCCGGTCCATAACTGCCATCCATGAAGGGTTTTTACAATTACTTGGCACAAATGTTCGGGGGCATTTGTCAGTAATAATGACAGCTCTTGTTAAGTAATTTTCTTTGGCGAAACTCTACATCGTGAAAGTTTGGATAGTCTTAAATTCAAGTATATAACGTCTTCGACGTATTTAAATTTTGCGATCACTTATCTCTGAACTGTTTTGACGAAACTAATGATGTCATGTGAGAAATGTTTTTAAGAATGCTCCAGTGATGTAATGATGAGCAGTCTGACTACTAACTCGGATGTCGCGGATTCAAAACCCAGTGCCGCGATCTCAATCATTAGACTCTCTCAGTGAAGAGAAGTCCAGGCTGTCACCATTGGATCAATAATTTTTCTCTGTCAAAGGTGTAAAGTAGACGTGAGGACTAATCTGGACTTTGTCTCTAGTGTATTTCGCAAGTTATATTCTAATAATCTCGACAGTTGATCTTGAATGATATCTACGGATACGGTTATACGGTGTGCTTAAAAATGTACAACGGTGGATCAATCGATAAAGCTAATAGCGCTTTTATTAATTAATGAGACAAATCTCGTATTTCAGGGTAGGTAGATGAAAGACAGCAGTTGGAGTGATGCCAATGTTTAATGCGACTGTCGGTTTGTTCTCATTAAACGTCTTGGATAGTTGTGTGTAAAGAACAAATATGGATTTCTTTATTTTTAATTTACTTCTGCTGCTGTTTACATATCAATGTAAGTATTTTGATTATGAACATTGTAAAACTAAAGAGTATAGATTTTTTTATGATAACCTCTGTGATATATGACAAAACAAATTATCGATAGTGGTCGATATTGTGTTAAGCGACATGTATTGTATGAAATCCTCTTCTTCCACAATAAATTGAAATGTGACCAATATGGGTACTGGAAAATTATATTATGGTCACTTTACTATCATAGTTATTATTATGTCTGAATATTATACAACCCGCTACTTATTCAAATGTGCAGAGTGTATTATGTCACAGTTCTGTCATATTTATTATTATAATCATTGAAGCTGTTTTTTCAGGTGAAAGAAAAAAAAAACAATGTAAAAATGATCTTGATTTCACATTTCTTTAAAATTCGTTTGTTTTCAGTATCAATTACTATCAGTGTTCTTCAAATAAACGTTTATGGTAACGGGAAAAGCAGATCGATGATTTCTTTTCCGGCTCTGTATAAAATAAATATAGAACATGTTCGATCGATTTAAAACCCATTCTAACGCTCAGATCAAATAGAATAAAATATTAACATAATGTTTTTCAAATATGTAAAATCTAAGTAATTTGATATTTAGAAA
Organism: Mercenaria mercenaria; assembly: GCF_021730395.1. Classification (NCBI taxonomy): domain Eukaryota; kingdom Metazoa; phylum Mollusca; class Bivalvia; order Venerida; family Veneridae; genus Mercenaria; species Mercenaria mercenaria. Next base: position 44,826,780 of record NC_069368.1, read on the forward strand.
AACTTATTGATATAAAGAGACGGGACACGTTTTCTCTATTTTTATATCTAAAATCATTTTAATATGAAAAAATATGAAGTGGTTTTATCTGAATAATTGCTTCTTTAATATTTATTTTGTATTTTTCTTTTCATGGCTTTCAACAAATGTAAGTTAAACGTTGGTGTTCAGGTTCTGAAAAAAAGATTTTTTAAGTTGCGCGTTGAACCAAGACTTTTGTCACATTTGTTTTGGCAGGATCACTGCGACTGGTTCAACCGTTACATTGAAATTGTTTTTTTAGTACTGAATTACGTATAGTAGAAAGAAATTGATATTTTTTACAAGTTAAGAGTTCTTCTATAGAAAATGGCCTGTTCTTTTCTAAAAGAATTAATACTGACCCACGAAAAAATTGAAACATTACGTAGAACTTGCGCTTTCATGCAAACTTAGACAACAACAACAACAACAGATGTCATGAAAGTTTGATAACAATCCATCAGCAGATAGAGTCAAATTGAAATTGTTATAAAATGTAGTGTCCAAAATGGCCGGAAAATACAGTAGAAAAAACACCCTGTCAAAGTTGATTTTTAACGATAAATTCAAAACTAATCAAGATATTTTGAAATTTTAAGAGTTTTTTTAGTGATGTATAATGTAAGTGATATTGCCTGAAAAGAAGTTAAGAAAATTCCTCGTTACAGAAAAGATGGTTAAAGACAGTCACTTTCTACCAGCGGATGACTTGTCTATTTTGAAAAAAAAAATCTCACGCTCAAGAAATCATAACCGTTCATGCAGAGGCGGAACATTCAGGATTTCTCGGTGCTCGATTGGTTACGATTATTTACATACGCACGTCTTTGTATGAGATACGTGCAATTAATCGGACCTTACCCATAGATAGCACATACTGTGACGTGACGTTAGAACGTTTGCCAATGAAACTGCCGCCTAAGTTGACGAAATTGTTGTTTTCTGAGAAGTTTCTCACTTTAAATAAGATAAAACAATGTCAGAAACATTTAAATCACGGATTAATAATTTCCAATTAGCACTATTTTTTCGTATTGACGTTCAAATTCATGTCGGGTGCGTGACGCCACATTTCACGTCATTTTCATGTGTGTCGTCGTGTTAAAATGTTCACTTTTTTATTGCGGTATTTTCAATTTAACCCATGCGCGTGCAAAGTAGTGACGTCATCCTCTATGTATAGAATGATCCAGGTGCGTAGCACGAAGTGTAGTTCATGTCGTAAAAAGCAGTTACCATTTTTTCTAACACTGTTGATACTGATATGTCGTGTTAGAATCGAAATAACAAGTTCCAAAGTGTGATTTATCAAGGAATAACCCGAGTTTTTCGTTCTTATGCGAAACAATATATCACTCAGGCCTACGGCCTTCGTGATCAGACGAAGTTGTAAAACACATTATTTCAGGGAGGGCCTAAATTGTTCATCATAGCTGTATTATAATAGTATTATCGGAATGATATTCACAAAGTTCATGTGGGAGAAAAAAAGTAGGTCACTAGGTTGTGATGGGTCTTTTAGATGCGCCACAAAAATCTGTATTCTTTTATATTTCCATGATGGTAATTATACATAGTTTGCATGAAAAAGTATCTCGTTACAAATGGACAGTGACATATACAAGGCCATAGTTTCAAAAATATAGATGAATAACTATCTTACACAGTAGAAACAAAATATAATTGAAATTTAAACTAAATACACTGATTTCTGTACATAATGCTACAGTAATTCAATACAATGTTAAGACATTACACACATCGTCTTGGCTTGGCTTAATACATGTCACTGTCAATTTGTAACTAAATAATGGAATATCTCATTTTTTTTCATGCAAATCATGTATAATTACCATCATGGAAATACAAAAGAATACAATTATTTTGTGGTGCGTTTTTAAGGAGTTTAGACCATATTTTGTTCTACAGTGTAAGATAGTTATTATTCAATGTTTTTAAAGTTTAACTGAAAAGGAAATGACTGAATATGTTTGCAGAAGAAATTGTGAAAACACATTTATTCAGGGAGGGTCTAAATTGTCCGCCTGTCATCTTGTAGAATAGCTGTATTATACCAATATTATCAGAATGATTTGCACGAAGTTCACGTGGGAGAAAAAAGTAAGTCATTTGGTTGTGGTGAGTCTTTTAGTATCTCCGCTCTTGTCTATGTGCACACTGATATTCTATACATACTTTAGTCCAGGGTGTGTTAGCAGAGCATCACAGACGAGACGATGATGATGGTTATGACGACAGCAAAGATGATCAGAATGACCTGAGTGATCACTGTATACATATTCGGATCGACCATGACACCAGATACACGGACTATTTGATCTGTCCGTTCGGCTGCTGTGGAACTCTCGACGACCAGAAATGTTGCGAGGATCCAGAGAAGGCAAAGCAGCAGGAGGGACAGTATGTTTTTTGATACTTTAACATCTTGATAAAAATGGAAAATTACTGCGCTTCATTTCAATTTTGGGTGTAAAGGAATAATCTTCATTCGAGGTTTTCTATATAACGATAAATTACTTTTCTCCTGTAAACGGTGAATTACTGCATTTTTATAAAATGAAATAAGAATAACATAATGTGAGTGAGTGTGTTGGATTTTACGGCGAATCGACATAAAATGGTCATATGTCGCCGAAAAGAATTTGTTTTGAAAACGTAACTTGTAAAGCATCTCTAAAACATTTATGTAAAAATGTATATACATATAAAGGGTTAAAAACGTAAATTGTAAAGCATCTCTTAAAACATTTATGTTAAATGTTGTACATATAAAGGGTTAAGCAATAAAATTGCAAAATTTGTGAATAAAAATATAAGATGTTCAGATTTTGTGATAAATGCCTATCTGCTGTAAAAAGGTTAAAATATTGCCGATTGAAACTTTTCAAAGATTGAACGTCATATTATGTAGTGCGCTGTGGACCGAAGTCCACACAGTCGATTATAACATGTTTAATAGTAACCGGTGTTTGACATGGTTTACACTGAGGTTTGTCTTCTTCGTTCAGAATGGCATAATAGACGTTATAGATGTTATAAGTATTTTAACTTACATGAGGCAAGGACAAGACTTTTCCCGATTTCCGCATTGCACCCATCAGGAATTCCAGATATGGTGTAGATAAATGCAATATGAGGGGTACTGTCGTCTATATATTTTTCTGGATTTTTTATTTAACTTTCAGTGGAAATGTGCACCTAGTCCGCGGATTGTTGATCTTCGCCGGAGTAATGCTTGTTGTCGCCCTGTCCTGTTGTGTGTTTGGCATCTACAAACACAAGAAAGCTAAGCTGAGGAAGACTGCACCAGGAGGCAGCACTGAAACTAGAAGAAGAAGTATGTATCAATGGCTATAAATGAGCCGTGCCATGAGGAAATCAACATAGTGGGTGTGCGACCAGCATGGATCCAGACCAGCCTGCGCATCCGCGCAGTCTGGTCAGGATCCATGCTGTTCGCTAACAGTTTCTATAATTGTAATAGGCTTTGAAAGCGAACAGCATGGATCCTGACCAGACTGCGCGGATGCGCAGGCTGGTCTGGATCCTTGCTGGTCGCATACCCACTATGTTGGTTTTCTCATGGCGCGGCTCAAATAAGGTTTTTTTGATCGTTAGCAAATGATGTAAAAACCACATCCCATATAAGAGGTAGTTTGTAAATGTAATAAGATACTTAAAATTTAGTAAATTTCTCGGTATGGGACGTTGAAAGACATGTCGAATTACACTATCTTATTTATTACCGGGAATCGCATACAAGATGTTTTTACTCTCATGCTTTAATGACTTCAATTACAATAACCTATGTTTCAGCGCCTATCGAGAGAACTGCCCCGTACGCAGTCTTCTACACACCAATAAGTGGTATGAGACCCGGGGATGACTCAAAGGACCGACCTAAGCCCCACAACAAACCAGAGCGGACTGCACCCACCAGTGACAGGACTTCTCCTCCTAGATACACAGTAAAGGCTGACATGGATCCCGAACTTCCGCCTTATCCAAGTCAAGGCCCGCCGCCCCCGTATTCGTTCGGCTTGGTGTCCGCTGCACCCCCGTCCACTGAACTTCGTATCGACAATTAACATAGAGATACAAGTGCTCTTATGTATTTGCTTCTTGTCCTGATTATTTCTAAACTATTAATGCAACTGTGTGGTTTCAGATGAATTTGTGTCTACCTATGAGACTATAGCTAAATTTGACTCAGAATGGCTTGTTGACACTGTATATAGCAGTTGCTGGCGACTGTCAAATATACCCAGGTTTTCTGTTAAGATAAGAGGACTGCAATATTGTTTCAGATGATAAATTATGCATTTTTTTTTAAAAAAAACTACTTAACAAAATGTATGTGTAAAGCTTTTTTGTCTATCGTTTCAGCTTCTTTGATACATTTCTTTAAAAAACAATGAAAAACATCAGTGTTTAGATTTGTATTTAAACCTAACTGGTCGGCGGCACAATAAATGATGTATGAGGTAAGTATGATATTAAGAACAAGGAGCTGCGTTCAATAAATGCTTGATGCCCCCGGTGGCACCCTTGTCGATACAAAGCAATCTAAGTCTAAAACGAGGTCAAGTTCAAGGTCAAACTGAGGTCAGGTAATGTCTGAAGATGAGGAATGGTCACAGGTTACATCTGCATTAGTATCAAGTCATTCTAGTAAGGGGTATTGATGCTAGACGAAACGGTCCCATTTGGTTAGCCTCGTACGGACGGACGAACGAACGGACGGACGGACAGGACAATCACTATATGCCTCCCGCATCAGTAGATGCCGGGGGCATAAAAAGGAAAAAAAATGAGTAAGTGAGTGAGTTGGGTTTTACGGCGAATCGACAAAAATGGTCATATATCGCCGAGAAGAAGTCATATTGCAAACGCCAACTGTAAAGCAGAAACATCGATGTAAAAATGTAAAGCATACCCAAAAACATTGATGTAAACATGTAAAAGAACACTATGAGTAATGTAAAACATATCTAAAAACATCCATGTAAAATGTAAGCATATCTAAAAACAGTTATGTAAAAAGGAAAAAAAAATGAGAAAAAAAGTGTTCCTGAAGGGAACAATAAGGTGTGTAAAGTTACATCACACTCGTATTGAGAAGTAGTCCTATGCAATACAAGGCATAGAATACGGCAGTTAATTTCGTAAAGAGGAAGCTGAGTACTGCGTTCAATTAATTTGAAGGATCGAAAAGTAGACAGAAAAAATGTCTTTTACTTGTCATACACTTAACGAAACCTCCAACGCCCCTCCATATTACTAAAAGCGTATTCATGAAAATTCTAACATGCTTAGAGCATGTAATTGAACGAATTTAGACAAATGTTATAATATCGAAATCTTGACCCAGTTTTAAAAAGTTACGAAGTGTACACATACATTTGATGTAAGTTATAAACGAGCGAATTCCGTTATAATGCAGAAAATCATGACAGAAGTAAAATAACTTCTATAGCCTGTCATATTTTAGAGTAAAATAAATATGACTTCATATTTGATCACATATCACTCAACCATTGAAAGATGGAGCATAACGCGTTTTGGCCTCCAGCAGTAGACCAAAGAGTAGGGGCCGTGCATGCGGACCCAGCATATTGGCCATCCCGGGAAAGCTCTTGTTTTCCATTGGAAATGGGCGTGAAAGTCGGTCTTGAACGGATATTTGCGAGTTTTCGTGGCGATGTCAAGTCTTGTTACTGTTGAAGAAACTGGTGAGCCACCAGGTGGGTGTTATAGAGAGAGCGGAAGCCCGTCACCCATTGTGGTGGTCATCATGGAACAAAATCTAGGTTCCGGGCAAGGGTATGTTAATATGCTTGACCAGGATCGCTTTAAAACGGTTTTTGGCTTCTAGTGCAGATTCCGTGGCCGTAACTTTACATAAAAGTGAGATCCCACCGGGTAGCCATTGTAGTTGAGGTCCCTGCAGGTGGCCTTGCATACTGGCCGCCCCGGAAAAGCTCTTGATTTCTCTTGAGCAGGCGTCAAGGTCGTCCGTGAACGGATTTTTTGCGAGTCATCTGGAGAAATCTCTTGTTTCTTCGTGAATTGACATAAAATATTTCACCGATCGTGTTTGCTTTACGTTTTCCGTTCAGTATCTTGAAGTGTACAAGAACTCAGGGTGTGAATCTTGTTTGCTGGTGAAAGTTGAAATATTCTCCAGTTATAATGAAAACTGGTTGAATCTAATGTCGCTACAGCTAGTTGTTGGGAAAATTATTTGCATCGGCACATTTTACAAAAAATACAATAAACATTGGAAACTGCTGGTATCAATGTAAAACGCACATGCATACCCTTTCCGCACCTGTAACGTAATAACTAGCCTTAGTAATATCCGGCCACTGTGACATAAGTGTTTGTCATTCGAACGCAAAAATGAATAAAAAATGTATCCATGTATTTAATTAGTGATTTACAATTATAGATTCTCCAATCTGGACCGAACTTTAAACACATCATTATACAGCTAAATACTAGTGAGAACCGCACACGATATTACAAGCCTTAGTAATATTGGGCCATTGTGTCGCAGAATTGCAAATAACATGTATGTGTATTAAGCTTGTGAAGTACAGCAAGAGGTGCTTCGTTGCGGGTAGGACAGGATGACAGTCACAATTTGGACAAAAAAAAGGATTTTTTTTTCATTGCGAAATTCGTTTTACATGGCCTATGGGGTATTCTTGTCGCTGGTTGAATTGTCTGAATTTGTCAAAGAACTCATCATTATATAGCTTAATGCAAGTAAGAACGGCACTCGATATTACAAGCCAAACAAATATCAGGACACTGTGACATATGTGTTTGTCACTGTATTGCAAAGAATATATTTGTGTATTGACTTTGGGTAGAGGTGCATCGTTGCTGATTCTTGCATAAAACCTTTGTTTTTTGCCGATTTTGGGCATGCACAAACAGGGAAAAAACGTGTACAAACAAGGAGATTCTCGTGAGCACGCGCTGTTGGTGAACGTTTTGAATATGCTGTTGTGGGTCCAACGTAAGCAAATTATGGATCCCGAATCAATTTTGGCCGAAGTCGAAAGGTCCGAGATTTATGAAATCTTTTCATCTGCATATTTATTAAAAATATCATTTTTCAACCTAACTTTACTTTAACTTGTAATAAGCGCTACCTCTCTTGATACGCGACTGACTTGACGTTCCTTATTATTGTATTATTACGCGTATTAGACTCAAAGTAAGTTTACACACCGCGATTTAATCCCTGAAAATGATAGGCAAACAACAATTTACAAAAATACAATTTCGTTTTCCAAATTAATTTGAGTCGAGAAAGTTGACATGCTAACTTTAAAGCTTACACTAAAACCTTTAAAAAATGTTTGTGTCTACTTTACACATCTATGCAGTCTACTGATGCAGTGATGGTGTGTAATGTAAAGCATAAACATGACGAAGCGTAAAGTTTGAAGGAATTTTCCACAGTTAATGAACATTTGATGAACAGAAGGTATTTATTATATATTTTTCAATTTATTTGTAGATCTCACCAACCATGTTTGAGTTTATAAATCCAATCTAAGTTGATTATATCGATGTTGGAAAAATTCAAATTTTTGTGTTTATCAAACTTTGATCGCGATGGGGTGGGGTGTAAAGCAAAATTTTCTAGTTAGGCCTAGATATTTCATTCTTAACGACATGAAGAATATAGGTATTGATACCAGTTTCTATTAAACGATAATATTTACATTTAAAAGGCGTAAGGGGCAGACTATTAATTTAAACCAAGCAGAATTGTGTTCTGTCGGCACCTCACCTGCAAATTGTGTAAAGACAGGATGCCGTGTAGGGTTATGCCCTTTTCTCATAATTCCGAGCCTCTAAAGCTAAAGTTCCTACCGATATATCGGAAAAAGGGGAAGTCATGCTTATTTTACATATATTTAATATTAAAGAAATTACCACAACAAGAATGTCCGTTCGACATGTATAAAATACGCACTGTTTCTGTATGCCCTGGAAATGCATAAATAAAACATGTGACCATAACAACCTGAAACGGCCGACTTCGATCGGCTAATGTCAGCTGGATAGTCTTGTTTTTTCGATATTTCCAGCACTTAAGTTGTGTTTTATGCAAGAATAGCGATAACACACGTTTGTTTCGTGAAACAACATCTGCAGAATCCCTCGGGCTATGTTGGTGCACTCGCCCTACGGGCTCGTGCACCAACCAATCCCTTGGGATTCTGCAGATGTTGTTACACAAAAAAACGTGCGTTAACCCTACAATCGCAGTGGTTAGGGCAAGATGACTGTGTCAATTTGGAGAGAGAAAAAAAGAAATTTGTAATAGCAAAAGTAAATATACATGATCTATGAAAAATATGTGGAGCTTGTTGAATTGCTTCAGTCTGTCATGGAACTCATCCTTGTACGGCTCAATGCGAATGAGAACCGCACATGAAAAATATTTCTAGCCTTAATAATATCCGGGCACTGCGACATAACATTAAACACATCATGACACAGCCGAATGCTAGTGAGAACCGCACACGATATTACTAGCCTTAGTAATATCGGGCCACTGTGTCTTAAGTGTACGTCGCAGAATTGCAAAAAACAACAACAAACAAACAAACAAACATTTATATGTATTAAGCTTGTAAAGTACAGTAAGTGGTGCTTCGTTGCTGGATCAGTTCAGTATATAGGGCAGGATGACGGTCACAATTTGGACAAAAAAATGAAATTTTACATAGCGATATTCGTTTTACATGGCCTTTGAAGTATTATTGGCGCTGGTTGTGTTGTTTGAATTTGTCAAAGAACTCATTATACAGCTCAATGCAAGTGAGAACCGCACTCGATATTACAAGCCATACAAATACCAGGACACTGTGACTTATGTGTTTGTCGTTGTATTGCAAAGAATATATTCATTTGTGTATTGAATTTTTAAAGAGGTGCGTCATTGCCGAATTGCAGAGATAAGGGCAGGATGACGATGTCAATTGGGAGAAAAAAAGAAACTGAATTTTTTTAATATTCACAGTTTTCTTTTCTAAAAAAGTATAGACTACCGTCGCCAATCTGCTTTGATATCCACTTAACAAAAGTTTTGTAAATAAGCAGGTCTATAAATAATGTTACTTAAGATTGTTTAAATATTTCTTGTACAATTATATAATTACACAGTGTGTAATTTATTATACTTATTTATTTTCGAAACGTCCAAGATATAAATTTTATGAAAGTAAGTCTGATCATATATATATTATATATATTTTATCTTAACAATTAAACATTAAAACATAAAACATTTCCTTGTCGCTTTAGGATTTACAGAGCACTATAGCAATTTCATCAGATATTGATGCCACTCTTTCACCACCCCAGTATATTAAAGCCTATGAAAATTGTTGAAGAAGCGTTTAAAAAGTGAAACTACACAAATATTTTCTACTGGAACATGCTCTACTTCAACAGTATTTACAAGCGAATTAAATTCAGACAAATTAAACAAAGAATGCAATAAAGTGTCACAGACATTAATGACAGGAGAGTGAGTGAGTGAGTGAGTGAGTTGGGTTTTACGGCGAATCGACACAAAAAGGTCATATATCGCCGAGAAGAAGTCATATTGCAAACGCTAACTGTAAAGCCTAAACATTGATGTAAAAATGTAAAGCATACCTAAAAACATCCATGTAAAAATGTAAAGCATATCTAAAAACAGTAATGTAAAAATGTATATACGTGTGTGTTAAAATATCAGCTGCAAACATAATAATATTGCAAGATGTAAATAAAAATAAGGAGTGTTAGATCTTTTGATATATTCCAATCTGCTTTAAAAACGATAAAAAATTTCCGACTGAAACATTGTCAAATAATTCGCTCAAAGATTGAACGTCATAATATGTACTGCGTTGTGTAGCAAAGTCCACACAGTCAATTAAAATGTGTTTAATAGTTAGCGGTGTTTGACATGGTACACATTCGGGTTGATCTTCTTTATTCAAAAGGTAAGAGTGAGTCAAACGGGTATGACCTATTCGACAGCGAGAAAGAACAACTTCCTCCCTGCGAACAGATCTGTTCCCTTGGTGCCATTCCCCTAGAGTAGGTTTGATATCATGAAGTTTATTGAATGAAGCACGGTTCCATGACGATTGCCATTTAGATAAAATGTATTTCAAATTAGATTGTGATAATAAAAGGGATTTCTTTGCTGCAATATCAGCATCCTCTTTTCCAAGAATACCAACATGACTAGGAATCCAACAAAATATGATAAACTTTTTTAAAGATAGTTCATGAAGCCTGAGAAGAATATTTTGAATGAATGGATTTTCCATATTTCGGTTATGAATTGACTGTAAAACAGAAAGCGAGTCGGAAAAGATAATAAATTTGTTTGCACTATTTCTTGATATAAAATTTAGGGCTAAATCAATAGCTTTAGCCTCGGCTGAACATATTGTTGCATTATTTGGCAAACGTAATTTTGATTGATGAAGGAGGCTGACAGCAGCACAGCCAACCTTTGATTCATCTTTTGAACCGTCTGTGTAAATTGCAAAATAGTCCTTTGGACTTGAATATTTCAGGGTTTGTTTCAGATTTTCTAAAGGCAGTTTTCAAATCGAAAAGAACTGTAGGGATATGAAGGGTCCATGGTGGTGTATCTGGAATTGAATTTTCTTTAATACCATCGAATTCAAAGTCAGTTTCATTCATAGAAGATTGTATGCGAAATCCAAACGGTTTGATTTGTTTTGGTTTTTCCTTATATGAATCGGAGTACTTTGGTTTAAAAATAATTTCATGAGCAGGATTTGATTTGTTGACAGTCACTCTTAAAGCATATTGCAGTGAAAGTTTTTCTCGGCGTGTGTAAATGTAAAGAGATGGTTCGTTTGCTTCAGCATAAAAACTTTCAACTGGCGATGTTCGGAATGCACCAAGAGCAATACGAAGACCTTGATTATGTATGGTATCTAACATTTGTAAATAAGATTTTCTAGCGGAACCATAAACAATACAGCCGTAATCTAGCTTAGATCTAATCAAAGTCCTATAAAGTCTTAATAAAACCGTGCGATCGGCTCCCCAATCAGTATTTGAAATTACCTTTAAAAGATTTAATGACTTCAGACATTTGGCTTTCAAGTATTTATATGAGATACAAACGAAAGCTTTTTATCAAAGATAACACCAAGAAATTTTGTTTCATCAACAACGGGTATTTTTGTACCATTTAGAAAAAGCTCAGGGTCACAATGATGTTTCCGTAATTGGCAAAAGTGGACACATTGAGTTTTCGATTGGGAAAATTTAAACCCATTTTCCATGGCCCAAGTTTGGACTTTATTCAAACACTGTTGTAATTGGCGTTCAATCGTACGCATATTTTTTGAACGATAACATATCAAAAAATCGTCAACATATAATGAACAGTCTGTCCCTGGTAACAAACATTTCACAATATTATTAATTTTGATGCTAAAAAGTGTGACAGATAAAATTGAACCTTGTGGAACTCCCTGTTCTTGCTCAAAAGAGTCAGAAAGGGTATCACCAACACGCACTTTAAAACTTCGATCAGATAAAAATTGTGATATAAATGTTGGCAGACGACCTTTTTAACCTATGTCGTTAAGATCATTCATAATACCATATTTCCATGTAGTGTCATAAGCTTTTTCTAAATCGAAAAAGACAGACACTAGATGCTCTTTTTTAATAAATGCATCACGAATAAAATTTTCCAGTCGAACAATATGATCGGTTGTACTGCGTTGTTTGCGAAAGCCGCTTTGAAAGTTTGTAATTAAACCTTGCGATTCGAGGTACCAAACTAGTCTAGAATTAATCATACGTTCCAGAGTTTTACATAAACAACTAGTAAGAGCTATCGGTCTATAATTACTTGGGTTCGTGCTATCTTTTCCGGGTTTTTGTATGGGAATAACAACAGCTTCTCTCCAGGAGTCTGGAGAAACACCAGTTTTCCATGTAATATTGTAGATTTCAAGGAGAAGGTCTAATGATTCTTGTGGTAAGTGTTTTAAAAGTTGATAATGTATTTGGTCTGGACCAGCTGCAGTATCATGATATTTGTCTAAAGAGTCAATTAACTCTTTGATCGAAAAAGGTTTATTATAATCTTCCTCATTATTTGAATCAAAATTCAGAGGTTTGCTTTCTTTAGTTAATTTAATGTTTTGAAATCTTTGGTCATAATTATGTGAAGAAGAGTTTTTTGAAAAAGCTTCACCAAGAGTATTAGCAATGTCTTCTTTGGTAGATGCAGTAGTCTGGTCAGATTGTTTAAGATGAGAAACATTTGAAGTTTTTCCTTTCCCACTTATTTTACGAATCATTTCCCACACTTTTTAAACCGATGATCTAGAATTAAGTTTAGAAACGTATGAATGCCAGGAGTTTTTTTTTGTTTGTTTTATAGTTCTGCGAGTTTTTGCTCTGAGAATCTTAACTGATTGCAGATTGTCTTTTGTCGGTCGAATATTAAATTTTTTAACGGCCGCTCTACGTTTTCGAACAGCGGTCTTACAATCATCTTTATACCATGGTTTATTTTTTGATTTACCATTTCTTGAAGTTTTTGGGATGGACTTGTCTGCAATATCTGATAAAATAACAGAAAACCGATCAATAGGATCAAAAAAATTGGCGAAGACAAATCATTTTTGCATAAATACTGATATTGCTGCCAGTCAGCTTTATTAAATTTAAAATAAGAGGAATCAGCTGATGTTTGCTGAACAATACTTGATAAGATAATCGGGAAATGATCACTCCCATGTAAGTCATCTAGCACACTCCATTCGAAGTCAAGAAAAAGGCTTGGTTGACAAATTGACAAATCAAGAGAAGAGTAGTGTCCTGTAGCAGGATGTAGGTATGTTTTGGATTTATCATTCAGTAAGCAGAGAGAATTTCTTTCAATAAAGGTTTCAATAATTTGACCTCTAGCATTGCTATCAGAACAACCCTAAAACTCGTGGTGACCATTGAAATCTCCCATCAGAATAAACGGTTGCGGTAGTTGATTGATCAGGTTGTCAAGATCTTCAAGATTAAGTTTAAATTTTGGAGGTATATATATTGAACAAAATGTTATAGGTCGATCCATAGTTACATGCAATGCAACTGACTGAATGGTAGTATTAAAACAATTTCTCTATGCGGATGTGCATTATTTATTAAAATTGATGCGCCACCAGAAGCCTTTTCTGAACTTTTATTGATAAAGTTATACGTTGAATAATTTTTAAAGGATATGTTGTCACTTTCTTTCAAAAAGGTTTCATTTAAACACATCAAAGAGGGATTATATTTTGATAGAAGAAGGAGAATTTCATTAAAATTAGCTTTAAGTCAACGGCAGTTCCACTGGATTATTTTATTCGACATAAATAAGTTCTATCTGGAAACATGGTATTCACACTATTCAGTCTTCTCAGGAGAAGACATCCTACTAATCTTTTTCTCCGTTAAAGGTTTAGGAGGTATGGCAGGAGGCTTAGACGAACGTCCATCCTCCTCGTCCTCCATATCTACATCTACTGCTAGATGTTCAAACCGGTTGTAGTGGTTAATGGGATCATAAGATCCCTTCCCCACTCCACCGGTATTTAGTTCAATTCTTTGTCTAGGTGTTTTATTCACCTTTACCGATGATGAAGTACTTGTTGAATTGTTAGATACATTGCTTGTTCGTTGTTGTTGTGGCTTGTAATTAGGGATGTTTTGTATTGCAGCTGGAGCTTTACCTTGAGGATTTTTCTGTACATTTGATTGTTGTTTGCTAGGTTCCGAAGTTGGGGCTGGATTTTGAGAAACGGTCACTGAATCTGTTTGAGTAAAAGCATCAATACACTGTGTTGTTTTGTTAGCGACAGATTTAGTGATTGATGAATAAGTTTGTGCGAGTGATGGAGCTGTAAATCTAGCATTGGCAATTTGCCTGGCTTCTGGAAATCCAATGCCTTGTGTGAACTTGTCATGAAGAACTTCTTTCTCGAGTTTCCACGTCTTGCAGTCGCAAGACCTGGCTGAATGTGGCTCGCCGCAATTCACTCAACGCACTGTATAATTGCACTTGTCCTCGTCATGGGAATGGCCATCTCGAAAGCACTTGGGCAAATGTGATCACTTTTGCAGTTTCTCTCGTTGTGTCCGAACTTAAAGCAGCAGTAGCATTGAAGTGGATTAGGGATATCGGTTGTAACTTTTGTCATGAGGTATCCAACTTTTATGACTGATGGAAGGAAAGGTATGCCGAAAGTAAGAATAATAGTGTTTGTGTTTATTTCTTTTCCTAATCGTTTAATTTTGATTCGTCTAGCAGCCGTGACATGTTGATCAGCAAGGCCGTGCACAATTTCCGACTCCAAAACTCCAGCAAGATCAGGACAGCGGATGACCCCCCTTGAGGAATTCAGAGTGCGGTGTGCAATGCACTTACATGGCCGGTTGAAGAAGGATGTTAGTTTAAGTAAATTTTGAGCATGTGCTGCTTTTTCTACTTCAACGAGCAGATCCCCTCTGCGTAATTTCTTCACGGACTTCGGAACACCAGCTACACTTTGAAGTGTTTTTTTCAATTACGAATGGAGAAAGACTTGTCATTTTAAAAGTTTCATCAGTTGACTGAATTAACAGAAATCTTGGAAATGCCATGTTGGATGTGTATGGTCGGTGAGAGGGATTCTCACCTTCCGTGCCATCTGAGTCTGTTTCGGTATGCGGCCGTTTGTTTTTATTTTGATTTTCCATGATGAATTTGTTAACATTCGTCACTCGCAGCCCCCACCCGCCGCGGAGTCCAACAAGGGAACATGTAAGCAGAGCGGATATCCAGCTCAAACATGTTAGGGATACTGTAGTGATATACTCGGCCAGGTATTTTGCAATCTTGTTTATATCACCAGCTGTATTGCAAAAATGCAATAAGGGGATTCAAGGGATTGCTACTTTACCCAACCAATTGACCCTAAGCCACCGCCTTCTAGGAAATAGAAATTGTAATAGAAATCTACATATTGCCATGACGTGTTCAATACTTTTGTGTGAACGTACTATGAAAGTTGCTGAAAGCAGTAAAATGTGACAAGAGAAGGAAAGTACATTTGATTTTGTGTGACGTTAATTTGCCAAAAGAAGATAAATGTGCGTTGTCAAAAGAAAAAAAAACACAGATGCGATTTGATATGACGAATTAGAAGATGTAAGAGTAAGTAAAGTGCAATTTCCTAGGGCTTGGCATGACCAGCCGATTGATCGTATCGGGCCAATACGACCGCCAAAAACGTCTAGACCGAATTAGAGGCCAAAAATGTGTGTTGGCACTCACACCCCGAAAAGGGGATGCACACATGTAAAC
Source organism: Mercenaria mercenaria (assembly GCF_021730395.1). Lineage (NCBI taxonomy): Eukaryota > Metazoa > Mollusca > Bivalvia > Venerida > Veneridae > Mercenaria > Mercenaria mercenaria. Next base: position 44,842,231 of record NC_069368.1, read on the forward strand.
AAGCATGCATCACCTCCCCGGGGTGCTATGGGGCACCTCAACATCCAGGACCCTCCTCTCCACGGCAAACGGGCGGCTCCATTTTCGGGAGAGTCGTACCCCTCTGCATGGAGATACAGCCGGCATTTTCTACCCCCCCCCCCCCCCCCCCGCCGGCAAGGGGCATACTGACAGGAGAAGTAATGATGGAAAGAACTATATGTATCTTAAATATATGTACAGCTCTGTCTATATAATAATTTCGTAATAATTGTGATATGCTAACAGTGCATTTGTTGCATAGTAACAAACAGGTTTAATTCACACTTTTAATAGGGAAATAAATCTGGTTTGTTAGAAATAATAAGACTGTCAATTTGGACGAGTTAGTTCATGTTAATTTTGGAATTTATGCAGTTGTTTGTACCATATATATGTAATATTATATGTACAGACTAAAAACAACAAGAAAAAAAAACAACATTTATATTCTAATTTAATAGTGTTGAAATGTAATACTTCTTGATTATCAAATTTGAAAACTGGTCATTCAATAATATAGTCTATACCTAAAATATATATGGAAGGCCGGTGCATCATGCTATTTTTATTAACATTTTAGATAAAACATTTTCGGTCTAATTATAAGAACATTCCATGCTTGCAAAGAATTAATTAACATTCATTAGTTTAAGTGGCATTTAGCATTAAGTAATTAGCGATTAGTTTTAAATAGTGTTTCATTTAGCATTTGGCAATTAGCATGGCACGACGGCCTTCCATAGATATTTCATTTTAAGGTAGTATACCCATAATTATGATCTGCCATTTACGTGTTTTCTGTAACCCATTTCATCATTTGTGTTGTCCATCTATGTCCGTTTCCAACAGTAAATACAAGAACGTTTGCATACAGGTGTCAAACTTCATATGAAGATTACCTGTGGTCCGTAAATGACCCCTAATGTGAAAGGTCATGTGACCTTGGTAATTGATACAGCTGAAGAACACTGCAGCATACAAACATCCAGTTTGATTGGCAGATGTCCGACTGATTTTGAGGCCGATTGTTCAAAGATCATGGGCAATATCATGGTCATCTTGACCTTGAGATTGAAATTGTTTTCCATTTATAACTGAAGAACGCAGTAAATAATGACCTAACAATGCGGACCCAAGGACATAGTCAAAAATTTATTAAGAATTACCTTTCACTGATGTAGACAGAATCACTTATGTCATATTGCATTGCTTGAATATTTCAATCAACAAAATAATACTTCAAAAATTAATGTAGTGATCAATGAAGATTGCTTTAAATATATACGTGCATGGGAAAACCAAAAGGGGTGTGCGACCAGCAGGATCCAACAGCTGCGCATCCGGCATCGGTCAGCTCATGCTGTCGCTTTAAACATTGGAATTGGAAAACTGTAGCGACAGCATGAGCCTGTCCAATGCGCATGCGCAGCTGTGCTATCTTGCGACACCATATGTTGGTTTTCATGGCAGCTCATATTTGAACATTTATGCATCAGCTTCTTTTCAACTGCAATAATAAGATTTTCATACATGTTTTGCATACCCATACCAAAATATTCAATGTTGAAAATCATTGCATATTTTGTAGATTCAGTTTGTCAAAAACTTACGTAAAATTCTTTATAATAAAGTACTATTGGATAAATGTGAACAGAAAGTTACTACAATTTTCAGGATTCATCGAAAGGATCTGATGACATGAAAATCTTAAACAAGACAGTCATTGAACCCTAAAGCGCTGACCTGTGTACAAGGCTTCAAGTGTGTTTGTATGGGTACAGAGTTAGGTTTCGTCTATGTTAGCCTATATTATATACATATCATACTAATTTTTGAACTTAAAGCAATAATTTGAACAATTATGGAAGACATTACAAATCTGATATCACACGTCAATTATCAAGGCTCTAGCTATTATTGATTCAGAGAAGATATATAAAGGCTTATAGTAAGTACATGTCAGACACACAGGGGCGTGGCCATTTTAGTTCCTCCCCCCTAGTTTTAGTGCACAAAGAAGGGAAAAAAACCCAACAAGTTAGTTCCCCCATATCCCTTGGTTAGTGTTTTTCGCCATAGTTTTTGTACACAAAGGTAAGAAAATGTTGCTCCCCCCATCCCCCCGCCCCAAACCACGGTTAGTTGTTTTTACCTTAGTTGTTGTACACAATAAGAGAGAAGAAACTGACTAGTTGTTTCTCTCTCTCCTTCCACCCCCCCCCCCCCCCCCATCCCCCAGTATGTATATCTGCAAACCTGAATCATAATGGACAGTGATGTGGGAAGAAACTGACTAGTTCGTTCTTACCCCCCTAGTGTGCATGTCTGAATAATACACAGTGAAGAGAAAAATAAAGACATCCTACATCTGAAAAACAAGAAAGTCTCATATGTACAAATACTTGAATATATCAAAAAATATTAAAAGGTGTAGAATCTTTATCTATTCAGAAGTTGTGGTATTGAAAGTAAAAAGACCACGTTGAAAAAAAAAACTGCTATAAACTAGAGATGCTTTTGAGAAAAGCGCATGTCTCCCACAACTGCAACATTGAAAAATGTCTAGTTTCTCTCGCTGGCTTTGATGAATGGATCCCATTGAAAAATGCCTAGTTTCTCTCGATGGCTTTGATGAATGGACCCAATCAGTAATTCAAGGGCCATAATTCAAAAGTGCCTGTGCAGATTTGGCTAGTTATCGAACTTGGCCGAGGTCTTATGATCAAACACATTTTGTTCAAGTTTGGTGAAGATCAGATGAGAAATGTTCGACTTAGAGTGCGGACAAGCTTTATGACAGACAGACAGACACACAGACAGGCTGGAGCAAATCAATATGTCTCCCACACCACTGTGTGGTGGGAGACATAATGAAAAGAAACTTAGTGAATCATTGGAGATTCCGTTTGAAACAGTGCCCTGTGAAAAAAAGAAAAGTCAAAGTCATAAAAGCTGAGTACACGCAAAAGTGTAATGCCATAGAAAAGTTCAGAAAAGAGTTAAAAGTCAAAGAAAGATTAATAAACCAAATAAAAATTTGAAAAAGTATTTTCATCGAGATGGAAACGTAGAATGTTTGAGGAAACGAAATAAAGTTATGAAAAACAAACAAATGTCAACCTAAATGAAATTAAAACCAATCCAGAAAGTTAAAAATGTGACAAATGTTACAAAATACAAGAAGAAATTATTCAACTAAAGGATGTAAATGTATCTCTTAATGATGATTTTGAAAGAGAGAGAAATGGCAAAGTAGAACTATCTGACAAAGACAAAGGTCAAATTACAGATAAAGCAAGACTGTTTTTTAAGTTTAATGGATGGCACATGCTTTGTTTGTTTGTTTGTTTTGGGTTTAACGCCGTTTTTCAACAGTATTTCAGTCAGTTAACCTAACCAGTATTCCTGGATTCTGTACCAGTACAAACCTGTTCTCCGCAAGTAACTGCCAACTTCCCCACATGAATCAGAGGTGGAGGACTAATGATTTCAGACACAATGTCGTTTATCAAATAGTCATGGAGAACATACGCCCCGCCCGAGGATCGAACTCGCGATCCCGAGATCCGTAGACCAACGCTCTTACCTACTGAGCTAAGCGGGCGGGCTTCATGCAGACCCAGTGATAGAAACTGTTACTGGTACACTGACAGGAAAGAAAGTTGACCGGTTACCTTCTGTAAATATAATTTCAAATATAAACAATGAAAGATTATCTCTGTGCCACAGGCAAATATCAGAAATATTTAATGAAAAAGAAAATCCATCGAAAACACTTTACAGATGAAACTTGTAAATTTGGAGAAAAAATTTGGACATTGATTATTATAACCGGTGAGACAAAAAGAAGTACACTTTTAAGTCTTCGGGATCTGAATCAACTACACTGACAGTATTTCAATCTATTCTGAGTGAAATTGATAAAATTTTCCAAACATCTGAACAGACATAAACGCCTTCTAAAAACTGCTTTATATTTATGCTTTTTATTCGAAGTACCATGTCAAACAGAGTAGCCACCGAAAAATAAACTTTTGTCTGATTACAGGCAGAAAATATTGCCTGACATTGGGTTGATCTGGAAGAACGTGAGAGAGAATGCACCTTGCAAACATGCATAACTTCTTCTGTGGCTTGCATCTGTTGGTATTTGCAGATGACCAAGTTAACAAGACCCTTTACAAGTTTGAGAGGGTGAATATCATAGAAGAAAGAATTCCAAAATCAAAATAAAGTGGAACAGTCAGTTTGATAAGAAAACTTGCAAAGCATTCAGCAGAGGTGGCGATGAAGCTTGTGGTGCATATGCGCCGCTTTCTCTCTTTACCTTTATGATCATGATGACTTAATTTCCGAGGTAGCCGGTTCAATAGTGTTTCATAAAGGAGCGTCTGTATATTTTCTGCACTATCATTTAATGTATTTTTTGGAAAATGTATACGGTACAGAAAACCTGTTACTCAAATCTTTGTTAAAAGAAATGAAAGAACCCGTTTTTATGTGGAGCAGGATCTCTGGGACTTATTGACAAATTCATAACCAAACCATTATGAAATTTAATTGAGACACCTGGTCATATAATTGAAATGCAGTTAACTTACAAAAAAAAACTGTTAGATTTTTTCAAATATGGGAACATCAGTAAATTTATTACGGGTGAATCAACACCTTTCGCATGTGATAACATTATTACAATAACTGAAAGTTTGATATCAACAAGATGCAATTTGAATCTTAATGTTAGAAAGCATTTCAAAGATCTTGAAAAAAAAATTCTAGACTTCTTGCTGACGAATTTGAATGTGGTAAAATTTCTCTTTGAGCAAAACAAATGGTCCAGTCTCTGCGCTTAAACATAACAAGTTACCCGAAAGAGTGGTTGGGCAACTTGATCTAGCCAAGTGCAACATTAATACGTCATAAATCACATATTATGTGGAAATTTAACAAAAGTGTTAATTGGCTGACTTGAAAGGACAATTTGTTTTTGGGTTTAACGCCGTTTTTCAACAGTATTTCAGTCATGTAACGGCGGGTGGAAAGGACAATGAAGAAATATCTAGTTTGACTGAAAATGCAGGAAAAGAAGAAAAAACATCCAACTAATATTCAGAAAAAGAAAGCAAGAAATCAGTCTTAAAAAGAAAACAATAATTCTTGAAAAAAGGAAAGATATTGAGCAGAATAAAATGTAAGAATTAGAACAAAAAGAAATAACAACAAAATACATCATCCATTATGGTTTATGGCAGACTGCTGCAGAAATAAAAAAAACAACAACCTCAGAAACCGCAAGAAAGATGCATTCCACAAATAATAATAGGAAAAAATGTAAGTCATACATTTGAAGAAGACAACAAATATGTCACCTACAGAGGAAGTTATTTCACAAGTATCTGGCTTCATAGCATGGTTCAATATTTTATGTGAAAAGGAACCAGATGTTGAAATACTGTTGAAAAAAAACGGCGTTAAACCCAAAACAAACAAATAAACAAGTTATTTACACATACAAACTCATGGGACTTTGGAAATGGAGATCTCACTATTGTAATTTAGGTATAAAGTAAATAATATCAAATGGATATGGAACATGACACATATTAATGGAAAAAATAAAAACATGAAAACCCCACACTAAAATATGTTCAAAATGACAGTATACATGTCATGAAAATACTGATTAAATTTCATGTTTCTAATCATCACATCATTTTATTTTTCAGGAACAGACAGACCTCTTATGATAATTTGAATCACTTACTGAATGACTTTTTTCATACTTAAATCATCACAAAATGTTTATACCTTCTTTGCATGAAATAACTGTCTCAACGACAGATAATGTTTAATAAAGCCAAAGTTTTTATAAAAACAATCAGTATCTTTCTTGGAAGAAATTCATTTGGAAGCACTTTCTTTATTAATAATTAACAAAATAAAAAAAAACAAAAAAAAAAAAACAACAACAATTAAGTATGCTCAACTTAGGTGTAATTTAACTAAATATTATCTACAAAGGGAAGCTAATCAAATATGTAATAAATTTAAAAACTGATCCCATAAAATAACACTGTTGACCTCCCTTGCTGATGTCTATTTCCAGTTCATTTGTTGACATTTATGGAATCAAAGACTAGTTCGAAAACAGAATAAGACTGACAAACAAAGTAAGTTCAAAATTTTGATATATTTGAAAATAAGCATTGCCAGTATATTTTGAACAATATTTTTTCCCCATTAAGTCTGGTAGAAATAGCTCCCGTTTTTTTTTTTCGGAATTCATCGGTTTCATCTTGTGAATTTGTGGAACGTTAGTGAGCAGTGTAAAATCTTATTTCTTCATGTATTTGGTCTGTAACAATGAAATTAACAGAACTCCCCAAAATTCACAAAGGTATAATCAAACAACAATATGCAAAAGAAAAGTCAAAGGAAAGGATTGTTGCATTATATTTGACATATATAATATTCAAGTCTAATAAAAGCATCTGCGAGGCCAACTTTCCTCACCCAAATCTGGTATATATTGTTATAATCTTTACAACTCTGTAATTTGACCCTTTGTTATAATGATAGCTTATGACTTAATCAAGTGTTTTATAACAAAATAATACAGAACTGTAATATGCAAAATTTCAAACTACAATATTGGCTATTACCCTCATAGCATTTCGGGCTTTATCTCCGAAATTTCTATGAACACTTGGGTCAGTATCCATCAACTACTACATAAGCTTATATATTTGTCAATGTGGGTTATTTGATCTAAAATAAAAACTTTTGAACATGTTCATATCATTGTTTATATAATAACTGAATAATACAAAATAATATTCATTACCTAAAGCCCATTAAATGACGATTTGAATCGCCAAACTCATTCTCAAAAGCAAAATGTACACATTGTTTGGGGCTCTCCATACTGAACAATATGTCCTATATTCAAATTGTTTAGGGCAAATGGTACAGCTTCTAAACCATGTTAAATGAGTTATAATACTTTAAACGATCAGAATGAGTAATAAGAAAATATTGACAAAAACAATGTGCATACCAAGTTTGACATTTCCTCCAGTTTGTAGCATTTTGGAATTATCACATCATTTCGTATTATCCGGATAACAAGGGTGTATACGTTGCATATGAAAAAATATATGGTACCGGGTGATTACTTTGAGCTTTCACAAAACTTATCCGTATAGGGCTCAACGTAAATGACGCCCTCACACGATATTAAAAGCCTTTCATGCTACTGTGACCTGAGATATATGTCAGTGGTTATTTTTTTCAGCTTTCACAGAACGCATCCGTTTACGACTCGATGCAGGAACGAGCCTGTTTTCATACCGGGCTACAGTGACTTATGTGTTTGTCCCTCCCTTTCATTGAAGGTATATCTTTGAAGACCTGTACGATTGTGATCTACAATTTGAGGGGTTACATTGCCGATTTGGTGCATTGGTTAAGGCAGGATGACATTTTCAATTCGGAGTAAAATTATATATTCACAGAGCAAATGTTTTCTATACGTTGAATATGAAAAAAATATATGGTACCGGGTGATTACTTTGAGCTTTCACAAAACTTATCCGTATAGGGCTCAACGTAAATAAAGACCTCACATGATATCAAAAGCCTTAGTAATTCATACTACTGTGACCTGAGATATATGTCACTAGTTTTTTTCCAGCTTTCACAGAACGCATTCGTATGCGACTCAATGCAGGAACGAAAATTGCATTACAAGCCTGTTTAAATCCCGGGCTACAGTGACTTATGTGTTTGTCCCTCCCTTTCATTGAAGGTATATCTTTGAAGGTAAGATTGTGATCTACAATTTGAGTTGTTACATTGCCGATTCGGTGCATTGGTTAGGGTAGGTTGACGGTATCAATTCGGAGTAAAATTATATATTCACAGAGCAAATGTTTTCTATACGTTGCATATGAATAAATATATGGTACTGGATGTTTGCTTTGAGCTTTCACAAAACTTATCCGTATAGGGCTCAACGTAAATGACGCCCTCACACGATATTAAAAGCCTAAGAAATTCATGCTACTGTGCTCGGCGATATATGACCATTTTGTGTCGATTCGCCGTAAAACCCAACTCACTCACTCACTCATGCTACTGTGACCCAAGATATATGTCACTAGTTTTTTTTTTCAGCTTTCACAAAATCCACGTTAGTGGAACCGAAGTTTGACATTTAAATCTGTCATCGGTTGTAGATCCGGTTCGAGGATAAAAACATTTTGGCGAGAACTGTTTCAGTGGTATTAAACCTAAAAGTTTATTTAGGTAATGAAAAGATGTATGTTTCTCGAGTGCCGCAATTAAAACCGGTTGCTTGACTCCGTTATATAGCGGAGTCTGTAATATATCACAGACGCTCCAGGTCTGTTTCTAGTGGACACGGAAACCGGTTTCCGATCAATAACTGGAGGACCACTCGACCCAGAATGTTGAAACTTCATAGGATGATTGGGCATGCAGAGTAGATGACACCTATCGATTTTTGTGTCACTCTGTTAAAGGTCAAGTTCACAGGAGCCTGAACATTGAAAACCGATTCCGATCAATAACTTAAAAAGCACTTGACCCAGAATGTTGAAATTCATAGGATGATTGGACATGCAGAGTAGATGACCGCTAATGATTTTAGGATCACTCTATTAACGGTCAAAGACTCAGAGGCCAAAAGTCTATGTAAAACAAGTGGCCTTGGGGCGGGACTGATTTTATCCCCAGAGAAATTATTTGAACAAATTTGGTAGATGACCACTAGACAATGCTGCAAGCCAATTTAAGCTCTGTGTCATACGGCTTTAGAGACTTATTTTCTTATTTCTAAATTATTCAGTCTTTGAGCAATTAGTGAACCATAGGTGGGGTCAATTTTGACCCAATTGGCATGTTTTGAATAATATTGGTAGAGGACCAGTAGGCCTTTGGAGAAAAAGATTGCTAAAGTCTTTCCTTTTGGTTGCGATGGCAACCAGAAATCTGCATGGAATGTAATTCTTTAGCAACATTGGTAGAAACCCACACAAGGAACATCTCCGCCAAGTTTCATCAGCTGCCATCAAACGAGTTCAGAGGAGATGTCAATTGAGGAAAAGTGTGGACGGACAGACGGACGGACAATTGACGAGGACTGATCACAGTAGTCCACCTAAAACAACAGAATATTTGTTGATTCTTCTACAATGGTTCCAGACTAAGATCATACAATTGTTAATGAAGTCTTATTCATACACGTTCAATTTTGTTTAAAAGCTGCGTTGCTTAAAATTCAGCATGCCAAAATCATCGTATTCACTTTGTTTTTACTGTTAGACTTGACAAAAAGAAACACAGAAACACAAAATGTAATTTCTTAGTGGAAAAGGGGCAATAAATCTGACTAATGCTCATGACGTTCCAATACAACACTTGTCATAATTTTGTAAGGCATATCAGTATCAAGACAAATTTGTTAATTTTAAAGATTCTTCAAACGATTATTTAACTGGTTACGACAGTTAGAATTTTCAGCAGTTCTTTCTCTACTGATTATCTGGATAGCTCTCCTAAATCTTTCATGGGATTTTGTTTACTTTTGTTTTTGTTGGATTTAACGTCTCGCCGACACAATTTAGGTCATATGGCGACATTCCAGCTATTGATGGTAAAGAAGGATCCTAGGTACCGATCCGGGCATTATTTCATCACAGGTCATTTTCAACAATTAGGTAAAATTTACTGTCTTATCGGTAAAATTATCCCCCCTTGAAAACACCTGGCTGGGCGGCACCTAGGTAGAACCACCGACCTTCAGTAATCCAGCTGGATGGCTTCCTTGCTTGAAGAGCGAGGCTCGAACCAACATCGTTTAGGGGCATGTGATTTGAAGTCAGCGACATTAACCACTCGGCCCTGGAGGTCCGTTTACAGAAATTTGGTTCATTTTAGTTTTGCATAATATGAGGATGCATAAGTTGACTAACAACCCCACAATTTTACATACGATCTAATGTTGATATACATCTCAGTTTCCCGGTCGTATGGTTAAATTTCAAATCCGGAAAAGCTTGAAATTAGAAAATTAACAGAATTGAGCCGTGCCATGAGAAAACCAACATAGTGGGTTTGCGACCAGCATGGATCCAGACCAGCCTGCGCATCCGCGCAGTCTGGTCAGGATCCATGCTGTTCGCTAACAGTTTCTCTAACTGCAATAGGCTTTGAAAGCGAACAGCATGGAGCCTGACCAGACTGCGCGGATGCGCAGGCTGGTCTGGATCCATGCTGGTCGCAAACCCACTATGTTGGTTTTCTCATGACACGGCTCAGAATGAATGCAATATTATAGGACATAAAAGATCTTGAACAACAGAAATAAAAGACAACATTTTAAAATTCACAATGGCGCATGTCATTTAATTACATCACGTATATTCTCATGCAGAGGGCCTTTTCAATGAAATAGCTAAACTAAAAATGGTGGTTTTGTGTCCCGATTGGAAAGCAAATTACTATATTTAGTAACAACTTCCCCCTTCGGGAAGTAGGAAAAACCATTAATTATTTTCCGAATGGGAACCAATATAACTTTTCATGTTAAAGTGTCTTCAGCACCGTTTATCTTTAGGATATCAAATAAGGCGCATTTTGCATAACATAACGAAATGTACAAATGAACACCTCTATTCTATTGATGTCTTTATTAAGTAACTTAATTAATTATAGAAAAAACATTAATATAATTATGAGAGTATATCATCAACATATTTCAAATGGATTGACAATAACCTTTTTGTAATCTTAACAAGTATCGTAAGATGTTTTGTATCCATGTAACAAATAGTAAAATATTAAATTTAAAACTCAACAAAATATAACAAGAGCACTGTCTTGCGGGTGCAGATGCTCATCTGTTTTTTTTTTGTCTCTTTATAACAGAAATATTGTCCTAAGACCAAAATGGGCCATAATTCTTGCAAAAAGCAATGTAGAGTTTTAATGGCGAATAACTGCTCCAAATTTTAAAGCAATAGCTTTGACTGTTGAGGAGAAAAGCTGACCTAAACGCAAAAGTTAACCAAGAAATCTAATATTTTCTAAGACCAAAATGGGCCATAATTCTTGCAAAACATAAGATGAAGTTATGTTTCTTGCTGTACAGAGTCAGCTTTTTATGCAGATCAAGTGTTGCAAGTTTCAAAGCAATACCTTTGACAGTTTAGGAGAAAAAGCTGACCTAAATATAAAACTTTATCTAAAAATCTGATTTTTTAATTCCAAATAGAGCCATGATTCTTGCAAAAAGCAGGATGGGGTTGTGCTTCTTGCTGTACAGAGTCAACTATTGGTGATGAACAAGTGTTTCAAGTTTTAAAGCAAAAACTTTGATAGTTTATGAGAAAAGTACAGCTATTATCAATCAGGTAACAACCATGAAAACAACTTATTTACATAATACACTTTTTCTGTTTATAAAAGTTTGAAAATTTCAAAGTTCATTTCATTAAAGCAACAATTTCTTGCGATATGATAATAAAAGTGAATATAAGAAATTAAGAATTATCTGTTTGATTCGGGTCAAAAGAAAATCCAAAAATAAAGCAAAATGTGTTTGTTTCGTAAAGTAGTCACTTAAATAGAATTTCCAGGTAGGTAGATGTTTTGTCAGTAGTTCGAGGTATTAAAACTGAGTAAAAATCTATGGACATCAGTTAAAAAATGTCGGCTTTCCATTGGTCAATTTCAAATTTACGTCAACAAACAGCCAATCAAATTCTGTAATTTCGTGACCATGCTCCCTCCGTGACCTATTTCTGCTGGTTTCTCTCCTCAAGTTCACGAAGTAATTCAGCAAGAACATTATTTAATGTTCTACCAGGGCGTTGTCCGTTTGGTCTGTTTCCTCCAGGGCGACCGTTGTTGTTAGATGGGGGTCGCGGAGGTCGTACATTAGGGGCAGCTGTAGTGGTAGTAGTGGTGGTGGTTGTAGTTGTGGTGGTAGTCGTGGCTGGTCTAAACACTTCAATGTCTAAAGCTGGAACATCTCGGCATCGGGTCCTTGTATTGCTATACAATACAAATAAGCGATACATATAACAGAGAAAAGCTTTACGTGTGGCACGAATATCTAAAAAAAATCAAGATTAACCTTGACCTGGATTTAACATGGTCTTAGACGCACGTCTTAAATTTATTCCACGCAATTGGTATAAAAAAAGTTCTGTCAACTCTTTAATTCGGAACGTCTAACAAGTTCTTGAATCAAAGTTAAGCATCAATTATTTACATCTGAAAACAAAGGTTGCTTAAGGGGTTGGGATGGGGCTCGGAATTTTCTTTGATTAACGTGAAGACTACACGCACTCAAATCATTCAAATATTAGAAAATATGCCTAGTATTAAAATTTCTTTCCCTGACTGGCTGATTTTTGATAAGCCAGTGACAGGGTTGCATTTAGACACTAGTCTAAAACATCGGTTCTTTGTTGTTGGAACCTCGTTTATACCATAGGCAGCAGTCATCTAAAATACTTGTTCTTATCCTGTTATCGTCATAGTGCAGTCTATATAAAATAAGATTTTGTTTGCTTTTGTTGTTTTCTTTGTCACACCGACACAATTATAGGTCATATGTCGCTCCAGGTTTTCATGGTGGATGAAGACCCCATATGCCTCTCCGAGCATTATTTCATCACAGACGGGCACCTGGGTAGAACCACCGACCTTCCAGCTGGATGGCTTCGTCGCATGAAGAATTTTACGCCCCGAGCGAGGCTCAAACTCACATCGATGAGGGGCAAAGTATCAACGACCTCAATCACTCGGCCGCGGAGGCCCATACATATAAAATAAGAATTAGCACATTCAGGAACAACTGAACTTACGTAGCAATGAAAGCACTAGGGTAGTGGACTTGGTCAAATTTGTAGACCTCGCACATAATCCTAGACAAGGTATAATTTCTGATAGCTGCTTGCTGGGCTGAAAAAAAAGTGAAGATAAACAATAGGTGCGTGTGTCTTTCTTATTAGGCTTAAAGTCAAACTCGTGCACAGATTACCCGATATTTCATATGCCCGGCTTAAATGTTGTACCAAGACTCCAGAAGCCAATCCAAACATTGTTCAAGGCAAGAGAGAGCACAGCGGATGAGCAAATGATCTTTCAGAAGCCAGATATCTGTTTTCCCCTTGAAAAAAGATTCCTCAGACAACCCACGGAGACTCGAAACTACAACAATGGCATAACAAATGATTCCGGATAGATAATTCATGAAACTGGCGATTTTCAACCTTGTGTATAGAGTTCATTCTGTTAACGTGCAACTAATATTTCATTCCAGAGATTTGAGAAGTCAATTGTACTCTGAAGCAAGCATCTATGTACAGATTCACATAAGTACTTATAAGTACTTTATCATGTAAACGTACTGAAATATCTTACCCTGAGTTAGCCCTGCATCAACTCCTTGATACCAGAACCTATCCCCAAACTTCAGACGCATAAACTGGTCACCAAGAATACATTCCAATGTTGGACCAACTGTACTTGATTCTACAGGTGTTTCTGTCAGCGCTCCAGTAAATAAATCTATGTCTTCAGGTGACCTTAAATATTCAGAACAGCTCTGATGAAAATGAAATTAATGAAATTAAGTATATTAAACAAGCTTCTGATTGAGAGTAGATCTATACATTACTTCCAGTTTTTGTTTTATTTTTTCGATTTTTAATTTAGTGTATTGTTTTTTTTTTGTTTGTTTGTTTTGTTTTGTTTTTTGTTGTTACTTTGTACCACTTTCAGTAAAAGATTGTTTTTAAACAAAACGGTTTTATGAAAATGAAAAAATCTCGAAAATAAAGAGAAGTTTTTAAGAAAATAATATTTGACCCGTAATTTTATTAAAATCACAACAGGTTTACAAGTACTAACTGGTATCCAGCCGACTTGAATCTGGTAATCATGTCGTCATCGTGGTCTACAAGGTCTGACCACGCTGAAACAGGCGACAGTCCACAGTTTGCACGGAATTCCGTGTAAGATTTCAGTCCGTGATCACGGCCACGTTGAATGTTCAAAGAGACAAGATCGAAGGCAACATTGTTGGCACGGTCAATGAAAAGACGGCTTCTAGCTTGTTCTTCCACGATCCTGTCAGTTTCTGGGGAATTCTGACCGGACAACCAATATGCTAAACCTTCCATGCCATTTGGATCGCCGCTGACGTATGTCAGGAAGGGATCATTGTAGGTGGCGTCAGTATCAAAACGCATGTTGATTGGTCGAAGATTGCGTCCAAATAAGGACATATCACGTGGAATCCACGTGTGGCCCATCCTGTGAAATAAAAACAGAACAAGGTTTACATTTGTAAATACACAGATGTAAAGTGACAATATTGCTCTTGTATACTACTTGTAGTTGTCAGTTTAGATAGTGCACTACTAAACCTAAGGTGAGTATAATATTACTTTGAATTTTGACAGAAAAAAATGGTATTTTGATACACCTCCGCAGACGACATCGCACTTTAAAAAGCAGGTAACATTCGTCTCCGTTGCTTTGCTCTTTCTGTGCGCCAACATTAAATCGAATCTATTGGATGTACGCACGTATTAAGTGTACAATTTACTGACTAAAGGCAACATGGAAGCCCCCGACAAGTAAATGGATTCAGGTTGCAACGCTTGAAACAAAAAGTCGGTGCAATACAAGTTCCTAGCAATTGTCCGTAGGCGTCTTCGGGCGGAATGTTCATTAAACGAGAACATGTTTGTGGCGTTTTTGGCGCCTGTTCCGTTAGAAAAAGAAAACATGCTCGATCACCAAGAACATGATCAAAGAACAGTGTTCGCGGGTCAAAATTTTACACCACCTTTCACGGGGAGCACCAGGAACGCGGTTCGAGAACACTCAATTGGCGGCGAAAAAAAATTCTGCACTTTTGTCATATAGAAATCAAAATACAAGTTAGCAACAACGAATCCATGCAGTCCGCAGTTTCAGTGTCACATATATCCTCCGGCATTTGATATATAATTTTTGTTTCTTCTGGCGAAATGATGGGCACAACCATCTTGAATGTTCTTGATTGTACGTTCTTGGCGTTTGTTGGAACACGGATCTCTAATATCTCGTACCGACACTCGAGTTATCAAGAACTTCCGCCCGAAGTTACCGACAGCTTACCTGTATGCAATTCCAAAACTGCTTGAAATGGTAGCGTCGATGGACGGGTCATATTCATATGGCTGACTGCTCAACAGCTTGTACTTTTCGAGCGCCGTAGATGAAAGGAAGGACGGGAGAAATTCATCGTAAACAATCTTCTACATGATAGCGATGATGATTTTTCTGGTTTCCTGGAAAAGAGTGTCCGGATCTGGGTAGGACGACTGAAGAAGGCGGGCAATTCGGTTGTGCTCAAGAACGAAAGCATTGTGGTAGGCAGCCAAAGAAGGTACAGTATTCACACGGTGATCACCTGAGAATAATCAGACATGCATCAGTAAGTCTATTTTTAGAAACACGCGTTACACCATGCACGTGAATAAGTTAAAAAGCCAGTTGTAGATTTACACAATTTCGGAACCTTACAAAGTTTGTTGGCGAAACAATGAAACAATGATTGGTTATTATTTGCCAGAGAAAACCCTACTGGTTGCTTTTTATACAGTGCTAGTACGTACAGTCTTTGAACTTTACAATTAACTAAAATGTAAACACGTACTTGGATAAATTACGATAGATTAAAGACAGGTATATCTTGCATATATACTGACCAGCCAGACTACAGGACTCTCCGGCTGCGGTGTTAGCATGACATGCGGTCTGATCTGGATTGTCTGGGAGTCGGAAACCATCTTGTGTTAACATAAAACCTAAAAAATGAAAATGCAAAATCCTTGACTACAGTACATGCACGAGCGTGTATCACCAAATAAGGTCTTCAAATATGTTTTCAGATTTTATCTTACGTGACTGTTTTCGACAAAAAGTTTCACCGACCTTGAAAAACCACGGTTCAATAGGAATGATAAAACGGAACCTATCAAATAGGTACGCATTATTGATATCAAGCAGAAAAGATGAGCATGCTTTATCCAACCATATAACATGTTATTCGCATATTTTGTAGTTCTTTTTTGATGTGATATTCTTTAAAAGAAGGCTTATTCGATTTAAATTGATAAAAGTATTTTGTTTTAAGTTTTGAAATTGGTATAACCGTGATAAGAGACCGGAAAGGGAAACCAACACCGTTCCAGATTTCTCCCAGTAGGCAGTAAACAACCGAGGCAACAGGGATATTAGCGTTTATATTCTTCATCATTAATGCTGTAATGGATGTGTACATATCTACTGTAGACGTGTATATACCTGTAGTACATAGTAGACGTGTACATACTTGTAGTACATAGTAGACGTGTACATAACTGTTGCGCATCGCGGATGTGTACTACATACCTTCTGTACAAAGTGGTTGTGTTGATACTTTCTGTGTTTATATCTGCTGTGCACAGCAGTTGTGTACATAGCTGTTGTACATAGCGTATAAACACATACCTGCTGTACATTGAATATTTGTATATATCTGCTGTATATAGCGATTGTGTAGATACCTGCTGTACATAGCGGGTAAGTACATACAGTGGATGTGCACATACCTGCGACGCATAGGGACTTTGAATACTCCGGTGTGTACATACCCTGCTGTACAAAGAGGATGAGTACATACCTGATGTACAAAGAGGATGAATACATACCTAATGTACAAAGAGGATGAGTGTACATACCTGATGTACAAAGAGGATGAGTACATACCTGATGCACAAAGAGGATGAGTACATACCTGATGTACAAAGAGGATGAATACATACCTAATGTACAAAGGGGATGAGTGTACATACCTGATGTACAAAGAGGATGAGTACATACCTGATGTACAAAGAGGATGAGTACATACCTGATGTACAAAGGGGATGAGTACATACCTGATGCACAAAGGGGATGAGTACATACCTGATGCACAAAGGGGATGAGTACATACCTGATGTACAAAGAGGATGAGTACATACCTGATGTACAAAGAGGATGAGTACATACCTGATGTACAAGGGGATGAGTACATACCTGATGCACAAAGAGGATGAGTACATACCTGATGCACAAAAAGGATGAATACATACCTGATGCACAAAGAGGATGAGTACATGACTGATGCACAAAGAGGATGAGTACATACCTGATGTACAAAGGGGATGAGTGCACATACCTGATGCACAAAGAGGATGAGTTCTTACCTGATGTACAAAGGGGATGAGTATATACCTGATGTACAAAGAGGATGAGTACATACCTGTACCAGTTTCTCTCAGTTTCTCCATTTCTTCATCTGATGAACCATACACATTAGATGCATCAATAAATGACGTGATTTCATTGATCTGTTGACGACGGCTTTGGTCATTGGAAAACGCTTGAAATTATAAATAATATTACCATAAATGAATAATCAGTAGTTATTTACATAATTAATACATACCAAATTTTCACTGGCTCTGCCTTGTGACTTGAAAGGTTTTGCAATAATATATACGATATCAATACAAGTGTTTCTCGCACATTGTTGAAAAGACATATTGTGGACCCATGTTAACAGCCTTGCGCGATTGAAATTTCTTTCAATTGGCATAACTGTGCGGTGTATCGTTATTCAGACTGCTAATGACTCGTTCAAATGTTTAGACAATAAATACGAAGGTTTACAAAATCCTGTTTGGACAATGTCGTATGTCGTCCGTCATACTTTGAGGTTGACACACGACAATGCGACACGGCATCACGACAATGCGACATGACATCGCAACAATGTGACGTGACATCGCGACACGACACATAACAATAATATCACTGTTGCCTTTCAAAAGCGCGATATTTCGCATTGTCGCATGTCGTGTCACATTGTCGCGATGTTGTGACGCATTGTCATGTGTCGTGATTGTGCCAGAATCGCGACACACGACAAATCCAATTGACACATGACAACGCGACGCGACAACACAAAGCCACGCTCAACAATGCGCAGCGACATTTTAATAATGTTGTGTCGCACTGTCGTGATGATGTGTCACATTGTCGTGCGTCGGCCTCGCTTATATGACCAGGTATGATATAGGTATATATATATTTCTTTGGATTAGGGGCTCGAATCCGGTCGAAAACATCTTAGACATGGTCAAAATACAAAGTTAGAAGACCAAATGTTAGGTATGGGTCCAGGTTATCGATTGGTGCCATGTTCGAGTACCTCGGATACCCGTAGGAGTCGTGGCGGGTCGTGTAAGGACACCATATGGTCTTCCAACTTCGTATTATGACCATGACTAAGAGGTTTTCGACCAGGTTCGAACCTCTATGGCAAAGAAATATACTACAATATATAATACATGGTCATATAAGTATGAGTCCTGGCTATTGATTGAGACCAAGTTCATATATCTGACACACCAGTAAAGGTCACCGCAGGTCATAGAAGGTCACCATGTAGTGTTCAAGTTTAGGAAATACATTTGACAATTTTGACCATGTCTGAAAGGCTTTAGACCCGGTCTGAACCCCTATATGACCACTATATATACCAATATTATATATGGTTGTGCAGGTATAGGACCTGGCTATAGACTGAGACCAAGTTTGGGTACCTAGGATAGCCTGAGGGGTCAGGACAGGTCGTACAAGATCACCGGGTAGTGTTCGAACTTAGATAAAATGACTACTAGTATTTTGACTATGTCTGAGAGGTTTTCGATAAAGTTCGAGCCCCTATGACCAAAATATAGCATGCATGGTCGTGTAGGTATGGATCCTTAAGTTCCTATTTTGACCATATCTAAGAGGTTTTTACCGGGTTCGAGCTCATATGCCGAAGTAATATACCTATATTATACATTTTCATGTAGGTTGGAGTCTTGGCTATTGATTGTGACCATGTTAAAGTACCTGGGGTAACCCTAGAGGTCAGGCAGGTCATATACGGCTACAAGGTAACGGCTCTATTGACCATGTCTGGACAGTTTTCGACCCAGTTGGATACTTTTTGACCTAAACCTGCACCACTTGTATACATGTTCGACTAGGTACGGACCCTGGCTACAGATTAAGACCATGTTCGAACACCTGGGTGAGCCATGGGTGTCAGAGGCGGTAATACATGGCGGTACGTTATTGTAATTTAAACTGAATTTCAGTTGATAATAACAATATGTTAGATTTTGACCCTTGTTTGAGTCTCTACACCCGAAGTACCTACTTACACTATATATGAATATTATTGTAGATGTCTTAGCTTTACATTTCAGCTACTTACAAGTCCATATGATGAAATCAGAGCTCAGGACAGGTATCTGAAAATGACCAAAACTTGTTTTATGTGGTAGGGTGCTGGCCAAGACTAAGCTCGACCCGGGGAGCCGTGAGAATTACATGAATGGTGTCGTTGGACTCATTGAAAATTGTGCTTGAGTTTGCAGGACTACCTTGACTGCTCTGAAAAGTTCATATTTTGAGATTAACACCAGACCTTGACCTATGACCTGGCCTGTTTTCTTTTGCTACTGGCTTGTCCTTTGCAACAAGGTATCATTTATTAAAATCGGACATCAGGTTATGAAGATATGACCCCTCTGACAAGGCCATGCACACCTCTAATATATGAAGAAGAATGCATGTTGTCACGAAAAATGGTACATTTTGAGACGATCCACCGACGAAACCGCTGGCGGTAAAAAATATACAAATTATATATCTGTTTAGACAATGTTTAGAATTTATTTATAAAAGTTATTTCATAAAAATATTTGGAACATTCTACAATTATCTGGTTAATGAATAACACAGACTTTTTTTCCGTACGGAAATACATCTTTTATCCTAAATTACGTACACACGGAGGAACAGATGTTCTTGTTGTTTTTTCTGTTGTTGTTTTTTGCTTTTTTTTTTTTTTTAGATTTTGTCATTTTCTATCAAAACAAGTTTTCATTTGCAATTATTTACCCAAAATGAATATTTTATAAGCACTTTTTCCTTATTTTACGGCTAATATTCTAAGCCAAAAATGACACAGTTCAGCAAATGTTTTCGGCGGCGTGTCCGTCGGGAACGAAAAATGTTATTCATATTCGTTTAGAAAATATTTACAAATACTTATAAAAAGGAATTTCAGTTTGATATCTTACTCCTAAACAATTTTTATAATAAAATGAAAATGATGAATTTTTCGAAAAAATGCGACCAAAATTAGCGTTATACAGTCCCTATAGCAAGTCTACAAATCGTACAGACGGACAAAACTTACCAAAAACTATTTATTTCCATAGATGTAATTGATATTCACCAAAGCGTGTTGCTTTAGAGCCTAAGTTGATGTAAAATATTCTTTTTAGAAAAGTTGTTCCTCCAGTATTTATCACTAAAATGTCGTATGTTGTCCGTCGCACTTTGAGGTTGACGCACGACAATGCGCCATGACATCGCGACAATGCGACACGATATTATTAAAATGTCGCTTTGCATAGTTGAGCGTCACTTCACGTTGTTGCGTGTCGCGTCTCGTTGTCGTGTGTCGTTTGGAATTGTCGTGTGCCGCAATTCCGGCACAGTCACGACGCATGACATTTCAAGACGACAATGCGAAATATCGCTTCGCGTTGTCGAGGGTCACGTCGCGTTGTCGCGTGTCATGTTGCATTGTCGCGCGTCGCGTGTAGCAGAAAAGTCA
The DNA here is from genome assembly GCF_021730395.1 of Mercenaria mercenaria. Lineage (NCBI taxonomy): Eukaryota > Metazoa > Mollusca > Bivalvia > Venerida > Veneridae > Mercenaria > Mercenaria mercenaria. The sequence continues at coordinate 44,863,046 of NC_069368.1, forward strand.
GACTGCGAAGCACGACAACCAAACAGGAGAATGCGATACGACACACGAGAATGCGGCACGACATCGCGGCACGACACGCGACAATGCGACACGACAATGCAAAATATCGCGCTTTTGAAAGACAATAATGCGACACGACACACGACAATGCGACACGAAACACGACAATACGACACGACAATGCGAAATGTCACGCTTTTGAAAGGCGACAATGTTACACGACACTACAATATTATTTTCGTGTGTCGTGTCGCATTGTTGCGATGTCGCGTCGCATTGTCGTATGTGGTGTCACATTGTCACGATGCCGTGTCACATTGTTGTGATGTCATGTCGTATTGTCGTGTGTCGACCCCAAAGCGCGACGGACGACATACGACATGGTCCAAAAATATTTCCGTAAAGGTTGGATTCATGAGAAATTTAAGAAATTCTCTAGAGTTCGAGACGGTGTTTGTATAATAACCGACCTATCAGGAAGATAATGCGTTTTACTAATGTAAAACAACTCTAACACCGGTAAGCATAGATATGTCAATTATAAGGTAAAGGTCTTACCATCGGGGCAAAACACTGGTGCTGATCTATTGAACTCCATACAGTAATCTTTGGTGAAAATAGGTTCAAATGGATCATTCCCTCCTTCTATTATGATATTCAGACAATTCTGAGTGCTGAAAAAAGAAAATATCCAATAATAGTGCTAAGTGATCTCCTGTGGTTTAGTTTAAACATATTTATTCCCAAAATAGAGTACATTATATTTATACGTATGACATACTGTAGTGAAGACAAAACAGGCAAGGATAAGAATGGAAGACAAGTCTTATAGAATTCTTCTCTTTTGCGGACAAAATATAACTGTATGGGCATATCGAGCTTCAATCTGTAATGGGGCTAGGAATATAGTCTTAAGATATGAAAAGATAAATATATGAAAAAAAAATTAATAAATCGCTGTAAATGTAAAAAATGGAAAGGGGACAATGTATATGGTAGAAGGAAAGTATTCACATAAATGTAGAGATTAGAACAAGTCAAAGGTAGAATAAAAGAGAGAAAGTGGGAAGAAATGGGAATGTCTTAGGGTTGCTAACCAAATCTCTTACTTTCGGAAATATATGCCTGTACATGAGTAAATATAGTCCTGTTATCCTGATCAGATAGGTCTGGGTTTCCAAACAGAATAGTATCCAAGTCAATTCGAAATTCCGCAGATTATTAAGAAGATCGTTGCGACAAAGATCGAAATTTCTGCATTTAAAAAAGAAATGGAAATTAGTTTCCATCTGTCCACACTGGCATAATGGTGTAGGAGAAATACTTTTTAGGTAAAGATGTTGATTCAATGCACTGCACTTCATGGATGGCTAGCTGGACAGAAAGAACTGTTGACCTCTGACCTCCAATTTTGCTAGGAAAAGTCAAAATTCGTCAACTATTGTTATATGTTGATGTGTTTAAACAAGATATAAAACATTTAATGGCTTCCTACTTAATCTATAGACAGTCCAAATACTTTCATATATAATAATTAGTGTTTCGTCAGTAGTGTGTTTTTTTTCTTTTTGTTATTTTTATTAAACTAACAACGGAAAGCTATCATATTTCTGACACAGGTCGGAATATGATCCCCAATATAATCTGATTGTTGGAGGGCTGAAATAAATGGTATCCCACCAAAGAACGTATTTATTCAAATTTAATATTAAAATAAGATAGATCTCGAAATACATATTCAAAAAAGAAAATATATATTTAGCAAGATAGAAAATGCTATACTCACTCTGCTTGTGACGAACAGCAGTCTTTAACGACTAAAAATACAGATTAAAAAATTAAATTAAATTAAATGCATAAAACTGCTGTGAGTTTAACTAACAAAATTTGAAATTTCAGAAAGTCGACTTCCTTTTTATGTAATCATGTAAATAATAACAGTCAGATTTTCGCACAAAGACGTTTATTATGTTTGAAAGTGGATATGATCTTCCGGCAACAAGAATAACGTTGAGAGATTTTTAAGCGAAATTATGCGCTAGGCAGGACTGATTTAATGTTTAGCAGAAGTAGTCTTACCTCCTTGGACAGGTGTAGCGATGAGGTCGTGGTCCAAGAACTGGCCCATCTGGAAGGTATGCAGTGTAATAGAAGGGTTCCTGATTTCCGGTCCCCTGCTGTGGTGTACCTCGTTGCTGATTCTTCGAGGATTTGGCAACTGACCTCCAGAGACGGAAGTCGATCTGGCTAATCCGATACCATCCTCTGTAAAGTGATATTCAATAGAATAAATGAGTCGGTAGACCCGAGAACATGTGGGTCAGCCCTTTTTGCCTTACATTTGTACAAATGATGATTTGTTCATTTATGCTAATGGACGGAACTATGTGCCTCTCGAGACATAATTTTAGGCAAGAACTACCGACTTTCCACAATTCAACTGGATCACTTCAATGCACGTTGACGTTAGCGGGGTTCTAACCTATAGAGAGGAGGACAAGTGATTTGTGGTCTATTAAGGAAGCCTCTAACTTGGTTTTTCAGTCTCCTCAGTTTCCACCTCTATATTTCATAGAAGTAAAAATGATTAAAATGGTACAAGATGTAGATATTTTATATACATAGAATATTCGGAACTTTTTTTCAATACACATAAAAGGTAGTAAATTTTGTCAAAATGAATAAAACACTGTAAATGCAGTGAAAAATCTAATTTTGAAAAAATAATCTCTTCTTGGGTTTGTTTACATGGGTGACAAATCAGAACGCACAGACGCTACCTTATTCCCAGGTTTTCACTTACCTCATTCCCAGTAAGTTCCTGTACTTTTTTGAATTGGTGGTCTCTGTCCTGGAGAAATACCAACTTTATGTAAAGGTTTTATTTCACTCCCACGACGTCAAAACATGAACTTACTGATGGACTAAAATATCAATGTATCTAAACATCATTTTCTTTATATTACCATAAGCAGGCTCCAACACTCTTCTCTGTGGAACGCCTGCCATGCCCCATCTGGGCTTTTGCAAGTTGTTACAACTTCCGTCGACACGTCGGTATTTCTCGTTGCTGTCGCAAGCTGTAAAGGCCGGCAGTGCACAATTACCTTCCGTTTGTCGGGAAAACTCGGCCCTGACATGCTCGCTCTGCAAATCTTCGTGGGTGAAGCCTCTGTAACACATATACAATTCAAATTTACATTACTAAGCCTACAAGGTTATATAGTTTGTAAATTGGTATCTACTTTTAAACAGAGAAATGTACAAGAAAATCCAACATTTACCCTCACCATGCTAAATTTCTATAATGGACTGGTCCATCTTCCAATTTGGGCAGTACCATTTGTCATTTGAAGGGGTGTTTACTGAAAATTTACTGAATATCGGACAGTGCAGACCATGATCAGACTGCACGGATGTGCAGGCTGATTTCGGTCTACACTGGTCGCAAAGGTAGAAGGTGTCCAGCATGGTAAGGGTTAAGGAAAACTACCGAACACGTTTACAGTCGTAAGATTCCAACAATAATCACATTTCTGTAAGGTATGCAAACATATGCCTAAGGTTATATGACACTTTCGAGCTCTTCCGGTTGGGAGTGGGCTATTGCAGGCACACCTGGAAACCGACCTTCCACACATGACCAAATATTGACGTAACGTGCCGTTTGGCTAACTCACGACAGTATGCAGCAAGTTATTAGAATATAAAGGCATTAATTAGCCGGCTAAAGAGCTACCGCCTTTTTGATGCTGTCGTTCTTGTTGGTTTTCTTCAGTCTACAAACGATACCTCACGCTAGTGTACTTAATTGTAACATCTATTATAATCATAATCCAATCAGTATTTAATACATTCTTCTAATAAGAATCTTTGGAGGGATTTGAATTTAAAGATAAGGAAATAACTTATACAGTCTGGAAAGCGGAACATACTCGTTGAGTAAAAGTCGTGCAGCATTTAGCATGATGTTTGCATTCCTGTCTTGTTCCTTGTCTGTACTCGTACGACGTCCGTGAAAATTGGCCATCATGGGACATCTAGATGTCCTCGGGGCCCCAGCTGAAGTGTAAGTTAACGAAGATGAAGTTACACTTTTAGTGTTTTTATATACGCATGGTTTGAAAATGACATAAAATGTAAATGTTACATAAAATTGGCAAAATAAGTAAATTGCGATATTGGATATATGTATAATTATAGACATGCAAAATGTTGACTTCTATATCTTTTATACTAGAATGTTATCAACGGTATAAAACCTTCCAATTTAGATGCCTCACAAAACATTTTCACAGTAACATGGGTGACAAGATGTAATAGAATAATGCTAATCTTGAATTAATTGACGTTTTCATTCACAAATTTTACTGTCGTGTACACAGAGAAATTGGTTCCATTAATTTCTCTTTTTAAGCCATTGGATAGATGTCGTGAAAATCTGTGCAGTTATGAAAGAAGAATATTTTCAAAGGTTTGTGACTTTGTATAATATAATTATCAAAGGTCAGGTATTCAATGTTGCTCATTACAGACCTGGAGCGGTCTTCTGCACATGTCCGGAAGTGACTATCAATTGGAGCACTAAGCAAAAAATACGCAAATTATTGCATTCCCACACTCATTTAGTGTATTAACGTTAGGGTTAATATAACCATGGTTACAAAATATATATATAAAGATACTCATTATTTAAATCACTTGAATCCGGTATATACCGGAGTCTGTAATTTATCACGGGCCCTCTAGGTCTGCAGTCAGTCATAGTCGATTGTTATTTTCATCAAGAGTTGTCACGAGACAACGAAGCTCGCCGCAAAAGATGAAAGGTTCAACAAGAGAATATTCTAAAAAGAGGATGGGAGTTGGTTGAGAAAGAACATTTCATTTTCAATATGATTTTGCTAACGATAGAAAAGCAGCGGATGCATTGATCGGCTTTGGCTTTGAAAGGGACTTGGTTATGCAACCTACCCGTCTTAGCAAGTCTGGAACTGTGAAATGATTACGTATCACCTTAAAGTATGCTACTTACTGATAATTCCTCCAATAATATGTCGTCATTTAAATTATGCACAAAATGGAGTAGTAATCTATGTGTCGACTGGCATTCGAAAGAGTGTTAATTGTTTCAACCCCAACCTTGATCTGCCGTTCTGGCATAACATTGCCAAAAAAACTATATGTTTTACACACAAAACCAATAAAATTAGCAAAATAAAGCTGTAAAACAGTTTAATAATGCTTTGGGGTAACATTTTAAATAGATATGATATGATATTTTATCTCTATTTCACCTCTTTAAAAGCATTTATTTCATAGACTGCTGCTATTTCTTCCGCGAACCCTATTTAATTAAATATGTAGTCAACAAAAAACCAGCCTCACATTTCACATTTCAATACGTTCTTTACAAAAACAATGTATTATATTTATTTTGTTGGGTTTAACGTCGCACCGACACAATTACAGGTCTTATGGCGACTTTCCAGCTTTGATGTTGGAGGAAGACCCCAGACGCCCCTCCGTGTATTATTTCATCACGATCTTCCATAAGCCAGCTGGATGGCTTCCTCACATGAAGAATTCAACGCCCCGAGTGAGGCTCGAACCCACATCGATGAGGGACGATGTAGTTTTCACAATTTTGTAGCCATGAGGCTGCCATCTTGAATTTTGTCCGCCATATTGATTTTGACGTTTTGGTCTCGATCAAAAATCAAGGTTGGTATCAAACTATTATCATGCAAGCGGTTTGTTTGCAGAATTATATTAACAATCCGACTATATATGTTTCAGATATAATTACAAAGTAACAGGAAACATAGTGGCGCTCAGATCATGGAGTCAAAGGACACCGGGAATCCATCTACAGAGAGTCTCTGACAGCCAGATGTATTATTTGTCTATTTCGTACTAAAATCGATACATGGATTTCAAGTCCCAATCAAGTGAATTTTACGACGTCCCAAAATCTGACAATTTGGAAGATTTTCAAGGACCTAATAATGTCAATTAATGTTTATCCGAACGTATGAAATACTAAAAATTCAACTTAAGAATGTAAATATTCATTGTTTGTCATACACTTCCTTCCAAGGTTGTTAAGTTGAATTTTCGATTTGCTTAAGTAATCAAAACCAATTATTTAAATGGCCTCAATACAATACCAAATTTCAGTATATTATCACAATAAGGCCACACATATTAAGCATTTACCTTTTCTCGTTGTTAAGTTATTGCTTTTAGAAAACGGCAGTGGTATGCAATTTATTTCGAAATATTACACGGGTATATTAATAAACTAGTGCAACTGTAGAGTTCAATCATGTTCTCAGTCTTTTAACATGTTTTTATAATTTTCCATATTCTAACGTGACGAATTTTAAAGGTCATATATTTCTGTTATTGCTGAAATATCAAAATCTCAATTAAAAAAAGAAATACTTACCGGCACGCTCATCTAGACGGTAGAGTTCCGTTTTCAGGGCATCAATTTCCTTAGCTCTCTCTATCGCAGACCTGACCTGGTGAGCTGTCGGCACACAATGGGTACCCACTACCAACAGCAGTAGGCCGAGACTCGAACCCAGCATCTGAAATAATGTACTGAAGATTTGACTAGGCAAATACACTAATATCTTTCTGGTGGTATATTAACAGTGTTTGATAAATATACATTTACACTGATAACATAATATTGACATAAATGTATGTATGGATGACTGGTTTCTCAATTGTCGAAATAGTTAAAAATGTGTTTACTTTTTCATATGTACAGTCAGTATTATTTTTATCAGGTACCAAAACAATCATAAGATCGCTGTATAGCTAAATCTGGCTATATAGTATATGTCAGTTTCAAATATAAAACAGTCACCATCCTATCGAAATGATTTATGAAGACAATACCTATGCAGTTTTAGTTTCAGTACATGTTGCGAATTTCTGCGATAAATCATTACCTTGCTGCATTTATTGAAAAAGTGACTGTAAAGACCTTGGTTGTGTGTTATCGTCTTTCATATCTCATGAACCATTGGGACCTCCCTGATTATGACCATTTTGCATTTGATTTTGACATATTTTGCATAATTATTATCGGTTTTAAAGCTGTTTCTATATAGAGCTGGAATTAGCTGTAACTAATTTGTAACTTTTCTGGTACCTGTTTATTTAAATATTGCATTAACCATTTAACGTTAACAAGAATACACAAAAACATTTTTTTTTTTCAAGTTTAGTAAAATGAAATATCTAATCCATGAAAATTCTCACGGATAACGAAGGAAAACGAAGGCTGATTACATATGTGTTTCCGTTTTACACGGGTGGTAAACGCGCAATCCAATTCCCGCCGGGAATACGCTAAAATGGGTTGCGCAACGTCCGGTGCTGGTGTTGCGCGTAAAAAAAAGACGAAATTGAGGTATGTGAAGTTATGATTTTGCTTAGTATGAAACAAGAATAAATTTTCTCGAAAAAAAGCAAAATGCTATTCGACACAGATATGATAATACATCATATGTGTAAAATATCTGGTTTGTAATTTATGATTCGGCTTATTATCACAACAACTCTGGCGACACGAAAAGTGGAAAAAAGTATGAATCAACAGAAATGGCAGTTTCTGACCTCATTTTGCCTAATCTGAGGACATCTGATGCTTTTTATGATAACTCAACTGTTATAAAGTAACGAATATCAAAATTATTTGTTTCAAATCCTGCTTACGGGGACATAATTGATAAAATAATCATCGGGAATGGGGTTGCGCACCGGGAATGGAGTTGCTCATATACATCATAATGTGTATAATGTACACGCGCAACTCCATTCCCGGGGCGCAACCCCATTCCCGATTATTTTTTTGCCAACCTTTGCCCCAAAAGCAACATTTCATTTAAGTGTATGTAATATTCATGACTGTTTTACACGTGTTTGATCATTCGATTCGTCACATTTCCAGAAAGAAGGCACAAGAGTTAGAAAATTTGCATTTTTCATGATTCCATGCTTTTTGACAGCTCGAGCCATGAGAGTTTTCGTGATAACAGAGCCGATTCTTAAATTAATAAGTTGGTATTTCACACATATGATCCTTATTCATTTTTGTGTCGAATAGCATTTTGCTTTTTTTCGAAAGCACTCATTACCAACTTTTAGTAACATCGATCTATCGGAAAGTCGATAAATTTGCCTATATAAACAAAGAAGGAAAAATCACTTAATCTTAAATTTAAAAAGTTCTATTTGGAAATCAAAAATTCGATACCCCACAAATTAAAGTTTAATTTATTCCGGATATGATTGAATATTTATTTTAAAAAATATTTTAATATTTGGTTGGTCCTTTTTTACTTTAAATAGACCCACCGCAGTTCATATAGACTCTGTAGGAAACGGGTTAAAAAAATTGAATTTTTCAAATATAACAGATAAAATGAGATATTTTCCGCAAATAATCAAAAATTCGATACCCCTAAAAATGTAGAAAAATTATTCAATTTTCGTTATGTGTAATTTGTTTTAAATTTGATAATGGTTTGTTTGGTCCTTTTTGCATTTTAGTGTGTACAGTGAACATTTCTTTAAAAATCCGGCTTTTTCCGCCGTTATCCGTAAGTACTCGGAAGCTGTTACGGAAAATATTGTCGTCTGCTAGCCTGACTTTGTCGGTTCAAGTTGTTATAGCTCAAAGCCTATGAAGTGTAGGCAACTTCACATTGACAAAAAAAAAAAACAAAAAAAAACTGAGATTATAATAAGACAAATTAAAACAAATTAATTGCTGAACTCAGAAACGCCGAAACCTAGATCTGCTGTCGTTTAAAATAACGCTATGTAGGATTAAGTGTTCAATTCACATTTATAAAATATACAAATGCTTTTAATTTTCATCGCAAAAAAAAGATACTTATAGCAACTAATTCTCATGTGTTTCCGTAAAATATAGTCTGTCAGTAATTGAGTTTCAAAGCATTCTTAAGAAATATAGCGATAATTAATTTCCAGATACCTATATTACCTATATTATTTTTTGCCGCTGGTGACTTTTTTATTGCCGCGGCGGTCAGGGTCCGATCTCCAACGCGGTCATCTTTTTTTCTTCATATGGGATTTTTTTAATAATTTTGAAACAAAAAAAAATCATTTTCTATTATTCATAATATGACCAAACTTTAATTTGAAAGATAGCCTTGATGAACTGATAATTCTGCTTCTTTCCGAATCTACTTTGTATATATTATTCTGTATTCTTAAATTAATGCATGTTTTTGGTACATTCTTAAATCATTCGTTTAAAAAATTGCGATATCTATTATTTGTTTTAGTCCCAAGATTGCACACAATCACATCAAGCATAAAATAATTTAATTGTAACAAATATCTTAAAATTACCCTTTGACTTTTATTGTGTATTACAATATTGCCTAGGGGTAAACAGTATCCGTTCAGCGTTGTTTCAAGCCGGGTCATAAAAAATATGTTACCCGACTTACTACAAGTGATAGGTATTTTTATGGTTTTATGGTTTTTGCGTTTTAATATATTTATTTCACTTTCTTCTGTCTTTATATAGTCTTTATATGCAGACTGATCATGATCTGCACCGACCGCAAAGGGAGAACAAATCGTGTCCAGCATGGTAAGGGTTAAGTATTTCCTTTTAAAAGTAAACGTCTTATTTCTATACTTCTTTTTCTTTGAAGCGATTGGTCTCCAAATCGTCCGACAACAAAAATACTTTTTAGATATCTTGAAAAAAAGAAGCTATATTTCTTATGAAGGCTTCAAAACTTAATTACTGACAAACTTTATGTTACGGAAATACATGAGAACTTGCTGTTTTACTACCTTTTACGATAAAAATCGAAAAGCATTAGTGATTTAGAATTTTGAAAATATTTTAGAAACAAAAGCTCATACTCTAACAACAACAATTAGTACGGAAATCAACGAATCCGTCCGGTAGCGATGATATTGGATTATTGGTTTTATTGGTTTTTATGATAGGTAGATCTGCCCCGCTTTATCGGTTTAGAGATGTTACTAAAAGTTGGTAATGCGTAAATGTGTAATTATTTACAAAAACAAAAATCCACCTACCTCGATTTTGTATATATTGATGCGCAACACCAGCACCGGAAGGCGCGCAACCCATTTTTAGCGTATTCCCAGTGGGAATTGGATTGCGCGTTTACCACCCGTTATATAACTTACAATGTTGCGAAGTAAGTTTTTGAAAATCAATCTCGAAATATGAAAGACTGTTAACAATTTATTTTGTCACATGTTATCACGATCTGTCAAATATTGTTTTTCATAATAAATACTGGACAAAGACCTCCTCCGACACTGTCAAACATAATACTCCAGCATTGCAGACCATAAACAAAATGAGTCGCACCATGAGCAAACCAACATAGTGAATTTGCGACCAGCATGGATCCAGACCAGCCTGCGCATCCGCGCAATCTGGTCAGGATCCATGCTGTTCGCTAACGGTTTCTCTAATTGCAATAGGCTTTGAAAGCGAACAGCGTGGATCCTGACTAGACTGCGCGGATGCGCAGGCTGGTCTGGATCCATGCTAGTCGCAAAGCCACTATATTGGTTTTCTCATGGCGCAACCCATTAATACTGATAAAGCTTAAAGTTCGGAAAGGCTAGTTTGCGACATTTTTTTCGGAAATATGTACAATTTTGATAGAAAGTTTGGAAAAGTATCGTGATAACGTGAAAGTTTCGAGCATTCACGCGAAATTTTGCTCCAAAACCAAAACAAAATTTTCAGGAAATTAAAGATATCTAGAAAATATTTGTTGGGGTAATATTTTTCCGGAAAATGAACATATTTCCTGAAAAGTTTAGAATATTATCATGATATGAGCCGCGCCATGAGAAAACCAACCTAGTGGCTTTGCGACCAGCATGGATCCAGACCAGCCTGCGCATCCGGTCAGGATCCATGCTGTTCGTTTTCAAAGCCTATTGCAATTAGAGAAACTGTTAGCGAATAGCACGGATCCTGACCAGATTGCGCGGATGCGCAGGCTGGTCTGGATCCATGCTGGTCGCAAAGCCACTATGTTGGTTTTCCCATGGCGCGGCTCATTTATTTCTCTCTCGTAGCAGAAATATTTTACTTATGAAACCGATTGATAGCGCAAAGATGCCTTACACAGTTACAGAACATCCAGGATTTACTGAAAAAAAATGTTTGTTTCTTTTTGTTTCTTCTTTTTTGTTTTTTGTTTGTTTTTTTTTGCACGCATATATTTAATTAATACTGTATTTTATTGTTTGATATGCAAAAGAAACTTACCTCTATAAAAGAAAGAACTTTCGTTCACGTTTTATCCGCAAGTATTTGTACGTGTCACGTCTTCCTTCCCGTTCGCTACCGTATTTATAGTCTAAAACGCTACATATAACTTCACGGTTAGTTAGCTGCCCCAAAAATTTAAACTAACAGCTGACTATTGTGCAATAGATCGGGTACAATGTCACGATTTCTTTACAAACGCCCTAGTTATTGTCGTGGATTTATTGTAATATGGTATTTTTTTTTTAAATTAATATTTAAACAGTCATTCGTTTCATTGAATGACATGGCAGTCATCGCAAAATGATATATGTACTGCACGGATGTCTTTAAAAAAAAAAAGAAAAAAGAAAGAAAGAAAGAAAGAAAATGATATCTACATCGAAAGCAAACAATACACATTTCAAGACGTTAACCCTTACTTTGCTAAATTTCTATAATGAACTTGCAGTTTGGACAGTACAATGGACTGTTAAAAGGGGCAGCTTACCAAAAACATACTGGTTGAATAGCAAACAGTGCAGATCATGATCAGACTGCATGGATGTGCAGGCTGATCATGATCTACACTGGTCACTAAGGCAGAATTAATCGTGACCGGCATGGTAAGGGTTAAATAGTATTTTTTTGTTCAAAACTTTCTCATTTGTATGGCAATCAAACGTAGTTTGTCAAAATCGTTGATTCTACGGGCATCCATTTCCAAAACTCACTTACACTGAGATGGTAGAGCTTCCGAGTGACATCCGATTGAAGGAAGAAAAAAATGTGGCTAACTTTGGAATGGGGCGTTTAAGAAGTGGACTGCCTGTTCTTTTAAACTTTATACATGTATGTAAATTGTGTCGTTCAAGAACAATGCGGAAATGCAATTTTTCGACACAACTACATTAATTTCAAAAACCTATATTTCACGTGCTTTAGCAAAGGGTATTGCTAACTCTTCTTTTGAGTAAATTAAAGTTTTCATGCTCTTGCTTAAAATCTGGCAAAAGTCGAATTCTCCCCGTGTAAAAAATAATCAACTCGCTTGTGGGCGGTTGTATTTCATACAGTCATGCTCCATTACAACTTTATACTTTGTCGTGACTTTAAACCCAAAGAAGTAAAATAATTGGACACGATTTTTGATGTGAGTGGGTGGTGGGTTATTATCCCAATGTTCGAAAGTGGGTGTTATTAAATAAAGCACAAAGTATTAAAGCAATACTTTTATTGTAAATGAAATCGGACTGGTTTTGATTTCAAAAGCTTAAAAACTACTAATGCCATAATGGACTCACCTCGGATCAAAATGTAAATCCAACAAGAGCTCGTAGAACACGAAAAGCGTTCTTGGACGGATAGCTCAGTGGTTTGCACACTGGCCTTCCAATCCTGAGGTCGGGGGTTCGATCTCCGGCAGCTACTCGGGAATTTTCAGAAACGCTTTTCAGTGTTTCCCACCCAACTAGAGGTGTACTGGTCAGGAACCCAGGCAATCCTTGCGTGTATCAGTGCTATACACTGGGCATGTTAAAAAACCAGGCTGTCTATTCGCAACGAGCTAGGCTAAGTTAGCCGGACAAGCCTGTATCTGATTTCTGATCTCTCTGTCGTGGGGGCTTTGTCTCACTCTGTCCCTCTGGTCAGATCGCTCTGTGTCTGTACTAGTAGAGGATGAATTATGCGCCCTGTGTGGCTGCATTTGAACCATGTAAAGCGCCTTTGAACGTGAAATTGATCATGAAAAGGGCGCTATATAAATCTGGTATTATAATAATATAATAATAATAATATAATTATCAAGCCACAATTTTACAAGCGATCTATTGTTAATATAAAATTCAGTCTCCCAATTAGGAAGTTAAATTTCAAAGTCGGATAGAATAAAATATTATTAAGACTTTTAAAAATCTTAAACAGTAGAAAGTAAGACAAATCTTTCAGATCCACAATGGTGCATTTCGTTTTATGATATCATATAAATTCTTATGTAGAGGGTCTTTTCAATGAAATAGCTAAAATGGTGGTTTTGTTTCCCGATCGGAAAGCATATTAATATATTTAGTAACAACTTTCCGCTTCGGGAAGTAGGGAAGAACCTTTGTTTCCCAAATATTGATTACCTCCGAGCCAATATAACTTTTCATGATAAAGTATCTTTAAGACTTTTTATCTTCAGGATATCACATAAGGCGCATTTTACGTATCATAACGGAAGGGAAATGTACAAATGAACACCTCTTTTCTATTGATCTCTTTATGAAGCAACTTAATTCATTAAAGAAAAAACATTAACGTAATTATGAGAGTATATCATCTACATATTTCAAATTGATCAACAATAACCTTTTTGTAATCTTAACAAGTATCATAAGATGTTTTGTATCAATGTAACAAATAGTAAAATATTAAATTTTTAAACTCAACAAAATGTAAAAAGTAGAGCTATAATCAGGTAACAATCAATGAAACAACTTGATATACTTCTCTGTTCACAAAAAGATTTAAAATTTTGCAGTTAAATTCATTATAGCGACAATTTCTTGCGATATGATAATAAAAGTGAATATAAGAATAATATCTATATGATTCAAGTAAAAGAAAATATCCAAAAATAAAGCAAATGATTTTTGTTTCGTAAACTGGTTTTAACCGTTTGAAAAATATCCGACTTGTGTAATGTGGTCACTTAATAGGTATATGTACAAAAGTAAATGAGCCGTGCCATGAGAAAACCAACATAGTGGCTTTGCGACCAGCATGGATCCATGCTGGTCGCAATGCCACTATGTTGGTTTTCTCATGGCATGGCTCAAATGGCATTTGAAAAAAACGAGCATATCATTTATCTCGTACTGGACATATGCCTCGAACTGGTTTGTCTTGATTTTATAGTGCGAGTGGAATGTATGTCTGACCATTTGCATCCACACATTACAGCTAATCTCTAAAATTATCAGTTTTTCCATCATATCCTGATAAACAATCAAATGCTGAAAAAATATAGTCAATAATTCGAGGTAATAACACTAAGCATGGGCACCAGTTTTAGAATGTTGACTTTCCAATTGTCAGTTTCAGAATTAAGTCATTAAAAGCCAATCAAATTCTATAGTTTCTCAGTTACTCAGTTTTATAACCATGGTTTCTTCGTGACCTATTTCTGCTGGTCTCTCTCCTCAAGTTCACGGAGTAATTCAGCAAGAACATTATTGAATGTTCTACCAGGGCGTGGTCTGTTTCCAGGGAGACGGTTGTTGTTAGGTGGGGGTCGTGGAGGTTGCACAGATGGGGCAGCTGTAGTGGTGGTAGTAGTGGTGGTGGTTGTAGTTGTGGTGGTAGTTGTGGCTGGTCTAAACACGTCAATGTCTAAAGCTGGAATATCTCGGCATCGGGTCCTTGCATCGCTGTACAATTCAAATACGAATAAATAAGAATATATATATATAACAGAGAAAAGCTTTACGTGTGGCACAAATATCTAAATAATCAAGAAAACTTCAACTTTGACCTTGTTTAAACATGGTCTTACACGCACGCCTAAGTGTATTTAACTCAATTTGTATAAAGTCTTGTCAACTCTCTTCCTCGGGGCGTCTAACAAGTTCATGAATCAAATTAAGGTTTAACAATTATTTATTTCTGAAAAGAAGGGTTGCTTGAGGGCTGGGGTGCGGCTTGGAACTGTCTGATTAACCCGAAGACTACATGCACTCAAATCAGTCAAAGGATAAAAGCCGAGTTTAGAAGGTAGTATTTAAAACTTCTATCTCTAACTGACTGCTTCTTATCTCGGCGTTACAGTGTTGAAATTAGACAGTAGTCTTAACATCAGTTCTTTAGCATAGTCTGGAGCCTTGTTTATACCATAGGCAGCAGCCATCCAAAATAGTTACACATCTTTTTATCAGCATAGTGCGATCTATATAAATTTTTTAAACGTCACACCGAAACAATTATAGGTCATATGGTGCTTTTCCATCTTTCCATGGTGGATGAAGACGGGCACCTGGGTAAAACCACCGACCTTCCGTAAGCCAGCCAGAAGAATTTTACGCCCCGAGCGAGGCTCGAACCCACATCGGTGAGGGGCAAAATGTAGACGTCCTTTGTCACTCGGCCGCGGAGGCCTCTACATATAAAATAAGAATATACATTCAAGAACAACTGTACTTACGTAGCAATGAAAGCACTAGGATATTGAACCTGGTTAAAGTTGTACACCTCGCACATAATCCTAGACAAGGTATAACCTCTGATAGCTGCTTGCTGGGCTGAAAAAAGAATATATGTAAAGATAAACACTAACTTTCTTGTTTCTTTCTTATTAGGCTTTAAGTCACGTGCACAGATTACCATATTATCCATTTAAATTTATATATCAAGCTTAAATTGTTAGATCGAGAGCATATACAAAAGAAAACACGTCCTTAAACCACTTGTTTCGCTAAGGAACAGCAGCAGAAGCCAAATATGCGATCGACATACAAACTGATCTACTTCGGAAATAGACTAAGATTCAGACAGTGTTTCTTATACACGAGAATACATTCGATCCGTAGACACACTCTTAGAGAAACGCTACCTTAGACAACAACAACAATGGCTTGACAAATGATTCATGAAACTGGCAATTAGCAACTTCTAATATAAAGTTCATACCGTTTAGGTGCAATAATTTATGAAAAAGATTTGAGTAGTTGGTTCTACTCTGAAGCGAACATCTGTGTACAAATTCACACAGATACTTGCAAGTACTTAAGCTTGCAAAGGTACTAAAATATCTTACCCTGAGTTAGCCCTGCATCAGCTCCTTGATACCAGAACCTATCCCCAAACTTCAGACGCATAAATTGATCACCAAGAATACAATCCAATGTTGGACCAACTGTACTTGATTCTACAGGTGTTTCTGTCAGCGCTCCAGTAAATAAATCTATGTCTTCAGGTGACCTTAAATATTCAGAATAGCTCTGATGAAAATGAAATTAATGAAATTAAGTATATTAAACAAGGTTCTGATTGAGAGTATACATTACTTCCGGTTTTTCTTTTTTTTTTGGTTTTGTAATTTTTTCGATTTTTAATTAAGTGGTTTTTGTTTTTTTTTGTTGTTTTTTTTTTTTTTTTTTTTTTTTTGTTGTTGTTGTTACTTTGTACCACTTTCAGTAAAAGACTGTTTTTAAACAAAACGGTTTTATGAAAATGAAAAAATCTCGAAAATAAAGAGAAGTTATTAAGAAAATAATATTTGACCCGTAATTTTATTAAAATCACAAAAGGTTTACAAGTACTAACTGGTATCCAGCCGACTGGAATCTGGTAATCATGTCGTTATCATGGTCTACAAGGTCTGACCACGCTGAAACAGTCGACAGTCCACAGTTTGCACGGAATTCCGTGTAAGATTTCAGTCCGTGATCACGGCCACGTTGAATGTTCAAAGAGACAAGATCGAAGGCAACATTGTTGGCACGGTCAATGAAAAGACGGCTTCTAGCTTGTTCTTCCACGATCCTGTCAGTTTCTGGGGAATTCTGACCGGACAACCAATATGCTAAACCTTCCATGCCATTTGGATCGCCGCTGACGTATGTCAGGAAGGGATCATTGTAGGTGGCGTCAGTATCAAAACGCATGTTGATTGGTCGAAGATTGCGTCCAAATAAGGACATATCACGTGGAATCCACGTGTGGCCCATCCTGTGAAATAAAAACAGAACAGGGTTTACATTTGTAAATACACAGATGTAAAGTGGCAATATTGCTCTTCAATATACTATTTGTAGTTGTCAGTTTAGATAGTGCACTACTAAACCTAAGGTGAGTATAATATTACTTTGAATTTTGACAGAAAAAAATGGTATTTTGATACACCTCCGCAGACGACATCGTACTTTAAAAAGCAGATAACATTCGTCTCCGTTGCTTTGCTCCTTCTGTGCGCCAACATTAAATCGAATCTATTGGATGTACGCACGTATTGAGTGTACAATATACTGACTAAAGGCAACATGTAAGCCCCCGACAAGTAAATGGATTCAGGTTGCAACGCTTGAAACAAACAATCGGTGCAATAACAATTGTCCGTAGGCGTCTTCGGGCGGAATGTTCTTTACACGAGAACATGTTTATGGCGTTTTTGGCGCCTGTTCCGTTAGAAAAAGAAAACATGCTCGAACACCAAGAACATGATCAGAGAACAGTGTTCGCGGGTCAAAATTTTACACCACCTTTTACATGGAGCACCAGGAACGCGGTTTGAGAGCACACAAAATGGCGGCGAAAAAAATTTCTGCACTTTTGTCCTACAGAAATCAAAATACAAGTTAGCAACAACGTATCCATGCAGTCCGCAGTGTCAGTGTCACATATAAATTATCCTCTAGCATTTAATATATAATTTTTGTTTCTTCTGGCGAAATGATGGGCACAACCATCTTGAATGTTCTTGATTGTACGTCCTTGGTGTCTGTGCGTCTCAAATTAAGAACACGGATCTCTAATATCTCGCACCGACACTCGAGTTATCAAGAACTTCCGCCCGAAGTTGACGATAGCTTACCTGTATGCAATACCAAAACTGTTTGAAATGGTAGCGTCGATGGACGGGTCATATTCGTACGACTGACTACTCAACAGCTTATACTTTTCAAGCGCCGTTGATGAAAGGAAGGACGGGAGAAATTCATCGTAAACAATCTTCTGCATGATAGCGATGATGATTTTTCTGGTTTCCTGGAAAAGAGTGTCCGGATCTGGGTAGGACGACTGAAGAAGGCGGGCAATTCGGTTGTGCTCAAGAACGAAAGCATTGTGGTAGGCAGCCAAAGAAGGTACAGTATTCACACGGTGATCACCTGAGAATAATCATACATGCATCAGTAAGTCTATTTTTAGAAACACGCGTTACACCATGCACGTGATTAAGCTAAAAAAAACAGTTGTAGATTTACACAATTTCGGAACCTTGCAATGTTTGTTGGCGAAACAAGAAACAATGATTGGTTATTATTTGTCAAGAAAACCCTACTGGTTGCTTTTTATACACTGCTAGTACGTACAGTCTTTGAACTTTACAATTAACTAAAATGTAAACACTCGTGCTTAGATAAATTACGATAGATTAAAGACAGATATATCTTGCATATATACTGACCAGCCAGACTACAGGACTCTCCGGCTGCGGTGTTAGCATTACATGCGGTCTGATCTGGATTGTCTGGGAGTCGGAAACCATCTTGTGTTAACATAAAACCTAAAAAATGAACGTGCAAAATCCTTGACTATAGTACATTCACCAAATAACGTCTTCAAATATGTTTTCAGATTTTATCTTACGTGACTGTTTTCGACAAAAAGTTTCACCGACCTTGAAAAACCACGGTTCAATAGGAATGATAAAACGGAACCTATCAAATAGGTACACATTACCGATATCAAGCATAAAAGATGAGCATGCTTTATCCAACCATATGACATGTTATTCGCATATTTTGTAGTTCTTTTTTGATGAGATATTCCACTGGCACCAGATCAGAAAGAAAATGCCTCCGAACGTGTTATACCCTACCCTAGGTGTTTTTTAAGAATCATGGTCATGAAAGGGAAAATATACTAACCCGTTTGAATCGCGCATTTCATACCTAAAACACACAGTTCGGTAAATGTGTACTAGGATATCAAACAAGTGGTAATTTATCTTCCATTGTGTACCGGTCAAATTTTTTTAATACATCTTATCTTAGAAAAACAACGCGTAGTTTATAGTTATTTCAACGTTACACAAAAAAGCTTGCTTGAACTTCCCTGGTGAAGTTCCGTTCTAGATTACAAAACCATTCTGATTGGCTCTTGTGAAAATGTATGTCAATCGTCATTTTACTACACGTGTTCGCTAAAATGTGAAAATGCAGCATAAATGTGCAAAGTGAATAAAATAAACAGAACAGATGCAGGCCCATGTACGATTTCAAATTAAAGATCATATACAAGATGAATTTCATTCATCATTTCGAGTTTTAGTGGAAAATTGTATTTTTTTTAAATTCTGTTTTTGTTTGTTTACATTTCGCCAAACATATGCACACTGCCGTGACCTCTAGACCGGATGTTCATTATGGAAGGTCAAGCAAGTTTTTTCTGTAACGTTGGCGAAAGCACAAAATATGTTGATAATCTCAGCAATATGGAATATTGAGACAATATGGAAGCTAAATTATCGCTCGTTCAATATACTAGGTACCCATTCACCGAACTGCGCGTTTAAGTTAAGAAATGTACGATTGAAACGGGTTAGTGCACTTTCCCGTTCATGACCATGGTTTTTATAGAATACCTAGGGGTAGGGTATAACACGTACGGAGGCATTTTCTTTCTGATCTGGTGCCAGTGTGATATTCTTTAAAAGAAGGCTTATTCGATTTAAATTGATAAAAAGTTTTTGTTTTTTCTAAGTTTTTAGATTGGTATAATCGTGATAAGAGACCGGAAGGGGAAACCAACACCGTTCTCGATTTCTCCCAGTAGGCAGTAAACAACCGAGGCAACAGGGATATTAGCGTTTATATTCTTCTTCTTCATTAATGCTGTAATGGATGTGTACATATCTACTGTAGTACATAGTAGACGTGTAGGCCTACATACCTGTTGTGGATTGCGGATGTGTACTTACTATACATTGAGGACGTGTACGTACCTTCTGTACAGACTGGTTGTGTTGATACTTTTTGTGTTTATATCTGCTGTGCACAGCGGTTGTGTACATACCTGTTGTACATAGCGTGTAAACACATACCTGCTGTACATTGAATATGTGTACATATCTGCTGTATATAGCGGATGTGTAGACACCCGCTGTACATAGCGGGTAAATACATACAGTAGATGTGCACATACCTGCGAATCATAGCGGCTGTGAATACTCCGGTGTGTACATTCCTGCTGTATAAAGCGGATGTGTACATGCCTGATGTACAAACATGGGTATAAAGGGTAGGAGTACATACCTGTACCAGCTTCTCTCAGTTTCTCCAACTCTTCTTCTGATGAACCATACACATTAGATGCATCAATAAATGAAGTGATTCCATTGACCTGTTGACGACGGCCTTGGCCATTGGAAAACGCTTGAAATTATAAATAGTATCACATGAAACAATCGGTCACAGATCACACCATTTCCAAAATATCAATGCGCTCTTCAGCCAAATTCTTGTTGGCTCTAACTTTTGACTTGAAACGTTATTTGCAATAATATATATGAATATTTGTGTCTCTCTCACATTGTTAACAAGGCAGTCTGAACGACAGCTAAATCCCCCGCCAATGCTATGGATAGTGAAAGGGTAAACCTTTGACCTTTAGCTGTGACCTTGACTTTGAACGGACATGGCTGACTCATAAATTCTGCACAACGTCTTGATGAGGTGATCATTTGACCCAAGTTTCATGAAAATCCTTCAAGGGGTTTAGGAGACACAGAACTCAAACCTTTGACCTTGAGTTGTGAACTTGACCTTGTGTTGACATGGCTGACTCATGAGTTCTTGATGCGGTGATCATTTGACCAAAGTTTAATGAAAATCCTTCAAGGGGTTTAGAAGATACAGAGTGGACACAAAATGGAAGGCTCAAACCTTTGACCTTCAGTTGTGACCTTGACCTTAAGCCAGCATGGCTGATTCATAAGTTCTGCACATTGCCTTGATGAGGTGATCTTTTGACCAAAGTTTGATGAAAATCCTTCAAGGGGTTTAGGAGATATAGAGCGGACACAAAATGGAAGGCTCAAACCTTTCACCCCAAGTTGTGACCTTGACCTTGAGCCGGCATGGCTGACTCATGGGTTCTGCAAATCGTCTTGATGAGGTGATCATTTGACCCAAGTTTTATAAAATTCCTTCCAGGGGTTTAGGAGATATAGAGCGGACACAAAATGGAAGGCTCAAACCTTTCACCCTAAGTTGTGTCCTTGACCTTGAGCTGACATGGCTGAATCATGGGTTCTGCACATTGTCTTGATGAGGTGATCATTGACCCAAGTTTTATAAAATTCCTTCAATGGGTTTAGGAGATATAGAGCGGACACAAAATGGAAGGCTCAAACCTTTGACCTTGAGTTGTGACCTTGACCTTGAGCTGACAAGGCTGACTCATGGGTTCTGCACATCGTCTTGATGAGGTGATCATTTGACCCAAGTTTCATGAAAATCCTTCAAGGGGTTTAGAAGATATGTACGGACAGACGGACGGAAGGACGGACGGAGACCATTCATATAACCCCCACCACTTGTGGCGGGGGATAAAAAAGACATATTGTGGACCAATGTTTTTACAACTATGTGTGATTTAAACACGACTGAGACTGAAATTGCCAGTTTCTTGGGCATAACTGTGCGATGTATCCACATTCAAGCTGCTCGGGACTCGTTCAAATATTTAGGCAATAAGTGCCAAGGTTGGTTCCATGGGGAATTTTAGAACTTTCTACAGTTCCAGAAAGTTGTCAAGTATAGTATTACGTTATAACTGACCCATCCTGAAGATAATGCTCTCACATATGTAAAAAGAATTGAAAAACACCGGAAAGCATAGAGGTTACAGTTATAAGGTGAAGATCATGTAAAGTCTTACCATCGGGGCAAAACACTGGTGCAGATCTATGGAACTCCATGCAGTAGTTTTCGGTGAAAATAGGTTCAAATGGATCATTTCTTCCTTCTATTATGATATTCAGACAATTTTGAGTGCTGAGAAAGAAAATATCCAAAAATAGTGCAAAGGTGGTCGCCAGTGGTTTTCACAGCTGTTCAGCACGAAAGTCACGCACGAAAGAGCCAGACAGGACACCTCAGTTTTGAAGACTAGATTACAGAACAAGGAATTGTTCGACACCCAGTGGGTCTAATCAAGAGGAAATACAAGTGCAGAACAGAGTCCCTACTAGTATTGTCTAATTGCCACTTCAACTACAGCAGATAAAACCTGATGATCTGATTTATTTCAATAATGTATAGACAATAGGTTACTTGATATACAATATGTTATTTAACGCATACTATCTAGATGTAAATTTACATACATGTATCTGAAATCTGCAGCTGTTAATTGTTTTTAACATCTATTTATATCAAAGAGGAACATTTTTAATGATATTTCTTTGTTAAATTGTTTGGAAATCGGAAAAATGTAAGATATTAAAGGAAAGTAATTCCGAATTTTAATCAGTCAGCTTTAAGGTAGTTCTGCACGTTAGGCCGGATCGAAATTTTTTCTACAATGTAAGATTTGATTTAACTCTGATTTTTCAAAACTTCCGAATATACTAAGAAAATTCAGCAAATAAAAAGATAGGGTCGTGTGCTTGATTTTTTGCTAGACTGATCTGAAAAATTTCGACCTCAAGCAATTTTTCATAATGGGAGTCTATAGGAAAACGCAATTTTCATAACATTTTCGCGAATAGAAATTTTTCTACAATGTAGATTTTAATGAAACTTCTCACAGTCGTAAATAAACATATGGCCTATAATATAAATGAAATAAAATGTATAGGTCCGTGTGCTTATTTTCTAGATATCTGGCTATGATTAATGTGAACCGCCTATTTCAAGCTAATTTTAAGACATTATTTTGAATTATTTAACGTGTAAGATGTTTTAATATCATATTTTAACTTTAGAAAGATAGTAACAGTGCCATTTTAATACATTTACTCACAGGTTGCCCTTAACTCATAAACTGATTTTCGTTTCCGTACGCCTAATCCAGGCATTATTCTACGTTTTCCGGATAAATGACGTTATGCCATCACTTCCAGTTTATCAAACGTGCAGAACTACCTTAAATGTTGAATATTTATGCCAAGTTATTTGAATATCAATGCACAGATCAATAAAATAACAGACTGAATAAGAAAATGATCTTTAATCTTTTACCATACTCCTTTGACAACTTCGAACATTCTGTACATACTCTAAGTCAATTGAGTGTAAAAGAATAGTGTTCCGAAATGTTCAGAACATATACAGACTGTCCTATTTCTTGATGGATGACAGAGAAACGGGCGAAAAAAACAGGCTTTGTTAATATCATGCTAATCTTTGCCTTGACCTTGACCCTTAAGTTAGGTGTCTGGCAGCTGTACATGACACATCGTCCCATTATGGGGAATAATTGTGCCAAGTAATAATTAAAAGTCTTTGGTGGATGGGGAATTATAGGTCGACAGAAAATAAAATTGACAATTGACCTCCAAGTGTGACATTGGTCTTGGTGTTGCACGTGACACGTCGCCTCATTATCGGTAATATTTGTACCAGGTAATACTAGTTGATGCTTTTCTAGAAAAGCGCATGTCTTCCCCAAAAGCATAGCAGTAATAGGCAAGAAGTCAACAGGGGACAGGAGCGAAAGTCAAAGAGACACTGAAAAGCAATAGGGATCATCTACTCGGCATGTCCAATCATCCCATGAAGATCCAATGTTCTAGGTCAAGTGGCACTCAAGTTATGGATAGGAAACGGTTTTCCATGTTCTGTCCCCTGATACCTTGACCTTTATCAATAGGGGTCATCTACTCTGCATGTCCAATCATCCCATGAAGATTCAATATTGTAGGTCAAGTGGCACTCAAGATATGGATAGGAAACGGTTTTCCATGTTCTGTCCCCTGATACCTTGACCTTTATCAATAGGGGTCATCTACTCTGCATGTCCAATCATCCTATGAAGATTCAACATTCTGGGTCATATGTTTCTCAATTTATTGATCGGAAACGGGTTTCCATGTTCAGAGCCTCGTGACCTTGACCTTTGATCGAGTGACCCCAAAAACAATAAGGGTCATCTACATGTCAAATCTTCCTATGAAGTTTCAGTATTCTGGGTCAAGTGTTTCTCCACTTACTGATGGGTAATGAAGTGTGACGGACAGGCGGACGGACAGGACAAAAACAATATGTCTCCTCCAATGGGAGTCATAATTAAAATCCCTTGATACTAGTAAATGACGAGTTACAAACAGGACACGAAAGTATGGACGAACGAAATGACTACGGGACGGACGGGTGGACTAAAGCGCAATCCTATTGTCTCAGAAACTGGTTTTCAACAAGTAGGGAACTAATAAATCAGACAAATAGATCTTTATTTCACCATCCGTCAAAACTGGGAAATTGTATAAGAGATGTACACAATATCAGGAAAAATCAAAATTCACCAATTATTATTATTCATGTTGATGTACTTAAAACAAGATGTACAAGGCAGTCTGAAAGACAGCTATATCCCCCGCCGCTGTTAGGGGTAGTGAATGGGTTGATGGTACAGGGTGGAAGCATGAGGTTCTTAGGTACATTTTATAGTACTTGTATAAAGAAATCAATATATTTGAAAATATGTAATTTATAGATTGCGCAAATAGTTTCATATAGAAATAGCTACTGTTACTTCGTTACCATTTTTTATTTTTCCATTCACTAACAATGAAAAGTTATCATATTTCTGATACAGATCGGAAGGTATTCCCAAATAAAATCAAATCTGATGAGTGTTCGTAATTAACCTGATTGTCGGAGAGCATTGTAATATATTATAAAATATATTAGAAAGACAGAAAAGAGTAAACTCACTCTGCATTTGACGAACAGCAATCTACAACGTCTGAAAATTAAAAAAAAGTGCATAAATATCTTTTACTAGTAACTAAAAAACACAATTTTTAGAAAGTCACCCTCCTCCTTTCTTGGACCATAAAATTCTCAACAATTTGATATTCGTTCGAAGACATCTATTGTTTTTTACAAGACGACATGATTTCCCGGTAACAAAAATTGATGTTGCTCACTACAGATCCGAAGCGGTCCGATCTGCACATGTCACAAAATCATTATCATCAAGAATAACTTTGAAAGATATTTTAGTAAAATTATGCACTTTTTAAAGCAAGATTATTTTGACATTTAGCAAAATTAGCCTTACCTCCTTGGACCGGTGTAGCAATGAGGTCGTGGTCCAAGAACTGGCCCATCTGGAAGGTATGCAGTGTGATAGAAGGGCTCCTGATTTCCGGTCCCCTATTGTGATGTACCTCGTTGCTGATTCTTCGAGGATTTGGCAACTGACCTCCATTTGCAGAGACGGAAGTCGATCTGGCTGATCCAATACCATCCTCTGTAAAGTGATATATAATGTGATGAATAAAAGCCGATATTATATGGAAGAACCATTGCTAATGTTGAGAGTACTTGCGGGTCAGCCCTTCTATTGCAAGTTTTATATAAATGTTAGTATATATTGACAAGCGATTATCCATCTTTTTATGATTTAAATTGTCGTCTGCTGGAAATGTCTGCTAAAATTGTAAAGTTCATTCAATTTGCTCCAAAATTGGAAGAAATATTGTCAGAGTAGCAAACAGCTTGGAACCTGATCAGTCGCCGATTTAATCGGCGTCTGATCTGGTTCCAAGCTGTTTGCAAAGGCTGTTAAATTCGCCTGCAGCAGGCTAAGGGTTAAGGAATATACCAGGTTCCCCTCGCGGCCTTATTTCGGGCGCAGGCGGACACGTGTAGCACCGCCGACTTTCCATAATTCAGTGGATGGTCTCGAGTATGACGAGCCGAAAGGGATAAGGCATCCGTATCTCGGTTTCTGACCCCCTTCTGTTTCTACCTCTGTATTTCATGCCAGTAAGATTGAATGAAATGACATCTTTTGGGCCAATGCTATTTCTGCTACAAGATTTAGATCCTTTAATTCAAGTAACGGTGTCAGAAATGCTAACTATTATTAGGAGTTGTCGCCATTTAAAGCACTGCATGTCCATTCGCAGTTATATTATATACACCATATTGTGCCTTATTTAAAAGTTATAACTTATTTATGCAATAAATACTACTTTATAAATATGTCATTTTTCCTTATCATAATACCATAAGCAGGCTCCAGCACTCTTCTCTGTGGAACGCCTGCCATGCCCCAACTGGGCTGCTGCAAGTTGTTACAACTTCCGTCGACACGTCGGTATTTCTCGTTGCTGTCGCAAGCTGTAAAGGCCGGCAGTGGACAGATACCTTCAGTTTGTCGGGAAAACTCGGCCCTGACATGCTCGCTCTGCAAATCTTCGTGGGTGAAGCCTCTGTAACACAAATACAATTTCAAGTTGCATCACTAATCCTCAAGGTTATATAGTTTGTAAATTGGTATCTACTTTTTACTTTTAAACACAGAGCAATATACACGAAAATCCAACATTTACTAAAAGACTTTACAAGAATACTGTTATCGCTTAAAGACCTGCTCCAGTCCTACTTTTTAACCTTAAATTATCACTGAAAAAGCATGAAAATCCTGTCAAAATGGAGTCTATTTTATATAAAATTCTATATAAAATACCTGTGGTTTTGCGTGCTAAGGTATGGTGCGTGGCCGTTAACTGTTACCTATTGTAATCATGGGTTGCATACACACAATAGAATTTGAATAGCCGCGGAGCAGGGCTTTAAGGTCATATGGCAAATTTTAAGCTCTGTCTGGTAAAAAACGGCTCAGCCACTAATGAATATTGACGTAACGTGCCACTTGGCTTATTCATGGCAGTGTGAGGCAAGTTATTAGAAGATATCGACTAAAGAGCTAATATTTGACTCTTTATGTTGTTGTTGTTGTTTTTCTTGATTTTACAATATTGTCTACAAACAATACTACAATCTAGTTTACTTAATTGTAACATTTATTATAATGATAATTCAGTCAGTATTAAATCCATTCTTCTAATAAGAATCTTTGGAGGGATTTGAATTTAAAGATAATAAAAGGAAATATCCTATACAGTCTAAAAGGGGAAAACTCTGTGGAAAACATACTCCTTGAGTAAAAGTCGTGCAGCATTTAGCATGATGTTTGCATTCCTGTCTTGTTCCTTGTCTGTACTCGTACGACGTCCGTGAAAATTGGCCATCATGGGACATCTAGATGTCCTCGGGGCCCCAGCTGAAGTGTAATTTAATGATTTTGTTTGTTTGTTTGTTTTGGGTTTAACGCCGTTTTTCAACAGTATTTCAGTCATGTAACGGCGGGCAGTTAACCTAACCAGTGTTCTTGGATTTTGTACCAGTACAAACCATTTCTCCGCAAGTAACTGTCAACTTCCCCACATGAATCAGAGGTGGAGGACTATGTAATTTAATGAAGATGGGATTAAACTTTTAGTGTCTTTATTTACACATAGTTTGAAAATGGCTTAAAATGTAAATGTTACATACAGAAAAGACAAAAGAAGGACACTGCGATATTAGATATATGTATAGATACAGATAATATATGCAAAATGTTGGCTTTTATATATTTTATACTAGAATGTATCAACGGTATGAAACCTTCCAATTTAGATGCCTCACAACACATTCTCACAGTAACATGGGTGACAATATGTAATAGAACAATGCTAATCTTAAATCAATTGACGTTTTCATTCACAGATATCACTGTAGTGTACACAGGGAAATTAATCCGATTAATCTCTCTTTTTAAGCCACCGAACTTATTTTACGATAATCTGTGCAGTTATGAAAGAAAAATATCTTCAAAAGGTTGGAGCCTTTGTATAAAAATCCATCCTTCTATAACTATCAAAGGTCAGGTATTGTTATTTTAACCTTTAGCATGCTGGCGGCAGGCCTTTGCGACCAGTGCAGACCAAAATCAGCCTGCACATCTTTGTAACAATTTAGGTAAAATTTTGCAATTTATCTCATAATCCTAAGCGAGTTCGTATCAAGTGGACTCGACTGTACTTGATTACTTATTTTGTAATAATCCTGACCGTGTGAAATATAGCTATCATACGCCGTCTATGCTAACTGTTTATGGAGGAAATTTCTGTAACAAAATTAAAATACGTTGTCAAAAAAAAAATGTTGGTCGAGAAATAGGCAAAGTTACATTTTCAAGTCTAAAACCTTTTGAATAGGACTAGTTGCGTAACACTGCAGACGTAATTTGTCACGTATAATGATTATTACGTTATTTTCAGATATCATAGATATATCTTATAGTTGAACTTTTTTAGGAAATTATCAATTATTCCATGGTCACAATGTTGTAGAAAATAAGATTTAATAGAAATCAAATAATTACACTTAGTTTTAAAATCCTATGCGTATTGTCCAGGTATGACACCGGTTCAAGTCATACGATACTCGTAATACAGTAATAGGCTATTTCTTTATAATTGGTTATTACATATTTTTCAATGACCTAATACTAAATTATATACTTTAACAAAATTCTTAAAAATTAACAAATCAAGATTTCAGTGTAATACTTGGTTTAAGATGTCGTTCAGATATATCAACAATCGGGCTACGTTTTTAATATTTGTTTAAGTGATTCAATATTGATGGTATAATGTCTACCCCGAAATGCTAATGTTAACGCCTTAAATTTTCATACTTTCGCCATTCGCCATTGTGAACTTGCGCTTCGCCATCGTGATTTTGCGGTTCACCTTCTCCATCGTGGGCAGGCGATACGCGAAGCGTGGGATCATGATGGCAAAGCTCGTATTCATGATGACGAAGCGCGTGATCACGATGACAAAGCGCGAAATCGTTTTCGAAAAAATTTCGCTTTGCCATCGTCATCTTGCGCTTCGCCGTCTTGATTTCGCATTTCACGCTTTGCTCATATGCTCAGGTGATACGCTAAGTGCTCTCAACGCGAAATCGCCACGACTTCGCAATCGTTATCTCGAGCTTCGCATATCGCAAAATGCTCACATGAAAAAAAATAATCAAGGGGAGGATACCCACGAACTATGAAGCGCCTTTCGTAAATATGAATATCTTATATATACTTAAGGTAATCAAAACCAATTATTTAACAATACAATATTTAATTTCAGTATATCATCACAATATTTTCTGCTGTATCACTTGTACAAATTATCAAATTTAAGCATTTACCTTTTCTCGTTGTGAAGTTATTGTTCTTAGAAAACAGAAGTTGGGTATATTTGAATTATGCAACGGTGGGCAGTTAACATAACCGGTGTTCCTGGATTCTGTACCAGTACAAACCTGTTCCCCACAAGTAATTGCCAATTTCCCGACATGAATCAGAGGCAAAGGACTAATGATTTCAGACACAATAGGCCTCTCCCGGAGATCGAATTTATATACGACCCGCGATCCGTAGATCTGCGCTCTCCCACTATGAATAAGCTAAGCGGGTGGATCGGGTATATTAACTTAATGCAGCTGTAGAAATCTAATTTCTCAGTTTATCTTGAAAATGTTAGGAGCTGTCTCTAACTCGGCGAATTTATGTCATCTATTCCTGTTATTGCTGAAATATCAAAATCTTAATTAAAAAAGGGAATACTAACCAGCCCTCTCATCTAGACGATCGAGCTCAGTTTTCAGAGCATCAATTTCCTTTGCTCTCTCTATCGCAGACCTGACCTGGTGAGCTGTCGGCACACAATGAGCCCCTACTACCAACAGCAGTAGTCCAAGACTCGAACCCAGCATCTGAAATAATACATTGAAGATGTGACAGGCAGACAGTGATATCTGCTGGTATATAAAGAAACGCTAACAACAAACAAGACAACATACGAAACACAAAATACAAAGACAGAAAACAAGTTGAAAATAGGGGCACCGCTTTGGAACGGTCAGTAACCTATAGAAAGGAAACTGGGGGGTTTAAACGCGTTCAGGGCATGCCAACCTCGCACTTACCCTATTTTCAACAAGTTAGACAACACAATGTAAAAAAATTCCCCGCTGAGAAAGGCTCTAACATTAGCGAAAAAAATACCTGGCCCCATGAGAATGTCACTCAATCCAGTTGAACAGGCTGGTAACATTGCCCGATCGGGCTTATGATACAAAAAGTAATATTTCTTGACAAATAATGAAGATATTTCTTTCAAACTTTGTCCATTTATTAAGCATTACATATAATGCTTATCAAGATAGAAATAACTTTGTTGCCTTCAGTTTAGTTAGAATTACTTCCCTTTTTCAGATTTTCATGATGCATAATTTTTGAAGTCCAAAAATATTATGTTTTAATGCAATGTTTAAAACAGAAAAGGGTTCAATGGCTTTCTAGTGCTCCAAACTTGTGCGCCAATACCTTTATTCTATATATTTAGGGTAAATACTTTGTTTCTAGTGCAGATGTATGAGAAATTTTTTTAGGACTAACATTTCTCTATAATGTTGTAAGCGAAAGCAGAGTAAAATGTTTACATTCATGTACTAGCGCATTAATTTAGAGCATTAGAAAGCCATTTAACCCTTTTTTGTTTTAAACTTAGCATTAGAACATTGTTTTTTTTTGGACTTCAAAGATTATGCGTCATAAAAATCTGAAAAGGGGAAATAATTCTACCAAAACTGAAGGCAACTAAGTTATTTTTATTCTAATCTGTATCATTTGTTATGCTTAACAAATGGACCAAGTTTGAAAGAGATATCTTCATTTTTTTCAGGAAATATTACTTTTTGTGTCATAAGCCCGATCGGGCAATGTTACCAGCCTGTTGAAGTCACCGACATGTTAACAGTTTAAAACAAAAGGACACAGGCTGTATTTCAAAGTTTCAAGCCATGTAGTGTTTTTACTTATTATGGCTTATTTGATAGTGAACCACTACCTTCCAAAAATGCATTCTTAGACCAATAAAAGAATGTTGTTGGGGAGCTTGAGAGAACATTTTCAAAAATATGTACAACTTTGGAGGAAAGCTTGTTAAAAATCGTGACAACGTGAAAGTTTCCAGCATCTACGCGAAAATTTGCTCTAAGACCAGAAAACAGTTTCAAGAAATAAAGGAGATATCTAGAAAATATTTATTGGTGTAATGTTTTCCGAGAAATTCACACACTTTCTGACAAGATTAGAATATTATCATGATACATAACTCTCTCGTGGCAGAAATAAGCCACTTTGAAATATGACACAGTGTCATGCAGGTCTGCTTTACTCAGTTATGGAACATCCAAGATTTGCAAAAAAAAAAAAAAATGTTTTTTTTTATTTATTTTTGTACGCATATATTTAATACTGCATTTAATTGTTTGATGTTCAGAGTTGAAGCAAAACTCAAAAGAAACTTACCTCTGTAGTAGACAGAACTTTCGTTCAGCTAAAATTTTATCCGCAAATTTAAGCACGTGTCACGCCTTCCTTTCCACAACAGTAGCTGAAACTGGTTCGAACACGGCTATAGCTGCCTTATTTATAGTCTAAAGTACTATGTAACTTCACGGTCAGATGGCTGTCCGAAACATAAACATAACAACTGACCATTGTGCAACAGACCGGGTGTAAAGTCTTAAAATTGAAATCACGATTTTTATACTAACGCCCTAGTTATTGACGTGGATTTAATGTACTATAAATTCTTATATGCTGCTGTATTTGTAAAATGAATACGTAAATAGTAATTGAATTCATTGAATGACACGGTAGTCATTTGCGTAAAATGGCATGAACACGCCATGTACCCGGATAATCCTAACTCTGTTCAGCGACCCTAACTCAGTGCCAACATGGCTGACAGAAAGACGATGTATGTAGTTAATTTCCTGGTTTTTTTTCGTGTTTTTATGTGAGTATGCAATGTTAGCGTAAAACTTTTGATAGTCATAATATCCTGTATTGATAACATGTTTTGTGTACTAAATATTTCAATCGAAATGTCACATTATGTGGCTGGAATTCATTAAAATGTACTCAAAACGTCTTCAAAATGAACATGTTATATGTTTCTAACTGTTTTAAAGTACCAGAAATTGCAGTAAGACCTTACTTATTAAATGTATTAGTTCCATCAATATCTCTTTGACAATGTTTAACAGTATCAAAGATTACAATCGATTTTTATAGCTTAAAAATTGTATTGATTATGAGGTGGGTTTAGATTTGCGGATAATTCCTAACTGGTATAGTAAACAGTGCTGGATAAATACGAACTTAGAATGGATAAACACCTAACCAAACGAAAACTGCATTTCGTCTGTGCTTTTTTATGGACTGCTGATGCTCGAAGTTCTTTGATCTACCCACCCCTGCAGGGATGTGGGATTCCTATGTCCAACTTATCCGACTCGTGATTTTTGCCGGCGGACAAGTGCATTTTTTCATTCTGTGTGTCGCCGACAAGCATACTTTTTCAGGTATAAATGAGGAAAACATAAATATCATTTAGATTGTGTGTTGCTTCAAGTGTATGGAGGTGATAAAGATAATGGGTTCTTTGACTAGGTCTCGCGCACACTGTAATTCGGTGACTATGACAAACTATCAGAGAAGATTTAGATACAAGAAGATTAATTTAACGTCTGAAAAGTATAAACATATAACACTAGCTTAAAGCTATTTCCCGACAAACACATGTAAATAAGCTCGACATAAGTAAAACAGCTGTA
The DNA here is from genome assembly GCF_021730395.1 of Mercenaria mercenaria. NCBI lineage: Eukaryota > Metazoa > Mollusca > Bivalvia > Venerida > Veneridae > Mercenaria > Mercenaria mercenaria. Next base: position 44,895,809 of record NC_069368.1, read on the forward strand.
ATAAAATGCAAATATGTTAAAGCACATTAAAGCAAATAAAGCATCTGGCTCTAAGCAGATAAGAAACAAATCACAAATTATCACATACATGTTACAGCGCATTAAAACAAAAAAGCACATATGTACTAGCAAATAAAACGAAAAAGTAATTTACCACATACAAATTTAGCACATTTAAAGCAACATAAAAAAAATTAGCTGACACTACACCAAAATAAGAAGAGTCACATTTTACAACATGCATTTAAAAAAAAAAACATAAAAGAAGAAACCATATACATGCTAAAGGGAACATAAGAACTACTTAAAGTAGCTAAAGAAAAATATTTGCATCATCAGCATATAGCATTCTGTAACTAAAACTAAAAAAGGAAAACAAGGGTTACACACAGAGAACTAAAAGGACATTTAAATACATCAGAAACGTAAACAACTTTAAACAAGAAATATCTTTAAAAATGATGGTCGGCGAATTGTAATAAGGAAAGAAGTTTATGAATTTTTCATCTAACATTCATCTTTCATCTAACATTTTTCAAATTGCAAAACTAAACACCGCACTTTAACAATTTAAATGGTTCTCTTTTAATTTTTCGCAAAGGTTTCGTAGGGTTGCAATTTTGTTTCGTTTATCCTTAGACGAATAATTACAGCAGTAGTTTGATGAAGATTCATGAAGGAATTCATGAGAAGAGGTCATTAAACATGTTTATGTTTTTTTTTTAGCTAAATTGGTCCCTATCCCCATTTGTAACAAAATAGTATGATACCTTACGATATTGTTACACATCGAATTTGATAAAAATCCATTACATTTAAGTGGTTAATGCGAAGAAAGGCATATCTACTTTTAGCTATAGTGGTCCCTAATAGGGCCCAAGTTCCTATATAAATAAATTTGGAAGAGGACCTTATCATGATGCTCCAGACCAAGTATGACAAAGATCCACCAAGCTGTTCATGAGACGCGGTATAAAGGCATTTCTACTTTTAGCTCTAGCAGCCCCTAAAAGGGGTCAAATGTCCCAGCTGAACAAAGTTGGCTGCGGGCCTAATAAAGATGCTACAAATCAAGTTTGATTAGAATACATGAGAAAAAATCAATTAAAGGATTTTTTTGTTTATTATTTTTATTTATTTCTAAAATATGCCAACTGATCCCGCTTTAACAAATGCATATTCGCTATTCATGTATCTTTGGACAATGACGTCACACCTATAAAAAGTGAAGGTCAAGCAAAACATACAATTGTAATTATTTCAATATTTCTGTTTCATAAGCAAAGTTTGACCGTAGTCATATCACATAGATAAACTGTATGCAGCGTACCTTCATTTCAGTGTAATGAGATTCAGTCATTATATAGCATATATATAATAAAACAGATTTCAACTGAGTTCAATATTTGCATACCATACTAAAGAAAAATATTCATATATAATAAATCACTTAAATAATTTATAACAAATATATCAAAGCAAACAAGTACTCATTTTAATATGCAATCTGAATAAGTCACAAAAACAAGAAACCTTTTCATATACAGACGACAATTGTAACAAGGAAAATCTTTTAAAAAGCACTTCTCTACATAAAAGACTCTGATCACACCCTTATTCATGTGATACGCAGACCGTATTCAGCTCTTTCTTTAATTTGATATATGTTGGTATTTGAACAGGTCTTTATCATATTTATTAAACTTACTTATCATTTTGAGATATATCAATATTCTTGCTAAATATACTGAGCCAAAGTTAGCTTTAAAACTGTGAACAGCGTCGTTTAGGATAAACGCTTTGTCTACATTTCACTCAGCGTAGCACAATCAACAGAGTGAAAGAAATTGACACTCTCGTCCAATCAGGCAGAGTGTTGCATAAATCTTCCATTTTGATAAATTATCTATAATGCGTTATCAAGTAGTTTGATTTGCAAACTGAAGTCACGTGGCATAGGTAACGAAAACGAATTTAGACGGCGTTCGCCGAAAAAGTATTATGACAAGTTTGTAAGTAGAATTCCAACTGCTGAGACAATAAGTCACTGTCAAAGGAAATATTTGACCCAGTAGTCAGCCAAATTAAAATCAAAAGCACACAGAGATCGCAAGAATGACTAAAACAAGTCGGAACGTTTTAAGAGTCTTTCTCTGAATTCATCTGGTTTTACACCATTGCGTGGGCAGTGTTTCGGGCATGACCTCAAAAGATCCCGAACACTGCTTACGCGATTTCAGACTTTTATAAACGTTAAAAGGCAAATATTTCAACAGCTTATATTTTACCGCAGTTTCTGTGATATGCTTTTCTTTTCATTGTCCTAAATAAAGAACTCGATCTCCAGTCTATTTGCGCTTTCATGAAGGTTTAATATTACAAATCAGAGCAAGTGAAATTTGACTATGGACAAGTGGATTTTAAGTGTCCGTGGACAAGTGAAAAATGTAAGGATACCCACACCCCTTTCCCGTCAGTCCATGCATCACTCCCCCACCCCACCACACCACACACACACACATTTTTCTTCCCTATTTACCGTCTAAAAAACTGAAAAATATCATATTTAATAATTAATCATAAATCTAATCCCATTTAAACAATATCAAAAATATTCCATTAGCACCTCTATAAAAATCTCTTACACTATACGATATACAAGATTTAAAACAAACACAATTCTTCTGAAACAGTGTGTGTGTGCGTGTGCGTGTGCGTGTGTGTGTGGGGGAGAGAGGGTTGGGGACTACAGAACTTCGTACATCGGTGGTATTAAATAATTTCTTATGTAAATATAATAATTTTGACTTTTATACTGAGTTATTTTTTAGGGTTTATCCAGATTTTTCCAAACATTGCTATTTGCATAATATTAAAATTATGAAAAATTATTTGACTGTAGTGGGCATACATATAACATCTTAAAATTAATGACAAAGTTTGAAGACAATACCGCTTATAAAGTAATGTTTACAATAATCAGACCATGTACATGTCAACTCATTCATTTCTATAGAATACTAGTCAGTTAGGTGTTTATCCGTCACACAATTTCGTGTAAGTTAGATTTTTATCAATTCCTCATGTAAACTGAGTTCGGTTTTTATCAAATCAAAGTCAGGTTTTTATCCCTTTTCTCGCTGTCAGTACATTTGAACATGTATTGTGTCAACATGTAGTGGGTGTAAAGGGGCATAGTGTAAAGGGGCATGTAAAGCAGTATATCTTTGCTTTCAAACAACAAAATAGTCGAGGCATCAAAAGCATAGAAGTATTTTTAAAGATTTTTTGTAAAAGTTTTCATTGAAAAGGTGCCTTGTTCGTCGTTTTTCCGCCTGAATACACAAAGATTGATATATTTAACATGATACATTTTGAAATAGATATACACTTGATCAATGGAGATAGATATAACAACAGAAACATTCCTTAATACATCGTAATTACACAGAAAACAAAGTTGTATCGTCTTTACATCCGCCATGTTGGCACTGAGTTAGGGTCGCTGAACAGAGTTAAGATTATCCGGGTACATGGCGTGATGAAATGCACGGATTTCAAACATAAGCCAAGAGGAAGTGTTATATTAAAAGTTTGTGTTTAAAAGAAAAAACATATCTACAATAAACGCAAACTATACACATTTCAAGACTATATAAATTTACATGTATGTGCATTGGACCATTCAAGAAAAATGCGGAAATGCATTTTTCGACAGAACTACATTAATTTCAAAAACTCATTTTTTTCCTGTGCTTTAGCAAAAGGTAAATTGTTAACTCTTCTTACGAGTAAAGTTAAAGTTTTCATGCAATTGCTGGCAAAATCGAATTCTCCGTTAGTAAACAACTAACTGGCGTGTGAAAGGTCGGACGTCCTACAGTCATGCTCCAAAAATACAGTTGGATCATCGCCACAATTGCTATTTTAGCTATTGGCGTGACTTTAAACCCAACAAAATAAAATAACTGGACACGATTTTTGATGTGAGTGGGCTGTGGGTTATTATTCCAATGTTCGAAAGTAGGCGTTGTTAAATAAAGCACAAAGTATTAAAGCAATACCTTTATTGTAAAAATGCAATCTGACAGGTTTTGATTTGAATAGCTTAAGAATAACTAATGGTGGAGTAGACTGACTTCTGATCAAAATGTAAATCCAATTAATCCATGAAATGCTATTTAAAAAAAAAAAATAAGGAGCTTATCAAAATACAATATATGATCAAATGCGATAAAAATAGACAACAGAAACGGGCAAGCCAGCGAATCCGAATTTTTCTTAGATCTAACTAGGTAACCTTGTTTTCTCAGTACATTCTAGAGGATTTTCACGGGCCACTTATATATACGAGGGTCCTCGTATAATAATTTCTTAAATTCAGTCTCCCTACATTAAACAGCTACAGCAAACATGTGATCACGTTTTCCACCTTGGCCGATCGATCGGAATGTCTCCGAGAATAACCAACCACTGACTTAAAGACTCTTGCACTTGCAGCCACCTGGTTTAATATCATCTAATCTGTATCCTGTTTCATTATAAACCCTAAATAGTTTAAAACATGACAATAAAATACTGTAATAAAGCTTTGACGTTAACGTCCTTTTACGTATATATAGGATACGTTGGTTGAATTTACTTGGTTTATAACAGATAAATGCTAGGTCTATAATAGGTGAAGAAAGAAGAATTTTGATGTTTCAGCAGACTTGTGATAATGTGATAAAAAAGAATATTGCATTTGTGATTTACTACAATGAATTTATTAAACGAGTTGAATAAAGTTGATAAAATGCTCGCATTTAATAATTTTATTCAACCCGTTTAATACATTCAATATGAAAAGACAGTCATGACGTGTAAAATCCTCTTTGTTGCCTTAAATCATAGTCAGTTTAGGCAAATATGCATAGGTATATAATGAAATCATAGTTTAGGTAAATATGCACTGGTATATAATGAAATCATAGATTAGGCAAATATGCACTGGTATATCATGAAATCATAGTCAGTTTTGGCAAATATGCACTGATATATAATGAAATAATAGTTTTGGCAAATATGCACTGGTATTTAATGAAATCATAGTTTTGGCAAATATGCACTGGTATTTAATGAAATCATAGTCAGTTTTGGCAAATATGCACTGGTATATAAAGAAAATGTTATTAAAGCAGTAACTTAATCTTCAGTTATGCACTTTGCTCTCTCATGAAATGCGCCTGTCAAAATCCGCTAGAGCCGAATACAACATTGCAGGTAAGGTACTGTTATAATAACCCTATTGTTTATCTTGTTTATGTTTTATTTGTAACTTGAAATAGAAAGGTTTCTGTTTCGTGATCCGCAAGATATTTAGTACAACCTTCTATACCATAATATACAACAATTTTCCTACACAGTTCTCTTAAGACGTTTCAAAGTCCATATGGCAACTGAGCAGCGTTACCGCCTCTGGACGACATGTCACAAAAGCATCATATTAAAACATAATCCCTTATTATACATTACTGGGGTTAATAACTTTTTTCTTCACACAACATTATATTTATGTAGAACTAATAGAATTAATACGCTTGAACGAGACCCAACCATTTCATAAAACAGCTGATTTATAAGCATTTGAAGACGTCTGTCTTCTTGTACATGTATAACAGAAAACATGTATTGTAAAACAGAGTAATTGTATTTTAACCATTTACAATATGTTCAGCGGTTTGAAAAACATATCAAGAATCAAAATTTTGTCAGTTGTAGACCTCAAACACGTTGCTAAGGTACACAGAAAAGAGTTACGGTGAGTTTTTATAAATGCGCATGCGTCTGTATTGATAAAAAGTATGACATCTGCGTCATCTAAATGCTGACTGTCCGCCATTAAGCTCTCATGATGATCAAGATGACCGCCACTTTGTTTGTTCGTTTGTATCTGAGACGACATCTTCTGCTTCAAACTATCTCTGAAATAAAATACCATCTTTGATAAACGTATATTTTCATTTACATATATTTAGGCTACAAGTTTCTTTTCTTTTTTTAAATTTTACGTTACGTCAATATCTGATTTTAACTCATTTCAAGTTTTACCATTCTTCCAGCTGTCCCTCTGATAGCCGGATAGTGTCTGTTAACACCAAACAGGAAATGACTACGCCGTTCAAGTAGTCCAAAATGTGACCCCATACTTTTGATGAAAAATGGTGCGATTGAGTCATAATTATTATTGTGTTACAATAACCGTTTAGCTTCGGTCGTTCAAACACTTCTGAACATTGCAGTTGCCGTCATGTGAACCTGGGAACCTATGTCATGCAGTTTTAGTTATACAATCGTTTTAAGGTAATTCTGCACGTTAGGATCGATTTTTTTTCTACAATGTAGAATTGATTAAACTCTGATTTTTCAAAACTTCGGAATATGCTAAAGAAAATTCAACAAAGAAAAAAGATAGGGTCGTGTGCTTGATTTTTTGCTAGACTGATTTGAAAAAATTTCGACCTCATGCAAGTTTTCATAATGGTAGTCTATGTGAAAACCGCAACTTTCATAACATTTTCGCGAATAGAATTTTTTCTACAATGTAGATTTTAATGAAACTTCTCACAGTCGTAAATAAATATATGGCCTAAAATATGGTGAAATAAAATGTATAGGTCCGTGTGCTTATTTTTGAAATATTTGGCTGCGATTAATGTGAACCGCCTATTTCGAGCTAATTTTCAGACATTATTTTGTCTGATGTTTTAATATCATATTTTAACTTGAGAAAGATAGTTACAGTGCCATTTTAATAAATTTACTCACTGGTTGCCATTAATTTATAAACTGGTTTTCGTTTCCGTACGCCGAATCCAGGCATTATTCTATGTTTTCCGGATAAATTACGTTACGCCATGACTCCCGGTGTATCAAACGTGCAGAACTACCTTCAGAGGTCCTGCAGTAAGTTATGTCACTAAACGGGTTCAGTAGTTTTATCCCGGGTAAATTTTAAAGCGATTCGCTGCAGTTCAATCCTCTTTGAATCAGCTAATGATGCCCATATGTTTCATGAAAATTGCTTTACATTTAAGTTTGAAATATATAGTCATACACACTGACCATTTCACTGCAATATGAAAAAAAGACTGAAATCCGTACATGTTGGATTTATTTACCTAAAATAGTGTTATGACAGCTAATGTAGAAATTATAAATTACGGTGTTCCGTTTGGACCATCGAGATTTTTATTCCTGAACCCCATACCTCGAAAGTCGAAACCACGAAACTACGATGATGAAAGTCGAAACCACGATGGTGAAAGTCGAAATCACGAAACTACGGTGGCGAAAACACGAAACTACGATGGTGAATGTCGTTATCACGATGATGAAAGTCGAAAGCACGATAATGAAAATTGAAAGCACGATGATGAAAACACCAAACACGATGGTGAAAACGCGAAATGATGTCGCGTTTTCATCATCGTGGTTTCGTGCTTTCGATTTTCACCATTTTCACCATCGTGATTTCGACTTTCACCATCGTGTTTTCGACTTTCATCATCGTAGTTTCGTGATTTAGACTTTCGAGATATGGTGCTCAGAAATAAAAATATCGATGGTCCAATCGAAACACCGTAATAAATTCATAACAATATTTTGATTTTATCCCATTAGGCCTATGTTATATCCGAATAACAGTGGTAAAACAATTTACATTTCTTTGGTAAGTATTGTACATAAACACCAAGTTTACATCGCTTTCTGTCTGACCTATTGTTGATTAACAAATCAAATTGTCGAGTTTTCGCTAAGTGTTGTTGAAATGTATAATTCTGGTGCCTAAGGCAGATTACCATTTTTAAAGGAACTAACCAATATATTTTAGACGAAAGATAATTTCACTCAAAAATCCTTAAAATAGTACCCCAAAAGCGACTTGTTGTATGAACTTATTAAGATTTTTGCAAAACTTTCATATAAATAAGCAAAACTATTATGCAGGAGATAGTAAACCGATGCAACGGTCCTGAAATAATGCAGAAAATTTACATTCTTTTATTGCATTTTTATCAATGTCTAACTTTCATTTTCACCCACTTTATCATTTTTCAGTGTCATATATAAACATTCTTTGCCAAACTTGGTGGAAAAGAACATGCTGAAATATTTCACCCAAACTGTTTGTGAGTGATAAAGTAAAGTTGTAATGATCATGTATGCAGTACACTTGAGACAAAGTGACGTATAGGCCTATGGTAATTTCGCAGATCAGTCACACAATCTTATCATGGTCCTTTCGAGATCTAATTTTAATCAGAATTGTTTTCTATTTCCTTTGGATTTACAAGTTAATTTTAACTTTTGCACATTGTATTACATTGATTTCACTGCTTTTGCTTACCAGTAAAACGCCTGATTGCAACCAAACTGGACGGTCGGCAGTTTGAAAACAAAACTTGCCATGATTGAAAATTGGGCAAATAGAACGCAACTAAACAAACAAAAAAAAAAAAAAAAAAAAAAAAAAAAAAAAAAGATCCGCGCCATGAGAAAACCAACATAGTTCGTTTGCAACGAGCATAGATCCAGACCAGCTTGCTTATCCGCGCAGTCTGGTCAGGACTCATACTGCTCGCTTTCAAACCCTACTGCAATTAGAGAAACTGTTAGCGAATAGCATGGATCCTGATCAGACTGCGCGGATGCGCAGGCTGGTCTGTATCCATGCTGGTCGCAAAGCCACTATGTTCATGCCATGAATTCCCATTCCAATACTACCACTTTATATCTCCCGCAGTAGCGTTCTATGACAAGTCTATATCAGCATGTAGTTCTCGTGTGGCTATCAGTGTGTAACATTATCGTATTCACATTAACCATTGATAAATAGGCCTGAACTTCAATCGACAAAGTATTGGTACTTCTAAACAGATATCTGAGAACGACCCCTCACATTGTCTTCTGATATTGGAATTCAGTATTGCTAATTTTATTTTCCAATCAGACTACTTGTTCAATGTCAAAGTAAAAAAAATATGCAGTCATTCCGGCGCTCGAACCCGGGTACCCCTCGCTTACAAAGCAAGTAGCTACCACTGAGCTAAACGCAATCATGGATACATTATGACAAAAAATTGTAAATATCAAAAGTCAAGGCTACAGGTTAGATTTTGCAAGATGTTGTAAGTTAGCTCTGATTGGCTAGCGAAAGGGTCGCAGAACGAGCAATGAATAGGTCGTTCTAGATCCTATGCGTAGCGTAATAGGATATGTACTTTAGTCAGATTGGCCTGAACTTGATGCAAATAATTCTGGTAATACTAATACAGCTATTATACAAGATGGCAGGTGGACAATTTAGGCCCTGTTTTCACAACTTCATCTGCAAACATATTCAGTCATTGTTTTATAAACATAGAATAATAACTATCCTACACTGTAGAAACAAAGTGTGGTACCGTGCATACTACTACATTAATATAATAATATATATAGACATAAAAGACATTATGTTAGCCTTATATATGTCACTGTCAAATTGTAACTATAGACACTTGTTATTTCTCATTTTCTAAATGCAAAAAATGTATAATTATCATCATGGAAATACAAAATATTACAGTTATTTTATGATGCGTCTTTAAGGTAACTTGACAAACAGCCATTACTGACTTTGATATTTTATAGGGAAAAATACAAGTATATATAACTCTTAAAATATACTAAGTATTTAAAATTGAACCTCAAACAAGAGCTGTCACTGTTAGTGACAAACGCCCCCGAAATGTGCCCAAGAATGCTACAGTTTTCTGCGCAAAATATGCCAGAATAGTTTAGGTATGAATCATTTTGTGACCAGAGAAAAAAGTTCTCCGAAGGTAACCTTGACCTTGGAGCTAGAGGTCTGGGTCTTGAGCATGACACACAAACTCATTATAGGGAAGAATTATGACAAGTAATTTTAACATCCTTTGATGAATGGCAGAGTTATTGACCGGACAATAAACATGCAATGTTAACCTTTGACTTCTCAGTGTGACCTTGACCTTGAAGCTAGGGGTCTTGTTCCTGCGTCTGACATGTCATCTCAGTATAGGGAACGCTTATGCTTAGTAATTTTAAAATTTCTTCACCGATGAAAGAGTTATGGAACGGACAAGACACAGACCATGTTAACCTTTAACCTCTAAATGTGACCTTGACCTTAGATTTAGGGTCTGGTTGTTGTACATGACATGTTTTCCCGTTATGGTGAATATTTATTCCGAGTAATTTCGAAATTCCTTGATGAATGGCAGAGTTACGAACCGGACATGAAACAGACACTATTAACCTTTGACTTGACTTCTATGTGTGACCTTCATCTTAAGGCTAGGGGTCTGGGTCTTGCACGTGATACATTGTCTCATTATGGTAAATATTTATGCCAAGTTGTTTCAAAAATACCTTCATGGGTGAAAGAGTTACATACTGGACACGAAAAAGATCCTATTAACCTTTGACTTCTAAGTATGACCTTGACCTTTGAGCTAGGGATCTGGATCTTGCGCATGACACATTGTCTGATTATGGTTAACATTTATGTGAAGATATTTCAAAATCCCTTCATGGATAGCAGAGTTACAGCACGGACAAGAATTTGCAAAATTACGGTCGGTCGGACGGACTGACAGTGCGATTTTAATATGTCCATCTTTGGGGGCATAAAAATCAAAGAACCTACCGTAGTGTAAATAAAAAGTTATTTGCTGAAACATTGTTTAAAGATGTAAGTGAGTTATTAATAAATGAAACCTAAAATTGTCGAATGTTTTTGTTAAAATTCACGAAATAGATATATGCTTAATAACTTAATAATAACATAATATATTAAGCCACATTAGCTCTAATTGGTTTAATTTTGCTCTAGTCAGTAGTGTACATGTAATTACAACTATCACCCCCTATAAACGACTGTATTTACTCCCTTCCTCTTGCGAGTGATCAAAACAATAAACTGACAGCTAAAAGTTGAAAAACAGCATTTTAAAATGACTGATTTGCTCTAAAGGTATATATATATATTTTATTACAAGCTAAACATGACTTGTTTCTGTATATAATGTGCTAGTCTGATGACAGATAGAATTATAGCAAAAAAAAAATCGATTAATCACTGATTTTGTCAAGAAATTATACATTGTCGGCGTCAAAAGTACTTATTTTCTTGCTTGGAGAATAACCTATATGTAAATTCCACTGTTTCATGGATAAAGAAACAATACTAGTTTGGTAAAATGAAATAAAACCAATGATAAGTTCTCGAATTTGTTTATAACCGTAAAGGAAAGAAGATTCAGTGTTATTTCCTGACTGTATGCATGCTTGCTTAATTTCTGTACAAGTGCTTGCGAGTTTGGTAGAAAGACTGTATGCCTGTTTGTGAGTGACTCCTTTAAAAAATATCGGCGTTTCCTATGCTCCTGTAGCATTTCTTCATATTTAGAACCCGCAAACAATGTTTAAAGGAGGGTGGTTTCAAGCAGTCACCATGCGGTCTGTCCGTTCGATCTGTTTGTATATGTGTCCTCATATATTTGGTCGTGCAATTACTTCAATGCTATTGCCCCTACTTCTCTCAAAGTTTTCATACAAACACCGGCCATATGTAGTTAATGTCCATCTTATTACTTTCCTTTTTCTTTTTAAAGTTACACTTAAAGGTGAAACATGGTCTGTTTTCTTCGTGTCAGTGCTATAACTTTATGCATTAAGGGATTTTGAAATAACTTGGCATAAATGTTCACCATCATGAGACCGTAATGCGACGATGTGTCGCATACAAGACTATATTTTCTAAAATTTCAAACCATTTAAACCAATATATAATCGCAACTGCAATTAATAAGGTTGAAAATATGAACAGTAAATGGGGTGAAACGGCGCCAGATTGAATCCACTAATCCTTTGTGGATCGCTTTCTTGACAGCGTCGAACAGTTAACAGCTTTATTTTACTTTTGTCTTTCTATTTGCCATAAACACATTAACTTTAACATAAACCTTGTCTTATTTTACTGAAAATACATTCTGCGGATGAAAAAGTCCCCATTTTACAAGCAGAAGTGCTATTAGAGGGAAAAAAATGAGGTAAGGGTTTATTACCTCACCTGAGCAAGAAGTGCTCTAAAAGAGCTTTTGTGATTACCCTGTGTCCGTCGTCCGTCGTTGTCGGGTATTTTCCCCGATATCTGGAGTAATGGTGTTATATTACCTTTGTACAAGAACAAGAGTACCATTAATGACCCTGACAATTACAGGGGCATAACTATATTAAGCTGTTTTGGAAAGTTAATCACATCTTTATAAAACACTAGGTTAAACACTTTTGAGGTCAATAACATATTGTTTGAAGAACATGCTGGATTTAGAAAACATAATAGCCCTTGGTCATATATTTTCTTTACAATTGTTAATAGATATTATTTTGTCAATAATAAAAAACTGTACTGTGCTTTTGTGGATGACCAAAATTCCCTCAACTCAGTCAATCGTATTGCTCTGTGGCGAAAGATTTTAAGTTACAATATTGATGGTACATGTTTTAAAATTATTCTCAACATGTATGATAAAGCGAAGTCTTTGTAAAATCAAACAATACTCTATCTGAATTTTTGTGATACAGGAGTTAGACAAGGTGAAAATCTCTCTCCTGTTCTATTTTCTTTATTCTGGAATGATTAATAGCTTTATGTCTAGTAAATTTCATGGTCTTCAGTTATTATCTGATAATGCTAGTCATAGGTTAAGTGATAACGATTTTGAAGTTTTCTTCTTCAAGTTATATTTGCTATTATATGCTGATGACACAGTCACATTAGCAGAGACCCCTAATGACCTCCATTCAGCTCTTAATGCTATGTCAGAGTATTGCACCTCATAGGGGCTAAAGTTGTCATATTTTGGAAAAATAAGAGAGGTATGCGTAATGCTTCAGTATTTCAATTTAAGGGTAATATTTTAGAAATTGTTGACTACTTCTCATACCTAGGTATTCAATTTTCATTCAATGGCAAGTTCGGTAGAACTAAGGCTCATTTAGTTGACCAAGCTATATATCTAATATATAGATGAATACTATTTTAAATATACAAATACTTTCAAATTTTCTGACTTTATGAACAATTACAATAAGAATGCTTTGTTAAAACTGGCTGTTTTCTGTAAGAAAATTATGTCTGCCTTTAGATAAATAGTTAGTTCTCATCCTCCACATCATCAGTTACTTTACGATTTGTAAGGTTTTACATGCCAATCTGATTTTTTACAGCCAGTAAACTTTATAACGATAACATGTTTATTTTATTACTGAGAAACGGGGAATCGGATAGTTAAACCATTAGGCCATTCAACTATTTTGTACTACTTTTGAATTTTGTTGACTGATTTACCATGAAGTTAACTCTGAATTATTAATAAGGACTTAATCGACTTTTCCGTTATCCTTTTCTATTTATACGTTCATTCGCAGGATACTTACGGGTGAAATAGTTTTGTTTGTTTTTAAATCAGAGGATCATTTTCTTGTAGACGGGCAGACAGACAGACGGGGGTCAATCTATAGTCCTCTCCTGTCTCATCTCATCGATATTTTGAAATCGTAAGGTAACATTTCTTCGTGTGATTTCCATAGGGAATCGACGGTTAATTTCTTGCAAGACATGGTAGGGACCTTGTGTATACATTCAATTTCTAATTCGTATTTTATGATAGTATATGTGTGTAAAGCCAACTCTGAACACTTGCATGTAAACGATGCTGAAGCATTCAATTAATTATTTAATTAAGTAGGATAGCGAGTCACAGACACTTGAATCCAACCTCCCCCAATGGATTAGTACAAACATCGCAAACATCGCATGGGGCGGGGGGGAGGGGGGGGGGGAGGTGTTGGGTTCGACATTTAATGACATTATAAACATGACGACTGATCAAAAGAAACAATTTTGTTTGCATATTTTATTCATTTGCGCATTTTAAGGACATAAATCGCCTTTTGTACTCGCAAGATGGAATACAGTATCACTCGCAAATACGAATTCAGATCAAATATCAAAATTGGCAAGTCGGCATACAGTAAATGTTTTTTCACCGACTAGATAACAATTAATTTCATTCAAAAACGCAACAGAAACAAAACATTTTATTTACATACATTTATGGAGTAAGAATACTTGTTACAGAAAACATCATGGATAATTGGATTACAAATCAATTTGGCGTGATATTCATCAATTTCCTGACTTGGTCGAGTGAATTTTCATGCAATGAGTGTGATCAGTCAATATTTTTTAAACATTACCTGTCAGTTTCATCTATTATATCATCATATACACATATTTATGTTAGACTTATCGTTTAACTTAAATACACATGCAGTGTAAAGCCAAATAATGAATTTAATAACGATTCTTACACTTTCCGTGTCATTTTTATTGTTTTGATCACTCGCAAGAGGAAGCGGGAGATACAGTCGTTTATATGGTGTGACTATGCTTTGCACGGAATGTCACGGGTCAGAGGGGCAGGTAGACTCGCTGCGGCGCTGAGTTAACAAACTGTATGGAGTGGTATATTGTATATTTGTGACATGTGGTTATTTAAAACTTCACAAACTAATCAGTTACACTTACTTCTGTCCACGGGGCTCTAAATACACGTCGGATTTTCCCTGGAAGTGATTGTTGCCAGTGAGCAATACTCACAGTGCCGTGAACACTAGTCAGCGAGCAGTACTCACGGTGCCGTGAACACTACTCAGTGAGCAGTAATCACAGTGCCGTGAACACTACTCAGTGAGCAGTAATCACCTTAATGTGAACACTACTCACGGTGCCCTGAACACTACTCAGTGAGCAGTACTGATCGTGCCGTGAACACTACTCAGTGATCAGTAATCACAGTGCCACGAACACTACTCAGTGAGCAGTATATACAGTGCCGTGAACACTACTCAGTGAGCAGTAATCACAGTGCCGTGAACACAACTCAGTGAGCAGTAATCACAGTTCCGTGAACACTACTCAATGAGCGGTATATACAATACTAGCCTTGGGCTAGTACTTTAAAGCAGAGATATTTATTAGTTTACTTCCCTTGCAATTACACAATAGAGTAGAAAACGAAAACGGTTTAAAACACAATAACACTATTCAGTGAGCAGTATATACAGTGCCGTGAATACTACTCAGTGAGCAGTAATCACAGTGCCGTGAACACTACTCAGTGAGCAATACTCACGGCGCCGTGAACACTACTCAGTGAGCGGTATATACAGTGCCGTGAACACTACTCAGTGAGCAGTAATCACAGTGCCGTGAACACTACTCAGTGAGCAATACTCACGGCGCCGTGAACACTACTCAGTGAGCAGTAATCACAGTGCCGTGAACACTACTCAGTGAGCAATACTCACGGCGCCGTGAACACTATTCAGTGAGCGTATTATGGTAATGTGAACACTACTCACGGTGCCGTGAACACTACTCAATAAGCAGTACTCATCGCGCCGTGAACACTACTAAGTGAGCAGTAATCACAGTGCCGTGGACACTACTCAGTGAGCAGTAAATACAGTGCCGTGAACACTACTCAGTGAGCTGTAATCACAGTGCCGTGAACACTTCTCAGTGAGCAGCAATCACAGTGCCGTGAACACTACTTAGTGAGCAGTAATCACAGTGCCGTGAACACTACTCAGTGACTAGTACTCACGGCGCCGTGAACACTACTCAGTGAGCAGTATATACAGTGCCGTGAACACTACTCAGGTAGCAGTAATCACAGTGCCGTGAGCACTAAGCAGTGAGCAGTAATTACAGTGCCGTGAACACTAGTTAGTGAGCAGTAATCACAGTGCCGTGAACACTAGTCAATGAGCAGTACTCACAGTGCCGTGAACACTACTCAAGTGAGCAGTAATAATGGTAATGTGAACACTACTCACGGTGCCGTGAACACTACTCAGTGAACAGTATATACAGTGCCGTGAACACTACTCAGTGAGCAGTAATCATGGTAATGTGAACACTACTCAATGAGCAGTATATACAGTGCCGTGAACACTACTCAGTGAGTAATCATAGTGCCGTGAACACTAGTCAGTGGTCAGTACTCACAGTGCCGTGAACACTACTCAGTGAGCAGTAATCATGGTTATGTGAACACTACTCAGTGTGCCGTGAACACTACTCAGTGAGCAGTATATACAGTACCGTGAATACTACTCAGTGAGCAGTACCTATGGTAATATGAACACTACTCAGTGATCAGTACTCACAGTGACGTGAACACTACTCAGTGAGCAGTAGTCGCGGTAATGTAATCAGTATTCTGTGAACAGTACTTTCGGTGCCGAGAACACTAGTAAGTGAGCAGTACTCACGATGTCGTGAAGACTACTCAGTAAGCAGTACTAACGGTGCCGTGAACACTATTCAGTAAGCAGTACTCACAGTACGGTTATCACTATTCAGTGAGTAGTACTCACAGTACCGTTATCACTATTCAGTGAGTAGTACAGTACAGTACCGTAAACACTACTAGATGATCAATGTTCTGTGAAAAGTAATCAGAGCTGTGATCACTACACACTTATCATTAGCAATGATCACTTACTTCCCATTGAACATTTTTCACCACACTAAAAAGGGACACCGTTGTAAAAAAATGTGACCGTGCGACCACACACACGCTTCACAGAATTGATGCCCCTTTCTCTAACGAAAAATGGGCGACATTTTTTGTGAACCTACTATATCCCCTTTTGGGATAGGTTATAAGTCAACTATTAAACAAGGGGTTTGAAGAAATAGTTTAAGTAGGATAATAGTGTCAATTTGTTTTCACTTTTGACTTTTAAAACCGAATATATATATATATATATTTTTTTTTTTTTTTTTTTTTTTTTTTTTTTTTTTTAAATATGACGATGATTATTTTTTCAGCTCCCGTAAAACTGATTTATTAGACTTTTAATTATTTCAGTGACATCGTCGAAACGCTTTAAAGCGTTTAATAATATTCTATCATGCGCATATATTTCAAGTTATGCAAAAATATACTAGTACTCTATTTTTGTAGGCAAATCTTTGCTTGAGGCAATGTGCGCACAATAATTGAATAGCATTGAAAACCTGTCTGTGGATAATGCGACATTATCCGTGTCCATGATAACAAATATAACAAATATAGGTAAATGTAATAATATACAGAATTTAAAACAATTGCCTAAAATTGCCTGTTTGGCGGAACGTAGTAAAACAATTACCATAAATGAACCAAATATGTAGCTATTCTGAAGTTCTGACCTCATAATGGGTGGGGGGGGGGGGGGGGGGGGGGGGGGGGGGGGAAAAACATAAAATAGAACTAGAAACTGCCCACAAAATTTGTTTTCATACCTGCATAACTTGAGGAAGAAAATTAGACACATGTATCAATATTTATCAGCTTCTTCAAACCTGTTTATAATGCGCATATAAAGTCACATTAGTATGAGTACCTAAAACAACAGTTTTTCTGTGAAACATCAATAATTGTCATTCTTTGTATCAGATAATCTTTTTGTGCCATTCTTTGAATTCTTTCAAAAGGATTTATAAGTTCTAATTTTCAATACTATAATAATAATAATAATAACAATAATAATAATAATAACTTTATTTTCTGAAGGTGACATACTAAGTGTACAAATACAGATATTTTACAACTTATTTCCAGTATGGCCTTCAACTGATATACATTCACACATACACACTATCATACAGTCAATTTATAATTTAACATTTATACAAAAATACACATATCAGAATTACTTAAATTTTCTCGACAAACACGTCTCAAATTAAAGAAGTCTTAAATAAACGTAATGTAACAATAACTATGTTTTAAAAGAATTACCATGCGTCACAATGATTATACATGACAATTAAGATACATACAAAAAAGAAAGTCTGTCCCATAAGATAATAAATAGTTCCAGATTTGAATAATAAGATAGTATAAATATTATTATTATTGGAATAGAATACAGTAACATCAATTCAACAAAATTCTTGTAATTACAAGTAATTAATTGCTAAAAACTATTGTAACAAGAGAAAATTCTTTAAATTATGCTTGAAAGTAGTTATATTATTATTATGAAGTTTAATGTAAGAAGGAAGTGAATTCCATATGTGTGCAGCTTTGTAGCTAAATGTTTGTTTCAGGTAGTTCGTTTTAGGTTTAACAATAGAAAGATCCATGTTTTCGATTGAGAGCAGACTGTAATGATCATTATGATCAAAATGTAGTAAATCTGAAATGTATATAGGACAATCTCCTCTTTTACTTTTGTACACTAATAATGAAATATGGTATTTGCACCTGTTCTCAAAAGATAGAAGTTTTGAATTTCTTAATACTTCATCAAAGTTGCTACACTTTGATTTTGTAATTATTTTTATAGCGCGTCTCTGCAAAGATGTAATTTTATCAATGTCCGATTTGTGACAAAGTCCCAAGACATTGCAACAATACTCCATTGTTGACATAATATATGCATTGTAATACAATAGTTTCATCTCATCTGTTAAGAAAAATGCAATTCTTCTAAGTTGAGCAATTTTTGAGTTTAGTTTATTGGCCACGGTACTAACGTGGGATTGCCAAGACAGAGTTTCATCGATATATACACCTAGAACTTTCTGACACTTCACATTTTCAATGACCGAACCGTCTAAAATTAACTCAAGTTTTTTAGTATGTTTTATTTTGACTCTAGTGCTCAATACCATACATTTTGTTTTTGAAGGATGAAGTGACATGTTATTTATTTTACACCAATTATGGACACTATTTAGGCTATACTGAAGTTCAGACTGAATTTTTGTAATACTGTCGGCGGATTTATGTAGGGTGGAGTCATCGGCATATAGATCAATGTTGGTAGTATTTGAAATTAACGCCATGTCATTGATATATATCAGGAAAAGAAGGGTACCTAGTATGGATCCTTGCGGGACACCTGATTGTACTGTCATTCTTTTGGAATGCAGCTTCTTTACTTCTAGAGTCTGTGTTCGATTAGCTAAATAAGATTTAAATATATCCAATGTTCTGTCTGTAAAATGGTAAAGTTTCAGTTTATAAATCAGTATTTCATGATCCACCATTTCAAAAGCTTTCTTTAAGTCAAGAAAGATAGCCCCTACATACTTCCCATTGTCAATGTTTTTTAGCCACGTTTCTATTAGATATGTTAAAGCAGTCTGACAGGAGTGGTTAGGTCTGAATCCTGATTGATTTTTGTGTATTATATCTGTTCGTTTAAAGAAGTCCTGTAACTGTGTAGCAATGTGACGTTCAAATATTTTAGATATTGTATTAAGTACGGAAATAGGTCTATAGTTTCCTGGGTCTTGTTTGTTACCTGACTTGAATTTAGGAATAACCCTTGCTTCTTTTAATTTATCAGGAAAAGTACCATTGTATATACTATTATTTATAATAGATGCAATTGCAGAAGTAATATGATCTCCACAATATCTCAACAATCTTGGTCCGATACCGTCAAGACCAGTAGATTTTGATAAGTCAAGTTTGTCAATGATATTTTTTACATCTAATGGAGTTTTGTATTCAATATTAAACTGTACATGGCGCAATTTCGCATCAAAGTATTTTTGAAGTTTTGTGAAATTTGTATCAACTAAAGGTATTTTGTAATTATATGGGATACATTTACAAAATGGTAATTAAGGGCATTTAATATTTCCAACTCATCAGTTACGACGTTATCGTCAATTATGAGTTTATTAGGAATATTAAGTTGTTGGTTTTCTTTGTCATTATTGGTAATATTCTTTAGATTTTTCCACAGATGTTTAGGGGATTTATTATCTTTTACAGCGTTGTTATAAAAAGTTTTCTTACTTTTCCGTATCATAGAAGATAACTTATTTCTAGTTTTCTTGAAATTTTCAAAGTCTTTATGCTTGTAATAGTAGTCTCGGAGATAAATTGCTTGTCGAATATCTTCTGTAAACCAAGCTGGTTGACAAACCTGTTTAATTCTTTTCTGTTTAACCTTTGTGTGTTTAGCTAGAACACTGTTGATGATATCATAAAACATATCTAGCGCCAGATTTGGGTTAGATACAGTTTCGATACCATTTAGATGTGAATTTGCTAAGTCAGTTCTAAAAAGGTCTACATTAAAGTTTTTGAAACACCTGTAAACTATTGTTTCATGACCATTTATATTGTTTTTCATTGTCTTCTTTTTTGTAGATCTTGTAATAGAGACAGGTAAATGATCGCTTATAGCGTAGTCATATGCAGCGATATCAGATATGAGATCCCTTCTTGTGGTATAAATGTGATTTATAATAGAAGTACCCGTTTTATGTATTCTTGTAGGTGTTTCAATTAATTGTGAAAGACCATATTTTGCAAGGAATATCTCCCATCGTTTGTTTTTTAATTTATCATTTTTTGCAGTTGGGAAATAATTTATATTGAAATCACCCAGAACATGTATTTCATAATGTTGATACTCTAATTTACTAAACTGACTGTCATATAAATCTATGCATGACTGCTTAGAATCAGGGGGTCTATATACAAAGTTAACAAGGAAAGGTTTATTTCTGGTTAAACTGATTTGAATCCAAACTGATTCTAACGCATCTAATTCTAAATCATAGCGCCTTATATATGATATTTTATTTGATATATATACAATTAAACCGCCACCTCGTTTACAAACACGATCTTTTCTCTCAAAATTGTAGCCTGGGATTACTAATTCATTATCGTGTACATCTTGTGTTAAAAACGTTTCGCATATTCCAATAATATCAATATGTAAAGACTGCATTAAATGAAATTTTAATTCATCGCGTTTATTAAGAATATGTTGAATATTTAAGTTAAAAATGCGCAAACCTTTACTTTTACTTTTTGGCTGAATATTAATTGCATTTCGTGAGGTATCCAATAAATACCTATCGATAAATGATGGGAATAGCGGTAGGTCTTCCAGGCTGATATTAATTCTTAAGCTGTCCGAATTACAATCACTTTGTAAAGTAATACATGTAAATGCCGTGTATTTTATCAAATCAAATAATTTGTAAAAGTTTGTATACAGCTGCAGTATTTGCACAGGCTTAATTGAAACTGTACTAGTCTATTGTTTACGTTCGAGCCAGTTACACGTCTACTGGCATTTTTATCAATTGAACAATGGTCTTTATGATGTAAACTTATAAAGTAACACTTACATTTGATTGAGTTGCAGTTTGTGCAGAAGTTATTTAGATTTTCGAAAAAGTAGTATTTTTGTGATGAGAGTGCTTGTCGTCTGATTCCTAGTGATATCGTCTGAATGAATCGGGAGAACGTCTATGATATCCCGTATTGTGTCTTCCGGTTTGCGCAAGCTTTGCATCCTGCCAATTTCTATTTCCTTCCCTGCGCCTTCCGCAGTCAACAGTATTATGGTTTGTCATTCTACAGTTTGTACACCACTTCCGTTGTCTATTCGAATTCCAACTTTGCCTATTTTGGTAGGTATTATACTCTAATTCACCAGAGTAACGCCGTTCTCGTCTGCAGCCTCGATGTTCCTCCGAATGTCCATATCTGTCCCTCCTAGGAGTAGATCGTGATGACATGTTTGCATCAAAGCGGTCTTTTCGATAACCAGAAGATTTTCGCACTATCCTGATCGATTTGTCAATAGTCTTTACTAAGATGCGCGTTCCTTTTTTATTCAAGTGAATTCCATCTGGGTGGTAGTAATCTTGAATTGTTGAACCGTCCCCGTATACAAATTTGTCATAACTTTGAATTAAGTTAACGTCTGTTTTTTCACTTAGCTTGACTAGTAATTTATCTAACTCACGCACATTACAGTCTGTACGCGGACATACGGTACAAATGTATATTTCACAGTAGGGGTTGTCACGTCGAACTGCTTCAATTCCTTCTTCCAGCTGCCGATACAACGAATCTTCCTTCTCGTCACTAGCTACATCATTTCCGCCTATATATGTAACCACACTTCCTAAGTCAGCGACTGGCCATTGTTTCAACCTTGCATTTACCTGCCTTACTTTTCCCCCGGAAATTGTTCGGATCTTGGTATTTTCGCTAGGACCTTTAGCTTGTATATCCCTGAAGATTGAGTCACCTAGTAGCAATGTTTTCCCAGGAGATTCATCATGGTCGAATGTTCCTTGAGGTTGATTTGACATCTCTACGTGTTGTGGCTTACTAGGTAATGGCTGCTGATTTTTGTTGTCGTTTGTCTCGATTTGATTATGTCCATTACTGCCTGTAGTCGCCTTTGTAATGAGTCACTATACTTCTTTAGGTCCAGATTGGCGATATGTACATCCTGCTGGACTGTTTCAATTCTGCTGTCTGTGGAACTGGCTCTTTGTGACACCTGTTTCTTTATACTGACAATTTCATCGCATAGTCTACCAAAATTTGAATGTGTGCTTTCAATGTGACTTAATACTACAAATAAGTGATAATGAATGGGTAAAAATTTGTATTTTTAGCAGGAATTTGACCTTTTGACATATTTTTTTACCTTTAAATGTACCAATTTAAATTTTACAATTAATGACAGGTTTGTTGCAATAATTCTACAAACAATGCATGCCAGCAGGTTATTTCATCAAAAGTGAATGTAGAAAACATTTTTCAGTGAGGTACCTTTTTCATTTTATGGTGGCCATATTGGGCGCCATCTTGGATTTCTCAGCTCGCCACCATTTATGCAAATTTATGCCGGCACTTTCAGAATCTACAAACTTTGACGAACATTTCGATATATAACATGCCTTGTTAAAAATTGGGTCCGGGTTACCCCTAGAAAGAGGACTTTCTTGGCCGAAGTCACCCTACCATAATGGACATGCATATTTTACTTTTATGAACTTTACATCAGTTTATACATAATTTATTTTAGGTCTATTGCGAAGGAAGTTCTACAACTTAAATTAATCACTGTCGACACCTCATTCCTGATGGAATCCATCGCCACGAGGGTATGAGAGAAGAGGCCAGTTTCCCTTTAAATGCTGAGCGCCAAGCAAGGGAGCTACTGGTACCATTTTTCACGTCTTTATGGACTCCGTATGTATGCACATTATGTTCCTCGTTTATGGTATTTTACTTTTTGTACCTTATTATAGACTGTATAATTTTGTTTATACGTACTGTAACTTTATGCGTGCTGTTTAACTTGTTTAAACGGTCCATATACGTTATATCTCCACTTATGTACAGTGTTCATGAACTCCGTATACTATACCTTTGCCTTTGTTTATCAGATACTATGAACTTCTTATAGACTCTGTATACTATTCCCTCATGTACATTATGTATGGACTTAGTATATTCTTACGTTCATTGTTTATTGTTAACATTAATGTACCTTGTTTATGGACGAGGGCGGGTCGGGCCAGATATGTTTTGATAAAGATCACTGAACACCACAGAACAAAGATTAGAGTTCTGGAGATATAATTTGGGAACGATATGAACTTCAATGCAGTTTTAAAGAAATTACAAGTAAGTTTTGATAAAGATCACTGAACACCACAGAACAAAGAAGATTGAGAAGGTTATCTGGAGATAATAATATTATGACCACGAAAAGATGAGTCTGGTAACTTGGAACATATGACTTATCAAAAGAAATTACAAGTCTGTTTATGCAAATCACATCGTATAAATAGAAAACAAGGAAGAAAATGAGCCGCACCATGTGAAATCCAACATAGTGCATTTGCGACCAGCATGCATCCGCGCAGTCTGGCCAGGTTCTATGCTGTTCGCTTTCAAAGCCTATTGCAATTAGAGAAACCGTTACCGAACAGCATGGATCCTGACAAGACTGCGCGGATGCGCAGGCTGGTCTGGATCTATGCTTGCCGCAAATGCACTATGTTGGTTTTCTCATGGTGTGGCTCAATTATATGATGTAAATGTTAACAGTCTTACCTTTTTATCCAAGAAACACTTGCTGCATCCCGGTGTGGCAGAAAATAGTTCGACAAGCACGTGTGCACAAGATCTGTGATCATCACGTGCAAAGGTCCCGTGACTTGAAGTGTGTCTGTCAGGATACATAGATGCGCACGTGGATTGAAGTTTCCCTTTCGATCAGATTGGTATATAAGATCTTCCAGCCAGACGTTCATTCTTGCAGATGTGCACTCAGTGCGTCAGCATGAGGCAGCTATCGCTGTGTCTGCGGTAAAATAGAAGGAATGAGCAGTACAGTGTCATGTAGACTGGTATCACTTTAAAATTAAAAATTCTGTCGTATACCAGTATTCATCTTTAATAGAACTTTTTTTTCATTTCCTCTTATCTCCGACACTTGGGGCATACAAAGAAAAGGCTTTTCAGAGAAAACCTGTGGTAAAATAGAAGGTGTGCGGTACAATGTCATGTAGATCTGTCATAAATTCATCTTTAATAGCATTATCCGATTGCCTCTTATCTCTTTACACTTTGAGCATACAGAGGAACTGGTTTTCAAAGAAAAGTTCAGGGGCGGAAAAAAAAGAACTTTTATAAAAGATTCCTTGATCTCGACTTTTGCATGTAAAATATTGATCGCCAAATCTCATGTGTTTGGTGATTGTTGTCCATATCAATGTATAGTGCCATTTTCACGCCAGATGTAAGCTTGATTGTTGAGAGGAATGTGCTGGATAAAATGAAGTTCGTGATGTTTACCTACGCAATATTAGCGTCTTTATCACTCATCTCAATCTCCTTACCTTGGTTTCCTTGCATTTTGGTCAACCTCATATCTGTTGGTATTTTGATTGCTAATTTTAGATAGAAAATAATAGCGGGCCTCGGGCAATAGAATTAAAAGTTGACCACCATTCAATAAGTACAAAGTATGAAAGTGATCAAAATTGTATTTGTTGTTCTAGTCGGTTTATGCAACTTACTGCTGTTTATTGTTATAATTCATAATTTCATACAGAATAAATAAAGTATATTTGTGTGGAAAAAAAAAAACAGATTTTTTTTATATTAAAAAAAAAATATATACACTGGACCCGTGCCTGTGAGTGTGAGTGATGAAATATGAATATATTTAACTGATAGAATACAGTATTTCATTAGTTAGCATAAAATAAAATATGTTCGTCTAGCAAAATGTTAAGGACAGAATGGATTTAAATATTGATTAGGTACATCTTTCACCAGAATGTTGTAGTTTAAACATATTTATTTCATAATGTACATTTATGCATGGCAAACCGACAAATACAATAGAACATGATTGGAAAGATAGAATTAACTAAAATAGTTCCTCTCCTTGCGGATGAATTACAAACAATGACATACAAAAATGTCCGATCCTACATTACATTGAAATAAGCTGTTTTATTTAACTGCGAAGTTAAAGAAAATGATGAACAAAATAATTTTGAAATGTTGTGATAACGTCAGAATATGTAAAGATTAGCTAGTCTGAAATAATATACTTGCGAGCATTTTTGAGCAGTAGTAATTAGAAGTAGCAACTATGCCTGGTGTAAAAAGGTCACTAGTTGTTTATAGCTATGCAGTTGCATACTGTACTATGTAATTACTATCGCAAATGCAAAACTAGCACGAGATAATAACAAACATAAGAATTATGGCGTATATGTTGAGTATAAAAGGGAGATAATTTCAAGGAGAAAGAAGAGAAGATTGGGCAGTGAGGCACAAGACCACAGTTATTTGCCCTTGGTTGACCCACAATACGGAAGTGGTTACGCGGAAAATAGTTCCTCTGTTTGATGGTGAATATTGGTGAATTTTTGAGTGAAAGACCTGCAATAAATGGCATGATTTAATAGAGGAGATATGAAATAGTAGGTACATGTACAATTTGACAGAATGAAAATATCAGAATATGCATAACATGACTTTTTGATAGGGCCTGTTTTGCCTGTTTGTGGCCATCTAGAGAGTATTCTTCATACGCATGTGATTTGGTTCAAAATGGTGGAAAAAAGAGCCGGTCAACCCAATGTTTACTGTGGCTGGAATTTTTTCTCTTGGATAGTTCTGTTGAGTTCAGGTATTTTTATAGGGGTCGGAATGCATGCAAAATTGCTATAGTGTCCAGTGCCTATATAGAACATATAGTAAAAATAACTGTGGTCTTAGGCCTGATGGGGAATGGTAAGGGTTTGTGCGACTTACCAAGACTTGACATACTCTATATATTACACTATTGTCAATTCGCCTTGACGCTATCATTAAGCGATGTATAGAGTGTTTTGTTGCAAACTTAAGTTATCGTCGCCTTAGAGTACATTCTTTAGCGAACTGTCCGCTAGAATGTTTTAACATTACATATCAACATCCTCTATCAAATGTATTGAAGTTAAATGCACATGTACATGCATACATAAGTATGAAAGTAAGAGATTCTTTAGCAACCCTGAGACAGTCACATTTCTTCCTCTTTTCTTCATCTCTATCTTCGAGTACATTATATATTTATACATCTTTATAACAATTCGTACTTTCTCATCTATCATCATGTGACATTGTCCCCTTTCCATTTTTTTTTTTACATTAAAAACGATTCATATTTTCATGTTGTAAGACTCCAGTCTATGTCCACAGATGCGTTGGAAAGTACTTCGTTGAAGTTGAAGATGCTATAACTCCTATTAGAACCAACGACCTTCCGTAAGCCAGCTGGATGGCTTCCTCACATGAAGAATTCAACGCCCCGAGTGAGGCTCGAACCCAGATCGATGAGGGGCAAGTGATTTGAAGTCAGCGACCTCAATCACTCAGCCACGGAGGCCCCCGCGCACACCCATATTGTGAACAAATATGATTCAGAACTTCACACAAAGAAAACCATAGTTTGCCATATACATGTAATTGAAAAAAAAAGAAAAAATCCAAAATATTCACAATGACACTTCTACCACCCGTAAAGAACTTTCGAATTTTATTTGATGTAATCGTGGTAATATATGACATATAATAAATTATCTCTATATCTGTATCCGGGCAGTGCATTCACGAATCCCCTTGCTTCGAGAAACAACATAGGCTTTGCAGAGATTTAGAATCCTAGATTTAAGAACGATGAAACCAGTTTAAGTTATAATTTAGGTGCCATTTACAGCTGGGCTGACTGAGGCGTCCTTGATGAGAATACAACAAACATATAATGACAAGGTCCAAAGTGTTTGTCAGCGGATTGTATATGAATCGAACCTAGATAATTGATAAAAAAATAAGTTATCAACAAAAAAGGAAGTATATAAGACTAATACCTGAATCAATAAAACGAAACCCACATTCCAGTTGCTTTTTTTGTTTTTTTTGTGGTCCGAACTTTGTTATAACGTTGTTTCTAACGTCAAAATAACGTCGTTATTAACGTCGACTTATGATGTCATATATGACGTACAGATATATGTGGCGTATTACTATAAGATGAAGTAATAAGAAATAATGCATGGTTCCCCTCATTGTCGCTTGAGTTGTCTTTGAGATTTTGCGCATTTTTTCTTGCGGATAATTGGGAATATCTAAACAAAATACGTTGTAAAATAGATTCAAATTCCATGAACATGTCATATGTGATACGTGCATTTCTTTTCGGACGCTGCCCTAACAAAAAGGCCGTTTTTACGCAACAGTATTTCTTACATGCCAAACTGGATTTTCCAATCTTTTCAACGGATACCAGGTGTCCATTTGTCAATACATATACGTCCCTAGCAAAGCATTTCAAAAGTAAAAAAATCATGTATTAACAGCACGTGAATTGCCTTTATTTCTTCTGTTAATACATGGGCGGATCCGGTGAAAAAAAACATTTTTTATGCAAGAATATGAGCAAAACACTTCGTAAAATAAAATATAAAATCTACCGTTCTTTTTTTGTTTTGCAAAGTTGGTCCAGCACAGTATCATAAGCTTTCATAGTTGTCGCATTAGGTAATTCCTCATACCAAAAACAAAGTCCATTTCCTCGTCGTAGTCGGCACCATGAGTCAGAGCATTTACCCGCCGGATTGCCGAACTGGCATAAACTTGAACACATACTTTAGTATACTAGTCTTTATGAGCATGGTGACATTGTCAAGCCAAATACCCATGCTTTAAGCTGATACGCTACATTTTGCATCACGAGTTATATACTAAAAATACTTCTAAGGTCTTGAAAGTCGATTCGGTCTCGTTGAAAAAAAAAAGTTGTTGAAAAAGACGTTAAACCCGAACACACACACACGATTCGATCTCTGTCCACTTTGACTCACATACTTAAGTTATCTTCATCAGCAATTAGTCAAGCTAATGTATTGCACTTTAAGTTAATATGCTAAATTTTTCATTGTTAGTGATATGTTATAATAACTAGAAACGTTGCCGACTCGGAGCTTTTAAACTCAGCTCGAATTCGATCCACTGTTACTTGCATATTATAGTTTTCTTCAATGTCAAACCAATGTGATAAGCTTTTTTTCCATTTTGAGTTATATGTTACTATACTACTTTTTGTATGAAGCGATTTCGCCGACCTGAGGTCTTGAAAGTCGGTTCGACCTCGATCCGATGTAATGCACAGACTTTAGTAATCTTCATGAGCATGGTGCCATTGTCAACCCAATGTCCCGCACTTTAAGCTAATATGCTACATTTTGCATTTTGAGGTATAACTATTCTAACTATATGAAGAGATTTTGTTTACCCGTGGTCTTAAAAATACGATTCGGCCTCGGTCCACAGTGACACAAATATTTTAGTATTCTTCATGAGCATGGTACCATTGTGAAGCCGATGTCCTACCCTTTAAGCTGATATTCTACATTTTGCATGGTGTGTTACAAAAGCTACTACATGAGAATACCTGATTCAGATCCAGGAGTTATCTTCGAGCATGCTGCCATTTTCATGCCTGTGATCCACACTTCAAGGACCTCGGTCCGCTGTGACTCGCATACAAGAATCTTCATGATCTTGGTACCATTGTCAGGTCAATACCCTATCCTTCATGCAGAGATGTTACAAATACTACTACATGTATGAAGAGATTATGCCGACAAGGGATCATGGCTTCAAAGCCTATTTGACTTCAATCTACTGCGACTCAAATACTTAAGGTATCTTCATAAGCATGGGTCACTGTGAGGGCACTGGTCCACGTTTTAAACTAATATGCTATATTTGGCGTAACAAATGATATTTTATCTGTAAAGTTATGCGTTACAAATACTACATGTATAATCTATTGGAATAGATTTTCTTTACCATTTGTTTTGAAAGTCGACCCAACTTCGGTGCACTGTAACTTACAAACACTTGTCATCTTCATAGTAAAATTGTCAAACCAATGTCCAAAATTTTCAATCGTTTTGCTACATTTTGCGTTACAAAAACTATTTCATCTATAGAGATTTTGTCGACCTTAGGTCTTGAAAGTCGCTTCGACCTCGGTTCACCATCGCAAGGCCATGTCGTTCTTTAAAGGTGTAACTATATTTTGAAACATTTAGTTTAATCGGGTTATGGATAACAGATTTGAAGAGATTTCACCTACCTTGACCTTTCACAAAATGACCCCATAAACAAAAGGGCTGCTGACCAGAGTCAATCATGCTATGAAGATCACCTTGATAGGAAACAGTTTTAGAACTAAAGGTCAGTGTGGCCTGGACCTTTGATTTGCTGACCTCCAAAACAATAATAGTCACATACTGACACAGGTAATCATCGTATGCAGTCTTCAGTTATTTCAGAGACTTTACACAGTCTTTAGGTCACTTCGTCATTGAACTACTGATCTCTAACATAAGGGGTCATCTACTGATCACTGGCATCATCCTACTGAGTTTCAGGACTGTTGTCTAAATGTCTTCCACTTACTGATGGAAAACAAATGGTGTATCAGGCCTGAATCTAGACACCAACCTGTCAACACAAGCAAAGATCGAGGAATAAGCAAATCTTTTTAATTTTTTATAAATACTATTCCACAAATATTTTACTAGCTTCTACATTTAGTCATCCACATGCTGCTTTTGTCAAATAAGACTGTTGAACTTGCCGCTAAAAAAATAAAATGCAGTACAAACTGGCTGAAAAATGCCATCAAAGTGAACTCTTGAAGATTAATAAAAACTACTAAATGTATTCATTTTACTTCTAATCACGAGTTTTAATATGCAGACAAATATATTGGCAAGGACATGTACTGAGAATATACTAGCAGTAATCTTTAAATTTTTTTTGTCAAATTTTCCTTTTTTTCACTCACAAACTTCTTCATACTTTCAATCAGGGTATTGCCTGTGTTAATCTGAAATATTTTCAACACTGGCTGGCATGCAACACTCTTTGGAAAGAAAAACAACAAAAATGTAATTTAATAGTCAACATAAACAAAAATAATGTTGCCAGTCTCAAAATTTTGTCACAATTGCAGATAAGAAGTTATAAGGCAGTGTACAAGTTGAAAAGTTCACAATGTGGAAATTTTCATGAATTTCATGAATTTTAAGTAGTCATGAAAATACCAGCCAGCCTGAATTTTCATGTTCACCAACACACCTCATTATAGTCAAGTAAAGACAAACAAATCTGGGTTTGGCACTTCAATATTCTGTGATACCCGAATATTTCCACTTGGAAAATGTATGGAATAGGCAGTTCGCAAATTTTTTGACCCACAAAAATATCCACTTATACAGTATTGCATAAACATATTTCAACCGTGTAAGCTGATGTCAAATGTGTGTAACATTCCTAATTTTCTGCACTCAACCAATTTTGCAACTTGCATCGTTAAAGCTATGCATGCTGTAGGCTTGAAAACACTGAGCACTTTTAACATCTTCATGGTTTCTGAAGGAGATTTTCCCAACAAGGTACAAGATTTATTTCTAGTATGTTGCTACTGTGAAACCGCACACAATGATCTTTTCTATATACAGACCAGACTGCATGTGCTTTATGGAACTTTGTATGTTTCAATATCAGATGACAAATATTACCTCACACACCATCTGTGTAATATTTTGGTACAATATCCTGGTAGATGAGTGACTTTTATTTAAAAAATTGGTGCCAGAGTTACAGACCTTGTGTCACGTGATGTGTCTGATGATGTCAAACAACTATTTAAGTCTGTATTAAATCCATTTAGCAAAAACCGAGATAGAGTGAAGTTGTAACGATTGCCATCTGGATAGTTTTTTAGCTGCACCCTTGTAGCATACATGCAGTGAAAGAACTCTAAATAATACATTATTATACTGCCTGACATCAGTATTAGATGATAAAATAAAAGAGCAACATCTATAAAACACAAAATAAACAAAGGCTCCGTTTTTTTTCCTTTAACTATTCATTCATGTATATATTAATTCATTTTTGTACATTCTCATCAGGTTTCTACTCTGTGTAAAAGTTGTCTAGGAATCATAATTTAACATTTTCTCTCACATATGCAAGTTCTTTCCAGCATCTATCATAAGTTTATTGAGTTTTTCGTCCTGTGCCCAGTTAAGTCCACTGCCAAGTATAAGTCCTTGCAGCGTGTTGTTCTGTACAAAGTTCAGTTGAAGTTTTGACTGCATCAGTTCATGGATGCTGAAAGAAAAATTAGAAATAATGAATAACAAAACCACTATCAAAGCCCTTAATTGATCACCAGGCCATGACAATTTGACCATGTTTCTGACAAAGTTTAGTGAATATACCTTGAGCTGTTCATGAGAAGAATTTGTTTGAGTGTCTTTCTGGTTTTAGCTCTGGCTGCCCCTTAGAGCCATAAGGCAGTACAATTTAAACAAACTTAAAGGTCCATGAACAAGTTTGGCCCGATCAGTCATTAGAAGTAATTGTTTTACATGGTTTATTCTGGTTTTTGCTGTGGGAGATCCTAAGTGCAGTCAAGTGGAACCATTTCAACATCATTTAAAAGGGTTCATGAAAAGATGTTTAGTGTCCATGCATCAAGTGGCTCATGACATTAAAATATATTTCCGTTTTTTTAGCTCTGGTGGCCCCCTAAATGCAGTCAATATTGACCATCTGAATAAACTAGAGAAACATCAAAGCATTGATGCTACAGACCAACTCTGGTGAAATTCTGACCATCCATATTTACTAACTGCTAACCCTGAACTGCTGTTTCAGTTAAGTTGAAACACCTTAATGTTTGTTTTCACTGATCTATTTACTTTTGATCATTTGAACAATCTATCCAAAATACTCATTTAAGCTGAAATCAAATACAGCATTCATTTTATTTTATTTTCTGTCTATTTCATGCAGAATTTTTAAGGAACTTTCAGCTTTTCTAGTGCAAGTAAGACCTATTGAACTGATTTTTTTAAACAAATGAACAACTGTCAACATTAGTATTTTATTCAAGTATATTTTCTGAAAGTAATCATTGCTTTAAACTTCTCAAGTGTTTTTGGAAAATATCCATGCAAAATACATAAACAATTTTTGAAAGGAGTAAAGCCTCTGTAAAGTGCCTGATACACTTTTGAAATGAAGAACAAATCAACATTCAACATTGACTGAGACCTACATTGTATATACACATTCCTTGGTATATAGCCTAATGCTTGATTAACATTTGTATGACTGGACTTTTCATCAATTCCTTTTGAATGACAAGTCCAAATAAAGTGGATATATAAAACACACCGGAGTATGTAGTAATTAGTTTTATATATGAGCCACGCCAAGAAAAAACCAACATAGTGGCTTTGCAATCAGCATGGATCCATGCTGTTTGCTAACAGTTTCTCTAATTGCAATAGACTTTGAAAGCGAACATCCGCGCAGTCTGGTCAGGATCCATGCTGGTCGCAAAGCCACTATGTTGGTTTTCTCATGGTGCGGCTCATAATTATTTAAGTGGAATTTCTGTTATTTCAAAATAAAACGCCTGATCCCTTGGAATTTGAGATACAGAGGTTTCAACTGTATATATCTATATACCTTTTGCCTTTTGAGTCGGTAGTTAAAGCTTTCAGTTCCTCTTCCTTGGCCTTTCTTTTCTCACCAATCTCTGAATACAGTTCCCGACTCTTCTTCAATAATGCTGGAGACAAACAGGATATATTTCAATATAATCACCCAACTAAGTTGAACCAAACTTATCTAAACATATTTCATTCAAAATGAT
Source organism: Mercenaria mercenaria (assembly GCF_021730395.1). Lineage (NCBI taxonomy): Eukaryota > Metazoa > Mollusca > Bivalvia > Venerida > Veneridae > Mercenaria > Mercenaria mercenaria. The sequence goes on from NC_069368.1 coordinate 44,929,037, forward strand.
AACCAGTCTTAAGTTAACAAAACTTGAGTCATATTTCATTAAAAATAATTGCTAATCTTGATGGTACTCACTACTAACATTACATACCAATATTGTTTCTTCAAAACTGTGAATTATTGTATGTCTTTTGAGTTTAGAGCCCTTTTTTCAACAGTATTTCAGTTATTGTACCGGTGGGTAGTTACCTAACAAGTGTTTCTACTACTGTGCTCAATACCAGTACTACAGTTTAACCTAATGCCAACTTCTCCACATGAATAATTGCTGTGAAATTATTATTGAACAGCTCCTGCAGTTTCAGAAAGGATTTTAAAAATTTTCTATCTGGAGATTTTTTGAGGGCATGCAAAGACAACAAATTGTATTCAACTACAGCATTAATATATACACACTCTCAATTTCCCAAGAACACAAGGACAGGAATCTTCTTCAAACCAGTCACAGATGCACATACACTAGAGGACTTTAGGGCTGGACTTTTTACGGACCCTCATACTCCTGCTAATATGAAACCACATAAATTATTCTAAATGTAAATATTGCCAAGAGGTCTGACAGCTGATTTACTGGTTACACAAAGTTTTGCACAGGGTACCAGACAATCGAGTATGGATTTCAACCATTCCAATGGAAGAGGATATAGAACAAGAGCTGTCACAGGAGACAGCGCACTCGCCTAATTCGATGCTGGATAGTGAAACTGGGCACATCTGAGGGAACTGGAGCTGTCAATGGAGTGTTTAATGAAAAGATATTGCACAATAGCTTGAGTCTGTGTCAAAAATATTAAGTAACTAGAGATGCTTTTGAAAAAAGCGCATATCTCCCACAACTGCCCAATGAAAAATGACTAGTTTCTCTGGATGGTACTGCCCAATGAAAAATGACTCGTAGTAGTTTCTCTGGATGGTCCAGACAAGTGGTCAAACACATTTTATTCAAGTTTGGTGAAGATCCGATGAGAAATGTTCCACTTAGAGTGCAGACAAGCTTTGTGACAGACACACAGACTGACAGACACACAGACTGAAGTAAATCAATACGTCTCCCACACCACTGTGTGGTGGGAGACATAATAAGACAGGTAAAGATAAAGTGTATCAAAACACAAAATAAGTAAATTCTAAGCAAAAAGGGGGCATAATTCATAAAATATTGGTGCAAGAGTTATGCACCTTGTGTCATATGATGTGGGTAAGCGATATAGGGCCATCATGGCCCTGTTTTTATTTTATCAGAATATTTTAGACAGATATGTGCTAAATACTGATGATTGTTTATAGCAATGAATGTGTGTTGTACGTCACTTATATAAACAAGAGGACCATGATGGTCCTGAATCGCTCACCTATCCCCACATGACCCAGTGTTGAACTGAGTATGACGTCGTTATTTCTATTATTTGACATAGTGACCTAGTTTTTGAGCACATGTGACCTAGATATCATAAAGATAAAAAATTCTGACCAATTTTCATGAAGATCCATTGAAAAATATGGCCTCTAGAGAGGTCACAAGGTTTTTCTATTATTTGACCTAATGACCTAGTTTTTGAAGGCACGTGACCCACTTTTAAACATGACCTAGATATCATCAACGTGAACATTCTCACCAATTTTCATGAAGATCTCGTGAAAAATATGGCCTCTAGAGAGGTCACAAGGTTTTTCTTTTTTTCGACCTACTGACCTAGTTTTTGACCGCACATGACCCAGTTACGAACCTGACATAGATATCATCAAGCTGAACATTCTCACCAATTTTCATGAAGATCCGTTGAGAAATATGGCCTCTAGAGGTCACAAGGTTTTTTCTATTTTTAGACCTACTGACCTAGTTTTTGACCCCACGTGACCTAGTTTCGAACTTGACTTAGATATCATCAAGGTGAACATTCTGACCAATATTCATGAAGATCTCATGAAAAATATGGCCTCTAGAGAGGTCACAAGGTTTTTCTATTTTTAGATCTACTGACCTAGTTTTTAACCCCACGTGACCCAGTTTCGAACTTGACCTAGATATCTTCAAGGTAAACACTCTGACCAATTTTTATGAAGATCCATTGAAAAATATCGCCTCTAGAGAGGTCACAAGGTTCTCCTATTTTTAGACCTAATGACCTAGTTTTTGACCGCACGTGACCCAGTTTCGAACTTGACCTAGATATCATCAAGGTGAACATTCTGACCAATTTTCATGAAGATCCATTGAGAAATATGGCCTCTAGAGAGGTCACAAGGTTTTTCTATTTTTAGATCTACTGACCTAGTTTTTGACCCCACATGACCCAGTTTCGAACTTGACCTAGATATCATCAAGGTGAACATTCTGACCAATATTCATGAAGATCTCATGAAAAATATGGCCTCTAGAGAGGTCACAAGGTATTTTATTTTTAGATCTACTGACCTAGTTTTTAACCCCACGTGACCCAGTTTCTAACTTGACCTAGATATCATCAAGGTGAACATTCTGACCAATTTTCATGAAGATCCATTGAGAAATATGGCCTCTAGAGAGGTCACAAGGTTTTCTATTTTTAGACCTAATGACCTAGTTTTTGACCCTACGTGACCCAGTTTCGAACTTGACCTAGATATCATCAAGGTAAACATTCTGACCAATATTCATGAAGATCTTATGAAATATATGGCCTCTAGAGAGGTCACAAGGTTTTTCTATTTTTAGACCTACTGACCTAGTTTTTGAACCCACGTGACCCAGTTTCGAACTTAACCTAGATATCATCAAGGTGAACATTCTGACCAATTTTCATGAAGATCTTATGAAATATATGGCCTCTAGAGAGGTCACAAGGTATTTTATTTTTAGACCTACTGACCTAGTTTTTGATGTCACGTGACCCAGTTTCGAACTTGACCTAGATATCATCAAGATGAACATTCTGACCAACTTTCATAAAGATCCCATGAAAAATGTGACCTCTAGAGTGGTCACAAGCAAAAGTTTACGGATGCACGGACGGACGACGGACACCGCGCGATCACAAAAGCTCACCTTGTCACTTTGTGACAGGTGAGCTAAAAAGCTGACCGTTGTTTTAACGAACTCTGTACACATTTAGAAGGATATTCTGAAACGGATGCATTGCGAATTTTCATTCAAAAATGTATAGTTATCAAACCTGTTTTTAAAGTCCATGTTTACCTGTTGAACAACTACTTCAAGTTTGAATCATATGCTTTTCTTAATAACAGAGATATAGTGAAAATGCATCAAAATTAACAATAAATTCTAAGTAAAAGGGGCATAATTCATGAAAAATTGGTGCCAGAGTTATGCACCTTGTGTCATATGCTGTGGGTGATAAGGTTGAACAACTATTTTAAGTTTGAACCAAATCCATTTAGTAATAACTGAAATAGAGTGAAAGTGTATCAAATCATTTACCTGAAATTCTAAGTAAAAAGGGGGGATAATTCATGAAATAATGGTGCAAGTGTTATGGCCCTTTTGTCATATGATGTGAGTGATGATGTTGAACAAATATTTTAGGTTTGGATCAAATCCATTCAGGAATTACTGAGATAGAGTGGAAGTGCATAACAAGAGCTGTCGGAGGACAACAATGCTCGACTATTCAACAGCCTTGTCGATTGAACGAATACAAAAGTCGAAAAAGGTGTATAATTTAGTAAAAAAGCAAAATAGGGTTATGGAACCTGCATAGTGCTAATCAGCTCATGACAGTAGACAAGTGTGTGAAGTTTCAATCCATTCCCAGGAGTGGGTACTGAGATACCAGCTTACATATAAGAATTTAACCCAAAAGTTGAAAAAGGGGCATAATTTTGTAAAATGCGAAGTTGAGTTATTGACCCTTTGCACTGCATGTCATATCAAGACAGTGAACAAGTGTGTGAAGTTTCAATTATTTCCCATTAGTGGATACTGAGATACCAGCTTACATACAAAACCTTAACCAAAAAATTCTAAGTCAAAAAAGGGGCATAATTTTGTAAAAAAGCAAAATAAAGTTATGGAACCTGCTTTGTGCATGTCAGATCATGACAGTGAACAAGTGTGTGAAGTTTCAATCCATTCCCACAAGTGGTTACCAAGATACCAGCTTACATACAAAACCTTAACCAAAAATTTTCTAAGTAAAAAAAGGGGCATAATTTTGTAAAAAGCAAAACAGAGTTATGGAACCTGTGCAATATAAGTCAGTTTATCACAGTGAATGTGTGTGAAGGTTCAATCCATTCCCACAAGTGGTTGCTGAGATACTAGCTTACATACAAAAACTTAACCAAATCCGGACACGAACACGGACGCATAGGCGAGTCCAATAGCTCTACTATTCTATGAATAGTCGAGCTAAAAACTTTAACCTGAAATTCTAAGTAAAAAGGGGGGATAATTCATGAAATATTGGTACCAGAGTTATAGGCCTTGTGTCATATGATGTGGGAGATGATGTGGAACAACTTAATTCAGTTTGAATCAAATCCATTTAGGAATAACTGAGATAGAGTGGAAGTGCATCAAAACTTTAACCTGAAGTTCTAAGTAAAAAAGGGGGATAATTCATGAAAAATTGAAGCCACAGTTATGACCCTTGTGCCATATGATGTGGGTGATGATGAGGAACAACTATTTTAAGTTTGAAGGAAATCCATCAAGTAGTAACAAAGATAAAAAGAAAGTGCATCAAAAAGTGCGGACGCCGACGCCGGGTCGAGTAGGATAGCTCTCCATACTTCTTATAGTCGAGCTAAAAAGCTATGTCTGCCGCCTCTGGCAATGTTTTTCAACAACTCAACATCAGCATGGCCTTAAGTAATTTGCAGAGAGTCTCCAAAGAAAGACAGCTGTGAAATTATTTTTGAAGAGAGCTAGCAGTTTCTGAGAAGATTTTTAGGTGAGGTAAAAAGATGTACATTTACGAAACTTAAGTTTACAAGCTGTTAACTGTATTCTCAAGTACTTATACTAAAATGTGGTTATTATACATTAGGCAAATGTTACCATACCATAGTTTTCCATTTTTAATCTTTCAACATTTTCTCTAAGTTTGGAATTTTCCTGAAACAAATATTACAGAATAATAGTTATAATATAGTTATTAATAAGTACATGTAATATACTTTCTGTATTTATATCATGCTTTCTGCTTCTTTTATTTCTTTTTGTCTATTAAATTAGGCTAACAGTTAGCTATTAACAAAGGCTGTCTAATTTGTTCTCTGAAACTATTTTACATAACATTAGCTTATAAACAAAAACTTCACCAAATTTTTTAAGCTGTAGAATGGGCATGATTTTGTAAACTATAAGACAGAGTTACGGAACCTGGCACAGAGCATCATTTCATGCCAGAGACTTATGAAGAGGTTGGAAGCATTCAGAAATACAAAACTGTCCTCAAAATATTTAAATATAAAAGGTGGATAATTTTGCTAAAGTATAATTAGGAGGTCATCCAAAGGCGCTACTACTTGAAAAATTTCAAGAGCCAAACAAGAGCTGTCAGAGGACAGTATGCTCTACAGTTCAAAAGCCTTGTCACTGCAGACAGTTAACTAAAGGAATATTAAAGTCGAAACAGGGGCATAATTTTGTCACAACGTAAAACAAAGTTACGGAACCTGTACAATGCATGTCAGCTCATTATATTGGCCCAGTGTGTAGGGTTTCAATCCATTACCATTAATGGGTACTGAGATACAAGCTTACATACAAAAATTTTAACAAAAATTGCTAAGTCAAACAAGAGCTGTTCGTAAGACACCATGCTCGACTTTTCTCTGTGCTTTACTCTAAATTAGAACTTTGCCAGTAAAAACTTTAACCATAAAATTCTAAGTTAAAAAGGGTCATAACTCTATCAACATTCAATCAGAGTTACGGGGATTGTTCCTCCTGGTGTAGACTTTGATAGTAAATAACTATTTTAAGTTTCAAGTCAAAAGCTTTGATAGTAACAGAGATATCTGACTTTATAAAAAAACTTTAACCAAACAATTCTAAGTTAAAAGGGGCATAACTCTGTCAAAATTCAAATCAAACTTATAGGGATTATTTCTCCTGGTGTAGACATTGATAGTAAATAACTATTTTAAGTATTATATCAATAGCTTTGATAATAACAGAGATATTTGACATTATCAAAAACTTTAACTTACGGTAACTGCAACACCGATGCTCGGGCGAGTGCAATAGCTCTACTTTTTCTTCATAAAGTCGAGCTAAAAAGGGGCATAATTCTGTAAAAAAGCCAAACAGAGTTATGGAACCTGTACACTGTAAGTCCATTCATCATCGTGAATACGTGCTGAAATATCAGTCCATTCCCACAAGTGCTACTAAGATACCAACTTACATACAAAAACTTAACCAAACCACAAATGGGCGAGTCCAAATGCTTTAACTATCCTTCAAAGTATAAATAAGGAAATATTACTTAATTTTTGGTATAACTGCCTTAGAGACTAACAAAATCTCTTGCCTTGTGTTCCTTAGCAACTTGTGATGCCAATGTGGTATACTCTTCCAAAAGATTTTCCAATTCCCTGAAAAGAAAGCAACTAAGATTTACCTTGGAGGAACAGATATCGAAGTTAAGGAAAAGTAGTAAAAAAGCAAAAAATAAAACAATTAAAGCGCAGACTTCTAAAAATGGCTTTAAATAATTCAAGCCATATCAATGACTATATCAACAGTGAGCATCCTAACAAAATTTTACTATTTACCATATCTTAAAGTAAAAACAACTCTCACTACGAACATGCCATCGAAATCAAGCTTTGGTGATAGATTCTGAAAGCAGACTTTTTGTTTTTGTTGGGTTTAACGTTGCGCAGACACAATTATAGGTCATATGGCGACACTTTTCAGCTTTGATGATGGAAGAAAATCCCAGGTGCCCCTCTGTGCATTATTTTATCAGGGGCGGGTAGAACCAACGACCTTCTGTAAGCCAGATGGATGGCTTCCTCATACACAGAATTCAATGCCCAGTGTGAGGCTTGAACCCACATCGGTGAGGTGCAAGTGATTTGACGTCAGCCACCTTAACCACTCGGCCAGAGAGGCCCAATTGAGAACTTCTTATAGGAGAGCTCAACAAAAATACAGGCTGCTTCATACACATCTCTTTTCAAAAGGTATTGCAATTTGTGGCAATTCTGTCGCTAACATCGACTCAATTACCCTTCACAGCTGTAGGTTCAATTTTGCTCAGTACTCAGTACCTTTTCATGTAGGAAGACGACATCCTGCTCAAGGAATCCTTGAGTCCTAGGTCCTATATATTCAAAATCTTGAAAGTTTTCTTATAATTTTGTGTTGATGCAACCTAACTACACAATCAAACACCAATAAACAGTTACCTTTTCTTGTCCAATGTCTGTGAGTCACATTGACCATTTAGTTCACACTGCAGAATCGACATTGTGGCCTTATTTAAACATTCCCTGAAAATAAAATGTTCTAAACATAAATATAAAGAATACAATATATTATGCTACAATTACAATTCAGTTTGATTGTTTTGTTTTAAGATATTAATCGTAACAAATACACTGTAGCCAAAATGGTGGACGTTCACTTTATTTATGCAACATAATTGCTTGTACCCGATATTTAATTATTACATATTCCACTACATTGACTACAACAAATATATTAGGCCACAATGCCTTTGTAAGTTTGGTTGATGAGAGAGAGAGAGAGGTAAAACTAGATGTGTGTCCTTAGGACACTGGTGCCCCCACTTCCAGTCACTCTACTATCACAAGTTCCTTGGTATCAATGCAAGACTAAATAAACTTTCATATTACCTTTGGTTTTGGGTATGAGCCAACATGAAAGGAAAGGCAAAGATACTACAACACTGGACAAAAGAAAGAGCAGAACAAGAAGCTGCGTTCAATAAACGCCTGATGCCCCTGGTGGCATCCTTGTTGATACAAAGCAACCCAAGTCCAAAACGAGGTCAAGTTCAAGGTCAAGGTCAAACTGAGGTCAGGTGATGTCTGAAGATGAGGAATGGTCACAGGTTACATCTGCATTAGTACCAAGTCAAATCAGTAGATGCCAGGGGCATAAAAATATCTCTTGCAGATTTTTGTTTCTTTGGGTTTTTTTTGGATGAGGGGAGAAGGTAGGGGTAGGAGGAAGGGGAATTCCCAAATAAAAACCATAAGGGAGTGCTGGTCTAGTGGTTAGGGTGTTGGCCACTCAACCTGGAGGCCGTGGGTTCAATCCCCATTGGAGTCACGACCAATCTTAAGACACCAGTACTGGTTTTTCCAGAAAGCAGGCTCCAGAGTGATTCAAATAAGCTTTAAACTTTCACCACAATTAAGCTAAAATAAATTAGCATTAACCAAATAAAACCCAGGTGCAAAACTTCATATCATTCCTATAAAATTCCATGACACAATGTCAAACACTTTCTGAGATACATGCAAATCAAACTTTAAGCTCCAAATGCATAATTTTTAACTATGCAAAAGGCAATGACTCTGGTCTAGCTGACAGAAATCCAAAACAAAACCCAAGGTTTTCAATTGCATATGCTATAACCAATGCTTATAATGTTTCATGACTCAAGGTCAACACTTTTTAAATACATGTGACAAACCTGTAGGCATTTAATGCATATTTTGACTAACTGAATGGCCATTACTTTCGCATAGCTGAGTGAAATCAAAAACCAAATACCAGGTACACAACTTCACATGCTGAATAATAATCCTAATATGATGTTTGATGACTCCAGGTCAAATACTTTTTGAAATATGCACGACACCTAATGGGACAATTGTAAATGTATGTGTCCCTCCCTGCCTCCTGTTAAGTCAAATGTTTTGTAAGTTCATAAACACTTTTTCAATATTTTCTCTGTTTGTAAGAGGTTCAAAGATGAACAGTCTTGGAGTATTAACGAAAAGAAATGTTTTGTTTGTGAGTTTAGCATAGTTTTTGAGCATTTTTTTCAGTTGTGTAAAAGTGGGCAGTTCACATAACTGGATTCTGTACCAGTAACTAACCTTTCCTCCACAAGTAACTACTCATTTCTTCACATGAATCAGAGGTGGAGAATGAATAATATCAGACAGAATGCCTTCTACCAAATTGTCGATGAGAACTAACACTTGAACGGGCAATCAAACTCATGACCTAACAATCCATATTATGCTCTCTCTATTTAACTAAGTTAACAGGCCAGATATTCTGTAATATAAAAGTAATGTACCCTTTCAGAATAAGTTCTCTTCCATCACGTACTACTGTTTTCTGCAGCAAATCTTCCCGTAATTTCTCATACCTGTAAAGAATCCTTGTACTTAGACAAAATCCACAATGCAAATTGGTTACAGAAAACATGAAATAAATTTGCAAACCCAGGCACAAAATTTTCTTGAATGTGACATTGTCCATGGTTTTCCTTATTGAACACGTATGTTGGGTTTAACATCACACCAAAGCAATTTAGTTCATATGGCGACTTTTCAGCTTTTGATGGTGGAGGAAGACCCTGGGTGCTCCTTCATGCATTATTTCATCCAGGCAGGCACCACAGACCTTCCTTAAGCCAGCTGGATGGCTATCTAGCATGAAGAATTGAACACCACGAGTGAGGTTCAAACCCACATCAGAAGAGAAAGGCCCCTAAATACATATGGCAGGCTTGTCAAAATGTGAACTGTTTTCATTAAATTTATATTCAATTTTGTCATTAGTCTTCGAACTAAAGGTTTATTATCAGTATTATGGCGCAAGCTGAGAATGTTAAGCCAACATATTAATTTCTTCAGGATAAGCACATTGATGCTAAGCGCAGTAAAAATCACAGAGTTCACACTATCTTTATCATATTCATAATGTACACCAGTATATAAAGACTAAATTACTTACAGCTTTTTAAGTTGATCAGGTGGCATTTTGTCTATAATTTTGGCAGATTCTGAAATGTAATTAACCCATATCAAAAATATGTAATGCTGAAATATCTGTAGCTATTCTTTTCAATCATGTACTTCAACCTTTACCCTGATAAATTTCTAAAATGGACTAGTCCACCATTCAATCTGGGCAGTACCATATATTATTCAAAAGTGTATTCACTGAAAATTTAATGAATGAACAGGGAACAGTTCAGACCATGATCAGACTGCACGGACATGTAGGCTGATCTTAGTCTACACTGATCGCATAGGCAGAAGGACTTGCCGCCAGCAGGCTAAAGGTTAATAGCATTCCTGGTATGTAACATGTGTCAGGACCATTCCATTCCACTTGTCAGAAAAATGTCTTTGCACAGCTTCTGCAATCCCTATTTGTGAACACATGCAGTGTTGACTGTATGCAATGATAATCATTAATAACGGCATTAAAATTTCTGAAATTGTTTTTTTTTATCTTTTTAAATGGAACTGAACATCTATTAATTTACTGAAACAATTGCAAAATAATGTGGTAAATGTTTTGTTTTCGGAGAGGAAATAATAAGTACGAAACCTTTAAATCACAGCAAACTTGCATACATTTTAATGGTGTAAAATACATACATTATTAATTATAATAAGTTATCTTGTACCCATGAATACATTTTCATAAAAAAAGTTTCCCCTTTTTCTTCAGATGTTGTAAAAATGCCATTTTTTAAATAGAATCTTGACCCCATTTCCCCATAGTGAAGATGCTCATGTGAGTAGAATATTGTCATTACTGAGTAAAACCATACCTGACTGTATAGCATCAATCTGAGACTTCAGCTGGTTCCTTTGTGAGTACAGCCATTCTCTCTTCTTCAGCAATTCTTCTAGTGACTTCTCCTTGCTTCTAGAAACTGGGGTACCATCAGACAATGGACTTATATTCATCAGCTCTGGTGTAGCCTGGGAAAGCCTGGACACAGAACCTCTTTCTGCATTTGCTGGACTGATGCTGGGAACCAAATCATTTTCAGGAGTTGCCATCTTAAATGAAAGGATAACAAATCATATTGTTGGAGGCAATTCAAAACTTGTTGGATTTAATACAAATTATATATAAATTCAAACTTGCCTCAATTCCTATGATTTACAGTTAAAAGGCTGCAAAACGCGATCAGGAATGTTAGTGATCATAATGCTGTGCAGACGTGGCAAAGGTTAATTGTGTACAGTACATACAACGGTTAAATCACCATAATTCGTAATTTTGGAAATCATTTGACAATTCTTACATAAATCAATGAGGAATTGAAACCTCTTTTGCCATGTAAGTTTTATTTGAATTTATGTATGACCAATTCGTGACATAATCAGCAAACCTATATAGCAAGTAAAGCGTCGGCAGCAATGAAAATTTCATCGGCAATTTCCTCCCACTATTTTGGTCTTTGGAGTGTTTGACACAGGTGGAAATATTGCCCATAATACGAAAACATAATTTATCTCAGTATTTCCTAGAATTGTGTTTGCCTACTGTAACAGTCTCAGGAAAAATGTGCAGCCTCGACCGGGATTCGAACCTTCGGCTTACCGTGCCAACGCTCTACCAATTGAGCTACCAAGGCCACCCGATACGAGAACCGCTACACACCTTCCCTCTTATTGCGAGACATTGGCATTCCTGGCCAATGTCTGCCGCAGACTGTTAACAAAATTCAGATGCACACCCCAGCCAAACTGCTTCGCCCCGCATGGGCTCCTGGACGAGCCCCCAGATGTAACAGTGACAGTCTCAGGAAAAATGTGCAGCCTCAACTGGGATTCGAACCTCGGACCTTCGGCTTACCGTGCCAATGCTCTACTATGTCGGTCAATAGCTATACATAGCTAATGTTGTCTGTATATTAACACCGACTTTAAATAAAATTTGTATCTTGTATCTTGTACCAACTGAGATACCGAGGCCATCCTATACGAAAACCGCTACACTACCAACAAATGTACAGGTGAGAAGGGTAGACTTGATGGACTTTTACATGATTAATATCATGTATCTGTTCACTTAAAAAGCTCGTATGAGCTTGTGTTGTACCATTTGAACAGGCTGGTAACATTGCCCGATCGGGCTTACAACACAAAAAGTAATATTTCTTGACAAATAATAAAGATATTTATTTCAAACTTGGTCCATTTATTAAGCATTACATATAATGCTTATCAAGATAGAAATAACTTTGTTGCCTTCAGTTTAGTTAAAATTATTTCCCTTTTTCAGATTTTTATGATGCATAATTTTTGAAGTCCAAAAAAAATCTGTTTTAATGCAATGTTTAAAACAGAAAAGGGTTCAATGGCTTTCTATTGTTCCAAACTTGTGCGCCAATACCTTTACTCTATATATTTAGGGTAAATACTTTGTTTCTAGTGCAGATGTATGAGCAATTTTTTTAGAACTAACATTTCTCTGTAATGTTGTATCGTTGACCGTCCCAATTCCGTTAACGTCCGATTTTCGTTATACTTAAAGATTTTCCTCTCGCGAAGGAAATACGTAAGATACGACGTCATCACTTTGCGTGTAAATAGAGAAAGTACCCGCACATCTGTCAAAAATAAATAAACGTCAAAATGTGTTTCAAACAGGTAATTTAAACATTTTTTTACCATTTATAGTAATTTTCCATAATTTTACTATGTCCAGTTTTTTAGCTTTGTAAAATACTTTCCATTTCATTAAAATTTTATTAAAAAGAATGTCCTGCTGCACCGTTGAAGAGAAGCATCAATAAAGGCCAAGGTCAAGTTATTTTTAGTTGGAAATTTTGTTAGCAATCTGAACTACAGTTATGTTCAAAATATCATATCCATTAAATGTTTTTTTTTTACTGACTATTTTTTTTATTATCTTTTGAAAGAATAACCATATAAAATAAATATATATTGTAGGCTACACCTGTGAAAGCTGTCAGCAAGTATCGCTGTTATTCCCCTTCTGTACTTACCAGTGCCTACCAGGCTGTTAGAGAGCAAAATATGTCTGTAAGGAGGGCTTCTATTCAATATGGAGTGCCAATGCAAACTCTAAGGGACAGAGTAACAGGAAAAGTTGATTTTGAAACAGTTCGTTCTGGACCACAACCACTCTTCAGTGCAGAAGAAGAAGTTATTTTTATTAAACATCTGAAATACATGGCTTCACTTGGGTATGGATACACTGGAACTGAAGTTATTGAGATGGCCTCCCAGTATGCTGTTTACCTTGGCAAAAGAAGTAAGAGTGAGCCTGTAACTGAGAAATGGTACCGAGGTTTAAAATCTAGATGGCCAGAATTGAAAGCCATTACGCCAAGAGCATTGGCTAAGGAGAGGGCACAATCTACATCTGAGGAGGTAGTCTCGAAATACTTCAAACATCTTGACCAAACATTAACTTTACATAACCTGAAAGATAAACCAGAATGTGTGTACAATTTTGACGAAAAAGGTGTCCAGACAGAAAATCGTCCACCAAAGGTATTAGCTGGTAGTGGTCCAGTTCCTGCTATAACTTCTGCAAGGTCTTCTATTACAACAATTATGGGGTGTGGGAATGCATTAGGGACACAGATACCTCCGTATTTTATCTTTAAAGGTCATCGTATGAGTTCTGAATTGCTTTCTGATGCCACTCCAGGTGCATCAGGAACTGTTTCGGAGACAGGCTGGTCTAATGGAGACACTTTTATGAAGTATCTGGATGAACATTTCTTAAAGTTTATACAGAGGTCAAATTCAGATCAGCATATTTTACTCATATTTGATGGTCATAGATCGCATATTACCATGTCTACTCTTGACTGGGCAAAACGGAATAATGTGATTCTATTTGTACTTCCGGCACATACCAGTCATTTGTTACAACCCTTAGATGTTGGATGTTTCGGACCCCTCCAACGTATATATAATTCTGAATGCCACAAATTCCTCAGATCATGTCCGGAGTCTAGGATAACCAGGTACAATGTGTGCAGGGATCAGCCTACAAGGCGATTTGAGCGATATCGTCGCTTTAAAGTCGGCCACTTCGCTTAATTATCGCCTCCGGGCGAAATCCAAATCGCCGAGTTTTTCAGCGAGTTATTATCTGTTTACTTAAGTTGCAAAACTTGATGCATATTCTAGATTAAATTATCGATAAATCCATAGTCAACCCCGCCTACTCGCCTGTCAAACTTCAGCCAATCGTAGCGTTAATATCTAACAGTGTCAAGAAATAATATTGTAAGCCGCCGCCATTTTGAAAATTTTCAATCGGCGTGTAAAAAGCCGATAAACTTAACGAGAGCATGATTTTATGCAACAATTGTATATTATTCTTTCATTTTATTAAAGATTACTTCAAAAATTATTTCAATTACCATAATTACGGTCAATTTCTGTAAATGAACGGCACGGGTACTGTGGATAAAAAATGATTTCGCGGACGTCAGAACTGCCGTACAAAATATTGTAAAAAGATCGCCATTAACTACGAGTTTGGTATTATTTTCGAAAAAAATAATAAATGAATAAATTAAATGTATAAATCTGAACAAATTGGTGCAAAAATCGGGCATTATAAAAGTACGAGAATCGAAACATTAATGAAAATTTTCACGCCGTTTTGATCGTGCACCTGTTAAATTTACTAATTTCGGACATGTAAATTTCGGATAAAAATTTAAAGGCGACTTTTTCATAGCTAAGTTTATACTTTATTTAGAAATTCATGAAAATGATAATGCAAGAATCAATTTCCTTAAATATTTACTGTTTATAAGTTACAGCTAGACCCACAGAAAGTGGATATATATGGGCAAGAAACTGAATGCTATGCCGATTCTTCTCCTTAAATTTCTCAACTTCTCCCTAAATTCTGTGGAGGGAGAAGTCACTTCTCCCTAAAATTTTGACCTAGGCTGATCCCTGGTGTGTAAACTGGCAAGTACAGCTTATACAGCAGCTTTGTCACCTACCAATCTGAGATCATCTTTTGAGAAAACTGGTATTTTTCCATTCAACCCTGACAGTATTTCACCTGAGAATCTTGCACCAGCAAAAGCATACCAAACTGACCTCTCTCCAGAGAAATCCCAACCTTCTGAATCCTGTAAAGATCCAACAGCATTTTTTACTGCAGATACTGAACTGATATTGGAGAAGCAGAAATATGAAAGTAAAAAAGAACACAGAGAAACACTTAGTAAAATTGTGTCTGGTACATGTATTACAGAACCAAACACAGAGAATGAAATTATCAAATTCTTGGAAGGTAGTAAGAAGAAGAAGAAGTCATCTCCTCAAAGCCTTAAACCAAACAAAAAACATAAATCCTCAAAATGTGACTCAATTCCACAACTTCAGCCAGGTCCTTCTAAGCCATACACAGGTGACATGAATCTTGATGATTCTGATTCTGATGAAATTCTTGACGAAGAAAAATGTTGTGTGTGCCACAAATTTGAACCTGAAGAGCTAAAGTACTGTGTGTCACTTGTGTTTACAAAGTGGGCACAATGTGACTTTGAAGGTTGTGGACACTGGACCCATCTTAAATACTGTTGTAAACAAACAGTTATAAGGCACAATGACATTTTTGAATGCCCCTGCCATCAAAATACAGAAGAGTGATTTTTCTGAACTGATTCGAGTTACTTTAAACATTTTTTCATGTTAATTTCTAAAGTTAATCTGTGTTTGCCTTTTTTTTATGGTGGAATAGGATTTTTGAACTGTGCTATACAAGAAAAATTTAGTTGTGCTATACCGCGCACCTATAACGTAAAATGGACGCACTTTCTATAAATAGCGGGAACAGAGTGGTTGTTTATTTCTTGCCTTGTATGCTAATAAAAAGACTTTGAACATTGGAAAAATGTTTGCAGAGGACTATAATTAAATAAACTGAAGGTACGTACGCTTATTTTATTTCTCTTTTACTGTTTCATTAGTGCAATTGCTGTTTTTGCGTAAGGCTAACGGAAACTGGACGATCAACGCTAAGTGAAAGCAGAGTAAAATGTCTACATTCATGTACTAGCGCAATAATTTAGAGCATTAGAAAGCCATTTAACCCTTTTTTGTTTTAAACTTTGCATTAGAACATTGTTTTTTTGGACTTCAAAGATTATGCGTCATAATAATCTGAAAAGGGGAAATAGTTCTACCAAAACTGAAGGCAACCAAGTTATTTTTATTCTAATTTGTATCATTTGTTATGCGTAATAAATGGACCAAGTTTGAAAGAAATATCTTCATTATTTTTCAAGAAATATTACTTTTTGTATCATAAGCCCGATCGGGCAATGTTACCAGCCTGTTGAACTCTTGCCGTTTAAATCTAAAAAAAAATAGTCATCGCGAAAATAGGTTACAAATAGAATTAATACACAGTATCTAACTATTTCACGTAAAATTTTATTGCATATAACAAAATATTTACAGCTTTCTACTATTAATCGATGAGCATATTTCATTTGTTACCATAAATATGAATTTTTCTTGTTTGTTTTTGTTATTATTTTTGGATTTCCCGGCAATTTAAGGGAGGTAACTTGTCCGGTAACTTCCGAAGCAATTCGGACTGAAAAATAAATCATAAAAGGATGGTACTTACGAACGTTACCAGAAATTATTTGAAAATATTCAAATAAAAAGAACTAAAATCTTATCAGATACGAAAAGGATACATATTTATTTATTCAATTCACATTTTTGACCAATTGCGTACAGACTAACATTCACTGCGTAAGAGGACATGAGTAATGAGTAGATGCAAACTTATTTCCTTGTTCATGTTTGTCTTTCTGTTTGACTGACACCAAATTATTCGTTTAACATTATATGTTTGGATTCAACCACTTAACAGGTAATGGTCTATGCAGTTGTCAGTGAGCTTAATAATTTGTCCGCCTGCATTTGACAAGAAAATGTTGTTCAACTTAGGCTCACTGTTCTCATGTTTACATGTCACCTGCTTGAAATCATTTGCCATACAGTGATCATAGTTCTACTTAGACAGTAATTTCCTTTTTCTGATTGTCACTCCATTTGTGTTGCAGAAGTTTACTAGCAAACCTGCAATTGTTTCTCTACTACTTGTACGCAAGTCGTGGTATTGTGATAATTTTTGCACAGGTCAATATCTCTCCACCACAAACAACATAGGAAGGACCTTTCCTGTGATGAACCTTCTGCGACGATTCTATGCGGCGATTTTTAAATCACATTTTAACAATTAACTAGAAATGTGCCCATTGGACACAGATGCCCCCACTACATGACAAAGGACACAAATTTTTTTGTAGGTCAGGGGCCATAACTCCTACAATACTGAATGAATCCGGACGCGAAACCTCAGGTGCACATCTGCACATGCTGACCAACATTCCTGTAAACTTTGGTGACTCTGGGTCAAATACATCTGGAGCTACGCGCGACACAACATTAAAATGACCAATTTTTAACTAAATCAGGAGCCATAACTCCTACATGACTGCATGAATCCGGACGCGAAACCCCAGGTGCACAGCTACACATGCTGACAAACATTCCTGTAAGGTTTCAGGCCTTTTTTTCATTTAGTTGGGAATGCCACCAATACCGGTGGAATTGGGAAAATGCTCTCGGAAATTGTCTTAATAAGTTTATTGGGAAAATTTGCAAATTACCAAAATCTACATAAATGTGTTTTTGTGTGAAATATTAATGAATTGCAGTTCAGTAATTGTTCAACAGTATTATAATTTACCTATACATACAAATTAGCAAAACTATCTTAAAACAGCAAAAACCTAAAAGGTATAATCATTTGGGAATTTTTAAATTCAATTTTGGGAAAAAAACATACTTTTTGAGTCGGCTAAAGGCTGAAAGCCTTTTGACGAGTCCTTGCTGTTCAGCGATTATCTAAAAGGACCGAATAACACGTGAAGGGATGTAGTTCCATTAGATTTCTCAAACTTCAAACAGTTCACTGCATCAATGAAGTTAAGTTGTGTCAATTCCCTTTGCTATGACCAATATACGATGTAATCTGTCATATTTATGACTTGTAATTGTGCAATACTCGAATGTAACTCATTAAGCATAAGTGTGCATTTTAAGAATTGCGCAGGCTTACAAAACTTGGGTAACATCCAGCGAAAGACAAAAAATAGTTCCACAAGGGCTCCAGATAAGATGCGTATTAGCGTAAATTACGTATAGAATTAATGCAAATACGCATGTCTAATAATTTCTAAGCGTATAAAAAAGTATATAAAATTACAGAAACGCACACAATGCTTTTTTAAAAACAAAATCTGAATCGTCTGGATGCGTTAGGTAACATAGCCGATCAGCCTTAATTCTCCCACATTGAACGTAAACACGCATCGTATGATTTCTATAAACTTTGCGTGGGTTGAATTTTGCAGTCAGTAAACGGATAAATTATCGGAAGAAGAAGCTCTTACTGGTTTGTTTAGTTACTACTGATATTAAAAATGATTTTAATTCTTATTTTTCGAGAAATAAACAAATCGGCGAAACATTAAATTGTATTTTCTTGTAGTTTTTGAAATCGAAAGTAATCGTCTATGTTTGGCTGCTTTCACGAAACGAAACAACTTTTATGAAAAGATTTAAATAAGAGGTAATTTAACCATAAACTTCAATGTCAGATACTGCCAATTGCTGCTAAATGTCTTCGTATCATCACAATTTGTAAAATATATTGTTGAAAACTGGAGAAAAGTGTAATCGTATCTGGACATAATATTTTGGGTAAATATCGAGCTGTGTTAAGAAATTTTAAGAAAAAAACTAAAAACAAACTGAAACTGGTAGACTATACTGACAGTACATCAATCATTAGCCCACTCAGGCCCTTCAGGCCTTTGATTTGCATTGGGATTACCTCCTTTTACCGGAGGTAGATTTATAAGGGAAAATAGCCCTGAGTTTTGTGACTACGTCAAATACTTTTGGATAGGGCTGTCATCGATAGAAACGATAAGAAAAACACTCAAACCCTCAAAACAACCTAAGTTCACAAAGTTGTAAATTTGGATAAATGCAACAGAGGAGTGAAGGCAAAATAAAAATGGAAGATGTTATTAATTTTTATTTATTTCTTTTATTTCATAAATACAAATTCAACACAATCAAACAGTAATATGAAAAGTAGGCAATAAAACTAAAAATAGCATTTACAGAAAGGTATATAGTAAGCATATGAACAAACGGGTTGTTAATCTAACTTTATAATCGATATATCATGATCTATTGTCGATATTTGTCCTCTGATATATCGGTATCATTGATATGCCTAAGACCCAATCAATGACAGCCCTACTTTTAGAGCTAGGCTCGACACAACATTCTCGGAAGGACGGACGGACAGACGGACAAGGGCAAATCTATATGCCCCCCACAAAGTGGGGGCATAAAAAATAAAAATATTTGTGAAATTTTAAGATACCTGTAACCTGGAAAAAATATACATTTTACCTGCCATTCAGTTGATGTTTATGTGAATGAACGTCAAGCAGGAGTTTGTCACTAACTGTTTACACACAGTTTACATGGCTACGCTTTGTGTCATGTGAGCGGTAATGGCACTGTCTTCAACAAGAGTGTAATGGCGGACATGTAAATACAGTGAGGAAGCAGTTCTGACATCAAGTTATTTAGACTACTCTCTGTACTGCAGCAGTTTGCCACTTATGAAGAAATATGGAATATTACCAATTGGTTTATATAAATGCATGTTTCAGTTTAAAGATATGCTATCAGATGGGATACTTGTTAGGAGAGAGCTTGTTGGTTGGTCAGTCTGTCAGTCCATTGGTTTTCATGGTTTACGGACAACAGCTGATGAAAGGCTTGATAGATTTAAATAAATTTTGGTACACAGGTGTAACATCATAAAATACAAATCAAGTTCGACTTTGCCTACACTAGATATTACCATTCAAGATATGGACTACAAGTTTGGCATATATGTAGTGGTGATGAGAGGATATGCTGAGCGTATGAACTTGGTTGATGAGTCAAAGGTCAAAGTCACAAATTGAATCTGTTCGTCATAAGTGTGTCATGAGCTTAACTTAATAACCGTTCTAGGTGTTTATGTAGAACTTGGCATATAGGTAGACCTGTGGCATTAAGACGATGTGAAGAGCGCATGAACTGGGTTGATAGGGTAAAGGTCATGGTCGAAAATTGAGCTTAAAGGTAAAAACCCTTCATTATATCTTGTTTGTGGAGCATGACAATAACCATTAAGGCTATTTCTCCATCTATAACAGAGGCCAAAATTCAGTGGCTTTCCAATCCAAAAGCATGCTTTAATTTCCCAATTTTAGAGGGTAATTCCCAAAAATTCCCAGTTTCAAACAAAGTCTTGCTTGAATTTGCCCAATTTCCAACAAACTGATTTGGCCATGTCCCTATAGCTGTTTGTCTGTCTATCAATCTGTGTGTGTATGTGTGCACCTATAATGTGTCCATCTGTCTGTCCATTTGAAATTGAAAATGCTTATAATTGTAAAGTATTTTAGCTTGAATCACCAAACCTGACATAATGATTAATTAGCACATGACCATTTAGTATTATCCACCTTGACCTAGCAAAAGCAGAGTTATTTCCCATTGATTTGGTAAACAGCATGGTTTTTTTATGGTATTAAAGTAACCTATTGATGGATCTTCATGAAACTACACAATTTAGAAATTAGATCACTGTATGTCATTGATGCACAGGTATGTTTCCTAGGATCACTTCAGTAAAGTCAGAGTAATACCCTTTATTACTCTTTAATTGTTTTACCACCCATACAAAGTATTGCATCAGTGGATCTTCATGAAATTTTAAATTAATGTAGATCACTGTAGGGCCGGTGGTTCTTGCAATCTTTCATCAAGATCTCTTCACTAACTGCAGAGTTATTGTCCTTTAATTGTTTTAGAATTTCAACAAAACAGAGTAACCCATTGATGGATCTTCATGAAACTTAATATGAATATAGGTCATTCAAGGGCGATGGGCAGTGGAAGTTTTGATATGTTCTTGTCAGAAAACACAGGTGAAGAAGGAGCAGTCATAAGCTTTGAATTTCTTTTATTCCTACATACTAGTATTGGACTTTTACGCACAGTCCAAAGAGTTGAAATTGTTCTTTTTTAACATTTTTGCACAAAGGCTGTAGCAGTTTTAGGAAAGGGGTGAATTAATTTGGAACCTTATTTAACCTTTAGCCTGCTGGTTGCATGTGATACTGTCTTTGCAACCAGTTGAGACCAAGATCAGTCTGCACATCTATGCAGGCTGATCTTGGTCTGCACTGTATGCTATTCAGTCTGTACATTTTCAGTGAACACCCCTTTGAATAAGAAGTTGAATTGATGGACCAGTCCGTTTTAGAAATATAGCAGGGTAAAGGTTAAAGGAAGAGGAAACAGCGACCAAGATATATTGAAAGCCTCTTCACACAGTTAGGCAGGGTTTCAGACTTTGTTTGAAACAGGTCACCAGGCATACATTGCCTTTACCAGTCCATGTAATATTATATGAAAATGATGTTGTGATTCATCAGTAACCCTTATCTCAGTGCATAGTAGCAAATCATCTTCATTTATTTAGGTAACAAGATTGATTCCTGTCAAGATTGAAACTGTTCTAATAAACATCACTATGGTGGTTCAAGTTGGACCAAACTAATTTTATAGACTAATCTAGATAGATGACGTAAAGGGTATCAAAGTCACTTTATTGATATAAAATCTGACACCATTGATTCAGTGCATTCAAATTCAAAGTACATTGATAATATTGATCTATAAGATCATAAATCCACATTAGCATACCCCAAAGTTTAACAAAAACAATTCTTCTATTTTTCTTTACATTTTCTATGAAATTCAGACATTTTCTATAAACTATTTCAAATGAGTTAAAAGGGACTACATTAACCCGAGTAGTTTCAAATTTTGTTTAAAATTGTTTTTATAAGAAAATGTATTGTCAAAGCCATCTTGTTTTGGATTGCAATTACAAATGTATAAAGTTTGCAGTTTTTATCACACGGTTTCGGAATAAAATCGGTTTTGTCCAATGTTGATGTAGATTGATAAGAAAATATGTCTTTGTGTAAATGTCTATTAAGCGAAATATGATGAATTATTCAAGAATTTTAGGTACGTAACTTAAATTTAACTGTTCAAAAAATTTAAGCAATTTACATTACATGAAAACACTCAAAATAATAAGCAAAAGACATTCAGTGCTAAATTTTATGCAAGGCCATAATTATGGAATTTTTATGCCCCCCGAAGGGAGGCATATAGTTTTTGAACCGTCTGTCGGTCTGTCAGTCTGTCTGTCGGTCTGTCAGTCTGTCCGCAATTTTCTTGTCTGGTCCATATCTTTGTCATCGATGGATGGATTTTCAAATAACTTGGCATGAATGTGTACCACAGTAAGACGACGTGTCGCGCGCAAGACCCAGGTCCGTAGCTCAAAGGTCAAGGTCACACTTAGACATTAAAGGATAGTGCATTGATGGGCGTGTCCGGTCCATATCTTTGTCATCGATGGATGGATTTTCAAATAACTTGGCATGAATGTGTACCACAGTAAGACGATGTGTCGCGCGAAAGACCCAGGTCCGTAGCTCAAAGGTCAAGGTCACACTTAGACGTTAAAGGAAAGTGCATTGATGGGCGTGTCCGGTCCATATCTTTGTCATCGAAGGATGGATTTTCAAATAACTTGGCATAAATGTGTACCACAGTAAGACGACGTGTCGCAAGCAAGACCCAGGTCCGTAGCTCAAAGGTCAAGGTCACACTTAGACTTTAAAAGATAGTGCATTGATGGGCGTGTTCGGTCCATATCTTTGTTATCGATGGATGGATTTTCAAATAACTTGGCATGAATGTGTACCACAGTAAGACGACGTGTCGCACGCAAGACCCAGGTCCGTAGCTCAAAGGTCAAGGTCACACTTAGACGTTAAAGGTCATTTTTCATGATAGTGCATTGATAGGCGTGTCTGGTCCATATCTTTGTCATTCATTCATGGATTTTAAAATACCTACGCATGAATGTGTGACACAGTTAGACGATGTGTCGTGCGCAAGACCTAGTTCCGTAGGTCAAAGGTCCTAAACTCTAACATCGGCCATAACTATATATTCATTCAAAGTGCCATCGGGGGCATGTGTCATCCTATGGAGACAGCTCTTGTTTACCATGATTTTTTATGGTGACACATTTTGAATAACATTTATTTCTTTAATTTGTAATTATATATCAGCAGTGGTCATTTCATGTAGATTACTTGTCCAGGGGTCAAATTTAACAAAATTTCCTACTAGCTAAAGTTAGCTAGTCGCTTTTTTGTTCACTAGCTAAAAACTAAAGATACTAGCTAAAATTAATCATGGGTAAAGGTAAATTTTATTTACCGTCGCTTTGTGAAACAATTAACATAAGCTCTGTAGAGCTTTTGAGTGACCCTATTTAAGAACAGTTAAAACCAATTATACCTTACCCCCAGCAGTTTGCTGGTACCCATTTACAGCTGGGTCAACTGAGACTAGTTGTAAACAGAGTCTATAATAGCAGATGAACTGTCACTATTGATTGATTTCAAGGTCGACATTAATTTCTCTCTGCCATTTTTAGCTCACCTGAGCAATGCTCAGGTGAGTTTTTCTGATCGCCCGATGTCCGGCGTCTGTCGTCTGTCTGTCGTCTGTCGTCTGTCTGTCGTCTGTCTGTCAACATTTAGCTTGTGTATGCGATAGAGGCTGTATTTTTCAATTAATCTTCATGAATATTGGTCAGAATGATAACCTTGATGAAATCTAGGCCGAGTTCGAAAATGGGTCATCTCGGGTCAAAAACTAGGTCACTAGGTCAAATCAAAGAAAAACCTTGTGTATGCGATAGAGGCGGTATTTTTCAATTGATCTTCATGAATTTTGGTCAGAATGATAACCTTGATGAAATCTAGGCCGAATTCGAAAATGGGTCATCTCGGGTCAAAAACTAGGTCACTAGGTCAAATCAAAGAAAAACCTTGTGTATGCGATAGAGGCTGTATTTTTCAACTGATCTTCATGAATATTGGTCAGAATGATTGCCTTGATGAAATCTAGGCCGAGTTCGAAAATGGGTCATCTCGGGTCAAAAACTAGGTCACTAGGTCAAATAAAAGAAAAACCTTGTGTATGCGATAGAGGCTGTATTTTTCAATTATTCTTCATGAATATTGGTCAGAATGATTGCCTTGATGAAATCTAGGCCGAGTTTGAAAATGGGTCATCTCGGGTTAAAAACTAGGTCACTAGGTCAAATCAAAGAAAAACCTTGTGTATGCGATAGAGGCTGTACTTTTCAATTGATCTTCATGAATATTGGTCAGAATGATTGCCTTGATGAAATCTAGGCCGAGTTCGAAAATGGGTCATCTCGGGTCAAAAACTAGGTCACTAGGTCAAATCAAAGAAAAACCTTGTGTATGCGATAGAGGCGGTATTTTTCAATTGATCTTCATGAATTTTGGTCAGAATGATAACCTTGATGAAATCTAGGCCGAGTTCGAAAATGGGTCATCTCGGGTCAAAAACTAGGTCACTAGGTCAAATCAAGGAAAAACCTTGTGTATGCGATAGAGGCTGTATTTTTCAACTGATCTTCATGAAATTTAGCCAGAATGATTACCTTGATAAAATCTAGGCCGAGTTCGAAAATGGGTCATCTTGGGTCAAAAACTAGGTCACTAGGTCAAATCGAAGAAAAACATTGTGTATGCAATAGAGGATGTAGTTTTCAATTGATCTTCATGAAATTTGGTCAGAGTGATTGCCTTGATGAAATCTAGGTCGAATTTGAATATGGGTTATCTGAGGTCAAAAACTAGGTCACTAGGTCAAATTAAAGAAAAATCTTGTTTATGCGATAGAGACTGTTTTTTTCAATTGATTTTTATGAAATTTGGTCAGGATGATTGCCTTAACGAAATCTAGGTCGAATTTGAATATGGGTCATCTGAGGTCAAAAACTAGGTCACTTGGTCAAATCAAAGAAAAAACTTGTGTATGTGATAGAGGCTGTATTTTTCAATTGATCTTTATGAATTTTGGTCAGAATGATTGCCTTGATAAAATCTAGGTCGAGTTTGAACATGGGTCATCTAGGGTCAAAAACTAGGTCATATCTAAGAAAATGCTTGTTTTTTATCGCAAGAGACCAATTTTTTGGTCCAATCTTAATGAAAATTGGTCAGAATATTTGTTTCCATGAAATCACTAGGTCAAACATGTTTTACACTGTTATGGTGTGTTTCTTAGGTGAGCGACCTAGGGCCATCTTGGCCCTCTTGTTTTACTGTTGACATCAGGCTAATTATAGTTACTAAATTTTAAGAACCAATCAGAGTCCTTGATACCTAAAAAACGTCATTTACCGCTCAATGTATCTGTCCGCGTACTCCGAAATGATTTACACTGGAAACAGTTATGTCATACAGTACACCTATTTGTATTTTTTTTACGACTGTGATCAGATCCGATTCAAATGGAACTATATTTGGAACTTTGATTATTGGACAGTCATATTTTTCTTCAGGAATATTACATTTGCCTGGCATTTCACTGACTCGCTAAAATAAGCGAGTCCTTTTTCAGGCCACTAGCTATTCTAAATTTCCACTGGCTTTTAGCGAGTATGCGTGACTAAATTTGAACCCTGTTGTCTGCTTTTCAACCTGCATTACTCTGGGGTAGCACGTAAAGGTAAAGGTAAGTTTTATTTACCGTTGCTTGGTGAAACAATTAACATAAACTCTATAGAGCTTTTCTGCGACCCTATATTAAGAACAGTTAAAATCATTTATACCTCACCCCCAGCAATTTGCTGGTACCCATTTACAGCTGGGTCGACTGCAACCGTGATAAAGTGTCTTGCCCAAGGACACACCATAATGGGAGTAGCCAGGATTTGAACCAGGGGCCTTCACCTCGGTAGGAAAGCGTCTTAGCCCTCTCGATCAATGTGTCCACACGTCAACCAAACCTCCTCATTTGGCATCAAATCTGGATTTTCCAGAGTGATTCATGTATTTAAGCTTTAAATTTCCCTGTTAAAAGCCACAGTGATTGCTTAAAAGAGCAGAATGGTTAAGAGATTGAAGCACCTTTGATCATTGATCATAGCTCTCCTTGTTCATCATGTCATACTTCTGAATATACAGACAGTTTAAATAGTCTGAGACTTTTCAGTTTGTACATGGATTATAAAACAGTTTTTAGAGGCTTTCAAGGTATTTTGTAAACCGTGAGATGGAAGTTTTTAGATGTATAGTGCAAAAACATGGATACAATATGTAGTGCACTTGGAGTATTTAATAATGAAAGGGGGAATTTCAGATACTTCATACGGATATAAATAAGGAAGACTTTAAATTCTTTTTGAATTGTAAGATTAATTCTCCCAGTAGGCGTATTTTTAAAACTCAAGTATCATGACTTCCACGAGGAAGCCAAAATAATGTTAAAAGTATTTGTGAAAGCTGTACGAAATTGTGAGTTGTACAGAGATGCAAAGATTGATAACTTTGAAACTCAGTTGCTCATTCTTTTAAATGGAGTTATTTTCTCTTTAGAGGTTTAAAGCCTGTTTACATGAACTGCTGAGCTAGGCATCAAAATGCCATTTGACACAGAATTCTGTTGATAGTGTCATAGTCACAAGCACATGGTAAAGATGAAAGGAGTGGGTAGTTTGATCTTGGTATTGTTTTAGCCCATTACAAGGGTCATTTAGGCATGTAAGATAGAGCTGTTGATATCATATCATAATAATTATAGCTAGATACATGTCAGGTTGTATTTACAGATAGGCATTATCTGGACAGGTCATCAGTATCTTCTATATGCACTATCAACCAACATTCCACTATTTGTTTTATAAATTAATTGCTTTACCTAGGCAAGATATTTGTATCTGAAGGCAGTTATTATTTGTAAAAAAAGGCAGTGAATAGATTATGTTTGTTAATAATTGAAAAAGGAGTTTTAGAAGAAATTGATTGTAAATAAAGTGTAAACTGCTTGAGAGTTTTTAGAAAATAAGGTAATGAACTCTTCATTAACAATTAAACATTCGTGGAAGTTTAAATCTAATTATGATGGCATTATTGGAATGCATTGTTTTATGACAAATTAAAGGGGCTGACTGCCTTGTAATATTGCAAAAGTTAAAAATGTAAGGTAATATCTGCTCACATCATTCTAGGACTCCAATGAAATGTGATAGTGGATAGAGGGTTGAAGTAAGAATTTTCTGAAAGGTTATGCTGGTGCCAAAAGATGGTCAACAATCGATAGGAATAAAAGATAAATAAAAAAACCATTTTAAAAGTGCAGACATGGAAGCTATGTACATCTGAGGTTATCAAAATCCTCATAATGACCTTGTCTGTGGCTCATTGACTAGGGGAAAAATTTCTTTCAAACTGCCTCTTTGGCACTTTTTTTCTCTGAAAATGGTCACTATTTTCATAATTATATTTGAGTATATAATTATGACTCATGGAATCGGGATATATCTTAGGTTTTAACTTCCACTTTTGGTCTCCTTTAGCCCTTGAATGTATGCGTCTTACTTCCTGTATGTTGGTACCACAGCACTTTTACTATGTATCAGGTATTATAACGGTAGAGAGCGTTAATGGATTTCCACTGAAGTTCGCCCAGATTAGATTGACCTTAGACATTGTAGAAAGTATTAACAGTGGTAATGTGACATTTTCAACTTGCTCCGACAGGTGATCAGCTTCAACTGGCACCAACTTGATTCTCCCATAAGAGTTCAATAAAAGTTCTCCAGGTATGTGTTGTATTTTCAAAGAAGTAAGTAGCTGTCTGTCTTAATTAATTTAGTTTGTGATATTTTGTTCCAGTGTTTATTAAACTGAACTCAAAATTATGAATGACTTCAGGCTGACGTGAAAAAGTGAAGTTCGATCAAATAACTGAAAACTTGGAAGTTCACCGAGATATTCTTCAAAGAAGCCTGATACTTCTATATGACAAAATGGATTTATTGGGCTTATGTTCTATCACATTAATGATATTTTGATATGAAAGAGAGTTATGAATTCATGCCAATAAGTTAAAAATAGGTAATTATAGATGATGAGCGCTGCAGGGCATTCTTAGAATATTATTGTTATCTGGTGGAAACATGTCTGGTGCCTAGTACTCTCGTTACTTGCCAGTAATTTCATAGAAGATGTGTTCATGTTACAAATCTTAGGAATAAAGTAGAACAATGAGGGAGAGTTGAAAAATCTGTTACAACTGAATACGTAGGAGTACCGTCACCACCCTTCGCCCCCCAACACACCTCCTCTCCTCTCTCCATTGTACTGATTTCTTTATTTTTTTTACCTTTTGGATTATATATTATGCCTGAATTCTAGAATGAAATGTAAAAGACCGGTTACCACCTCTGTCTATATAGAGCTAGGTTCGTTGCTTTTATTAAGTTTTGTTGATTGGGACTATCAGGCCAACTTTGGTTTCAGTGACAGTTGTTCCACTGCTTGGTAATTGAAGCAGTTGAAGTGCTTGTGTTGACCAAGCTAGTATGATCTGGTTCCAAGTCCTAGCTTGTGCCTTAAGAAGAATGGGAACCAGTACTTGTACTAACAGCATTTGTTGGCTGACTTATTGCACACATGAGAAAAACGACAGTAGCAATGGTAGAACAACAAGAGTACACCCGTCATTCAGTGCTTGATGAATCTTTGCTTCAGGTTTCTGGCTTCTAGATTGCTAATGGATTGCGGCAATATAATATATATTTTGGGCATTTATTTTCTGATTTTCATCGTTAGATAATTAAAGAACTGCTGGATTCCATATTTTGCATTAGATAAGAGGATAAGTTTCATTCTAGGTGATCATGCAAAACCATCGAGTCTAATCACATCATATTTTAGAAATTTTGATGAGAACCGAAAAGAAATGAGACTTTATCTTTGCTGTTCACGTAATATTGTAATTGCTGTGTGTCTGCTTAATTTCTAAAATGGACTGGTCCATCGTTCAATTTGGGCAGTACCATTTATTATTGGAAGGGGTGTTCACTGAAAATTTACTGACTGAATAATGAACAGTGCGGACCATGATCAGCCGGCACGGATCATGTGCAGGCTGATCTTAGTCTGCACTGGTGGCAAAGGCAGAATCACTTGCCGCCAGCAGGCTAAAGGTTGAATGTGTGTCTGCTGCATCTTGGTGCACTTCTCTCCCTTTTCCTATGACTGATGAAATTTCTAAGGCATTGCAACGGTTGCTTTTTTCATGCAAAGTTAGTAGTTCCTGAGTGCATAGATTCAATTGAATTTTATTGGATATAAATGTATGCTTATTGAAATATTAATTAATGTCAGAATATTTGAAAGATTAAATTTAAGACTGATTATTAGACTAAAAGTATATAAACGTAAGTAGATTAGAACTGTTCTGACTTATCCTATGTCAATATTTGCTCGGGTAAACTCTTTTTCTTCTTGTCACTCAAATGTACACAAACTTTTTAAGAGATTTGAAGCTACTTGTGAAAGAAAGTTACCAAGAAGAAAGTTACCAAGAATTTCATTGTTTACAGTTTATGTTGAATGGAATATTCAGTGGTGGTACTTTATTTTCAAGTATATTTGTGAAGTGTTAATTGTTGAAAACAAATTTCTATCAATTTTGTAGTTGCAGCAACTTTGAATATGCAGGGGAAACTGGGATGTGGTCATAAGTTTGATTCTTTATTAATTCCAAGGACAAGTTTGAAATTAAAGGTTTTGCTAATATTTTAAGAATTATTTGATAATGCATAAACATTATACAGTATTCATCATCACAAACACAAGTGACTTTTAACTGCACCCAGTAATGGCAGTAATTATAAAGGGTGGGGGTGATAATCATAAACCCTGGCTTGCCTTGTTGTCTAGTTGTACAATCATGTACATGTACATTTGATTTAATTTATGTAAAGTAATATTAGAGGGCGGGGCCAGCATTTCGGATATTTTCCCATTAATGTAAACATTAATGAGAGGGATTTGTACGATTTATGAAAAAAATCCAAGTTAAATGAAAGCTCAAAATAAAACTGACATTAGCTTGCCAGTATTTGGTATTACACAACAGAAATTAGCTTGTTACCCAGCAAATTAAGGGATAAGAGATAAAATGAATTCACTTTCTATTTATATTGAGTTTTATGGTCTCCTATAGTGTGTACCTCCTCGCATACCTGGGGTGTTTGAGGTTAAAACAAGAAACAAAAGTTTAATTACGACTCTGAGTCACCCCAGTTAACTTGACTCAGGAGTGGTGAATGAAGGTACTTTTTCATTTTCTTTCCTTTCATTTTTCATTCTTTTCCATTGATGTAGTTAAACACATTTCGGTATTACATGTACAAATGAAAAAAGTCATTTCTTGTGCAGTATGGGTCTGAGCAGTTTTCCCTAAACGTTCTTATAAATGATATTGAGGCATTGCATTGTATTGGGAAATTCAGTTTCTGCTAATTACATGGACTTGCATGCTGATCTTGGTCTGCACTGTTTGCAAAGGCAAAATCACTTGCCACCAGCAGGCTAAAGGTTAATGAACCATGTAGACTTGAGTAAAAAAGTTATTGAAAAAAAAATATCATATATTGTCAGTGTTCAATATTTTTTATCTATTTTCATAAAAACAACAACATTTAAATGGAACAGAAACAAAATTTCAGAATTTGTGTTTGATGAATTATGTCCTTTTGAGTGAACGTCAGCTTCATCATTCAGATAGATGTTAGAGTAGATAGAGCTTTGTTATTTTCACAGTTTTGCTGCAATTGGTGGCCCCACCTCCATTTATTACTTCTATAGTCTTTCAGACCATGCTGAATAGTCTTCAATCCTGCCTAACATACTCTTTGAGCTGATGCCTACGGTAGTACCAATTTTCTTTAAGATCTCTCTGACATTATCTTCCATCTTGCTGCTTATAGAGATGAACTGAGAGATTGAAGGGCTGATGTAATTGAAATTCATGCTCTTAACTGATAGACATTTAGACTTGAATTTATATTTACTATTTGCATTATTATTTTATTTCAGCAAAAACTTGGACTAATTTTCTTAGAATAAAAAGTGGTATGAATGTCTAGCAAAAGCTCTATGAAGCTTCCATAGAAAACACAGGCAGGCCTTAGTTATATACCGCAGGTAGTTCAGTTATTAAAATCAGAATTGCGCTGTACTTGACTGATGATGATGAGTTTAGTTATTTATGAGATTGTTGATTACCTGTGAATATGTTGCTGTGGTATAAAAAACAATTAATGCCTGCTTTCCCAATTAGCTGACTGTCATTAGCCAAGATTTTAGCATTGGTGTCATTTTATTGGTAGAAAGTGTTAGTGTAAAGTATAAGTGTCATGTGCCTTCAGTGAAGAAGCAAGAAGAAATAATAAATGCAGTGGTTCATAGTGTTATTAGGACTGTCAATCTGCAATTTACATATAGACCACTAAGATATTTTTATGTAATTATGCTCATGAGCAAAAGGTATTATGTGAACACAGCAGTGGGATATTTTTTTGGGGTGGATGGGGGGGGGAGGGGGAGCAGCTTCCACAGAAGTTATCTTCTTTATATATCTTGGACAGTTCTTATCCAGTGTTCACCAGACTTGGTCGGAATGTTTATGGGTATAATACTTTGTCCAAGTTCAATAACGAGCTGGATTGTATCAGTGGCTCTAGAGTTGTGACCCCTGAATTATATTATTCAAAACATTATCTTGTCAACAACTAACTTGTTGAGAATGCTTATGAGTGTAATATCTCAGCCAAGTTTGTAAATATTAAGGTCCATAGTCGTATTTATTCTTGAAATTGACAGTGTCAGCTCAGTGACTGGTGCATTTTTCTGGGAATTGTAGGAGATTTTTTTTACAGAATGTGTTTATATAAAATCTGTGCTCAGGCTGAGTTTGATAAGCAGCCAGATCTAAGCAGCATCTCCAAAGTTGCGGCAATTGAATTTACCAATGTTCAGGGCTTTTTCTCCTTCTGTAACAGAGGTCGAAATTCTGTGGCTTTCCAATCCAAAAACATGCTTTAATTTCCCAATTTTAGGGAATAATTCCCAAAAATTCCCACTTTCAAACAAAATCTTGGTTAAATTTGCTCAATTTCTAACAAAAATAACGCGTGAATTTCCCAAAATAAGCAGGCTACCACTTCTTCCCAAAACTGGGAAAAAAAGGCCATGAAATTGAGAAAATTGACAAGTGTCTACTTGATCACTAGAGTTTTTTATCTTTGATCATACAAAATGTGTAACTTTATAAAATCTAGACCAACAAGTTTGGATTCTGATCCTTTAAGGACCACCAGAACATTGAATTTAACATTTTCATGCTATTAAGAAATAATCAACATTTACGCATTTGTTTCGTTCAGTTAGGCCAGTGTGTCTTGTTAATTGCCAAGTATCTATTGTCAATGAGAAATGATAAGAAATTGTTAATTGCCGAACTGGTGAAACAATAAATGTCAAATTTATTTTGTTTTGTTACATAACATTGTTTCTTTAAAAAAAAATCACAAGATCATTAGAACTTGCTTTTGCTTCAAATCAGCTTGGTAGAAAGTTATATGAGCCGTGCCATGGGAAAACCAACATAGTGGGTTTGCGACCAGCATGGATCCAGACCAGCCTGCGCATCCGTGCAGTCTGGTCAGGCTCCATGCTGTTCGCTTTTAAAGCCTATTGGAATTGGAGAAACTTTTAGCGAACAGCATGGATCCTGACCAGACTGCGCGGATGCGCAGGCTGGTCTGGATCCATGCTGGTCGCAAAGCCACTATGTTGGTTTTCCCATGGCACGGCTCATATGTTTTTTAAAAAAGGAAAGTTACCTGTGTCAGTTCATTTAGCACTAAGCATTAAATATTTGACATTTAGCATTTGGCATTTAGTTCCTTAGTAATTGGCACTCATCCTGGCACACTGGCCTTGCTTTTACACATTTAGATATTTTTGGTTCAACATGGGATTTGTTTATTATTTCCAAACATGTATTTTGTATACATCAATCATATTATGTTGTCCTTAGTTTATTTTGAGGGATATGTTTTGCCATTATATATTACCAATGGTATTTATTTAAGTGATATATATATGCCCGGCATGGACCTCTATCTAAAAACCATAGAGAACTTAAGGAAAAACAAACAAAGGACATACCGACACTACGGCATAAACACCAATGAATATTGGCAGCCACTGTTACAGACATGACATTGTACCAAAACAAATGCCAAAGACGTAATGTCAGTTCTGTTTTCTTTTTATACACTGTTAATTAAAAATATATATAAATATATATTGCCATTAAATTTTCAGGGATAGTATATATATATTTGAATTGCCATAAAATGTTTAGGGTTTTTATGTAATATGCATGTATTTAATTTTTTTGTTGTAAAAATTTTAAGGATACATGAAATATATGTATCGCCGGTTTACTCCAAACTATTCAATCTTGTGCAAATGAATTACCCGGTTTGAAGACGACATTTTTCATGACAGGTGATCATAAATTGAGCATCAAATTATAATAATATATGATACGCGAGGAGCATACATAATTATTATATCCTAGTTATTGGCTAAAAATAAACCATTATATTGTGAAGTTTATGAGTATGCCAGGAGATAAAGAATGTAAATATATTGATCTACTCCTGATAGGGCCAGGTTTAACATGTAGTATGCTAATTTGTGTAGTCGGACAATAAGCCATGAAAGTAATAATAGACAATAGTTCAATACGGTATAGTTTTATAGTGTTTTATTATTATTAATTATTGATTGATTTGGATTTAATGGATTTTTTTTTTAAGAGTTAAGGTAAGTCTTGCATTTTAAAGCTTCTTCTCGTCCATATCAAGTTTTATGATATTTTTTTTTTTAGCACAGCTCATGGTCAGTATGGAATTTATTGACATTGAAATTTTTTTTAGATTAGGTCATCCATGTATATTGTATTTTCTATATATTAAATCATGAACTGTTTGCACCAGATATCCGGTCAGCAAAAAATAACACAGAGATATAATTGCTTTTCCATCTCGTAAACTTGTTTGTAAGTTGTCTTGTTATATTTAAAGTGGCTTTTGAAACTACATGACATAATTTTTGTGCCCCCAAACATTTTGGGGGAGGAACTTGGTAAGTTAGGGTTACCTTTGTCAGTCTGTCTTTCTGGCCGTCCGTATTTGTGTTGTGTGTATCTCGAAAGGTATTTTAGCTATAGAGTCATCAAATTTCACAGGGTTGTTATTCAGCATGTTAAGTTGTGCACCTGAAGCTTTAATTGAGGTTTCACACAACCAGACCAGAGTTATGGCCCTTGACATTGTCAAAGAAATTGGGAGTGGATTCCTAATAGTATTTCATATAAATATGTGGTCAGATAACTTACTAAAATAATTTTACCATTGTTTTGTGGTATTGTCAATTTATTAATTATTTTCATGGAATGAAGAGTTTTTTTTCCATATTAATCATAGGCATTACTATGATAAGGTTCATTTATTTGGTCAATAATGATGCTATATATATCACACCCTATTACCTGATGTCCACCATGCCGAGGGATGCGGCTGCCACAGAGGTAGGAAATCAATAACGATGAGTAGTGGTGTTAGTCTTTTGAGCTGTATTTTGTCATTTCGACTTTCCATGAAAATATTCTGGTGCAAGCATACGTGTAAATGCCTTAACATATTATATAATTAATCCTGGTCGCCAACTTTGTGAAATAAAGAAGTATTCAGCTGTTTAAATTGGACGTTTATTAAAATTGATGCGAAAATCATATTCAACGGCCCGATTCGAAGAGTTTACAAAATATTTTGATCAAATTTACCTCACACGTCAAACGACCAATCATCTGGGGATAATCCTGGCAAGTTTCAAGTCTGTCCTTACGTCTACACTGACGATTTGACCCTCCAAAGGGACCTGGGTACAGTCACATATGATAAACTTTACTGCAGAGGGCATTTTTAAATGATGCCCATCCCACCAAGGAGTCAAAATATAGGATACCGTTTACGGCAGAGGGGAATTTGGTGTAAAAACGTCTATTTTGGCTGTTTGTTTAGCTTTTAAGTCTTGGGAGGTCATGGAATCATTTGCAGTATGCATGGTTTATATACTTATGTTTAATAATTGGCGATTTTCAATGGCGAACACCGCTGTAACACAGTGTTAATCAGTCTAGATTGTATTTCTATCTATCTCCGACATTGTATACTATCTGCTACATGTATAGATTGGTTCTGCTGCTGTAAATGTTCATTTTATAAATTCATTTTTATTTCAATTTCTTTTATGATGAAATATACAGAAATAATGATATCTTAAGTCATGATACTTGCGTTCTTGCAGGATTCAGTGTTGAAGTTACAGTTGATATTAGATATTAAATCGTTTTGCATTTATTATATACAGCTTTCATTTAAATACACATCAGATCATATAGTTAAACACAGTTTGTCGAGTAGTATATTAAGCATATATATTTGAAATGCATGAGAATTGTTTAAAAAAAGCTAAGACACTGATTTGCAGCTTACGCTAGAGTGATTGACCATTTAAGTACATGGAACTGGAATAAGATGAAAACAATTGGAAATCTGGATATAGGACAGAAAATATATACCGCTGTGATTTCAAATGAAGGTGAAATATTCATTTCTAGTGTCCAGCGTGTGGGCATGTATCGAATTTATAGGGTAAAATATCAAAATTAAATACATCTATTTAAAGTTTTCAAGAGAGATCGATCAGAATGAAATCTTCATTTCAGATAGTAACTCGGTAATAACAGATGGTTCAGTTATATCCACTGCATTTTGATAGATCTCTCTTGACGTGACAATTAACTAAATGGTTAATCACTCCAGTGTTAACTTCAAAATCATTGTTACAGTAATAACACTTGTAGGCCTTCATCTTTGGTTCTGAAAATGAATGCAAAATAAATTGTTTAGAACATTTCTGTAAACGATTTATGAATAACAGCTTTATTTAAAACCGATCTCTTGACTTATGCCACTGACAACAGATATATTTAAATTTTCTAGCCTAACGGATCTTTTATGTAGAGCTAAGTTACTATCAGTAGCCTCTTAGTATGAAAACTTGATTATGCAAAACAATTTAATATTAACCTATATTCAACACTGAAACCAGCAAGAACGCAAGTATCAGGACTTAGGATTTCATTGCTGGCAGCAAATGTCTGTATATTATGATAAAAAAGAAACAAAAGTGATTTTACAAAACGAAGACTTTCAGTGGTAAAACAACTCTATACATGTACAGTATCAGATTGTATGCAATGTATATACAATCTAGACTGATTGCTAAACGATTTATCATTTAAAATAAACCGTAAATTTAACACTGAATCCAGCAAGAACGCAAGTACCGATACCATCAGGACTTACGATATCATTATTTCTGTATACCGGGTATTACATTATAAAAGAAACTGAAACAAAATTGAGTTTACAAAACGAAGACTTATAGTAGCAAAACAACGTTGGAGATAGATAGAAGTTCAATCTAGACTGATTAACACTGTGTTACAGTGGTGTCCGCCATTGAAAACCGCCCATTATTAAACATAAGTATAAACAATGCATACTGCAAATAATTCCATGACCTCCAAGGTCTCAAAAGCAAAACAAACAGCCAAAATAGACATTTTTACACGAAGTTTCCCTCTGTCGTAAACGATATCCTATATTTTGACTCCTCGGCGGGATGGGCATCATTTAAAAATGCCCTCTGCAGTAAAGTTTATCAATCGTGACTGTACCCAGGTCCCTTTTGAGGGTCATAACGTCAGTGTAGACGTACGGACAGACTTGAAACTTGCCAAGATTATCCCCAGATGATTGGTCGTTTGACGTGTGAGGTAAACCCGATCAAAATATTTTGTAAACACTTCGAATTGGGCCGTTGAATATGATTTTCGCATCAATTTTAATAAACGTCCAATTTAAACAGCTGAAAACTTCTTTATTTCGCAAAGTTGGCGATCAGGATTACTCATATAATATGTTTAGGCATTTACACATATGCCTGCACCAGAATATCTTCATGGAAAGTCAAAATGAAAAAATACAGCGCAAAAAACTAACACCACTATTCACCGTTATTGATTTCCTACCTCTGTGGCAGTCGCATCCCTTGGCGTGGTGGACATCAGGTTATAGGGTGTGTTTATACTGTGAAATCATTAATATTCGTGGGGGGTTAATTTTCGTGGATTTCAAGGTTGAGTCAATCCACAAAATTTAATCACAAAGAAGAAGTAAAATTCCCATTCATTTTATGTTCAAAGGTTAAAGTCTATGAATTCATATCCCCACAAAATTGTCGTTTTGACTAAATTCACGAAATTTCATGTCCACGAAATTAAATGATTTTTCAGTATGCGATAAAAAATAATACAAAATGCTTATTACAATCATTATCTACATGCCACATCCATCCAAGGTCAGAGCATGCCATAGTTATGTGTTGTAGATTTTAGTTTTTACTCCCACATGATGTTTTGAAAATGACATTCATTGTTGATACCAAATAAAGGTCCTTTTTGTGGCATTTGAATAGAATACATTTAAAGTTAGCATAATATTATGTTCCTGCCTTACAAGAATGCTGTTTAGATTGTACAGTTTAATGTAGATTGCATAATATTCTTTGACAAGGCTTTTCGCTAATTTTTTTGTGTTCAGATGATAATTATGCACTCAGAGGGTAGTCTCCAAGACCGTTTGTAGCTACAAAGTGGGAATTCTTAATAACGCAAACAAGTCTGATGTCTGTGAAATCATGAAATAAAGGTGACATGAAAATTACCATGGTAACCACAGTTTATTCTAATTACTGAGTTTGGTTTTAATAAAAGTTTATAGTGATACTATCATCTTCGCTTGCATGAAAAAATCTGGAAAATATGTGGTAGAGCTGTTAAGGTCCCTGATTTCGAATATATCTTGCTCCTCAACGATGT
Organism: Mercenaria mercenaria; assembly: GCF_021730395.1. Classification (NCBI taxonomy): domain Eukaryota; kingdom Metazoa; phylum Mollusca; class Bivalvia; order Venerida; family Veneridae; genus Mercenaria; species Mercenaria mercenaria. The sequence continues at coordinate 44,967,124 of NC_069368.1, forward strand.
GGGTTCCAGCCTCACTTGGGATGTTGTGAGGAAGCCATCCAGCTGGCTGAAAGAATGTCGCTGGTTCTACCCAAGTGCTCGCTTGTGATGAAATAATGCTTGTATCATAGCTCGGTGTTTTTTCTTAACAAACTTGGTGCAGGTAATTCGTATACACTGAGTACAGGGTGCGGTAACTAAAAGTGTGCAGGTATTTAATACCCGCACGCTAGTTACCGCACTGTTGGCTAGGAAAGTATGCCAGCGTGTCTGGAACAGTAGACAGCGAAGTGTATTTTATTGATTTTCTGCCCTAGCATTGGTTTATTTTACCTGGGCTTTACACATTTGTAAAGCAAGGATTTTAAGTACTCACTGAACTGCTGTATATGGCAATGTGGAACGCCTACAACTACCATATATGGATGACTATGATACAAAACAGAAAGAACATTAAAACTCTCGGGTAAACGATTTATACTCGGGGGCTACGCCCCCTCGTACAAATCGTTTACCCTCGAGTTTCAATGCTCTTTCTATTACATAGAGGGGCTTCTGGGCATCAAAGCATAATTATGACCTATTATATGAAAAATCCATACAAAAACCTGGCTCCAACTATATATAACTAAGTATTAAGAGCATTCACAAGATGCAGTCTTTTCATTCGTTGATTTCACGATTAAGCTAAATTTCAGTCAACATTTTGAGATTTGATCAGATTATATGTATGTGGTGGTTAATAAAGACAAATTCAAGTATTCATTAATATTAATCAGTATCACACCCTAAAACACACTCACATTTTGCAGATCTGTCTACTAATGTCAGAGCAACATAAGGCGTAAAAAAAAATGTTTGTTTCCGGTATCCCGACCTACCCTAAATTTTTGGCCCGACCCTAAATGTTTTTATGGCATTGGAGAATATTTTTTCAAACTTTTTAGCAAAAAGATGCAAAACTGCACTTTTTATGCTTTAAACATGGCCAGTAATGTTAGAAATCAACTTACTGATGCTCTAAAGGCATAACCCCCTTATTTGTAATCATTTTTTGACAAAAAAATAATTTCCGAAAAGTCTCCCTTAATAAAAACAATTTCCAAAAAAAAAAAATTTTCAGACCTACCTACCCTAATTTTTTTGAGCATGTTACCGGAAACAAAGAATTTTTTTTTTAGGCCTAATACTTAGTTTTATCTTTTTTACATCAGGTTTTTATTTGACTCTAAATGTAACTTTTTTCTTTTTTATTTTGACATAGAAAAAACAAATAAAGACACCATTTCTTTTTTCTTTGTGTTTGTTGCACATTCTGAATGATGAGTTTTTTGTTTTTTTGTTTTTTTTACAAAACTGCATTTTTTTTTGCAAATAGAAACATTTGAGCCGCCTATTGTAACCTCATACTGAAAGGACCTCTTGTTTTACCTGGCTGACTAAATATGTTGTATTGTCATTTATTTCTCTGTAGTAAATGAGGTTTTGTGGACTGAAATGACTATCTGAAACCAAGTAGATAATTGATAGTAAGGTATGTCTCCTGACATTGTATGAAATTTTGCTCATTTTATGATGGTAGATGAGAATGTTTTAATGAATTTTTGTATACAAATTATGTTTGTGTGTAAAAAGGATGTTTTGAATCAGGTGTTGTGAAGTTAATGCATTAGTTTAAAATAATTATTATGATTAATCTGACAGTATTATCTTCATGCATCAACTACAACCAAGTTGTAAAGTACATTAAATAAGAGGAATATGAAATACATGCAGCTTGAATGAAATGTACCTCATGGAAGCAGTTCACAAATAGTTCAGCCCACCAGCTTAGCTCAATAGGGAGAGCGCAGATCTCGGAATTCGAGCCCAGGGCGAGGCGTATGTTCTCCGTGACAATTTGATAAAAGACATTGTGTCTCAAATCATTGATCCTCCACCACTGATTCATGTGGGGAAGTTGGCAGTTACTTGCGAAGAACAGTTTGTACTGGTACAGAATCCAGGAACACTGGTTAGGTTAACTGCCCGCCGTTACATAACTGAAATACTGTTGAAAAACGGCATTAAACCCAAAAACAAACAAACAAACACAAATAGTTCTTTAGCAGCTTGGTTATAAGCAGAGGGATGTAACAGTTGTCCTTCAAATTAGTTACTTTATCAAAATAGGTTGGTTATAAGAATAACTACTTTTGTCCTGTGCTCGAAACTGGCAATTTATGACAGTTATACAGCAGGTTTTCAAAGAAGTTTACCAGTTTGTACTTTCTATTTGCATATTTTCAGATGTCCTCGGGGGATTCTACATCTATGATATTTGGCACAGAATTCTGGAATTAGAAAACTAAGAATTTATGTGCCGTACATCCGCGTCTTCAGGCTGTGTAGAATGTTCTAACTTTTATAGTGTTCTTGAAATTTTATTAACCTGCAGAATTTTTTTTTTTTTTAAAGCGTGTTGTCGCAACTCTTGACGGTTATTATTGTGAAACAAAGTTTAACTACTGTAACTTGCATGAGATGTTAAAAAAGAAACTTTTTGTAATATTTTGTTTAGTATAAAAAGCCTAGGATTATAAAGTTTTTGTTCTATTGACACTAAGCTCGCTTCATCCGGAGATATTTTGTGAGTGAACCTGTGGAAATTAATAAGACACTTAATGCATTATTACATGCATTTGAAAGCTATGAAAAATTGATGTTAAGAAGACAGTATTGAACTGAAAAATTTTATTGCATTCTGAACAACAAAGACTCCACTTGAAAGATTTTTTGAAAAAAACGTAGAACAGGATAACATGTTATGCACTGTCTTTGTGTAGTCCTGCAATATTGTTATAAAAAACATAAAAATTGATTGATTTTCCAATTGTAAAATTCATAGTATTTACGGTAATGATATAAACATATAGATTGTAGTGTACGAATTTTCTATCTTCAGGTGGCTTTCTCCGAGCAGTTGTGATAGATAAGGCAGATTCATCATGTAGGGGAAGTAGAGATTATCGGTGTTAGAGATTATCTGGTGCTCTAGGACATGATCTACACATTTCTACAGTGCAAATTTCTTTGGATTGGATATAATTTCTGTGATACAGAACAATCTATGGCTCTGCTTTTTGAAAGTGTTGGATATAAAAGTAGGTCTCATGAAATTGTCATTCGGAAGGATCTGTAATGATGGCACTGAGTCCCCTGACGGCCAATCCTGGTCGAGGGAGCGTGGCGATTATACGCAGGATGAGCATGGAGACATTTATGGTTCGGATTTATACTGGACCGCTCAGCCAGGAACACGAGTTTGTCTCCGTTGAAGCGGAGAAGATAACCACGGCAGACGATGTGGTAAAAGTTGCTGCCAAAAAGCTGAGTTTACGCGATCCAGATAATTACGAATTGGCTGAAGTGTTAAGCACTGCAGGCCAGTTGTGTAAAGAAAGACGATTAGAAGATGGAGAAAACCCTGTGCGAATTCAGTTGTTATGGCCGACTAAAATAGTAAATGCAGATGTTGATCGAGGCCATGGACTGCATACTGGTTACAGATTTTATATACGTAAAAAGAATCGTGAAAATTCCAACAGAACGTCATTGTGGATAGAATATACAGATCCGAACCCAGTAGATAACTTTCTTACAGCATTCTTAAAGCAGCCCACAAGCAATAAAGAATATTCAGACCTATGCAACTTACCTGACCTCAATGAGAGAACGTTATTAGAAAATATCAAATCTAGATTTCACAATGCAAACATATATACTTATGTAGGATCTATATTGATAGCTGTAAATCCATTTAAATTCTTTCCTATATACAATCCAAAATTTGTCAAAGAGTATCAATGCAAACGTTTGGGCGAACGTCCGCCACATATATTTGCGATTGCGGATGCAGCTTTTCACACTATGTTGCGGACCAAGAAGAACCAGTGCATTGTCATATCAGGGGAGTCTGGGAGCGGGAAAACAGAAAGTACGAACTTGTTGCTGCATCATTTAACGGCTTTAAGTCACAAGGGATTACATGGTAGCGGAGTGGAACAAACTATCCTCGGAGCTGGACCTGTACTTGAGGTTTGTATTTATACTGAAAACCAATGGTAAAAAATTTCCACTGCTAAATTGATGGGATTAGGGTTTGAAACTTACTAGAAAAAAGAAAAAAGCTTCACTAACTCGATAAGACTCCTAGGAACCCCAACACCAGAGTGATTCATTAAGCCTGACTGCCTCCTCTACCTAAATTTGTATAAACTTAACATAAAAGAAGATTTGAATTTTAAGATTTTGGGGATGGTACCAGATACAGTAACATTTGGAAGACTGACAGTAAAGACTTTGAAAATATGGCAGTGCTTTTATTTTTTTGGGGTATTTGGAGGGGTATATTTCATCCAGTAATGAAAAACACATTTCAGAGGAAATTATTAAACTGAATGCATCGCCTTGTATTTCTAATGGTTTAAGTTTAGATGTCTGTTTATAAATTTTTAGGGGAATTTTTTGTCAAAATGCAAAAAGCCTGGGGAATGGCTCTGATTTAATACTGGAGTCCTACTTTATGAAAGAAAAATACCCCTGATGTAGGCAAGCACTTATTAAAAAAAAATTCTGTGAGTTGCAGTGTTCTCATGATATGTAAAAACTAATTTAGTTTTAATTAGTCTAGTTCATAGAGACTTTAGTTTACTAAATAGTTACTCTTATTAAGAAGAAGTAGATGTCTGACCATGTCAGTATTGAGAGTAGGGAGTTTTTTTCTAGACAGGACTGTTGTTCTAATTTCTAACAGATTTAGCTATATATTATATAGGAAATGCAGTCTTGTTTGCTGTAGACGTGTAATAGTATTTATACTAACTGGGCCACTAGGTTAACATTTTTCAGATTCAATGCATAACTGTTTTATCATTTTACTTGTTGAGTATCAGACAGCGATCATAAATAACAAAAACGGTTAAAAATAAATTGGCTATATGACTATTACATCTTTGCCAATTACTGTGGCTGTTTCAATTAATTTACTTTTGTTGTTTTTGGCAGAGATTCCGAATTCCATAATGGCCGAGCATATATTGTGTATCAAAGATATTTGCCAGATTATTTCCTCTGGCTGTTAAGTGGAGAGTTCTTGACTGCCCACACGTTTTCGGCTAATAATAGTAACAGAATGTTGGTAACAATGTAATAAGTTCCCATGATATTTACTCTAAACTTGTCAGTCCTCTTACGCCTTGAGTGAAAGTGGGCAACTCATTTTGTAATCAATAAATGGGAGTTTTTATTTCATGGTATGGTATATGAAATCAACATGTTTATGACCTTTTTACACCCAGAAAATGAAAATACACGACATTTATATATTAGGTATTATGCCATGACATATATGAGTAATGAAGTTAACACTACTAATTATGATTAAATGCTTTGGTAATTTTATGATGATGATTTATTTGACCATAAAATGTAATAATACGCAATAAATTTTTCCGAGGCTAATTGACCACCTTCAATTCAATATCTGTCTATTTATGATGAGGGCTATAATTATATCCTTGTTCTGCCTTGACCTTTTGCAGATTTGCTTGAATTATTCCTAAGCACCACAAGAGCTAAATTTATGTAGAACTACCTTTTTACAATATCATCCCAGAAACGGGGTGGCTTCTGTGGCCTAGAGGTCGATGGCTACAAATCAATTGCTCCTGGTCGGTGTGGGTTTGAGAACTTACTTGGGGTTTAGGATTCTTTTTATGAGGAAGCCGCGGTGCTATAAAGCTGGGTTACTGAGTGTCACTTGTGCATCCCAGTTGCTTCCTCCCCCATGCCTGAAACAATGTCTGGGAGGGCACCTTGGGTCTTCCTCCACTATCAAAAGCTGAAGAAATTGCCATATGACCTGAATGGTATGGATTCTAAACACAGCAAAAAACAAAAACAAAACAACAAAAAATAACAAGATAAAAAAGTCTCAAACAGGTGTATATATATTCATCAAACTTGCTGTAAAGAGCACTTTAATTGCTTTGTTCAGATGGATCTAACTGATATTGCAACCGAGTTTCATTAAAAAAAAACACCCCAACAACTTCAAACAACTTTTACGCATGAATCACTTCATTAATGTTCACCTATCTGGGTGACAGGCATCCTTACATGGATTTTTATGCCCCCGAAGGGAGGCATATAGTTTTTGAACCGTCTGTCGGTCTGTCAGTCTGTCCGCAATTTTCGTGTCCGCTCCATATCTTTGTCATCGATGGATGGATTTTCAAATAACTTGGCATGAATGTGTACCACAGTAAGACGACGTGTCGCGCGCAAGACCCAGGTCCGTAGCTCAAAGGTCAAGGTCACACTTAGACATTAAAGGATAGTGCATTGATAGGCGTGTCCGGTCCATATCTTTGTCATCGATGGATGGATTTTCAAATAACTTGGCATGAATGTGTACCATAGTAAGACGACGTGTCGCGCGCAAGACCCAGGTCCGTAGCTCAAAGGTCAAGGTCACACTTAGACATTAAAGGATAGTGCATTGATGGGCGTGTCCGGTCCATATCTTTGTCATCGATGGATAGATTTTCAAATAACTTGGCATGAATGTGTACCACAGTAAGACAACGTGTCGCGCGCAAGACCCAGGTCCGTAGCTTAAAGGTCAAGGTCACACTTAGACTTTAAAGGATAGTGCATTGATGGGCGTGTCCGGTCTCAAATAACTTGGCATGAATGTGAACCACAGTAAGACGTCGTGTTGCGCGCAAGACCCAGGTCCGTAGCTCAAAGGTCAAGGTCACACTTAGACGTTAAAGGTCATTTTTCATGATAGTGCATTGATGGGCGTGTCCGGTCCATATCTTTGTCATTCATGCATGGATTTTAAAATAACTACGCATGAATGTGGGACACAGTAAGACGACGTGTCGCGCGCAAGACCCAGCTCCATAGGTCAAAGGTCCTGAACTCTAACATCGGCCATAACTACTCATTCAAAGTGCCATCGGGGGCATGTGTCATCCTATGGAGACAGCTCTTGTTTTTCAAGTTTTTCAAACACTTATCTTTACTTAGGGGGTTGCCAAAGCTAAAACAACATTCAGTGCTTGACAGTTCTTTGAAAAGTAGGTCATCCTGTTGGACAAACTGTCTAGAATTTTCACTTGTCCTGCTACACTTTGTACTTGCCTTGCAATTCGCTAAGGAAAAGCTAATATTTTTGGTCAAAGTCAAGTTTGTCCTGCTGAAGGAGTACCAGTTCGGCTTGTCCGGAGCTGTTTACTGCTCATGTTAAGAAAGGTACCGCTGTATTTATCAAACCCCGACCTTATAAAAGGAAGTCTAATCATGAATCACTTGATTGATTTTCACAAAACTTACTTAGAACCAAGGTCAAAGTCGGGTTATTGACCCGAGGCCATCGTGATCCTCTGGTATATATTTCTGTTCATATTGGCAGTTTATACTGTGGACATGTTGAGGTGAATATAATACACTACATGTATCTTACATTTGAGCCGTGCCATGAGAAAACCAACATAGTGGGTATGCGACCAGCATGGATCCAGACCAGCCTGCGCATCCGCGCAGTCTGGTCAGGCTCCATGCTGTTCGCTAACAGTTTCTCCAATCCCAATAGGCTTTAAAAGCGAACAGCATGGAGCCTGACCAGACTGCGTAGATGTGCAGGCTGGTCTGGATCCATGCTGGGCGCATACCCACTATGTTGGTTTTCCCATGGCACGGCTCATTTATTGTCACATATATAAGCCAAACAGGTTATTTGTCACTACACTTTCTAAATGTAAAATAAGGTTGTGTATTTATTTCTCATCACAAATGTGTCTGTTTGACAGTGAAACATGTATTATGTCATTGCTAGTGGTTTGTATGTGACAGCTCACGACCTAATTTAAACCTAACATCAGTTAGAGAATGTTTTCAGTATATTTTTGTCATTCCAAAGATTTATAAGAAATAAAAAATTGACTTTTGTCTCATTGCAGCATAACCGAGAATTTTTTTTACAAGCTAGTAAAACAGGAAATATCGGAACACCTGTGGCCATGGTCCACTCTCTAAATTGAGCATTTCTTAACCAGTATTTATCAAACTTGCTCACAGTATTCATCATTATGATATGTCTGCAAGTTTGATAACCATCCAGATTGTCCTAGTGGCTCTGGAGTTATGGTCCTTGAATTACCAATTCAGGGCCTCCGTAACTGATAGGTTAAGGTAACTGACTTCAGATCACTTGCCCCTCACCGATGTGAGTTCAGGACTCACTCAGAACATTGAATTTTTCATGTGAGGAAGCCACCCAGCTAGTTTACCGAAGGTCTGTGGTTCTACCCAAGTGCCTGCCCGTTATGAAATAATGCACAGGGGGACCCCTGGGATCTTCCTCAACCGTTAAAGCTGGAAAGTTGCCATATGACTTGAATTGTGTCGTTGCGACGTTAAACCCAACAAAAAAAAAAAAAAATTGAATTTTACATATTTAAGTATGTCGCAGAACTACCTTTACATTAAATCTTCCAAACAAAAAACGTATAGTTAGTTAGATAGTGTTGGTATATATATTTCTACTGAGGCTACACAACCTGGAACAGGAACATATCTTTAATTATGCTGATTAGGCGTTTGTTTATAAAACAAGACAGCCAGTTAAACCCCAGGTGAGCACCATCATACTGGTATGGTTTCCACTTGGTACTTTTCAACAGCAGTCTTCTTCATTTGTTATACTCTGTTATTGCTGTAATTATCAACAAATCCTATATATACATTTTTCATGTAAAGGTTAATTACCACTAAATTTGATTCTGCGGATTGATTGGGAGCAACAGGTGTTCGTTGTCTTTGAAATAGACAGATCTTGGTTAAACTAAATCATAGAAAGTGTTTACCTAGTTTCTGCTTAATTTAGCAGATTATCTTCACATAAATATATTAAGTCTCCTTGAGGAGGAGAAAAGATCTTTGTTTTTTGCAGAAAATAATTTTGGCGCAACTAAAATTGATATTTTCTCTATTATCTTATTTTGTTAGTAGCGGAGTGATTCAAGTTGCTATGTACCACTTGCCCTTCATCTCTGTTGGTTCGAGAATTTTATCAGATTTTGATCACATTTTGGTTGGCAGTATCACGTCGAGGTCATGTTTTTAAAGGATGCCCAAGTCAACTGGATTTAGTAAAGTTTTGGCATTAAATGAACATTTCTTTCTCTTCTAGATAGCTCCCTTATATTTCTTTCTCTTCTAGATAGCTCCCTTATATCTTTAAAGGGATTTTGTTCAGTTTTGTTTGTATCAACTTTGCATAATCTGAGAATAACGTTCCAACAATTTTACACACAGTATTCTGTAAATCCATAATCATTATCTCAGTTTCTCCTGTTGGGAAGCTTTGTAATTTTATTAATTAAAAAGTTTCATTTCTATAATAAAAATTATTCAGATATTTAAAAAATAAGTTGAAAGGTAAAAGTTTAGAAAACTTTCTCAGGTTCACAATGGTGTACTTCATGTAATGGTGCCATGGATATTCTTACCAGTTCTTTTGAACAAAAAAGAAGATAGAAAGAAAGAATGAATGAAAAACTAAAAAAGCAATAAAGATTATGCTTCCTGAATGGGAAGCAAGTTTTTATAGTTGGTATAAAGTTTCCTATTTGGGAAGTAAGGAAAACCTCATTGATTGTTTGCCCAAATGGGACGTTTCCAGAGCAATTTTTTCAAAAGTTTTAATACAGGTTAATGATTTACTCATGGTTTGCTTGGTTATTTTGGTACACATTAATGATTTACTCCTGTCTTACCTGTAAGTCTAGGTACACAGTTCCAGAAAGTGTATAAAAACTTACTCAGTTATCTATGATAAGGCTGAATGATTCCCAGATTAATGTTTATTTATCATATTATCATAGACAGTGTATGGGTTATTCCAGACTTTCTCAGACGTTAACCTGTCTCCAGATAGTTGCCTCCTGAATGAAAATAGAAAATACCGGTACTATACAGTTGATAAAACGTCCAGTGGTACAAATGAATAAGCTGCATCCAGGCTTAGTTTCATATCTTTGTTTGAGGATTCAGACTTTCAGATTGGATAGTTTTTTATTCAGCAACCAGGAAGTCTTTTGTTATCAGCCTTCCATCAGTATGTTGTAAAGAGTAAAGATATTTTTGAAAATACAAGATTGCCTTGACTTGCAAAATACAAAATTATTTTTCAGATATTGACCACTCTCATTTAAAGCAGGTGCTGATAATCTGTATTGAAATAGGTTTACTTTCTGGAAAAAACAAGATATGTTTTATACTCGTGTGCATTATACTACGAGACATTATTATGAAGAACTTGATATTTCCTTGAGAAAGCATGAAATTAATTCATTTATTCATTTCAGGCATTTGGGAATGCAAAGACTGTGCACAACAACAACTCGAGCCGTTTTGGGAAGTTCATACAAGTCAATTATAAAGAAAATGGAATGGTTCATGGGTAAGAGTTAACATGACAAAAGTATATTTTAAAATAAATGATATTTTCTTTTGTTTGTGTAATAATTAAATTATAGAGTGCACTTTCTGTTAAGCATGTGAAGGCAGATATGCTTCCTGTTATTCAAGAGGGAATACATCCTGTTGTTACAGGGAATAGGCTGCCTGTTGTATAGTTACACACTATGAATACAGGTCCTGTGGAGCAAGAATATATGTCCTGTTGGTCAAGGTATTGCTTATCTTGTTGGCTTAGGGAATACACTTCCTGTTAGTACAGTTAAACCACTTCCTGTTTGTGTAAGGGAATACACTTTTTTTTTGATAGTCAATGGATTACATAGGCTGTTTGTGAAAGTAACACTTCCTGTTGTTCAAATGAATACGCACTAATAAACTTATTGTCTTTATGTTAAAAATTTTCTAGTTGGTCAAGTGACTCCAGTTCCTGTTTGTGCTATGAATACTCGTCCCAGTGGAAAAAAGGAATCACACCATGTTGGCCATTGGAGTATATTTTCTGTTGGTCAAGTTGATAAACTTCATTAGTGTATAGAGATTACACTTTCTGTTGATAAATAGGATACATGTCCTGTTGGTCAAGGGATTACATGTCCAGTAGGTCAAGGGAATACATGTCCTGTTGGTCAATGGATTACATGTCCTGATGGTCAAGGGAATACATGTCCTGTTGGTCAAAGGATTACATGTCCTGTTTGTCAAGGGAATACAATGTCATGTCCTGTTGGTCAATGGATTGCATGTCCTGATGGTCAAGGGGTTAAACTTCCTGTTGGTCAAGGAAATACAACATTTTCTGTTTGTCAAGGTAAAACATGTCCTGTTGGTGAAGGGAATTTATGTGCTGTTGGTCAAGGTTTGTCATGGCATGTTGGTCATGGATTACAATTTCTTTTGGTCAAGGAAATGCATCATTTTCTGTTGGTCATATATATTACATAATATTGTTCCTTTCATGCTGGTCAAGGTAATACATATTCAGTTGGTCAAAGGAATATCATGTTGGTCAAGGTAATAGCTGTCATGTTGGCATAGAAAATAATGACCTGTTGCTCCAAGAAATACTTTCAGTTTTTCAGAAGAAAACAATATCTTCAACTTAAGAAATATTCACTTTTCAGCTTGTTTGGAGAAAACATTATATGACTTAATAATAGCACATTACCATTCCTTTCGAGTCTTACGATACTCTTCAGTAGATGTAGAGTGTAAGGCTGCATTGTCGTTTACTACATTCTGAAAAAGATTTCAAACTTTTACAGTCTTGTTTCTGTATATTTTAATTGTATGTCAAAATGATGCATCATTTTATAGTCTCTTTTACCTTTTAGTTTTGCCCCAGAAAAAAAAATTTGTTGTAATTAAGTGACATTTAATGTTTTTTTTGCAATTAGTGCAGGGAAGAACAGAAAAGTATTTGAACATAAGAACATTGAAATGAGTGTAATATGGCAAGGTTTTTGTTTATTCAAAACATAATTGATACACAGAAGGTGTTGTTTGAGTCACGAAAGTTGTAAATCACACTGTTTTTCAATGAACAAAAAAGTACAGTCTTTCATTTCTTTTGACAAGTTTTTAAAAAAGAACCTATCAGCGCAATGCTACAGATGGATAAATCATTTGTTAGTGTCATTCTTCACTTGTTTATTTTCTATCAACATTTTTGCTTTTTGTGTTTTTCAGTGCTATTGTGGAGAAATACCTGCTAGAAAAATCTAGAATTGTCTCACAAGCCAGCAATGAAAGGTAAGTACTTGAAGATAACTGGTTTTTGCTCCATTTTAACTTTTGTGATTATTTACCTTCCGGTGTTCCTTATACCGTAAGTACCAATGTATATAGCGCATCTGTAATGTGCACCAACAATTAAGTGTCGGAAGAAAACACAACTGAAAAGCAAGCAGAAATGTTATTTATCCAGTGATCAAATTTACCTTCGCAAACCAAGAGTCTTCAGAAGCATTAACCATTGCAGTTTGTTATGTTTCGCATTTTACTGTTGATCAATGAGTTACGCTAAGATGGATCTGTAAAGAACTTAATTCAGTTTTATTTGTATATGAAAATAGACATTTTGAGATTACACAAGCTGTTGAGCTCAAACTAATAACAAAAAGTGGTCTTTTGTTCCAATATGGCAGCCAACACTTTCACTATATGGCTTTAGGTAAAAACTTGAAAATATTTGTTTTTAATCTGCAGGATTGCTTTCAAAGTTATTTGGTGAAAACATTCTTTTAATTACTACCAGTATGTTCATGACATAGCTTTTTGTCTGATAAAATGGCTGCAGTGGGATAGGACTTTTTTTTAACCTATATGTATTTGGTTAGGGATAACCCAATCATGTTTTTAGTGGAAAATAGCAGAGGAGGCTTTTTCATCTGCCGATGCTAGAAATAAGTAGAGGGTACTTAGGCATATACTCACAGAAAATGCTACAAAAATGTTTTAGTGTGAATAAATATACTTTGCAATTTTGAAACTTCAGTACTCTTTTTGTGAAATTCCCATATTTGATGACAGATCACGTAGTTGCCCCAAGTTCACAGTTTTCTAAAAAGATCTTCTTAGCATAGAAAATGTATGTACATAATTTGCAGATTTACATAGAATTTTGCACTTAATTCTGTATTTATGCTACTTAGGGAAAATACGTATATTTATGTAACAAACAGAAAATTTCATGGTTAATTGATTTGTGTATTTGTAATATTTACAGCAATTACCATAAATAATTATTGTTTATTTATTCTCCTCATACAAATTACCTTTGCTTAATTGTTGTATATTTATACTACTTTACAGGAATTACCACGTATTTTACTACCTGCTTGAAGGAGCTGACAACTTGGAGAGAGAAAAGCTTCGTCTTGGTAAACCAGAGGATTATTTCTACTTGAGACAGGTATAACATCATCCAATTAAGATGATATGTCAATATTGCAGGTACACTTCTGTGCTGGAACAGTTAACATTCTAGACAATGTGCAAGCTGTCAACACTGCTTGTCAATTAAGAGAAAAATTGACTAGAACATTGTATACAGATATATGATATATTTTTTGTCTGAGTTCTAGAACACAGTTTAAAGACAGTTTCTAGTTGCAGATACTCCAAATCAGAGTGGATGCAGTGGCCCAGTGGTAACCCTGTTTGACTTCCGAGCCCCCGCTCATTTCAACTAAAAATTACTAACACTGGGATAAGAGTCATGTGTATGGGTGCTTTATACCTGGCACATTAAAGAACCAGGAAAGCTTCTTGAACTGGAGCATTTTCTGTATCTTGCACAATCCTCCTACTAGCATTACTAACAGTCTTCTGGAGGAGTCACCCATATGGGTAACCAGTGGCGACTATAAATAAGCTTACATACATACAAGATACTCCAAATTGCCTTCTACAGTCGTAGAAAGCAAGCAAATTTACAGATTTACTCTTGGCTCAGTTGTTTTAGAATTTCTCCAGCGTATTACAACCTTTCAGTCTGACAGAGTAAAAGGTGGTCAGTATCTAGACCAGCTTAGACTATCTCCAATGTTCTGTCACATACTGTACACCCATACACTTCTTGCACATGTTGCTATGTCGGCTAACTAGGTAGTTGACCATCTGTTGGGTAAAGTTGTACCAGTGTCAGATGTTTTTAGCTCGACTATTCGAAGAATAGGGGAGCTATCCTACTTGCCCCGGCGTCGGCGTGAGCATTAGCGTGAGCGTCACACAAATGTTCAAGTTTGCGTACCACCCCAAATATTTTCAAAGTCCATTGAAATATTGCTTTCATATTTTGCATACTTGTTTACCATCATGACCACAGTCTGTAAAAAGGAGGAGGCAACTCTATCAAGCATTTTGACTGAATTATGGCCCCTTTTCGACAGAATAAATGTTAAAGTTTGCGTACCACCCCAAATATTTTCAAAGTCCATTGAGATATTGCTTTCATATTTTGCATACTTGTTTACCATCATGACCCCGGTCTGTAAAAAGGAGGTTGCAACTCTATCAAGCATTTTGACTGAATTATGGCCCCTTTTCGACTTAGAATAAATGTTAAAGTTTGCGTACCACCCCAAATATTTTCAAAGTCCATTGAGATATTGCTTTGATATTTTGCATACTTGTATACCATCATGACCACAGTCTGTATAAAGGAGGAGGTAACTCTATCAAGCATTTTGACTGAATTATGGCCCCTTTTCGACATAGAATAAATGTTAAAGTTTGCGTACCACCCCAAATATTTTCAAAGTCCATTGAGATATTGCTTTCATATTTTGCATACTTGTTTACCATCATGACCCCGGTTTGTAAAAAGGAGGGGGCAACTCTATCAAGCATTTTGACTGAATTATGGCCCCTTTCAACTTAGAATACATGTTAAAGTTTGCGTACCACCCCAAATATTTTCAAAGTCCATTGAGATATTGCTTTCATATTTTGCATGCTTGCTTACCATCATGACCCCAGTCTGTATATAGGAGGAGGCAACTCTATCAAGCATTTTGAATGAATTATGGCCCCTTTTTGACTTAGAATATGCTTATTGTAATGTTAAAGTTTTACTCATTGCTTATATTATACTATCAAGCACTGAGAATAGTCGAGCATGCTGTCCACTGACAGCTCTTGTTTAGGAATCCATCCTGTTAAGTTGCAAGAAGTTTGAGGTCATCTGTCACTTTATAGTATGGATGACACCGTGGGCATATACGATGTCATCATCTGTTAGTCTGTTAGTTAAGCTGGAAAGTTTGTGGTTTGCTAAGGAACTGTAAACTGAATATATAAGATTAGCATTATAGATATGAAAGCAAGAAGGACCATCTGTTTCAAGTCTCTTGCAAAATATGTGATTTAGTGTGAAGATAAAATGAATTAAATCCTTGCTTTATTTGACAGCCATATGTTGTAGTAATTGACAGGTTTTACCTACCAGATCTTGAGTGATTTTATCTCATTGGTCGATATAAATGTCTTTTCTGAAAAATTCTGTAACATTTAAATCATACATAAAGGTTCTGCAATGAAAGTATGATGGAATCTTATTTCTGTTCTTTCCTCAGTCGTAAAGTACTTCTATTGTCTGTCAAAGCAGAACAAAAATTGGATATAGGTATGCTGTTTGTTTATCCATCTGTCTATCTGTAGGTTTTCCTATCTGCTCCATATCTTTTGAACACATTGATTGATTCTGCTATACTGTTTATCCTATTTCAATGACTTCAGTTCAAGGTTATAGCTGAAGGTCAGACTGAAATTGTCTGTATCTTGTTCATCCTTTTATTTTGATATTTATGTGAATGAAGCATTGAAAGATGGCAAAGTTCAAGAACCATAACTCTGTCCTGATGAATAAATATTGATACATCTCCCCATGTCTAATTTTTTGTGGAACCTTTGGTGCCCCCATTAACGGGTTGTTTTTGTACGCGAGTAGTAATAATTTATGCATGTGAGACCTATTGATAATTAGAATAAAGATAGAAGTTGATAATTTCAGAGTGACTGTTACAATGTGGAAGATCTCGATGAGGCAAATGAATTCTCTCGTCTTAAACAGTCCATGGAGATGGTCGCATTTTCTCAAGTTACACAAAAAAGGTACAGTATTTATGCATCTACTTTTACTATTAATGTTGTGAGAAAAGTTTTTTTTTCTGGAATAAGCTGTTAGTCAAATGATACCGTCCAGATGTCCATCAGTATGTCCAAATTTGTGTTGTGCATATATCTGGAAAAAAGTATTTGACCAAGAGTCATAAGTCATGATAGGTCTCTGTTATTCAGCATGTGTTGTGCACTTGCGATTTCAGTCAGTAAGACCTGAATTATGGTCTTTGAAATACTGTGAAATCGTTCATATTCATGGGGGACTAATTTTCATGGATTTCACGGTCGAGTCAATCCACAAAATTTAATTCCAACGAACAAGTAAAATTCCCATACAGTTTTTGTTCTAAAGTTAAAATCCACGGATTCATATCCCAATAAAATTGCCGTTTTACCAAAACCACGAAATTTCATGCCCACGAAAGTAAATAATTTTACAGTAACTGTTATGCATAGACGTACAGGTGTATACATTTCTCTGTTTTGCATCACATTTTAAAACAGATTGGTTTTAAGTTGTTCAGTACAGTCATAAGGTTTCATCGAAAAGTAATCTAGTTCTTCATATATTCATAAAAGAATTACAGAGTACAGTCAAACCTGTCTATAAGGACCACCCTTGAGAGAGTCAAAATATGGTCTTTATTGGGAGGTGGTTGTTATTCACAGGTTAAATTACACTGTAAATGTTAAAATGGGAAACAAAACATATGGCCTTTAGAGCCAGGTGGTCTCTGTTCAGAGGTGGTCTTTAACACAGGTTTGACTGTATATGATATCTATTTAAATGGAATTTCTGATGGAGCCTTCCTGTTTTGCTATATTCAAAAGTGTTTGTCTATGGTTCTTCAGACTGAATACTGTCTAAAGGTTATAGAAATACTGCAAAATCCATCTAGACATAGATTTATTCATTTTTGACATAAAAAGTGTATTAAATATTTTGTTAAAATTTCAGAATATTTGGTGTACTGTCAGCTGTGTTACATCTAGGAAATGTCACCTTTAAGAAGGTAAAATTATTACATTTATGATTAGAAAAACAGGTAACTGCTTTCTATATTTGTGCCAGCTGTCGGCCATTCCTGTATTCAAAGGTTGCGGTGTGATCCAGACAATGGGACACTGTCCCGTGTCTGTTCTTAATAAGGTTTTATTTTACAACATATACTGAAGTTTATACAGTATTTAAAAAAGAAGGTCATTAACAAACAAAATGTGATTGTCAGTTTGAGTTTAAAGAAAAAAACCTTCCCTTGACGTAATGTGAAACAATTCCTCTGTGTGATTGTAAGTTGATCAAAAAATTATTTTTGAAAGAAGTATTTACGAGGGACCTCATAGGCAGAGTGGTCAAGGTCGCAGACTTTGAATCACTTGCCCATCATTGATGTGGGTTGAAGGCTCACTGAGGGTGTAGAATTCATCATGTGAGTAAGCCATCCAGCTGGCTAAGGAAGGCCGGTGGTTCTACCCAGGTTCCCGCCCATGATGAAATATTGCACAGAGGGGCACCTGTGATCTTCTTCCGCCATCAAAAGCTGGAAAAGTCACCATATAACCTATATCTGTGTTAGTGCCCCCCCCCCCCCCCCCCCAAAAAAAAAAAAATAGTATATTTTATAATATAGTTGGAAATGTACTGTACTAGCATATTTTTATTTTACAGAAAGGAGACCAGCACCATGATGAGTCTGTTACCATTGTAAATCCCGAGACAATAACCATTATCTCCAAGCTTCTTATGGTGAAAGAGCGCACCCTGGTTGAGGCACTTACTCAAAAGAAAACCGTAGCGGGAGATGAAACTGTCGTTATGACTCATCGGATGGAACATGTTTGTTACTTTCTAGTTTTCTCATTTCATTTGCTAACATAATTGAAGAGTAGTTGTATAGTATTAGCTCATCCTCTCAGGAGTTTTGTGTTCAAGCCTTAGTGGCATCATTGTCTGGAACAAATCATTAGTACTTGTTTTCCGGAGGAACAGTGATATAAGAGCTGCCAAGATTATCTACAATTAGACTTTAGTAAAATGAGTAATGTACAAGACATTAATTTTACAAACGAAACAACAGATAACAGTGTACTGACTTAGTTAAGATGATAGAAAGATACCCCAATGCCAAAATACAGAAGTATGCGTTTTGAATATCATAATTTGTTTTTTAGGCTGTAGCAACTCGAGATGCCATGGCAAAGTGTTTGTATGGAGCTTTATTTGACTGGATTGTTCTCAAAGTAAACCAAGCCCTGCTGGCAAAAAGACACAACAGTGAACATCAGGTAAAATACCCCAACACTTGTTTATCATACAGAATTTCAGGGTAGGGACTCCCAGAAAATCATATAAAATATATTATACTCCCACCTCATTCCTTACAACCAAATTAAATGAAAGGAATATAATTCTGTGGTCATACTATTTATGTGATTGTCAGAAATTCCTTATGCACATGTAAATCAAAGTAAAAAGTATATTTTGGACCTTAGCAATTGATTTCCAGGCTTCAGATGTTTTAATGAATACCTGGCATATATAAGTGCCACAGAAAAAGATAAAACATTTGGTAAATTAAAACCAAAGGCAAGAAAATATAATGTTATAGCATATTTAATTAATATGTCTGGATATTGATATTTACCTTATTTGAAATAAATCAAGGTGTATTTGTACAAAACCAAGTAGAATGGCTTTTTTCAGGCTGACCCTGCCATCATTGTCAATTGTTATGAGCTAAGCTTCAGTGTCCATTTGATGTAGATTAAGTGTTTTACATTCCATTTGCATGGTGCTGCCCTCACACATTGCATTTAAGTAAATGTTGCCTCACATGGCTGTGCATCCTGAAGCTTCTGCAAGAATCATGTCACCTAGTTCTTTTAATGTCATATGAATATAGCAAGTAGTGTAATGGTTAGGGAAAAAAAGCAGCAGATCATGTAGCTTTAACAGAAGTTACCTGCCCTTGAATTAGTATTGAAATTATTGTTTAAAACTCAGATGCAAGTTATGCATACATTTTTACAGCACTTAAACATAATGATATTTTAGAAAGGTCTTCAATTAGGAAGACCTAATCTTAAGAAAATGTGCTATTGTGTTATTTCTTAATAATGCAGTGTAATAACATAATTACGTTTTCATTATATGCCCTTAATAGTACCTTTTCAGCAAGGTTACATCTAAAAAAAAATGTAATTGAGCCATTAAAGGCAAAGGTAGCAATAATGTATCATTCAAATGTGGTGGAAGATTTTTGAACAATAAGGAGCGCTATTGTACTTGCCACAGTGTCTGCTCCCACAGGTGGTGTTGCTTTCAGGGTAAAAGTTTAATACTAAACTTCACTTAAGGGTTTGTCTTGTTAAGGGACAGGCATCTGATAGTTTAGGGTAAGGTTTCCTGAAGGTCAAGGTCACTGTTGTCAAATATTGTAATAGTGCTTGGAGTTCCATCGCAAACTTCTCAGTTTCACTATATCTTCTTAAACTACTGCATGTATAATCTTCAACCTTGAGTCCAAACCTGCCACACATTAGGACTGATCTTGGGAAGGGGCAGACATCTTTTGCTTAAGGGGTTAAGGTCGCTGGGGTTAGATTTTGTAATAGTGTTGGCACACTTCTCAATTTCATTTTATCTTCTTAAAGTGACATAATATTGTTTCTAAGAATCCCATAAACCAAACCATCCACCCTTACATCACCTTAAATTCATTCTGCTATTGGTAAACATTTCTGAATAGTTGAGCATGTTGATCAGCTGATAGCTTTTGTTCCTTTAGTAATGTAGCAAGTGTAACATAGGGAAAGGGCTTTTATTTAGTATTTTGTTTTTAGATAAGAACAGTTTTTAAGTTACTTTTACTATGTAAATATTTTTACAAAACCTATTTATTGTCACAGGAGAAGAAATACAGCATATTTTAGGCCAAAGTTTGTCATTTTGGAGTAATTAAGATATATCTAAAGTTACACCTTTTCAAGAGAATGTTGTATTTTATATTTACTAGGCTGCTGATAGTACAGATAAAACAAATTACGTTAGACACACGGTACATATAATACAAACTGGTGGTTGCTGCTATGTTAGCTTGCATTCCCGTAGCTAGTGCTAGACTTCCTGTAAACCATTGTATATAGTACTGCAAAGAATCAGCTTTCATTTGTAACATGCACTTGAAATTTCTTCACTTATAACGGCAATACATCTGTATGACCATTTTGTGTCGATTCTCAGTAAAACTCAACTCACTCACTCACTTCTTCACTTAATAAAGAACTTTATATGCAGCTAACTCATTTAAGCTCCAAAATTGTGAAATCTAGCTTTGTTGGTCTTTGTTTAGTCCAACGGCCAAGACCTCATTCAGAAATTGGGTCTTCATATTTGACATTATAATGTTTTAACAATGTTCCAAGGTTATATACCTGAGATAATGGGGCCAAGTCGCAGAATTTCAGTATCAGATTTACTGTTTCAAAGCACATTTTGAAACTGACTGATGGCAAAGTAACATTCTAACACTGGACTCCAAAACTTATTATAACCATTTGACCTGGTCTTTGGTTTGAATAAGAATGTATTGAAATAATAATTGAGCCGTGCCATGACAAAACCAACATAGTGGGTTTGCGACCAGCATGGATCCAGACCAGCCTGCGCATCCGCGCAGTCTGGTCAGGCTCCATGCTGTTCGCTTTTAAAGCCTATTGGAATTGGAGAAACTGTTAGCGAACAGCATGGATCCTGACCAGACTGCGCGGATGCGCAGGCTGGTCTGGATCCATGCTGGTCGCAAAGCCACTATGTTGGTTTTCTCATGGCACGGCTCATATATTGCAAGCAGGAAATAGGACAGACCAGAAAAGATACATTTTAAATGAGTGAAGCTGCTGAGTTCAGATTGTATCTCTTTTAAGTATGACTTAGAAAAAAAACCAAACTAATGCACCATAATTTACTGATTGTCAAATTGATTTAGACTTTAAATCTGTTTTTACAGTCCCTAGCAATAATATTTCATAAAAATTAATTCTTTTACTAAATTTGTTGCCTCTAAATATACTATTCTGCTTTTGAGCTTTGAGAGTAAATATAGACTACTGTGGTTATAACAAGCTGTTATAATCATGAAAGTTGATTCTCTGAAGTGTCTGTTGAGCATTTGTAGCGTTACAAAATGTCTTGTCCCCGACTAGATAATTGTCTCCCCTGTTTGAAAATACCACACTTTTATTTCAGTTTTACTTGACCTTGACCATTATATATTATCCTGTGTAGGAGGGCATTGTGATTCCCTAATTTGAACCATATGTTTTGTTGTTTGAGTGTTTTTGTTCCATGTAATGGGTCCTATTTTTCCTGCTTGTTTGGCTTTTTGTTCTTGAAATGTTACATTTCAGATTATTGGCAGTGATATATCAAATTTACTAAACAACACATTTTGTTAGTTTACATTATGATCCATCAAATAAAAATGAGGGACAAAACCTAGAAATCCTATGCATGCAGATTCTGATACAAAAAAAATGTACTGTGAAACCATTTTATTAATCCCTCGCCATGAGTGGTGGGGGTTATAGGATAGTTATATGGTCTCCATCCATCCATCCGTCCGTATCATTTTGTGTCCGCTCTGTATCTCCTAAACCCTTTGAAGGATTTTCATGATCTTTTGTTAAATGATCACCTCAACAAGGCGATGTGCAGAACCCATGAGTCAGCCGTGTCTGCTCAAGGTCAAGGTCACAACTCAAGGTCAAAGGTTTAAGCCTTCCATTTCGTGTTCGCTCTGTATCTCCTAAACACCTTGTAGGATAATCATGATACTTGGGTATATGATCATCTCAAGAAGATGTGCAAAACTTATGAGTCAGCCATGTTAGCTCAAGGTCAGGGTCACAACTCTGGGTCAAATGTTTGAGTCTTCCATTTGGTGTCTGCTCTGTATCTCCTAAACCCTTGAAGGAATTTCAAGAAACTTGGGTCAAATGATCACCTCATCAAGACAATGTGCAGAAGTCATGAGTCAGCCATGTCGGCTTAAGGTCAAGGTCACAACTTAAGGTCAAGGTTTGAGCCTTCCATTTCATGTCCGCTCTGTATCTCCTAAATGCATCGAAGGATAATCATGAAACTTGGGTCAGATGATCATCTTATCAAGACGATATGCAGAACTTATGAGTCAGCCATGTCGGCCCAAGGTCAAGGTCACAGGTCAAGGTGAAATGTTTGAGCCCTCAATTTTGTGTCCGCTCTGTGTCTCCTAAACCCCTTGAAGGATTTTCATGAAACTTGGGTCAATTAATCTCATCAAGACGATGTGCAGAACTCATGAGTCAACCTTGTTGGCTCAAGGTCAAGGTCACAACTCAAGGTCAAAGGTTTGAGCCTTCCATTTTATGTCTGCTCTGTATTTCCTTAACCCCATGAAGGATTTCAATATGAATTGGCTGTAATATTCCATTTATCAAGACAATTTGCAGAATTCAAAATTCACCCCTGCCAGCTTAAGGTCAAAGTCACATCTCGATTGTTTAATGGTTCCACCCAATACCATAAACACTTACACTATCCAAAGATTTGGCGGGGGATATAGCTGTCTTTCAGACTGCCTTGTTTAGTAGGCATGAATTTTTTGGTTTAAAACCATTTCATTTAAAATTGGCGTGCAATTTAGTGCATTGAAATCTTTTCATTTTATGGGCATCCAATTTACTGGTTTGAAACCATTTCATTCATTATCATGCAATTTAATTGTTTGAAACCATTTCATTTTGTGGGCATGCAGTTTTGTGGTTTGAAACCATTTTGTTTCGTGGGTATGCAACTTAGTGGTTTTAGTAAGAACATTCATTGCATAGGGACATAAATTTACAGGTTTCAAAGTTTAAAGAAACATTGAATGTTAATTATATATTTTTGTTGGAACTTAATTTCTTGTATTGACGCAACCACGAAATAAAAATCAGCCCATGCCCCCCCCCAGAAGAATATTGATGATTTCACAGTATATATAGGTTCTTTTTATGCGAGCTCTGCTAAAATTTCTTCTCTGACAGATTTATAACCAGTTACATTAACTCAAATACCGTTGTATGCTATTCAGTTGGCAAGAGCTTGCAATGCCTAATAAGAAAATTCTTTTCTTTCATTATACATTTGTTATATTTTGTTAGGCCATAATGAGTAAGGTACATGTCGCGGGCTTAGCGCAAAACGGTTGTAACTCCTTCTTTATTTCATATAAGTTACAACCATTTAGCGCTAAGGCCGCGATGTGCCTTAGAGTTTTCAGTAGAGGATAGTGATAGTATCTTCTGTAGGCCATGTGTGCTCAAATGCTTCTGTCGACTTTATTATATGTTTTTAGAGGAGTATTGAAATGTGAACATATTGACATCACGATGTGCTGATTTCATGATGTTGCATGTGACATTACGTGTGTGAAATTGGTAAAATTTTGTTAAAACCATTTATTAGGCATGAAATAAAAAGTTAGTTTGTTTGTTTAACAAATAAGATCATGTGGTTCTGGGACGATCTGTGTATGAAAAGAATTGGAACCACTGCCTTACCCTTGCATGATCGTAAGAGGCGACTAGTAGGGTCTTAACATTTGGTTTTGCAGTAACTCTGTGATTCCAGCAGGTATGCAAATTTTGATTCCATACCTCATGATTTTATTTCGATGTAAATGAGATGTGAAACCAAAATTTGTAGTCCTGTTTGGCGCCATATAACCTATACTGTGTTGGTGCGCCGTTAACCCAAATAAATAAATAAAATAAATAAGATCAAATCTTTCACTCGTGAACAGGGGCCTCTGTGGCCGAGTGGTTAAGGTCGCTGACTTTGAATTACGTGTCCCTCATCAATGTGGGTTTGAGTCTCATTTAAGGCATTGAATTCTTTATGTGAGGAATGCCATCCAGCTGGCTTACGGAAGGCCGGTGGTTCTACCTAGGTGCCTGCTTGTGATTACCAGGGGTCTTCCTCCACAATCAAAGCTGGAAAGTCGCCATATGACCTAAATTGTGTCAGTGTGACGTTAAAGTCAACAATAATAATAACAAAAAAATTCACAAAGGAACACCAAATATTACATCTTAGTGACCACACCACTAATATTCACTTTGTGAAAGATATTTTGATCTTACACTGAAACAAACAAATATCCTCTATATATTTCATTTTTTTTCAGTTGTTTGCTGAAGTACAATCAAGTAAAATGTGATCATGTAGTTTAGGTTAATGGTTTTGTTAATTTCCAGAAAATAATATTTCCATTGCTTACGAATTTGTGTGAGAAAGGTTTTAATTCACAAATTTTGAAAATGTGTGGAAATCAGGACCTACTAGTGTATAAATATAAATTCTCCTGTTTGAAAGCTTATAACATATGCCTAGTTCTAATTTTGTGAGTATTTTTAATTTACAAAAGTCTCCGACATTTCCATATTGCAGAATAAGCCACTTATAAGTATGCCACATAAAAGTATTGTATCATGCAAACATTCCACAGAAAAATATTTTGATCTTGCATAGAAACAAATATCTTCTATTTTATGAAACTTAGAGGGAAACTCTTCAGTAGTGAAAGTGATTAGGTTACATGTTTTCTCAAAGAATTCTTTTAGTCTTTACAATAGAGCTGAGCATATGTAATAAAATATATAATTTATATGAAAAGCCATTACATATTTGATACTCCATCTCTCTCTATGTAACCATACATGATATTTATGCTAAACCTTTAGCCCGCTGGAGGCAAGTGATTCTGCCTTTGCGACCAGTGCAGACCAGGCTGATCATGGCCTGCACTGTTCGCTATTCAGTCAATAAATTTTCAGCGAACACTCCTTCAAAATAATAAGTGGTATTGCCCAAATTGAATGTTGGACCAGTCCATTTTAGAAATTGGACCAGTCCATTTTAGAAATTTAGCAGGCTAAAGGTTAATATAATTATAACAGTATGATTACCAGAACATAGATTGACACAAGATTTGCTAAATCATTATAATATTCGATTTATCAAAAGATATTAACAATCTTTGTTATGTACAAGAAAAGTGCTGTTTGCTGAATGTTTTGATGTGGAATTTTGTGGAAGAAACTAAAAAGGAGTTTTTTCAGAGTGTTTCTGTATGTTGCCGTGTAAAACTGTCCATGGCGGAAAACCAGATTTTTAAAAAAATTTCTTTCAAGGAAAAACTGGTTATTTCAAATACTTTATTACTTATCTGAATGGAGAAATTTACAGTATAATTTGTTACGTTAAGCAATTCAGAACACAATATTTATACATGTAGGTGATAAATGCTATAGGTTAAAACCTTCATAGGTAAAAAACTTAATTACTCGAGCAAATTATATTTTAATTCATTAATGTACTAACATAGAAGTATATAGATTATATTGATAGCTCAGGACTTTTTTTATCTGCCAGGGAAACTTATTCATTATTTCATTATTTGATTTTTTTCCTTTTATTGCAGGGTAATTCAATAGGTGTATTGGACATATTTGGTTTTGAAGATTTTAGATGGAACAGTTTTGAACAGTTCTGTATCAACTATGCAAATGAACATCTTCAATACTATTTCAATCAGCACATCTTCAAATTTGAACAGGTAAAGTTTCTGGGTTACTTGTTATTCAGTGTAGGTTGTACATTATAACAGTGAGTTTAATGCGTGTAACTTATACCTATAGTGTCTGTATGAGAAATTTACATCTTTGCTAAAAGGTATGACTACTTTGAGATTGTTTCAATTGATAGGTAGTTCAGGTAGTTTTGTTAGAAAAGCTTTGTTATCCCTTATGAAGACAGTTGTCCAAACATAATGTGTATAGTCATTCATCCTGTGCCTGTTTTCCATAGCAACCAATCATTGCTTCAGGAGAACATGTTAATATTGGTAAAAAAATCCAGGACAATGATCAGTTGACAAACCTCTATACATTACTGAAATATGCATGACAGAATTGCATAGAAACAGAAAAGATAATTAACAGATACAGTGTAACCTCTGTTAAGAACACCGGAAGAGCCAGCCAGTACCGCTACTTTATTTCCTGTGCCTGTTTTCCATAGCAACTGATCATTACTTCAGGAGAACATGTTAATATTGGTAAAAAAATCCAGGACAATGATCGGTTGACAAACCTTTATACATTACTGAAATACACATGACAGAAAAGATAAATTAACAGATACAGTATTACCTCTGTTAAGAACACCCGAAGAGTCAGTACCGCTACTTTATTTCCCATTACATAAGGTTTGTAAAATAACCACTGCACAGCAAAACTACTTTTTACCTTACACATTTTAGCCTTCTCGGTGGAGGTCGCCCTTGAAAAGGTTCCACTGGTATATGATGAGCATCTTGTTTTATATGCTCAAGATACATGTTTTGTGTATATTTCAGGAGGAGTATAAAAAAGAGGGTATACAATGGAAGAACATAGAGTTTATAGACAATACAGGCTGTCTTGAGTTGTTCTCAAGAAAAGGCAATGGTCTCTTCTCTCTGCTCGATGAGGAATGCAAGTATGTTGTGTTCACAGAAATAATAGTGTAGGAATTATATGTAGTAAAATATGTGTATAAGGTTAAATATATCAAGCCTGGTATTGCATGTTTTCGTTTGTTGTTTCGTTACTTAGCATTACAGTTCAGCAGTACTAGTTCTCTAAATTCACACTGGCCAAGTCAGTTCAGAGATCTGACGAGGTAATGTTAGCAGTGACGATATGAAAAAAGACAGTGCGCCAGAATTTTGTGTCCTCAACAGTTGATTCATGTGGGGAAATTGTCAATTATTTGGGGAGAACATTATTTATGTACTGCTACAGAATCTAGGAACATTGGTTATATTGACTGACATGGTTTTGTGCAAAAATAGTGTTAAACCCGGATCGGGCGTAAAGTTACCTATGGTCACTTGTGATTTCATCTTGAGTTTTAAAGACATAATGAATACCACATTTAATTGTATTCACAAGTGACTTTTCCAGGCTTTTAATGAAGATGGATGTCTAGTAGAAATAGAACCAGGCTATCATTCATTTTCTGTGTATATCTCTAATGTATTTGTCCAAGTTTTGTATATAGTAAAGGTTATTCTTCAAAAGAGAACAGCAAAATTTCGTTCTCCAGATTTTACACTCTCAAACGTATTGTAGTCCTTCAGACTAGCATAGAACAGTATAGTGGAAAACATTTTGTGTTTTAGTTTCCCTGGAGCAAGTAATGAGACACTGTTGTCCAAGTTCCATCATCACCATTCAAGGGGTAATGTTTACTATGAGGCACCACAGAAGAAGGAGATGGCATTTGCTGTCCTCCACTATGCTGGAAAAGTCAAATATCAAACCAAGGTAAGTTTGCTGGGAAGGTCAAATATCAAACCAGTGTAAGTTTCCTGTAAAGGTTTTATATCAAATGAAGGTAAGCATCCTGGATAGGTTAAACATCAAAAAAGGTAAGTTTCCTGGAAATGTCAAATATCAAATGAAGGTAAATTTTCTGGAAAAGTCATATATCAAATCAAGGTAAGTTTCTTGGAAAGGCCAAATATCAAATAAAGGTAAGCTTCCTGGAAAGGTCAAATATCAAAAACAAGATAAGGATTTTTAGCAAAACAGTTCAACGAAATATAAGATAGATCTATAAGCAAAGCAAATTGTATGAAATACAGTGTGTAGACCTGTAAGCATGCCGTTCTATGAAATGTAGTAAATACTGTAAAATCATTTAATTTCGTGGGCATGAAATTTCGTGGTTTTGGTCAACACTGCAATTCCATGGGGATATGAATTCATGGATTTCAACTTTCAAACATAAACTGAATGGGAATTTTACTTGTTCGTTGGGATTAAATTTTGTGGATAGACTTAACCACGAAAGTTAGTCCCCCATGAATATTAATGATTTCACAGCAGACCTATAGGCAAAATAGATTGTATACCTATACCTGCAAAGCATTTGTATGAAATAAGTGTATGCCTAAAAGCAAAACATTAGTATGGAGTAGACCTGTTAGCAAAATATTTCTATGAAATATAGTAAGTAGACCTATAAGCAAAACAGTTACATGAAATTAGTAAGTACACATAAGCAAACCAGTTTTATAAAATACATTAAATAGACCTATATGCAAATTGAACAGTTATGAAAATATGGTATGTAGACACATCAGCAAAACATATGTAAGAAAGAAGTGCTAGAAACAAATATGAGTATTGTTGTGATATTTGAGACTTATCTGAGATTTCTTATTTAGGATTTCCGAGAGAAGAACAGCGACCAAATACGGATGGATATTGTGGCCAATATGAAGAGCAGTAGTCTTTCATTTGTCAGGGAACTTATGGGTTAGTGCTTTACATATATTAATATTCATTTAGCATTGATCTTGTGGCGTTAATTGATTCTTATACCCATGATATACACAAATAGAAATTTCTAATAAAAGGTTTCGTGGTTTTTATTGTGTTTAGTAAAACATTAAGACATGCCATTTAGTAATACTGGGGTTTCATTAAAGGTCGGAAAGTGGCTTAGGGGAGTGGGGATTTCCACGAACCTTACTGGTCTGAAGATTGGTTACTTTTTCTGTAGAAATTCTAAACTGGAGGACATTCGAACCCGACTGTACCTTTCAACTTCTACCTTTTACTTTAATTATGAAAACTCTGATATGGTCGAATATATTCTGCAAAAATTATACAATTCCTAGTTGAGTGCATAGGAAATCTTTTGTGCACATATTTTTTATGCCCCTGTCATGTAATGGTGTTAAATTAAAACCTTGCATTACCAAAAATGTTTTGCTCCCTGTCTACCATAAACTGTGCAGAATTTCTTGTGAGCAAAAACTGACAAGGATTTTCGTGACAATTGCTGTACAGAAGTGTTACTATACATTTGTTTCATAAGCTAGACTTATCAGCTTGTAATTATATTAGAATCCTCTTTAAAGTTCTTTGGTCTTAAAATTTGAAACAGAGTTGTTATTGTCTTAAAATGATCTTTCTATCTATATAGGTGTTGATCCTGTGGCTGTGTTACGATGGACGATTCTGAAAACTCTCATCAAAAGTGTTTTTGCTTTTATTAGAGCAGGAAAAACTTACAGACATAGGGGAGGTATGTTAGTCAGTTTTTTGAAGCAAATTTCTTTCATAACTGTTACAGTCACCTGAATTGACAATAGTTAATGTTTTAGGGCAGTTACAATGTCCTGAGTTGACTACAGCTGAACAATATTTCGTTGCTGTTATAGTGCTGGCAGTGATTGTTGTTTTAATGTGTTTTAGGTCGATTACAGTAGCCTGAATGGACTGTATTGTATTTTTCAGGACCTGATATATCTGTGATACAGAGAAGAAAAACTTCAACAGACCATCTCACAATTCCAGATCTTGGCTCCTCCCACTTTCTAAGGTAAATATTCAACTACCCAGAATGCATGACCATTAATCGCTCTCTTCCTGAAATGAATATATTATAATTAAGCTGACCTAGATGAATATTCATATAAACATGTATATACTTTTCAGCTGAGAATAGTAAAGGGCTTAGACATGTATAAAATTCTAATATTGATTTTTAGCTCATCTGATTTTTTGAAAAAAAATGATGAGTTATTGTCATCACTTGAGCGGTTGTCGGCGTCTGCGTCGGCGTCTGCATCGGCGTTGCCTGGTTAAGTTTTATGTTTAGGTCAGCTTTTCTCCTAAACTATCAAAGCTATTGCTTTGAAACTTGGAATACTTGTTCACCATCATAAGCTGACCCTGTATAGCAAGAAACATAACTCCATCTTGCTTTTTGCAAGATTTATGGCCCCTTTTGTACTTAGAAAATATCAGATTTCTTGGTTAAGTTTTATGTTTAGGTCAACTTTTCTCCTAAACTATCAAAGCTATTGCTTTGAAACTTGGAATACTTGTTCACCATCATAAGCTGACCCTGTACATCAAGAAACATAACTCCATCTTGCTTTTTGCAAGATTTATTGCCCCTTTTGGACTTAGAAAATCAGTTTTCTTGGTTAAGTTTTATGTTTAGGTTAGCTTTTATCCTAAACTATCAAAGCTATTGCTTTAAAACTTGCAACACTTGTTCACCATCATAAGTTGACCCTGTACAGCAAGAAACATAACTCCATCCTGCTTTTTGCAAGATTTATGGCCCCTTTTGGACTTAGAAAATATCAGATTTCTTGGTTAAGTTTTATGTTTAGGTCAACTTTTTCTCTTAAACTATCAAAGCTATTGCTTTGAAACTTGCAACACTTGTTGACCATCATAAGCTGACCCTGTACAGCAAGCAACATAACTCCATCCTGCTTTTTGCAATAATTATTGCCCCTTTTGGACTTAGAAAATCATTTTCTTGGTTGAGTATTATGTTTAAGTCAACTTTTCTCATAAACTATCAAAGCTTTTGCTTTAAAACTTGCAACAGTTTTTCACCATCATAAGTGGACACTGAACATCAAGAAACATAACTCTATCCTGCTTTTTGCAAGAATGATGGCCCTTTTTAGACTTAGAAAATCATGGGTAGGACAATATTTCTATTACACAAAAAAAATCAGATGAGCGTCAGCACCCGCAAGGCGGTGCTCTTGTTAAACATTTAAAGTACTTTTTATATTGAAGTTGATTTTTACTTTATACAAAAGTAAGTTCTCAACATAGGGCCAAGTTTTGAAAGAAAGATAAACATTTATAAATGATTTTAGATGAGAAAATGATGGCATATGTTGATGTAGTTTCTTTCGTTTGCCTTTTAATTTTGCTGGTGAATTCTTAGTTAGCTTTCAATTTATCGTATTTGTACTTCTTTCAATTTAAGTTTTGAATGAATTTGTGGTAAAAGATAATGTTATATATGCAATAGACAGTATAGGTATATAAGTTAAGACGAGTTTCAACATTATTTTTAAAGTTTCTACACATGTGCGCAAACCATCAAGCTTATCAAGAAAATTCAGTAAGTTTTTAGATGTGTGCAACTTTTTCAACGCATTCTTGTTCATATTAATTGACCTTAAAAAAAACTACCTGGAGAAAACTGTTCAAAAAATGTTAGACACTTGATGTAAATTATCTCGATTGTGATAGTTTTAATCTGACACTAAGTTGCAGCTTTTATGTCAGACATATTTAAAGTATACAATATATTTACGACAAAAAAGTTTTAGGCTTAAAACACAGCAGTAGTCGGTGTATGGGAAAGACTTTGTCAGCATGTGTTAAATTTTATCTGTATGCTGTACTGTAATTTATAATTTTCTTTGTGAAAGTTTTTTTTTTTTTTTTGTAAGATCATGGATTGCAAATTGATACAGAAAAATCTGTGAGCTATTTTCTAGACCAAAAAATGAGAGGAAATACTGTTGCACCAAGTTGAATTTAAACTATTCCCTGTTAGTAACTTGTTTTGATGAGTTTGATCAAACTTTGCCAGAGCATAGACAGATAAAAAGGAAATTTTACTTGTGTAGTTTAATTCCATTAAAATTCAGGAAATTGAATATTTGGCTCACATATGTTAAAGTTTTACTCCTAGAACGTTGATGAATATAATCTACAATTATTAACTGTTAATAACATGGTAATTTACTGTATATATTTGTTACATATAATACAAAATTAAAAGTTAGAAGATAATTGACTAAGAATTACTTGAAGAAATATAGTGAAAACGTTAAAAAAGTACTGACAGTCAGTTTTCCCAGGCAGTTAATAAAGATATAACAATATGTTGTTGAACAGCATGGGTTTACAGTAAAATATAAAGTTTGTGATCTCATTGCAGTTTGTAAAGTTGGAAATGTTGTTTTTGATTGTATGCATAACTTTTTAGCTCTCCTGAACTTTGTTCAGGGTGTGTTGTTAGTATAGGTGAATGGTCAGGTATCTGTTTTCCTGTGTCCATTGTCCTGCATCAACATTTTTACTTGCTGTCAGCAAGTGGTTCTGCTTTTGCGACCAGTGCAGACCAAGATCAACCTGCAGGCTGATCATAGCTGCACTGTTCGCTATTCATCAGTAAATTTTCTGTGAACACCCCTTTGAATAATAAATGGAACTGCTCAGATTGAACGATGGACCAGTCCATTTTAGAAATTTACCAGGCTAAAAGTTAAACATCTTTTCCTCCTGGAACTACTGGTCAGAATGCCATCAAACTTGGTCTGTAGCACCAAAGGGTCAAAGTCCTTTACAGGTGAGCAACTTAGGCCCATTTGGGCCTCTTGTTTTGATATACTTTATTCTTTGCATCTTTTGAATGAACACATAATGTGAGGAACGTAAATTTTTGTACAACAAAGAAAGTATTTAAATAGTCACCAGTGTATATAAGGTATATCATAAAATGTTTCTTTTAGTAGATTTAAATGCATATGAATGGATTATCAATAGGTATTTCTTATTCTGGCAGAAAAAAACAAAACAATAATTAACAAACCAGTCAGTAAAATCTCACCATGTACTATCTATGTAAAAACATTTTTATTCTGTGAAACAGTTTATATTCTGGAAAACTTTAATTTGCACTTCTTTTCCATTCCAAATCAGTATTTTGTGAATTCTCTTCCTTTTATTGAATTGAAGACATTTTTATGCAACATTTTGAAGTTGCAGTAAGTGAAATTTGAACTGCTCATCTGGTGAAGAAATTAATTTGTGTTTTACATTCTGACAAATTTATGACAGGCTTGTACTGAATAAAATTTTCATGTTCACTCAACTTTTAGAAATAGGTAATACAAGTGAAGAAAGTGTTGGAATAAGTGTTATACAATATATATATGATAGGTTGCATGTGATTGCTCTATACAAGTGATTGTCTTGATGAATTCTCTTTGTGCCTATTTTCAGTATTACTGCATTTGTTTGTTTACTGGAGTGGTATTACTTCTCAGTCCAGTGCCATTTCTTTAGACAAATTAGGAGCATTTTGTGTGTGTGTGGGGGGGGGGGGGGGGGTAGGAGGAGGAGGGATATGACATTTAAAAAAAAAAAAAAAAAAAAAAAAAAAAACACCAAAAATTACTTATATTAATGAGTTGATTAGACAAATGACACAGTCATCAATGGCTGGTTTTTCACAGGGGACTTGAGAAGAACCACTTCTGTACCAAGTGAATTGTGTAAAAAAGATTTTGCAAGCATCTGACAAGTCCGCTTTATTTGATTTGCAATATTACTTACTAGAAGTTGAAAATACTGACATGTACTTTTATTTCAAAGTTACAATTTCATTCAGACATTGTTTAAAATTTTGAAATAAATCCAAATTGTGCTTTGCATGCCTTTAACAGTCTGTGGACTTGTTCCAAGGTATATAAAACTTGAGCTAGGAGGCCAGTCATTAAGTGAAAGAATTCCATTGGTCAATGCAGAAGCAGCCAATCAGATGCTTGAATTTTGAGATTTCTCTTGATATTCAGTTTTTATAACCTTGAACCAAAGAAAGTGTGTTTAATTATTTTATGTCATAACACTTATGTAGAGATACATTATCCCTTACCAAGCTGGACACAATTGATTCTGCCTTTGTGACCAGCGTAGATCATGATCAGCCTGCACATCCATGCAGTCTGATCAAGATCTGCACTGTTCGCTATTCAGTTATTATCTTTTAGGTAAGCAACCCTTTAACAGTCAATGGTACTGTCTAAACTGAAAAATGGGAAAGTTCATTATAGAAATTTAGCAGGGTAAGGGTTATTTCTGTGTTGATTGCCAATGCAGTTGACTGCTACCGTCATGATTATATGACTCTGCACAAGGTTGCTAATAAAAAGTTAGACACATTTTCTTGCCATTCTTGACTTTTTGACTTGATTACTTCAGCATTTCAGTATACTCTTAACTTGTCCTGTGATGCAAAAAAAATTCCTTCCATTTGCACCAAAATGTTTAGTTTTTAGATTATCATTGAATATGTTTGGGGGGGATTTGTAAAAAAGCAACTTCTATCTTATTAAGTAGTAGGAAGCCATCCAGCTGGCTTACGGAAGGTCGGTGGTTCTACCCAGGTGCCCACTCGTGATGAAATAATGCACGGAGGGGCACCTGGGGTCTTCCTCCACCATTAAAGCTGGAAAGTCGCCATATGACCTGTCATGTGTCGGTGCGACGTTAAATCAAAAAAAAAAAAAAAAAAAAAAAAATAAGTAGTAGGAAAATGTGATATATTTGATAGGACTCAAAATTACTTTCAAATTAATGAAATCAGCTGTAAAAGCAAATGGAAATAGAACAGTGAAAAACACAGGGGTGTTATTACAAGTATTTGATATAGATTGGCATCAGAATGTAAAGATGGCAATTTGTCACATAAGTGAAACATGTAGACGCATCACATGGCAAGAATGTTGAATGTTGTTCCTGTATTTTGTAGCCCGCGTCGTATATCCCCAACTGACCCACCCAAGCACCGCTCTCCCCGCTCCTCTGTGCATGATAAGCGCCACAGTCATAGGGACAACAATTATGGGACAGATGATGAAGATGATGATGTATTTATGTCAGGTCAGCGACATTCCTCCAGTTTACGGAGTCCTGTAGACGCGTACTTGTCCGAGGATGATGCACGTGTTATGAGACGCGCTACTAAAGTATTGATGTATGTTCTCACATTGAGTTCTCCTGTTATATTTTCACTAAGGACTCCAGTAATTGCACTGTCTTTCCTTTGGTGCACTTTTAAAGTAAAGGCTGGAAAACTAAACGATTTAGGGAACACTGGATCTTTTTATTTGGCCTCGCACTTCAAAGATTCATAATTGTGAGAAATTTGTAAATTTATATAAATATGTAAAATTTTGAAAGTGTAAACATACGTAGGATGAAAAAGGGGATATTAAAGAGGGTTAATAAACCTTTTGCTTGCATGATATCAGTCTGGTGCACTATCATTTTCAATGTTTGTCACTCCAAGTTTCTGCATACAGTTCTTTTGTCACAGTGCATGATTTTTAAATTTAGAACATAGGTACTTTTGTTAAATTTCTGTCCGGTTTGTGAATACATGTATATTTTGATAAATAGATTAGTATCGCTCTTTTTCTCTTTTTTTTTTGTAAATACTTTATTGCCTTTTTCTTGTACCTGATACAAATTAAATATTTATATTCCTGCTTCCAGTATTAAATGTAATCATTTTTGTATATATGCCATTAATGCAAGAGCAACTTACCCTGTATATTATTTCTGGGGATTTGGTGCAAAAATATTGTACTTGCTTTGTCTTACATGAGCAGATACAGTAGTTTTGTTTACCAAAACCAGTTTATAACTTCTGTATTATGTTAACTGTTTGTATTTTAAACAAGAACTTAAATTTGTTGTGAGCGTTTGAGATTTTTAGTGAATTTTTTTTTATTTGTTTCTGTTTAGGAAAAACAAATCGTTCAAGCCAAAGTCAAGGCCACAAACAGTAAGTATTCTTATTATATGCTCTACTTGGGTGTAAAAAATGTTTTTTTACTCAAAATCTTGAATTCGCTTATCTTAGAATTCCAGCTATCTGGAAGATATTTGCAAGTCCCATCCCGAAAGCACATGCACAAAACATCATTTTGAGTCGAATTTCGGTTAGAAGTTAATTGTTCGATCCCTTGGAATTTGAGATAACAAGTTTCAACTGTGTATGTTTTGTCAAAAAATTGTAATAAACTGACTGTATATTTATCGAGTACCTTGTCAAGTATTGCTAAGTATGCCCCCTTTGAAAAACCAGCGGGCATATTGTTTCACTGGGTGTTGGTTCTTCGGTCATATCATTTACTTTCAGATCAATAACTACAGAATGGTACAATAGTCAGACTTAATACGATGATTGTCTGTTATCAGTATATGAACCACTTGTCCGTTGTTCCACTTTGTCTCCTTTTATTGTATTATATTACTCTTTTAGTTAGAAACCTTAGGGGATATTCTTTGTCTGTTGTGTAGTTCGTACAATGTTTATTTTTTGTCTTGCAGATGTTTTCAGACATAAAGACACTGAAAGCCATTGCAAATCGTACCATATACATCGGTGGTAAAGTGAACACAAAACAGAAACCACCAAGTGTTGGTGCTCAATTCCAGGTAAAATCTGTTAAATATTTCAGATTGTATGAGATAAAAATACACTGCATGCTCAAAAATATTTGTAAATGGTTTTGTCCAAGTTAGTACAGTTTTCCATTAAATACTGTTAAATACTGTAAAATTGTTCAAATTTGTTGGCATAGGCTTGTGGTTTTGGTCAAAATGATTGGAGAGATTAGAATTTGTGCAGTTTAAATCATGAAGATAAAATGAGTAGGAAATTTTTTTCTTGGGAGTTGATTTCAAGGACAGACACAACCATGAAATCCATGAATATTAATTATTACACAGTTTAACAGTTCTTGAGACATGAATAGTCAGGACTGGTGTAGTTACAGGTGCTTCCCAATTGGGGTAATTTAGGAGTATGAGCCCTGGAGTCATGTTCTTTGCTTGCAGTCTGACACTGTCATTTGTTTATATCAGTCAGTTCACTACCGCCTCGGTAGCCTAGTGGTAGAGTGTCGGCTTTGAGTGCGGGAGGTCGTGGGTTCAATCCCCGGCAGCGTCATACCAAAGACATAAAAAATGGTACTAGTAGCTTCCTCGCTTGGCGCTCGGCATTAAGAGGATAGTGCTAGGACTGGTCAGCCCGGTGTCAGTATAATGTGACTGGGTGGGGTATCATGCCACGTGTCTATGGCGTGATATTCCAGTGAGGCAGCACTATAAAGTTGGGCATAATGCTCACTGCTATAAGTAGACACCGTCGTTTATATGACTGAAAAATTATTGAAAAAAGACGTTAAACCCGAACACACACACTCACTAGGGATTCAAACTCTCATTACAAGCTAAGCAACTGAAGGAAATGTTTTGAGTGAAACAAATCTATATGTTGGACTTTGCTTTAAGGCATATTTAGACTTAGCCCTAATTTAGTTACATTCCATTTGTCTTAGCTTGATCATTTGATTTGTGTGTAGATTTGTTTGACATCAATTTCTGCAAGTTTTCAACAGAATTCTATTACAATTAATGGCTAGTTAACATAGTGATACTAAGTGTAACTGGATACCTTAACCATGCTGACTTTGTTCTCCACAAGTAGTAGACAACTTCTTCACTTGAATCACTTTGAGTTGAAGATGAATTTGTTAGACATAATATCTTTTGTGATATTTTTACGAAGAACTTGCCTTGCGGAGGAATCAAACTAATAACCCGG
The DNA here is from genome assembly GCF_021730395.1 of Mercenaria mercenaria. Lineage (NCBI taxonomy): Eukaryota > Metazoa > Mollusca > Bivalvia > Venerida > Veneridae > Mercenaria > Mercenaria mercenaria. The sequence goes on from NC_069368.1 coordinate 45,004,565, forward strand.
AGATTGGAAGTCTTCAGCTCTGCCTACTCCTCTAACCTAGTGTGCTACTTAAAAATAAATAGTTACGTAATATTCTTTTCCAGTGGTCTTTATCACGACTGATGGCGACACTGAACCAGGCAAATCCATTCTTTATCCGATGTATCAAATCTAATGCGGAAAAATTGCCGTGTAAGTTGGATGACGTTCTGGTTCTACGGCAGCTTCGCTACACTGGAATGCTCGCTACAGTTCGTATCCGACAGTCCGGGTACAATTACAGACTTCTATTTGAGGTGAGTGTTGAGGCTATTATACCACTGTTGTACACATATTTCGGGGATGGGGAACTATGTTTGAATCTTAGTATGTCTTTCTTCTTTTCTGTAACTCCTTGACGTAAGATATTTTTAGTTGATAAAACTGTAGTATCTGTCTTTTGTCAGAAAGTTAATCAGTATATTGTACGGAAATAAGTAACCTTGGAGACTAGTGTCTGTATTTAACTAATTATTGAAGCAGATGGTGGAAGTTTCAAAGTAAAAGCTAGTCTTGGGGTCTGCGCATTTAGAATTTTATATGCTAAAGGAGAAGTAGCCAGGGCTTCAGTTTGCCATTCGATAGTTTATGCTATTGGATGATGTAATAATGGGGTAATTTAGGGAGTGCAGTATTATTTCACAAAAGAATGAGTGAATATTTCTCGATGCAAAGCTAATTATCTCTCTATTACATGTGTATTCTTGGTGATACTTTACAAAGGATATACATTATGTTGTTTTGCCAAGTAAAATTGATAATATCAAAGTTAATGAATTAAAATTACATTACAAAAGACTTCATGCACCGAAGATGATATTTGCAAGTCAATATGGAAGAATATTGACGTCTGAGATTTATTGTAAGTACACAAAGATTGAAAATACTTATGTAGTAATGACTTAGAAAGAAAGGTCTTCATCCTTTATGTATAGATGAGTTACTGGTGGAAACAAGATGAACTTTGAAGTTAATGTTCTTGATAAAGAATCAAAGTGTTTCAAATATATCAGAATAATCTCACACAATCGTTGCTTGGATGACCCTCTACTGAAGTAATTAAATCATGTTAATTTGTTTGAAAACTGTAGCCCCGCTGAAACTTATTTGTGCTATAAAACTCAGATGAGCGATCCATGGCCACTTAGCCCTCTCTATGAATTCTGACGTCTGTACAATGTCCAAAAACAAGTCAAGTTTAATGTTGCTAATTAGTGACTCAGTTGTTATGAAACAAGCCCTATATGGATGGTTTGCTGATCAATTATCAAAGCTGTTTGTACACAGTGTGCAAAGAGACTTAAAATCTGACGTACTGAGGTGATGATAAATGAAATAGCAAAAACATGATTTATACGTCATTCTTTAGTTGAAATCCTCTTTAATCATACTGTTTATCATTCCCCCAGATTCAAATTATATGGGAGCAATAGTGGGGTCACATGTATGTCTGTCTGTCAATCTGCCTGTAATGTAATTCTTTTCCTGCGGCATATATCTGAACCTATACAAGGGATTTTCAGTGTACATGTACATCATACGGAGAAAATAAATCAGGTATGACCCAGGTCAATTGGTCCAAGGTCAAGGTCACACCTGGATGTCACAGGTCAAGTACTGCATATGTGAATATTTTTTACATCATACAAAATATGAGAATACCCAGTTGAGGGCATTTTGCCTGCAGAAATGTTTGCTTTTATTAACCCTTATCATGCTGGACAGGATTGATTTTGCCTTTGTGACCAGTGCAGATCATGATAAGCCTGCACATCCGTGCAGTCTGATCATGATCTGCAATGTTCGCCATTCAGTCAGTATCTTTTTTTAGCTCACCTGTCACATAGTGACAAGGTGAGCTTTTGTGATCACTCTTCGTCCGTCGTCAGTCCGTCCGTGCGTCCGTCAACAATTTCTTGTCTGCACGTTAGTGGTTTCATTTATGATTTTATTTTAACCAAACTTGCACACAACTTGTATCACCATAAGATCACGGTTCCTTTCTTGAACTGGCCAGATCCCATTATGGGTTCCAGAGTTATAGCCCCTGAAAGGGCCAAAATTAGCTATTTTGACGTTGTCTGCACAATAGCAGCTTTATTTATGATTTGATTTTTACCAAACTGGCACACAACTTGTATCACCATAAGATCTTGTTTCCTTTTTTGAACTTGCCAGATTCCATTATGGGTTCTAGAGTTATGGCCCCTGAAAGGGCCAAAATTAGCTATTTCGACCTTGTCTGCTCAATAGCAGCTTTGTTTATGATTTGAATTTAATCAAACTTGCACAAAACTTGTGTCACCGTAAGACCTTGGTTCCTTTCTTGAACCAGCCAGATCCCATAATGGGTTTCAGAGTTATGGTCCCTGAAAGGGCCAAACTTAGCTATTTTGACCTTGTCTGCACAATAGCAGCTTCATTTATGATCTGATTTTAACCAAATTTGCACACAACTTGTATCACCACAAGATCTTGGTTTATCTTGAACTGGCCAGATTCCATCGTGGAGTTATGGCCCCCTAAAGGTCCAAAATTGGCTATTTTGGCTTTTGCAGCCATATAGAGACTTCATTATGTCTCCCTCCCCCAGGAGACATATTGTTTTTGCCCTGTCCGTCCGTCCGTCAGTACGTCCGTCCGTCCGTACATCACACTTCATTTCCGAGCAATAACTGGAGAACCATATGACCTAGAACCTTCAAACTTCATAGGGTTATAGGGCTGCTGGAGTAGACGACCCCTATTGTTTTTGGGGTCACTCCGTCAAAGGTCAAGGTCACAGGGGCCTGAACATTGAAAACCATTTCCGATCAATAACTAGAGAACCACTTGACCCAGAATGTTGAAACTTCATAGGATGATTGATCATGAAGAGTAGATGACCCCTATTGATTTTGGGGTCACTCCGTCAAAGGTCAAGGTCACAGGGGCCTGAACATTGAAAACCATTTCCGATCAGTAACTAGAGAACCACTTGACCCTGAATGTTGAAACTTCATAGGATGATTGGTCATCAAGAGTAATTGACCCATATTGATTTTGGGGTCACTCCATCAAAGGTCAAGGTCACAGGGGCCTGAACATGGAAAACCATTTCCGATCAATAACTAGAGAACCACTTGACCCAGAATGTTGAAACTTCATAGGATGATTGTACATGCAAAGTAGATGACCCCTATCGATTTTGGGGTCACTCCATTAAAGGTCAAGGTCACAGGGGCCTGAACATTGAAAACCATTTCCGGTCAATAACTTGAGAACCACTTGACCCAGAATGTTGAAACTTCATAGGATGATTGGTCATGCAGAGTAGATGACCCCTAACGATTTTAGGGTCACTCTGTTAAAGGTCAAGGCCACAGGGGCCTGAACATGGAAAACCATTTCCAATGAATAACTTGAGAACCTCTCGACCCAGAATGTTGAAACTTCATAGGATGATTGTTCATGCAGAGTAAATGACCCCTATTGTTTTTGGGGTCACTCCGTTAAAGGTCAAGGTCACAGGGGCCTGAACATTGATAACCAGTTCCGATGAATAACTTGAGAACCACTTGACCCAGAATGTTGAAACTTCATAGGATGATTGAACATGCAGAGTAGATGACCCCTATTGATTTTGGGGTCAGTCTATTAAAGGTGAAGGTCACAGTGGCCTGTTCATGTAAAATCATTTTTTGGAAATAACTTGAGAACCACTTGACCTACAATGTTGAAACTTAATAGGATGAATGGACATGCAGAGTAGATGACCCCTATTTATTTTGAGGTCACTTGATCAAAGGTCAAGGTCACAGGAGCCTGAACAGTGACTTGAGAACCACTAGGCCAAGAGTGTTGAAATTTAGCGGGATGACTGGACATGCCAAGTAGATGATCCCTATTGCAGCCAACCATCAGTGTCTCTTTGACTTTTGCTCCTGACTCCTATTGACTTCTTGCCTATAGGACTTTGCACTGGGGGAGACATGCGCTTTTTTACAAAAGCATTTTCTAGTTTATGGTTTTATTTGATACAAACTTCCAAAATATCTTCAACAACAATAAATCTTGGATTCCATGACAAATCAGATCCAATCGTAGGTTCCAGAGTTATTTTATATCTGATTACCTCCCCTGATTGTAATCAAAATGGATTTATATCAGTAAGTACTTACAGGACTTATTTGAAATTTCATTATTGTCATTAGTTGGACTGAGCCAATCAGGGTAGATAACTATGGACTGATTTTCTGTCAAATTACCTCCCTTTATTTCAAATTAAAATGGGTATATCTCCGTAACTTAGATACTGATCTGAAATTTCATTTATGTCAACAGATTTATTTGGCAGATCCTTCTTTTGTTCACTTACAATAATTTTCTTTTTAATTTCTTCCCTTTTATGTTACTATAAATAGCTTATTTTGAGTAACTTTTTTATTATTGGCCGTAGGGAAAAACCGAGACCACTTTTCTATGGTACAACACGGATGGTACCTCCAATTTTTAGGTGTATTTTGACATATCTGTACCTTTTAAGAATTTTTTTTTTCTTTTTAGTTAAATTTCTTCCCTTTGTTGTTCCTGTCCTTTGGAGTTAGATATTTTTTCTGAGGACCTTCTTGTCCTCAAGTGCAATGATAACAGATGAGCGATATAGGGCCATCATGGCCCTCTTGTTTTTAACATTTAATGGTACTGTCCAAACTGAAAGATTGACAAGTTCATTATAGAAATTTAGCAGGGTAAGGGTTAAAATAAAAAGTATAAAATCAGTTTGTCAAAAGCAGCAATTGTAAAGTGATCTGCTGTGACAGTTTTGGGTTACATTATCATTTAGTGTTTTGTTGCCCATTTCAGCAAAATAATATTATGCTGATAAGTTATGTAAAATGAAAAAGATCATATGCAGTCAATCCTGTTTATAAACACACCCTTTGGAGAGACAGAAAGTGGTCTGTTTTAGGAGATGGACTTTATTCTCTAGTTAAAATATACTGTAAATATTAACCTTTAGCTTGCTGTCGGCAAGTGATTCTGCCTTTGCGACCAGTGCAGACCAAGATCAGCCTGCATGGACGTGCAGGCTGATCATGGTCTGCACTGTTCGCTATTCAGTCAGAAAATTTCCTTCAAATAATAAATGATATTGCCCAAATTGAATGATGGACCAGTCCAATTTAAAAATTTAGCAGGCTAAAGGTTAAAGTAGGTAACAAAACTGTCAGTATTTAGAGCCAGGTGGTCTCTGTTCAAAGGCAGTCATTATTTACAGGTTTGACTGTATTTCCTATATATTTCACTGAAAATACGTGGAAATGACAAAGGTTCTACAGAATTGAAGGCTATTTGACTTTAACCTGTGTGTGGTTTTAATTTTGTGAATATTTTTTGTTCATAAAATTATCAAAAATTTCCGTGTGGCAAAATTAACCGCTTGTACAATACTTTAAAAGTCTTGTCCACTATTTATCTTCTAAACCACCTGAAGGATTTTCGTAAAACTAGCATTAATTCTTTGTCTCTTAGTGCACAACTTAAGACCATTAGGTGTAATGGTAAGGTCAAGATCACACTGAAAGGTCAAAATTTAAAAAGCTTTATTTCATCTTAAAATTTGAGGATGACTAAATAACTTAACATACATATTCAGAGTATGACAAGAATCATGCACGACTCAAGTCTCTAGTTTAAAGGACAAATGAGAGTTGAAGGGCATGATCATAACATTTCACCTTCCCTGTCGAAAGCAGTGTCCAGGAGGTGCTTATCAACGTCAATGATAGTTCTTATATTATTTTTATATTAATTATCACTGTTTCCGAAGAATTGACTCATGTGAAGTTAAGATAAACAGTCATGATGGCGTATACTATTATATTAGCACATAAAATGACTAACTATGATACCTTATTTGGTAGATACATACTAAGATGCTAAAGGTTTAGGTTGTCAGGGTATATAAAAGGCAAAATGCTGTTGTTGAAACTTAAGTTACCACTGCTTGCAATCAGTAACAACACAAGTTTTATTTTGTCATTGGCAATTTCAGGAATTTGTTCAGCTGTACAAGATTCTACTGCCGAAAGGTTTATCGAGTGGAAAGGAAGACGTGTCGCAATTTCTGGAGAGTATGAACATGAACCAGGACAATTACCAGATCGGAAAAACCAAGGTTGGTCACCCTGACTTACTTTTCTTTCTTTTAGGACTGCCTTTTAGCCTATCTGCTTAGTTCAATAGGGATTATGTAGATTTGTGGATTGTTGGATTACGAGTTTGATCCTCTGTCAAGGCATATATGTTCTCCATGACAATTTGATCGGAGACATTGGATCTGAAGTCAAAAGTCCTCCGCCTCTGAGTCATGTGGAGAAGTTGACAAGTACTTGTGGAGAACATTGGAAGGGGATATCTGCCAGTACTTAAACACTGCTTTATGACAATTATATCTTTGCTTATTATACTTGCCATACAAGACTTGGGAACTCCCATGTGCCTTTGAGTTGTTTTTCATGTATGCTTAAGTTGGTAATGTATAATGCTTTATGACATATACATCTTGGCTGTTAACATGTGTTATACCAGAAAGGTAAGTTGGTTATTCCTCGGCTGCTTAAGTGACTTATTGTATTTGAAGACAGTCGTATTGAATAGTTCGGAGTAATTTATTTTATGAGGAAATTTTGTATTTTAATTTGGCTCATTTTATGTTATGCTTGACTGTGGAAAGATGTTATCTTCAATTTTAAACAATAACAATTAGGCACAAACAAGTAAGCACCAAGAACATTGCAATATAGAGCAAAACCCAGCACATATAATGGTAGTCTTAGCCATTGTTTTCTCAAACATTAACATCATATGATTATAGAAGACTTCAGGCTAGCATTTCTGTTAAAGTGTAATTGAATCCATTGTTTAAATGGATATGATTTTAACTTCTTATGCAACGACTTTTCTGTTTGGAAAATTGGCTGTACATTTACCGATTTGCCTGCAAAATATTGCTGCAAAATCAAGAAGAACTGCTTATGAAGTGTTCTTTTTTGAAATTGCTTTTGACAAGGATTGTTTTATACAACAACTAATTTATAAGAACACTTCAGAAATATGAAATAGCAGAACATTTTCCATGTCCTTGTCGTTATTTATTCAGGTGTTTCTACGTGAAACAGAGAAGTTGTTAATAGATGAGTGCCTTCATCATGCCATTATGAAACGTGTGATCACTATCCAGAGATGGGTGAAAACAAAAGTTGAGCGAAGGAACTACATCCAACTGAGAGAAAGTACTGTCATCTTACAGGTAAGAGAGCTACCTAAGCATGCTATATCTTTAAAGTCATTATATATTGTCATATTGGTTTAGCTGTATCTTTCCTTCTGTCCATTCATCTATCTGTCCATCCATCCATCCATCCATCCATCTCTTATTGGATGTATTTATGCATGTTATGATGAGGTATTTAATGTTTGAACTGGCACTCTATCTGTTAGACTGTCTTGTGTACTCAACCCCTACAGTTTCCATGCAGTGCAAATTCTAAACTACCAAATCCAAACTAAAGATAGAAAATCCTTCAAACACTTCTCTTGAACCACTCATGCATTTGTACCAAGGTTGATCTGTAACATCTTTTTCGTTTTTGAGATCATTCTACCGGACCTGTTTTAGAGGCTGCATTTACATGAATGGCTTGAAAGACCAAACTTGGTCTTAAGCATCTTTGTATAACTCTCTTGCCTAAACTGTTCAAATAATTCTGGCTAGCAACTTTCACGGGTTGCCAGAGCTTGGAAATATGGAAAACCTTTATAACTACTTTATCTTATGAATCACTCAGTGGATGTTCACCAAACTTGGTCAGAAGCAATGTCAAAAGTCTTGTTTGCATTATTCTAACAAGCAATTTCAGGGGTCATGAGTTACTCAGTATTGCTGTCAAGAATGTTTTTACAGATTTCTAGGCCTTTAACCCTTATCATGCTGGACACGATTGATTCTGCTTTTGCGACCAGTGCAGATCATGTTCAGCCTGCACATCCATGAAGTCGGATCATGATGTGCACTTGTCGCCATTCAGTCAGTATCTTTTTGGTAAACACTAGTGATGAAACGATGATCGAGTTAAATCGAATAATCGTCGCCGGCAGCCGCAGGTCGCCGACTATCGATGTTGGAGTTCTGAAATCGATGTCGCTAGCGCTTTTCGCGCAATTGATCCCTTTCCGTTCATTCCATATATCCGTAATTTTCATACATTTCGTTAATTAAACCGCAAGGGACGTCACTCTCACACGTAAAATGGCAGAAAAAAGTGTCCATGAAAAGTTCGGTCGACTGTGTGGGCTTATTTTGGCTTCGAAAAAACAAAACAAGGACCACCTATTAAAGAAAACCTCAACATGCAATCTGTTATTTGCAAACTCTGCCGAAAATCATATGTGAACAAAGGTATGTTTTCGTACCCAAACTATTCGAACTCTTCGTAATTCGTATGGACTTTGTGAATTATTTAACAATGATCCCGATGTACCTCTCTGTGTCTGTCAATTTGTCAACCTTATTTTGAAATAGTCTTGAACTGTCTTGTTTTATTTATCTTATCAAGCCAACGAGATTGAGATTAAATTAATCAATTTTATACTTATAGAAATTTATAGTTAAAAGTAAAAATGCATTCCCTAAATACATTAAATGTATTCACCATGATCACTTGACACTTGTTATTGGTTTAATTTACTTATCAAGAAAAGTATTTACGAGTACAATTTTAATAAACATCCCTAGTCCCAAGTAATGATAAAAGCATAGTATATTTTTGTTTTATGAAATTATCTGAAATGTATTGCCTAAGTGGAATCTATAATAAGAGTATAATTATAGGTAAGTCTGAATGCTTTTACTTTCGATTATATAATCGATTGTGAATCGAAATAGCTGTTCAGATTCGATTCGATTATCGATTTTGTTTTGAAACCGATTTTACAACACTAGTAAACACCCCTTTTAATAGTTAATGGTACTGTCCGAATTGAAAGATGGACAACTTCATTATATAAATTTAGCATGGTAAGGGTTAAAGTGTTTGAATTTAAGAATTATGTCACTTTAGAACCTATTTTCATTAGTTATTATTATTTATTTGTCTAGAAATACATTAGACGGTTCATTGCTCAGCGAAGAGTAGAAATGTTCCGAGAAGCTGTATTGTTGATACAGCGTTGCTATCGAGGCTCAAGAGAAAGAAAGAACTACCATCTTGTCCGACGTAGTGCCATACGTATTCAGGCTCATGTCAAAGGCCATTTATGCCGAAAAAGGTTTGTTTTATATTTTATTTATATAACCCAGCTGAAGAAAATTTGAGTAAACCCTAGAGCTAATTTGGTATCTCTTTATATTTGGATTAAAATGGGATAATTTAACTTGTTAATGTGGGAAAAAGTTATTTCAGAATTACAGGTAGTGTCCACGTAATGGTATTTAACTCTTAGCCTGCTGGCGGCAAGTGATTCTGATTTTGCGACCAGTGCAGACCAAGATCAGCCTGCACATCCGTGCAGTCTGATCATGGTCTGCACTGTTCGCTATTCAGTCAGTAAATTTTTAGTAAACACCCCTTCAAATGATAAATGGTACTGCCCATATTGGAAGATGGACCAGTCCATTATAGAAATTTAGCATGGTAAGAGTTAACTGTGTGTAAACATTGACAAATATTTTGTAAAGTTTGGTTTCTATGGGTAACTCGGGTAATTTCCTAGTATTGCTTTTAGATATGGAACGTTCGCTAAATGATGCAGAAATTTATCAAAATTTTGGAACTATTACTGACTGTGCCTTGTGAATTCTTAAAGAAAACTAAGCAAAAAAGTTGTATGAAATCCTCAAATGAAAATTTATAATGAACTTAAAAGGGACCCACATATTTGTATGTAAACTTAGTGAACAAGCATAATAAAATTATGTATGCCTGTCTGTATTGTGGAACTGATAAATTTGTATGATATGTGCTAGAGCCAGTTATATATATATACTAGCTATAATATAAGCAACTAATTTATGAAAGAGTTTGTATTCATGAGATTTGTCCTTATTTAAGCAGCTTTTGTGTAACTTTGCATTGCATATTATAAGCTCCAGTTAGAATATTATGATAGTTAATTATTTACAAAGTAATCAAACCAAGGTTCTATACATCATTATTTTTCATGGAAAATAGATTTTGTGGAAACAGAGCATATTACATAAAATTTAATAAATTTGTTGTGGAAAGTCCCAAATATATTCTGATTATAACATGTTGGCTTTTGCGGATGAAACATAAAAATCCTTCTTTCTTTACCTATTGTTTTCAAAGTAAATGCAACCGACATCACCTACACTTAACACAGCATCAGTGCTCAGTGGTGTATTACCCCAAAAAAGGAGGTGTTTTCCAGTTTTGAACTTTACTTAGTATTAATATACAGTCACCAAACTTGGCATATAGCAAGTTGTATGTAGTACTAGCTTCTCTGGGTTACTGTTGCTATAGATAGAAAAATGAGTTCTGCACAATAATGCTCAGAGTGGCATATTACATGGAATTTTGTATGTAGGTAGCTATATAGGGCAGAACAGTTGGGTGATAACTAGGGTCAAGGTCACTTTTTAGTCAAGGTCACCGATGCTAAAAATAGAAAACTGGTTTTTAGGCAATTTTTATGTCTCTGAATGTACAGTTTACATCAATTCTAGATATTATTTGGAAATAGGGTTATGTTTGTGTATGTGCAAGCTATGCACCAGAAGTCATGCTTATATCTGTTCTTACAAGCTTTGAGATATGGCTAAAAACTTATGTATCCATGAAAAATATGATGTGCGCATGTGCCTTAAAGTAGAATATGCTTAATATATTTCCCAGTTCACGACACAAGGGCATGTGTGAGAAAAGCAGGTAGATACTGTAGGAGTGAAAATGCTTGAACAATATTTTGCCCTTTTAGCTGGGACTTTTGCGCATTTTTGATTAACATGTACTTATATAATGAATTTTATGATTCATGGCTTACTTATAGACCTGTGAAGAGAAGGTTTGTTTTATAATAGCATGTAGTTTAGGACTGATAGCCCCAAAAATAGATCTGTTGTGTTTTCTTATTACCTGAATTTCGCTTGGTTTCTGTGACTGATGATCAGATGTCTGTTGTAAATTTAATATTGAAAACAAAGTACACATGTTTCTGCCTGGTCTCATTAGTTCTCCAGATTATGGATGAGGAACAGCCTGATAAATACTTTTATGCCAGCAGCTTGAAATATGAAAACAACACAGATTATTTTTGGGCACCTTTTTTCTGTCTTAGTTTTCACAACGGAATGGAACTATTTCTCTGTTGATTTACTCAGTATGTAAGCACTTTGTAATATATCCAAGGTTTATCCAAACTAGTCTCATCTGTAATAGTGGTGTTTTGGTTAAAATAACTGCCATATATGAATATGATAGAGGAAACGGTCATAAAGAAGAGGTTATTGCTCCAAATAGGTTAGTTTACTTTTAATCAGGATGGAATTAATATCCGTTTACATATACACATATGTGGAAGTATTTTATCTTTGGAGGTGTCATTAAAAGAGGTTATTCTCTTGAGTTTGACTAATTTATCAGTATGATGGTCTGTAGAAATTTTATTCTTGAATGCAAGGCAGGCTTTTCCCGTGTTATTGCAGTGCTAGGAAAACTCGTCTTACACCTCTAGACACCCTGAGGTGTAAGATGACTCATGTGCTGAAATATATGAATGAGTGCTTAAATTCATATGCTACTATAATAAGATTAACTTCATTTCTTCTATTAATTAAAGAATACGACATGCAAGATCTATCGCTAGTCGAAGGTGCAGATGGAAATATCTGGCTCTCGGGGTAACTCTGCACAGCATGTTACCGCCTAAACAGTTACCCTCAAGCCAGATACTTCCATCTGCACCTTCAACCTGTGAAAGATTCTAATATTAACGATTCAAGTATGGGGTGTAATAGAAAAGCTAGCTGATGATGCGGAGCCTGCCCAGTATGCCCAGTAGATAAGAGCACCAGAGCACCTCAGGAAGGCATTAGGTTTGAATCCTGATTGAGGTGTGTATTCTCTGCAATTAACCCTTTTCCAATCAGTACTCCACTGGAAACCTATACCTACTGGGAACATAGATCTGTGTGATCTGAAAAGCCTGTCTGAACAGAGATATTTGCCTATGATAATATTTTGCCAGTTATTCACATAAAAAGTAGGGGGTGTTTCACTTTAAACTATTCAAAGTAACAAAGGCCATGCAAAAAACATAACAACACATGCACAGGATGAGATAATTAAATAAACTTACAGTATGTGACACTTGCTAAGATTTTAGTGGAGAGCATGTCTATTTAATCCCCACTCAATTAACACTAATAATTTCCAGTCATTGACACTTAGTTGATATTTGCTGATTTCCTCTGATATAAATTCTTTTTTTATTGCTTTATTTTCCATTTTATCACATCTTACACTGACATTATTTATGCACAATTAAATTCTGATTATGTACAAACTTGCAATACATTCATAATTATATATAAACACATAAAATATATACTATATACTGTAAATGAAATTGTATTATATATATCATAGTTGAAATATTTGTCTATATACATGACTAAACAATATCTCCCATTGATATTTACATTTAACACTTCCATGATTTGTTTACTGTTTTATTTTTTTGTACTTTCTATTAAATAAAAAAAAAATCAACAAAATTAATACAGATTTTATTCATATGCAAGTAGTTCAATTTGACACCTGACCAAATGTTTCTTTGAAAAGCTATGAGATAAATAGATAAATAAAATTTAATAAATGAATAAATAGAGTCTGCTGACATTCGTGATTTGAGTCCCCATTTTGTCGGCTTGTTAGGTATTTACTGTTTCAGCAAAAACCGGCCTTTGAAACCAATCACTGCTTCATCAACTGACAGATTATGACTTGGATGGGTAATATCACTCTTGAAATTTCTGTTATAAAGGTGTATAAGTGGCCAGACTTTGAATAACCTGTCGCGATATTGTCAGTCGGATCAGGCTGATCACGGTTATTTGAGATGATTTTTCAACTTACACCAATGTTGAATAGGCATGTTTTGGTAAAACCCTCAACTCGAAGTCGGTCATCGGAGCTCCAGAAATATTTCACATAATGTTACGTTTTCTGACGATTATCATAACCAAAGAAGAAAGTCCGTATTTCATTTGCTGTTGTTTCTCCCTGAGCCTCCCAAACATCATCATCCCTTCAGTCAAACTGTTTTTGTTTATGTTGAATTTCTTGCCTTGTACCAGTACCATAAAAGATTTGGTTTCTTCAGCAATCTTTAAAAAAAAATGAATCAAACTTTGTGTCAAAAAAATTATAAAATCTATTTGATATTTCAGTCAAATTTTGTTCGCCATCACGAATAAAGTCCCTAACATACCTCGATGAAATATTCGAGTCACATTTCAATAATTCATCAACGGTCGTAGGTCTTCCAAAGGGGTGTCACATTCCGAGTTATTTTCTATTTGTCACGAGTATAATTCTACTATTTCAGACGTATCGGAGTCGCTTGATAATTTCTCTGACCAAATATCACTAATATTCACATCTGAATCTGGATCCCGATGTAGAATTTCGTAAACATCGTCGTGACAGAATTGTCCGAAATCTCTATCGCTATCCGCCATTTTGGTACATGTACAATTTTATTTTCTGAAAATGAGTTGGGGATTTCCAAAATTTGCTGTATAAATAGTAACGTTTTGAAAGCGAGACTCGGGCATGATCGTAAAATGAACTTTTCCTAACCGATTTAAACTTTTAAACCAATAAGTTTTCGTCGTTTTCAATCGGAAAAAGATGAATATTACACAGCGCCTGAAACCGCCGCGAATCGTTTGTAGACGGCACGGGCGGATTGAGGCGTTTCATTGGATAAGCGATAAGGGCGGATTGGGGGATATGATTGGAAAAGGGTTAATGACTGTAAACAGTGCATATTAGGTAATCTATCTTTCACTTCTGATTCGTGTGCAATTCTTGTCAGCTAATACAGGTTAATCCTGATTATAAATCCAGGGACACCTGCTTTGTTACAGGTTAAAACTTAAACTTAATAATACATTTATAAAATGAGCTGCACCATGAGAAAACCAACATAGTGCATTTGCAACCAGCATGGATCCAGACCAGCCTGTGATGGATCCAGACCAGCCTGCGCATCCATGCAGTCTGGTCAGGATCCATCCTGTTTGTTAACAGTTTCTCTAATTGCAATAGGCTTTGAAAGCAAAGAGAATTGATCCTGACCAGACTGCGCGGATGCGCAGGTTGGTCTGGATCCATGCTGCTTGCAAATGCACTGTGTTGGTTTTCTCATGATGCAGCTCAAATATAGTTTAGTGCATTGCCTGTAATCAGAATTTCCTTCTTGCTGATAAGTCTGGTATCTTACAGGTTGAAAATGCATGGTGTAGTCATAGGGTTCTTTGTACTTCCTTTAGTTTTGTGATGCAGAAGTTCATGATAATGTAGTTTTTTCTCGAAACATGGTTAGGAACAGCATGGCATCTTTTAAAGGAAGATACTTTGTGTGATTTAATATAACCTCATTTGAACTGTTTCATTTTGATAAATCTGATGTTAAAATGTTTTATTTCCCTTTATGTACATTTATGAATGTTCAATTCAAGTCATTTTATAGGGAAGGGGTTGGGATTTACCTCATTTGTAAGTAAAAGTGGTGTTATTTCTGCCGCAGTTCCTTTAGATTTATAATATAAAGAAATAATGAAAAATTTGTAAACCTTCCATTTGGGTATACTGTACTTGAAACAGTATTTAAGAATTCTAGTTTGTAAATTCTTTTTAAAAAATACTGAAAAAAAGGTTTAAATATATGCAACTTTTTCCCGTCTTTTCTGCCTTATTCAGTTTATGCACCATTTGCATGAAAAAGGGTTTTCTTGATTGTTCTTTTTATGATTTCAGGTCTTAAAAAAAAAAAAAAAAAAAAAAAAAAAAAAAAAAAAAAAAAAATGTCATAGTTTTATTGCTTGTGGATATAGTTTTCCTCAGTGGTGTGTTGTTTAGATGACACTTGCTATATTTTATGAAAAAAAATATATTCACCTTCACAAATATGTTAACCGGTTAATCAATAAATTGTAGCTTATTAAAGTATTTATTGTACCTTTAATTTAATGTGGTATATTGGTCAGATTATCACTAGCAGAAACTTCAGACCTTAAGATTGGCTCGATGTGACCAGTCACTTTTTTCAAAGTGCTGCTGAACATATTTGTAAATTGACAAAATGTATGTTCATATGCCAGTACTATTTTCGTTCATAGTACCATAATTTGCCAGTAATGGCATGATTTTAGCAGATATAAAACTCTTAACTAGATGAACTGATTGTACAGTCATAGCTGTTTGAGCATAAAGTGCTCAAATATTACATTGTATCACTCCTAGTGCACAATTTCATAATTTTTGCATGTTTAATATAATGTTCTCAAGTGTTTGATAAGCCA
Organism: Mercenaria mercenaria; assembly: GCF_021730395.1. Classification (NCBI taxonomy): domain Eukaryota; kingdom Metazoa; phylum Mollusca; class Bivalvia; order Venerida; family Veneridae; genus Mercenaria; species Mercenaria mercenaria. Next base: position 45,020,178 of record NC_069368.1, read on the forward strand.
CACACGTACAATTAATAACTTTCCGTTTAACATTAACTACATTGACAATAAAATATTCAGCTAGATTCAAAAACTATTCTGTAAATAATTATAAAACTGCGAATGCTGCTTATAGTCTGACCCAGATATTAATCATGGTTGACCTAATTTCGTAGATCATAATACGGGATACATGTGTTAAAATTCAGGTATCGCGAGATGGAAGCTGAGCTACGGCGACAGAGAGCTGAACGTGAGGCAGTTAAACAGGCAGAGGACATGCACTCGTCTACAAGTGATGAAGGGGTACTTCTCAAAGACAATAGTGCTGATGAGCTTGAGTTACAAGGTGCTCAGTATCAGCGGAGAGACTCTGAAGAGTATGTTTATTGCATAATTTTTTCCATCCAAATAAGAGATATTGTAAAATTAGAGCTGTTTCTTTGCAAGTTCAAGTTTTTTTCTGAAGCTGATCTTGATCTGATTCTATGATCAAAATGCAGCAGTTGTGGTGAGTCTGTTCCAAAATACTCAAATAAACATGTTCTGAGTCAAAGATTATAAAATGTGTGCTTGCAGAAAAGTTTCAGAATGCGACCTCATTATTGGTCAGGTTCAAAACAACCAATTAGATACTGGAGTTTCATTTTGATCTCCAAAACTTTCAGACTTGGGATCTTCATTTTTCCCAAATAATAGATTTCAGAGAATATGAAATTAGTGGTTTCTTTACAATCAAACTGAAATTAATGAAAAAGAAAGTCTTTCTCATGCAGGATACTTTAAGAAAGATCGAAAAGTATTGTTTTAGTCATAACATACCTTGAAAACATTTCTATTGTATACAATTACCTGCGTTACAGAAGCAGTGGTATATTGGATGACTCTGAATCAGACACACTCTCAGAGGCAAAAAGCAGGGGGGATTCTGTATCTTCCCCTCCGGCCACACCCACAAGCCAGGGCCCCGAGATATATATTGAAAGCTTGCCAGGCTCAAAGGACAAGTTTCTCACAGAGACTGGCCGATCTTCAAGGTAAGTTTTTATTATTTATACATTGGATAAATATGGAAAACTATTTTATGTGTTTGTAATGTAAAGTTAGTATGATTGGAGACTGGAGTTCAGTTTTATATATTATATTGTTATATTATACCAGATTTACATAGCACCCTTTTCATAATAAACATGATGAAAGGTGCTTTACATAGCACAAAGGCAGGCACCTAGGGTGCCAAATTCATCCTCTACTAGTACAGAGAGAGCGATCTGACCAGAGGGACAGAGTGAGACAAAGCCCCTAGAACAGAAAGATAAGGCCTGTCTGGCTAACTTAGCCTAGCTCTTTGCGAATAGACAGTCAGGTTCTTAAACATTCCTGATGTATAGCAGTGACACGCGAAGCCATCTTTCCTGGGAAAAATCAGTACTGGCCTCTTAGTTAGGTGGGAGAGAATCAAGAGCGTCTCAGAAATTTCCAGTGCCTGGACTGGGATTCGAACCCAGACCTCGATTGACTGTCAAGCGTGTTACCACTAGACCACCGGGACACCTGTGTAATATGGAATGTACATGAACACGTGTCCAATTAACATACACAGAACAACATATTTACATAATGTTCCATTTGTTATGTACCTGGCAAGGAGATTTTCCTTGTAAAGATACATTATGCAAAACAAAGACAATTTACACAAGCTAGTGCAGAATATGTAGCCAAAAAACTGCAACTGTGGTGACCACTGTATTCAATTTTTTGATGATACACAGATTCTTATATAGAATTTCTTTGGATGTGTAATATGTATTTAAGGCTTTTAAGATAATTAGTAGGCAGGAGACGTTGGTAACTCTGTTACAAATTCTTGTTTCTTCATTATCAATTTGTTTCAATTTATTTTAACAGAGTGCAAGACTTGGCTAAAAAGTTTCAATCTCCAGGGAGTCAGACATCAGATGTGAGTATATTTTATAGGTCATATTGTAAACTTAATAATTATAACTTGATGTAACAACTACATGTTGGCCTCTATCTTTTCTGTTTCTATGATTATTTTAAACTAATTAACTATATATATTGAATTGTGCAGACTGATCGGGAAAATAAGTTGAATATTTAAATGGTGTGTTTGGATAATGTTAGTAAATTGTATATTGATTTTACAAACCTTTTTTTTTTCCTAAAAGAAGAGTTTTTTTTTGTCTTATCTCTAGAAGTTTAGAAGGGTAGGTAACTGCAAACATTTTTATATAATAAGTGTTTGATCTTCTAAAACTTACTAATTGAAATAATCCTTATCATTAAGAAAAGAAGCAGCTTAACAAAGTTTTCCTGTATGGCTTAAAACTGTTCCTTAAGCTTCTTTATAGCTGTACCAGTTGAAAATATTGTGAAATATTTCATTCATAGAGTTTTATTTTGTAGAAATTGTATTTACTGTGACAAAGTGTGTTTTTTTTGTGGCTGTTAACTGCAGTAGTTTGTAAAAAAGAAAATTGCTGACTGCATATAGGCATTGGCTGTTGCTAGCTGTTGTTAATACTTAAACATGCAGTGTTACTATAGCAACTTGTATGAACTTCTACAAACTAATGTTTTTGAGCACCAAAAAGATTTCAACAAAGTTTACTGTACATTTGCGAATATCTGCAGGATTTTGATTTGTATTGTTATTCAGTAAGAATCTGATATGTCAAAATTTTGAACACTAAAATATTTGTTGAATTAAGAAGTACATGTTATAAGAACACGTGTAAGGTATAATTTTGTACATTTATGAATATCTGCAGGATTTTGATTCATATCATTATTCAGTAGACGTCTGATATGTCAAAATTTTGAACATTAAAATTTTTATTGGATTAAAAAGTACATGTTTTAAGCATACATGTTAGATATAGTTTTGTATTTGAAAACTTGTGACGAGTGGCTTGATTAATTTGTCATACAGTTTTTCACTGATTCTTTTTATTGTACAGAGGAAAGTCTTTCAGGAATAGTACACTGATTTTTATGAAAATCGATCAGTTTTATCTAATAATTAAAAAGTAACAAAAGATTTAATCACTAATAAGAAAATGCATCAGTATGCCAGTAGTAAATTTTGGCTTACTAAGTTTCGGCTTTGCCTGCAGCAAATGTTTGCTTTATTCTTTTTACACTTCTTTATTAAAGCAGTGTCACTTGATTACGTGTGCACTTGGTAGATTTTAATGAAATTTCGCACAGAAGTAAATTTGCCCATTTCCTGTCATGCGATCATATAAAATATGTATGTTTTGTGTGTTTTATTTTTGAGAAATTTGATGTTGCTTAAAGAGAACTTGTTACTTTCAAGCTGATTTTTATGGCATGTTAGGAGTAATTATTTACTTTTAAAAAATAAATTTTTGTAATTAATTTTCGGAAAATAGAAAAAGCTGACAATTTTCATTCTGTCAAAATGAGACAATGCTGGACATTGTGGGTTTTAGATATTTGCAAAATGAATTGTTTGCCCCTGCTTGTACAAAATCATGTACACAAATTGAAAAGTCAGAGTAGTTTTATCACAAAACCGAAAATGTTAACATTATATACTTACTGAATTGCTGTCATATCAGTAGTCAGATTATTTGCTCAGGGTTTAAAGCCATGTTTATTTATTTAAAAACATGGCTACATGGGGTGTGGCTAGTTTTCGCTATGTAAACAATATGAAAAACTAAGACATTTTTTCCCCTTTTGAAACTGCTTACCTGAATTCAGAATAATTTATTACACAAAATTAATGTTCTTTGGGTGACTTTCAGTTAAGTTCCTTCTAGCCCTGCCGACATTAACCCTCTCCCTATACTGTTTTGTGGCTATTTTTTGATACTGTCTCTTTTAGTGTCCTGTGTCATCACTCCACCCCTTTGTAGTGTGTTATAAAAAAATATATTTTCCATTACCAAAACTATTCAAGCAATCTTTGAAACTGAATCGGGTGATCTAGAGCCCTTATGACACTTATTGATAAGGTGTTGATACAAACGCTGTTTACAAATTCTTAGCAAGTGTAAGTTTTCTGTTCAATGATATACATGCTGTGCTTGTGTGTTGCTGTGTGTATTGAAATTTGGACACTGTCCATTTCTACTGTGTTCAGTTGGAATAATACGAGCATGTTTTTGATTGGTAACTATGCAACATAAATGTAAACACTTTAGTTTACCAAGAACCTTTCTTACATCACATCCCAATGCCATATGTCCGAATACGAAAACTTCAAAAATTACCTACATAAATGAGCTAAAATGGTAATTTGTGATTTTAGAAATGTAATCCTTTTTTTTTTTACATTCTAAGAAATGAAACTGAATGAAATAGAGTTGTGTCCTTTATTTCTTGCACTTTAAATTCTCCATTATTTGTTAAAGATATTTGGATGCTTGCTTCTTGTTTGTGCATGCACTAGTGCTCATGCTCCGTACTCTTATAATTGTGGTTTTTGCATGTTAGAAACATTCCTTTGTTGCACAAAACCAAGTTGTTACCAATATTTGCTATGCAACAGAAGTTATATATTTCCTGTTAAGATGTTTGATATGTGGATGTGCATGGTTTTCTCGATTAGATTTCATGTCTGTCTTTACAAGACTGATGTGTATATATGTATATCTTAGAATCAGAAATAACTTGAAACTCTTTTAAACAGATTAACTAATTATGTAACTTTGTCTCTTTGTATGTAAATTTTCTATCTTTTTTTATGATAACAGATTATGTAATCTGGTCTAATGATGTGTAATCCCTAATTTTATGTTCTTCTCTGATATAATGGCATGTATTACTCCAGGACGTTGATGGTCGACCCACGCCTGACATCATATATGTTCCACGGGGATCATCTGCTAGAAAAAGGCCGCCTAAAATGTCACCCGCTCCTCTAGCGAAGCAGGAGTCTTTCTCAGACCTGGTGTGTGTGATTTTCATGTTGTGTGCTTATAATGACACTGTACATAAAATGAAGTTTGCTTAGAAAAAGATTATGGGAGAAATTTTTAGAAACAGAGTTCTAGATAAAGTTCAGAGTTTCCCCTATTTCTCGTCAGTTAAACATTATCTTTCCTCTTGTATAAATTTTCTTATTTTCTATCTTTGGAGATAGTAAAATTTAGCTATTTCTGGTTAAGAATATATCTTCATGTGATTTCTTGTTTATTTTAAGATAAAAATACTCACTATGTATCAGCAATAATATGAATAAACATAAAAACATTTTTTTTACTAGAAAAGATTTCATTTTGCAAGATTGTGAAAGCTCCGCACTTAATGACGAAGAAAATATTTTCTAAATCCTCACTGTTTGAATAACACCTTATTAATCTTCATCTAAAAGCCTTACAATGATTCACGGGGGCGAAGGTTGGGGGTGAAATTGTCATATATTTAAAGCTTCATTTTATTGTCAGTGGTCTGTGGTTCTTGCTTTATATATTCTGTGATACAGAGCCTCGTTTGCATGACAACCTGTTCTGCTATTATATTGTTCTGTTTAGTATCCTTCTTTCTACTGTTTATGAGGATGTTTCATTTTTTTGGGAGTTTTTTTGTGTTTATTTTTTTTTCAGGTTTTGTTGATTTTTTTTTATAGTCATGAGTGTTGGTTATTAGCTGGGTTAGAGTGAATTTTGAAACTATTTTTCTATTTAAAGCTTGCATAGGGAAAAGTCTATCAACAAGTTCTACATTTGACAATTCAGTTGTCAGTCGTAAAAGTTCAAAGTTAAACTACCTGCCCATTACTGAAAGTTCAGTGCCTTTGGTCTTGCCAGACATTTCACTGTGTTTGACCCTATAAAAGCAAGGTTTAATGTTGAGAAAATTTTCAGAAAGAACTGCTACTGATACCAAAATCACAAAAAAGAGATAGAGCACACCCTAAACACGCACAAAAAAATGATGGGTCACTATATCAAATTGAAAAAATCTGGCAGTTCGATTATTAAATCTATCATAAAATTTGTCTATATTTGGTCATTTGTATTAATATAACGATTTGAATGTATTTGATTGTATTTTCCTTTCAAGCATATTTGGGAGAAAAATATAGCAAAAACCAACACGTGTACACCCACCCCTTCTAGATTGGTATAGAGATTGTTTTGTGAGGTTTGCAGTTTGAATTGTTTCCTTAAAGGGTGTAATACTCTATAAAGCACTAACCCCTCTCTGTACTACAGGTTGATCTAGTTGATGGCAAACTTGTTCAAGTAAGTATGACCAGTCCATTCCCATGTCTTGAATTACTTCCCTTTAAAAACGGTGCTGTAACCAAGGTGTAAATTGTCTTCCTTTGGCATGCTGTGATCTCACATTACCCTCTCTTCATGAAAAAAAAAAGCATCGCTCTGGACACTTCTTCCTTGTGCTTGCTAATACGTGTTTGTTTTAACTATGTGTTATAAATGTTTGACTAATCCATTTGTATCTGTTGCAGCTGTTGTGTTGTCGGTAGATACCTCCATGTTGTGCTGTGTTGTACTAACATTTGTCTTTATGTTGCATCCATTCCTTTATGTAGTCAAACAACTTTTACAAAGATAAAGTATATTAAAATCACCATTCACCATTGCTGCTGTTTGAAGATGGTAAAATATAGCCTTTTGACCAGGTTTTGAAGTTGAAAACATGGTTGTTAGACTGCTGACGGCATTGGGTGGGCACATGGATGGATGGTTGGCGTCAGGTTCAATAACTTATGTTTGGGTTGAGGTATTGAAATGAAACTTGGCCTATAAAAAAAGTTATTGTAAGACCAAAGTTGTCTTTGGTAAGTCAAGGTCACTGTTAATAAAAAAAAATAGAAATAAAAAGATTCCTCTTGGTCTGCACTGGTCGCTATTCAGTCAGTACAGTTTTAGTGAACACCTCTTTGAATAATAAATAGTATATAATAAATCGCATTGCCCAAATTGAAGGATGGACCAGTCTAATTTAGAAATTTAGCAGGCTAAAGGTTAAGAAATAGTGCTATTTACTTGACTAGGTCAGAATTGACAAGAACAAATATAATTTCTATTATGCAATAATCACAGAATAATGGATGAACTGAAGACGTCGCTTCTATTTCCTGGCTTGAAATCACATTTCTAATGATTGCCGTTATATTTTTGTGATATAATACTGCATGAATTCAGTCTTGTGATAATTTATTGTATGCTTGTGACAATTATAAAATTTATGAAGCAAATCATACTTTAGTGGAAGTCTTCTTCTCATGTTAATTTACCCGTTATTGTAGCCGTTAAGGAAGTAAATAAGATATACTGCTGAAATTTTGAACAGCGTAGTGTGCAACTGCACATCAGTATTAGAACAAAGCCAGAACTTGACCGTTGACAGAGTTCATGCTTGGTCATTAGTTTTCGTGATTGGTAAGGGTTCTAATGTCTGTCTGGATTGAGTATGTTGGCGAGGTTTTATATTCGCGAGATTGCAAAAATGTTATCCTACTTGAAATGGAAGATGGAGCATAGTATATTCATTTGAAAGAACCAATACATTCACTTAACCCTGAAAGCTTGAAACCATGCACTTTGCCCAATCACTCAAACAATACTCTGGTAAAACTGTACATTCCGAGGACTGTTAAAGGTATTTATGTCTCCCATCACACAGTGGTGTGGGAGACATATTGATTTACTCCTGTCTGTATGTGTGTCTGTCTGTCACAAAGCTTGTCTGCACTCTAAGTCGAACATTTCTAATCCGATCTTCACCAAACTTGAACAAAATGTGTTTGCTAATAAGTCCTCGGCCAAGTTCGATAACTAGCCAAATTGGCCCAGGCACTTCGGAATTATGGCCCTTGAACATAATTACCGATACAGAGTTGTAGACCGGTTACTCCAACATGTGAATACCAATAGGCCACAAACAGTATACAAAGACAGACTTACTATTCAGATGATTAGGGAGTTGTGGGAGACATGTGCTTGCGCTTTTCTCAAAAGCACCTCTAGTTCTTATTTGTTTTAAATGAATTGTAATTTCAGGTGTTTTAGCAAATGGAAAAATTTAGTAGATAGACTAGAAACTAGATTTTATTACCTCTTTCTGTTTTTGTGAAAGTAGAGCATACAGAATCATTTGTAGAAAACCACTATTTCCCTTTCTTTCCTCCTTTGAATCATATTCTTATTGTTCCTTGTCTCAAAATTGATTAAATGTGAAGGTTATGTGTTAAGGCCACTGGCTAATGTATTACTGCTGCAGTATTTTGTCTCCAGACCACATTGATTCACTGTAAAAGTTACATGTAAAAGGTCTCTAGCTAAAGTATTACTGTTGCAGTATTTTACTTCCAAATGATAAGCTGCCAGGATGCTGCTAATAACTGGAAAAAGAAATAAATAATCTAGTGGACCAAATAGTGGTGTTTGCAATTAATTCAGACAAAGTTAACATCTGAACAACTTTTAAGATTACTCATTCCTACATTTCAGAGATTGTTTTTTTTTTCTTTACAACAGGTTAATGCATTTGATTTGCAGGCAGAAAGTATTCTTCTCCTTTGCAAAGCAAGCTTATATCTTTTGATAAGTAGAGTTATCTAATCTTTCCAGAAATTATTTTCATGATATTTTAAAATTGATATCAAGAATATGACATGTATATATTTCAGGATTCTCCCACGGCATCCGATGTACGAGTGTCACCACTTTCTCCAGAAAAAATGCAGCTGGTTGAAGACGCTCTCAAGAAACCAAGGAGTCATACAGGAGAAAGTCTGCATGCATCAGCAGAAGATGTTTCCATTAGTCCATTCAAACGTGTAATGAAAGGAGCCAAGCATTTTGTTGGTAAGATTTATTTCAAATCATAAGTGAATATAGAATTTAGAAACTGGCAATTAGAGCTCCAGATAAGATTTCAGATAAAGTGTATTTTACCCCCTATTTTTTTTCGAAATGGTATTTTAACCCCTGAATTTTTTTCAAAGTGTTTTAAAATTTCAGAAGGGTAATTATAGTGTTTTCAGTACTTTAGAGGGTTTTGTCACTATAATTTACAGGTATATCGTAAACTGCTAATGGATACCACAGCACTGAAATAAGATTTCAGCCTGCCTATTTAGCTTGATAGGGAGAGCACAGATCTAGGGATCTTGGGGTTGCGAGTTTGATCCTCGGGCCAGACGTGTTCTCAGTGGTGATTTGATAGAAGATAAAAGGTCTACTATCAGCCAGTTATGCTTCAAGGGCCAGCCCTTTTGATTTTTGTTTTTCTAACTTTTTTCATTACCACAGAATTACTTGCATAGCTTTTCTCACAAATTCTTACTTGTCATATCATTGGTGATTGGTGCCGAAATGTTTACACCCTTCGTACCATCCCTATTACATAATTATTGTAAGATATTTGATGTAGAAGTTACAAAAGAAGTTGTACATTTACTATACCACTTGTTGCTTTCTAAATTGAACCAAGTATAATGGTTCACTTGATTGGATAAAGGATGTGCTCGATTTATTTTTAAAAAATTAGTGTGCGCCAGTACATTCTAGTTTGATTTTCGCGTGTATGTTGCAAATTTCAGAACATATAACATCTTATCTGGAATTCTGGTTAATTTTTATTAGAACAAAGGAAGAGATACATTGTTTTACACTATACCAATTACTCTTCTCCAGTCAGCAAAATGTAATCTCACCATGCACCTGTCCTCAATATTCCTTATTGGTGGATGCAACATTTTTAGGTTATAATTCCCCCATGTCAACCAAGTGGTAAAAGGCTGTTGACCAATAAAAGTATTTGCATGAAATTCAACGTCAGTAAGTGCTCAGTGACATAATGAATCATTGACATGTATATGAGCCGCACCATGAGAAAACCAACATAGTGGCTTTGCGACCAGCCTGGATACAGACCAGACTGCGCATCCACACAGTATGGTTAGGATCCATGCTGTTCACTAACTGTTTCTCTACTTGCAATAGGCTTTGAAAGCGAACAGCATGGATCCTGACCAGACTGCGCGGATGTGCAGGCTGGTCTGGATCCATGCTGGTCGCAAAGTCACTATGCTGGTTTTCTCATGGTGCGGCTCATATTTTCATTGCCACTGTGATATAGATGCAATCATGACCCTCTGTATTGTTTATTTTTATTTTCACAGAGAAAAGTAAGTGTATAACAATAATAATTTACCATTTTTATGTACAATGTGGGACGTATTTGGACTCGCAGTCATTGTTCAAAACATAAGACTTGCCGATAACTCAAATAACAGACGATCGAATTTGCTTTCCAAATTGGCACTTGTCCAAATATGTAACAGTACTGTACAGAACAATGTTAAATAACCCAACATTATTTTGTAACGAAAATAATTTTGGAACCTAAAATACAGCAAATCATTTATATACAGGTGCTTTTTGTGCATTTGAAATAGGGAAAAAAAAATATTTAGCTTACAATTATTATATTACGCCTGTGCTTTAGCTTTCTCAGACGATCTTTTCAAGAATTTTACAAATATTGAAAAATATTAACTAATAACTTACCATGGAAGTACAGTCTAGTGTTTTGTGTATGTTACCACAGTTAGTCAAGAAAATTTACGTGAAACTAAGAGTTACCCTTGTGCACCAGAGAGCGCTACGTTAAAACGTAAGATGTCCTTGTCGTCAACCTTACTGAGACGTACAAAATCCTCAATAAAAATGCTGCGAGACATGAAGAGTGAGTTTAAGAGCTCTGTGCGCTGTCTGATTTCTCTGTTTGAGAATCTCACTAGAATGGCTCTCTTCTTACTAGACAAACATTTGTGTTGCCGTGCATTCTGCATCCAAAAGCCTTCACATTTGAGAGGATAAGATTTCATGTGTACAAGGGGCATTAATAAAGTTCCAGTATGGATAGTAACTAAATTATAAACTTTTTGAATGACTTAATAAAGTTTTTGTACAGTAGAACTTAGTTTGCTGGAACTCAGATAATTCATACACCACCCTTCGCTTGAAGTCATTGTAAGGTCCCGATAAAATATCTATATAATGTATACTTTTCGATGGCTCGAATTACCTGTACCTCGAACATATTTTGCTTGTCCTGTTGAGTACAAGCAAATGAAGTTCAACTGTATATATATTTTGTGTATTTTGTAAACATTTCTAAATTTAATGCTATAGCTTGCATTTACCTTTAGCTTGCTTGCAGAATGTGGTTCTAAATTTGCAAACAGTGCAGACCCAAGATTAACCTGCACATCCGTGCAGGCTAATCATGGTCTGCAATGTTCGCTATTCAGTCAGTAAATTTACAGTGAACACCCCCTTTGAATAATAAATTGTATTGCCCAAATTGAAAGATGGACCAGTTCATTTTAGAAATTTAGCAGGGTAAAGGTTAAGCAAGGTCTGAAGTAAAAAGCCTTTTTATGCTTATTTCTAGTGAAACAGTCGAGTTACCTAACAGGTGATTATAGGTTCTACATGTACACATATACACATGAAATCTTCTCCTCTTGTAATATTACCTCAGTATAATGGATTGATTGTATGACTGCTTATGAAAAATGCCATGTTTACTTGAGCCGCGCCATGAGAAAACCAACATAGTGGCTTTGCGACCAGCATGGATCCAGACCAGCCTGCACATCTGCGCAGTCTGGTCAGGATCCATGCTGTTCGCTAACGGTAGCAAACCTAACCTAACCTAATTGCAATAGGCTTTGAAAGTGAACAGCATGGATCCTGACCAGACTGCACAGATGTGCAGTCTGGTCTGGATCATCCATGCAGTCTGGTCAGGATCCATGCTGGTGGCAAACGCACTATGTTAGTTTTCTCATGGCACAGCTCACTTCGAGAATGATTTCCTTACAGATAATATAACTACTTATGCTGATTTTGTTCCCAAAATTCGCACATGTATATTTTACAAGATATAGACGATTTTTCTACTGCCTATACAAATGTTTTATGTGCTCTGTTGCAAGAAGTTAGATTGCAGAATGATAAAAATCTGGTGTTTTATATCCTTCCTTACTCCTGTTAAGCTCTCACATAATCTTGTTAAAAGTTTCATGAAGATTGTGATGTGTTTTTTTGTGCGTCTATTAAAATTACTGGATTGTTCCTGCACAAGTTTCATGAAAGCAGTCTGCATGGAGAATAATGTATGCATCGTTAATGAATCTCTTGTTGGTATTTACAGTGTTAATAGTTTTGCGAAATTTTTACTAAACATTCAGCTGTAATTCTGGATTATTCAGTGGGTCTTTACATGATACGATATTTAAACAAAAGCCTATCATATATAAGTACATAATGAAGGTTTGCTCTTGATTGAAGTTACTTGTGTCCAGGGTTTTTGTGATTTTCTTCTTATAATAATAAAGTTAAAACAAAGTTGATATACTTACTAAGAGTTAAAACGAAACTGATTTGAAATTGAGCTCATTTGGAATTTTTCTTTTAATGAACGTCTTTAGTTATTTTTCAGACTTTTTCGGTCATTGGTAGGACCAATTTTAAGAATTTTAGATTCTAATTACTTCAGAAAATGTGGTTCTTGTTCGTTACTTTTTATCATTTGGAAAAAAAAAAGCATAATATAAATCATGCATATAGATAATTATAATTATGGCTGTGTTGTTCCAGAAATTATGATAAAATGCTGACATGGATATGACATTGTTCTTACTGTAGGTGGTGGACAAAGGAAGAAGAAAGACTCACAGGCGGAGGAAAGTGATGAAGACGTGGAACACTCCCCTGTCGCCAAACATATGTTACATAGTGAGTTACTGTCACAGTCAGTCACAATACAGTCTTTCAGAAAATTTGGTTACTGCTGCGTATGTTAAGTGAAAATTATAAAAAACAACTTCAGAGCCAATTTTGTAAGAATTTCATTATCAGTTATTGCCCTTGTTTCTCTTTGTATCAGCCATGAGGAATCTCTTAAGATATCGATGATGTATAGGGTTTCATAGTCAAAAAAGGCTCTACAGTTTCATTGCTAATTTTCTTGTTTCTAATATGCTCATTATGTTTTACAGCATTCGAAAATTACTGAAATGTATGAGAATGCTTAAAGATAACGGTTTATTTTAGCAGTAACCATGACTGTTTAATGTTAACTGTTTTTTCAACAGCAGGTGGGGTACCGGTACTTCCACATCATCCAAGCATGCCATTATCTCCAAAATCTCCAGTGAAAGATGAGAATATTTTCTCTGAGGATGAGCAGGAGAAGAAGGCTATACAGAAGAAGAGACGTACAAGGAAAGGAGAGAAAGATAAAGAGAATCGACCAATGGAAGTGCAGAAAGGCTGGAATCTTGCTAAAACTTCACAATGGCAATATCCAGAGGAATTTGTGATAACAGAAACATATGAACTACAACTGCTAGATGAGTTCATCAGTAGAAAGGTAAACGTTAACGGTTATTAGTAAGAAAGCATGTACGAGCATTTTTTTCAGGATATCTGCCATTTTGAAAAATGTTTCTTCGAATATTGCTTTCTAACAAAAGCGTTGCCAAAAATTAATGCTAAATAATTAAAAATGGCTAATAATGTACAATTTAACCAAATATATTCTTCTTTTTGAGAAAAAAGAATTTCACCCTTATTTTTGGCTGGCATTTTGCCTAAAATTGATGTAAGATTTACAATGGGGTAGGGGTAGGTAATTTCAAATATCTATTAAAGTAGATCAGGTTCGGTTTTGATATTTTCCTGACTGATACATATAACGATAAGCTATAATTGAAATAAAACTTTTCAAGATAGCACCATACATTATCTAGAAAATATAAATTAAAACAAAAAGAACAAAAAATATCAAAATTCACCAGTTAACAGTTTTTTCTTAATAAATCTCTTATAAACACGGTGACCCCAACTTTTTTCTTTCCATTTTGAAGCATTTTTTATATGTCTTAAAAGCTGCAAAATATTTTGAAAATCTTAATGTCAGATTTTTTTTTGTAAATCTAAATACGTTTTTTCCATTGAAAATAAAGTGGGTGGGGTAATTATGTCAATATGTAAAAATGAAAGAGATTTGTTAGTGACATTTATGCTCGTATAGTACTGACATCACCGTGTATTCATATTAACCTGTAAGACTTGAAATCCCTATAAGATTAAGTGGGATATTATATGTTTTATAAAGTACCACCATTTTCTCAATTTTACAAAATTTCAGAAATGCGTAAACAGTGGGTGAAGAAAATGCCCTATAAAGTTAAAACGAGTTCGGTGACCTGTGTTTTTTCTTCTCTTGTTTGTCTTGGAAACTAATGTTCTTCAAGCTCACAGAGTATGAAAAAATTCTTAACATTAGAAAAAATTTGATCCTAGTGCATATCATTTAATGGTAGCTTCAGGCTGGTTAGTACCCAAAAAGGTACTTATTTTCCAGGCAGTGCAAAGTCAGGATGTTATGTAATTGAAAGATCAGGAAAGTTGTTGTTGTGTAAGTCATATTTATGATTTATAGTTTATTTATTTTATTTTTTCAGATAATTGTGTTGGTCAAAGACACTGGGAAGAAGGAGTCTCAGTTTGATATTGTGTTCAAGAAATGTCTCAAGTCATTCCATTCCGAACTGAAAAGTATGCTCTCATTGTCCATGCAGGTTAGTGTTGCTTGCGTAATGAACCTCTCAAAAGCTTTCCGTACTTAAGATAGCAGACTTTTATTGAAATCAACTATTTCTTTGAAAGTCAAATGACATGGTTGCATTCCCAGATTTCCTTAACTCAATTTACATGGAAGGTTCAGGGAATATTTTACCAGAGTGAAAATTACACAAAGTGGTCAGAAGTTAACTTGTTTGTTTATGTAAGCATGTCAAAACATCTTTCCCTTGGAGTGAAATGGACATTAACTTGCAAAATTTATGCATCTCAAATTCTGGCAATGGCTTTCTCTTGTACACAAAGGAACCACTATCTCTGGAACTTTAGTGATAGTCTTGAGTTGATTCATACATGAAGGAGCCAAAATCTATGTATATGGAATTCATGAATCCATCAGTATTCTTTTAAGACTTTTAAATGTTAAATATTATTTAATATATCATTAACTAGCATGGATCTCGATGAAATCTTTTGATGAATCTAGATTGTACAGTTATAATCTTTTAAATATTCGTCTGCATATGTTTAAAAATGCATTACATACAAATTGACTTTTTGTTGACTTTAAGTCTGCATGAACCACCAACAAATACTGACCTTATTTATAAACCTACACATGCCATATATATATTTATTACATACGCAATCATAAACTCTGTTAAGTTAAAGTTTAACCTGAATCATCAATATTTTTCCATAATGACGTTCAAATTTCATATCCGGTGTGTGACGTCATTTGTGACATCAGTTTCATATGTGTCATCGCACTTAGATGTTCGTTAACGACGATATTTTCAGTTTTAACCAAGCTAAATAACAAATATATCATTTATATAATAATTATAAGTGTAATATATGTATATAATAAAAACCTACAAATATTGTTATTAAAGAAGTAATTACATTTTTCAGAAGGAAGGATCAAAAGAAGATGGCTGCAATATAAAATATCGTGTTTTATTCGCAATGTTTGAATCAACAATGAGAGGAACATGTGAAGAGCAGAAAGTGGACGCTGAATTTCCAGTGACTTTATGTATAAATGCATTCCGCAGTTACCTAGACGAGTTTAGAAATAGTGTAAATAGTAAAAAGAAAGACAGTAAATTTAAAAAGAAAAAAGAAAGACAAAATAGGAGAGATAACAAGAAGAAAGATATTATAGTAAGTTTGGTCATTTTCCTCTATGGTTGTTTTTACTTGTGTATTTCTTTTTTATACGCCCGTTTGAAAAACGGGACGTATTATGGGAACGCCCCTGGCGGGGGGATGGGCGGCCGGGCGGCCGGCGTCCACAGACCTTGTCCGGAGCATATCTTCTACATGCATGGAGGGATTTTGATGAAACTTGGCACAGTTGTTCACCATCATGAGACGGAGTGTCATGCGCAAGAACCAGGTCCCTAGGTCTAAGGTCAAGGTCACACTTAGAGGTCAAAGGTCAAATTCAAGTAGGACTTTGTCCGGATCATATCTTCTTCATGCATAGAGGGATTTTGATGAAAGTTGGCACAATTGTTTATCATCATGAGACGGAGTGTCATACGCAAGAACCAGGTCCCTAGGTCTGAGGTCAAGGTCACACTTACAGGTCAAAGGATACAAGAATGAAAACTTTGTCCGGAGCATATCTTCTTCATGCATAGAGGGATTTTGATGAAAGTTGGCACAATTGTTTATCATCATGAGACGGAGTGTCATGCGCAAGAACCAGGTCCCTAGGTCTAAGATCAAGGTCACACTTAGAGGTCAAAGGATACAAGAATGAAAACTTTGTCCGGAGCATTTCTTCTTCATGCATGGAGGAATTTTGATATAACTTGGCACAAATGTTCACCACCACAAGATGGAGTGTCATGCGCAAGAACCATGTCCTTAGGTCTAAGGTCAAGGTCACACTTAGAGGCCAATGGTCAGATACAAGAATGACTGTCCGAAGCATTTCTTCTTCATGCATAGAGGGATTTTGATGTAACTTGGCACAATTATACACCATCATGAGACGAAGTGTCATGCGCAGTTCCCTTCTTTAGAATTACTTCCCTTTGTTGTTACTATAAATAGCTTATATTGTAAGTTTTTCATTACTAGACGTAGGGAAAAATCGAGACCACTTTTCTGTAGTACAACATGCATGTTACATCCAATTTTGAGGTGTATTTTGGCCAATCTCTACCTGGTAAGGATTTTTGTGTGGACTTACAATTTTTTTTTTTGGAAATTTTTTTTTTTTTTTTTTTAAGATTAACTTCCCTTAGTTGTTACTATAAATAACTTATATTGTGACTTTTTTATAACTGACTGTAGGGAAAAACCAAGACCACTTTTCTGTGGTACAACATAGTTGTTACTTTCTAATTTTAGGTGTATTTTAAGGTATCTCTACCTGGTAAGGAGTTTTTTTGTGGACTTAGAAAAACAAAAGAATTACAATGATTACTAAACAACCACAAAATTAAAATTACATCTGCAAATGCAGGTGCTAGAGTAAAGAAATTTGCTGTGACGGGCGTATATTGTGACATTCTGGCACTCTTGTTTGAAACTTAATTTGTTCGTTTAACTTGTGCACAACGTTACAGTTGGAATGAGGCATTGTCACTAGCACAACTATTTAAATACTAGGTAGAGCAGTTTGACACGCTCATTTGTAGGTGTTTGCATCAGTGTCATGATTACGTGAAGTTTTTGTATGTAAGCAGGTATTTCAGTTAATACTTGCAGGAATGGATTAAAACTTCACACACTTATTCATTGTGATCAGCTGACTAAAATTGCTCAGATTTTTTATGCCCCCAAAGGGAGGCATATAGTTTTTGAACCGTCTGTCTGTCTGTGGGTCTGTCAGTCTGTCGGTCTGTCCGCAATTTTCGTGTCACGTCCATATCTTTGTCATCAATGGATGGATTTTCAAATAACTTGGCACGAATGTGTACCACAGTAAGACGACGTGCAGTGCGCAAGACCCAGGTCCGTAGCTCAAAGGTCAAGGTCACACTTAGACGTTAAAGGATAGTGCATTGATGGGCGTGTCCGGTCCATATCTTTGTCATCGATGGATGGATTTTCAAATAACTTGGCATGAATGTGTACCACAGTAAGATGACGTGCAGTGCGCAAGACCCAGGTCCGTAGCTCAAAGGTCAAGGTCACACTTAGACGTTAAAGGATAGTGCATTGATGGGCGTGTCCGGTCCATATCTTTGTCATCGATGGATGGATTTTCAAATAACTTGGCATGAATGTGTACCACAGTAAGACGACGTGCAGTGCTTAAGACCCAGGTCCGTAGCTCAAAGGTCAAGGTCACACTTAGACGTAAAAGGATAGTGCATTGATGGGCGTGTCTGGTCCATATCTTTGTCATCCATGGATGGATTTTCAAATAACTTGGCATGAATGTGTACCACAGTAAGACGACCTGCAGTGCGCAAGACCCAGGTCCGTAGCTCAAAGATCAAGGTCACACTTAGACCTTAAAGATCATTTTTCATGATAGTGCATTGATGGGCATGTCCGGTCCTTATCTTTGTCATTCATGCATGGATTTTAAAATAACTATGCATGAATGTGTGACACAGTAAGACGATGTGTCGCGCGCAAGACCCAGCTCCGTAGGTCAAAGGTCCTAAACTCTAACATTGGCCATAACTATTCATTCAAAGTGCCATCGGGGGCATGTGTCATCCTACGGAGACAGCTCTTGTTTCTTGTGTTTTGACAAGATTATGCCCGTTTATCAACGCAAGTACACTTGGCTGGTTACTCAGCGATAAATGACCATTTTGTGTCGATTCGCCGTAAAACCCAACTCACTCACTCGCTTGGCTGGTTAATTTAATTTCTTGTGACATTATTAAGACTAAAAATGTTATCAAGCCGATACAAAAGAAATGATAAAAAAAGATACCTGTTTTTGATATTAGCATGAATTAATATGTTTATTCTGTTTTCCCATGTTTTGCAGGAATATCAAGGCCATAAATTTTCCCAAGTGCAATTTGGAATTCCAACATTCTGTGAATTGTGTTCAAATATTATATGGATCATGGAGAAAGGTCATGTGTGCCAAAGTAAGTTCTCTTATTTGTATAGCTTTTAAGGTTGATTATACAGAGTTTATGGAGAGCTATTCTAGTCGCTTTGGTGTCAGTATCAGTGGCTTGGTTAAAGTTTTGATGCTTTTTCGGTGTGTCTCTGTTCTTACTTGACGAATTTGCTTAAAACTTGAAACAGTTGAATTTTTCATGTCAGAAAGCCATGAAGCTGACTTACAGAAAGTCGGTGGTTCTACCCAGGTGCCCGTTCATAATGAAATATTGCAAGAAGGGGCACCTGTCGTCTTCCTCCACCAACAAAGCTGGAAAGTCGCCACATGACATGATTGTCGGTTCGACATTAAACCCAACAAAATCAAAACATACTATATTTATAAAAGAAAAAAATAATGCAACAGAAACATTTTCACAGGAATTTAAACATGACAAAAATGTTTTATATTCAATAGAAATGTACCATTATGATTTATTTTACAGTTTGTAAATATGCCTGCCATAGAAAATGTGTTTACAAGTCAACCTCAACTTGTAAAGGTGCTCAAGACTTGAATAATCAGGTTTGTACTTAATATCTTGTTTACTGTATTCAAGTAGATCTTTATAACAGGGGAACAGGGTCTGTATTCGTCAATGTGCAAAACTTCCTGTTCTTGTTTACAGAAAATTTTTGTAGGATGTTTTTAATCCCCCGCCGTGGCGGAGGGATTATAGGAATGGTCCGTCCTTCCGTCCATCCTTCCGTCCGTAACAAAATCGTGTCCGGTCCATATCTCCTAAACCCCTTGAAGGATTTTCATTAAACTTGGGTCAAATGATCACCTCATCAAGACGATGTGCAGAACCCATGAGTCAGCCTTGTCGGTTCAAGGTCAAGGTCACAACTCAAGGTCAAAGGTTTGAGCCTGCCATTTTGTGTTCGCTCTATATCTCCTAAACCCCTTGAAGGAATTTTATAAAACTTGGGTCAAATGATCACCTCATCAAGACGATGTGCAGAACCCATGAGTCAGCCATGCCGGCTCAAGGTCAAGGTCACAACTCAAGGTCAAAGGTTTAAGCCTTCCATTTTGTGTCCGCTCTATATCTCTTAAACCCCTTGAAGGAATTTTATAAAACTTGGGTCAAATGATCACCTCATCAAGGCAATGTGCAGAACCCTTGAGTCAGTCATGCCGGCTCAAGGTCAAGGTCACAACTTAGGGTCAAAGGTTTGAGCCTTCCATTTTGTGTCCGCTCTATATCTCCTAAACCCCCTTAAGGATTTGAATCAAACTTAGGTCAAACGATCACCTCATCAAGGCGATGTGCAGAACTTATGAGTCAGCCATGTCGGCTCAAGGTCAAGGTCACAACTGAAGGTCAAAGGTTTGAGCCTTCCATTCCGTGTCCGCTCTATATCTCCTAAACCCCTTGAAGGAATTTTATAAAACTTGGGTCAAATGATAACCTCATCAGAACGATGTGCAGAACCCATGAGTCAGCCTTGTCGGTTCAAGGTCAAGGTCACAACTAAGGGTCGAAGGTTTGAGCCTTCCATTTGGTGTCCACTCTGTATCTCCTTAACCCCTTGAAGGATTTTCATCAAACTTGGGTCAAATGATCACCTCATCAAGAACTCATGAGTCAGCCATGTCAACTCAAGGTCAAGGTCACAACTGAAGGTCAAAGGTTTCAGCTCTGTATCTCCTAAACCCCTTGAAGGATTTTCATGAAACTTTGGTCAAATGATCACCTCATCAAGAAGTTGTGCAGAATTCATGAGTCAGCCGTGTCAGTTCAAGGTCAAGGTCACAGCTAAAATCAAAGGTTTTACCCTTTTACTATCCATAGCAGTGGCGGGGGATTTAGCTGTCATTCAGACTGCCTTGTTTTTTATGTAACGACTTGAATATGTATACAGTATACAGTATAAATATAATTGTGCAAAATTTTAGTTGCATAGATTTTTCATGAATTAAGTTAAATTGTAGAAAATTGAATATTTGAAGTTGTTAAAGACTCAAGTCCAAATTTCAGTCATAGAACATTGAATAAATACAGGCCCAGGATGTAAAGTGGATGTTTCTTTTAGAGATGGTTTATAGATACATGCTGTTTTTTTCAGAACATATCACCTTTTTGGTCATTATCAGCCATTTCTTTGATGTAGCCTATTAAATTTCACAAAAAGCAAGAAGTCAGAGAATATTTTTCAAATATGAAAATTTTAGTCAAAAGAATGTAAGCTTGGTAGTTAGGTCACAAGATCAACAATCTCTAGACAGTTAAGTTCTATACAGTGGTATGAGTAAAGACAGCATGAGTTGTCTTCCTCTCCAATATTTTTGTGGGGAAGTTGGTGCTAGTTGGAGAGTTCAGTTTGGCTTTGATACACAGTTCAACATACGGTTAACTGTCTGCTGTTGATAACTGATTTGTTGTTGAAAATAAAAAAAAATAATATTGAGATAAAATAAAACAGTCTCTTAGACTCCATGAAGCAGTTTTTTCGCTTTATACATGATCATCTACTCTTCAGTTTTATCTTGGCAACTGTCATTAACTGCCCACTTTGCATCATTATTTGTCATTGACTGGCCACTATGCGTCATTAACTGACCACTGTGTATCATTAACTAGCCACTTTGTGTCATAACTGGAAAAATTTGTCATTAACTGACCACTGTGTGTCATTTATTGGAAAAATGTGTCATTAACTGGCGGCTATGTTTCATTGACTGACCACTATTTGTCATTAACTGACTGCTATGTTTCATTGACTGACCACTATTTGTCATTAACTGACTGCTATGTTTCATAGACTGACCACTATTTGTCATTAACTGGGCGCTATGTTTCATTGACTGACCACTATTTGTCATTGAACTATATGTTTCATTAACTGACCACTATTTGTCATTAACTGGGCGCTATGTTTCATTGACTGACCACTATTTGTCATTGACCGCTATGTTTCATTGACTGGCCACTATTTGTCATTAACTGGCCGCTATGTTTCATTGACTGACCACTATTTGTCATTAACTGGCCGCTATGTTTCATTGACTGGCACTATTTGTCATTAACTAGCCGCTATGTTTCATTGACTGACCACTATTTGTCATTAACTGGCCGCTATGTTTCATTGACTGGCCACTATTTGTCGACTCATTAACAGACCACTATGTTTCATTGACTGGCCACTATTTGTCATTAACTGACTACTATTTGTCATTAACTGGCCGCTATGTTTCATTGACTGGCCACTATTTGTCGACTCATTAACTGACCACTATGTTTCATTGACTGGCCACTATATGTCATTAACTGACCACTATTTGTCATTGACTGACCACTATTTGTCATTAACTGACCACTGTGTTTCATTGACTGGCCACTATTTGTCATTAACTGACCACTATATGTCATTAACTGACCACTATTTGTCATTGACTGACCACTATTTGTCATTAACTGGCCACATTTTGTCATCAACTATTTGTCATTAACTGGCCACTACTTGTCATTAACTGGCCACTATTTGTCATTGACTGACCACTACTTTTCATTAACTGGCCACTGTATATCATCCAATACTGCCACTAGGTTCTTCAAATGTTTCAGTTAATCTTTGAGTAAGCTAGTTTGCTTTCACAAGTACTTGACTTTGCACACTTCTTTAATACTGACAGCTATGTTAATTTGATAAAATACATGTATGTAACACAGTGTCTCTCAAAACTAATTACTGTTGTCTTTAGATTTACACACTCGAAACTATGCAAAATGTAAATACAGTCAAACTTGTTCGTTTGATCTCGGATAATTCAAACACCACCCTTTGCTTGAACATATTGTCAGGTTCTGCCAATTCTCTATGTTGTATATTGTTTCTACGGCTCAAACTACCAATAACTCGAACAATTTTGTCCTATCAAGTTTGAGCGAACAAAGTTTGATTGTATTTAACTAGATATAATTGATGTACTTTGTCAAGCTCAGCTAGAATTATAGGATTTAAAAAAAAATGTTTTTATTGGTTTAAGGAAGTTTCTTCTCATATGTTAGAAAGAATCTTCATCTGGCATGTTTTAAAGTGTGTAGATCTGGAAACATCTAATTTATGCTACACTAATTTTGTCATCCTAATATTATTTTGTACTGAAATGTTCATCCCTCTCCATTTTTGCTTATTGTTCAATGTCATTTTCAGCTTTTCTCCCAACCTCCAAAACCGTACAGCGTTATCGTTGGTCCATCTGTAAACTGTGTCTTCAGACAGTTCAATGCCATAACCCAGGTGCCTAGGCAACTGTTCTCTCATATTCCAATTATACCTAGTTGATTATACAATAGGTTGCAACTTTTGAGTCCAGAATTTCCAAATTTCAAGCTCCTTACTACTATTAAGCAAGAAGAAAATGCAATATCTGTACTAACAGTTCGTTATGATTATGTCTCCCACCACACAGTGGTGTGGGAGACATATTGATTTACTCCTGTCTGTGTGTGTCACAAAGCTTGTCCGCACTCTAAGTCCAACATTTCTCATCCGACCTTCACCAAACTTTAACAAAATGTGTTTGCCAATAAGTCCTCGGCAAGTTCGATAACTAGCCAAATAGCCAAAAAGGCACTTTAGAATTAAGGCCCTTGTAACTGTTTTTAGCTCACCTGAGCCAAAGGCTCATGGTGAGCTTTTGTGACCGCTCAATGTTCGTCGTCCGTCGTCAGTCGTGCGTCATCCATCCGTCAACATTTTCTAAAAAAATCTTCTTCTTGAAAACCACTAGGCAGAATTACACCAAACTTCACAGGAATGATCCTTGTGTGGCCCCCTTTCAAAACTGTTCAAAGAATTGAATTCCATGCAGAACTCTGGTTGCAATGGTAACTGAAAGGAAAAACTTAAGAAATCTTCCTGTGGAAAACCGCAAGGCATAGAGCCTTGATATTTTGCTTGTGACATCATCTAATGGTCCTCTATGAAGATTGGTCAAATTGTGCTCCTGGGGTGAAAAGAGGCCCCATCCCAGGGGTCAAAAGTTTTGGATAGACTTATATAAGAAAAAACTTTAAAAATCTTCTTGTCTAAAACCACAAGATCTAGGCTTTTGATAATTGGTATGTAGCATTGCCTTGTGGTTCTTTATCAAAATTGTTCAAATTATAACCCTGGGGTGAAAAGAGGCCCTGCCCGGGGGCTCTGAAGTTTTACATATACTTATATAGGAAAAAGCTTTAAAAATCTTCTTGTCTGAAACTGCAAGACCTAGGCTTTTGATATTTGGTATGTTGCCTTGCCTTGTGTTCCTCTACCAAAATTTTCAAATTATGCCTCTTGGGTGAAAAGAGGCCCTGCCCTTGGGGTCCCAGATTTAACATAGACATATCTATTGGGAAAAAATCTTCTTGTCTGAAAGTTCAAGGCCTAGGCCTTTGATATTTGGTACGTAGAATTGCCTAGTGGATTTCTAACAAGATTGCCCAAATTATGCCCCTTAGGTGAAAAGAGGCCCCGCCCTGGGGGTCACTTGTTATATGAGTTATATAGGAATAGATACTTAAAAAATTATCAGATCATATCCTAGATTGCTTAATTATAATTATCTGATGACCCAAAGTGATAAGGGGGTCACTTCGACTGTGACCTTGACCTAATGACCTACTTTCTTGTTTTTTAAGATACAGCCTTGAAATTTGGATGACATGTACAGTTCTGCACACTGTTCTTAAATCTGACTTTCAGTGACCATGAATGTGACCTACTGACCTACTTTCTAATATTTTAGCGTCAGTTTGCCATTTTAAACATGTGGCTCATATTACTCAGGTGAGCGATTCAGGGTCATTATGACCCCATTGTTTGAT
Organism: Mercenaria mercenaria; assembly: GCF_021730395.1. Taxonomy (NCBI): domain Eukaryota; kingdom Metazoa; phylum Mollusca; class Bivalvia; order Venerida; family Veneridae; genus Mercenaria; species Mercenaria mercenaria. Next base: position 45,044,695 of record NC_069368.1, read on the forward strand.
AATCAAAGCACTGAAAGTCTGATAAGGCAGTTGAGGTCTTGGTGCATTGTTGTCTAATATACTACTATTCAGATGATTAGGCAGTTGTGGGAGACATGCGCTCAAAAGCAGCTCTAGTTGTTAAAGACTTCTTTTTCAATTGTTGGAATTATGTCTCCCTACACACAGTGGTGTGGGAGACATATTGATTTACTCCTGTCTGTCTGTCTGTCACAAAGCTTGTCCGCACTCTAAGTCCAACATTTCTCATCCGATCTTCACCAAACATTAACAAAATGTGTTTGACCATAAGATCCGGCCAGGTTCGATAACTAGCCAAATCGGCCAAGGCACATTGGAATTATGGCCCTTGAACATAATTACCAACAACTACTGGTGCAGCATTGTAGACCGGTTACTCCGCTCCACTACCGATACAGCATTGTAGACTGGTGCGGCATTGTAGACCAGTTACTCAAACACAACAGACACAGCATTGTAGACCGGTTACTCCAACATTTGAATACCAGTAGGCCACAAACAGTATATAAAGACAGACTTACTATTCAGATGATTAGGCAGTTGTGGGAGACATGCGCTTTTCTTAAAAGCACCTCTAGTTTCTTTTTCAATTTCAATTAAAATTTCGTCAGTAATAAAGTGATAGTGCTTGCCATGTCAAGTTAAAGGGAAAGGTGGTATTGTGATTAAGGTGTCAGCTGCTCATAGCAGAGGTTTTGGGTTCAAGCCCCATTGGGGTCACAATGACACACATTCTCATGTGACACCAGTACTGGTTGGAAGCAGACTCAAGAGTGGTTAAAATAAGCTTGAAGCTTTAATCACAATTGAGCTAAAACAAATTAGTATAAACTAAGTTAGAGATATTAAGGCAATGAAATATTTGCTTGAATCAACATTTGAGCCGCGCCATGAGAAAACCAACACGGTGCATCCACGCAGTCTGGTCAGGATCCATGCCGGTCGCTTTCAAAGCCTATAGCAATTAGAAAAAACGTTAGCAAACAGGATGGATCCTGACCCGGATGCGCAGGCTGGTCTGGATCCATGCTGTTCAAAAACGCACTATGTTGGTTTTCTCATGGCACGGCTCATTTGTATGGAGTTGGTTCTTCTAAAACACTTTGCACAAGTCTTTTATGTCCTCATGACTTACATCAAATCCAAATGAAGACCCATTCTTACAGCATGAGAATTTTGGTTCAATTTGCTTGTAATCTGGTGTATAGTAACTTGCTGTAACAAAATGAAGAAACACTGACAATATTTTTAAAGATAAGTGAGACAGCTAAAGTATGTTTTGATGCTAAAGATGTTGGAATATGACTGACAAATTGTTGTTGTTGTAGTTGTTTGTTAACATTGGTCAGTTATTAAGCCTTGCCTTGAAAAGTTTGCTGTGATTTTTTTTTTCCAAAAAAACATTTAATCTTAAAACTGTTATAGTTCTGTGTGTTTGAAATTTTAGAGTATTATTTGAGCCATGCCATGACAAAACCAACATAGTGGCTTTGCGACCAGCATGGATCCAGACCAGCCTGCGCAGTCTGGTCAGGATCCATGCTGTTCGCTAACGGTTTCTCTGATTGCAATAGACTTTGAAAGCGAACAGCATGGATCCTGACTGGTCGCAAAGCCACTATGTTGGTTTTGTCGTGGCACGGCTTATTTTGCATTGCTTATCCTCATTTTTCTGATTTTATTTCTCAGTGACTTTCATACATTTTTGTGCATTTTTCTCCCCAGTTATTTTGCTTTTTCCCAGTACATGTATTTAAATCTGCTGTAGCTTTATTTTTATGTATTAGATAATAATTAGTGAATATTTTATTACATGTATGTAGCGTTCTATATAATATTTGTCCCACATTAAAGCAATTTGTGTATTATCAAAAATTTTCTTTGTGTTCTCAGCCATTATAATCTCAAGCCTTACTGTATTGTACTAGTGCCTTTTCCACGATAGACTTTGTGGCGGATCCATGATCCAGTGTTAATGAAGTGCATTTTATAAAGTTTAAGTCTCTGCTCCATTAGCTAAAATTACTACAGCTGATAATAGTTCCATATCTGTCACAAAAAAACTTAAAAGGAAAAAAAATTAGAAATTGGAGCACTGTATCAAAAACATGTAATGACTAATATTATTCCGGAGAAGTAGCCCTTAAAAGTAGCAAGTGGTGATTAAAAAAAGATAATAAAGATACATGTCTTTCTGTAAGCGTTCATAGGGGGTACCCACATAGGTCAGTGGATCATGAGTTTGATTTAATCTTTCCAGTTTTATGAAAGACTGTGTTTCAAATCATTATTGATTTATTGCTCCTTGAACTAAAATGAGTACATGTAGTCCATTTCTTTCGTTAAACAAAGTTTGTTCTTTCCCACTGAACCTGTTTTAACTAAAATGAGTACATGTAGTCCATTTCTTTCGTTAAACAAAGTTTGTTCTTTCCCACTGAACCTGTTTTAAGAGAATCTAGGATAGAAATTTTACACAGACAAAGCAGGCTTTCAACAATTCTGATTGAAATGTTTACATTTTACAGAGGATAGTTGGTACAAAGGTGTTCGGTGTTTCGTTACAAAGTCTAGTAGGGCCGGAAGACACGATACCCGTGTTCATGGACAATCTGATCATGCTGATTGAAACTCATGGACTATTTACTGAAGGAATATACAGAAAATCTGGGGCAGCACCCAAAATCAACCAGCTCAAGACTGTCCTAGATAATGGTGTAACAGGTATGTAAAGGTTTGTTTGCTTGTCTTTGGCCATTGAAACTGAAGACGTTGCATTTGTTATTATTGTTATTGAAATAGCTTTAAGATTTGAAACACTGTGGGCAGATACAAGGGTAGTGGCAGCAGATAATTAACAATTTAAAAGATGGCATTTTGTTAAACAGCTATGCTCAAATATATGCCAGATAACAATGCCTGATAAAAACCATTCCCCCTAGAATCAACCCCTACCCCATCCTCCTCATTTCCACCAGAATCCAGGATCAGCTGCTGAACAAGAGTATCAGACGAAAGAAATTTAAATTGTTGCTTCTTTGAGTTTTAAAAGAAAATTCTAATACACAATAATATTGGATTATTGGCTTTGGTTTTAGGTGTTGTTTTCTGGAAAAGTAACACTATGTATAACTCTGAAAGGTTTGACAAAGTATATTAAGTTTGTTTATTTTCAGAGATCAGTATAGAGGACAACCCAGTGCATGTGCTGACGAGTACGTTGAAGACATTCTTCCGAGAGTTACCAGAGCCGTTGCTCACTTTTGAATTTTATGACGAATTTATACAAGCTTCAGGTAGTCAAGACTAATCATTTTAGATAAAATATTTAAAGATGTATTTTAGACCCAAATTCATTGTTGAAAATATGTTAGCTAACCACATTCGACATTGTGTTTAGGTGTACATAACATTTACATGTTTGTGTACAAAAACATTAAATTAAATAAATGTGTGTTAGGTTTGAAATAGCACACACCTAATACATCATGTATAACATAGCCCGCTGTAAGTGTGTATTACCAATAAAATATTAAAAAATAACTTTTCATTTGATCAAAAATCTGTACTTGCATGCAAGGCTGAATAAATATTTTTGGCAGTATTCAAGTTCCACTCAAATAGACCAGTGGCACATCATGTCCAGTATCACTTATTCTTTAAACTTTACCCTACTTAATTTCTAAAATTCAGGGCAGTACTACTAATTATTCAAAGGGGTGATCACTGAACATTTACTGACTGAATAGCGAACAGTGCAGACCATGATCAGCTTGCACAGATGTGCTGATCTTGGTCTGCACTGATCGCACAGGCAGAATTACTTGCCGCCAGCTGGCTAAAGGTTAAAGAACATAGCAAATTATCAGTTGCTGTTGAAGTCAGAATCAAATTGATGCTATTATCTGATTGGAACTATAAAATTTTCTTCCAGAAATCCATGATGAGAAGGAAGCCATACAAGTTCTGTTTTCCCTCATAGAGAGATTGCCTAAAGTAAATCATGATGTTTTAGAAAGACTTATATTCCATTTGGCAAGGTAAATAGAATTCCTTTGTTGAAAGATTGCCTAAAGTAAGTCTACTGATATATTCCATTTGGCAACTGTAAAAAGATTGCCCAAAGTAAATTTAGACTAATATTCCATTTGGTATGGGAAATACAATTTCTTTTAAGAAAAATTGCCTTCAAGTAAATCACAATATTTTAGAAAGATATATTCCATTTGGCAAGATGAATACAGTATTCCTGGTAGGAAAAATTGTTTAAAGCGAATCCAGTTTAAGAAATTTAATACAGTGTAACTTCCGAAAACCGGACCTTCTGAAAACCGGAAACCTTTGAAAACCGCACAAAACTTAAAGTCCCATTTTTCTTGTTCTTATTTCTATATATTTTTAACTTCTGAAAACTGGAACTTCTGAATTCTGAAAACCGGACGGTTTTTGTAGGACCGTTTATATATTTAACACTTAAATTAACTTCTGAAAACCGAACAGCAAAATATTTGCCAAATTAAAAGTGTCACCTGTAAATCCAAAAAAATCCATGGCAAGTTGTCAACATGTTCTTTTGTGTACCTATTAGGGGCACGCGTTTATTTTGACACGCATTATGATAACAATGATCATTTGATGCAAAAGTAAAGTAATCGGCGATTACTTTTATTTGTTTTCAGTTTATGAAAATTTGATGAATTAAATAGCTTAAGTGTAAAAAACCTTCTTGAATGAAAGAAAGATCGATGTTTTAACTGATTTAGTAACATCGAGTAAACAATGCGTAATAAACATCAATTAAATATTGACGAACTAGGGACTCAGACATCCCAACTCTCCCGATCCGATCGGGTTTCTCCCGATTCTGGTTGTAAAACCCAATCACCCCGATCAGAAGTCTCAATCTCCGGATTAAAAAAAAAACAAACAACAAAACAACATAAACAACAAAAAACAAAAATAATGAAATAATCCACTTCGTTGCACCTATCTGATACTCTATCACTACTGATGAGTCTGTAAACAACAGCTTTCAGATATTTTCGCACCTTATTCTACCCTTGCTGATTATTGTTTATTACACGATTTAACAAAGCCAGGTGTTGATTAATGTGTCACAATTGAAATTAAAATCCAGATATTAGATATTTAATTAAATTCAATCAAATTTAGATTAGAAATTATACTGGCTTTACCTTTTTCTGTAACTTTTTGAAATCGAAAGTAGAAGGTCGCCGAGTCAACCTGCTAGGTTTTAAAAAACATTTCTCTTAAAATCATTTTGATAAGAGGAAATGTCATGGTAAATTTTAATATCACTTACTATCAAATGCTGTTAAACTGTCTTTGCATCATCACAATTTGTCAAGCACATCCTTTTAACTGGAGATTTAGGCAAATATCTACGAAAGTGTAATAATACCCGGACATTCAATTTTGGATAACAGGATTTTGATCAATAAAAGTATTTGAGCTAGGGGTTTTAAATACTGGTTGACAGGGATGAGAATCAAACAGTAAATTTTCTATTGTTTGAACTTTTATTCTTTTAGCTATATACATTTTGTTTTTACAGCTATAACAGCTGCACTGTTTGTCATATCAAATTCACCTGGGGAGTCTTCTTTCCAACAAAAGAAATAAAAGGGCAGGTTAAATTCTCAGTGGTGTTTTGAATTTAGACATAGTGCTTAAAGTGCCATAACTATTTAATTTTGCACAGAAGGCTTCATGTATTATTGTTCCAAAACATTAAAAATGCATGAATAATAAGATATAGACAAGTGAATTTTTTTAAGACTAGCGATTTTATAAGGGCAAATAAGTTTATATTATCATTAGATTTGTTAAAAGCTTCGTTATCATGAACATAATTACTGCAGTATAAAATCTCCCACTTGAACACCTCAATCTCCCACTTTGGAAAGCAAAAACTCCCACTTGGCATTCAGAAAAAGTTGGGATGTCTGGGGACTATGTGGATAACATTTGAGTAAATGCTATTACATGTATTAAAGATATGTTTTGATATTTCTGTATGTATGTATGTATTTTATTTATACATACTAGAATATCCTTAATGTTTGTAATTAATTCATTAATATATTAATTAATTACTTTACAAACTTGTACAATTATCATAAAGGATAATAATCTCTTCATCCTATGTGTAAGAAAAGATAACTCTAGTGCACCCTGTCCGCTTTGCCAATTTCCAAACTCCTGAATTCCGGAAACTTCCATATACCAAACTTTTAGGCAAGGTAAAAATCTGTGAACCTAACATTTTTTGGGGATAGTCTTAAGGTAGTGTAGACAGTTAAACCTTGCCCTGCTAAATTTCTATATTGAACTTTCTTTCAATACCATTAACTGTTAGAAGGGGTGCTTACCAAAAAGATACTGACTGAATGGTGAACAGTGCAGATCATGATCAGACTGCATGGATGTGCAGGCTGATCATGATCTACACTGGTCGCAAAGGCAGAATTAATCATGTCCAGCATGATACGTGTTAAGTGCAAACAAGGTTATTTACAGTTGAAACCAAGAGCACTAAGAAACTTAGATTAAAATTGGTGTTCAGAAACAAGTCGGGGAATAAAACCTTTTCATTGGTCAATTTGTGTTCTGTTTAAAAATGAAACCAGCCAATCAAATGGTAAAGTTATGGAATTGATGCCAAAAATTAATTTTGTTTTAAACTTGAAACTCAGTTTTAAAAATTAAAGAGACTGAAGACAGGTACATTGAGTCAGTTAAACAACAGTTTCAATTGATCCTGCTAAATCAGTGTTTTAAGATTGATTTGCAAATGAAATTTAAATGAAATGAAAAGTGAACTGATTTCAGAGTGGCTCAGCATGAGAAGAACAACAAGATGTCAGTAAACAGTCTAGCTATTATATTTGCTCCATGTTTATTGAGAACCAACAGGATTGTTCAGGCACAGGACATGATAATGCAGGTGTCACGACAACAATTGTAAGTTATAGTTCAATTTCTGATTGGTCATTTCAATATAGATTTAAATGTTGCCATTATAAAATGCTTTATGCAAAGACAGCATCCAGCTGTCTTGTAGAAGGTCTGTGACTTTATCCAGGTGCCGGTCAACGTCTGAAGTAATGCTAGTATAGAGACTTTATGTCTTCCTTTGTTATCATTTTATGGTCATCATAGCGATATTTTGAAGTCAGCAAAATTAATGAGTGAAATTTCACTGAATATGCAATTGAATGAGTTTGCTTAAGGAAGATTGCTTTAGTAAAATAAGATGATTTCTTTGTAAAATGAATTTCTTATAATGTCTTAATTTGAGATTTTAGCAATCAGATTATAACAACATTAGTTATAATTAGTTACAGTCAGTTTCAGAATGAGACCGGAGCACAGACTTTAACTGTCAGTTACCCACTGCCCTAAAGTTAGGATTATGTGATCTCCAGAATGATATCAGAGCTGTGCAAACTTATTTGTTCTATTCATTTTACATGCAACAATACATTTTCTGTCTTAATGAAGGCTAATTGATTTTAGGGGGGAAAACTGGAAAGTTTAGAGAAAATGTTTGTATATTGTAGATGTATTGAGAAGATTTTACAAGAGCAGCTGTACAAGCTGAAGGCTACGTTACAGGATATAAATACACTGGAATCTGCCGAGGCTACAGCCAATGAGAGGCTGTCTGTTGTCCGGGCCAGCATGAGAAACTCTACAAATGTAGGATTTTACCTGTTCATGATTTAATAAAGCAGGAATTTCATAAATAGAGTCCTTAAACAGTATGACTTAGAACCTGTTTTGGATGTTGAATGATTTATGATGAGAAAGCTATCCACCTGGCTGGATGAAGATAAAGGTTTTACCCATGTGTTAGAAATGATATATTGAGGGGGAGCTGAACTCTCCTCAGGCATTAGGCCCTGTGATATAAATTGTATAACTTGAAAAAATCCCAACAAAACTTCATAATTCCATAATATCTGATTAGATGCATATACAACAAAGCTCTGAACATTGGAATCTTTGACAGAATATTTTGAGCAGCTCAATAATGATGTGCATGTTCTGTATTTTTAGGTTGGTAAGAAGCAGGTGCAGGTACAGCCAAGTTTATCAGAAGATACTGAAACACTGGAGGAGCAGGAACGTGTCATAAACTCTCATATACAGTCTTTACGTATTGAAAAGTATGTATATTTCTATTTAAACACAAAATTGTAAACATGTATTAAAACAGGTTAGGTTAATTGAATGATCTAAATATTGTAAAGCTAGGTACATGGTTACAGAATTGAGTTTGAAGTCCAGTCCAAGAATTGAACATTTCCATTGGTCAGAGTTAAAAATGAGGTTAGAATCAACCAATCAGATGCCAGAGTTTTTAAAGTCAAGTTTTGTAATTTGTGACCTAGTAGGAAAGTGAGACTCGGCTGAGCTTCACCATTTTCTTACCCTGTCACATGTACTATATGAAATAACTGGAGTCTAGTTTCATTGACCTTTAATTAAGCAGACAGATTTACTTAAAATGGCAAAACATATATGTAAAATTGTAAAAAGTTTCATAGCTTTTGTTTTAGTAGATGAAATTGATTCAAAATGGCAAAATGTATATATGTAAATTTTTATGAACTGTCTATTGTATTCTTAATATAAGTATTAAAAGTAGTCAAAACTACAAAAACTTTTTAAAACAAGTCACTTTATTTTTAACCAACGTTTCGGCTACATTAGCCTTCTTCAGGGTTCAAAATAAACATAACAAAGGAAGTGACGTCAGTGTCAAACGACGTCAATGACGACAATGTCAAAAAGAGTTTGGCGTAAAAATCATAAACAGGATCATAGTATGATACATAAATACTGGTGAAAAAATGCAGTATAAGTGCAATGGTTAAGGAAAGGCACCAGTAAAAACTGATTATGGAATACATACACAGTAATAATATATACATATATAACAAGTATTTCAGAAAGGAATTAATACAGAATTTTTGAATTCATTCCTTGTGGAGACACAGTGCCCAAACGATACATCCAGGAAGTCTCTTTTAAAAGCCTTTGCCAAGGATTAGTTACTTTATCAATAGGCATAAAAGAGAAATCCTGGATAGTATGTCTTTGAGAATTAAAATGTTCAAAAACATTAGTAGTAGTTTCTGGATAATGATTGATATCAAATCTATGACTATTCATTCTTTGTGAACATTGCTGGTGCGTTTGTCCAACATACTGTTTCAAACATTTATTACATGTTATTAAGTAAATAACATCAGTTGAACTGCATGACAGATCATGTCTAACATTATAACAAGATGAATTGGTGGAACTAGAAAATGAATTATCTTCATTAATTGTATTCTTATAAACATAATGGTATCATAGCACTCAGAAATGTTACTTTATGCATAAATTACATTCATGTAAAATTTTGTCAATTACAGAGAGTCATTGACGAACACCTTGCCAGTGTTTGAGTACCGCCACAGCTCAGATGATGAAATGTTGTCAGCAGACGACATTGAATCCACAGACGATAGCGAATATCAGGCGGAAGACCCTAATTTTGAGACTCCTGGTAAGCAGTTTATATTGTCGCAAAAGAAACTGCAAAGTCTTCTCTGAAATGTGTTCGCTTTGTTCACCTGTTGTAAGCCTTTTACTCTGAAGAAATTTGGTGTGATATTGTGATAAACCGTCCTTCTAGCTTTAGTGTGGACTTTCTGAAAATTCTATAGGTGTCACCTCACGATTTCACTTGTATTATCATCTAATAATTTCATTTAATTGATTGTAAATTTTTTTTAAAGCATATTAACAAAGTAATGAAATTGAACTGGTGTAGTAGTGAATATTACATAGGAATTACTGAAACGGACCTTTCTTTCTGTTTGCTTTTACTGACTTACTCTGTAAATTGAGTGTGTAGCTGAAGTTGATTGAAAAAAACTTTCAAGAAAACTCCTTAACTTCTTGAAAATTTAAACTAAGGCAAAGTTTTGCAGGAAGTTAAGAAAATATTTTACTTTTTGTAACAAAAATCTTTGTTCAGAAGAAAATTGCTAACATCTATCTTTTAATCTTAAATGTGTTGTGTTTTGGGGTTTTTTGGTGTAAGGTTTAGTCTGGAAATGGAGCCTTGTTCTGATAGACCTATTTGTTTCTTTTGGAATTTAGGACCTTGAAGTGTAATCCATGTTCTCATGTTAATAAGACAAAACTGCCTTGGTTGGAAGTAGGTGCTAAATCGCTTATCAGAAAGTTGTCTTTAACGTTCTTAGACCTAAGACCTAAGTTTTCTTAGATTATTGGTTTAGATAATTTGGTCTATTTTTTTATAGATGATCAAAAAAACCTTTGGACCAAAATTGATTTATAGGCTGTGTCTACTGCCTTTTATGTACTACTTGTTATACATTGTGTCATGAATTTCAGCTTGTAAAACGTGTAACATATGAAAACTCGTGTATTAAATATTTTAGGGGTACACGTAAAACATTGAACGGTAAGAAGATAGAAGTGCTTTCCTGTTGTCTGTACATATTGTCTGCAGCTAAACAAGCATTTTGGGAACTATTTTCTTAATTTTCTTTGAGTTTTTTTCTCTCCAATATTTGACATGCACTTTCGGAATATTTTCATGGCTTTCTTTTATTTCTTCTTTGTTGATGTGCATTTAAGGAAAATTTCTGAATGTTCTTTCAGTTCTTAGTATTGATATGCTGCATGATCTCTTAACAGTTAAGACACCTTTTATTTGCTTGGTCAAATCCTCATTTGCATTTTATCGCAGTGACTGGAAAAATGTTTTGTGAGTATTTACTATTAATATTTTCCCAGTTTTTAAATGTTAAGTAATTGGGAATCCATTAGATTAATTAACATTTTTTTTAGAATGTCTTTATGTGTTAAAAAATGATAGTGTTCAGAATATAATTGCTTGATATGAATTGACTAGATAAATATGCTCTACCTGAATCTGAAATTGATCATTTAAGGTAGCTCTGCACGTTTGATAAACCGAAAGTGATGGCATAAGGTCATTTATTCGAAAAACGTAGAATAAAGCTTGGATTCTGCGTACGGAAATAAGAATCCTTTCATGAATCAATGACAACTTGTGAGTGAATTTATTAAAATGGCACTGTTGCTATATTTTTAAAGTCAAAATATGATATTAAAACATAATTATGACACATGAAATAATTTTTAAAAAAGCACACAGACCCATACATTTTATTTCACCACATTATATATGTTTATTTACAACTTTGAGAAGTTTTATCAAGATCTACATTGTAGAAAAAAATTTAAGCTATGATTTTCCCATAGACTCCCATTATGAAAATTTGCATGAGGTCCAAATTTTTCAAATGAGTCTAGCAAAATATCAAGCACACGACCCTATCCTTTTTATTTGCTGAATTTTCTAGGTATATTCTGAAGTTTTGAAAAATCAGAGTTAAATCAAATTCTACATTGTAGAAAAAATTTCGATCCAGACGTGCAGAGCTACCTTAAGAAATATGTTTTCGCACAAATGGCATGAATTGACTGGAAGCTTGTGAATATATATATATATCTCTACAGTGTAAAGTAATTTATCAAAATTATAAAACTCTCATCTAGATAGTAAAAACCAGGCTAAGCATTTGATGAAATTATGTTACACATAGTAAGAAAAGATTTTTCTTATCCATATTTGTTGTAAATTTAAAGTGATTTATAAATACATCTAAAAAAGTTAAAAGTTACTCCTTTTAGAAATGCACACAAATTATGTGTTTATAAACTTCCCAGAGTGCTGTTTAAGCTGTACATCCTTTTCTTAAATTATAATAGTCTGTACCTTGCTAAAAAAAAAAATGAAATTCATCAATTCATTCATTTCCAGAAATACAGGATTTTTCCATTCTTTCTTTGGTATTGCTTAAAAAATCTTTGATCCAGATTTTTAATATTATGGAATGCAGCAGTTTTAGATATTTTCATAGTTATTAAGGAGGAAATAAAAACATCTGTAGGTTTTACGATTGTTGCTATGTTGTGCGATATGAGCTTTAAACATTTCCAAAATTTCCTGAAAGCATGTCCCAATTTGCTGTTTCTATATACCCTGAGTGTTGTGTGCCTTAGTTTATTCTGCTTCCTGTTGGTGGACTAACACAAACAAGTCGGACTGTCTGAAACAGTTCTTAGTTATGATGGTCACCATGGTAACAATCGTCTCCTTGGAAACAAATATATTCATTATGTAAACAGATAGTGCTTTGTTATATGATCATAAATGTGAAATTGTAAATCTTTATCATAAATTATCATTCAGTATTCAATGTTAATTTCTGTTGATTTTAATGTGTGGTAGGTCATCAACACACTTGTAGATTTTACGGTTCTCATTGAAATTTTATTGTATAAAAGGCCTACCATACTTTGCATCACAGAATTTACTGTAAATTCAGACATTGTCTGAATGGATTTATTTTCACTGTATTTGTATCCATCCATCTTCATAAAAATAGACACTTTAAAAAAATATGCTATTGTTTTGAATAATCCTATATGTTAAATAAGTTGGCCATATATATTTTAATATTGCACAGTGGGAATCTTTGCCAATTTCGAATAAAGTAAAACTTAATCCTTACAAAAATGTATGATTCACAGTATAGTAAAGGCGTGTCTTTGAAATGATTTGAATGAAGTGATTACTTTTAATTTGTGCTAGCTAAGTAAGTAAAGGCTTAACCTTTATCTTGCTAAATTTCTAAAATGGACTAGTCCATCATTCAATTTGGGCAGTACCACTTGCTACGTGTATTTGAAGGAGCATTCATTGAAAATTCACTGACTGAATAACGAACCGTGCAGACGAAGATGAGCTTGTACAGATGTACAGGCTTATCTTGGTCTGCACTGGTCACAAAGGTAAAATCACTTGCTGACAGCATGCTAAAGTTTAAGTACTGTAATCTAGTTAGATATTGAGGTAACTTACTGTAAACATTCAGTCATATGGCTATTGTATATCAACGAAAACATGTGAACATTTCTACCTTAGACTTGCATCTGATTTTATAAGTAAAGTCGCACTTTGTTCACTCAACTTGACAGACGGTTGAAATTTTTTAAGTTCCTGTTTGAGCTTGAAAATACTTGTATAGGGATTTTGCGTGACTGATATGATGAGTGCGTTTGGAATTATCCAGTTAAAGTGAATAAGCTTTGCTGTATAATAAAATGTGATTACAAGTCTTTGTGCATGGTCCAATTTTAATTCTAGGAAGCTGCATGAAATAGCCATCTAATTTGATATTTTAGACTTGCAATAAGTTGATATAAGCGAATTTATTACTAGAAACTTTTATATATTACTTGATGATAAAGTGACCATTTTGTTTTAAAGGGTCTTAAATGCCTGTTATGGTAAAGGTGAACTATCTACTATCTGACTTATAATGCTGAATTTAACATATCTTGGTAGCAGTAGAGCTTTATAGTCACCGAAATAGGTCATGTGACATTGTGTGATCATAGAATCTGCATTATATCAACGGTAACTTTAACTCGGTTTGCCATAACATTTATTTGTCAGAATTTGTATTTTGGTTTCCTTTCTTAGTTAAATTTCTAAAAAAAATTCTTGAGTTTCCACGTTTTGTAACCATATGAAATAATAGTAAAAAATCTGATCAAATGAAAGAAAAGGAAGTGCTTGTTTTCTCCTCAATGTATTTTGCATTAATTTCTACAATCATTTTTTTTTTTTTAGTGATATTATATGCACGTGTACTCAGGTGAGCATGTCTGGTCCACTTACTTCAGTTGAGTAATATGTCACGCAATTTATATTGTATAAGCTTATTTCTCTCGGGTGTTGGTGTTTTTAAAATTTTTGGTAGAGCCCACAAAATAATAATTTTTGCACCAATATATAACAAAAACTGGTAGAAAGACTTGTAGAAAGTTCTTTCATAATCTACTCTGGTAGACAGCTGTCATTTCAGTCTTTGATGAAGCTTATTGTATATATTAGCACAAGTTTATTTGCTGCTGTTCTAGACTGCTGAAAAATAAATGCCAACGTCTATTATGTATGAGATATTGCTTCCTTCGATGCAGAAAATGCGTCAAAGTAAGGGTTGATTGAGGTAGATCATCAAAAAGTTCCAAACCATTGACGATTCACACATTTTTCATTGTTTGTAAGTTAAATTCATTACTGAACAAGAGCTTTGCCAAGCGGGGCAATATATGCCCGAAGGGTTAAATCAGAGGATGAGAGCAGATTTTAAAGAACTTCACTTGTTGAAGCCCAAAGGACAGGAACAACAAAGGGAAGAAATTCCACAAAAAATATTCTGAGTCCACAAAAAAATCCTTATTAGGTACAGATATGTCAAAATACACCTAAAAATTGGAGGTACCGTCCATGTTGTATCATAGAAAAGTGGTCTCGATTTTTCCCTGCGGCCAATAATAAAAAAGTTTCACAATAAGCTCTATAGTAACATAGAAGGGAAGTAATTAACATTTTTTCTTGTAAGTGAACAAAAAAGGGATCTGCCAAATAAAAACAAGAGCACTGCAAAGCAGAGCAATATACACAAAGCAGTCATCCGAAACATGCGCTCTGCACGTCGTCTCGGTGTGGTAAACATTTGTGCCAAGTTTCTTTGAAATCCTTCATGCAGTTCAAGAGTTAAAGAGTGGAACGAAACAAACTGATATGACCTTTGATCCCTAAGTGTGACCTTGACCTTTAAGCGAGACATCCAAAACATGCGCTCTGCACGCCGTCCCGGTGTGGTGAACATTTGTGTCAAGTTTCTTTGAAATCCTTCAAGGGGTTCAAGAGTTACAGAGCAGACACAAAATTGCTAATGGACAGACGGATGGACAGATGGACACCGAGGGTATAACATAATACGTCCCTTCGGGTGTATAAAAATTAAAGTAAGACTAGGCCAAGTTCTGTATTCAAAGAAGTTTAAAGTTTCAAAACTGGGTCCAGACCTGATCTTTAGTATAGTCGACGAAACTATATTTAGATGTGTTTTAGAGAGCTTTTAGCTTATCATATATATCACAGTTGCTTAACTTAGATAGATTTAAGTACATAAATGTTTAACTTATATTTGTAGCTATTTGTTTAGTTCTTGCCTGTAGAAAAAAAATTGCAGGACATTCATCCTCCACCTCTTATTCAGGTGGGGAAGTTGCTTGCAAATATACCAATTATAATTTCTTTTCATTTATAAAAAACACAGAGCTTTAATACTTTGAAATTATTCCAGAGGTTTTTCCAAGCATGTTATGGTGAATTTTCATGTGATTATTTATTATCTCACTCGAGCATCAAGTGCTCAAGGTTAACTAAGGTGATTGCCTATGCCAGTAGTTTCCTGTCCTGTTTCATCAACAAATCTTCTTTCAGCACTTGAGGTCACAATTTTAGCTCAACCTTATTAAAGGATGGTCAGGATGTCTGTCCTATACTGGGATCACAAACTTGGTCTTCTATGTCAGTTTAGAAAAACTTTGTAAACTGTTTTGTCTGAACTACACAAAACTTAGTCAGAATATTAAATTTTGTCTTTATGGTCAAAGTAATTGTTATTATGAAATATATGATACTGGGTCATCAGAGGGTAAAAAGGTCAAATCATTGTCACTGTTTGATTTGGGTTTAATCAGTGTTCATGAAAAACAAGTCGGAATTAAATGGAATGAAAGCATGTCTTGATATTGCAAGCTCTCTAAACCTATTCTTTTATGCTTCCATAGGACATGTATATTTTGTTGTATTAACAATTACACATTTTTCTAAGAACTCAAATTAATAGTTTATTTGCAAGTAGATAAATTTACTACCCATACAAAAGCCTAATTACTTAAATATGTTTTACCGAGTATTTGGGAAACAACTTTCCTTGGGCTCTTCAAGTTAATTAATATGAAATAAACACATGTGGTGGTTGGTCTACCTGTTTAAATTATAAGTTAATTGAAACATAGATCAGTTGAAATAATAATTGGTGTGTAGTTTATTTGTACGTTGTTTAGAAAATAATTTATTTCATCTAGATAAGAATAATGAATTTCTTTTTATATTTACAGCTAAAGCCCCAACCCAGTTGAAACATTTGACCAAACATCGGGTAGAGGTTCCAGGTAAACGTCGCCCTCCAACGCAATTATTTAAACAGCGCAGTATGGATGACATGGACACATTAGAAAAAGAAACGTCCGAACAATTTCTTAACGGAAAACATTCATGTAGTACTGAAGACAATACATATATGTTCAAATATTCGTCTTCGAACAAATCCACTGTTAATCAGGGTGAGCGACGACAACTGCTGGACAGTTTAGATTTACACTCGCCAGATTCTCGCAGCATTGATCAAACTCGTAAAAAAGTTGGAGAACATTTCAAAAAGGTGAAAGGCAAACAAACAAGTGCACTGAGCAAACAGCTCAGAGAATCAGATCAAATTGTTGTCTCATCGGAAACTCTTTCAACTGCTATAGCAAAAGACTCTTTATATTTGCTTAAACCAAAGTTATATCAAGACGCTCTATCGCCAAAATTAAAAACCAAATCCCCAAAATCTCATTTATACAGTCAGGTTCCAAGTAAAACTGATTTAAGTCGAAGTAAACCTGTGCAAGAAAAAAAGAGAAAATCCCCTGGAAAGGATTATGACGTTCTAGTCGGGACATCACCACAACACCAAATGCAACTGTCGTCCAGACCGTTGAGACTTACGTCAGGTCATGCAAATCCAGAGAGAATGTCATCATATGACAACACAAACTTGTCTGTGATGGAAAATAGTGACCCAGAAGATGAAATTATGGTTTAAAAAATACAATGGAAAATAATAATGTTCTAAAATTTACCATTTTTAGCTCATCTGATTTTTTGAAAAAAAATGATGAGTTATTGTCATCACTTGAGCGGTTGTCGGCGTCGGCGTCGGTGTCGGCGTCGGCGTCGGCGTCTGCGTCGGCGTTGCCTGGTTAAGTTTTATGTTTAGGTCAGCTTTTCTCCTAAACTATCAAAGCTATTGCTTTGAAACTTGGAATACTTGTTCACCATCATAAGCTGACCCTGTATAGCAAGAAACATAACTCCATCTTGCTTTTTGCAAGATTTATGGCCCCTTTTGTACTTAGAAAATATCAGATTTCTTGGTTAAGTTTTATGTTTAGGTCAACTTTTCTCCCAAACTGTCAAAGATATTGCTTTGAAACTTGGAATACTTGTTTACCGTCATAAGCTGACCCTGTACAGCAAGAAACATAACTCCATCTTGCTTTTTGCAAGATTTATTGCCCCTTTTGGACTTAGAAAATCAGTTTTCTTGGTTAAGTTTTATGTTTAGGTCAGCTTTTATCCTAAACTATCAAAGCTATTGCTTTAAAACTTGCAACACTTGTTCACCATCATAAGTTGACCCTGTACAGCAAGAAACATAACTCCATCCTGCTTTTTGCAAGATTTATGGCCCCTTTTGGACTTAGAAAATATCAGATTTCTTGGTTAAGTTTTATGTTTAGATCAACTTTTTCTCTTAAACTATCAAAGCTATTGCTTTGAAACTTGCAACACTTGTTCACCATCATAAGCTGACCCTGTACAGCAAGCAGCGTAACTCCATCCTGATTTTTGCAATAATTATTGCCCCTTTTGGACTTAGAAAATCATTTTCTTGGTTGAGTATTATGTTTAAGTCAACTTTTCTCATAAACTATCAAAGCTATTGCTTTAAAACTTGCAACAGTTTTTCACCATCATAAGTGGACACTGTACATCAAGAAACATAACTCTATCCTGCTTTTTGCAAGAATGATGGCCCTTTTTAGACTTAGAAAATCATGGGTAGGACAATATTTCTATTACACAAAAAAAATCAGATGAGCGTCAGCACCCGCAAGGCGGTGCTCTTGTTTAAAGATTATTTTAAATCGATTGAGTAGGTCTTCTTTTCAGGCAGTCTCTGCTTGATTTATTTTTTCAAAAGCAAAATAGGAAGTGAAAATGAGGCTTCATTAAGCAATTTATCTATATATTTATTATTGTGCTGGTTCTTTTAAATATAGGGGGTGGATCAGAATAATTTTCGGTCTGCACTTGATTTTTACTGTAACACAAAACAAAATAAAAAAAATGATGTAATATGATCGGATCAGTATGAATCAGCTGTATACACATAACAAAAGCAGATATAACATTTTGCTCTGAAGCAGTTTTATTATCCACGACACCAGTTTTAAACTTAACTGCTCCCCCCCCCCACACACACACACAAAAAACAAAATCCCAAAAAACAAACAGTACAGCGTAAAACATATTTCTGTTAGTTATTGAATTACACATTTCAGACTTTAGGTCAAGTGGCATTAATTTATTAAAAAACAATTTTTAATATTCAGATGTTCTGATGTGTAAAAGCCAAGAAAATGTTGATTGTATAAAAACATGCATTTCATTAAAAATATGGTCACTTGAGGCTGTTTATTATCCTGTTAACCGAAAATTTTTCTAGTGTCTGTATAATTTTGTTAGTTTACTGGTTAACACATGATTCTACTCATCATACAATTACATTATACTATTGTCTTTATTAAGCAAATTGTCAAAGCACATCATTTCAAGAAGTATTAATATTTTACGAAGGAGCTAGGCATAACCTATCAAATATAATACAATTGATGTCCTTAACCTTTACTCTACTAAGTTTCTAAAATGGACTGGTCCATCGTTCAGTTTGGGCAGTGACACTTATTATTCAAAGGGGTGATGACTGAAAATTTTACTGACTGAATAGCGAACAGTGCAGACAGTGATCAGCCTGCACAGATGTGCAAGCTGATCTTAGGCACTGGCCGCAAAGGCAGAATCACTTGCCGCCAGCAGGCTAAAAGTTAAGAAATGGTATTAATGCACCCAGTATTGATACTAAAACAGGCTGCTCAAAAACTGTCAAGTTTCTAAAGTATGTGACTATGTTATAGATACAGTAAAACTTTCTAGTCTATTCAGCGTGTTAGTACTGTTCAACTAGTACCCGTTGACTAGTACTGGTTAACTGGTATTGGTTAACTAGTTGTTAGATATAACTTTTTATGTTGATATTTTTGTACTTACAATTTTAGGATATAAAATATTTATAAAAGTAAAATTTAGTGTAGATAGAGTAAAATGTATAGCTGTAAAATTGAACATGTGATATGAAATATTTGAATAGATAGTGCTGTAAAAATAGTGCTAGTTATACATACATCAATTAGAACTTAGAAAAAGCAATTCTGTATGCTTGTTGGTTTTTCACAGTAATAGGTTAAAATTATCTGTTAAACTAGGACAGTGTATAGTATATTGTTGATTGGATAATATTTGTAAAGATTTTATTTTTACTGTCATTTACTATAGAAAGGTGAAAAATCTTCCAAAGTCAGCAGAACCACAAAAATCAGAACGTAGTTTTGAAGTGAAATTTAAATAGATCGTGGCATTTTGAAATTCAGTACTGCCTTGGGTGTAGAAATATGTATTTAAAGTCTTTTTTTATCAGCTTAACTTACGTTTTTGAAATCTAAGAGTTTTGTGTGGTTTAGATTTTAAGACTAGTACATTTTAAGTCTGTATGAAGGCATCCATATAAGTTTAACGTTCTGCTGAAATTTTTCTGAGAATTTTTTGTAATTGTTTGCTATACTTTTTACATCAAACTTCAAATTAACTTTGGTAGGACTTCATTGTATAAAAATTGCAATGTTCAGTATTTAAATGAAACAGATACTTTTCTACAGAATGAATGAAATCCTGCTAGTTATTGTTAGCAAACCTTACCAGCATTGTATGTATTGTGCCTTAACCAGTTTGTAGATTTTCTCTTGAGACATCCACCACTTTTAACAGAAACTTTTAATTTAATTGAATGGTTCCCAAAATGTTCATTATATTTGTACCTTCGATTTTCATGCTGATTGATTTCCCTCACATGACAGACTGTGAGTATAGCAGTATCCATTGGTGGTTTGTATAGTAACAATCCATTTGTATGTTTTCCAGTTGTTGGTATAGTTATTTTACTGTCTGACTGGCTTGCTGTAGGTCAGTGGTTCTACCCAGGAGCCAGCACTACTTGGGAGCCTGCCAAAACCTGAAATAATTCCATCTGATCTTGTAACAGCTTGCAGGATATTATACAACTTTAATATATATAAACTATCATTCAAAACCTAGTGTTAAGGTAAACAAAAAATTAGTTCATAATATTAGTGCATTTAATTTTCAAAACTTGTAAGTGAATACAAGTTATTTAACAACAATTTATACAATGGCAGTGACTTGCCGGGCTATATAGGTAAGACATCATTGCCGTTGAATAAATGTGTAATATTTTATTTGAAGAAAGCTTAATCGAACATTGTTATTCAGTAACCTGTAAATTACAAGGGATAGCTTTAACAGAACTCCATGTAGGATTCCAACTTTCCATGTCTGGGTAAGAGTTGTGCACTAGTAGTTGCACCATCTCGTATTGCATTTTAATTACAGTAGATGTATTTATTTGCCTGTGATAAAGGACATATAAAGTGATCACTTGTGGCCATGGCATGCACCATCAGAAAAAAAGAAGTTGTCTTCTCTTTAACTACATTAGTTCCTGCCAAATGTTCACCAAACTTGGTCACAATGTTTATGGGCATATTATCCCAAAAGTATCGAGTTTTACAATCAGAATTACATATTGCTAATGCTTACTCGGTATTAACCTAAACAAGTAAAGTGGCAGTCACAACACCTGCAACCCATGTTGTGATGATTTTACACATAGGTAAGTGCTGCAGCTGGTCACAGAATAAGTTCTATATATTTTTGTCAACCATAAGATGGTCTCCAAGTATCCCAACTAACTTCATGTTTTCATATGTTTTGTATTAGAAATATTTTTACAAAATACTGATTGAAGACTGAGAAATTTGAATGTTTGTTACTCGGCATTTTTTGTCGGTGTTCTATTACTGTCAGAGGAAACACTTTTATCTTCATTCATGTAGGAAATTCTATATAGTCCCCATATGACCTGAATTCTGTCATTGTGCGTGTGACTTGTAATAGAACACAACATAAATGCCATCATGACCGAAAGAGTATTATAAACATGGGTAAATCGTTGCATACACATTTATATAAACTTTCAAAACACTGAGTTTGGTCATCACTGAGACAAAATATGGAAAATATATGAGCCGCACCATGAGAAAACCAACAGTGGCTTTGTGACCAGCATGGATCCAGACCAGCTTGCGCATCCGCACAGTCTGGTCAGGATCCATGCTGTTCGTTAGAGAAACTGTTAGTGAACAGCATGGATCCTGACCAGACTGCACACATGCGCAAGCTGGTCTGGATCTATGTTGGTTGCAAAGCCACTATGTTGGTTTTCTCATTACGTGGCTCAATTATGTGTTTCTTGTATAAATGAAAAAAAAAAAGAGAATTTTTATACTACACTGTCCATGTTAAAATTACTTGCAAAGTATAAGCCTGTTATTGCTTGAGTTTGTTTGGCATTATTTGTCATTGTGTGGCAATATTGGTCTCTGTATGGCATTATTTGTCATTGTGTGGCAATATTGGTCTCTGTATGGCAGTTTTTGTCACAGTGTTTTGCATTATTTTCTGCAGTGTGAGGCATTATTTGCCATGCATTGTACAGTGTCATATATCTCGTTCTTTTTTTAATGATGTATTTATTATTGAATTTCTGTTGATTTGTTTTTTTTCTTCCTGTAAATGTGTTTATATATAAATTGTTAAAGAGCTCTTTCATCTCATGATCTGTTAAAGCTCATAGTGTTTTGTGTATTAAAGTATGTACATACAGCCATGTATGTATACATGTAGCATGTTTTATGTACATACAATCATGTATATATACTTGTACCATGTTTTATTTGACATTATTGCACAGATTTCGTTAAATCATTACATGTAATAATTACAACCTGTTAAATAAAATGAATAAAGAATGTTTGTTGTTACACATTTCTTCCTTAACGAGGTCTGTATTCTAAACTACAACTTTCCCAGCACCCGTGAAATCACCAGAAATCCCAGTCTGGTATGCAAGAATGTCCTTTCTCTATGAGATACATCCAAGAATGAAAAAAAGTTAATTTTGTAAATACTTGCTCTCAGAAGTAAAAAAGCGTAAGGTATCCTATTTGTTGCAAATCTCACAACTAATATACTGGAAAAACTGCCCCTTAGCTGAGAAATTTTGTCTATACAATGATGCAGTAAAAAAGGAGTGGGGTTGGTAAGCACACAAGCCCTCTATAGAAAACAAGAGACTCAAAATGACATTCGCAAAAGGTGTGCAGTAGCAACCAGCTGAAACACCTTTTTACTCCCTACACCTTGATATTGTCTCTTTTTCTTCTTTGGCCTTACATTCAGACCAGCAGCCTCGATGAAACTTGTGGTTCGCTGCAGATCCTCGATTCTTCTATGCAGTTTCTGGTAAATCGAGGTATCTATCGGCAGTTGCAGCTGAGACACTTTGCTTACAACTGACAACTTGGTTTATAAATGTGTATATCAACATTCTATGGAAATGTCCTAAAATACGACGCCAAAGTGGTTTATTATCTCCAACTACTTATAAGGAGACATGGGAATGAGGTTTTCTGTCCATAGTGTCTCCTGCCCTACACATCTTGCCTGAACTTTTCATTTGCTTATAACACCATTACAGTTACTTTCTATTCTTTTTATTTCATACATATGTAATTTGAAGTAATGTATTTAAATACACAAATAATTTAGATTGATCTCCCTTAGTAAACGTACCCGACACTTTCGAAAGGAATCTATTTCAACTTCAATCATGTGTGTAGTGAAGAATGATTTAAAACGTTGTGTGTATAAACCATGAATGAATTTCAAAAAATTATGAATATACAAACATGCTCGCACATCAGCTCCTCTGCTAATATAAAATGTGTTACGTCTATGTATATGTAAAATCAGCTTCTGCAACTGACATCTCTAATTGTATGCAGAACCATGAAATAAGAATATCTTCATTTATAAGATGAAATTCATTTTGTTTATTTCTATGTAAGAACATGCAGTTTTCCAGTTTCAATAACAAGATTATCCTTCAATGTTTACTCCATTTCCTAATACAGAATTACACACATTTAACAACCAAATTCTTCTTCAAGAGTAACTCGTTCACTGTTATGTATCTTTCACTGTTGATTGCATGAATGTTAAGATATTTTTAGTTGGAGGAATCAGGCCTGAAGTTAAGACCACTGGTTTTTTAGTTTGACTGTGTTGCTCTTAATTTATCCATTGGATGTTATCTTTGTGTTTTACAGCAGCAAGTGTTTCCTGTAACTATGTCTTTATCCATCAAGGTATCTATGTCTTTATACATCAAGTGTTACTGGTATCTATGTCTTTATCCATCAAGGTATCTATGTCTTTATCCATCAAGTGTTACTGGTATCTATGTCTTTATCCATCAAGAACGGGTGGCTACATCGGATATGTGCCAAAATTAAGTCTGACTCTGAATGGAAAAAAAGTTCTAGACCGAACGCGAAATTCTTTTGTTCTGAATGCTCTTAAAAAAGTAAAAAAGTAACACTGTTGAATGAGAAGACTATAGGGTAAGTTTAATATATACCTGTTTGTCAAATTGATGGTTTGAAACACTAGTTTCAAGGTAGATGCGTAAACTTGATGGTTTGAAACACTAGTTTCAAGGTAGATGCGTAAAACTTCTGTATACCTGGCGCGTATACATGTACATCACTTATATGGACCGATATGTTTTCTGTTTCATGATAATACATCTCATGTCTTATAAATTTCTTTTATCATGAACATTATTGTTTCTTTTTTATTTCAATTAGCACATAAATCCTTTAATGCTATTTGAGCCACGCCATGAGAAAATCAACATAGTAACTGCGGTCAGCATAGATCCAGACCAGCCTGTGCATCTGCAGACTTGTCAGGATCCATGATGTTCGCTAATGGTTTTCCTAATTGCAGTAGGCTTTGAAAGCGAACAGCATGAATCCTGGTCGCAAAACCACTATGTTGGTTTTCCCATGATGCGGCTGAAACTACATAAAGTTAATATCAAACAGAACCTGTGACTCCCTGTTCTTATACAAGATTCCACAATAACGACAATGCGGTGAAAGTTCTCATCAGAACTAATTTTCTACCAAACATTTATCACAGGGAAGTACTCACATTTATCAGCCAGTTCATTTGTCCCATTGACGATTCTTGAAATTGCTTTGCGGCGAAAAGTCGCAATTCTGTGAGACAGTACGCAGATCTGAAAAACTTCTCAGACAAGCTTCGACTCCATCACTTTCACAACTTTACAGCTATGTCTGTCCCCACAAAACGGAAATAAACACACTGCAATTTAGGCATTACTATCAATCATGTGTCTCAATACAGACTATGAAATGATCATACAGTCCGCCATTACAATCTCAATCTTACCGTCAGAAAAGTTATTGTTAGTTATAGTTCAATATTTATTATTATTTTTTTTTTTTTTTCATACCGAAGAATATTCCTCCGGCCACTAATCGATAGCGGTCAGAGTTTCTATATAGAAATAAGAAGGGCATGTACACATTTTACTTAATAACAAAATAACTAAAATTAAGAAACCTTAGGTGCAAAAATATTACCAAAGTTCAACATTTGATTCATCACAAGGTTTTTTTAGATTAAATTTTATCTTAATTTTTGATTCGTTCTTCGCATGAAGTTTGAAGCCATCATTTCGTCATTTTTTCCCTTCTTTTTTTCCATATAAAATGTGCAAAAATCTCATACATGCGTTTCTTCAAAGCATTTTTTGTATAAAACCATTGATATGAAAGCTTAGGTGCAAGAACTTTCCTACTCTCATTGAATTTTTCTTTTGAATGATATTTATTTCATTTTTGTGAAATAAAAATTTGATTCGTTCTCAGACGGTTTATTTTCACTAATTTCGAAGAAAAATTAACTTCAGCGCGGAGTTGTTGTTGTAGCGTCATAAGCAGACGATATTATAGTATGCCGCGTGAACATGCGGTATTGTGATCAAAACGTTAAAGTAATGATTTAATCATTTAATGTAATTTTACTTCGCGAGTAATTCATTTTGTGTTAATATCACAACTTAACAATATAAGAAATGCAATTAAATATTGCAATTAATATTTCGGTTCTAAAAAGAAAGAGACGCGCATTTCTTCTTATGTCGTTGTTCTCACCTTATTTCATATACATTTAAATATCAGTGTCAGTTATGCCAATTGTGTCAATTAAACATTAACAGAGATAGCTTTCCTAACGACCCTTGGATCACAAATGCAAACTGTCGTAAAAAGGTAAAATACAGAATTTTTTGTATATATTTTACTTAATAATTTTTAGTAAATAAATTCAAGGTCCGCCTTAATCAAATTAAAGCTGGAATATTTAATTATGTCCGGAGCATTTTTGTGTACAAGAATGTTTTTGCCATGTAAATAATATCTGCATTTAAAACAGAATTGAATTTTACTTCAGTAACTTGATGATATATTTTTGTTTTCGTGAAAATTTTACCTGGTTTCGTGATCTTTTCAGTTATCATAAATGTCGTCGTGATTAACTTACTTTCATAATTTATTGTACATGTTCAATTCAAGATAATTTTACATAAAACTAATTTCTATACTGTAATCCTATTGAATGATAGTTTATAGAAGTAATAAAATGTTATATGCATCACGCATAAATCCTTTTTATTGGACCTGTAATAAAACTAGCCAATTATCTCTAAATAAGGAACGTTAAAACAACACAGACGTTTATAACACTGATAAGGCTATAATTGCGTTTTGAATTACGGGTATTTTCTTTTTGTAATTACAAGGTATAATTATCATGCGATTTTAATCTTTCGCATATTTTTTATTTTGCAAGCAGTTTTCATATATTGGTGGAATATGTGTAGTTATATTAAAATGAATAATGTCTGCTTGAATACGGCAAAATACCTGTACCACGCTGATTGCCATTATCTTTTTTTTAATTTTACAAACTTCCTATTTTACCAATATTTTAAGAATTACTGAATTGATATACGTGTGATGTTCAACCATTTCAGAATAAAATAATTCAAAACCTACACCTGTGTAATTATAAATTGTAAACAGCTGTTTAAAAGAAAAAAACAAACAAAATAACTTACGTATGTATTTTTGTGACATAAGAATGGACGTGGTGGTGGCAGCAGGTATAATACATATCAATCAGACAATTTTAAAATATATTCGTCAAGTTTATTTGTATCTTGTGACTTCCCTGTTTGATATTTGTCTTTGTTTTTTGTTGTTGTTTTTTCTTCTTTTTTTTGACAAGAATGTGTTATGGCCGTAAAAGTTATAAAATCGTATAAAACACGGTTCGATCTTCTTCTTTTTTTTGGGGGGGGGGGGGGGGGGGGGGGGGGGGGGGGCACATATTATACTTAAAAACAGCGTTATATAAAACAATGTAAAATCAGATCATATTTCTTAAATATATATGTCAGATTTTATTTTTCAACGACAGCGTATTTTATAGATGGGAGACGCCGTAAAAATATCAATGCTAGTGCTATATAAATATAAAAGGAAGTGTCTATGGGTACGAACCTCCTTTTTTCTAGAGATTAAGGGTCATTTACATTTCAGATTTGGTTGAAAATGAAAAATAAAAAATAAAAAAAAAATAAAAGACTTCATCGATATTTGCCTTTAACTTGAATCTAAATGGTTTACAGATAGCAATGTTCACCCGATTTGTTACATTGTTTTTCGAAAACATGTTAAAATATACATTCTTCTTATATAAGAATATGTTATGAAAATAATTTTATATGAAAATAGGGTTTTTATTGCTGATAGATATGTTATATTGATATAAAAATTAATTTAATTATTATAAAATAACATATTAAAAATGCTATGGTTCAGAAAATTACATATTAAACATTCTTTTGATAAAAATAACTTGTTTTATTTCTAATGAAAATTCTCTTTTCCATAGTTTGTAACTCCAGTGACATTTCAATTAAACTTGTTTAATTATCTTATGAAAAAACGTTCTCTTTTATTACACTTGATATTGTAATAAACATCCAGGTGACAATACCCGGAGGCAGTAGATATCGACATCGCAATACCGGTCACCTGTTACCAATACCAAATAGCTGTTGTCTCCCCTGATATCGATTTTCTGCAATATCGGTCATGAGGTCAATTCTTCCTCATGTTTGAAATTGTTGGGCCTCTGTTGGCAAGTGGTTATGGTCGCTGACTTCGAATCACTTGCCCCTCACCGCTGTTTGGTTCGAAACTTCTCTTGTGGTGTAGAACTCGCTTTTGTGAGGAAGCCACTTTGGAAGATATTCTTGTGCAAGCTGCAACCTCCTGACAACTGTAATCATTACAAAATTTCTTATGTAGATCACCGGTCTTTAGTTTGTGTTGATGACCGGTCTATAGTTCTATAGTAAATATTTTTCATATGTATTATGTAATAAAACATTTATGATACATGTGTACTTATGTTTTACCAGATTAAGTATAGACACTGAAAGATCTGACCAGATCTGTAGAAGGACTAAGCGAGAAATAGCCCCTAGACTGTGATAGAGAGATAAAAATCCTATTTAGTTACATTAGCCTAGCTGTTTGCGAACAGGTTGCCTGGTCTTTTAACGTGTACGGTGTAGACAGATACACACGAAACCCTCTTTCTGGGGATAAACTACTGACCTCTTTGGATCTCAGGAAATAGTTTTAATGCTTTTGAAACACTGTGGATATTTTATTTAATTTTCCTCGATTTATGTCCATACCAGCGTCCCATATCCCTCCGGAAGTTTACCTGTATAATTGTCTTTCTCACGTGACTTTTTCTATCCTATCATCTTTCAGGTTACAGGTAACATTTTAAAAAGAGGGAAAAAGACAAAACTAAGAAAGCGCCATTTTTGGAGGGATCTCTTTAAATTCTTAGTATAACTAATTAAATTGGAAATATATTATCAGGTATTTATTATTTTTACACTTTATAGACATTTGTATTTCTGTGTTGTAAACACTTTATCGATATTCAATTTATTTATTGATGTAACGCTACTAAATTATTGATTTTGAAAACACGCAATGCGCCATTTACTTTTTTGACATATTGCACGTGTTGCTATGTATTTTTATTTTGTACATTACTTGTTATGTTTGTTTCAGATACAGTAATTATGGTAAATATAAAAGACAGCCTTCACCTGTTCACAGAACTGTGGCTGACGAGGTTCGTTTACCCACCCAACTGCATCCACATATGTGTACCAGACGATCTATAGAAATTTTAAAAGGTAGGAGCGTTCAAAAAATAGCGGACATAGACACAGTATACCAGGCTGTTACAACATTGCCTGGTCTGGCTTGCGACATAAAAAGTAATATTTCTTGAAAAATAATGAAGATATTTCTTTCAAACTTGGTCCATTTATTTAGCATAACAAATGATACAAGTTAGAATAAAAATAACTTGGTTGCCTTCAGTTTTGTTAGAATTATTTCCCCATTTCAGATTTTTAGGAGGCATAATGTTTGAAGTCCAAAAAAATCTGTTCTAATGCTAAGTTTAAAACAAAAAAGCATTCAATGGCTTTTTAATGCTCTAAATTAATGGGCTAGTACATGAATGTTTATATTTTACTCTGCTTTCACTTACAACATTATAGAGAAATGTTAGTTCTAAAAAATTGCTCATACATCTGCACTAGAAACAAAGTATTTACCCTAAATATTATATAGAATAAAGGTATTGGTGCAAAAGTTTGGAGCAATAGAAAGCCATTGAACCCTTTCCTGTTTTAAACATTGCATTAAAACACTTTTTTCTGGACTTCAAACATTATGCATCATAAAAATTTGAAAAAGGGAAGTAACTCTAACAAAACTGAAGGCAACAAAGTTATTTCTATCTTAATATGCATAATATGTTATGCTTAATAAATGAACCACGTTTGAAAGAAATATCTTCATTATTTTTTAAGAAATATTAGTTTTTATGTCCAAAGCCTGATCGGGCAATGTTTATACCAGCCTGTATACTGGCCTGAAATACTGTTTATACCTCTTAGTTCTCTATTGTGAATATTTCAATGACAAATTTACTGTTTTTCTAGTGATTGTCTTGTCCGTTCGCTCATCCGTACGAGGTTAACCAAATTGGGCCGTTTCGTCTAGCATCAATACCCCTTACTAGAATGACTTGATAGTAATGCAGATGTAACCTGTGACCATTCCTCATCTTCAAACATCACCTGACCTCAGTTTGACCTTGACCTCATTTTGGACTTGGGTTGCTTTGTATGGGCCATCTCTTGGTTAACCAAATGGGACCGTTTCGTCTGGCATCAATACCTCTTACTAGAATGACTTGATACTAATGCAGATTATGTAACCTGTGACCATTCCTTATCTTCAGACATCACCTGACCTCAGTTTGACCTTGACCTCGTTTTGGACTTAGGTTGCTTTGTATGGGCCATCTCTTGGTTAACCAAATCATGAAATGGGACCGTTTCGTCTAGCATCAATACCCCTTACTACAATGACTTGATACTATTGCAGATGTAACCTGTGACCATTTGTCATCTTAAGACATCACCTGACCTCAGTTTGACCTTGACCTTGAACTTGACCTCGTTTTGGACTTAGGTTGCTTTGTCTCGACAAGGCTGCCACCTGGGGCATCAGGCGTTTATTGAACACAGCTCCTTGTTCAAATTGGCGTTGTTTTCATTCTTAGCATTCAAAAGGTAGCGCACATAGACAAAGGGTTTTGACCAGTCCAAATAATTTGAGACCTTGGGTAGATCGATTTTACATTTTGATATTTTACGTTGTCTACCTAGAGAGGAGGCGGATATCGACAAGTCAAAAAATGTAACGATATTCAACTCTCGAGTACAGTTATTTGGACTAGGTTTTTGACAGGCCAGGTAAGCAGCCCTGAGTCCTATGAAACTTATAAACTTTCTTGTAGTGATTGATTTTTGCTGCATGGGTATGATTCATGCAGGTGTTTTGTTTACAGTGTTTCCCTAGATGCCAGAAAATGATGAAACCAAAGGGAGATCACTGCTTCCAACAGATACATGCGAAACCCTTTCCGGGGATGAACCACTACTGACCTCTTCGAACCTCGGAAAATAGTTTTGACTATTGAACGGCTAGTATTTTATTAATTATTAGATGTATAACAGTACATATGTTGAACAAAATGCTTTTGCAATAGTGTGGATGTTTTATTTAATTTTCCTTGATTTCTGTACATACCAGCATTCGACACCTATATCCAGAACAACTTTTCAGGTTACATGTCATATTTTGAAATGAGAAAAAAAAATGCTATTTTTGTAGGGATCTCTTTAAATTCTCAGTATAACTAATTTATTGCACATATATATTATCAGGTATTTATTATTTCATACTTTATAGATATTTGTATTTCCATGTTTTTTGTAAACGCATTATCGATTTTTGTAAACACTTTATCGATTTTCAATTTATTGATGTAACGCTACTAAATTATAGGATAAGGAATCATGTTTTGAAAACTCACACCGCGCCATTTACTTTCTTGACAGATTGCACTTGTGGCTACTTTTATTTTGAACATTACATGTTACGTTTGTTTCAGATAATGGTAAACTTCACCTTTTCGCAGAACTCTTGTCGTGAAATCAGATAAAGGGGTTAGATACCCACGTGATTACATTCACATAGGCATAGGCATACACTGTCAGCTGCATGAGACGATCCATAGAATTCTCGTATGACGATAGTTCCATACAGGATGTAGGTCAGTCCTATTGGGAAAGGTAGGTGTTGTTTCCATACTTAACGTTCAGAAGGTAGCACACAGACACAGGGAGCGGACAAGCCAGGTAAGCAGCCCTGAACCCTATGAACCTTTCTTGTAGTAATTTAACAAACTGGCCTGAAATAATATATTTGAACAGAAATGATACCTCTTAGTTCTCTATTGTCTCGGAGTAGCTCAATGACATTTTCCTAAAAAAAATTTCCTATTTTTCAAATATCATTTAATTTTTTAAAGCAAGATCTTTCTTAAAATGTTAAAGTTGACTTTGCGTTTTTGCTGCATGAACATAATGCAGGTGTTTCATTAGTACAATGAGAGGTGCCACAAAATAACTATTCTTTTGCATTTCCCTGATGGTAATTATACATGCTTTGCATTAAAAAAAAGGAGGAATAACAAGTATCTGGTTACAAATTGACAGTGCCATATAGAAGGCCAAAACAATGTGTTTAATGTCTAAGCTTGTTTTTACAGTATAAGATAGTTATTATATTCTATGGTTTTAAAACTATACTGAAAAGAGAATGATTGGATATTTTTGCAGATGAAGTTTTGAAATAGAAAACACATTAATTCAGGGAGGGCCTAAATTGTCCACCTGTCATCTTGTAGAATAGCTGTATTATATATATCAGTATTATCAGAATGATTTGCATGAAATTCACGTAAGAGAAAAAAAGTAGGTCACTAGGTTGTGGTGGGTCTTTTAAATGTAAACAAGATGTTTTACATGGTGCTCGTTTTGCCGAATCAGACTTTTTTGCTCGACTATTCTTACCCTTGCATCGGCGCTTGGATTAAAGTTTGAATTCTTTGAATTCACTTTCACTTTATCTCTGCCAGTTCACTCAGTATAGGAAGAGCACATATCTATATCCCGCCATTACATGACTGAAATACTGTCGAAAAACGGCGTTAAAGCCAAAATAAACAAACATACCTATATATTTTGGGTCTGTGTGATCCACGGGCGAGACATGCATTATATTTGAAAATTTGACAAAAGTACACTCTCCAACTTCTCACATGCATTTGCTGCTTGACTGGCCTGATATGTCCAAGAAATAATAAGCACAGAAACGGTCTTCGATTGATAAAAACAATATTTCTTCAGAACTAAATTCTCGGGCATTGCACTTTCTTTCTGGTTTTAACTTCCCTTTTTCATTAAGACTTCACTAAACGTATTTGCTGTTGACGATTTTGTTTATGTTGTAGTTGGAAATTCTGTTTTCTTTGGAGATACATACTCCATATGCCCAAAACATTTAGAGTTTTGACATCTTTTCGTTTCCTCAACATTTTAAATTTAATTCTTCTTTCTGCTTGACTTTACACAGTTTTGTCACGCCTTTTTCAAAGGTATCCTTGATCTTGATGTTTATTTGGCGTTTCATCTCAATGACATTTCCACACCGTGCCTGTGTCAGATGTTGTGGACTATTATTCCAGTATTTTAATGTCAATAATGAATTCATTCAAGACGTGGCATTTGATTTTGACAAACCGAACGTACACCAATGAAAACTCGGGAGTAAAAAAGTGGTTACCGGCTTGAACCGTGAAATGAAGAGCTGACTGGGCTTAAGTAGGAATACATGAGTTAGATATTTTAATCGAACTAAAAAAAACATTTAGATGCCCAGTCACTAGCACAGGTGTTATTATTTGTCACCGAAACGGCCTTGAACGAGCACCCATCCACCTACCCCTGACTCTCAAAAAGTTTGCAAGCCATAGGTAAAAACGTTACCTTTAGTCTGCCTGTGATGTTAGGTTGTGACCTATGTCGAAGATTTAGTACGCTTTTCGGCATAATTACTGAAACGGCCATAAAAAGGTACCCATAACATCTTTTTTCTAAAACAAGAATCATCATACAATCCAGTTTTTGTCCAGAAATCACTACCCGTTTCTTGCTATATTAGGCTCATGTACACAAACACTATATTATTATTATCATAATTATCATTATAATATACCACATTTATTTATAGCACTTTTTTCATGCACATGTACACGTTCAAAAGTTCTTTATAGAATATATTGCAAAAGTACAGTTACAAATTCAACACAAACAAAAATGCCTTTTTCCTTTAACAAAAACATGATTGTAAAACAAAGTAAGACAAATATAATTATTATATACATATTTAAAAAAATAAGTGACCCTTTGATAAAATAATTTGTTTTGCTTCGACATGAAAAAAATATATATTAGTCGGTTTGCGAAATGTTGTACAAAGAAGTGGGTTTTCAGCAGGGTTTTGAAAGCAGCCTGAGAGTCAGCGTCCCTTATTTTGACTGGAAAGAATTCCATAGCTTAGGAGCAGTGAGCGAAAAGCTCCGATTGCCATACATCACGGTTTTATTCTTTTGCATAACCAGTGACAGCTAGTTTTGTGATCTTGGGTTTCTATCTGGTCTGTGTACTTCTATCATATCCCTTTTATAGGCAGGGGACTGATCGTTTAGAGCCTTAAAGCTGCGGGTCAGAACCTTGTACTGTATCCCGTATTTCACTGGTAACCAGTGGAGCCCCTTCAGTACCGGAGTATTATGATTGTGGTGGGGCGTCCTAGATAGCGCGAGCTATCCTGTTCTGGACATGTTGCAACTTGTCAAGTGTGATGGCTTTGGGCAAGGTGAGGTAACTAGGCTGTTGAAAAGTGTCTTGTGGCATCACTGGAAAGATACCATCTGATGTAATTTATTCTGTGTAGGTGTGCATATCTAGCTCGGCACCAAAACGTCCCTGAACGAATTCCTTTGAATCTGCTGGTCGTACCGTATAATTTTAGCATTTTCGTGCTCATCATTTTTTTACTAACTTCGGATGCTATGATTTCTCGATATAAACGCTGAAACAACCCCGTATGAGTACCAAAAAAAGATTCCATTTATAACTCTCTGTGATGATGTCACAAGTGCCATTGCTGTACCTCTGGCACTGACGTCGGCATCGTGTTTAGACACCTCAGTAATGGTTCTCAGCAAACTCATATATCAGTTATTAATCTATATCACAACTAAAGGAAACTTTTCAAATACCTTCCCCATGATAATACCAACTGCATGATATGTTTCATTCTTGCATACTGGACGAGATTTTCCCGTGTTTTTGCCGCTTACACCTCGGGGTGAAAAAATGACTTAAAGACGCGCCACAGAATAAATGTATTCTTTTGTATTTCCATAATGGGAATTACACATTTGCATAAAAAGAAGAAGAAGAAAAAGAAATGCAAGTATCTAGTTACAATATGACAGTGACATGTATTAGGCGAGGACAGTATGGTTCATGTCAACATTTTATTGAATAAAAGTAGCAGTGTGCAAACTATACTGAAAAGAGAATGACTGAATAAGTTTGGAGATGAAGTTGCGAAAACACATTAATCAGGGAGGGACTAAACTGTCCACCTGACATTTGTATTATAAATGAATTCTATCAGTATCAACAAAATGACTTTTTACACGAGGTTCTTGTGGGAAGAAAAAGTAGGTTACTAGGCTGTGGTGGGTTTTTAAGGGCTGTAGCTTACGAACAAATGCGTAAATTTTTATGCCACTGTAATTAAATAGTACTTATAAGACAAACATTCGATTGATTTTATTTCTTCTACTAGTTGAAGAATACGGTATGCAAGAAAAAGAATCTATGACTGGTTGAAGGTGTGGACGGAAATATCCGGCTCTTGGGTATCTGTTTTTCGGTCACTTGGCAGAGTCTCGTAACAGCCTAAACAGTTATCCCCGAGCCAGATATTTCAGTCCGCACTTTCAGCCAGTGAAAGATTCTAACATAACTATAATTTTCTTGAAAATAGGTCCCTTTTTAACCAGGTTTTCAACGAAAACCTGAGTTATTAGATTGGGGTAGATGTCGGTCGGGCGGGTGGGCGGCGGCGGCGGCGGTGGCGGCGGCGTCAAACTGGTGTTTCCGGTCAATAACTTTTGTTTCAGTATAGATATTTGAATAAAACTTGGTATGTATGTAGCTTATATCAAGACAAAGGCTGGGATTGATTTTGGGGTTTCTGGGGTCAAGGTCAAGGTCACTGTTACTTAAAATAGAAAAAGGGTTTCCGGTCAATAACTTTTGTTTCGGTAAAGATATTTGAATAAAACTTGGTACGTATGTAGCTTATATCAAGACAAAGGCTGGGATTGATTTTGGGGTTTCTGGGGTCAAGGTCAAGGTCACTGTTACTTAAAATAGAAAAAGGGTTTCCGGTCAATAACTTTTGTTTCGGTAAAGATATTTGAATAAAACTTGGTATGTATGTAGCTTATATCAAGACAAAGGCTGGGATTGATTTTGGGGTTTCTGGGGTCAAGGTCAAAGTCACTGTTACTTAAAATAGAAAAAGGGTTTCCGGTCAATAACTTAACTTAGGAATGAGCTATCATGATGAAACTTGGTGTATAGAAAACTTACATAAAGTTGTAGCTTGGGATTGATTTTGGGGTTTCTGGGATCAAGGTCAAGGTCATTGTTACTAAAAATAGGGTTAGGTTAGGGTTAGGGTTAGCATATCTTCTACATGCATGGAGGGATTTTGATGAAAGTTGGCACAATTGTTCACCATCATGAGACGGAGTGTCATGCGCAAGAACCAGGTCCCTAGGTCTAAGGTCAAGGTCACAGAGGTCAAAGGATACAAGAATGAAAAGTTTGTCCGGAGCATATCTTCTTCATGCATAGAGGGATTTTGATGTAACTTGGCACAATTATACACCATCATGAGACGAAGTGTCTTGCGCAGTTCCATTCTTTAGAATTACTTCCCTTTGTTGTTACTATAAATAGCTTATATTGTAACTTTTTCATTACTAGACGTAGGGAAAAATCGAGACCACTTTTCTGTAGTACAACATGCATGTTACATCCAATTTTGAGGTGTATTTTGACCAATCTCTACCTGGTAAGGATTTCTGTGTGGACTTACAATTTTTTTTTTTGTATTTTTTTTTTTTTTTTTTTTTTTTAAGATTAACTTCCCTTAGTTGTTACTTTAAATAACTTAAATTGTAACTTTTTTATAATTGACCGTAGGGAAAAACCAAGACCACTTTTCTGTGGTACAACATAGTTGTTACTTTCTAATTTTAGGTGTATTTTAAGGTATCTCTACCTGGTAAGGGGTTTTTTTGTGGACTTAGAAAAACAAAAGAATTACAATGATTACTAAACAACCACAAAATTAAAATTACATCTGCAAATACAGGTGCTAGAGTAAAGAAATTTGCTGTGACGGGCGTATATTGTGACATTCTGGCACTCTTGTTTATTCTTATGAAAAGTGTTGAAAACCTGGTTTCGTGGCATTGACGCGTTTCTTGTTTGTACATTTTTGTGCCCCGAAATTTTTGGGAGGGAAGGTGGGTTGGGCGCACTTAGAGTTGCTTTTGTCAGTCCATCTGCCCACATTTGTATCGTGCATATCTCAAGAAAGTTTTGACCTACAGTCATCGCAGAGTCAGATCAGAGTTATGACCCTTGACTTAGTCAGATATGCATAAAAAGGGTCTAACAGTTCGGGTCACATGTATCTCAAAAGGTATTTGACGTTGTATTATGAAACATTAAAGCAATATCCTTCAGCATTTGAGGTTGTTCAACTTGGGTTTTGTTAGAGTTTAAAAAAATCCCAAATGAGAATGATAGCTAACTTTTGTTGTTGTTTTTTGTCGACTTACAACACTTTTGCTTCTTTCAACTTTGGGATGTATTTACATCTCGAATTCCAGATAAAAGATAATTAAAGCAGGAAAGGTCACGTCAAATCATAACTAAATGTCTGCGCACTGAAAGTGCTACAGTAATTATAAAAAGAACTTGATTTCTTTCTAGATGTATGTGGGGATATTTTTTCCCCAAATTAAAACAATTAACACAACACTATTTTCCCCTAGTCCACTAGCTTTGGCGGCATTTCCAAACTAATGGGAATTTTCTAATACTCAAATCTCCTGCTCAGATATTTCTGGCTCGCAATTATGAAATTATTATTACCAGTGTTTCTTTGTCCAAATATGTTATGTGTCAAATATTTGGGCCCCTAAGAGTTATGGTCAGCCTCAATTATTAATAGATATATAGACCAAGTTGGTCAGTGTTTACACAGAATTACATATCAAACTATTTTACATCTTCGACATAGGATGCTATAATGGACAGTCACCTTTCAAATTGACGATTCTGCTAAAATTGAACTTTTAAATAGAAACATATCTAATGTATTACAATTGACTAAAAATGACAAAACATCAAATTTGCATTTTTCGCATGTTCCATTCTGGACACAATCATTTTTCGGTGTTCTATTTGACGATCAAATTATGCCTTCCTGATTGGACAAGCAGTTTATCATTTTCCAAGTAGTTCTAGTACATTTATATGAATTCTTGCGTTCAGTGATGTTGATATCCATCATAGTCACAAAAAGTTGGTTATACATTTTCAGTGGTGACCTAACTACTCTTCGCTCATTCTGATACTTGCGCTCTTTTCTCAGTACTATACTTTTGATAACCCTACAGTAGAAATGTTCCTTTATGACTGATAAAGCAAAGTTGCGTAGCTCACATAAGAGGTAAGAAGCGTATACATGCATTTCCAAATGGAAAGCATTTGAAGTTGTGACGAGAGGATGAGTTTGTGTGGTCCAGTACTGTAAAGCCGGTCTTGCTGAAGGGTTTGACTAGGCTTTCTATGTGGAGTTACTTATACACGACCACTTACATCGCTGTATCTTTCTGTAAGATACAGTGTGTGCTTGTGAAACTTACGTTAAAGCATTGGTCGAGAGGGCTAAGACGCTTTCCTACGGGGCGAAGGTCCTGGGTTCGAGTCCTGGTCACTCCCATTGTTGCGTAAGTTTGGGCAATGCACTTTGTTTTTTATATCAGCAGGTGATGCTACAAAATCTGTTGCTTTGTAAATCTATAAGGTATATATTCTACTGTAGGAACAAAATTCTAATTATGTCAGATAATATGTAGTAATTTCAAAGAGTAGTTAGCGTCAACATATTTATATGACAATGCAAAGATACTGACAAAATTAATGACAATGCATACATACTGACAAATGACAATGCAAACGTACTGACAAATGACAATGCAAACGTACTGACAAAAGTGACAAGACATTTTCCCAGATTGATTGATATAAAGGAACCGTTGTCGTACACTCTGAACATATCAAAAACTGTCCCCGTTATCTGAAGAAAAACATGTATATGGAACAGACACACTTTTATGAATGCATACACTCATACAGATAGACAGACTGACCTAAAAACAAAAAGACAGCTATATAACCAATTTGTCTTACGGAATTCAAGGGAGGCATACAGTAGATATCAGTAGCCAAATAGACAGACAGACAGACAGACAAAGGAATAACTGGTAATAATAAGAAAGCGGGTGAAGGTCAAAGTACGATTTTCTTTGGGTGAAGAGAGATATCTATCGTAACACCTGTCAATTTCAAACGGAGGAAAATACATTGTTAATTACATTTTGGGGAAAAAAATGAATTGGCTAAAAATATTTAAATGTGAATGAGATTCCCTGTCCGAATGACATATACATTTCTGATGATGATGCTGTGAACACATCTTGATCACTTATTTTTGTTTCTTAATAAAATGTAAACTTTTTTGTAACTTGCATGTTTTTTTCCCCACAAAAATTATGTTTGTACGTTGCATACAAGCGTTTTACATGAAAAATGTAGGACCCATCTTTCCACTTCATCGGATTTGGGAACCGACAGAAAGTGGAATTTCCTGTTGTTTTTTTAAGGAAAAGGGGAATAAATTGAAATTTGTAAAAGTGACGTTTTTTGATGATGATTTGTACAAAAACATTTTGTCTTGTGTTTTGAAATATAATTTTGTTTCATAAACGTCAAACGAGGGCCCTGCTTAAATATCATTATTTGAAACCTTATCAACAATGAACTCTTTGTCAAAAGATATCCAAATGATGATAATAATGCAGATTTTGATAAACTTTCAGGCACAACTTTACACCCTTTTTCTTGTGTTTTTATTGCTACCCAATTGAGAGAAAAAAACATGCTCATTTTCATTTGGCGAATAACTTTATTTACTGAAGTAAATCAGTGACAGTGAGGAAGAAAAAAAACAACCTTATTTTGTTCACAAGTAAAGTAAAATAAATGGCTTGTTATGTATTTTGAATAGAATTTTATCCTATCTATTTGATGATGATGCAGCAGGTGAAGACTGATTATGATAAATGAAAGATTTGTTTCTTTTGAATATCTTGTATATATTTTGTTATTTCTGATGTGAAATGGAAAGGGGTGGGGTGGTTGTGGTGTGGGGGTTGGGGGAGGGGTAGAGAAATGCTGTTTATACATATGTGTGTCCGTTTATCTGTTTTTGTCCCTCCCCCCAAAAACACACAAACCCAGCTGAAATCTTTTTTTAGCTTGACTTTTCAAAAAAAAAATATAGATATTGCACTCGGCCCGGTGTCGGCGCCGGCGTTGCTGTTGGTTAAAGTTTTTGATAAAGTCAAATATCTCTGTTACAATCAAAGCTATTGTCTTGAAACTTAAAATACTTATTTACCATCAAAGTCTACACCAAGAGAAACAATCGCCATAACTCTTGATTTGAATTTTGACAGAATTATACCCCTTTTTAACTTAGAATGTTTTGTTAAAATTTTTGATAAAGTCAAATATCTCAAATATGTTACTATTAAAGCTTTTGACTTGAGACTCAAAATAGACTAGTGATTAACTATCAAAGTCTACACCAGGAGACACAATTCCCATAACCATGATTTGAATTTTGGCAGAGTTATGTCCCGTTTTAACTTGGATTTTTTTTTACTGACAAAGCTCTAATTCAGAGTCAAGCACTGAGAAAAGTCGAGCGCCCTGTCTTATGGACAGCTCTTGTTACTTTTAGTTTCTTATGTTACTTGATTGCAGTAAAACATTTTTTTACGTTTCTTTCCTTGTGTTTCTTGATGTAGGGGCGTCTGTAGCAGTTGACTTCAAATTACTTACCCCTCATTGATGTGGGTTCGAGCCTCACTCGGGGCGTTGAACTCTTCATGTGAGGAAGCTATCCAGCTGACTTACGGAAGGTAGGTAGTTCTACCCAGGTGCCCGTTTGTGATGAAATAAGAGCATTCCTCCACCGCCATATGACCTGTAATTGTGTCAGTGCGACGTTAAACCAAACAAAAACAAAAATAAAGTTTTTTGATGTTGCTTCTTCGTGTCATTAAGCATCATACAGGGTCAGAGTTCTACGACTAGTAAGTGTTGCCCCTTTTGTAGTTGTTTATGCCCAATGTTTTCATTATTTCATTGTTTTAGTGGTAAGGCTTTGAAAAGCTCTTGCTTTAGTTTGTTGTGTTTCCTAATATTGTATCCTTTCGCCTCCAAAGATAACTTTCCTCCAGATAAGCACCTATCCCCTCTTCAAAGAAATAAAGATATACTATAATTACTTGTGTTTCTTGATATTGTGTGTTCATATCCTGTCATATAACCCCACTCACATCCCCCTTGTCCCCACCCCCAACAACAACACACAAACACAAAATACTTTTTTATGATTATTTTATTGTGTCGCCCAGTACTGTCGTTTTCTCAATCAACACAACCAGCCAAACATTCAGCACCCAGAAATACATGTATCCCTTTTTTCAGAATGTGTTGTTAAATTTTTCATCTGTTGCGGCAAGATTCGTTAAATAATAAAAATAATTAAAAAGCTACCCGTCCCAAATTTAAAGCTTCTTTATCTGCTGACAACATTTTCTTTCCTTGTAGACATGCGTGAAAAAGCACTTCTGATTACAAATCAGATCCCTTTTTCTCGCCTATATAATGATGCTACCGGTATTTAGTCCAAGATGTCAAACGACAAGAGAAGTTTCGATACAAACAATGAAATGACCTTGAACTAGTCTCAAAATATCCTCCTTTCTCCAAGAGATCTTACGCCAAGAATTGCGGTCTTCCAATCTTCTTTATATCTGTTTTTGTTTCTAGAAAAAGTACAAATGTATTTCTGTATAAAACTACTGGAATGGCACTGATTAAGCCGTAAGGGGCTTCTGTGACCTCTTACCCTGGCCTCTGTGGGTTCAAAACCTCGCTAGAGGTGTAGTATTCTTTCATGCGAGGAATTCAACCAGCTGGCTTACGGTTCCATCCAGTAGTTCCATCCAGGTGACCACCCATGCCTATAGGGTAACCTGGGTATTCCTCCATCATGAAAAGCTGGAAAATCGACATTTATATCGTTGTGAGTGAATGAGTCACCTCAAAATTTTCAGTTAATCTCATGAAGACCATACACACTGGAAAAATAGCCATTTTGTATATACGAACCAAT
Organism: Mercenaria mercenaria; assembly: GCF_021730395.1. Taxonomy (NCBI): domain Eukaryota; kingdom Metazoa; phylum Mollusca; class Bivalvia; order Venerida; family Veneridae; genus Mercenaria; species Mercenaria mercenaria. Next base: position 45,086,110 of record NC_069368.1, read on the forward strand.
CACCAAAACTATACCAGTCAAGTTAAGGCAAAGCGCCAAGCAGTACAAACGAGCATACATATGCCACGATATGTCCACAAGCCAAATATTAATTTCCTTGCTGCTTTATATACATGTGTAGGACCGCCAAATATAAAAATGGTTACAATGTCAAAAAATTCATAAATGTGAAATGATTGAACAGCAAATGTAACTTTCCACAAACGTGAAACCTAGTAATTGTCAACGTAAAAAAGACGCTGGTCACCAATGTCATAAAACATCACAAATGAAAAAAAACATTGTTTTGGTCACAAATGTAAAAATCAAAACATCAATACAAATGTAAAACCAATTGTGAAATTCTAAGTTTGATGTACACCAATGGACGTAAACTTGTTTCAAACAGGCCTACACGTGTAACACATCTTTGTCGCTGATGGTTTCTCCAGTTGCAATAGGCTTTGAAAGCGAACAGCATGGATCCTGACCAGACTGCAGAATATGCTTATTGTAATGTTAAAGTTTGCGTATTACCCCAAGTATTTTCAAAGTCCATTGAAATATTGCATTCATATTTTGCATACTTGTTTACCATCTTGACCCCAGTCTGTAAAAAGGAGGCAACTCTATTAAGCATTTTGACAGAATTATGCCCCCTTTATGACTTAGAATATGTTTATTGTAATGTTAAAGTTTTACTCATATATAGCTTATATTATACTATCAAGCACTGAGAATAGTCGAGCGCCCTGTCCACTGACAGCTCTTGTAATACGAAACAAACTTATTTACAGACTTTCTCCCTCACATAAATTTCATGAACACATTCTGATAATGCAGCATAAAACAGTTATACTACAAATTCGAACACTTAAGATTTTCTTTTATATAAACAAAGGAGGATTTTACCGTGTATTGTCTTGTCAATTAAAACACGTTTCACAAAATTACCTACTTTTGGCTATTCCGCCTAGAAAAGAATTCCAGATTAGTATCCCTTCCTGTTGTAATTCGAATGTGTTAGAATGGAAATAGATTTTAGTTTTACGTGCTTTGTTGGCAAATAAAACACGGTTTTGAATTCAGATGCTGCTTTGTTGGCAAATAAAACACGTTTTTTTTTTTCGTTCAGGTGCACATCTGAAAACTGTGTTTTATTTGCCAACAAAACACGCAAAACTAAAATGTTTTTCCTAAATAACTGTTGGACAGTTTAAGGCCCTGGCTGAGATTTTTTTTCTCAGCTTAATCCGCTTATCCTTTTTATCTATTTTTATTCAGTGAATCTTTATCTTGGTTTTAAAAAACGGTGAAATAAATATTTCACAGTGTAAAGTTTTTCGGCAACCTTTGTTTTTCTGTCATATCTGTATTACTTTTGCTAATTTCTTACTGTGACTTCACATTAACTTTGTCTGGCATACAAACAAAGTATGTGCAGGGGCTGAGCCCATTGTACCCAAAGTCAAGGTCACCAAGGTGTTATACTTAGGTTATTTTTAAGGTTAAAGTTTTTCGGCAACCTTTGTTTTTCTGTCATATCTTTGTTACTATTGCTTAAATCGAGGGCTGAGCGCGAAACTATTGTATCTTGTTCTTTATCTATATACACTTACAATAGTTTCGCGCTCAGCCCTCGAAATCTTACTGTAAGTTCACATAAACATTGTCCAACATACACATAAATTATGTGCAGGGGCTGGATACTTTATACCCAAGGTCAAGGTCACAAAGTTACTATACTTGGAATTATTTTCATGTTAATTTTTTTCAAAAGCTTTGTTTATGGACATATCTTTAGTATTTAAAAAGATATTGACTTGAAATTAAAAATATTTGAAATTCTTTATGATCATCATCTACATGTTTGGTTACAATCCCCTTAACTCTTATTGTATTTTTGACAGAATTAAGCCCCTTTCATACTTGAATCTTTTGACAGACCGTTTTCTGGACATAACTTTAGTACTATGTAAGATAATGACTTGAAACTCAAAATATATCCTTACCATCATCATCTGCATGTGTGGCAACAATCCCAATAACTCTAATTTGTGTTCTTGACAAAATTACGCCCTTGATGTATCTTCCTTCTAAAGTAGAGGTCTCTTATTGAGACATATATTCATTTTAATGTCAAATCGCCGAATAGTGGAGCGTGCTGTCTTACGTACAGCTCTAAGACTTGTTGAGAAGTATTGTTTAGCAATGCTCAAAAGCTGTTAAATACCAGCCCCTGACCCAGTCATTCTTTACATTATTTAAAATATTATAAATTTGAGTCTCAAACGGTTTGTGTTTCATTGTCTGCAAGCACGGTGGAAGGGACTAGTTTTGAGTGTGATATTATAATTTAAAAAACAATGGCACTTGCTCTGCTCTAATTGCTTGAACTGTATTATTGGATTGTTCATATGAGCCGCGTCATGAGAAAACCAACATAGTGGGTTTGCGACCAGCATGGATCCAGACCAGCCTGCGCATTTGTGCAGTCTGGTCAGGATCCATGCTGTTCGCTTTTAAAGCCTACTGCAGTTAGAGAAACCGTTAGCATACAGCATGGATCCTGACCAGACTGCGCAGATAAGCAGGCTATTCTGGATCCATGCTGGTCGCAAACCCACTATGTTGGTTTTCCCATGGCACGGCTCATATGACCTCATGTAGTCCTTAATCTTAAGTATAGAGTCGCTTTATATTTATTATTATCATGTATTCCTATACCAGTAACTAGCGTCTGGAATCCGATGTTATTCATTGTAGACCTCAATCACTTTCCAGCGACCTTAATGATGCTTGCATCGACGATGGCAATGTGTTTGTATCGCAAGTTACTTGGAGAAGTTGGACACTTCAACCTGCCACTTCTTTACGGGGAGCCAATGTGTGGGAAGACTCTGACCGCCCAGTGCATGGCAAATGTAACAGGGTCTGATTCTGTCTACTCGAGGTATGTAATAGCCTGAAAGTTAAAGCTGAGTTTCTTTTCTGCTTCAGTATATATGAGCAACAATTTATGAAATGAATTAAAAGAAGTGGAGATACCACTTTTTTTTTTTTTTTCAAACAAGGTTTCAGATGAGGCCTGCATTTTCCGCAAAACAGAAATGTGTTAAATATTGCAAGTTTTTCAATACTGCTCTCTGAAATACCAAACTTTACAAAGCAAAGAACACCTGATACAAACAAGCACCAAAGAACAACGGAAGACAAATTAACAAAATGGTAACTGGCTTAATTACTTAAATGAATGGCTACAAGGTGAATGTATTTAGACTGACATGCAAACAATAATTTAAGATGTACTCTGGCTGCAGTAACTGAGCTGTGCAGCATGTCTACGATACCAGTTGTATTGGATGACCCCACTGAGGCAGCTGAGTGAGCCAGCTGGCAATCGACTTGGGAAATGGCACCATTAGGGGAACCAAGGATCGCAATCTACAGCCCCAGACAGGTTGTTTAGTGACAGCCAACTTTGATTTGGGAGGAACAAAGAAGTAAGTTTATGTACATTTCTCAAAAAGAATTGAATATAGGCAATTAAACCATGAACTGATCAATGTTCCTTACTGTTTAAAAAACTGGGTGCTTTTCAAGTAGGTAAAACAAAAAAAGGATGCCTTCTGTAAGTTTTTGACAATATGTCTGACATGGTAACTGAGGTTCTTAATCAATTAACAGTAGCAGGAATTATGGATTGTTGTGTACTTACTCATCTAATAATGGAAAATAAGTTTCAAGCTTGATACAGTACTCTAGCGAAGTACTCAACTAATGAAAACACTGGTTCTTTAAAAAGCAAGCAGCTAGACCCATTACTGAAATTAAACTGTCCTATATAGACCTATAATAATGATGATACAATACTGTGATACACAATTAATTGTCATTTCAGATACTACACCCGTCTCAATCTTATCCTCTTCAAGAAGGCAGAGGTCAGTGATGTGGCCCATGCGATGCAGCTGGAGGATGGCGCCTGCAAGGCTTCAGCTGCACTACCTGGTATGTTAGGTCTTACAGACAGTGTTATGGCAGTTGATATACGGATGATGACCCTCCAGAGGCTGGTTGAGGGTATGGCTGTGCCCTTAACTGTAATGACAAAGGTAAATATCTGTTCTAATGTAACAAATATTATAACTAAAGCATTCATTAAAAACCAGGTAAATGAAATCACCCTTTAGTTATGAACTATATAAAACTGTGTCAGAGAGGCAAGATATGTCTCAAACAATGCAATGCAAAAAAAACTATGGAATGAAAATGGAAATATTTATTACATGAGGTCTTTCAAGGAGTGGAGAAAAAAGACAGCTGAAATGGCTTATACTAGCACTTAGTGCTCTATGGATAAAACCAAATTGTTCAGGTTCTGTTTGGTGTGATTGTGCATCTTTTTTAACAATTTTTCAGTCTTAAGTGACATTTTCTGTTTGTGGCAGTGAGTGAAATGCCTCACTGGAATATCACGCAATAGGCATGACACCCCACTCATTCATATGGTACTGACACCAGGCTCTTAAGGTATAGGTCCATGTTTCGGAGAGAAAAGTTCAAATGTCATCAAATCATAGAAAGAAAGCATTGTTTTACATGAAAATTTAACAGCGTATAAAGCATTTATATTATTCTTCAAAACCATTGTCAATTTACTCATATATGTATTGAATTCTGGAAAGGAACTGCATGAAGGGGCCACACTTCTGGACAGTTCAGCGCCTTTAAATACTCACCATTTTTTAAAAGCTGTTACATGTCTTCGTTTTGATGCATTTGCAACATCGTGCGAGTGTTTAAACTTTACATAACTAGGTAAAACATCGTTTTTGACAATTGTTTACATTTATTTCTTTACAAATGGCATTCTTATTTAAAGGGGGACAACTCATTTAGAATATTTTAAGTATCCAACTCTGTTGGACAGAACAGTAAAACATGTATTGGACAGATAAGTTGTGTGTCAAGATGCTGTTCATTTACTAAAAAATCTGTTGTTTTGTGATATACTGCTAAACCTTAATGCCGAGCAACAAGTAATGAAGTAACTTATACAGTACCACTAGTACAATGTTTCACGTCTTCAGAATGACAAGGCAGGGGATTGAACCAACAATAGCCCGCTGAAATGGCACTGTATCACTAGGCTACAAAGGTGGTTAGGATATACTGTTTTTCAATTTTACTTGGTATTTGATAGTGAGATGTTATTTTATTAGATGTTTCTAAAATGATATACATATTAGCCAACTCTTGTTTCAATAACTCTTGTTTCAGATACTTGAAGCACTCAATCTGCCATGGTCAGATGAACTTTTTACATACTTGAAGACGGAAATCATTCCATCCCATATGCAGCGTCTTGGGCACAGTGTGAACGAAATATCAGCAAACCATGGAACCTTCAGTCGGCTCGTATCTGACTTAGTATCTGACTTGGCCCCAGAGCAGGTATAACCCCTTGGCTATTTAACCCTTTCGCTGCCAACGCAAAATTCAAAAGATGCCAAAGTGACGTCGATGACGTCAAAAACCGTTAGAGAATCTTGACGTCAGTGGTTATGTTCATGCTAATTGATGCTTTAATTGAATTGTTTTACATTGCGATTATAATTATGGGTTTTTGTCTGTAAATGAAATTTTCTTAAATCCGATCATATACAGGTTATTTGTTTGTGTGAGATTAAAGTATCTTTCATCACGAGTGAACACCGAATACAATATTTTCATGAGTGGTTTACCCACAGGTGAAAATATAAGATATGGCGTCCATGAGTGAAAGATATTTAGATATTTCATGTAAAAACAAAGAAATTTTCTTTTTATTTCTGTTTTGACTAACTTTACCCATTTTATAGTTTCTTACAAGTGAAAAATATCTTCAGTATTTAATATTTTTCACTGTGAAAATACCAGCTATATTTCACTCTAACATTTCGATAAATCACTGAAAAACATTTAATAAGACAGGTAATTCTATATGTTTAGAGCTAAAATGATTACTTTGGCAATACACTGTACTTGTTTCTAAAATGGTGAGTTTTTAAAGCCGCTGAACTGTCCAGAAGTGTGGCCCCTTCATGCAGTCCCTTTCCAGAATTCAATACATATATCAGTAAATTGACAATGGTTTTGTAGAATAATATAAATGTTTTATACGCTGTTTAATTTTCATGTAAAACAATGCTTTCTTTCTATGATTTGATGACGTTCGAACTTATTTCTCCGAAACATGGACCTATACCTTAATATTTTGCTTTTATTTTTCTTTTGCCTCAAAGGGACAGCCTCAAGACGAACAGATAGCAAACGTTCACTATTGTATACATATTGGATATGTATACATACTGGATATGAAACGTCACAAATCATTAGTATTTCAAGTTTGATATAAAACTACGTGCAGCTAATTTATTCTGTTTTACATCACATTGACTGACTACCGCTTTAGGGAGCTTTTAGGCAAGCCCCTTAAGGTTCATGTAAAGTGTTTGAGACTGCCCCTCGAGTAAATTTTTGTTTCATGTTTTGAGACCTCATAGGCCTTTGTTTTGCATACATTGTATACCAAACCGTTTAGAAGTAGTAGACATGTCATTCAAGAGAGGTTGTTTTGCTCGGTACAATAATATTTCTCTTTTATGACGTGTACTTTGCTTGTCCACATTCGGTTTTGTAAAAAATATCAAACTTCTTTTTCAAAAATATTTTGACATTAGGTATTTACTTATTGTGTGCCTAACATATTTCTCCAGGTACTCCCAGAGTTAAAATCGCTACAATACATCTACATTTCAAAAATTTGCCAAAATTGCAAAACGAAAGTGAAAGTAGAGCTGTCAAAATGACAAAATACTCCTATATTTCAGAAAATATGTAAGTTAACTGTATTCCAATACTAGGAGTACCTAGATTAATATGTTACAGACACAAACAAAACGTATTTAAAGAAAAAATACTTTTGAAAAAAAAGTTTGATATTTTCTACAAAATAGAACCGTGACGGTCGAAGTACCTGCAATTTTAGACAAAATACTTATTCTCAAAGAAGCTTACCTTTGTGTAAAGTATTCCCTACTTCCTCTAAACAATTCAGTGTATTTATAATAAATAGAAACGGTCTTCGAAGAATAAATTTCCAAAATCAAAATTCACCTGAGGGGTGGTGTCCAAACACTTTACATGAACCTTAATGGCGTACAATAGGGGCCTCCGTGGCCGAGTGGTTAAAGTCGCTGACTTCAAATCACTTGCCCCTCATCGATGTGGGTTCGAGCCTCACTCGGGGCGTTGAATTCTTCATGTGAGGAAGCCATCCAGCTGGCTTACGGAAGGTCGGTGGTTCTACCCAGGTGCCCGCTCGTGATGAAATAATGCATGGAAGAGCACCTGGGGTTCTCCTCCACCATTAAAGCTGGAAAGTCGCCATATGACCTATCATGTGTCGGTGCGACGTTAAATCCAACAAAAAAAAAAAAAAAAAAAAACCAACATATTGAAGACAATTATAGTTATGCCTCTGACTATGTAATTATTGTAATTTGCAACAACAGCTCCATTACAATCATTGTCAACATAATATTAGACATTCTTAACTAAATAAAAAATATCAACAACGGTAGTTACTTTCAACATACATGGAACTGAAACTGAACTATTTATGCAATTTTTCAGAAGCGATTTAGTTACATGTGGTTTTAAATTAATAAAATATATGTTGATGTTTTTATGGATTTACCGATATTTTTTCATGAGCATTTAGTTACATACGGTGTTTCTTTACCAATTTCCCCCGATCTTCAGCCGATCACCACAGGGAGCCGTGATATGTCTCGCTCAGGATCCGAGCTCCTGAATATGAATATAAGCTTCCCGGCGAGCATAATATAAAGTAAATACATTTCATTGTACTTGTCTTTAAAAGTAGATATGGCATTATTTCTTATAATTATTTTATTACGATTTCTTTACATAAACCTGAAAAGAAGAGCTTAAACGCTGTCATGTTACAATAAATGATAATCGAGAGAGTTTTAGCCAAATTTATAGGGAATCGATCCTACCGATTTTCGTCGCTTTGAAGTCGGGATCGATCCCTCAACAGTAGCATGCGATATACCGAATGTGATATATACTATCGAATTAAAAAAAATCTGTGCTTCCGGCACGTGCACAGAGCGTCTGACTTCGGACTTTGGAAGAATACGCTTTTTCCTTGTGACATAACTTGCGTCTTGCACATCAGTACAAATATGGGCAGTGGTTTTTTTTATTCCAAAATCTACCTTTAAATTGATAGGGAATCGATCCTGCGCGAAACGACGAAAATCGGGATCGATCCCTCTACGGTAACATTCGATATACCGGATGACATATTTATTATCGAAAATGTGTCCTTCAATTTCTCATTAAACAATCGAGCATTTTCATCATTTTTTTTTCAATGGTTGAAAGTGCGGATAGAAATATGTAACTCTCGGGTAACTGTTTTGCTGTAATGCGGCCTGCTTGGAGATGCGAATGAAAATATATGGCTCTCGGGTAACTGTTTAGGCGGTAGTCAAGGCTCCGAGAGTCATAAATTTCAATCCACACCAACTAATGGTAGATTCTTCTTCCTGCATACCGTATTCTTCAATTAAATATAACAAAAGATTTCCTTTTAAGTACTATTTCATCATAGTAGCGTATGAATTTACGCATTCATTCATAAATTACAGTATGTGAGTCATCTTAAACCCGAGGGTAAGTTCACATCGGAGCTCTAGGGAAGGGTAGGCTGTTGGGTAAATGATACTTACCCCACCAGTCAAGTAACTGACCAATCAAAAATTGGGCCGTGGGAGTATGTAAGACTCTTTTCCCTGCACACTGAGCGCTGTGATAAAAGCAAGGAACCAGTAAACCCTACCTCGCCATGGAGTTTGCGGAGTTCAGGTCTTCAGCAGGGAAGATACGATGGTGTACTAACTTATACCGTTCAAGTGGGTTATCGAGTACAGTGTCAGTCTCTACTCTACCCTAGAGCTTCGATGTGAACTTACCCCGAAGTGTATGACGAGTTTTTCCAGCACCGGCAAACCTGTCTAGTATGCAAGAAGGTTTTTTCCAACACCGACAAAAACACGGGAAAATCCTGTCCAGCATGCAAGAAAAGGCAAATTGCGTTGCGCATATCATGTGTGACTTCTCTAATTTTAAAAATAAAAGTTCACGTACTGAGGTGTTACAATGTAACTATAATGTGAGCCTAAAAATCTACTTTTTACTCTTAACTCGGCTTTCCCTCTACTATGGAAACACGTGTGCAACTAAAAATGTGAACGTTACTTTTCTATATTTCATAAAGAGCCATGAAAGGGAAATGAATCACAAAAAAAAACAAAAAAAACAAACAACAATACATTGTACAATAAAGATGAATGTAGAAACTGTGTTCCATCGTTCATTTAAAAAAACAACAACAACATAAGTTTGAAAATATCCTAATTATCCTAATAGTATTCAATATCTAAACACACCATAGTTTAATTAAAAGTTCTTTTGTTTTCATATCGACATCGTTTCAAATATTATAGGTAAAACTATATTCTTATTTGTTTGTCTGTACTTGAGTGCGCGTTGTATGCGTTGTTTGATTTCATTTTTTTCAAACTAATTACAACACACACATTTATATATATTTAGTATTATTTACATACTTCATTGGATGTCTAGTGTATTTTTATCACATTGGTACCGTACGGGGAATGTCTCGAACAGTCGCCACATTATTTATACAGTTCAAATTATTTGAATATTGATTCAGTCTCCTTCGAAATATGAAGTATAATCATATTATATTAAAAATGAATAAAATGTTGTTTGGTTTTTAAAGTCAGATCGACATAATTGTATGTCATGTGGCGACTCTCTAGAACCGTTGACCTTCCGTTTGCCAGCCGGATGCTTCCTCACATATAATAATTCAACACCCTAACGAACCAGCGACGGTGAAGGTCAAGTGATTCGAAGTCAGTGACCTTTATCACTCTGCCAATGAGACCCCTAAACACAATTCAATGGGGTCTAACTGTAAACATTCTCTAGATTCAGATTAATGTAAACATTACTCAAGCTGAAGACACCTTAACAATAAAATCTTGCAAAGTATTACTTTATTTCAGGATCACAATTTTTTTTATATCTGTAAAATATTCATCACGAATTTATGAAAGATATAGGTTACAAGTTTGTTAACCTGTCGAGACATTTCAAAGGCAGTGCACGACACTTGGAAGTTCCTTACACAGAGCGTGAAAAGGACTTTTTCAGTAAAATATTTTATGCCTCCAGTTTGATTCAATAGAACTTTGTTCGACTTTTTATTAGGAAATACCTTAGTTTTTAAATGGTTTGCTAGGCTGAACAAGTACTATCAACATAATATTTAGTAATTTGTTCAATGTATTTCGATTTACTGAATAAAAAACATTTCAACTGAATATTTCTTCTCGCAAAACGTGCGTTGTAGTCATTTTATCACGTTTCTTCGGTCAGTCGTACAACACCCAAACCAACGATAGGTATTTATTATTTCGGCGGGAACTTTTGATACGTTAACGTCTTTAAAGTGACGTCAACTCGAAAATGACGTCATAATATGCCAGTAAGATTGTTATGTTTTCATTTCCATAGAATCAATAGTATGTGTATCTGCTTGGAAAATAATAACACTGACATCAAATAAACGGGGTAAATGTTCAGTTTAGATCGGCCCAAATCGGCCCTTGGCACTCAACGTAGTAAACAACATCGGCCCAAAATCGGCCCTTGGCACAGAAGTGGTTAATAAACTAGTCCAGACATTAAAAATACATTTGACAAACACTATTTTGAAAACATATTCAGCATAAACTAGCTAGCTGACTTAAATGTTTACTGAACAGAAGTATAAGATTTCACAAGGAAAAGAAATACATGCCACATTAATCATTGAATCTAAAACAGTGCATGTTGCCTCAAAAGAAATAAATTGACTGTTTATAGAAACAGATAAATGTCCCTAGAAACAGATAAATGTCCCTGTCTCTCAATCCAAAATAGTTAGGAAAATCCAACTGTAAAAACCCTTATCTTTCACATAGTATTAATAATATACCTAATGGTTTATTTTCCAGATCCCAGAATATGTGAAATTGAATGGTTCATGTCTGACACTGAGAACTGTCGAACTGCCATGCCAGATTCAACAGCGGGCTGCTGAACTACCTGGGGGAAGAACAAAAAATGTCTGGATGGGGGTTATGAAGAAGGCTAAGAAGTGCCGTGTTTTTGATGTGGATGAAGAGGCAGCAGTTACAGAAAAAATTCTGACAGGTAAATCATCTCCATTTTAACATAAGACATTAGGACACTGTTATGCAGTCAACTTGTTACAGCAGAAAAACTACTCAAGCTTTATCACAATGAAAGTGATGGAAATATTTCACATTACAACATGTTATTAAACCACCTATAACACATCATTGGCAGCTAGACACATCGACTTTCAAGTCAATATTTAAACGATGCCAACATGTTGATAAAGCTTTGTTTTGACTTTATTCAGAGCACCAGATGGCACCTGTGACTATACCTTTCCAACAGGCACCTGGCGAATGTATTGTAGAGGCACCACGTGCACCCATGACAGCACCACCTCGAGAAGACGCAGAAGCTGCACCATTACCTGACCCAGAAGTAGTAACTACACAGCCTTCAGCCGATACAGAGGCACCACTTCAGGAAGACACTGAGTCACAGCCACAACTTCAAATGTGGAACCAGCAGGGACACCAGCACGTTCACTGTGTAAGTATGTTGGATAACTGATAAGTTCTACAAAAGCTTATTTTAACCCAAAGAGGTTTTCAATCCCGCTTATATGCACTTCAGACTATACTTAAAATAAAACCAGTACAACATCTATATTCCCTTCAATAATAAGTCAGCTGCTACTCTAAATGGGCTGAGTTGTTGTTATATGTTTGGTTGTGTTGTGCTAAGATGATGAAACTTGTGTAACTCTTTCAATTGCAGTTAAGGTTGTGAAGAGAAAGCAAGCTGCAAGCAGCACAGCTGAGACAAATGATGTGGCAGTATTTGTTTCCAGAGATCTGGCAACCCTGGCAGTATATATGGCAGTGATTTCGTGCAAGTACTGCAGACCCATTATGCGGGAGTCATGGATTCTAGGGTGTGCAACGCAGCAGCTGAACTCGCGTTTCAACCAGTACACATCAACATGCACTTAAAAGATGTGAAAAGGCAGCCGCTGTTTGAGGTTATAGAGTCCGAGTTAGTCTGTGCAACCGATAACAAGACAGTCACTTTGTTCCACTTGTAAAAGGTATGTTGATTAGGAAATCATGTAATTTAAATCACAGAATTATACACGTAAAACAATGAAAGACGTGAACTAGCCCTTATTATATGACTCCTGATATGAATCGTGTACATTCCGTAAGTTTTTTGTGGGCTAATAACTAAAAAAAAATGAAAATTAATTTCTGTCTGTTGTCATGTAATAAGATATATATTAAATGACATGCTGGTCAATAGTCAAAATTATTGGTCATTCCCATTGGCAATAATTTCGACTATTGGTCAGTAGGCCATTCAGTAAGAGTATACTATTACACAACTTCTTATATAAATAGTCGGTCAATAGTTTGTACTGTATGACCAGTCTGTATGCAAGACACGTCTGCTGGAATAAAGTCAGACTTTGATGAACTGGAGTCTGTGTAAATGTATTTTTTAAAGTTAAGTACTAAACACTTAATTGAACGGCAACTCGACCATTAGTCTAAGCTATTTGTCTTAAGTACGTCGAATCCAGAGCAGCAATAGTTTTGACTATTCATGGGTAAGTTGAAATTTTAAAGACTCCGTATAATATGTCATAAACATAAGCATAAATATAGGTAAAAGATACTGAATAATACTAGTGACAACCTGGATAGGATGAAAGTAAAAGTAGGTATTTCCTGATGTTTTCATACCCTATAGTAACATTTTATCACGTGACTGACAGTCACGCGACCATGGTTATGTTACAGTATGATCAACCATACAATATTTGTTACTTTTAGCTCGACTATACAAAGTATGGAAAGCTGTCCTACTCGGCCCGTTGTCGGCGCGGCGTCCTTCCGCGTCCACTCTTTAAAGTTTAAGGTTTGGATGCACTTTCTCTTTATCTCTGTATTTACTTGATGGATTTGTTTCAAACTTAAAATACTTATTCCTCATCACCCACATCATGTGGCACAAGGGCCATAATTCATGCACCAATATGTCATGAATTATTCCCCTTTTTACTTAGAATTTCAAGTTAAAGTTTTGGTGCACTTTCAATCTATCTCATTTATTACTAATATAAATGGATTTGATTCAAATTTAAAATAGTTGTCCCACATCATCATTATCACTAAATTGCAATATCCAGTGTACGCATCCTCACCAGTTAAGCTGATTTTGTTGTTTGTCGGTTAGGCAAATCAGCACGCTTTGCTTTGCCTTAAATTTATATTAAGACTTCTATCAGTTGTAAGTACCTAGAATGGTGTATTGGTTGATTGGTGGTCTGTCACACAATACTCGGAAGTGAAAAATTCTGAGGTGTGATTATATCATTTAAAGTTTCATTTTGTCATAATGTTTTTGTGCCCCTATGAGTTGGGGCATATAGATTTGGTCTTGTCCATGCGTGCATCTGTGCATCCGTCCGAAGTTCATGACATGCCTAGCTCAAAAAGTGTTTAATATAAATTGGTGAAACCTTGCATGAGTCTTTATCATGACACAAACTTGCACACCTCTTATTTTTTGTCTGGCTCCGCCCCCTATTTTCAGAGCTATTGGCCCTGAAATAGTTAAAAATGCACATTTTTACCTTGTGACACGCCAAGCTCAAAAAGTGTTTGATATAGATTCATGAAACCTTGCATGAGTCTTAATCATGATATGAACTTGCGCACCTCCTATTTTTAGCTCACCTGTCACGAAGTGACAAGGTGAGCTGTTGTGACCGCTTGATGTGCGTCGTGCGTAGTCCGTCGTGCGTAGTGCGTCGTCCGTCAACAGTTTCTAAAAAAATCTTCTTCTTGAAAACCACTGGGCAGAATTACACCAAACTTCACAGGAATGATCCTTGGGTGGCCCCCTTTCAAAACTGTTCAAAGAATTGAATTCCATGCAGAACTCTGGTTGCCATGGCAACCGAAAGGAAAAACTTTAAAAAATCTTCTTGTCCAAAACCACAGGGCCCAGGGCTTTGATATCTGGTGTGTAGCATCATCTGGTGGTCCTCTACCAAAATTGTTCAAATTATCCCCCTAGGGTCAAATATGGCCCCGCCCCGGGGTCACATGGTTTATATAGACTTATATAGGGAAAACTTTGAAAATCTTCTTGTACAAAACCACATGGCCTAGGGCTTTGACATTTGGTATGTGGCATCATCTAGTGGTCCTCTACCAAGATTATTCAAATTATTCCCCTAGGGTCAAATATGGCCCTGCCCTGGGGGTCTCAAGTTGTATAAAGACTTATTTGTCTGAAACCATACGACCTAGGCTTCTGATATTTGGTATGATGCATTGTCTAGTAGTCATTTACCAAAATTGTTCAAATTATGTCCCTGGGATTAAAAGAGGCCCCGTCCTGGGGTCACTTAGTTATTATGTTAGTTATATAGGAAAAGTACTTAAAAAGTCATCTGATCCTATGTCCAAGACTGTTTAATTATAATTATCTGATGACCCCAAGTAATATGTCACTTGTCTGTGACCTTGACCTATTGACCTACTTTCTTGTTTTTTAAGATACAGCCTTGAAATTTGGATGACATGTACAGTTTTGCACACCGATCTTAAAACTGACCTTCAGTTTTTCCTTTATATTCTATATAAATTGGACATTTTTAGCTCACCTGTCACAGAGTGACAAGGTGAGCTTTTGTGGTAGCGCAGCGTCCGTCGTCCGTCCATAAACTTTTGCTTGTGACCACACTAGAGGTCACATTTTTCATGGGATCTGTATGAAAGTTGGTCTAAATGTTCATCTTGTTGATATCTAGGTCAAGTTTGAAACTGGGTCACGTGCGATTAAAAACTAGGTAAGTAGGTCTAAAAATAGAAAAACATTGTGACCTCCCTAGAGGCCATACTTGTGAATGGATCTTCATGAAAATTGGTCAGAATGTTCACCTTGATGATATCTAGGTCAAGTTTGAAAGTGGGTCACGTGCCATCAATAACTAGGTCAGTAGGTCAAATAATAAAACACCTTGTGACTTCTCTAGAGGCCATTTTTAGCTCACCTGTCACAAAGTGACAAGGTAAGCTTTTGTGATCGCGCGGTGTCCGTCGTGCGTCCGTCCGTCCGTAAACTTTTGCTTGTGACCACTCTAGAGGTCACATTTTTTGTGGGATCTTTATGAAAATTGGTCAGAATGTTCATCTTGCTGATATCTAGGTCAAGTTCGAAACTGGGTCACATGCCTTCAAAAACTAGGTCAGCAGATCTAAAAATAGAAAAACCTTGTGACCTCTCTAGAGGCCATATATTTCATAAGACCTTCATGAAAATTAGTCAGAATGTTCACCTTGATGATATCTAGGTCAAGTTCGAAACTGGGTCACGTGCCATCAAAAACTAGGTCAGTAAGTCTTAAAATAGAAAAACCTTGTGACCTCTCTAGAGGCCATATATTTCATAAGATCTTCATGAAAATTGGTCAGAACGTTCACCTTGATGATATCTAGGTCAAGTTCGAAACTGGGTCAGGTGCCCTCAAAAACTAGGTCAGTAGGTCTAAAAATAGAAAAACCTTTTGACCTCTCTAGAGGCCATATATTTCATGATATCTTCATGAAAATTGGTCAGAATGTTCATCTTGATGATATCTAGGTCAAGTTTGAAAGTGGGTCACGTGCCATCAAAAACTAGGTCAATAGGTCAAATAATAGAAAAACCTTGTGACCTCTCTAGAGGCCATATTTTTCATGGGATCTGTATGAAAGTTGATCTGAATGTTCATCTTGATGATATCTAGGTCAAGTTTGAAACTGGGTCACGTGCGGTAAAAAACTAGGTCAGTAGGTCTAAAAATAGAAATACCTTGTGACCTCTCTAGAGGCCATACTTGTGAATGGATCTCCATAAAAATTGGTCAGAATGTTCATCTTGATGATATCTAGGTCAGGTTTGAAAGTAGGTCTCGTGCCATCAAAAAGTGGGTCAGTAGGTCAAATAATGAAAAAACGTTGTGTCCTCTCTAGAGGCCATATTTTTCACGGGATCTGTATGAAAGTCGGTCTGAATGTTGATCTTGATGATACATAGGTCAGGTTTGAAACTGGGTCAACTGCGATCAAAAACTAGGTCAGTAGGTCAAATAATAGAAAAACCTTGCGACCTCTCTAGAGGCCATACCTTTGAATGGATCTTCATGAAAATTAGTCAGAATGTTCACCTTGATGATATCTAGGTCAAGTTTGAAATGGGTCACGTGCCTTAAAAAACTAGGTCAGTAGGTCAAATAATAAAAAAAACTTGTGACCTCTCTAGAGGCCATACTTTTTATGGGATCTGTATGAAAGTTGGTCTGAATGTTCATCTTGATGATATCTAGGTCAAGTTTGAAATTGGGTCAGCTGCGGTCAAAAACTAGGTCAGTAGGTCTAAAATTAGAAAAATCTTTTGACCTCTCTAGAGGCCATATTTTTCATTAGATCTTCATGAAAAGTAATGAGAATGTTCAGCTCGATGACATCTAGTTAAAGTTCAAAACAGGGTCACGTACCTTCGAAAACTAGGTCAATAGGTCAAATAATAGAAAAACCTTGTGACCTCTCTAGAGACCATATTTTTCAATGGATCTTCATGAAAATTGGTCAGCATTTTTGTCTTGATAATATCTAGATCAACGACGTCATACTCAAAACTGGGTCATGTGGGAAGAGGTGAGCGATTCATGACCATCATGGTCCTCTTGTTTTCATGGGATCTGTATGAAAGTTGGTCTGAATGTTCATCTTTATGATATCTAGGTCAAATTTGAAACTGGGTCAACTGCAGTCAAAAACTAGGTCAGTAGGTCTAAAAATAGAAAAACCTTGTGACCTCTCTAGAGGCCATACTTTTCAATGGATCTTCATGAAAATTGGTCAGAATATTTACCTTGATAATATCTAGTTCAAGTTCGAAACCGGGTCATGTGTCTTCAATAACTAGGTCAGTACTTCAAATAATAAAAAAACCTTGTGACCTCTCTAGAGGCCATATTTTTCATGGGATTTGTATGAAAGTTGGTCTGAATGTTTATCTTGATGATATCTAGTTCAAATTCAAAACTGGTTTAACTGTGATCAAAAACTAGGTCAGTAGGTCTAAAAATAGAGAAACGTTGTGACCTCTCTAGAGGCCATACTTTCAAATGGATCTTCATGAAAATTGGTCAGAATGTTCACCTTGATGATATCTAGTTCAAGATCGAAACTGGGTCACTTGCCATCAATAACAAGGTCAGTAGGTCAAATAATAAAAAACCTTGTGACCTCTCTAGAGGTCATATTTTTCATGAGATCTGTATGAAAGTTGGTCTGAATGTTCATCTTGATGATATCTAGATCAAGTTTGAAACTGGGTCAACTGCGGTCAAAAACTAGGTCAGTAGGCCTAAAAATAGAGAAACCTTGTGACCTTTCTAGAGGCCATACTTTTGAATGGATCTTTCTGCAGACATGATAAAGTGGTAATACTTTGTTACTTTCTTCAAAAGTTTAAAATATTGTGATAAGATATTTCTCCACTGGTAGAATGTGACAGGATTTAAATCTTTGTTGATCAACTGTGCTGTTATGACATTTCTTTGATGACTGACACACTGTGTCAGCAATATCATGTATTATTAAAGGTATCAGCATTCACCCGCCTCCACAGATTCTTCTAGTCAGATTCAAACTTTGCATGGTCTGTGATCATTGTTGAATATTCAGTCGATCCGTAACAAATAAGTTAAACATTTTATTAGCTCACCTGTCACAAAGTGACAAGGTGAGCTTTTGTGATCGCGCGGTGTCCGTCGTCCGTCCGTCCGTAAACTTTTGCTTGTGACCACTCTAGAGGTCACATTTTTCATGGGATCTTTATGAAAGTTGGTCAGAATGTTCATCTTGATGATATCTAGGTCAAGTTCGAAACTGGGTCACGTGCCTTTGAAAACTAGGTCAGTAGGTCTAAAAATAGAAAAACCTTGTGACCTCTCTAGAGGCCATATATTTCACAAGATCTTCATGAAAATTGGTCAGAATGTTCATCTTGATGATATCTAGGTCAAGTTTGAAACTGGGTCACGTGCCATCAAAAACTAGGTCAGTAGGTCTAAAAATAGAAAAAACCTTGTGACCTCTCTAGAGGCCATATATTTCACAAGATCTTCATGAAAATTAGTCAGGACGTTCACCTTGATGATATCTAGGTCTTGTTTGAAACTGGGTCACGTGCCATCTAAAACTAGGTCAGTAGGTCAAATAATAAAAAAAATTTTGTGACCTCTCTAAAGGCCATATTTTTCATGGGATCTGTATGAAAGTTGGTCTGAATGTTCATTTTGATAATATCTAAATCAAGTTCGAAACTGGGTCACGTGCGGTCAAAAACTAGGTCAGTAGTTCTAAAAATAGAAATACCTTGTGACCTCTCTAGAGGCCATATATTTCATGAGATCTTCATGAAAATTAGTCAGAAGTTCACCTTGATGATATCTAGGTCTTGTTTGAAATGGGTCATGTGCCTTAAAAACTAGGTCAGTAGGTCAAATAATAAAAAAACTTTGTGACCTCTCTAAGGCCATAATTTTCATGGGATCTGTATGAAAGTTGGTCTGAATGTTTCATTTTGATAATATCTAATCAAGTTCGAAATGGGTCACGTGCGGTCAAAAACTAGGTCAGTAGTTCTAAAAATAGAAATACCTTGTGACTCTCTAGAGGCCATATTATTTCATGGATCTTCATAAAATTGGTCTGAATGTTTCACTTATGATATGTAGGTCAAGTTTGAAAGTGGGTCATGTGCTCAAAAACTAGGTCAGTAGGTCAAATAATTAGAAAAACCTTGTGACCTCTCTAGAGGCCATACTATTGATGGATCTGTCCATAATAGTTGTCTGAATGTTTATCTTGATGATATCTAGGTCAAGTTCGAAATGGGTCACGTGCGCCTAAAAACTAGGTCAGTAGGTCAAATAATAAAAAACCTTGTGACTTCTCTAAGGCCATATTTTTCATGGGATCTGTATGAAATTGGTCTGAATGTTTATCTTGATGATATCTAGGTCAAGTTCGAAACAGGGTCATGTGCGTCAAAAACTAGGTCAGTAGGTCTAAAAATTGAAAAACCTTGTGACCTCTCTAGAGGCCATACTTGTGAATGGATCTCCATAAAAATTGGTCAGAATGTTCACCTTGATGATATCTAGGTTAAGTTTGAAACTGGGTCACGTGCCTTACAAAACTAGGTCAGTAGGTCAAATAATAAAAAAACCTTGTGACCTCTCTAAAGGCCATACTTTTCATGGGAACTGTATGAAAGTTGGTCTGAATGTTTATCTTGATGATATGTAGGTCAGATTTGAAACTGGGTCAACTGCGGTCAAAACTAGGTCAGTAGGTCTAAAATTATTAAAATCTTTTGACCTCTCTAGAGGCCATATTTTTCAATGGATCTTCATGAAAATTGGTCAGAATTTTTATCTTGATAATATCTAAACTGGGTCACATGAGCTCAAAAACTAGGTCACTATGTCAAATAATAGAAAAAACGACGTCATACTCAAAACTGGGTCTTGTGGGAAGAGGTGAGCGATTCAGGACCATCATGGTCCTCTTGTTTTAAATAATTAACCTGGGAGTCGATTTATTTAATAAAAGCAGGGTTATCACTACTTGCTAATAGATGATTCTTACAACCAATGCTCTAAAATATTGACAAACAGACTGACATCTACATATTTCCTTTTAAAATACCTTGGCTACTACTGTGAGAGGGGACTTTTCGAGAAATCATCTGACATAGGCAGGCACCTATAAGTCTGCATCAAATTTATTAATTATCATAGCTACATGTATATTGACTTTTTATTATTGTTTTTTTTCCATAAATAATGCTTACTAGTCTATGGACAATGAAATAATTTGATGAATCCTGGTCACCTTCAGTAAGAAGCTGCCCGACTTCAATAATCTTTGTGATAACCCAACTGGCCATTTTATATTGAATACACAGGCATCATAGTGAAATCATCTGTGTTTAGTGGCCACAAGATAAATTTCATAAATTTCTCTCTATGTTTTGGATTCACTTCCGGGTAAAATACAGACTTATTTCAGTGAAAGTTTCAAATATATTAGAGAATCTTAGCATTAACAACTGTTTATAAACAGTATTACAAGTCTCAGATCCCTCCATCGTTGAACAAAAGGTAGATAAACAAAAGTAAACTTCACACGCTTCCCTGATAAAATCTGAAACCGGAAACATATTGAAGGGGAAACAATTGATTTTGAACGAAAATATTTTGCCTCAGGCGTAATACCACTGTTTTTTTATAGGTCTGATGTCTAAATATTCTTTCTCTAGTAGGCTGTTATCAGTCATGTAACAAGCAGTCGTACTTTAACGGTCAAACTTTTGCTAATTAAAACATGTGTAGGAAAGCTGCGCGCGTAAACTTGGCGCAACTTTAAACGTCGTTTTCTCGATATTACGTCATGCCGCACCTGGACCGGTTTTCAAAGACGACGTCACAATATTATAATGATTTGTAAACAATGCCTAACCCGCCGTTACATAACTGAAATACTGTTGAAAAATGGCGTTAAACCCAAAACAAACGAAAAAACAATGCCTAAATAATGGACCGTGAATATTTAAAGCATACCTTTTCATATATGTTTATATCTACAGGTCGGAACAATTCCAGAGATGCCGAGAATGGCTGGTCGCCCAGAAGAATTGACCCAGCGCCTTTGGTAAAAAAGAATGTGGCTGTAAAACAGAAACGCTGTGTCCACATATGGTCGAATCCATCCAACAACAGGAACAACCACGCAATACCTTTCTGTTTCATAAATCACATTTTGGCAGAGTTAGACCTCCAGTTTTCTGGTAAGTAGCGCGTAAGTCGTGGAGCACAAAAATGCACGTATTTCATCTGTGCCATAATAAGTAATATATACGTCTTGACCATATAAGTTATGAAACACAAGAAATTAATAATAACCGGTTAAGATGTAAAAATGAAGGACAGAGTTGGTGACCATTTTGCTTACCCTAGGTGCAGGTTGTAAGGTACAGAACATCTGACACTGTTTTGTATAGTTTCACTTCATGGTGTGCCCAATTTTTGTGCCCCGCCCCATTTGAGGGGGTCGGTGGGGGGCACTTAGAGTTCTCGACCGTCCAGCCGAATTTGTGTCGTTCGTGTCTCAAAAACTATTTCACCCAGAGTCATCAAACCTCACAAGATTGTTATTCAGCATGGGAAGAAGTGCACTAGGGATTTCAATTTGGATCTCATACAGTCAGACCATGGTTATGGCCCTTGACTAAGTCAAAAATAGGCATTAAAAAATGCCTAAGTTTGTGGCGCATATATCTCAAAAAGTATTTTACCCACTATTATAAAACATTACAGGAAAATTATTTAGCATGTGAAGTAGGACATCTGGTGTTTTTGTTAGAAATATCACTCTATCAGGCCAGAGTTACGGCCCTTGACTTAGTGAAAAACAGTATGCATAAAAGGCATTAAAGTTGTGTAGCACATATCTCAAAAAGAATACGACATAGGATCATGAAACACCATAGGAATATTATTCAGCATGTGGAATTGTTCACATGAGATTTTGTTCAGGATCTTTATCAGTCAGACCAGAGTTATAGCCCTTGATTGTCAAAAATAACATAAATGGGATACAAGTTTGTGTCACATGTATCTCAAAAAAGTATTTGACACAGAGTCATAAAACATTAGGGGATTGTTATATAACATGTGAAGTTGCGCACCTGGTGATCTGTTTTGGAATTTCACTCAGCCCGATTGGAGTAATGATCCTTAACTTTGTAAAAAATACACATATGCATATATCTTATAAACTTTAAAAAGAATTCACATAGAGTCATGAAATCATGTAGGAATACCATCCAGTATATGAATTTGTGCACCTCGGTTTTTATGCCCCAGACATCTACTGATGCGGGAGGCATATAGTGATTGTCCTGTCCGTACGAGGTTAACCAAATGGGACCGTTTCGTCTAGCATCAATACCCCTTACTAGAATGACTTGATATTAATGCAGATATAACCTGTGACCATTCCTCATCTTCAGACATCACCTGACCTCAGTTTGACCTTGATCTTGACCTCGTTTTGGACTTTGGTGCAAAATCTATCAACAAGGATGCCAAAGAGGGCATCAAGCATTTATTGAAGGCAGCTCCTTGTTCTTGGTTGATTTGAATCTAAATTATGTCACGTTTTCTACTTAGAAAGTTTTACGTATCAAGTTGTATGTCAATAAAGATTGAAACTGCTTGCAATACCATATTCTCATCACAATTAAAGGATAAAGGGCTCTTGGTTGAAATTAATTAAATTATGTCGCTTATTTCCCTTGGAAATTTTGCTTGAAGTTTTGCATGCTAGTTGTTGCCATAATAAAATTTCAGTTTGCAATAAATCATATTAATTATTTTGTAATAAATCATAGTGAAATGACTTAGTTATATTAGTCTTGTCAAATATTAGCCCTTGTTTGACTTTAGTTGTCGAATAGTCAAGCACGCTGTCTTATGGACAGCTCTTGTATATACTCAATTTGAAGCTTGGCTGTAATATTTTTCAATGGATCACCTTCACTGATTTTAGTCATTTGTCTCATGCAAGTGATGTTTTAATGAAAACAAGTTTTGTAAAATAGTTTTATTGCCAAGTGAGGCATTTACGTTTAACATAATCATGTTCTCTTTCTTCATGCATTTTAGGTTGTGCTTTAGTGCTCAGTGGTAAAGATCAAGAACAAACATATCATGGACGATGATGGACGAAGGTGTTGTCAGATTTGGACCATAAATGACGTGTATGTTTTCAGATTTTCTTTGTCTGGAACTTCCGGAGGTAACATTAGAAAAATATTTGTTTCCGTTCTTAAAAGTGCTGTCATGTGTCTTAAACACTCAACAGGGTCCCCATTTAAACATACATCTACATCTAGGCAATAAATAAATGAATGACCGACGGCTATACAGCAGATTTTAAGCATATAAAGTGTGTATGTTTACTTTTTAGCTCATCTGATTTTTTGAAAAAAAATGATGAGTTATTGTCATCACTTGAGCGGTTGTCGGCGTCGGCGTCGGCGTTGCCTGGTTAAGTTTTATGTTTAGGTCAGCTTTTCTCCTAAACTATCAAAGCTATTGCTTTGAAACTTGGAATACTTGTTCACCATCATAAGCTGACCCTGTATAGCAAGAAACATAACTCCATCTTGCTTTTTGCAAGATTTATGGCCCCTTTTGTACTTAGGAAATACCAGATTTCTTGGTTAAGTTTTATGTTTAGGTCAACTTTTCTCCTAAACTATCAAAGCTATTGCTTTGAAACTTGGAATACTTGTTCACCATCATAAGCTGACCCTGTACATCAAGAAAAATAACTCCATCTTGCTTTTTGCAAGATTTATGGCCCCTTTTGTACTTAGAAAATATCAGATTTCTTGGTTAAGTTTTATGTTTAGGTCAACTTTTTTCCTAAACTATCAAAGCTATTGCTTTGAAACTTGGAATACTTGTTCACCATCATAAGCTGACCCTGTACATCAAGAAACATAACTCCATCTTGCTTTTTGCAAGATTTATTGCCCCTTTTGGACTTAGAAACTTTTTTTTTTTAAGGTTAAGTTTTATGTTTAGGTCAGCTTTTATCCTAAACTATCAAAGCTATTGCTTTAAAACTTGCAACACTTGTTCACCATCATAAGTTGACCCTGTACAGCAAGAAACATAACTCCATCCTGCTTTTTGCAAGATTTATGGCCCCTTTTGGACTTAGAAAATATCAGATTTCTTGGTTAAGTTTTATGTTTAGGTCAACTTTTTCTCTTAAACTATCAAAGCTATTGCTTTGAAACTTGCAACACTTGTTGACCATCATAAGCTGACCCTTTACAGCAAGCAACATAACTCCATCTGGCTTTTTGCAATAATTATTGCCCCTTTTGGACTTAGAAAATCATTTTCTTGGTTGAGTATTATGTTTAAGTCAACTTTTCTCATAAACTATCAAAGCTATTGCTTTAAAACTTGCAACAGTTTTTCACCATCATAAGTGGACACTGAACATTAAGAAACATAACTCTATCCTGCTTTTTGCAAGAATGATGGCCCTTTTTAGACTTAGAAAATCATGGGTAGGACAATATTTCTATTACACAAAAAAAATCAGATGAGCGTCAGCACCCGCAAGGCAGTGCTCTTGTTTCTTTCTTGTGGCAACACCTGATTTATATTTTTTTTCTTTTTGTGCACATGCCTTTCTGTATCTCTACACACTACAGGGTTACCATGGAAACGTACCTCTACATCTAGACAGTGGTATAAATGGATGACAGACGTCCAAGTCTACAAACAGCAGTGACAGAAATCCTGCAACAAATCATGTGACAAACGCATAGTTTTGAATAGCCTAAGCCTTGCTAAGACCTGTAAATGAATTCAGGCAAATCTTTAAACAAGAATCTGGAAAATACGTGCGCTTCTGGAGAGGCAAACCTACCTTGTATGTTTTTTGTTTCATAATAATGTGTATTTAGTGTTTGCTGTTTCGCCAGGGATTCGTTTACAGTGGCTACTTGGTGTGTTTGTTGTGGTGTTTGAGTGTTTATTGTGGTGTTTGTGGTGGTGTTTTTGGTGGTTTTTAGCTCATCTGATTTTTTGAAAAAAAATGATGAGTTATTGTCATCACTTGAGCGGTTGTCGGCATCGGCGTCGGCGTTGCCTGGTTAAGTTTTATGTTTAGGTCAGCTTTTCTCCTAAACTATCAAAGCTATTGCTTTGAAACTTGCAACACTTGTTCACCATCATAAGCTGACCCTGTATAGCAAGAAACATAACTCCATCTTGCTTTTTGCAAGATTTATGGCCCCTTTTGTACTTAGAAAATATCAGATTTCTTGGTTAAGTTTTATGTTTAGGTCAACTTTTCTCCTAAACTATCAAAGCTATTGCTTTGAAACTTGGAATACTTGTTCACCATCATAAGCTGACCCTGTACATCAAGAAACATAACTCCATCTTGCTTTTTGCAGGATTTATTGCCCCTTTTGGACTTAGAAAATCAGTTTTCTTGGTTAAGTTTTATGTTTAGGTCAGCTTTTATCCTAAAGTATCAAAGCTATTGCTTTGAAACTTGCAACACTTGTTCACCATCATAAGTTGACCCTGTACAGCAAGAAGCATAACTCCGTCCTGCTTTTTGCAAGATTTATGGCCCCTTTTGGACTTAGAAAATATCAGATTTCTTGGTTAAGTTTTATGTTTAGGTCAGTTTTTTCTCTTAAACTATCAAAGCTATTGCTTTGAAACTTGCAACACTTGTTCACCATCATAAGCTGACCCTGTACAGCAAGCAACATAACTCCATCCTGCTTTTTGCAATAATTATTGCCCCTTTTGGACTTAGAAAATCATTTTCTTGGTTGAGTATTATGTTTAAGTCAACTTTTCTCATAAACTATCAAAGCTATTGCTTTAAAACTTGCAACAGTTTTTCACCATCATAAGTGGACACTGTACATCAAGAAACATAACTCTATCCTGCTTTTTGCAAGAATGATGGCCCTTTTTAGACTTAGAAAATCATTGGTAGGACAATATTTCTATTACACAAAAAAAAATCAGATGAGCGTCAGCACCCGCAAGGCGGTGCTCTTGTTATTGTTTATTGTTGTGTTTCTGGCGGTGTTATAGTGTTTTTGGTGGTTTTTGTATTGTATTGAATGTGGTCTTCTCAGTTGTAAATGATGTGGTTTGTGTTGTTTTGTCTAAAAGCGTTTTTGTGATGCGAATGTTTGTTTTTTGTCGAATTGGGTTCTTGGTCTTTCGTTCGTTTCAGTGTATTCTCTTTTTATCATTGGCAGTATATTATTTCTAGATTTATTCCTGTATACAATTATAAGATTGAGTATTGAGTCAAATATTGCAGTGTGTTTTAATAAATTTACTTGTCTCATCAATTTTAGATAGCTGCAGATACGTACCAAGACAACTGACGACAGACATAAGGTGCAGACGACATCTGGATAAGCCCGTGCATCTGTCCTTTTGTATGTCTGCTTTTATTCGTTTTGTTTTTCATTGCTATTTTTTCCACTAGAATGATGGGGTACTCGGAAAAAAAGTTACAGCAGGATACTGAGATGCAGACAAAACAAAATGTGCATTTCTCTTTATCATGAACAGGTATGTATATTGCTACCTATGTTATACTATTTTGCATGCATTTCTCTGCAGATTTTTCCAAACTGGTGACTGATGTTGAATACAAGCAAATGTGAAGATATAATGTTGTAGATGTCGCAATGGTTTAGCGGACGGTGCAGCTGTGGCAACTAATGTTGACTTCACAAGCACTGCAAGGAAGTCATGTTGTAGATTCAACAATGGTTTAGTGGATTGTGCAGCTTGGTCGTTTTTCTAGGGCACAATGGGGTATGTAATTTGTATATGTCATTAGTTTATTTCTTAAGCTATGTTTGTATTAGGCGTGCAGTTTTCAATCAAGTTATGCAGATTCATTTTAATTTAAATATTTTTTCTACAAATTTGATATATTCTGGTTATCATAAAAGCCTACATTGTTTAAATTATTAGTCCCCTACTGGTTGAAAACCAGTTTCGGGGACTATAGGAATGCACTTTTCCGTCATTCCGTCCGTCCGTCCGTCCGTCCGTCCGTCCGCAATTTTGTGTCTGGTCCATAACTCTGTCATCCATGAAGGGATTTTAATATTACTTGGCACAAATGTTCCCCATGATGAGACGACGTGTCATGCGCAAAACCCGGACCCCTAGCTCAAAGGTCAAGGTCACAATTGGAGGTCAAAGGTCAACAGGGCTTTTTTCCTGTCCGGTCCACAACTCTCCCATCCTTGAAGGGATTTTGGAATTACTTGGCACAAATGTTCCCCATGATGAGATGATGTGTCATGCGCAAATCCCGGACCCCTAGCTCAAAGGTCAAGGTCACAATTGGAGGTCAAAGGTCAACAGGGCTTTTTTCCTGTCCGGTCCATAACTCTCCCATCCATGAAGAGATTTTAATATTATTTGGCACAAATGTTCCCCATGAGGAGACGACGTGTCGTGCGCAAAACCTGGACCCCTAGCTTAAAGGTCAAGGTCACAATTGGAGGTCAAAGGTCAACAAGGCTTTTTTCCTGTCCGGTCCATAACTCTCCCATCTATGAAGGGATTTTAATATTACTTGGCAGAAATGTACTCATAATAAGACGATGTGTCATGCACAACTTTCAGTCCCCTAGCTCAAAGGTCAAGGTCACACTAAACAGTCAAATGTTAACATAGCAAAAACGGGGTCTGTTTCGTGTCCGTCCATAACTCTGACTTTCATTGGGGGTTTTTAATATCACTTACAAATTTTTTCCCCATGTGAGTCACGTGTCATCGCATTGGGGCCCCCTACCAAAAGGTAAGGGTCACAATTGGGGTTCAAAGGTAAACAAGTTTTTTTCCTGCCCCTCCATAATTTGGCCCCATAAGGGTTTTTTAATATTATTGGGCAAAAAAGTTTCCCATGATGAGCGAGTGTCATGCGCAAACCTACCCAGCAAAAAGGGAAGGTCACACTTTGAGTCAAAGGTAAGAGGTTTTTTTTTCCTGTCCGGGTCTATAATTTTGCATAAAAAGCGGGTTTTAGTTCTTGGACAAATTTCCCCCTGGATGAAAAAAAACAGTCATGCGCAAAAACCCAGGTCCCTAGGTCTAAGGTCAAGGTATTTTTTAGAGGTCAAAGGTCAAATTCAAAAAAGATTTTGTAGGGAAAACATTTCTTCTTATGCAAGGGATTTTGTGTAATTGGAAAAAAATGTTCCCCACCATAGGCACCCTTGTTTTTAAAATTTCCCCCTTGTTGTTACTTTAAAAGTTTTTTTTGTAACTTTTTTATTACTGGCGGTAAGAAAAATCGAGACCACTTTCTGTGGACAGCATGCATGTTACATCCTTTTTTTTAGGTGTTTTTTGGGCCTATCTCTACCGGAAAAGGGTTTTTTGGGGACTTAATTAAAAAGATTTTTTTTTTTTTTTTTTTTTTTTAAAAATTTAAATTTTCCCTTTGTTGTTATTTTAAAAAATAACTTACATGAAATTTTTTTTATAATCAGCCAAAAAATTCAATATGAAAACAACTGTGGGTTTTTATATATGCACTTTTTAACCCAAAGTGTTTTGTTAAAACATATTGTATTTATAAAATTTTTGTTTAAAATTTTGACAATACATTTTCATTATGTTTATACTGAGTAGAGAAAATTGGGTGCCTTCCATAGGGGACTTTTATTGCATGGCAAATTTCATTCACTTGTTTGTTGAAACCCTTTTATCAATTGTTAATAATAAATAGCAGTATTTAGTAAGAGTGCATGACTTTAAATTTTTAAAAGGAAAGGGTCGACATTTTTCCCCGAGTGCTCCAGTGCTTCGGAAAGGGATACAGTTTATGGCTTTGGGGATTGAAAGCTCGAATATTCGGTGAAAACACAAACAAACCCCACGAAGGGCACAAACTATCAGACGAAGCATTTTCCCTAAACATTTCCGTAAGGCTTGTAATTTTTTAAAGTACTTTGAATATAAATCGTTGATTCAGTTTTTGTTAAACTATAGTGTCAAGGTTTCATGTTTGGGGAATTTTAGGTAAAGAAAACTTTTTCTAGGGTTTACTAATCTTTTTGATCTAAAAAAGGGAAGGTTTTTTAAAAACAAAATTTTATCTTTTGTTATAAAAAGTGTTTTTTCATTTCAAAGGGGTTGAAATACCGGCCCAATAGTGACTTTAGTGAGTTTTGGGGGAAAACCCCAAAAAAAACAATGGGGGGCCTTTTTTTAATTGTATTAACAGGGGGGAAATTTTTTAATGGAAACACCAACTGCCCCAGGACTGCCTTGTTGGGACCATAAAGCTGCCGATAACCCTGGTGCACAGTACCAGTCAATACCCGGGCCCAAGGCACTGGAAACCCCATCGATGCCCTCATCAGAGGTGTGCTGGGTCCCCTTTTGTCAAAGTCAATATTGATCAACTGTTTTCAACCAGGTTGGCCTAACTTTTTAAGAATTGCCGTTTACGTGGGGCGAGTTTGATAAAATTTTTACACTTTTTGGTTTCTATTGGCCCGTTCTTGAAGGAGAACTAAAATTTTATTGGTTTAAGGGAAATTAAATTTATTTCTTGAGCTTTTTGATTATCTGAAAAATGTAAATGGAAAAATGCTGTTGATATGGGTGTATCTGGTTCTGAATAAAATTTCCTTTTTTTCCGAAAATGCTTATTGCAGTTGAGGGATTTTTTCAGTTTTGAACATTTACAGTTAAATGGTAGTTATTAAAATTTTCAAAATAAATTTTTTCGAAAACTTAAGGGTAATATCTAAAGATATAAGAGGATTTAAAACATGAAATAGTTTTTTATAAGCGATGACACTTTGTTCACCAGGGGCCCCGTTCTAAAACATAGAACCCCAGCAAGGAAGTAACAAAAAAAATTACCTTCCAATGTGAATGATAAAATTTTTTAGTTTAAAACTGTCGCACAAACGCTGTCTGACTTGTATAAAATCAGATTCAGTGGCGATGAAAATTTGTAGGCTTTGTTTGGAAAAATGAAAATATCAACCCTAACTGAGGTTGCTTTGTTTGAGAAATCACTTAGCAAGTAGTCTCTCTTCGTAATATTTGATTAAAAAATTTAGTGTCTATGCTGTCATTTTGATAGAAGATCGGCTGCACAGAAAGATGGGTAAAAACTAAGGAATTCTCTTTAAATGGTGAATTTTCACGCGAACAAAAAATTTTTTAATACAAATTTGAAAATCTTTTTTTACTACGAAATTTTCACTAATATAAAATTTAAATTTTTGGGATTCATTGAAATTTTAAGATTTATTTGATTTTGTAAAAAATAATTTTTCAGCACTGGTTGATGGTTTTGTAAAAATTCAAGCTTGTTGGAAATCTCTGTATTTGCCCCTGTCGTCCACGGTGGCCTTCAAACCCCCCAAAAAAAAAAAAAACCCTAAAGTCCGGGGGAAAAGACTTCAGTCGGGAAAAGATATATTTAAAAAAATTTTTTATAGAAAAGCATGCTTTTCCTTTTTTAAACGAGGGGGGGTTTTAAAATTTGGGTAAAAATTTTCAGGGGGGCCACCCTGGTGAAATTATTTGGGACGCGAAAAAATGCACGAGTAAAAAAGGATAAAGCATGTTTTGCTATATTTTTTTCGATTGAAATATGTTCTTTTTTGTAACTTTTATAAAAATATGATGGAATTTTCTTCCCCAAAACATCGCCAATAGGGTATTTGAAAAAAAACCCCCAGGCCGGAAAGGGAAACTTTCGGCGTTCATTCGAGCAAAAATTATTGCGATTTTTCAGCAAAGCGAATAACAATTTCTTATTGTATAAAATTAAATAAAAAACTTTTTGTACAATGTGCATTTCTTTTTTAAAAACATTTTTTAATAAAATTTTTTCCTGAAATTTGAAAGCGCTATTTCTTGATCCAAAAAAGGGCAAAAATAAAACCCCCCAAAAAATCGTTGTAGTTTAAAGCATTGTTAGCCATTTTTTAAAATTTCATAATGTCTGTTAGTTTAAAATTTTTGTAGCAGTTTTAAAATATTGGGGAAAAATTTTTTGGGCAAGTTGTATTAAAAAAAAAATTTCCCAAAAAAATATTGACACAAGGGTGCTCAACGTCTGGCAAATAGGGTAAATTAAGGTAGTCAATTTGAATTCCCGAAAAAAGGGGATTTTGACCGTCCGGTGGTATTGGTGAGGTTAGGTATTTGGTAAAAACCAGTTCCAAAATTTTGAAATAAATAAGATTAAATTGACTGTATGAAAATTAAAATCAGTTTTACCAAAAATAGAGCATTTTTAAATATGAACGGTCATTCTAAAATTCAGACCATATTGAATTTGGGCTATGTCACCCAACTGATATCCGAGAAAAACACTTTTGGTTATTAATATCATTTTTTTCCAGTTGTTACACTGGTCCCAGAATCACAAATTTTTCCATACATGACCCCCAAATTTCAATGGGTGTGTGGAAAAAATTCATGTGGTTGTTGCACTATTTTTTCTATTTATTTTTCGTTTGTAAATTCTTTTCGGCTTTTCATAATTTTGTATTTATATTATATTTTTTGTGAAATGAAATTTGTAGTAAAAACTTTTTTTCTTTGTTTTGGGGAAAAATATGCCCCAATTCTTCAGGGGAAATATTGTGCGCTTTTTATTTTTTGAAATTGGGTTTACTCTAAAATTTCGATTGGCACAGAAAATTTTTTTTTTACATGCATTTAGGTGAATTATGAAACAAAGTAAATTGTAAAATATATTTTATATCCCGTGTCAAGCCCTGAGGGTTTGGGGTTTTAACTATCCGTTTTTTTTTTCAGTCACATTTCTTTTGCTCGGTGCTCTTTCGTTTTTCTTTTTGAAAAAGGGAAAAATGGTATAAACATAACATTAACTGACTGTGCAATTTCTGGATTTTAAGTCATATTCCTTTTGGAGTAAGGTCCTTTTTTTGTTTGAAATTTAAAATACATTAGAAAATAATTGAACTTTGACTCGCCCGAGATAGTTTTACCCAGTTCCCAAAGAAACAAAAGGGCTGTTATATGTCGGAACCTCGGTCTGATTTTTTTATGAAATTATGCCCTTTTTTCCCGCGTCAATATTTCAAACAAATCAGAAAACTGTTCCGTCCACAATTCAAATGAAATTGGTTTTTAAATTTCAGCTTGAAGTAATCTCATTTTTTTTTGGCGTTTGGGGTCCGTGTTTTTGGGTTTTGCTTTTTTTTTTTTTTTAAAATTTGTGTATCAAAAAACCCTTTTTAGGGGGCAATTTTATGGTTTTTCTTTTTCTTTCTTTTTTTCGGCTTACGAAACTGTAAATTTTTTTCTTTTAAAATTTACAAAGGTCTGTTTTTGGTTTTTTTAATTGGTTTTTTAAAGACTTATTCTTGTCTTGAGAAAAACGCATTTGAATTAAAGTTTAAAATTTTTCTAAAAATTTTGGGAAACCCTACTTTTGCTAAGGCATGTTTGGCACCAATACCATAATTAAATTTTTTTTATGACCAAAATAATGCCCAAATGATACTAATTTTAGTTGGGTTTTTCACAAAAATTTTTGGAATTTTCAATTCCCTTTTTAAAAACCCCCAAAATTTTTTTTTAAAACCAAAGTATTTATTTAATAAAATACAATTGTTTTCTGCAAAATTTTTTATCTTTAAAAAATTATCAATAGGATAGAAAAATTTTTTTTTTCACGATTTAAAGGTAATTTTGA
The DNA here is from genome assembly GCF_021730395.1 of Mercenaria mercenaria. Taxonomy (NCBI): domain Eukaryota; kingdom Metazoa; phylum Mollusca; class Bivalvia; order Venerida; family Veneridae; genus Mercenaria; species Mercenaria mercenaria. The sequence continues at coordinate 45,118,794 of NC_069368.1, forward strand.
ACCCATGTAAGTTTTGCCCTTGTAAGGCTCTGAGTTGAGTAACTGGCTGTCCCCCCTGTCAAAATTTTGTTTTTATCGGTGTCTTAAGTTTTTTCTTATTGAGATGAAAAATTGGTATACAAAAAATTAACATTTAAAAAGACTTACGGGTTTTCATGTTTATAACTTTTGGAGTAATGGTCCCTTTTTGGCTTTAAACTTTGAAATTTCTGTAGAAAATTGTGTCCAGCTTACTATGTTTTCCCCCAAATTTTAATGAAACAAAGTGGTATTAACCCTTTCCCGTAAATTTTTTAAAAGGGCCGAAACATTTAATTTGGGGAAAACCTTTCTTTTCGGAAGGGTGTTTATTGAAAAATTTTTGAGTAGGGGAAAAGTGCATCCTGAAAGCCTGCACGATGTTTGGGTGATCTTGGTCTGATGGGCAAAGCCCCAAAAACTTGCTGCCGCGGGAAAGTTTAAAAAATACCGTGCCGAGAAAACCACATAGGAGTTTGCGACCCATGGATCCGGCGCTGGGGGATCCCTGCTGTTGTTCTGTTTTTCTGGGTTTGAAAAGGCTTTGAAAAAGAAAATGGGGCCCGCCCAAATGGCGGGTGACGGATTTTGGCCCGCCGGTCGAAAAATTGCTATGTTTGGTTTCTTTGGCCCGGGTCATTATTAAGGGAAGGAATTCTGTGATAAAAATCCTGGGGTTTGGGTTTCCAAACTTGCCCTTTTTTCTATTTTTTTTGAAATTCATGGGTTTTTTGGTTTTTGTAGCACCCAAATGACAAAGTATAATTATTTCAGTTTGAAAAGGGAAGAAAAAAGGTTTTACGTATGAAAACCTAGAAAAGAATTGATTCGAAACATTTTTTAGTGCCCTTGTGTTTGTTTTCCGACAATGAAGGGAGCGTTCCCCGGGAATACCTTTTTAAAAACTGTTTGATACACTCTGTTGTAAGCAAAAAATATTTTTGCCCACAACAAAGTTAAGGAGAGCTACCATCGACCCGGCGTTGGGTCTTTCCCCGGCCCCCCTTGTTAAAATTTTTTTTTTAACTTTCTCCTTTTTTCGCTTAGCGTAAATTTTTTTTCCCCCACCACACAGTGTGTGGGAGACTTTGATTTACTCCAGTCGGTGTCAGTGGTTGTTGTCACAAAGCTTGTCCGACTTTAAGTCGAACATTTTCATCCCAACTTCACCAAATTGAATAAAATTGTTTGACCATAAACCTTAGACAAGTTCGATAATGGCCAAATCGGTCCAGGCATTTTGGGTTTGGCCCTTGAATTTTTAGTGAGTAAAAGTAATAAAGATATTTCTATTTAAATGATTTGGCAGTTGTGGGGCATTCGCTTTTTAAAGCAGTCTGTTTTTTGTGGTTTATTCAAACTTTAAAAAAGTTATTCCCCATATCCCCACATCATCTGACATAAGAGCCTTTAAATCTGGCACCCATATTTCTGAACTATTTCCCTTTTAATTAGATTTCGGTTCATGTTTTGAACCTTCACTCGTCCTGTATTACTGAATGGTTTTGTTCGTTCTTAAAAAAGTTGTTTAAATCATCCCAACATATAGACACAAAATGCTAACTCTGGCACAAAATTTTCATGAATTATTCCCCCTTTTACTTAGAATTTCAGGTTAAAGTTTTGATGCACTTCCTCTTTATCTCTGTTATAACTGAATGAATTGATTCAAACTTAAAATAATTGTTCAAAATCATTACCCCCATCATCATATGACACAAGGTTACTCTGGCACCAATTTTTCATGAATTATGCCCCCTTTTACTTAGAATTATGTCTTCCCCACCCTCCTCTGGCGGACATTTTGTTTTTGCCCTGTCCGTCCGTACGTCACACTTCATTTCCAATCAATAACTGGAGAACCATTTGATCTAAAACCTTCAAACTTCATAGTGCTGTAGGGCTACTGGAGTAGAAGACACCTATTGTTTTTGGGGTCACTCCATCAAAAGTCAAGGTCACAGGGACCTGAACATGGAAAACCATTTCTGATCAATAACTAGAGAACCACTTGACCCAGAATGATGAAACTTCATAGGATGATTGGTCATGTATAATAGATGACCCCTATTGTTTTTGGGGTCACTGTTAAAGGTCAAGGTCACAGGGGCCTGAACATTGAAAACCATTTCGGATCAGCAACTTGAGTACCACTTGACCCAGAATGTTGAAACTTCATAGGATGATTGAACATGCAAAGTAGATGACCCCTATTGATTTTAGGGTCACTCTGTTAAAGGTCAAGGTCACAGGGGCCTGAACATTGATAAAAATTTCCAATAAATAACTTGAAAACCTCTTGATCCAGAATGTTAAAACTTCATAGGATGATTGAACATGCAGAGTAGATGAATCCTATTGATTTTGGGGTCACTCTGTTAAAGGGCAAGGTCACAGAGCCTGAACATGGAAAACAATTTCAGATCTATAACTTGAGAACCACTTGACCCAGAATGTTGAAACTTCATAGGATTATTGAACATGTAGAGTAGATGACCACTATTGATTTTGAATGTTTCTCATTGCAGAGTTGGTGCAACTGTTCTGGTCATGCGCGGAATTATTATCCATTGGAGCGCATGGCAAATTTACTCATTTTTTTGCAAGTCTGCACGCATTTAGGGTATAAAATGCATAATAAACTGACTAGAGGTTAGGTTTAGTATCACCATGGTTACAAAATATATACATTTAAGATATTTTCTTTCAAATTTAGTTAATCCGGTATCCTGTATATACCGGAGTCTGTAATATACCACAGGCGCACCAACTCTGTATTTAGTCACAGCCATTGATTTTTGGGTCAATCTATTAAAGGTCAAGGTCACAGGGGCCTGGTCACAGGGTTTTTCTAGCTAATTTGGGAACATAGCCTATACCCCCAAAATTGGGAATTTTGACGCGTAAATGTTCCAAATTGGGAAATATGTAGTCCCATAGGATATAGTAAGGATGTGTTTAAGTACTTTCTCATACACTTGTTTCACATTGTACAACCTCTTTAACATACTTCCATTACAAAATTGTCCATGATTTGGTCAATGTTTGTGCAATTTTGATGAAATTTTTTTCAGAATGTAGATTGGGAATTTTTGCACTCATTTTAGGAAAAAAAACCCATACTTTTTGGCATTGGAAATTTAGCTGAATAACAGCTATAAAAATGGCCGAAAAAAACCCCTGGGTCATGTAAAATCATTTCGGGAAAATAACTTGAGAACCACTTGACCTAGAATGTTGAAATTTAATAAGATGATTGGACATGCAGAGTAGATGACCCCTATTTATTTTGAGGTCACTTGATCAAAGGTCAAGGTCACAGGAGCCTGAACAGTTACTTGAGAACCACTAGGCCAAGAGTGTTGAAACTTAGCGGGATGACCGGACATGCCAAGTAGATGATCCCTATTGCAGCCAACCATCAGTGTCTCTTTGACTTTCGCTCCTTGCCCCTATTGACTTCTTGCCTATAGGACTTTGCATTGGGGGAGGCATGCGCTGTTTTACAAAAGCAATTTCTAGTTTAAGGTTAGTTTTGATGCATTTTCACTATATCACAGTTATAATATTATGAAATGCATTTGATTCAAACTTGAAGTAGTTGTTCCACATCATCACCCGCATCATATGACATAAGGTGCATAACTCTTGCACCAATATTTAATGAATTATGCCCAATATTTGCTTAAAATTATTCTTATGTAGTGTTTTGATACACTGTATCTTGAGCTCTCTTATTACTTAATATTTCTGACACAGACTCAAGCTATTGTGCAATATCTTCATTCACCATCGGAGTGATTAAACACTCCAGTGACAACTCCAGTGCCCTCAGATGTGTCCAGTTTCACTATCCAGCATCGAAATAGGCGAGCACGCTGTCTCCTGTGACAGCTCTTGTTTTTTTAGCTCACCTGTCACGAAGTGACAAGGTGAGCTTTTGTGATCGCGCAGCGTCTGTCCGTCCGTGCGTAAACTTTTCCTTGTGACATCTCTAGAGGTCACAGTTTTCATGGGATCTTTATGAAAATGGGTCAGAATGTTCATCTTGGTAAATTCTAGGTCAAGTTTGAAACTGGGTCACGTGCGGCCAAAAACTAGGTCAGTAGGTCTAAAAATAGAAAAACCTTGTGACCACACTAGAGGCCAAATTTTTCAATGGATCTTCATGAAAGTTGGTCAGAATGTTCATCTTGATGATTTCTAGGTCAAGTTTGAAACTGGGTCACGTGCGGCCAATAACTAGGTCAGTAGGTCTAATAATAGGAAAACCTTGTGACAACTCTAGAGGCCATAATTTTCAATGGATCTTCATGAAAGTTGGTCAGAATGTTCATCTTGATGATATCTAGGTCAAGTTTGAATCTGGGTCACGTGCAACCAATAACTAGGTCAGTAGGTCTAAAAATAGAAAAACCTTGTGACTACTCTAGAGGCCATAATTTTCAATAGATCTTCATGAAAATTGGTCAGAATGTTCAACTTGATGATATCTAGGTCAAGTTTGAATCTGGGTCACGTACGGTCAATAACTAGGTCAGTAGGTCTAAAAATAGAAAAATCTTGTGACTACTCTAGAGGCCATAATTTTCAATTGATCTTCATGAAAGTTGGTCAGAATGTTCACCTTGATGATATCTAGGTCAAGTTTGAACCTTGGTCAGGTGCGGCCAATAACTAGGTCAGTAGGTCTAAAAATAGAAAAATCTTGTGACCACTCTAGAGGCCATAATTTTCAATTGATCTTCATGAAAGTTGGTCAGAATGTTCACCTTGATGATATCTAGATCAAGTTTGAATCTGGGTCACGTGCGGCCAATAACTAGGTCAGTAGGTCTAAAAATAGAAAAATCTTGTGACCACTCTAGAGGCCATAATTTTCAATGGATCTTCATGAAAGTTGGTCAGAATGTTTACCTTGATGATATCTAGGTCAAGTTTGAATCTGGGTCACGTGCGGCCAATAACTAGGTCATTAGGTCTAAAAATAGAAAAACCTTGTGACCACCCTAGAGGCCATAATTTTCAATGGATCTTCATGAAAGTTGGTCAGAATGTTCAACTTGATGATATCTAGGTCAAGTTCAAATCTGGGTCACGTGCGGCCAATAACTAGGTCAGTAGGTCTAAAAATAGAAAAACCTTGTGACCACTCTAGAGGCCATGAAAGTTGGTCAGAATGTTCACCTTGATGATATCGGGTTTAAATTTCGAAACTGGGTCACGTTCGGCCAAAAACTAGGTCAGTAGGTCTAAAAATAGAAAAACCTTGTGACCTCTCTAGAGGCCATATTTTTTCGATGGATTTTCATGAAAATTTGTCAGAATTTTTCACCTTGATGATATCTAGGTCAAGTTCAAAACTTGGTCACCCTGCGATCAAAAACTAGGTCAGTAGGTCAAAAAATAGAAAAACCTTGTGACCTCATTAGTTGATAGATTTGTTTCAAACGTATAAATAAGTATTCCTCATCATCACCCACATCAAATTGCACAAGGGCCATAACTCTTGCATCAATATTTCATGAATTATAAAGATTTCAGTACTGATAAAATTGGTTAAAATAAGCAACTAAACTCAGGTGAGCGATACTGGGCCATCATGGCCCTCTTGTTATTTTTTTGACATCTATTCTGCAATAGTTTATTTTAAGCACGACTATGCGAATTATGTAGAGATCTATCCTACTTACAATTTCATCAGTGTCCGTGTCTGCGGCCATTTCAGATTCAAGCTATAGTTTTTATGCATTTTCACTTTAACTCTGTTCTTACTTAAATCTAAAATACTTGATCCTCAGCATCATCAACCTAATATGACATAAGGTCCCGGAACCACTCTGTCATGAATACTGTCCACTTTTACCCAGAAGCATTATTCACGATTCTCAAACAATTTGATATATCTGTTCTTACTCCTCAAAACTGAATGAAACTTTATACATTCCTTCCCTTTAATAGTATCAAGTCACTGACCTAGGTTTTATAAGTGTTTCTATTATTTTGATGAAAATATATTTCTTTTTTACATAAGACATTTTTTCAAGAAAATTCTAATTGCGATTGTCGGCGAGTTAGTTTTCTGAGTTACTACACATTGCAACTGAATGAAAATTCATATTTACTTCTCTAGACCTTCATACCTACTAAATGACGTAGCTTTCATAACTCTTTATTTCATTTTAATGAAAATATTAAGGCCTTTTGTTTAGCTCGACTATCCGGAGAATATTGCACTCGCCAATTTGCCGGTGCCCCAGTTTTGTTAAGCTTTTGTATGTAAGCTGGTATTAGTACCCACAAGGGGAAATGGATTGAACATTCACACACTTGTTCATTGTAATAATCTGACATGCACTGCTCAGTTGCATAACACTACTATGCATTTTTACATAAATTATGTTCCTTTTTCGACAGCAGTTTTAGTTGGTTTTTGTATCCCAGTGGTATCCCATTGCCCTTTGATGAAAATACATTGATACTTCCCACACTTATTCACTGTGATGAACTGACCCACAATGAGCAGGTTCCATAACTCTTTTTATACACCCGTTTGAAAAACGGGACGTATTATGGGAACGCCCCTGGCGGGCAGATGGGCGGGCAGGCGGCGTCCACAGACTTTGTCCGGAGCATATCTTCTACATGCATGGAGGGATTTTGATGAAACTTGGCACAGTTGTTCACCATCATGAGACGGAGTGTCATGCGCAAGAACCAGGTCCCTAGCTCAAAGGTCAAGGTCACACCCTAGAGGTCAAAGGTCAAAATTTAAGAAAAGACTTTGTCCGGAGCATTCTTCTTTATGCATGGAGGGATTTTGATGAAATTTTGGGACAATGTACATCAAACATGAGACAGAGTGTCATGCGCAAGAACCAGGTCCCTAGGTCTAAGGTCAAGGTCACACTTAGAGGTCAAAGGATACAAGAATGAAAACTTTGTCCGGAGAATATCTTCTTCTTGCATGGAGGGATATTGATATAACTTGGCACAAATGTTCACCATCATGAGGCGGAGTGTCATGAGCAAGAACCAGGTCCCTAGGTCTAAGGTCAAGGTCACCCCTTAGAGGTCAAAGGATACAAGAATGAAAACCTTGTCCGGAGCATTTCTTCTTGCATAGAGGGATTTTAATATAACTTGGCACAAATGTTCACCACCACGAGGTGGAGTGTCGTGCATGAGAACCAGGTCCCTAGGTCTAAGGTCAAGGTCACACTTAGAGGTCAAAGGATACAAGAATAAAACCCTTGGCCGGAGCATTTCTTCTTCATGCATAGAGGGATTTTGATACAACTTGGCACAAATGTTCACCACTACGAGACGGAGTGTCATGCGCAAAAACCAGGTCCCTAGGTCTAAGGTCAAGGACACAGAGGCCAAAGGTCAGATACAAGAATGACTTTGTCCGAAGTATTTCTTCTTCATGCATGGAGGGATTTTGATATAACTTGGCACAATTTTACACCATCATGGCTATATACCAATAAAAGAAATTGTTCTTTGTTTCATATAAAATTCAGCTACTTCAGACCAATTTTGTTACAGTTTCTAGATTTTCACTCCGTCGTAGACCTATTTTCCACAAGATATCCATACATTTGCTTCAAGAAAACGAAAAGAAAAAGGGGTGTTGAATAGTATGCAGTGAAATGCAAGTCAACTGAAGTCAGGTACCCTCATATTGCCGCATTTCAGAAAGCGGTCCGCAGAGTAAACACCCTACTTTCGTTTTCAAGTAAACAACTCGAAAACATGTGAGTATTAGCATGAAACGTGTCCTATTTTATGTAACATTCATTGCACGAGTGAAATAATGCCCATTTGGCCCCCGATTTACGCGCAAATGTGCGAAAAATGGAAAATTTAGGATCTATTTATTAGGGACTTCTTTCGACTACACCACGGAAGCACATTTTGGACCGAATTACTGCATTATAACCTCATGAGATGGTTCCCTTTAGAATTACTTCCCTTTGTTGTTACTATAAATAGCTTATATTGTAACTTTTTCATTACTAGTCACAGGGAAAAATAGAGACCTCTTTTCTGTAGTACAACATGCATGCTTCATCCAATTTTGAGGTGTATTTTGACCAATCTCTACCTGGTAAAGATTTTTATGTGGACTTGCAATTTTTTTTTTTTTTTTTTTTTTTAATATTAACTTCCCTTAGTTGTTACTATAAATAACTTACATTGTAACTTTTTTATGATTGAACGTAGGGAAAAACCAAGACCACTTTTCTGTGGTACAACAGATGTTACTTTCCAATTTTTGGTGTATTTTAAGGTATCTCTACCTGGTAAGGATTTTTCTGTGGACTTAGAAAAACAAAAGACTTACAGTGATTACTAAACAACCACAAAATTATAATTCCATTTGCAAATACAGCTGCTAGAGTAAAGAAATTTGCTGTGACTGGCGTATATTGTGACATTCTTGCACTCTTGTTCTATTTTACTTTTTTTTTTTATAAAAGTATGCCCCTTTTCTGACTTCGCAATGTTTGGTTAAGTTTTATGTATGTTGGTATTTCAGTACCGACTTGGGGAATAGTTTGAAACTTCACACATTTGTCCACTGTGATGAGCTGACAAGCATTGTACAGGTTTCCCCACTCTGTTTTGCATTTTGTAAAAAATATGGGCCTTTTTCATCTTTTTTGAAATAGTCTGGCGGTGGTGTCTTCTGACAGCTCTTGTTTCTACAAAAGTGTGTTCTTGACTGTCGGCGTTTATTTCTCGGGAAGGTCTTATTATAACTGAATGAAACTTCATACATGCTTTCCCCATTATAATACCAAGTAAATGACACTACTCTTACTATAAGTTTGATAAAATCATGCACCTTTTCTAGCTTAGACAGATGTCAACAGTAAATAGCACTGCTGCAGACGACTGAATCTGAGATAGCTAGGATGCTAACAACAAAAGCCCCTGTCTTGGTTTATTTGCTTGTCAAATATTCTTAAGGAAACATAGCATACAAAGATGTTCAGTTTTTAGCTCGACTATTCATAGAATAGTAGAGCTATTGGACTCGCCCATGCGTCGGCGTCCGCGTCGGCGTCCGCGTCCCGATTTGGTTAAGTTTTTGTATGTAAGCTGGTATCTCAGCAACCACTTGTGGGAATGGATTGAAACTTCACACACTTATTCACTGTGATAAACTGATTTACATTGCACAGGTTCCATAACTCTGTTTTGCTTTTTTACAAAATTATGCCCCTTTTTTGACTTATAAATTTTTGGTTAAGGTTTTGTATGTAAGCTGGTATCTCAGTAACCACTTGTGGGAATGGATTGAAACTTCACACACTTATTTACTGTGATAAACTGACTTACATTGCACAGGTTCCATAACTCTATTTTGCTTTTTAGCTCATCTGATTTTTTGAAAAAAAAATGATGAGTTATTGTCATCACTTGAGCGGTTGTCGGCGTCGGCGTTGCCTGGTTAAGTTTTATGTTTAGGTCAGCTTTTCTCCTAAACTATCAAAGCTATTGCTTTGAAACTTGGAATACTTGTTCACCATCATAAGCTGACCCTGTATAGCAAGAAACATAACTCCATCTTGCTTTTTGCAAGATTTATGGCCCCTTTTGTTACTTAGAAAATATCAGATTTCTTGGTTAAGTTTTATGTTTAGGTCAACTTTTCTCCTAAAAATATCAAAGCTTTTGCTTTGAAACTTGGAATACTTGTTCACCATCATAAGCAGACCCTGTACATCAAGAAACATAACTCCATCTTGCTTTTTGCAAGAATTATTGCCCCTTTTGGACTTAGAAAATCAGTTTTCTTGGTTAAGTTTTATGTTTAGGTCAGCTTTTATCCTAAACTATCAAGCTATTCCTTTAAAACTTGCAACACTTGTTCACCATCATAAGCTGACCCTGTACGGCAAGAAACATAACTCCATCCTGCTTTTTGCAAGATTTATGGCCCCTTTTGGACTTAGAAAATATCAGATTTCTTGGTTAAGTTTTATGTTTAGGTCTACTTTTTCTCTTAAACTATCAAAGCTATTGCTTTAAAACTTGCAACTCTTGTTCACCATCATAAGCTGACCCTGTACAGCAAGCAACATAACTCCATCCTGCTTTTTGCAATAATTATTGCCCCTTTTGGACTTAGAAAAATCATTTTCTTGGTTGAATATTATGTTTAAAACAACTTTTCTCATAAACTATCAAAGCTATTGCTTTAAAACTTGCAACAGTTTTTCACCATCATAAGTGGACACTGTACATCAAGAAACATAACTCTATCCTGCTTTTTGCAAGAGTGATGGCCCTTTTTAGACTTAGAAAATCATGGGTAGGACAATATTTCTATTATACAAAAAAAATCAGATGAGCGTCAGCACCCGCAAGGCGGTGCTCTTGTTTACAAAATTATGCCCCTTTTTCTACTTAGAATTTTTTGGTTAAGGTTTTGTATGTAAGCTGGTATCTCAGTACTCACTAATGGGAATGGATTGAAACTTCACACACTTGTTCACTGTCATGATCTGACATGCCCAAAGCAGGTCCCATAACTTTATTTTGCTTTTTTACAAAATTATGCCCCTTTTTCAACATAGAAATTTTTGGTTAAGTTTTTGTATGTAAGCTGGTATCTCAGTATCCACTAATGGGAAAGGATTGAAACTTCATACTCTAGTTCACTGTCATGAGCTGATAAGCACTATGCAGGTTCCATAACCCTTTTTCACTTTTTTACTAAATTATGCCCCTTTTTCGACTTTCTTATTCATTCAAGTGACAAGGCTGTTAAATAGTCGAGCGTTGCTGTCCTCCGACAGCTCTTGTTTAATAAATGGTGCAAATTTATGTCTTTACAGCATGTTACGTCTCCGTCCCCTACGAGGAAGAAGACATATAAATACTTTTCAAGTTGTATAACCATCCGAATCTTCGGAGTTTTGTTTTTAGCTCCTACAGTTCTAATTCATTCAGTTTTGATCTATATGGTTTGAATAATTGAAATCTGGTCTAGTTTTGCACAATCTTTGTATGTTTTGGTCAATGAATTTTAGCGAATTATGATACTTAAAATGTTTGCTGTCCCTACCGGTGTTTCATTGGAGGAAACTTACGATTTACACCACCGTCCTCATTCCGGCCATCAGTAAAAAATGTTAATCATGCAGTCACTTCAAAACTTCACGATATTTTCCTGTGATAGTATATGTTTACAGTGGTAGAAGGCAGTTTGGAGAACAAACAGATCTTTTAATTTTGTAGCTGTATCAAAAAAAGACAAATAGTTACAAAGTTGACAAAAATATAGATCCTGTCATAAGCTTTAAAAGATTTTTGCAGACTAAGTCACTCATTAAAAGTAAAAGATTTCACATTATTTTCACCATTTTTAGCTCAACTATTCGGAGAATAGGGTAACTGTAACTTCACATAAACAGTGTTCAGCATGCATACAAAGTTTGTGCAGGGCTAGGCCCATTACACTAAAGGTCAAGGTCATGAAGTAGGCCTTGAGAAACAAAAATCAAACAAAACCAAATCATAGAAAGAAAGACTTGTTTGACATGAAAATTGAACAGCATGTAAATCATGTATATTACTTTACCTCTGACATGTATTTCAGGTAAATTATGCCCCCTTTTTGAATTAGAAAATCCTGGCTAAAGTTATGCATGCAATCTATAATCTTCAAACTTGATGCAGTTATTGATTTGAAACTTCATATGTGTCTTACAGGTAATAAAACTAGGTGATAGCATCAAGTTCGATAACTCTGACATTTATTTGGCAAAATTATGTCCCCTTTTGAATTTAATAACTTCTGGTCAAGTTTTGTATGTAAGTTACTATTTCCAATACAATGTAGATACTTGACCGAAACTCTATAGATATTTAAACATACAGGGTAATATTCCTGCTTCGAATAGGCGAGCATTGTCTGTCTTACTGACAGCTCTTGTTTTATATAGAAAACTTTTAAAACTGTGTACAATTTTTATTATCATTAGGTGAATAAGTAGAAATATCTCTCGCCAGCATTTCGTTATAGTTATGATGCCTTATATAATGTGAAATTATATTATTTTTGTTGTTTTTTAGCTCACATTTTCACTATGTGACAAGGTGAGCTTTTGGGATCACCCTTAGTCCGTCGTGCGTCCGTCCGTCAACAATTTCTTGTCTGCACGATAGTGGTTTCATTTATGATTTTATTTTAACCAAACTTGCACACAACTTGTATCACCATAAGATCACGGTTCCTTTCTTGAACTGGCCAGATCCCATTATGGGTTCCAGAGTTATGGCCCCTGAAAGGGCCAAAATTAGCTATTTTGACCTTGTCTGCACAAAAGCAGCTTTATTATGATTTGAATTTTACCAAACTGGCACACAACTTGTATCACCATAAGATCTTGGTTCCTTTCTTGAACTGGCCAGATTCCATTATGGGTTCCAGAGTTATGGCCCCTGAAAGGACCAGAATTAGCTATTTTGACCTTGTCTGCACAATAGCAGCTTCATTTATGATTTGATTTTAACCAAACTTGCACACAACTTGTATCACCATAAGATCTCGGTTCCTTTGTGGGTTCCAGAGTTATGGCCCCTGAAAGGGCCAAAATTAGCTATTTTGATCTTGTCTGCACAATAGCAGCTTCATTTATGATTTGAATTTAATCAAACTTGCACAAAACTTCTGTCACCATAAGATCTCGGTTCCTTTCTTGAACCGGCCAGAGCCCTTAATGGGTTCCATAGTTATGGCCCCTGAAAGGGCCAAAATCAGCTATTTTGACCTTGTCTGCACAATAGCAGCTTCATTTATGATATGATTTTAACCAGACTTGCACACAACTTGTATCACCACAAGATCTTGCTTCCTTTCTTCAACTGGCCAGATTCCTTCTTGGGTTCCAGAGTTATGGCCCCTTAAAGGTCCAAAATCAGCTATTTTGGCTTTTGCAGCCATATAGAGACTTCATTTATGGTTTTATTTGATACAAACTTCCAAAATATCTTCAGCAACAATAAATCTTGGATTCCATGACAAATCAGATCCAATCATATGTTCCAGAGTTATTTTATATCTGATTATCTCCCCTGATTGTAATCAAAAAGGATTTATATCAGTAAGTACTTACAGGACTTATTTGAAATTTCATTATTGTTATTAGTTGGACTGAGACAATCAGGGTAGATAACTATGGACTGATTTTATGTCAAATTACTTCCCTTTATTTCAAATTTAAATTGTTATATCTCCATAACTTATGAAGATACTGATCTGAAATTTCATTTATGTCAACAGATTTATTTGGCACATCCTTCTTTTGTCCACTTACAATATTTTTTTTTTTAATTACTTCCCTTTTACGTTACTATAAATAGCTTATTTTAGTAACTTTTTTATTATTGGCCGTAGGGAAAATACGAGACCACTTTTCTGTGGTACAACATGGATGGTACCTCCAATTTTTAACCAGGTTTTCAACAAAAATCTGAGTTATTAGATTGGGGTAGATGTCGGTCGGGCGGGCGGGCGGCGGCGTCAAACTGGTGTTTCCGGTCAATAACTTTTGTTTCGGTAAAGATATTTGAATAAAACTTGGTATGTATGTAGCTTATATCAAGACAAAGGCTGGGATTGATTTTGGGGTTTCTGGGGTCAAGGTCAAGGTCACTGTTACTTAAAATAGAAAAAGGGTTTCCGGTCAATAACTTTTGTTTCGGTAAAGATATTTAAATAAAACTTGGTACGTATGTAGCTTATATCAAGACAAAGGCTGGGATTGATTTTGGGGTTTCTGGGGTCAAGGTCAAGGTCACTGTTACTTAAAATAGAAAAAGGGTTTCGGGTCAATAACTTTTGTTTCGGTAAAGATATTTGAATAAAACTTGGTATGTATGTAGCTTATATCAAGACAAAGGCTGGGATTGATTTTGGGGTTTCTGGGGTCAAGGTCAAGGTCACTGTTACTTAAAATAGAAAAAAGGTTTCCGGTCAATAACTTTTGTTTCGGTAAAGATATTTGAATAAAACTTGGTATGTATGTAGCTTATATCAAGACAAAGGCTGGGATTGATTTTGGGGTTTCTGGGGTCAAGGTCAAGGTCACTGTTACTTAAAATAGAAAAAGGGTTTCCGGTCAATAACTTAACTTAGGAATGAGCTATCATGATGAAACTTGGTGTATAGCAAACTTATATAAAGTTGTAGCTTGGGATTGATTTTGGGGTTTCTGGGATCAAGGTCAAGGTCATTGTTACTAAAAATAGGGTTAGGGTTAGGTTAGGGTTAGGGTTAGCATATCTTCTACATGCATGGAGGGATTTTGATGAAAGTTGGCACAATTGTTCATCATCATGAGACGGAGTGTCATGCGCAAGAACCAGGTCCCTAGGTCTAAGGTCAAGGTCACACTTAGGGGTCAAAGGATACAAGAATGAAAAGTTTGTCCGGAGCATATTTTCTTCATGCATAGAGGGATTTTGATGTAACTTGGCACAATTATACACCATCATGAGACGAAGTGTCTTGCGCAGTTCCATTCTTTAGAATTACTTCCCTTTGTTGTTACTATAAATAGCTTATATTGTAACTTTTTCATTACTAGACGTAGGGAAAAATCGGGACCACTTTTCTGTAGTACAACATGCATGTTACATCCAATTTTGAGGTGTATTTTGACCAATCTCTACCTGGTAAGGATTTCTGTGTGGACTTAAAATTATTTTTTTTTTTTTTTTTTTTTTTTTTTTTTTTAAAGATTAACTTCCCTTAGTTGTTACTATAAATAACTTATATTGTAACTTTTTTATAATTGACCGTAGGGAAAAACCAAGACCACTTTTCTGTGGTACAACATAGTTGTTACTTTCTAATTTTAGGTGAATTTTAAGGTATCTCTACCTGGTAAGGAGTTTTTTTGTGGACTTAGAAAAACAAAAGAATTACAGTGATTACTAAACAACCACAAAATTAAAATTACATCTGCAAATACAGGTGCTAGAGTAAAGAAATTTGCTGTGACGGGCGTATATTGTGACATTCTGGCACTCTTGTTTATTCTTATGAAAAGTGTTGAAAACCTGGTTTCGTGGCATTGCCGCATTTCTTGTTAGGTGTATTTTAACATATCTATACCTTGTAAGATTTTTTTTTCTTTTTGGTTAAATTCCTTCCCTTTGTTGTTCCTGTCCTTTGGACTTAGATATTTTTTCTGAGGACCTTCTTGTCCTCAAGTGCAATGATAACAGGTGAGCGATATAGGGCCATCATGGCCCTCTTGTTTTTGTTTACAGCTTTGAACCTTCATACATTTGTTTATTATTATTCAGTTATTAAGTAGGCCAAGAATCATACTTTTTTCTTGCGTTTTGTAGCATGAAAGCCCATTTAAATTGAGAAAATTGGTATTTTTGTTACTATTATTTAGGGTCACTTTGCTTGAATAATATAGATTTGAAACTTCATACCTTTTTATATGCCCGTTTAAAAAATCGGACATTTTATATAATGGCGCGTGATTGCTTGCGTCTTTCGGTCTGTCTGGCTGTCCGTAGTATTTTGTGACCAGAACATAACTCGGTAACCATTCAATTTATTAACTTTAAACTTGTCATAAAGGTTTGTGGTGATTAGACAATATGCAAAGCGCATAGGTCAAAGGTCACTGTCACATCAGGGTAAAATCAGTTTCTTGTTGTTTATATGCTGCCTTTGATTAAATATTTCCATTCCAAATTTTTATTATTTTGCTTGCGAAGGAAAGAGAGAGATATATTTTTACAGATTACTTTGAAAAGAAAAAAAAATGGTAATGAAAAATTTAGTTAAATTTGATTTGACCTTACATCTTGAAGTATTTTGTGTCCTAATTATTTATAATCGTTTTCAGATTGATTTCAAACACACAAGAGAGAGAGAAATGTACGCAGAAGGAAGAGCGAAGTACGATGAATTCACGACAAACCTTGCACAAGATACAAGCATGACACCACCACAGCCGCCCTGGCACAAGCATATTTAAACAAATTAGAAATAAGCTTACATGTTTATAATCATATCCCCACGTACAAAGTATATGGGGTTATATTGGAGTCACGTATGTCCACCAGTGTGTTCGTCCAACCGTCCATCGTGTCCGCTTTCATAAAATTGACATCAGTTATTAACCTTATCAGGACGGTATGCAAAGCTCACAACCCTGGTCACTAGGTCCAAAGTTAAGGTTATTCTTTGAGGTCAAAAGTCAAATAGTTTAACATCATGTCTGCTCCATATTGTCTAAATGGTTTGGAAGGTACTTAGCTCAACTATTTGAAGAACAAAGAGGATTATTGTACTTGCCTTTGCGTCGGTGTCACTATCACGGATGTATTAAAGTTAAAATTTTATAGCAAGCTTGCGTCACTGTATATTCTTTGCTACTGACCCTTTTAACTTTAAACTTCACATAAGTGTTACATATGTAGTCTTGGTGAGGGACAAAAATCTACAACTTTAGAGTCTGGCTTCCTAAACGTCAAGGTCACTGGGTCAAACATTATAACAGTGCTGGTTAAAGTTTTATGACAAACTTCTCAATTTCATCATATCCTCTTAACCACTACCCTATTATCATCACACCTTACATAAAGATTGATCTTAGATTGATCTTAGTCAGGGGCAAAAGTCTTTAGGTTTAAGATCAGTCGGGTCAAAGGTCAAGGGCACTGGGGTCAGATTTTGTGATAATGTTGGTTAAAGTTTTATGGCACACTTCTCAATTTGACTCATACTGTTTCTTTGCACTGGTGCCCCGTATGTCCCACACTTTTAAGCACTACCCACACTTTCTATACCATAATTCCGACATCTATCCAGAGATACCTTCCTCACACAAACTTATATTTCATATTCCCCTCATCACCGCTACCCACCTGTCCTCGCCTACTTACACCAACCCCATTTTATCACCCTTATACATACACTTTCACTCAAAACCCCACTCACTTCCAAATTTTTATGCCCCGGAAGGGAGGCATATTAGTTTTCAACTGTCCATTTGTTCGTTCAGTCATTTGTTAACTTTTTGCATGAAGGCACTTTACTCGTGAACCACTGCACCCAGGACCTTCAAACTTCACATGCTGATAGTACTTATTGAGTACACGACTCCTACTGACCTTGGGGTCACCAGCTCAAAGGTCAAGGTCACAGGGGTCAATGTTAACTTTTTGCATGAAAGCACTTTACTCGCGAACCACTGCGCCCAGGATCTTCAAACTTCACCTGCTGATAGTACTTATTGAGTACACGACCCCTATTGACTTTGGGGTCACCAGGTCAAAGGTCAAGGTCACCAGGTCAAAGGTCAAGGCACTGCGGGTGCACTTGTCACCATTAGTGACAGCTCTTGTTTCTTATATATTTTTATGTACTTTTTTATATCTCTCATCCCCCATCTCCTGTTTTACAGCAACATCCCTTCACTTTCTTTATATTTCTTTTACATCTTTATACTCACTTGTATTTTATTTGGATTTTCTTACCCCTCGTAACCCTTACCCGTCCCTACATAAACTGCTACCCCTAGCCACTTACAGACAGCCTTTTTCTTACATTTCTGACATTAGCTTATATCTAATACTGTCTCATTCCCCAGCACCTACACCCACTCAACATAGATCACTAGGTCCAAGGGCAAGGTCAGACTTAAAGGTCTAAGGTTATTGTGGCAAAATATTACATTCCCTTTGTAAAAGCGACGTCTGGGGGTATTAATCACCTTCATTGATAGCTTTAATTGCTCATGTTTAAACAGCCTAACTGTACCTGTATATCATTAGTTGAATTGCATCATTTGAATTTTAGGATAAATAGTTTCAGTAAAATTTAGGAAATTATATCATTTTAGTCGAAATTATTTTTACACGAATCAAATAGTTCTGGCTTGGTTTGTTATTGGTCTTGAAATAATGTATCTTTACTTTTATCGGATTATATTTTAAAATACATTTATGAAGACAAAATTCACATTTGACTTTGATAAATAAAGTATCAGGGGCAGCCGGTATTTGTAAGAAACCACATAGAATAAAGCTGATTTGGTAATTTATTTCAAAAGCACCTCAAATATAAGTTATTTTTAAACTGGTCAGGGATAGTTTTCAAGGGTAAATAAATAGGCGTGTATCAGTTTAAGTTCACAAATAAAAAAATTTGTGACCGGAATTTAGCATTGTTTGTTTTAGTATTAGATCAAAATAGCGAATCATTCTAGACGCAAATCCTGAAATGTAAGCTTTAGTGTTCACGAGTGAAAATAATTCAGTTTTACATATAAATTAAAGAATTTTCTTTGTATTTTCATGTACAATTTATCAGTGTATGTCACACGTAACGTTTGCTCTTATGGCAAAAAAAATTGTTCAAAAAAGTAATTTAGTTCTACGAGATTGATTTCTTTTTCATTTTGATATACATGTAGTTATTTTTTACGTTTTTTTGTTATGTGTAGATCTAATATATCCTTTCGCGTCGAATTGATGTTGTGTGCAAGTGAAAATTGTGTTTGGATTTCCCACTTCTAAAACAGTGGGTTTATCAAGGTATAATGTGTCTTTGTGTTTCAGTAATACCCGGAAAGCTTGACATAAAATTCCATACTATAGTAACTACAAAATATACAGATAAAAATCATTATAGTTTTATCCAAACACACATTCTACAGTCTTTTGTCTGGATCATCTAAATGTAGCTTTTGAAAGTCATTTTGACCTCATTTCTTGTACACTGAATTTTACACTGTTTGGCATAACTCTTAACCGCATAACTCTTAACAGACACCTTAGTCTTGAGCACTAACAGTAACTCTTGGGGTTGAAATGACTTTTAAAGTAACTTTGTCTTTTATAGGAACAATGTGTTCAACTTTAAATGTTTTTAGAACTGATGAGTAAAAAGATGTAGTGATCAAATATTTAATAGGATTGTGGGCAAACTTTTAAGGTTTTAGTTCACGCTTTTAAAGGATTACTGAAATGTACCGTTAGATTATATCATGATAAACTCATTGTTTCAAACAGAGAGAAATCCAAATATGATTTTCACTAGTACAGAACAAGACTTGAATGCGAAAGGATATGAATGGACATTTGTTTCAAAAAGACAATGATGTATAGTAGTGCTTACAAAACCACTCATGTACATGCCAAATGATTAAAATGTAAACGAAATGCGTATCTTGTAGACCTATCAACATAAGCATTATGACGTCATGAAACTCAGCTTGACGTAACGCAACACACATGTCTCTGCGCGGTGGAATAAGATAATATAAATTTATCTATTTGTATCTTAACTCAAAAAGATGTAAAACAATAGAACATAAACCTTAAGTGGGCTTTTTGACCGACCAATGTAAGAATAAAAAAGAACGTGTAATACTGAATTAATTTGCACTCAGGAATGCCAGACTTAAATTTACCCAGTGAAAAATATTTCGATCTTATACTGAAACAAACAAATGCACCCTTTTTATATTTTTTACAGAAAAAGTAGGTAACAAACACAAATATTTTGAGGAAGAACAGAAATCTGTCTGTTTGATGTTTGATATTTTTATAATCCCAAGCTAAGTGCATTTTCACATTTGAATTTGAAATTTACTGTTTTAAAATGACATTCAAAATTACAGTATCTGTATAACTGTTGTTAGATATTTCATAGTTTATAATCCTGACTTAAGAAGAGTACATTTTCACATTAGAAAATTAACAATATCCCTTTCTTACTGTGTCTGCCTTCTAGACGTATTAATTATATACATTTTATACTTTATATAATAGTAATGTATGATTTTTCTTCTAAATGTCAGAACTTTAAATATATTAGTAAGCTTACCATTTTCTTTAGAATTCAATGAATTTTAGTTCATGTATTAAATTTTAAGATCTATTTTTCAGAACTTTAACACTAAAATTATACTTGAAAATGGTTTTTGTATTACTTATTGTTGCTTGAAAAATGAATAAACGCCACTGAGTCGTGTTGTTTACTTTTTTAAAAAAATGAAATGTCAAACAATTGCATTGATTATTGAGGTTTCGGAAATCTTTCCGACATTAAATATGACCTTACTGTACTAAGTTTACTTCCTTTATATGCAAAAATCAAAGAGAAGTATCCTGACCGACTTGTACTATAAGGCGAGGTCACATTCCTACCTGTTTTACAGTCATCCAGAGTAATGAAGGCCACACTTACTCGTTTAATATTCGGACAGAGTTATTTCCCCTTGATGCCATTTGCAATATAAAAGGGTCACTTTTACCTACCCGTTTTATAGTCGCACAGTTATTTCCCTTTCCCCCTCGATATTATTTGCAATATAAAAGGGAGGTCACTCTTACTTTCCCGGTTTATTGTCGCCCAGTTATTTCCCTTCCTCCCTCGACGCCATTTGCAATATGAGGTCACTTACCTACCCGTTTTATAGTAACCAAGAGTTATTTCCCTTCCACGACCCCATTTCCAATATAAAGGGGAGCTCACTCTTACCTACCCGTTAAATAGCCACCGAGTTATTTCCCTTCCTACGCCATTTGCAATAAGAAAGGGAGATCACTCTACCTGACCCGTTTTATAATTGCAGTTATTTCTCGTTCCTACCTCGACGCCATTTGCAATATAAAAGGGAGAACACTTACCCACCCGTTTCATAGTCAGTTATTTCCGCTGCCTTCCTAGACGCCATTTGCAATTTAAAAGGGAGGTCACTCTTGCCTACCCGTTTTATAGTTGCCCAGTGTTATTTCCCCATCCTAGACGCCACTTGCAATATAAAAGCTAGGTCACTTACCTACCTGTTTAATACTTGCCCAGAGTTATTTCCCCTGCCCTTCACGCCATTTGCATTATATAGGGAGGTCACTTACCTACCCGTTTAATAGTCACCCAGAGTTTCTTCCCCTGCCTCTCTAGACGCCATTTGCAATATAAAAGGGAGGCCACTCTTACCTACCCGTTTCATAGTCGCCCATTGTTATTTACCCTTTCTAGACGCCATTTGCAATATAAAGGGAGGTCACTTACATACCCGTTTAATACTCACCCAGAGTTATTTCCCCTGCCTTCCTAGAGGCCATTTGCAATTTAAAAGTGAGGTCACTTACCTACCTGTTTAATAGTCACCCAGAGTTATTTCCCCTGCCTTTCTAGACGCCATTTGCAATATAAAAGGGTCACTCTTACCTACCTGTTTAATAGTCACCCAGAGTTATTTCCCCTGTCTTTCTAGACGCCATTTGCAATATAAAGGGAGGTCACTTACCTACCTGTTAAATAGTCACCCAGAGTTATTTCCCCTGCCTTTCTAGACGCCATTTGCAATTAAAAAGGGAGGTCAGTTACCTACCTGTTTAATAGTCACCCAGAGTTATTTCCCCTGCCTTTCTAGACGCCATTTGCAATATAAAGGTCACTCTTACCTACCTGTTTAATAGTCACCCAGAGTTATTTCCACTGTCTTTCTAGACGCCATTTGCAATATAATGGGAGGTCACTTACCTACCTGTTAAATAGTCACCCAGAGTTATTTCCCCTGCTTTGCTAGACGCCATTTGCAATATAAAAGGGAGGTCACTCTTACCTACCCGTTTTAGTCACCCACAGTTATTTCCCCTGCCTTCCTAGACGCCATTTGCAATATAATGGGAGGTCACTTACCTACCTGTTTAATAGTCACCCAGAGTGACTTCCCCTGCCTTCCTAGACGCCATTTGCAATATAATGGGAGGTCACTTACCTACCCGTTTAATAGTCACCCAGAATTATTTCCCCTGCCTTCCTAGACGCCATTTGCAATATAAAGGGAGGTCACTTACCTACCCGTTTAATAGTCGCCCAGAGTTATTTCCTCTGCCTTCCTAGACGCCATTTGCAATATAAAGGAAAGTCACTCTTACCTACCTGTTTAATAGTCGCCCAGTGTTATTTCCCCTGCCTTCCTAGACGCCATTTGCAATATAAAGGGAGGTCACTCTTACCTACCTGTTTAATAGTCACCCAGTGTTATTTCGCCTGCCTTTCTAGATGCCATTTGCAATATAAAGGGAGGTCACTCTTACCTACCTGTTTAATAGTCACCCAGAGTTATTTCCCCTGTCTTTCTAGACGCCATTTGCAATATAAAGGGAGGTCACACTTACCTACCTGTTTAATAGTCACCAAGAGTTATTTCCCCTGCCTTCCTAGACGCCATTTGCAATATAAAAGGGAGGTCACTCTTACCTACACTTTTCAGTCACCCAGAGTTATTTCCCCTGCCTTCCTAGACGCCATTTGCAATATAAAGGGAGGTCATTTACCTACCCGTTTAATAGTCGCCCAAAGTTATTTCCTCTGCCTTCCTAGACGCCATTTGCAATATAAAAGGAGGTCACTCTTACCTACCTGTTTAATAGTCACCCATTGTTATTTCCCCTGCCTTCCTAGACGCCATTTGCAATATAAAGGGAGGTCACTATTACCTACCTGTTTAATAGTGACCCAGTGTTATTTCCCCTGCCTTTCTAGACGCCATTTGCAATATAAAAGGGAGGTCACTCTTACCTACCCGTTTTATAGTCGCCCAGAGTTATTTCCCCTGCCTTCCTAGACGCCATTTGCAATATAATGGGAGGTCACTTACCTACCTGTTTAATAGTCACCCAGAGTGATTTCCCCTGCCTTCATAGACGCCATTTGCAATATAAAACAGGTCACATTTACCTACCCGTTTTAGTCACCCACAAGTTATTTCCCTGCCTTCCTAGACGCCATTTGCAATATAAAGGGAGGTCACTCTTACCTACCCGTTTAATAGTCGCCCAGAGTTATTTCCCCTGCCTTTCTAGACGCCATTTGCAATATAAAAGGGAGGTCACTCTTACCTACCCGTTTTATAGTCACCCAGAGTTATTTCCCCTGCCTTCCTAGACGCCATTTGCAATATAATGGGAGGTCACTTACCTACCTGTTTAATAGTCACCCAGGGTTATTTCCCCTGCTTTGCTAGACGCCATTTGCAATATAAAAGGGTCACTCTTACCTACCCGTTTTAGTCACCCACAGTTATTTCCCTTGCCTTCCTGGACGCCATTTGCATTATAAAGGGAGGTCACTTACCTACCTGTTTAATAGTCGCCCAGAGTTATTTCCCCTGCCTTCCTAGACGCCATTTGCAATATAATGGGAGGTCACTTACCTACCTGTTTAATAGTCACCCAGGGTTATTTCCCCTGCTTTGCTAGACGCCATTTGCAATATAAAAGGGTCACTCTTACCTACCCGTTTTAGTCACCCACAGTTATTTCCCTTGCCTTCCTGGACGCCATTTGCATTATAAAGGGAGGTCACTTACCTACCTGTTTAATAGTCGCCCAGAGTTATTTCCCCTGCCTTCCTAGACGCCATTTGCAATATAATGGGAGGTCACTTACCTACCTGTTTAATAGTCACCAAGAGTGATTTCCCCTGCCTTCCTAGATGCCATTTGCAATATAAAACTGAGGTCACTCTTACCTACCCGTTTTAGTCACCCACAAGTTATTTCCCCTGCCTTCCTAAACGCCATTTGCAATATAAAGGGAGGTCACTCTTACCTACCTGTTTAATAGTCGCCCAGTGTTATTTCCCCTGCCTTTCTAGACGCCATTTGCAATATAAAAGGGAGGTCACTCTTACCTACCCGTTTTATAGTCGCCCAGAGTTATTTCCCCTGCCTTCCTAGACGCCATTTGCAATATAATGGGAGGTCACTTACCTACCTGTTTAATAGTCACCCAGAGTTATTTCCCCTGCTTTGCTAGACGCCATTTGCAACATAAAAGGGAGGTCACTCTTACCCGTTTTAGTCACCAACGGTTATTTCCCTTGCCTTCCTAGACGCCATTTGCATTATAAAGGGAGGTCACTTACCTACCTGTTCAATAGTCGCCCAGAGTTATTTCCCCTGCCTTCCTAGACGCCATTTGCAATATAATGGGAGGTCACTTACCTACCTGTTTAATAGTCACCCAGAGTGATTTCCCCTGCCTTCCTAGATGCCATTTGCAATATAAAACTGAGGTCACTCTTACCTATCCGTTTTAGTCACCCACAAGTTATTTCCCCTGCCTTCCTAGACGCCATTTGCAATATAAAGGGAGGTCACTTACCTACCTGTTTAATAGTCGCCCAGAGTTATTTCCTCTGCCTTCCTAGACGCCATTTGCAATATAAAAGGGAGGTCACTCTTACCTACCCGTTTTATAGTCACCCAGTGTTATTTACCCTTTCTAGACGCCATTTGCAATATAAAAGGGAGGTCACTCTTACCTACCCGTTTTATAGTCACCCAGAGTTATTTCCCCTGCCTTCCTAGACGCCATTTGCAATATAAAGGGAGGTCACTTACCTACCTGTTTAATAGTCACCCAGAGTTATTTCCCCTGCCTTCCTAGACGCCATTTGCAATATAAAAGGGAGGTCACCTTTACCTACCCGTTTTATTGTCGCCCAGAGTTATTTCCCCTGCCTTCCTAGACGCCATTTGCAATATAAAAGGGAGGTCACTCTTACCTACCCGTTTTATAGTCACCCAGTGTTATTTACCCTTCCTTGACGCCATTTGCAATATAAAGGGAGGTCACTTACATACCCGTTTAATAGTCGCCCAGAGTTATTTCCCCTGACTTTCTGTACGCCATTTGCAATATAAAAGTTAGGTCACTCTTACCTACCAGTTTCATAGTCACCCAGTGTTATTTCCCCTTCCTAGACGCTATTTGCAATATAAAAGGGAGGTCACTTACCTACCCGTTTAATAGTCACCCAGAGTTATTTCCCCTGCCTTTCTAGACCCGTTTTATAGTCTCCCAGTGTTATTTCCCCTTCCTAGACGCCACTTGCATTATAAAAGGGAGGTTACTCTCGCCAACCCGTTTTCAAATCGCCCATAGTTATTTCTCCTTCCTCCCTTGACGCCATTTGCAACATAAGGGGGTCACTCTTACCTACCCGTTTCATAGTCACCCAGAGTTATTTTCCTTCCTTCTAAGACGCCATTTGCTATAAGAAAGGGATATCTCTCTTCCTGACCCGTTTTATAATCGCACAAAGTTATAGTCACCAAAAGTTATTTCACTCTAGAGCACATTTGCTATATAAAATGGAGGTCACTCTTACCTACCCATATTTTAGTCACCCAGAGATATTTCCCCTTCCTCTCTTTTCCTGACCTGTTTTATAATCGCCGAGACTTATTTCCCCTTCCTCACCACACCAGTTGCAATATAAAAGGGAGGTCACTCTAACCTACCCGCTTTATTGTCAACAAGAGTTATTTCCCTTCCTCCCTCGACGCCATTTGCAATATAAAAGGGAGGTCACTCTTACTTACCCGATTAATAGTCACCAAGAGTTCTTTCGCCTTCCTCCCTCGACACCATTTGCAATACAAAGGGGAGGTCACCCATTTAATTGTCATCCAGAGTTATTTCCCTTTCAACGCTATTTGCAATATACAATGGAGGTCACTCTTACCTTCCCGTTTTATTGTCGCCCAGAGTTATTTCCCTTCCTCCCTCGACGCCATTTGCAATATAAAAGTGGAGTCATTCTTACCTACCAGTTTTATAGCCGCCCAGAGTTATTTCCCTTCCTAAACGCGATTTGCAATATAAAAGGGGAGGTCACTCTTGCTGACCCGTTTTGTAGTCAGCGAGTTAATTCCTCTTCCTTCCTCGGCCCATTTGAAATATAAAGGGGAGGTCACTCTTACCTACCAGTTTCATAGCCACCCAGTTATTTCCCTTCCTTCGACGCCATTTGCAATAAGAAAAGGAGATCACTCTTCTTGGCCCGTTTTATAATCGCACAGATTTATTTATAGCAATATAAGAGGGAGGACACTAATCTAACTGCTTAATAGTCACACATACTGCCTCTGTAGCCTAGTTGTAGAGCATCCGCTTCAAGTGCGGGAGGTCATGGGTTTGATCCCTGGCTGCGTCATACCAAAGACGTAAAAAGTGGTAATGGTAGCTTCCTCGCTTGGCGCTTAGCATTAAGAGGATAGTACTAGGACTGGTCAGCCCTGTGTCTGTATAATGTGACTGGGTGGGGTATCATGTCCCGTGCCTACGGCGTGATATTCCAGTGAGTCAGCACTATAAAGCGGGCAGTGTGCTCAATGCTACAAGTAGACACCGTCGTTTATATGACTGAAAAATTGTTGAAAAAGACGTTAAACCCGAACACACACACATAATAGTCACACAGTTGTTTCCCTTTCCTTCCTAGATGCCATTTGCAATATAAAAGGAAGGTCACTCTTGCTGACCCGTTTTGAAATCGCCCAGTTATTTCTCCTTCAACGCCATTTACTATAAGAAAGGGAGATCGCTCTTTATGACCCATTTTATAATCGCACAGGGTTATTTCCCCTTCATCCCTGAACGCCATTAGCAACATAAAAGGGAGATCACTCTTCCTGACCAGTTTTATAATTGCCGAGACTTATTTCCCCTAACTCCCTCAACGCCATTTGCAATATGAAAGGGAGGACAATCTTAACTACATGTATTTTAGTCACCCAGAGATATTTCCCATTCCTGCCTCACGCCATTAGCAACATAAAAGGGAGATCACTCTTCCTGACCAATTTTATAATCGCAGAGACTTATTTCCCCTTCCTCGACGCCATTTGCAATATAAAAGGGAGGTCACTCTTACCTACACGTTTTTTAGTCACCCAGAGATATTTCCCATTCCTCCCTCAACGCCATTAGCAATATAAAAGGGAGATCACTCTTCCTGACAAGTTTTATAATCGACGAGACTTATTTCCACTTCCTCCCTCGACGCCATTTGCAATATAAAAGGGAGGTCACTCTTACTGACCGTTTTATAATCGCCCAGATTATTCCCCCTTCCTCCTTCGACGCCATTTGCAACACAAAAGGGAAGTCACAAGAGTTATTTCTCTTCCTCCCTCGACGCCATCTGCAATATAAAACGGAATCCCCTTTTACCTACCCGTTTTATAGTCGCCCAAAGTTATTTCCCTTCCTCCCTCAACGCCATTTGCAATATAAAAGGGAGGTCACTCTTACCTTTCCGTGTTATTGTCGCCCAGAGTTATTTCCCTTCCTCCCACGACGCCATTTGCAATATAAAAGGGAGGCCACTCTTACCTACCCGTTTTATAGTCATTTGCAATATAAAAAAGAGGTCATGCTTACTTTCCCGTTTTATAGTCGCCCAGTGTTATTTCCCTTCCTCCCTCGACGCTATTTGTAATATGAAAGGGAGGACACTAACCTAACTGCTTAATAGTCACCCAGAGTTATTTCCCTTCCTCCCACGACGCCATTTGCAATATGAAAGGGAGGCCACTCTTACCTACCCGTTTTATAGTCATTTGCAATATAAAAAAGAGGTCATGCTTACTTTCCCGTTTTATAGTCGCCCAGTGTTATTTCCCTTCCTCCCTCGACGCTATTTGTAATATGAAAGGGAGGACACTAACCTAACTGCTTAATAGTCACCCAGAGTTATTTCCCTTCCTCCCACGACGCCATTTGCAATATGAAAGGGAGGTCACTCTTACCTACCCGTTTAATAGTCACCAAGAGCTATTTCCCCTTCCTTCCTAGACGCCTTTTGCAATATGAAAGGGAGGTCACTCTTACCAGTTTAATAGTCACCCAGAGTTCTTTCGCCTTCCTCCCTTGACACCATTTGCAATATAAAGGGAAGTTCGCTCTTGCCTGTTTTATAGTCACCCAAAGTTATTTCACCCTCGAGGCCATTTGCAATATAAACGGGAAGTCACTCTTACCTACCCGTATTTTAATCACCCAGAGATATTTCCCCTTCCAACCTCAACGCCATTAGCAACATAAAAGGGAGATCACTCTTCCTGACCCGTTTTAAAATCGCCCAGTTATTTACCCTTCTTCCCTCGATGCCATTTGCAATATAAATGGGGACATACCGTTTTATGGTTATTTCCATTCATCTTTCAACGCCATTTGCGATATAAATGGGAGATCACTCTTCCTAACCTGTTTTATAATCGCCGAGACTTATTTTCCCTTTCTCCCTCGACGCCATTTGCAATATAAAAGGGAGGTCACTCTTGCCTACCTGTTTAATAGTCAACCAGAGTTATTTCCCTTCCTCTTTCGACACCATTTGCAATATAAAAAAAGAGGTCACTCTTACTGACCCGCTTTATTGTCACCCAGAGTTATTTCCAATTCTTCCCTTGACGCCATTTGCAATATAAAACGGAGCTCACTCTTGCCTACCTGTTTAATAGTCAACCAGAGTTATTTCCCTTCCTCTTTCGACACCATTTGCAGTATAAAAAAAAGAGGTCACTCTCAGTGACCCGCTTTATTGTCATTTGCAATATAAAAGGGAGGTCACTCTTGCCTACCTGTTTAATAGTCAACCAGTTATTTCCCTTCCTCTTTCGACACCATTTGCAATATAAAAAAAAGAGGTCACTCTTACTGACCCATTTTATAATCGCCCAGAGTTACTCCCCCTTCTTCCCTCGACGCCATCTGCAACAAAAGGTCACTCTTACCTTCCCGTTTTATAGTCGCCTGGAGTTATTTCCCTTCCTTCCTCGACGCCATTTGCAATATAAAAGGGACGTCACTCTTGCTGACCCGTTTTGAAATCCCCCATAGTTATTTCTCTTTCCTCCCTCGATGCCATTTGCAACATAAAAGAGGTCACTCTTACCTACCTGTTTTAGGTTATAATACAGTAATTCGGTCAAAAAATGTGCTTCCGTGGTGTAGTCGAAAGAAGTCCCTAATAAATAGATCCTAATTTTTTCATTTCTCGAGCATTTGCGCGTAAATCGGGGGCCAAATGGGCATTATTTCACTCGTGGAATGAATTTTACATAAAATAGGACACTTTTCATGATAATATTCGATGTTTTAGAGCTGTTTACTTGAAAACGAAAGTAGGGTGTTTATTCTGCGGACCGCTTTCTGAACTGCGGCAATATGAGGGTACCCGACTGCAGTTGACTTGCATTTCACTGCATACTATTCAACACCCCTTTTTCTTTTCCTTTTCTTGAAGCAAATGTATGGATATCTTGTGGAAAATAGGTCTACGACGGAGTGAAAATCTAGAAACTGTAACAAAATCGTTCTGAAGTAGCTGAATTTTATATGAAACAAAGAACAATTTCTTTTATTGGTATATAACCTTATTATAAGAGCTGAAATAAGACTTTTCTCGAAACACATCACAATTAGTCTTAATAGTCATAAATCGATTGTATATGTTACAAAATGATGTTTCCAATGCAAAATAATCATTAAATTTGAAAAAAATTAAGTTTTGACCATATTTTGAGTAGATGCGCCTATTTCTGCAGCAATTTCTGCAATAGAAAGGCCAATATTTTGTCTCCAGAATGTGTGAAAATGCACAAAATGCATCAATTTTAGTCATATTCATGACATAATAAATGATATTTCAGAATCAAAGTGAAAATAATGCATACAGGTGAAACTTTTACCAAAATTAACAATGAAGCGACCATAGAGCCTAAATTTAGCCCAGAAAATGGGTAGGGGGTGGCCTCACTTAAATGTCTATATTTCTCTAAAATCATGAATTTTCACAATGAAACTTGTTAACATGTTCGGTATTACATTTTTCTTGAAAATAGAGATGAAAATGTTATGAAATTTGATAAAAAAATATTTCTTATAGGTTATAATACAGTAATTCGGTCAAAAAATATGCTTCCGTGGTGTAGTCGAAAGAAGTCCCTAATAAATAGATCCTAATTTTTCCATTTCTCGCGCATTTGCACGTAAATCAGGGGCCAAATGGGCATTATTTCACTCGTGGAATGAATTTTACATAAAATAGGACACTTTTCATGCTAATATTCGCATTTTTTAGAGTTGTTTACTTGAAAACGAAAGTAGGGTGTTTATTCTGCGGACCGCTTTCTGAACTGTGGCAATATGAGGGTACCTGACTTCAGTTGACTTGCATTTCACTGCATACTATTCAACACCCCTTTTTCTTTTCGCTTTCTTGAAGCAAATGTATGGATATCTTGTGGAAAATAGGTCTACGACGGAGTGAAAATCTAGAAACTGTAACAAAATCGTTCTGAAGTAGCTGAATTTTATATGAAACAAAGAACAATTTCTTTTATTGGTATATAACCTTTTGTTGTCACCCAGAGTTATTTCCCTTCCTCCTTCGACGCTATTTGCTATAAGGGAGATTGCTCTTCCTGACCTGTTTTATAATCTCACAGAGTTATTTCCTCTTCCTCCCTCGACGCCATTTGTAATATAAAAGGGAGGTCACTCTTACTTACCAGTTTAATAGTCGCCCAAATGGATGAATGGCAGAGTTCAAAGTGAGGTCTGGTTAGGCTATTTTTGGTCTGTAAAATTTGGGTGCTTCAGCCGAAGCACCCAATTTTCACTACATCTGGCATGGAAAGCGACAGAGGCATAAGACCGGAGAGGCGTCTTTATGTAGTCTATAGTATCTGCAATGGTTCATAGTAGTTTCAAATAAAAATAAGCAAAAACGAGATTTCTATGGATGTTTCAACACTGGTACCCACGCGTCAGTGTGGAATTCGCAAATTTGCACTCCCCTGCCACCTTAAGGAAAATAGACAAAGTTTCAAACCACTCAAATATTGACTTTTTGCATTTATTTAAACCTATTATGAAATGAACTGTAAAATATAGTGGCTTTTATTCATTTCTGAGTACTAAATTAGGCCTGGCGAGTCCCAAAATGGCAGTGGGTGGCCATATAACAATGAAGCTAAGGACCCCCAGCCAGTAGGATTCGTATCATAAAACAGCCAAAAGAAGAAAATAGTGCCTAGATAATGACTATTTATGCCATTTTGTTTAAAAGTAGCACATGTGCTATATCTAGCAATGCCATCAAGCTATATAGTGGCTGGGGTGGCCCCAAAGGATGGATGGTTGGCCTTTAATGGGTGTCCCGATAGGTTAAATACTGTAATCTGCATTTGTATACTAGAATTATGTTAAAAGTGTATCGTTTTAAGATTTGAAAGGCTTTAAAATGTAAATATCATGTTAAATTAACTTTAAAGGCAGTGAATAGTATTTCGGGTTACTCTGATTCAGAATGCAAATTTTGGCTGATTTTTGCATGGAGGGGTGGGTACTTTTGTTGGCTTATTCACCGGCTATCTTGTAAGTTACGGCAACGCTTTTTGTTCAGTTGATATCAGCATAAGTGTCTTAGGATTCAGGACAGGTTACATTTTATTTTATTTAAACATCTAAAGAACTTAAGGTGGCAGGGTAGTGGTTTCGTAGTTTTGGCCCCTTTCGATTTTCTGTATAAACAGGACAGGGTAGATATTAAGGCATATCTATCTTAGTGGTTATTTATCATTATTAATTCTTTAATTTATCTGGGGAATGTAGAACAGTTAATGATTCTACATGGTGGGTGTTTTAAAATTCCTAGCTCCGTACTTCCAGTTGAGGCTAAAACATAAATATCAGAACAAAAAGTTGGCCAGACGTGCGGCTGTCATCCATCCACATTTTTTCAAGTGAAAATTAGGGACATAAAGTGGTGGTTGGCAGACACATTCCACACCACCTGGGTATGCATCTATGTTCGTACTATACATATATGCTACAAAATTGGATTTAAAAATAGAAATGGATGAATGGCAGAGTTCAAAGTGAGGCCCGGTTAGGCTATTTTTGGTCTATAATATTTGGGTGCTTTGGCTGATTTTCACTACATCTGGCGTGGAAAGCGACAGGTGCATAGGACCGTAGAGGTGTCTTTATGTAGTCTATAGTATCTGAAATGGTCCATAGTAGTTTCAAAGAACATGAGCTGTCTCCATAGGATGACACATGCCCCCAATGGCACTTTGAATGAATAGTTATGGCCGATGTTAGAGTTTAGGACCTTTGACCTACGGACCTGGGTTTTGCGCGCAACACGTTGTCTTACTGTGCCACACATTCATGCGTAGTTATTTTAAAATCCATGCATGAATGACAAAGATATGGACCGGACATGCCCATCATTGCACTATCATGAAATATGACCTTTAACGTCTGAGACCTTGACCTTTGAGCTACGGACCTGGGTCTTGTGCGCGACACATCGTCTTACACATTCATGCCAAGTTATTTGAAAATCCATCCATGGATGACAAAGATATGGACCAGACACGAAAATTGCGGACAGACCGACAGACGGTTCAAAAACTATATGCCTCCTTTCGACGGCATAAAAATAAGCAAAAACGAGATTTCTATGGATGTTTCAACACTGGTACCCACATGTCAATGTGGAATTCACAAATTTGCACTCCCCTGCCACCTTTTATAACTCTGTTACAATTATTTTCTATTCTTTTTATTTCATACATATGTAACTTCTATTTAAATACTGAAAATTCTAAAACAAATAATTTAGATTTATCTCCCTTAGTAAATGTACCTGAAACTTCTGATAGGGATATATTTCAACTTCATGTGTGGAGTGAAGAATGATTATGGATGTAGTGTGAATAAACCAAGAATGGATTTCAAAAAATTATGAATATACAAACATGCTGACATGTTTGTACTCTCTGGTAATATAAAATGTGTTCAGTCTATGTAAATTAAGAAATAATAAATATGTGCCTATATTTTATCAGTTAATAAAATATGGGCAGGAGTTCGGATGCGTAATAATACGCACGAGTGATTTAATATTTGCATCCGAACGACTGCCCATATTTTATTAACTGATAAAATTATTGGAACATATTTATTATTTCGATTCTAACCACGTAAATTCTTCACATTTTACAGCACTACATTTTAGCGAGATTGTCATTCGGCTGGCCATATGCTATTATAAAAACCTCCCCACGAATGGAAAGCGTTGCATCAAACGGAATTTTCCGATATTCAGTAAATTTTAATTAAAGTATTAAGTAGTTATTGCCGTGAAAATGTTATTTTCAATAACATCAAAGGTCGGATATAGAAATCAGAGGTAAATACTTAATTCAAGGTTTATATATGCAGTTTCTAAAAATAGTACACGTCACCTACATGAGGGCACTGAAACATACACATTGCGGCGGCGGCATATAAACACGTAAAAACTTGAGTCTGGAAGATTGGAAAATTAATTATAATTTATTTACTGTCAAAGTAGAATCTAGTTGACATTTGTGGTGCCTACAACGCAGAAATTGTAAACTACACACACGACCAGACATAGATGCACTGGTGTTGGAAGTTGAAACTTACCGGGCTGAAACATATTCTTACGGTAAAATATAAACAAATAAATTCATCAGTTAGATATTGTTTGTTTCAGAAAATTTGATGTACTTTTTATTACTATTACATAACACTGAAAAAGTCGAGTATTTAGTCGGTATATAACGGAAGCAGAGTAGAATCTCAGTCGTGTTACAATCGTAGGGCGGAATGGAAGAGCTATATTTTATCGTAGATTCATGTATAGGCGATTTCGCTATATGTTTATATAGCAACTGCTGCGGATCGTGTTAGAATGTAAAATCAACTTCTACCACTACACATGTAACTGTAATACTATGCAGAACCAAAAAATCAGAATGTATTCATTTGTAAGATGAAATTCACTTTGTCTTTTTCTATGCAAGAACATGCAATTTACCAGCAGTTCCATTAACAAGATTATCCTTCAATGCTTACTCTATTTCCTAATCCAGATTTACACACATTTTTACCTTCTTTCTTTAACCTTTAGCATGCTAAATTTCTAAAATGGACTGGTCCATCATTCAATTTGGGCAGTACTATTTATTATTTGAAGGGGTGTTCAATGAAAATTTATTGACTGAATAGCGAACAGTGCAGACCAAGATCAGACTGCACGGATGTGCGGGCTGATCTTGGTCTGCACTGGTCGCAAAGGCAGAATCATTTGCTGCCAGCAGGCTAAAGGTTAACAACCAAATTCTTCTTTCAAGAGTAACTCATTCACTGTTACATTTCCTTCACTATTTATTGCATGAATGTTAAGATATTTTTAGATTTTTAGCGGGAGGAGTAGGGGCTTGAACTGAAGACCCCTGGTTTCTTAGTCTGACAGTGTTACCACTGGGCCACTGTGTATGTTCTTAATTTATCCATTGGATGCTATCTATGTGTGTTTTACAGCAGAACAATGGCTTTATCCACCAAGTGTTACCGGTATCTATGTCTTTATCCACCAAGTGTTACTGGTATCTATGTCTTTATCTATCAAGAGTTACTGGTATCTATATCTTTATCCACCAAGTGTTATTGGTATCTATGTCTTTATCCACCAAGTGTTACCGGTATCTACGTCTTTATCCATCAAGTGTTACTGGTATCTATATCTTTATCCATCAAATATTACAGGTATATATATATTATATGCTTTTATCCATCAAGTGTTATCAGTATCTATGTCTATCGATAAAGTGTTCCTGGTATCTATGTGTTTATCAATCAATGTTTCAATGTCCTTATCCATCAAGGTATCTGTCTTTATCCACTAAGTGTTATTTATGTCTGTATCCATCAAGTGTAATACATGTTTTATAGCAGAGCAAGAACTTTATCCACTAAGTATAATCTATGTGTGTTCTATAGCAGAACATAAACTTTATCCACCAAGTATAATCCATGTGTGTTCTATAGCTGAACAAGAACTTTATCCACCTAGTATAATCCATGTGTGCTCTATAGCAGAACTACACTTTATCCAGCAAGTGTTTTCTTCTTGGTGTTCAATGGCAGAACTAGAACTTTATGTGTATTTAACTGCAGAACTAGAACTTTATCCATCAAGTGTTATCTATGTGTGACTTCTTATGTCTGAGTATTTCAGTGACTGTGAGCTGTAACTGTTTTTCACATTGTGCACAATAGTACGACTTTCTCAGAGGATTCATCTGCATCTCTCGTTCCTCGTCCTGGTCTGCTTTATCCTCAGACTGGGTTGCTATAAATAGTAGAACAACCACAAATATATGAAATATGTTGCTATAAATAGTAGAACAATCACAAATATATGAAATATATATTGTAATTTTTATCCTGTAAATTTGTTTCATTTTTACTGCCATATAATAGAAACAAGTGTTTTACAATGATAAACTGAATGTAAAACCGTAGAATACACATACAGGACATTTCTTTTGTACCATGGCAATGTCACATCTAGGATAAGCAATGCATATGTTACACATATCTCACATATACTGTTACTTGCCTGACACATTGCCTCATGCTCCAGCCTTTCTGCTCTACTGTCAAACAAGGCGATATTACATCTAAGACAAGTCAGGTAGACGTAGCACATATCTCACATATAATGCCACTGGTGTCACACATTGCCTCTATGCTTTGCTTACAAACATGGCAATATCATATCTAGTACAAGTCCAGTGTAGGTATTTATATGTTGCACTGCCTCCAGCTACAGCCTTTGCGCTATGCTGACTACCATAGCAATGTCACAGCCAGGACAAGTTATATAGATGTAAATCATATCTCACCTGTAATGTTACTAGCCTGACACATTGCCTCATGCTCCAGTCTCTCTGCTATACTGACTACCATGGAAACCTCACATCGAGGACAAGTCCAGTGTCGCTGCATGGTCATCGTAAACTCTCCAACAGCACTGGCTGTACCATCATCTATCAGACTGAAAATTTAACATATTTCAGATGTTTCCTTTATTGGTGAAAATTATGTAAATCATTTTTACAAAATATATGTATTTTTTTCTGTATTTCAGTTAGCAGATAAAGACAACTTCACACCTGAAAATTGAGATCGTGTTAAACTTTGTATATGTAGTTCAAAATGTTTCTAATCTAACAAAAACCTAACACTGTTTCAGCTCTATTATAGTGGCACTCAAATACTACTATGCTCTTTCATTTTCAAAAATTGCTTTCTGCAAATATCTAACAACCTTCAAGTGTCAAAAAGAGGCTGATTTGTTCCTTTGTTTGATAAGGTCTCTAATTCTATTTTTTTAACACTATTACTACATGTATTACATAAAAACTGTCAGCTAACATACAGTTTTGTTTTTTTTCTTTTACCAGAGCTAGCCTCTTCTCTGCAAGTCACCAACAACTTCTACACATGAATCAGAGCGGTAAAGACAAATGACTTCAAAGTATTGTCTTCTGTCAATTTGTAACAGAGAACATTGTCTCACCTGGAGATCAAACTTCATGAAAGGAATGTACTCTACCCAATGAGCTAACAGGACAGGCTCCCATTGATTCAAAAGATCTACTTATTTGAACCTCTGAACCTTTAGCACTGCTAAAAGCCTTTGCAAGAATTTTATCCCTTACCTGCTAAATTTCTATAATGAACTTTTCTATCTGCCAATTTGGACAGTACCATTATCTGTTAAAAGGGATGCATACCAAAAAGATACTGGCTGAATAGCTATCAATGTATATCACGATCAGGCTGCATGGATGTGCAGGCTGATCATGATCTTCACTGGTCGCAAAGGCAGAACCAACTGCGTCCAGCATGGTATGGGTTAACACCAATCCAAAGAAAAAGGTCTGAAAAGTAGTTATTTACCATCCATGTGTGAGATACTCATTGATGATAAGTCCACCTTTAGTTGGGTGTGGTTTGCTCTCTGTGCTTGTGTGGAATACATCTTTTATTTCTTCACCTATAAATCGTATTACAGAACTAAAACTTAAATTTTCAAATCTTCTTCCTTAAGAAAGGAATATATCCTTTGCAATTTTCTTAAAATACTGGTTAAATACGTTATCTTTTGTGACTACAGCAAATAATTTTCAAAAAGATGGTTTAATTGTAGAAAATTATATAAGTGATAGCAGATCTTGATATTGGAGATAAAACAAATCCTGAAGGCCAGAATAAACCTTATCATAACTTGGAAATGCGGAATGCATAAATGGAAAATTAATATTGTCAATGTTTATTGCAATATCCATAGATTGTTGATGCTACCAGTTGGATGCAATGTCAACAAATAATTTCAGATAGTTCAAACAATACTCAAAAGATGACATGTACTTAAATATTTCATGACATGTCAAGACAATTTTACCTGATCTATCTGCTCTTATGTAGACATTTTTCATCTCAGCTGCCAGCACTCTACGTAGCGTATATCTTACATCAGAACTCAGGAACTCTGTCAGTTTACTCGCCAACATTCTCTCAAGTTTCCGCGCTCTTTGACTTATTCTTCTTTCTGATTCCATTGACAGGAATGTGTCTGAAAGAAAACCAAAAACATCAAATAAGCAATCTTACATATCTATCATGTATGATGTCATGTAATAAAACGCTTATTGAATAGACTTTGGTCTTTTGGACCTCTGGAAATGGTTTCGTATATTGACAGGCAAGCAACTTTTGGTCATTCACAAAAGGCTGTAAGTAGGAAAATGCCAGCATAGTACAAAGGTTTGGGTCAACACATCAAAACATGTCAGCACTGCAAGCAAACTCCTCATTTTCCAAGGAAGCCCGCAAAAATGAGACTTGGTATCTTTCAAACTTTTACAAAAATTAACAATCAAAATCTTTATGTCTTCACTTTTCTACTAACTGACACAGTGTGGAAGGCTTTCATACCCAATCTCTTCATTTACCAAATTGTTAGCACCGAGAATGTACCTTGGTATATGTTTGATCTCTTATTCAATTTCACTTGTCATTTTTTACTGTAAGTAGTTGGACACTAATTCCTTGGGTCATGCAGGAGTAAATATCAAATCAAAACTTCTATATCCACGACATATTTCAATGATCATTTCTAGACTTTTCTGAGGATTCTGTTTTGTCATGTTGCTAAGTGATACTTGCCTATAGTTCTTCAATTTTCAATATTTTACAATTTATTAGCCTGACATATTCTAA
This sequence comes from Mercenaria mercenaria, assembly GCF_021730395.1. Taxonomy (NCBI): domain Eukaryota; kingdom Metazoa; phylum Mollusca; class Bivalvia; order Venerida; family Veneridae; genus Mercenaria; species Mercenaria mercenaria. The sequence goes on from NC_069368.1 coordinate 45,156,792, forward strand.
AACAAGAGGACCTGAATCGCTCACCTATCTCCACATGACCCAGTGTTCAACTGAGTATGACATCGTTATTTCTATTATTTGACATAGTGACCTAGTTTTTGAGCACATGTGACCTAGATATCATCAAGATAAAAAATTCTGACCAATTTTCATGAAGATCCATTGAAAAATATGGCCTCTAGAGAGGTCACAAGGTTTTTCTATTATTTGACCTAATGACCTAGTTTTTGAAGGCACGTGACCCACTTTTAAACTTGACCTAGATATCATCAAGGTGAACATTCTCACCAATTTTTATGAAGATCTCGTGAAAAATATGGCCTCTAGAGAGGTCACAAGATTTTCGATTTTTCGACCTACTGACCTAGTTTTTTGACCCCACATGACCCAGTTACGAACCTGACCTAGATATCATCAAGCTGAACATTCTCACCAATTTTCATGAAGATCCATTGAGAAATATGGCCTCTAGAGAGGTCACAAGGTTTTTTCTATTTTTAGACCTACTGACCTAGTTTTTTGATCCACGTGACCCAGTTTTTTGAATCTGACTTAGATACATCAAGATGAACATTCTGACCAATACTCATGAAGATCTCATGAAAAATATGGCCTCTAGAGAGGTCACAAGGTTTTTCTATTTTTAGATGTACTGACCTAGTTTTTTAAACCCCCCGTGACCCAGTTTCGAACTTGACCTAGATATCTTCAAGGTAAACATTCTGACCAATTTTTTATGAAATCCATTGAAAAATATCGCCTCTAGAGAGGTCACAAGGTTTTTCCTATTTTTAGACCTACGACCTAGTTTTTTGACCGCACATGGACCCAGTTTTTGAACTTGACCTAGATATCACAAGGTGAACATTCTGACCAATTTTTATGAAGATCCATTGTGAAATATGGCCACTAGAGAGGTCACAAGGTTTTCTATTTTAGATCTACTGACCTAGTTTTTGACCCCACATGACCCAGTTTCGAACCTGACCTAGATATCAATCAAGGTGAACATTCTGACCAATATTCATGAAGATCTCAATAAAAATATGGCCCTAGAGAGGTCACAGGTTTTTCATTTTTTAGATCTACTGACCTAGTTTTTAACCCCACGTGACCCAGTTTCGAACTTGACCTAGATATCATCAAGATGAACATTCTGACCAACTTTCATAAAGATCCCATGAAAAATGTGACCTCTAGAGTGGTCACAAGCAAAAGTTTACGGACGCACGGACGGACGACGGACACCGCGCGATCACAAAAGCTCACCTTGTCACTTTGTGACAGGTGAGCTAAAAAGCAGACTTGACCATCATGATTTATCCGCAAAATTATAACCTCCATCAATTATATATAACAATGCACTGACATACTAACTATACAAACAAGAGGACCATGATGGTCCTGAATCGCTCACCTCTTCCCACATGACCCAGTTTTAAGTATGACAAACGTTTTTTTTTCTATTTTTTAGACCTACTGACCTAGTTTTTGACAGCACGTGACCCAGTTTCGAACTTGACCTAGATATCATCAAAATGAACATTCAGACCAACTTTTATACAGATCCCATGAAAAATATGGCCTTTAGAGAGGTCACAAGGGTTTTTTTATTATTTGACCTACGACCTAGTTTTTGATGGCACGTGACCGAGTTTCGAATCTGACCAATATCATCAAGGTGAATGTTCTGACCAATTTTCATGAAGATCTTTTGAAAATATGGCCTCTAGAGAGGTCACAAGGTTTTCTATTTTTAGACCTACTGACCTAGTTTTTGAAGGCACGTGACCCAGTTTCGAACTTGACCAGATATCATCAAGATGAACATTCTGACCAAATTTCATAAAGATTCCCATGAAAAATGTGACCTCTAGAGTGGTCACAAGGTTTTTCTATTTTAGACCTACTGACCTAAATTTTTTGACCGCACGTAACCCAGTTTCGAACTTGACCTAGAAATCATCAAGATGAACATTCTGACCACTTTCATGAAGATCCCATGAAAAATGTGACCTCTAGAGTGGTCACAAGGTTTTTCTATTTTTAGACCTACTGACCTAGTTTTTGAAGGCACGTGACCCAGTTTCGAACTTGACCTAGATATCATCAAGATGAACATTCTGACCAACTTTCAAAGAAGATCCCATGAAAAATGTGACCTCTAGAGTGGTCACAAGGTTTTTCTATTTTTAGACCTACTGACCCCAGCTTTGAAGGCACGTGACCCAGTTTCGGGAAATTGACCTAGATATCATCAAAAATGAACATTCTGACCAACTTTCATAAAGATCCCATGAAAAATGTGACCTCTAGAGCGGTCACAAGGTTTTTCTATTTTTGAACCTACTGACCTAGTTTTTGACTGCACTGACCCAGTTTCAAACTTGACCTAGATTTTCATCAAGATGAACATTCTGACCAACTTTCATGAAGATCCCATGAAAAAAAGTGACCTCTAAGCGGTCACAAGGTTTTTCTATTTTTTAGACCTACTGACCCAGTTTTTGACCGCACGTGACCCAGTTTCGAACTTGACCTAGATATCATCAAAATGAACATTCTGACCAACTTTCATAAAGATCCCATGAAAAATGTGACCTCTAGAGAGGTCACAAGGTTTTCTATTTTTAGACCTACTGACCTAGTTTTTGACTGCACGTGACCCTTTCGAACTTGACCTAGATATCATCAAGATGAACATTCTGACCAACTTTCATGAAGATCCCATGAAAAATGTGACCTCTAGAGTGGTCACAAGGTTTTTCCCATTTTTAGACCTACTGACCTAGTTTTGACCGCACATGACCCAGTTTCGAACTTGACCTAGATATCATCAAGATGAACATTCTGACCAACTTTCATGAAGATCCCATGAAAAATGTGACCTCTAGAGTGGTCACAAGGTTTTTCTATTTTAGACCTACTGACCTAGTTTTTGACCGCACTGACCCAGTTTCGAACTTGACCTAGAAATTATCAAGATGAACATTCTGACCAACTTTCATGAAGAATCCCATGAAAAATGTGACCTCTAGAGTGGCACAAGGTTTTTCTATTTTAGACCTACTGACCTAGTTTTTGACCACACGTGACCCAGTTTTTTGAACTTGACCCGATATCATCAAGATGAACATTCTGACCAAATTTCATAAAGATCCCATGAAAATGTGACCTCTAGAGCGGTCACAAGGTTTTTCTATTTTTGAACCTACTGACCTAGTTTTGACCGCACGTTGACCCCGTTTCGAACTTGACCTAGAAAATCACAAGATGAACATTTCTGACCAACTTTCTGAAGATCCCATGAAAAATGTGACCTCTAGAGTGGTCACAAGGTTTTTCTATTTTTAGACCTACTGACCTAGTTTTTGACCGCACGTGACCCAGTTTTTCGAACCTGACCTAGATATCATCAAGATGAACATTCTTTACCAACTTTCATAAAGATCCCATGAAAAAATGGACCTCTAAAGTGGTCACAAGGTTTTTCTATTTTTTAGACCTACTGACCTAGTTTTTGACTGCACGTGACCCAGTTTCGAACTTGACCTAGATATCATCAAGAGAACATTCTGACCAACTTTCATGAAGATCCCATGAAAAATGTGACCTCTAGAGTGGTCACAAGGTTTTTCTATTTTTAGACCCCACTGACCTAGTTTTTTGACCGCACATGACCCAGTTTCGAACTTGACCTAGATATCATCAAGATGAACATTCTGACCAACTTTCATGAAGATCCCATGAAAAATGTGACCTCTAGAGTGTCAACAAGGTTTTTCTAATTTTTAGACCTAAATGACCCTAGTTTTTGACCGCACGTGACCCAGTTTCGAACTTGAACCTAGATATTATCAAGATGAACATCCTGACCCAACTTTCATGAAGATCCCAAAGAAAAATGTGACCTCTAGAGTGGTCACAAGGTTTTTCTATTTTTAGACCTACTGACCTATTTTTGACCACACGTGACCCAGTTTTTGAACTTGACCTCGATATCATCAAGATGAACATTCTGACCAATTTTCAATGAAGATCCCATGAAAAATGTGACCTCTAGAGTGGTCACAAGGTTTTTTCTATTTTTAGACCTACTGACCTAGTTTTTGACTGCACGTGACCCCAGTTTCGAACTTGACCTAGATATCATCAAGATGAACATTCTGACCAACTTTCATGAAGATCCCATGAAAAATGTGACCTCTAGAGTGGTCACAAGGTTTTTTCTATTTTTAGACCTACTGACCTAGTTTTTGACCGCACCCTGACCCAGTTTCGAACTTGACCTAGATATCATCAAGATGAACATTCTGACCAACTTTCATGAAGATCCCATGAAAAATGTGACCTCTAGAGTGGTCACAAGGTTTTCTATTTTTAGACCTACTGACCTAGTTTTTGACCCCACGTGACCCGTTTCGAACTTGACCTAGATATTATCAAGATGAACATTCTGACCAACTTTCATGAAGATCCCCTGAAAATGTGACCTCTAGAGTGGTCACAAGGTTTTTCTATTTTTAGACCTACTGACCTAGTTTATGACCACACGTGACCCAGTTTTTGAACTTGACCTCGATATCATCAAGATGAACATTCTGACCAAATTTCATAAAGATCCCATGAAAAAATGTGACCTCTAGAGCGGTCACAAGGTTTTTTTTTATTTTTGAACCTACTGACCTAGTTTTTGACCGCACGTGAAACCCCGTTCGAACTTGACCTAGATATCATCAAGATGAACATTTTGACCAACTTTTATGAAGGGTCCCATGAAAAATGTGACCTCTAGAGTGGTCACAAGGTTTTTCTATTTTTAGAAACCCACTGACCTAGTTTTTGACCCACGTGACCCCGTTTCGAACCTGACCTAGATATCATCAAGATGAACATTCTGACCAACTTTCATAAAGATCCCATGAAAAATGTGACCTCTAAAGTGGTCACAAGGTTTTTTTCTATTTTTAGACCTACGGGCCTAGTTTTGACTGCACGTGACCCAGTTTCGAACTTGACCTAGATATCATCAAGATGAACATTCTGACCAACTTTCAGGGAAAATCCCATGAAAAATGTGACCTCTAGAGTGGTCACAAGGTTTTTTCTATTTTTAGACCTACGACCTAGTTTTTGACCGCACATGGACCCAGTTTCGAACTTGACCTAGATATCATCAAGATGAACATTCTGACCAACTTTCATGAAGAACCCATGAAAAATGTGACCCTAGAGTGGTCACAAGGGTTTTTCTATTTTTAGACCTACTGACCTAGTTTTTGACCGCACGTGACCCAGTTTCGAACTTGACCAGATATTATCAAGATGAACATTCTGACCAACTTTCATGAAGATCCCATGAAAATGTGACCTCTAAGTGGGTCACAAGGTTTTTTTTTTTTAGGACCTACTGACCTAGTTTTTGACCACACGTTGACCCAGTTTCGAACTTGACCTCGATATCACAAGATGAACATCTGACCAATTTTCCATGAAGGATCCCATGAAAAAATGTGACCTCTAGAGGGTCACAAGGTTTTTTTTATTTTTAGACCTACTGACCTAGTTTTTGACCGCACGTGACCCATTTTAGAACTTGACCTAGATATCATCAAGATGAACATTCTGACCAACTTTCATGAAGATCCCATGAAAAATGTGACCTCTAGAGTGGTCACAAGGTTTTTCTATTTTTAGACCTACTGACCTAGTTTTTGACCGCACATGACCCAGTTTCGAACTTGACCTAGATATCATCAAGATGAACATTCTGACCAATTTTCATAAAGATCCCATGAAAAATGTGACCTCTAGAGTGGTCACAAGCAAAAAGTTTACGGACGGACGGACGACGGACACTGCGCGATCACAAAAGCTCACCTTGTCACTTTGTGACAGGTGAGCTAAAAACAATGTTTACCTTCCAGTCTGAGTTTGAGCAGGTTTTGCCAGGTTGCTCTCAGCTGTATCACACTGGACATGACTTGTTCTGCTGATTCCTCGTCAGGAACTGTAATCTCTAACCAACCATCACATATTAGCCTGTAATCAATACAGCATATTTTATGCTCAGACTCTGTCAACATTTACAATGTATTTTAACTTCCACCTAATATGTTTATTAGAATGTTTTCAATTAATGATTCAAATTTTATTTCTATCCTACTCGTCTTTTAGCTCATAATCAAACACTGTGCAGATTCTGTGTATTAGCAGTCGTGGTCACTGTCAACAGAACAAACATATAAACTTAGACACCATTGTAAATATTTCTGTTGGACAGAATCAAACAATGTGCCCGAAAGGGAACTTGGTGGTTGAGTGGTTAACAGCCCTGCCTTTAATCTACAGCTGGTATGATCACCAAGCGTTGTGTTCACCTAAGATACATGTACCTTGTAATTTTGTTTGGGTTTTACTGATTGTGAAGTTATCATTACTGAAGTAACCACCAACAAATCTGTCATCATGTTATTCATGTTCCTTTATGTTGCCAAAAGTAGAAAGTGTCTATGTGCAAAGAATGAAATTTAGGCAATCTTTTTTTCAACTTTATTTGGTGAAGAAAGACCGAAGGTGCCCTTCTGACCATTATTTCACATAAAAGTAAACACCTGGGTAGATCCAGTAACGTTCTGGAAGCCAGCTGGATGGTTTTCTTGCATTTAACACTAAAACAAGGCTCAAAACCCAAAGCAGTGAGCACATTGAGGCATTTTTAGTTGATTACAATGTTTTTGAAATCAGCATGTTATCCATTGAGCTACACACAAGAATTATTTGTCTGGTACCCTGCATTTTTACATACCGTGTACAATTACTGTTTGTGTCTATGTTATTAGAAAACAGAGTTACAGTCTGAAGTGCTGGTACCCTCATTGTATTGATGAGATATGGCTTGTTTGTCTCCAGAATAGAACTGAAACAGATAGAAATCTCAGCTAAAAAAAAAGAAAAAAAGCTTTAACAATCTGTCCACTGTTCTGTTTTGTATATCCATGTAACAGTCATATAAATCACTTTTTGAAATATTGATTTTCGAAGCTATAGAAATCATATTTATAAATGGATACCAATATATGTCTGTATCTAAAATGCTTACTGAACAATAATGAAAGTAATACCAATAATATTTTGAAGTAAAATGAACTCTATATCAAGATACTCTGGAAAACACAGAATGCAACCAAGCAAAATATACAGACTCAGTTAGACTGAATCTGTCTATCTGTCTATAACAGGAAATGAAACATGCACCCATTAAAATTCCTAGCACTGCTTTTATCTGGCCTCAATTATATAATAACCTTACAATGTCATGATCTCCATGATCCCAAAAGACAAGAAAATTAAACAATATCAACTCCAAATACAAGGAGACAAAAGGCACCTAAAGACTGCTGATGTGATAGTTAGTAAAATCTATAAATAATTCTTTCTAAAGACTGAACTCAGAATGCTATGAACATAGAAACATTATCACAATGAACAAATAAAATTCTGATTTATTTTACACAGAAAAACTTTAGAGTTCACAAATTCTGCCAGTGAAATGAGACGATTTACAGCAAGATTAAGCCTGAAACACATTTGTCTACTTGGTTGATATGCTGGCAAAGACTACTTACTTCTAGAAAATGTAAGTCAAGTTACAACATTAAGTTATCATACCTAGATCATACACTTTTCCTATATGAATCAAAAGCTGGGTGGAGGAGAGGGGAGATATATCCACTCCATAGAAAATTCCCCTCTCTATGGCCTTCAGCTCTACTTAAAGAAGCAGGCCTGGGAGTCTGTTAAAAAAATCAGAAACTGAAAACCTTTCTTAAGCCTGAAATGACCTTTTTCCATAGAGCCACATAAGGAAATTTTCTGGCAGCCAAAAGCCTGAAATCAGGACCAGTGCTGAAATATCCCAGGCCTGACTGGAGGTACCCAAACCTTTGAGTGGAAAGAGGCCTCAGTATTATGATTACAAGTAATACTTACACAAATGTAAGAAGTTCATGTTTATTGCTGAGAAGCCCTTTAAGATCTGCTGGGTTATGTTTGCCAGGCTCGGAGTCTTGCTTGGGATGAAGTAATTCAGGTTTGTAGGAAAATACACCGGTTGGATGTAGTAATACAAATGGTTTACTCTGGAATAAAATAATATACAACAAGAGGGTCATGATGACCCTGGATCGCTCACCAGAGTAATATGAGCTAAATGTTTCAAATGTCAAACTGATGATTTTTAGAAATTTTTTGGAAGATTTTCCTATGTACAATCAAGTAACCCCTGGGGCGCGGCCAATTTTACCCCGAGGGTCATGATTTGAACAAAGTTTGTAGCAGTCTACTAGGCAATGTTACATATCAAATATCTAACATCTAGGCCTTCTGGTTTATTTTTAGCAAATTTATGAAGATTTCCCTTAGTACAATCAAGTAACCCCTGGGGCTTGGTCAATTTGACCCTGGGGGTCAAGATTTGAACAACTTTTGTAGAGGTCCCCTAGGCAATGCTTCATGTCAAATATCTAAGCTCTAGGCCTTCTGGGTTTTTTTTAGAAAATTTTGAAGATTTTTCTATGTACAATCAAGTAACCCCATGGGGCGGGGTCAATTTGACCCTGGGGGTCATGATTTGAACAAATTTTGTAGAAGTCTACTAGGAAATGCCACATGTCAAATATCTAAGATCTAGGCCTTCTGGTTTATTTTTAGAAATTTTTTGAAGATTTTCCTATGTAAAATCAAGTGACCCCTGGGGCGGGGTAAATTTTGACCCCGGGGTTCATGATTTGAACAAATTTTGTAGAGGTCCACTAGGCAATGCTACATGTCAAATATCTAAGCTCTAGGCCCTCTGGTTTTTTTTAAGAAAATTTTGAAGATTTACCTATGTTTAAATCAAGTGACCTCTGGGGCGGGGTCAATTTTGACCCCGGGGGTCATGATATGAACAAATTTTGTAGAGGTCCACTAGGCAATGCTACATGTGAAATATCTAAGCTCTAGGCCTTCTGGTTTATTTTGAGAAAATTTTTGAAGATTTTCCTATGTAAAATCAAGTGACCCCTGGGGCGGGGTCAATTTTGACCCCGGAGTCATGATTTGAACAACTTTAGTAGAGGTCCATTAGACAATGCTACATGTGAAATATCTAAGCTCTAGGGCTCCTGGTTTTTGAGAAGAAGATTTTTTAAGATTTTCCTATGTAAAATCAAGTGACCTCTGGGGCGGGGTCAATTTTGACCCCGGGGTCATGATTTGAACAAACTTGGTAGGGGTCCACTAGGCAATGCTTCACACAAAATATCTAAGCTCTAGCGCTTCTGGTTTTTGAGAAGAAGATTTTTAAAGTTTTTCCTTTCAGTTGCCATGGCAACCAGAGTTCTGCATGGAATTCAATTCTTTGAACAATTTTTGTAGAACTTCACCCAAGGAACATTCCTGTGAAGTTTGGATGAAATTGGCCAACTGGTTTATGAGGAGATGTCATTTAAAGTAAAAAGTTTACGGACGGACGACGGACGCCAGACGGTGACCCATCCTAATAGCTCACCCTGAGCCTTTGGCTCTGGTGAGCTAAAAATGTTTGGTAACTCTCTGCACTATAAAAACACATTAGTTAAATTAGTATTTCAAAGGATAATCTCTGATATAAAATTGTTATCTTAATTAATAGGATATAACCTTTCCGATGATTTTGTTTGTAATTAAATAAACTACTTCCTGTAAATTTAAAGTACATCATTCTTTGCAGAACAAGAAACAATGTATGGTTATAACTGGCAACTTATCATTTCACAAAAATAAAGTTAAAAGGAGATTTTTACTGTGTTGCAATGGATCAATTGTCAGTGTAAAACTGAAAAAACTAATGCCATCACTGAAGGGGATCAATACTTTAAGATACTGCTCTGATACAAGGAAGGTTTAGGATCTGGTATTTCATCTTCAAAAACTGAACCACTTTAATCAACATTTTTACAATAATAGCTGGTTCACAACTGTACATTATAAGAGACTGGTTAACTTTCATTCTGATAAATTACCTTGGTATGGAAGGCTTGCTCAGAATTAGCCTTGAATGTGTTACAGTCGTCTGCTATAGCAGCTTGTGGATAAAGGCCGCTACATAAAATGATCTTCAACAGGTTGATATCCCTCAATGTGAAACTTCGACTTTCATTTGATGTTTCCTGTGAAAAATTAATAAAAGCTACAGTCAAACTTTATTCCCTTGAACTCAACGGGACTGGCAAAATTTGTTTGAGTAACCACTAATTCGAGCCATCAAACATTATACAGAGATTTTGCTGGAACTTGACAATGAGTTTGAATGAAGGTCAATGTTTGAACTGAACAAAGCTTGACTATATGTGAAGGAACATCCATTTGAAAGGACACATGTGATGGGCACATACAAAACAATTACACTTCCCAGGATGCTTGTCTTCAGCAGTTCAGACATTTCATTTAGTAAAACTGGCAATACTGAGGACTATCTAGAAACTTTTGATATCTGAAAGGACAATTATATTGTAAAACAAAATAATTAAAAATTTTCACACTCAATCTGACATTATGCTCTATTTTTGCGATTCCTATCAAGATACTAGTTTTCTGTTTTCCAGTAATTGTTGCAAAGTATGGTATAGTCTGAATTCTATTTACCTGTAGTTGTTGTAGATAATGAGAAAGTCTGAATTCTATTTACCTGTAGTTGTTGTAGATTATGGGAAAGTCTGAATTCAAGGTCTTTGATATCTGAATCTTTCTCGTCCTCGCCATCACTAATCTGATAATCCTACAAGAGTAAAGAATATTCATGCTACTTATATTTATATCAACAACAAATTCACGTTGTAGTTTTTTTAATTTTTTGATCGTCCGAGTCATCATCCTCTGATGACGATGCGTTTGATTTTGACGCATTTTGTTTTACTGGTGAGAAAACTGAGTCCCTTCTCGTGTCATCAGAAACATGATCATAGTTGGGATCACTGTTAACCCGAATTTTCCGTCTTCTAGTGAAAGCCCTTGCCCATTCATAACTTTGTAATCAATTTTTACTCCTTTTTGCAGACCTGTGGCCATTATGACATGAGCATATTTGAAACCTCAAGACTTTACAGGTTGAAATGAATATTACTATGCCAAAATATAAATATTGCACCACATGTTTTTTCACAAAGTCCAATGAAAAAGTCACACATTCACTTTGGAATAGACCCCAAAAGGGTCTATTTGATTTCTGTAACTATAATTAGAAGTTACTCCATGTGATTAAATGTTCCATAAATTTCTTATAAAAAAATCCAATTTCCTTTGTTCTAGTTCTTTACAACTACTTAAAATGTCAGTGTGACACGCTGAACAACTAAGAACTAAGTGACACTACATTTTGCAGTTCCTATCCAATCAAAAAACAAGTAACAAACCAAAATGTGCATCAATGAAAACTTGGGAGTTAAGTTAATAACTGGTTACCAGCTTGAACAAGGATATGAAGAGCAGACTGGGCTAAAGTTGGGATTGCTTGAATTAAATAATTTAATCAAATTAAAATAAACCAATCATGCAGCTAGTACAGGTGTTTTATGGCAAACAGAACAATGGAGAAGGTCATGTGGTAAACACAACAAACAAGCATTTTGAGAATGTACTCTTACAGAACTGCACTTCCTGTAAATGGCCTTTATGTGATGATTACCAAATTCCTTTTAATAGTCTTGGAATTATGCTCCAGACAAAAAAGCTATGAGTAAATAGAATGAAGAGAAATAATTCAGAAAGCAGTGGAGAGTTATGGGTCCTTTAAGCAACATTTCCTCCTAATGTCCTTTGTCATTGTGTTAAAGTTTGATAATGGAAATTATTTTAGAATTAAAATAATTTAATTTATTTTTTCTCAAATTGTTGCTCGTTAATTACCGTCTGCTAGTTTATTAAATTGTCGTCTGTTTTCGTAGATAAACGTGTCATCGATATTGTTACACTTGGCTGATCTGAACTGGTTCCTATTGACACTGGTACCCAGTCGATATAATATAAATACCAATAATCTCGTGCAGTTCTCTCACATTTTGCTAGCTACACCGTCGGTAACGTCAAAACTATTTACATGTTTTGATTTATCATCGCAATGCCTCGTGGTCAAAGGCGGGAACTGATATTTCGGAGGAATCCTTGCAACAGAAATATTCTGCAGTATGCTCCTCAGGACAATGGCAAGAGGGATGCTAGGTGCAGATGCCCTAGAAGAGAATGTTGTTGACGGTGTTACTAATCTTCTGCCGGTATGTCGAAAAATAATATCACAGATTTAGTAGATTGTTTGTTGTTCAAACATAGATCCTTACGTTTTTTCATAATATTCACGAATAGGGTGTGGCGACGCAAATATATATCTACGCACGCGGCTACAGTCTATCCTTTTGACTCTATTTTGGCATACAATATCAGTAAACTCGGTTCCACGGTTATTCAAATTTTACTGTGTATATAACTTTTGATGACATAAGGCAACATGTACTACACTTAGCTTGCAAAATCAAAGGTGTTTTGTATCCCACAAATGTATAAATTTGATTTAATAGTCGCTATTTTGACAGGCGTCTCTGTTCATAGTCATGATTTCCATGCTTTTTCAGTGTCAATTTAAGGTTATAAGGTAGAACTGGATCAGGTGTCTAACAACAGTTCGTTTTTGTAAACATCATGTTTGTAAAAATTAGATTTAGTTTTTGTATCCTAGCTACGATTTTCATATTTTGATATTTATAAGAAAAACATGAGTTCAAGCTAAAACAAAATATAAAAAAAAAATTAGGTTATTTTGCATGTAGAGAAATATTTGTTTTGAAAACTTGTGGTACGAATGACCTAGTAATTGAACTGTATTTGACATTTCTTTACAAACTTTACGCTCGACAGATGTTTACGTAGCGATTCAGTGTCAGCTTTAATTAAATGTTAAGGTGAGTAGATAAATTAGGTATTGCAACCGAAATGCACAGTCAAAAGTCCGTATTTTGCAAGGGTTTGGTAGTTAATCTGAATAGTTACTAGCGCATTAAATGTACAGAAAAATATTAAGTTTTTTGAGAAATCTACTAATGAATTCATCACTTACGTTTCAGTATACCAGGTATTCTTACAAAATTGAGGAGATATTGCATTACATGTATAACTTCAGAGATCGCGCACTGCGTTAGAAGAACTTATTCATTCACGAGTTATGACGATCAATTTCTTTTACGTCAAAGCACTTCAGCTCCATGGTCTAAGTCAAACAATAATTTATAGGCCATAACATGCTGGTTAAAACCCATTTTAACATCAGTTTTTATGCATATGTATTATGACTGTAATTTCTGTAATCGTACGTGGTTTATTCGCAAATTTGCTTACGATGTAAAGTGTACAAATTTTCAACGCGCATTTAAAGTCTTTAAGTAATCAAAAGTTTTCGTCTCTTTGTTCGAGCTTCCTTTCATAAAGGATCACTTCTCAGATTCTGTCAGTTTAGGAAACATAACAGTTGGAACATCTTATCTCTTACACAAACTGTCTTCTAATTTCATTGAACTGCTATGTTCGCTTTAAGAGTAATAATTAAATACGTTTCACTGAATTCAGAATAATCAATACGCAAATTTAAAATAATATTGAAACTGACCGAGTAGCCGGTCCCACTGCTAAATTCAAGATTTCAGTAAAATGTTTCATTTCACAAAAATATTTCAGGTGAATATAGAGGAATCACCATTATCATACAATGAACGATCTTATTAACGGTTAAAATAAATGGGTTCAATAATTAGGTCACTTCGGATCTCAGTTTACGTCATTCATGCGCAGCAGGTTCAATTTAACCATTATAAATAGTTTACGTTATGTAGCATAGAAGTATGTCAAAACATTAAATTCACAGGCGAACACAAATTAAAACTTATTTGTAGATACACGAGGACGTTGACATATCAATTAAAGTCGCTTTCATTTGTAACTTAACCAGGTACATAACATTTGAATAGTTTGCTAGATTTTAGAATCTGCATAAATCAAAGTTGAACACTAATAAATTGTCACATTTCTAAGATTGTACCGGTTCGTCACGATGACAATTTTTACCGGTCAATCTTTACTCGCCGTTTTTGGTCTGACAAAACTATATCATCTTACAAGAATTAGGATATTTAACAATGTTATGATTTTTACAAAAAAAAATCAGTTGGATTTCAGTTTTTTCTGTTACAAACTAAGATTTATAATTTTGTCTTTTGATAGTACCCGGGTGAATATTCCGATTTTGGTATTTATTTTCACCGTCACTGATGACTTGATTTATGATACAGACTTGGATTTACAGCAAACATAACATTGACGGAATTGTTTCCAATCTTAGCGGGCGGTTGTGGTTTGGGGATCAGACTTATTAAACAACTGCTGAATAATAAGTAATAAATCTAAAAGCTCTTTTGCCTCAATAGGGCATTATAAGTATCTTGTACAAACTATCATGTAGTTGTCAGATTTTATTGCTTTCCTATATACGCTAAAACATGTACCAGGTCGTCAATATGACATTTTTGGTTTAAGTTATTCAGATTCAGATAAGCAGCTCCTGATGTAGATCCATAGAGTTCGAACATTGTTACAATCTTAAATAAAAGTAGCACTTATACCTCGGTTACATACAATACAGCTATTGAATCATTAAAAAAAAAAATCAATAAAAAAAAAAAAAAAAAAAAAAAAAAAATCACTTACCGTTTACCTTAACAATGACCAATATCAACCCATCACATTATTTTCTTATAGTGTATGTTGTTTTGTGAAAGACGAATTTAACTTACATTACAGGCTTAAAATCAATGAAATATGTATCTATCCCCCGTTATTTCAGAATTAAGGAGTAGAAATCGGGTCACATAAATTTTTCTATAGGCGCAGACAAAAGGTCTTCTGTATGTGCATTAATTATCTCAATTAATAGAGAAATGATCGTAAATTCAGGACTTCTACTCGTTAATCTGGAGTAAAATGTCAGTTTTTTCTTTTTTCTGCCGTTTCAGCCAAATCTTTAAAAGGGGAGCTTGTACGGTCTAATTGTTGATGCAAGTTATAACAAAATCATAGCTTTGGAAGTTGTTAGATTAGATTTAGTAATATATGGCCTACCGCAAGTTAGTTTATTCAGGTGGCAAATTCATTATAATTAGGCTCGATATTGATGCTACATTTTGCTTCGGTCAGGTGGAATACAGTATAAGAAAGTAGGACTACAGTTTTTTGGTGATTACATAAAAGATGCGATTTTTTAAAGAAGAGTTTGAAAGGCCGTAGAATTTTGGCGGATAAAAATTTTAAATTTATTGTGGCGGTAAAATTCTGTCGGGCCCTGAGGTGAGCGGATACGGTGTCTGTATGTTTGCATTCAAGTTGCGTTCTTTGGGGTATATATGTTTACCAGTTTGTGTTAACTAGATAGTAAAAGGTTTTGCCCTAGTACTTGGCGATTCCTAGTGTTGCGTGTGTTGCGTTATGTTGCGTTGCTCTCAGTGGTGTCACTTTGCCTTGCCTTGCCTTGCCTTTCATTGACTCGTGTTGCGGTTTCGTCATTCTCGGTGAAACCCGAAATGGGGGGAATGGTAGCTCGACGTTCAATTGAAATTGTTGTGTGTTTGCATTTGAGTGATACCTGTTATAAAGTGCAAAGTGTCTTGTGTTGCTTTGCCTTTGAGTGACACCTGTTACAAAGTACAAAGTGTCTTGCGTTACTTTGCGTTGTTTGAGTGATACCTGTTACAAAGTACAAAGTGTCTTGCATTGCTTTGCCTTGTGGTCCGTTGTGTTATATTGCCTCGCTTTACATTGGCTAGGGTTGTGCATTTGACCGCATCCCGGTGACACCCGGGCTGGGTTGGATTCACAATTCGAAGTTCGATGGATTGCGCAGTTGCGTTGTTTTTGCAAGCCTTGGGTTGGTGCGTCTGTTCTCCTCTCGGTCGACGGATTTTGCTGTTTCTTTTAACAACTCTACACGGTGAGACCCTTGTTGAGTCATGAGCGGCCGAATCACTCCCAATATTGTCAATATACTTTTACTGAATTTAATTAAATTATTACAAAATGTATCATGCGTATGTTTAAACTATCGTTGTAAGTATCAAAGCATATTCTTGATGAATAAAGAGTGTTGTATGAGATAATTGGTTTTTATTTTGAGTAATAAAATAATGGAAATTATTTTAGAATTAAAATAATTTAATTTATTTTTTCTCAAATTGTTGCTCGTTAATTACCGTCTGCTAGTTTATTAAATTGTCGTCTGTTTTCGTAGATAAACGTGTCATCGATATTGTTACACTTGGCTGATCTGAACTGGTTCCTATTGACACTGGTACCCAGTCGATATAATATAAATACCAATAATCTCGTGCAGTTCTCTCACATTTTGCTAGCTACACCGTCGGTAACGTCAAAACTACCCACCCGCCACACCTGTATTTATAGGAAAACTTCGAAACATAGAGCTTTGCATCTTTTAAATTTTGGGCTAGTATTGTAGTTTTAACAACTTGCTAGATACTCTGTCAGTATTTTAAATACACTTTACTGATCTATTTATGTTGATCTACATCATCTGTGGAATGTTTTATGAAATTGGTTCAAAGTTGTAAAGGAAATTTGCATAAAGTCCATCTATTTAACAATAGCTAACGTTGATGTTCTAGTTCAAGTTAATTGTTATTTTCCACCCGGGGCTTGACGACTGAGTTGTTAGGTACTGCCGTCTTTTTACTTACAATTGCAGGGTTAAACCGTGCCAAAGTAAATTGATGAGGGTGATATACCGGAGAGCAATAACACTGCAGGAGATAACACATCCAGCCATCAAAATGTATGACGGGGCTAGATGTCATCTTGTTACGTGACCAAGGACTTCCCAAAAGTGAGATGTTCATACCGTGTTATGAAGAAAAAAACTGAGACATTTTGATGCAGTGTATATAAATTTTGTTATTAAGAAAACGGTTTAGCATGGGCCGTGACTATATTTGTATTATAAAGACTCTCCAGTATAATTTGAAAGATTTTATACTTCTTTAAAAAGGCACGGGATAGTTGATTGATATTAATATACGTATTTCTAATATTAAAATATATAAACTAAATGTACAAGAAGACAATAGTGAAGTAATAAAATTATTAGAATAAGTTTCACTTTTTAAGTTAAATGTGTCGTATTGACATGAAATTCAAGGACAGGAAAATAATTATAGGAAGTATTGACTGTCGTAAATATTATTTTATGTGAACTTAAAAACTTTGTGATCACAGTTGGATATCTCTAAGAAAATTCTGCTATTATTTGTGGTAACAATTATTATGTAGGACACTGGCTTTTTAACTGTGACATTAATTTTGATAGACCTTAATATTAGTTTTTCTTCATCTTGACATAATACTATAAGTAAAAGGTGTTTATTTATAATACTGGCTTGATGGATATTGTCGCTCATAATATGTTGGCGGTAAAATTCTGTCGGCCGTGAGGTGAGCGGATACGGTGTCTTATGTTTGCATTCAAGTTGCGTACTTTGGGGTATCATGTTTACCAGTTTGTGTTAACTGGATAGTAAAAGGTTTTGCCCTAGTACTTGGCGATTCCTAGTGTTGCGTGTGTTGCGTATGTTGCGTTGCTCTCAGTGGTGTCACTTTGCCTTGCCTTTCCTTGCCTTTCATTGACTCGTGTTGCGGTTTCGCTCATTCTCGGTGAAACCCGAAATGGGTGGAATGGTAGCTCGACGTTCAATTGAAATTGTTGTGTGTTTGCATTTGAGTGATACCTGTTATAAAGTGCAAAGTGTCTTGTGTTGCTTTGCCTTTGAGTGACACCTGTTACAAAGTACAAAGTGTCTTGCGTTACTTTGCGTTGTTTTTAGTGATACCTGTTACAAAGTACAAAGTGTCTTGCATTGCTTTGCCTTGTGGTCCGTTGTGTTATATTGCCTCGCTTTACATTGGCTAGGGTTGTGCATTTTGATTGATCCCGGTGACACCCGGGCTGGGTTGGATTCACAATTCGAAGTTCGATGGATTGCGCAGTTGCGTTGTTTTTGCAAGCCTTGGGTTGGTGCGTCTGTTCTCCTCTCGGTCGACGGATTTTGCTGTGCTTTTAATGACTCTACACGGTGAGACCCTTGTTGAGTCATGAGCGGCCGATCAACTCCCAATATTGTCAATATACTTTTACTGAATTTAATTAAATTATTACAAAATGTATCATGCGTATGTTTAACTATCGTTGTAAGTATCAAAGCATATTCTTGATGAATAAAGAGTGTTGTATGAGATAATTGGTTTTTATTTTGAGTAATAAAATAAAATCCCTATATAAAATCAATACTTTTCAAGTTATGCTCCGGATATAAGTTTTACTGACAGATGCATGGATGGATGCAATTACCATATTCCCTCTTCCCCTTTGCCGAGGCTATAATAAATGTCTTTAATATATACCTCATCATCCATTTTGAGGACCTTCCGCTTCTTTGATTCTTTTCTCTGTTCTCTCCTCAACTCCCCGAGACGTTTTCTCTCACCGTGCTTTTGTCGCCTCTCGGCACTGCTTAAATACTGCTGCTGATCCTCTACTTTCTCTAGTAAACCATGATCCTGTAAACATGTAATATTCAACTTACGGACAGGTCCTCTACTTCTCAAATAACCCATGATTTGGTAAACATGCAATATTTAACTTTAGGACTAGTCCTGTGACTTCACAAGTAACCCATTATACTGTATACATATAATATTTTACATTTAAGACTGGTCCACTACTTTCTCACTTAATCTATGAACCTGTAAATATTTAACTTGAACTGTTCCGTTACTTTGTAAGTAACTAATGATCCCATAAACATGCAGCATAAAGCTTTAGGACTTATCCCCTACATTCTCAAGTAACCCGTGCTCCTGTAAACATGAGAAATTTTACTTTTGGAGACAAAGGATTTTATCGAAGTTTCCATTTCTCAATGTCAAATGTTTATACCATCAGACAGTAACCATACATAATGCAAACTTTATTTATAAAACAGCATTTAATTTCCCACTGAACAATACTGTCATAGTAGATGGTCCCATTTCTTAGTTCAAAAAACCTGATTGCTCAAACTTGTTTATTTTGTGTAAAATCAGCAGCTTACCTGTTTGTTATGAAAGTCAAACTGGAAATCTGCATCAAAATAAAGACAAGAGCACCGCCTTGCAGGTGCAGATGCTCATCTGATTTTTTTACCTCTGTATAATAGAAAAACTGTCCTACCCATGATTTTTTAAGTCCAAAAGGAGCCATAATTCTTGCAAAAAGCAAGGTAGTGTTACAGTACTTGCTGTACAGAGTCAGCTTTTAATGGCAAATAACTGTTCCAAGTTTAAAAACAATAACTTTGACCGTTAAGGAGAAAAGTTGACCTAAACCCGAAACTTAACCAAGAAATCTAATATTTTCTAAGTCCAAAAGGGGCCATAATTCTTGCAAAAAGCAGGATGGAGTTATGTTTCTTGCTGTACAGAGTCAAGTCAGCTATTAATGGTGAACAAGTGTTGCAAGTTTTAAAGCAATAGCTTTGACAGTTTAGAAGAAAAGCTGACCTAAACACAAAACGTAACCAAGAAATCTGATATTTTCTAAGTCCAAAAGGGGTCATTATTCTTGCAAAAAGCAGGATGGAGTTATGATTCTTGCTGTACAGAGTAGAGTCAGCTATTGACGGTGAACAAGTGTTGCAAGTTTTAAAGCACTAGCTCTGATCAATTAGGAGAGAAGCTGACCTAAACATAAAACTTAAACAGGCATCGCCGATGCCGATAAAGTGATGACAATAACTCATCATTTTTTTTCCTCAAAAATTCAGATGAGCTAAAAATGAGTGGACTAAATAGACTGACACCATAGTAATACTTTGAATGCTCTAGGACTTTTCTGCAAAAAACCCAATTCGTTCTTGTTGCAGATTTACAACTTAAAATAAGGCCCTACCTGCAGTAATTCCTTGAACTGCCTCTTCAGTTTTGTCATTTCATAGAACCTCTGTTCCTCCAAGCCTCGCCTTTTACACCATTTCTTTGTACCTCGACCTTCCGCTTTTACCTTTTATAATCACATAATAAAAGGGTTTTAAACTATAAATTGTTAGTTGTGTGATGCTTTTTTCTTTGATGAAAACAATACTTTCTTTTTCAAGCCTAAATAGCAAGCAATTAGTCTGTCCGCTTAGCTCAATAGGGAGAGCGCAGATCCACAGATCATGGGGTCGTCAGTATGATCCTTGGGCAAGTCCGTATTTTCTCCGTGATGATTTGATAAATGACACTGTGTCTGAAATCATTCATCCTCCAACTCTGATTCATGTGGGTAAGTTGCCAGTTACTTGCAGAGAACAGATTTATAGTGGTACAGAATCCAGGAAAACTAATAAGGTTAACTGCCCACTGTTACATCATTGAAATACTGTTGAACAAGAGCACCGTCTTGCGGGTGCTGACGCTCATCTGATATTTTTGCATAATAGAAAAACTGTCCTACCCATGATTTTTTAAGTCCAAAAGGAGCCATAATTCTTGCAAAAAGCAAGGTAGTGTTACAGTACTTGCTGTACAGAGTCAGCTTTTAATGGCAAATAACTGCTCCAAGTTTAAAAACAATAACTTTGACTGTTAAGGAGAAAAGTTGACCTAAACGCAAAACTTAACCAAGAAATCTAATATTTTCTAAGTCCAAAAGGGGCCATAATTCTTGCAAAAAGCAGGATGGAGTTACGTATCTTGATGTACAGAGTCAGCTTATGATGGTGAACAACTGTTGCAAGTTTCAAAGCAATAGCTTTGATAGTTTAGGAGAAAAGTTTACCTAAACATAAAACTTAACCAATAAATCTGATATTTTCTAAGTCCAAAAGGGGCCATAATTCTTGCAAGCAAATAAAAAGTCGAACCTGTGTTCCTTAAATAGACCAGGGTTAATGCTTTTGAATTTTACATTTAGATATAGGGGTCACGGGCTTCGTTTTCATGGTAACATCAATTTAATTCAAGAAACCACAATTTTCTAGCTTAGTTTTAGTATAGAAGTAACAAATTATCAACGGAAACTGAAAATTAGGTATTACAAATCAAATTGCCCTATTTTTATTTGAAAATGGCCGTAATAAGTAACCTTTCATCCAACTATATTCCCAATAACATCAGTTACCATCATCCATTTTCTTACATTGCGCATAACATTTCAATATAACTACATAAAAGAAGCAAAATATTGATCATTATTCAGAGCGAAAGACTCATAAATAATATTTCAGCAAATAATGGATGTTTAAAGAAAATTTACAGAATTACGTACTTTCAAAAAAAAAAGCTATTGATTTTGTGCAGTAACTGACACATAACCTCATGACGTCAATGACATCATTTTAAGGCAACAATGTTTTGAAGCGTTTCTGCAGCAATTTATTCATTATTTCTGCATAATTAAACCATGAAGCATCAGATCAGAGACAGGTTCATGATTATTTCTCAGAAGAATGGATATACAAACACATTTAGATTGTTGTAAACGTCGTCGTAAATCGTCACGTTAGCTTCCGGTTGGGCATGCGCACATACAAATATCAAGGTAACCTACTTCCTTAAAGTAAAGTAATTCTGAAAGAAAATACCAAAACATTTTTTTTAATTGTGTCTATAGGACACATGAGCTTATATAAAATATTTTACAGACTGGAGTAGAAAATATCAATTTTTAATTTTTGACCTTCTTGACCTTTGCACTAGGGGTCTGGGTTTTGCACATGACACGTCTCATTTTGGGAACATTTGTGTCAAGTTCTTTTAAACTTCTTTCATTGATGACAATGTTATGGACCAGAAAGGAAAAGAAATCCTATTGACCTTTGACCTCTAACCATGACCTTGACCTTTGAGTTAGGGATATGGGGTGGCAGAAGACATGTTGCCTCATTATAGAAAACATTTGTGCTAAGTAATATTAAAATTCCTTTGTATATGACAGTGTGATTGATCATACATAAAAAAAACCTTCTGACCTTTGACCTCCAAGCGTGACCTTGACCTTAAAGTTATTGGTCTTAATGATCTTGATGTGCCAAGTAATATTAAAATCCCTATAAGGATTGTTGAGTTACAGACCTGACAGGATAAAAGTCCTGTTGGCCTTTTACTTCCAAGTGTTACCTTGACCTTTCAGCTAAGGGTCCGGGTTTTGCGCATGACATGTTATCTCATCCTGGGGAATATTTGTGTCAACTGATATCTAAATCCTGTTTTGTGTGACAAAGTTATGGACTGGACAGGAAAAAAAACACTATTGACCTTTGATCTCAAAGTGTTACCTTGACCTTTAAACTAGAGTTCTGGGTGTTGGGCAAGACACATCATCTGATTATGGGGAACATTTATGCCGAGTAATATTTTAATCCCTTGATGGATGACAGAGTTCTGGACTGGACACAAAACTGACCTTGTTCATGCCATGCTAACATTTGATTGCCAAGAGTGACCTTGACCTTTGAATTAGGGGTATGAAAGTTGTGTATGGCACATCGTCTTATAATGGGGTACAAGCTCTTCCAAGTAATATAAACTAGATGCTCACAGGCAACATGTTGAGCCCGCCCTTTAACCCATAACTGTGACCTTGACCTTTGAGATAAAGTCAGTCTCAATAAGTTAAACATTCATGCAAAATATAAACAGGATTCCTCAATGCATGTCAAGGTTATGGGCCGGATAATATCCGACATGACCTTTGACCTCCAACTGTGACCTTGACCTATGAGATAGAAACCCGAAGTTTGTGCATGACACTCAGTCTCACAGAGGTTAACATTCTTGCCAAATATAAACAAGATTCCTCAATGCATGTCGAAGTTAGGGTCAGGCAAACAAAACCAGACGGACGCAAGAACACACTGACGCACGCACGCTAGCACTCATATACACCAAAAAGCCATTTGGACATCTATGTCTTCACATCTGCAAGTGGGTTTGACAAAAATCCATTTATGGATGGCAGAGTTATGGACCAGACAGGAAAAAGCCTTGTTGACATTTGAATTCCAATTGTGACCTTAACCTTTGCACATGATACATTGTTCCATTGTGGGGAACATTAATTTTGTGCCTAGTGATATTAAAATCCCTTGATGAATGACAGAGTTATGGACCGGAAAAAAAACTACAGACAGATGGACGGACTGACAGACACTGGATGACAGATATAGCCCAGTGAGTGATCAAAATATCTTCCCAGGTCAGCTAAAAATCCTAATTGAGACTGACTGGAATATAGATTACTTTGAGAAGTGTAAACTTAAAACAAGGAAAGGAAGTTCTCCTTTGTCATGCAACTTGTATTTATAATTAAAAAAACAAAAAAAAACAAGAGCTGGATCAATACTGATCAAATTTTAACTTGAAAATGTTAAGCGCATTTATTTAACAAAACATTAGTTTAAAAGAGTTATAAACATATACATTGCTATAGATCAATTTCAAAAATGAATCTAGTAAAGATATAATTTCGTAAAATAATTTCTTAAATTTGTAATATCTCTGTCACATGACAAGACAGTAAATTGATATGCTTATTACCAACAGAAACAGCTAAATATTTACTGTAATTACCAGAAAAAGATTTCTACAGAGGAGTGTGGAGTTTTTTTTAAACAAAAATAGGAATTCTTCTGGTATGTTATTTATAATATCTATTCATAATTTTATTCTAAGTAAAAAAGGGCAGGGTCCATACTGATCAAAATTTAAACTTAAGACTTTAGCTCAAGAAAATGTTTCATGACATTATATGCTGACAATGTTAGAAAAAAAGAGGGCTACAAAGGCCCTGTTTCAAATATGATCTAGTTCTTATCCAAAATAATCCAGTATCCATTTTGACCAAAACTTCATTAAGACAAATTTTCTGACCATGTTTTATGTCTATCATAGAAATTGTGGCATTAAGAGTGTAAACCAAGTTTTTCTTGATTTGATCTGGAACAACTGATATGGGGACTGGAAACCGGCATTTATCTTATCTTATGCTGTCGTCCAATCGAAGCGTATGCCGTAGGTTATTTTGCTATTACTCAAACACTTACGCCTTACAGTTTAACTCGTCCTTTCAGTGAAAATCTGGGAAAGCATTTGTTGAAAACAAAAGTTCTGCCATGAAATCATTGCCTGCATCTGTTTTTAAATGGAAAATATCTACATTAATGTTACTTTTCGCTCTGTGAAAATGGCCAAATCTAGACTTGTCTTACCCAGAGAGAAAGATGTCATTTTTTACATGATATTTGCCTTGTTGATTCAGAGTATTTAGAACAAAAAAATTAGGACATATTTTAATGAAAATAGGAAGTCAAAACTGTAAACTGTTGCCTGAAAATATTTGTTTATGATATTGCTCTGTTCTTCACCATTTAAATGCGTGTTAAACCTAGATGATTTTCTGCAGTTTTATCTAAAAGTTCGGAATACTAAATGTAACTTCGTTGTCGGCCTTTTTAAAAAAATATTGTTATTTTAATTTAAATACATTGTATTTTTCACACATCAGTTTTAAGATTAAATTTATTAAACTAATTTTTGGAGTTTAAACAATAATTTCGTTTGAAACATTCCCTACGTTCAAGAAGAATGTTTGTTTCTGTATGTAAAAATCTGACATTATAAACAATAATTATAATTATGGCTCTACAAGATTAGGAAAAGTGTCAGCTTTCTGTTATTTTCCATTTATTTTATTCAAATCCAACAAAAATCGGCCCTTTGATAAAGGTTTGAAGTTACGTGGTGAAATATTTCTTCAGGGAAGTGAGCTCGAGTTAACTCATAATAATTAAGCATATCACCACATGCAGTCGCATGCTGTTTTTGCTTCAGAATCCCTTTAGATCAATCTCTGATCATCTAATTATCGCCACTTAACATGTGACTGGTAAACCCTTTCAACAATAAGTGTTATAGCTCCATGATTAACATGAGGTAATATGCTAATTACACGCTAATCGATAGTGGCGAAAACAAAATATCGATCGCTAACGACTGGTCGATATTTACAGGTATGGACGACAGCATAATACAGATAAATGTACTGATTTATACGGAGTTTCTTCTCCCCGTATTAGACCTTCCTGATTTGATCTAGCAACCAACTGAGTGTTTTAAGGTGGTACCAGTTCCAGTAAAATGGGGAAAAAATGTGTTGCTCATGTGAAAAATGGAAGTCTTTTGTCTCTTAACATTTTTGGGGAACAGGGTCTTACATTTATCTTTAAAAGTGAAAACAACTGACAGACCAACAATCAGATGACTCCCACAGATCCACCTAAACTTCTTTTATAGGCCTACAAATCATATCCAATACTTATAGTATCAATTCTACTTAACAATATCAAAATATTTGTTCACTTGTATGCAGTTTTCCTTACTGTAAAAGATTCATTTTTGAACAATCTGTTAGCCATGTCCCTTTAAACTCATTTATTTAAACTGATTTTTTTTCATTACTTTAAGATGATAAATACAAAAGTAAAACCATATACTCTGGTATCTGACACCACAGATATAATCAATGCTCTTAACAACTGTTGCTATAAGCATGGTAAACCTTTGTTCATAACCAATGGTTGAAATGACCCAGTCCCTTTTAAATTCTTTTACTTGAATGACTTTATCAATTAAAAACTTTAGGACAATAATTATGTGGTAATTGACACCACTAATTAATATTATAAATGATCTATGTAACTACTGTTAAACCTCTGGTTGAAAGCATGGTATAAATATTAGATAATAACTTAATGTTCATGAGGACATAGTCTACTGAATCGAATTTGTCCTTGGTGTTTAGCACTGTTTTGAATAGTCAACCATGGTGCTACAGCTGTGATCTATGAAAATCAACAATGTCAAAGATATAGAGGGGGAATTAAAATTTATAAGGAACATGTTTATTTTACATTTCAGTTCAGACATGGCTGTACCAGGAAAAAAGAAACCTGAAAGATTTTCATTATCATCAACTATGGGGTCTGATGATGACCCTATAGTTTATTGCCAGCCTTGTGACTGTGACGGTCCTAGACTGCCTGCCCATGGCTATTGTGTTGACTGCAGGGAGCACTTGTGTGACACTTGTTTCATGGCTCACAAGAGACATACCCTTTCAAGGCATCATACTCTTCTAGATGATAACAGCATGCCACAAACCATGTCTTCAGCCCCAGTTCATCCAAGCCAGCCTGACAACCTTACAAAACCTTGCCCTAGACACATGAAAGAAATGATCAAGTTCTACTGTCAGAACCATGAAGCACTACTCTGCAGTGTATGCGTTACTCTTGAACACACAGTTACAACTTGCAAAGTCAACTACATCCCCGATATTTCTGGCCAGGTCATAAACAGCAAAGAGCATCAAGTTATCTTGAAAGCTATGGATACCATTACTGAGCAATGTCGCAAGAAATCAGAAGACGTAAAGAAACTAACTGCAAAGTCAAACAGTTCTTTGACAGATGTACTGGCTGATATAAAGAAGTTTCGAACAGAAATAAATCAAAGACTAGATGAACTAGAAAGACAAGCTGAAGATGCAGTAAAGGCAATCCAACAAGAAAATAACAAGAACCTGAAGAAAGTAGAAACAACTTGTGATGATGTAACCAAGTCTCTGAAGACATCATCTGATGCCATTAAACATCTCAACACAACAAAAAAAGCAGACAAACTTTTCGTGGAACTGAAATTAGCTAAGCAAATGATCAAAGATTACAAGAAACGTGTCCACCAGTCAGCAGCAATTGATGTCAAAGAGTACAACTTTAGACTAAATAAAGCAATATCAACCCTACTTGACAAGGAAAGGTCACTGGGTACATTCACAGAGAAATCAGCAAAACAACCAAGTCCTTCTACAGCTGTTGATATAAAATCCAGACAAACTTCACATCAGGGTGAAATCTGTGTAAAGACATCAAAAGATAAAAACGCATGCTGGATAACAGGAATGATTCTCCTTACTCCTGATAAACTTATCATCTCTGATGGTGTTAACAGTGCTGTTAAAATGGTGGATACCCGCAGTCAATCTGTTACTGATCAATTACAACTAGATACTATACCAAGTAATGTCACCTCAGTTACCAGTACAGAACTTGCTGTCACACTTCCTGACAAACAAAATATTCAATTTATATCAGCCTCCTCAAACAAACTCAAGAAGACAAAAACTCTGAAGGTTGATGGAAAATGTTATGGTATAAGTTGCTGTCAGACGAAACTTGTTGTATCATTCTGTTTTCCTGCAAAACTCCAAATTCTTGATACCAAAGGTACCATACTGACAATAGTCAAAGGAGAAAATATTTTCAGCAAGCCAGTACATGTTACCACTAACACAAATTCTATCTATGTATCTGACTGGAACATGAAAACAATAACAAGGTTAAACTGGCAGGGTGAGGTGACTGGTAGCTATGGTGGTATGACTGAGCCTCATGCTATAACACTGTCAGATGATGGTTCTGTTTTTGTGTGTGACTGGGGGAGAAATGTTATAGAAGAGATCATAACAGGTGACTGTTCTACAGGAAGGGTTGTGCTGAAGGACCTCAATCATCCCTATGCTGTCTGTTGGTGTACTGACACAAGTAAACTGTACTACAGCTGTAGAACTGGAGAAGACAAACATGACAACTTTCTTCAGGTCTTCAAGCTGTCATAGCTAGAACAAAACTCATCAACAGTTGAACCAATGTATACTGTGAAATCATTTATAATCACGGGGGACTAATTTCCATTGATTTTGTGATTGTGCCAACCAAAGAACTTTAATCCCAACAAACATGACTATTCCTTGTTATTTCTCAAGATAAATATCACAATTTAAACAAGAGCAATGCCAATGTCATCACTCCTCTGAAAGTGCTGGACAATATATGAGAGTTAATAGATCAGATTTTCTAAGTACAAAAAAGGGCAACAATTCTGACAAAATGCAGGTTATAGTTATGGCATACATAGTCCCCTTATAATGATAAACAAGACAAAGTTTCAAAGCTGTAGCTCTAACAGTTTTTTTAAAAAGATGGACCTAAACAAAAATGTAACCAAAGCTGATGCCAATGCCGAAGATCAAGTGATGGCATTACCATGATATATTATACTTTTACCACGTAAATGAAACGACATAAGAAATTGCTAGCAGCTGTTGACACAAAAGCAATAATCATACTTAATGTCTTTGTTATTTAACCATGGTCTCTGCTGCAGGATTAAAGAACACCTTTAATAGCTACAGCACTCCTTAGTTACACAGCACCTTAGCTATAGATCACCATAGCTAGACAGCACCAAAGCTAGACAGCACCACAGCTATAGAGCACCCTTGCTAGAAATCACCATAGGTAGAGAGCACCTTAGCTAGGGAGCACCTTAGCTACAGGGCACCTTAGCTAGACAGAATCTTAGCTAGAGAGCACCTTCTACAGGGCACCCTAGCTATAGAGCACCTTAGCTAGACAGGGCACCTTAGCTACAGGGCACCTTAGCTACAGAGCACCTTAGCTACAGGGCACCTTAGCTACAGAGCACCTTAGCTAGACAGAATCTTAGCTAGAGAGCACCTTCTACAGGGCACCCTGGCTATAGAGCACCTTAGCTAGACAGGGCACCTTAGCTACAGAACACCTTAGCTACTGGGCACCTTAGCTACAGAGCACCTTAGCTACAGGGCAACTTAGCTACAGAGCACCTTAGCTTTAGGATCTTTCTAGGAAGATCACTGGTATTCTCTTTTGGCATTTCCTGTTCTAAATCATTGTTAATTTTAAATTTTCAAAGACTATTTCTGAACTACCAAACAAGATGAAGAAATAAACTAATTTCTGAAAGATAAATTCTTCTTCTTAACTGTGTATCTGGAGACAGAGATTTTATGAATTAATTTTCAGCCTTTGAAATGAATAAATGATATTTAACAAGAGTGCCAGAATGTCACAATATACGCCCGTCATAACAAATTTCTTTACACTAGCACCTGTATTTGCTAATGGAATTTTAATTCTGTGGTTGTGTAGTAATTATTGTAATTCTTTTGTTTTTCCAAGTCCTTCTTGTATCTGACATTTGGCCTCTAAGCGTGATCTTGACCTTAGACCTTGGGACCTGGTTCTTGCGCATGACACACCATCTCGTGGTGGTGAAGATTTGTGCCAAGTTATATCAAAATCCCTTCATGCATGAAGAAGAAATGCTCAAGAAAAAGTTTTCATTCTTGTATCCTTTGACCTCTAAGTGTGACCTTGACCTTAGACCTAGGGATGTAGTTCTTGTGCAAGACACTCCGTCCTGTAGTGGTGAACATTTGTGCCAAGTTATATCAAAATCCCTCCATGCATGAAAAAGAAATGCTTCAGACGAAGTTTTCATTCTTGTATCCTTTGACCTCTAAGTGTGACCTTGACCTTAGACCTAGGGACCTGGTTCTTGCGAATGACAACCCTTCTCATGATGGTGAACAATTGTGCCAAGTTACATCAAAATCCCTTCATGCATGAAGAAGATATGCTCCGGACAAAGTCATTCTTGAATTTGACCTTTGACCTCTAAGTGTGACCTTGACCTTAGACCTAGGGACCTCTTGCGCAAGACACTCAGTCTCATGAGGGTGAACAATTGTGCCAAGTTTCATCAAAATCCCTCCATGCATGAAGAAGATATGCTCCGGACAAAGTAGGTGGACGCCAACCGCCCGCCCACCCGCCAGGGATGTTCCCATAATATGTCCCGTTTTTCAAACGGGCGTATAAAAACAATGTACCTTCTGTTTTATGTAATACCAAAATCCACTAAACAATCAGCTTATGATGTTATAAAGACCTGAACAAGGTACAGAAACGACATTCTATAAATCTTGTGTAATTACGCATTCTTGTTAGGCAGTCCATCAATCTTTGGACATAAAGTTCAACTCATACATGACATTCCATAAACACCAGGGCCATGAAGTCCCTATGTTGCTTTCCTGACTCACTTTTTACCTCATCAAACTTGACCTAGCTTTCAGAATGAAAAACATTCTGACTAAGTACATCTGACAAAGTAAATTCATAAAGACCAGGTAGTTTGTTTGTTTGTTTGTTTTGGGTTAAACACCGTTTTTCAACAGTATTTCAGTCATGTAACGGCGGGCAGTTAACCTAACCAGTGTTCCTGGGTTCTGTACCAGTACAAACCTGTTCTCCGCAAGTAACTGCCAACTTCCCCACATGAATTATCAGAGGTGGAGGACTAATGATTTCAGACATAATGTCGTTAATCAAATAGTCACGGAGAACATACGCCCCACCCGAGGATCGAACTGGCGACCCCGCGATCCGTAGACCAACGCTCTTACCTACTGAGCTAAGCTAACCAGGTAGAAAATTTACCTCAGAAGTGTAAAGGCATGACACTAAATAGCTGGCCTTCTTTATTCTATATAAAGTTGAGAAATTTTAAATGGCTGCAGCACATACCATGACCTATTTCAAATGTCTGTAACTAAAACTGTCTTTAATAATATTGTCAGTACTGAACAAAAGTCAAAGAAAAAATGCAGGGGATCATGTTTGATGCAAAAAAAAATCAGTCAAATAATCACACTGTTCAGCTAAAAATGAGACACCAAATTGTAGTGGTGATGAATACTCTTGTTTCCTTATGAAATTCTGTAATATGAAAATGCTACCTGTCAAGCATAGGTCTCAGAACTACTTGAATCTGCCATTATGTGACTACCATTTTTTGCGCAATTTTCCTATTAAATACCTGTATAACTTGTCTAAGAAACTTAATTTTGACATAGTGACCTACATTTTTACCTTAGATATCTAGTTGATCTGGAACTTGTTCTAGATCTAGATTTCATACAGACAGACATTTTGGCAAAGTTCCATAAAGATTAGATAAAAAATATGGCCGTTTGAGTGTTATTAATGTTTAAGCTTGAGTCAAACCCATTTAGTAATAGAGATAGAGTTTAGAACTCTAAGTCTTTAACCTTTAATTTAGGACTCTAAGTCTTTAACATTTAATTTAGACCACTAAGTCTTTAACCTTTAATTTAGACCACTAAGTCTTTAACCTTTAATATAGAACTCTAAGTCTTTAACCTTTAATTTAGACCACTAAGTCTTTAACCTTTAATTTAGAACTCTAAGTCTTTAACCTTTAATTTAGGACTCTTAAGTCTTGAACTGGGCGCATCATCTTATTATAGTGACTGCTTAGCCTAAGATATTAAATATACAAAAGGTACAGACCAAAAGAAGAGATCACTATGACCTCTAAGTGTTCTCTTGATCTTTGAATTAGGAGTCTACGTTGTAAACTGGACACATTGTCTTGATATGGTAAATTTTTGCATCAAGTTATTTTAATATTGATGCATGCATGAACAAGAGCATGGCGATGCCGAGCAATATATGCCTGAAGGTAGGACTTTTGACCCCTAAGTGTGACCTTGAACTTAAAGTGAGCAATCTGAAACATGCGCTATGCACATTGTCTCGATGTCATGGACATGTGTCAAGTTTCTTCAAAATCCTTCAAGGGATTCAAGAGTTACAGAGAGAACACGAAATTGCTAACGAATGGGCTGACGTCAGAAAAGGGCAACCCTATAGTCCCCAAAACTGGTTTTCAACCAGTAAGGGACTAAGTTATGGAATGGACAAGAAATTGTGGATGGACAGACAGAATGACAGACAGAAATGCGGAATCCTATAGTCCCCAAAACTGGTTTTTAACCAGAAGGGGACTAACAAACATGCAATAAATATCCTGGAGGCCTCTATGCCCAGTGACACACTTGATCACTTGCTTACACTGCTGTCTACTATCTACTGTCTACCTTCAATAATGGACAGTCAGAATGACTGAATGACAGACGGAAAAGAGCAATCCTATAGTCCCCGAAACTGGTTTTCAACCAGTAGGGGACTAACAAACATACAATAAATATCTTGAAGGCCTCTATGTAAAGTGGCACACTTGATCACTTGCTTTACACTGCTGTCTACTGTCTACTGTCTACCTTCAACAGTTTCATTTGTTTCCGACGGTCTGATGTTCAAAAATATGCTCACAATGCTGTCTTCCTCTGCTAACAAGTTGGAAAACCATAATATGTTCACAAATGATAAACCATTGAAGAAATATGACTGTAACATTCTGTAGCTTCCCATGTCAAAGCAATGATATGCATAGGCTATGTTCATTTGTGACCTAAAAAAAAAAGAAGCAATTTCCTTACCTGAATCCATTCATCAAAAGCATTAAGTAGAGTAAATGGGTCCCCATGATCGGATTCTAAACTCTTCCTGGCAGCCTGCCAATGAAGGTAAACAGATAATGAAGTAAAATCAAACCTGTGATAGAAATGAATACTTTTTATTAAAGATTGGATGTGCAAGTGCAAGTTTCTGCTGTTCTGAAGGTTTACCCTTATTGTACTAAATTTCTACAATGAACTCATCCGCCTTTCAATCTGGACAGTGTGTGTTCTGGTTTAACGTCTTTTTCAACAATTTTTCAGTCATATAAACGACAGTGTCTACTTGTAGCAGTAAGCACAATGCCCAACTTTATAGTGCTGCCTCACTGGAATATCACACTGTAGACACGTGGCATGATACTCCACCCAGTCACATTATACTGACACCGGGCTGACCAGTCCAAGCACTATCCTCTTAATGCTGAGCGCCAAGTGAGGAAGCTACTAGTACCATTTTTTACGTCTTTGGTGTGACGCGGCCGGGGATCGAACCCACGACCTCCCGCACTCAAAGCGAACGCTCTACCACTAGGCTACCGAGGTGGTTTCAATCTGGTCAGTACCATTAATTGTTAAAAAAGGTGCTTACCAAAAAGATACTGACTGAATAGCAAACAGTGCAGATCATGATCAGACTGCATGGATGTGCAGGCTGTTCATGATCTGCACTGGTCGCAAAGGCAGAATCAATCGTTTCTAGCATGGTAAGGGTTAAGTCCAGTCAAGTGGGTTTGCACAAAAGTCTAAAAAGGGGTCTGTCTTCTGTTGCAAAATAATATGTCTTGTGTGCTGTTTGAACTGAGTGTAGAAGGAATCCATCCAGCACCACAAACAATATCCTCTCTGTTATATTTGATATAGATGATAATGATCTTTTCTTGACATTTGTAATCAAGGAGAATAAGAAAAAGGAAATTGTCTGTACTTACCTGTGCAACATAGTAGTATAAATTAACATCCGAAAACAACTTAAGATCAGTTTCCATAAATAGATCTACATGTAAATTAAAATGTTCTTATAAAACGATAATGACAATGTAATACTTCTGAAATACACTCCAGAAGAAAATTGTTAAAATTCTAAGACTGCCATTCTGTCAATGAAGCTTTCAGAGGCATGCCTCTGGATAAACACCATTTTTTTATATTTCTTTACAGCAGAGAGCTAAAGATATTTTAGATGTCAAAAACAATAAAACAGTACTGTTAAATGTTTATGATATAACATACTGCAAAATTTCCTTGTTCCATATAAAATTTCAGAAGAGTGACTAACACTTTTTAAGATTTCTCTACATATTTTATTAACTTAAACATACTGAATTACTTTTTTCTATATTGGAATAACTATGAAAAGCACTTTCTAAATTTAGAAAAAACTGACATAAATCAAACTTTTTAGTTTTTTAAAAGTCTTTTAATAAAGGCTTTGTTTCATTAAAAATGACATTTTTCCGCATCAAAGTCAAGACAGTTTATCATCATGTGAACACAATATTTATTACTGTATCAGAAACAAAATATATTTTACCATAGAATCAACATCTGTATGCATCTTGCTGGTGAAAGGTGACTGTACACTCATTGCAGCAGCTATGGACAACACAGGATCTATCATCTGCAGCAATAAAGTAATGTATATAGGGATAAGGAAAAAATCAATAACTCATGTCAGTTTTGATCTTTAAAATCAGAAAAATAAATTTTTGCTATAATTTAATGTTCTTTAGTAATTTTGTTGATGAATTTGAAACATTTTTTCAAAGGACGCCATTTTATGTATTTTTTATTTTTTTTTGAGAATGAGGCCAGATCTTGCAAGCAGTCTTGTGGAAACAGTCACCCTCTATTTTACTGCACCATTGCTGTTTATATGGAAATAAAAGTTTTTCTTGCTTAACATAACACTCCACGAATGTAAATACAGTTGCAAGTCTATATCTCAAACTCGCTTATCTCAAAATTCCGGCTATCTCGAAGACATTTTCAAGTCCTGTCCTGAAAACAAGTGCACAAAATATCATTTTAAATCAAATTTCGTTAATCTCAAAGTGAAACGCTCGATCCCTTGGAATTCGAGACACCGAGTTTCAGCTATATATAAAGTTCAGATACCTACATGAAAGATTGACCCCATGATAAGCATTTTGCCAATAACAACATCGACAGGTAGTTTAGACAGCATCAGGCCTATAGGTGTAAGACTCTCATCCTGGTATATAGCTCCTTGTTCTCGCAGAAATATTATTGCATTCTCCAGACTTTGAACACCTGGTGCCTCAATGAATGGAAATCTGTGAACATTGAAAATACATAAATATTCAAATGTGCTGTTTTCAAATAAACTGTATTCAGATAGATTGTAAGGATCTTATATGACTGTTTTGACAGGGTTTTCCCAAACCTGAGGGGAAGCGTGGAATAGAAAACCAAGCACTAGCCAGGTTTTCTATCCATGCTGTTCTGAGGGTTAGGAAACAACACTTGCCATACTCAGGCAATCATGTTTAAATCATTTTCTTCCCTACCGTTGACATCATTACAATTGTTTTCAAGATATTGTAAATTAAAAATTGCTTATACACTGTGACTTCATATGTAGTTTATATCTTTTTCTAGGGAAAAGATAAGGTTATCTCCTACCCAGATAACAGTATCTTTCCCTATGTGGTAAGTAAGAAATGAATGTTCAAAACAAACTAATGGTTAATTCTGTTTACTCTAGAATGAAATATCTGTGCTGAATAAGATAACTACAAGACCAACACAACAGAAAGGAATCCCTGTTTGAGTATCAGTACAAAAGCTGTCAACTCCTGCATTTCAATTCCAGGTAACAGAATACCTTCTTATGGATCTTGTCCTATACGATGTTGGTGATAACTAGAAAATGCTTTTGTAAAAAAGCGCATGTCTCCCCAAATGCAAAGTCCTATAGGCAAGAAGTCAATAGGGGTCAGGGTCAAGTGGTTCTCAAGTTATTTCCAAAAAATGATTTTACATGAACAGGCCCCTGTGACCTTGACCTTTAATTGACTGACTCCAAAATCGTTAGGGGTCATCTACTCTGCATGACCAATCATCCTATTAAGTTTCAACATTCTGGGTCAAGTGGTTCTCAAGTTACTGACCGGAAATGGTTTTCAATGTTCAGGCCCCTGTGACCTTGACCTTTAATGGAGTGACCCCAAAATCGATAGGGGTCATCTACTTTGCATGACCAATCATCCTATGAAGTTTCAACATTCTGGGTCAAGTGATTCTCCAGTTATTGATCGGAAATGGTTTTCCATGTTCAGGCCCCTGTGACCTTGACCTTTGACGGAGTGACCCCAAAATCAATAAGGGTCATCTACTCTTCATGACCAATCATCCTATGAAGTTTCAACATTCTGGGTCAAGTGGTTCTCTAGTTATTGATCAGAAAATGGTTTTCAATGTTCAGGCCCCTGTGACCTTGACCTTTGACGGAGTGACCCCAAAATCAATAGGGGTCTTCTACTCTTCATGACCAATCATCCTATGAAGTTTCAACATTCTGGGTCAAGTGGTTCTCTAGTTATTGATCGGAAATGGTTTTCAATGTTCAGGCCCCTGTGACCTTGACCTTTGACAGAGTGACCCCAAAAACAATAGGGGTCGTCTACTCCAGCAGCCCTACAACCCTGTAAAGATTAAAGGTTCTAGGTCAAATGGTTCTCCAGTTATTGCTCGGAAATGAAGTGTGACGTACGGACGGACGGACGGACAGTGCAAAAACAATATGTCTCCTGGGGGAGACATAATGAGAAACATTTCTGAAGCAAATCTATTGAGTAAATTCAAAGACTGAGTGACTGAAATTTTAGCTAAATGGGCATTAGTTCATGAAATATTTGTACCAGACTACTGCACCTTGTCAAAAATGATGTAGGTGCTGATGAGAAACAGCTTTTTAGCTAATTTCAAAATGCATATTATCATACTTATTTTCAGATTATGAAATTAATTTCTGTCAGAGCTATATACTTTTTGAAAGGATCAAACTGAACTGGTTAAGTTAGAAAATTTACTTAAAACTTACTTGCGTGGATCAGGCAAACCCATTGAAATCATCTGCAGTACAAGAGAGTCTAATGGCACACGTTGTATCTCTGGGGTAGTGTATTCTTGAAATGCTTCATACTCTCTCTCTTCATACAATCTGAAACAAACACCTGGACCTGTCCTACCTGAAAGTACAATATGTAAAGTAAAACTGTGATAGACAATCTAATATGCTTGCCTGTTAAAAAACACTTACGCTAGAATGACGTCACGTTAACATGAGGTGACGTAAACATTTTCAGGCGGTAATATGTCGTACTAAAAAATTATTATACCCGACATATAACGCCCATCGTGCTTAAATAGTGTTAAAGCAATCTTTTGCTGTAAATTATTTCTTAAATAGGAACAGGTTTAAAACACTTATTTAGTTTAAACCATTTAAAACATGTTTCTCTTTCAACAATGAAAATAAACTTGACTCACAAATGAATAATAAAACCAAATAATAAATGGTACTACTCAAATTGACGATGAACCAGTCCATTTTAGAAATTTAGCAGGCTAAGGGTCAAGTCACACTAACCAAATCCTGACCATATGGTAACCTTAAAACTTAAAGAGGTGGAGGGAGACCCAACATGCCCCTCAAAACAGTATTTATGGCTCATACAGGTCCCTTGGAAGAGTCACAGACCTTCAAAACACCAGCTGAATAATTTTCTCACCTGATATCTACATCCCTGACAGGGTCATAAACCACCATCTGAGTTGTGCCTGTGACTCAGAGTTAGTAACAGAAAAATCTCAGAAAGACCCATTAAATTTAAAGGTTGATACAAAATCAACACACATATTATTACCTGCTCTACCCTTCCTCTGTTCAGCACTGGCTCTACTGATCCAGAACTCTTGTAGACGCTGCATTTTGTACTTGGGATCAAAACTCATCTCCTTAACTTTTCCAGAATCTACAATAAATCTTACACCATCTATAGTTACTGACGTCTCTGCAATGTTTGTTGACACAATACACTTCCTGACACCTTCAGGGGCAATGTCAAATACCTACAATTGTAAGTTGTCTTGTTTAACATTGTATACATACAAAGAGTGCAGTACTTGTTAATTTTAAACAGCAAGGAATTATATACAATAACTAATATAATATAAACAGTTCATTATATTACAATACTGGCCTCAACTTAACAGAAATACTTAAGTTTGTTAATTTTACTTTTTCATTCAAGTAAATGAACATACATCCCTTGAGAGAAAAAAATCAATATAAAAATGATGTTTTATCCTGTAACATCCTAAAATCCCTTCAGAACATTTCTTATGCTGATCATCCAACTTACTTTTCCTCAAAACATAAAAAATTCACACAACAGGTATGTGTACCGTTTGATTTTACTCAGTTGCTGAAGGCCTGCCCCTGATTACTACTGGCATCCCGACATGCGCCTGCTTCAATTATAACATTTATTTCTGACTTACCATTCAGTAATTTTCTGATATACACACCTTTTCTTGTTCCTCGACAGAAAGGGCACTATGTAGAGGGAGAACGATCCACGTCTTTGTTTGTTGTGATAATGCACGTGCTGCCTCTACCACAGCCATTATCTCAGATAAACCACTTAGAAATATAAGCAGATCACCGCGCTCTGTACGAGGGTACTGGAAACGGAATTAATCAAATGTTGACTGGTTATACTTACAGAAAAACGCAAAACTATTATCCCTGAACATATGTCTGCACATAAATATGTCGTATTATTCAAGTCAAATGCATTTTTCTTCAAGATATAATTATATTTCCATATAAATCTTCGAGGTGTATGAAACACGTCTCACAAAGTATTGATTTCTACAAATAACCTGAAATGATATCTTCATTTTCTTAATATTTTCACAGAAAAGATGTAAATCTACATGTCAAGATGACAAATTTCAGCATTTTTTCATCAATCCATTGATCCAACAGATTCCAAAATGAAACAAAAATCTTTTCAAAGATTTTTAAAATAGTTAAGCATTTACTTCATAATGTCAGCAACAAACATTTCATTTGTCCAAAGTAGGCCTTAAACTCAGTTTCTGCTTGTTCTTGTATATTTTTGATATTAAAAATAAATTGTCTTGACATCCACAGGAAAGATCAGCCCTGCTCTAATTGTGCTTTCTCATTTAGAATCCATGCTAACAATAATGTCATTACATCTTCATACTGCTAACACCCTTTGCTTTACACTTATTTAAAATAAAACGAAAATATTTCCACCTTTTTCTCAATTCTCTGCATGATCCTGAGATAGGGCGAGGGATCAAGTCTCTCAGAACGTGTGTCGCTGTCACGCTGAACTGGACAAAACTCCATCTCTATAGGATAAAGACGTCCTGGTACCTGGCAACAATATATTATTTTATGCATATTTAACACAATATCTCGAGAATTGGGCTGTTCCAAGAATAGCGCTCTTGAAATTCCAGAAAGGTGAATAATCCGTAAAAATATTATACATGTACCAATAAAACTACAGCTATCACCAAAATTGTTTTATACTCCCACTTAAAGCAATATGTGAAAAGGTTGTGAGGGCAATAAATAACACTCACTGTGTCCTGCTGAATTCTACTCACTGTACTTTTAACCCTGACCATGCTGGACATGACTGATTTCTTCCTTTGCGACCAGCATAGATCATGATCAGCCTGCACATCCATGCAGTCTGACCATTATCTGCACTGTTCGCTATTCAAACAGTAACTTTTTGGTAAGCACCCTTTTAACAGTTAATGGTACAGTCAAAATTGGAAAATGGACATGTTCATTATAGAAATTTAGCAGGGCAAGCGTTAATTTCCAATCTGGATATTATCTTATCATTATCATAGGAAGAGTTATGGATCTTGGGCTTTTCAGTTATTTCATTTTCATCTATCATTGTACCAAATTATGCTGAATTCCATTTCAATAGATTTAAAGTTATTCTCTTAAATGTAAAAAACAGTTTATTAGTTAGATTGGAGTTTATCTTATAAATATTCAGAGCTATGATTCTTCAACTCTTCAATCTGTGCAGTGTCATCTTTCATTGTATTAAGTTACAAGTCCCTTCTGTAGAGTCACAGTTCCAGTCTTGTGTGTGTGTTCAGGTTTAACGTCTTTTTCAACATTTTTTCAATCATATAAACGACAGTGTCTACTTGTAGCAGTGAGCACAATGCTGAACTTTATAGTGCTGCCTCACTGGAATATCACGCCACAGACACGTGACATGATACACCACCCAGTCACATTATACTGACACCGGGCTGACCAGTCCTAGCACTACCCTCTTAATGCTGAGCGCCAAGCAAGGAAGCTACTAGTACCATTTTTTACATCTTTGGTATGATGTGGCTGGGGATCAAACGACCTCTCTCACTCGAAGCGGACGCTCTATTACTAGGCTACCAAGGCGGTTCCAGTCTTAAATGTTAAAAATTGCTAAAAGAATAAGATAACAAGAGCTCGTCGAACACGAAATGCCCCCCTTGATGCATTCAGTAATTGCACAAGGGACAGAAGTTATATGCTCACTGTAAACAAAAGTTCTACCATTCTGGTTTAATCTGACCTTGACCTTTAACCTATTAACCTAACATGAGATTATAGAGTGATCTTGGCGCCATCCACTGAGCCATTTTTGAATGTTCCAAATTTCAAGACTAGCTCGAGGTCAAAATCAAGGTCAAATTTCATTTCGGTACAAAACAATGTGTATGTGGTCCAAATTTGAAAGCTGTGGCTTGAGAAATGTGAAAGTAGGTCACTAGATCAATTTCAAGGTCAAAGTTCATTTCAGTAGACAGAGCTATGCATGTGCTTCAAATTTGGTGGCTGTAGCTTGAGAAATGTGAAAGTAGGCAATAGGTAAAAATCAATGTCAAATTTCAATTCAGAAGACAAAACTATGCATGCGGTTCAAATTTGAAGGCTGTAGCTTGAAAAATGTGAAAGTAGGTCACTAGGTCAAAATCAAGGTCAAATTTTGTTTCGGAACACAAAACTGTGCAAGTGGTCCAAATTTGAAGCCTGTACCTTGTCACTAGGTCAATCTCAAGATCAAAGTTCATTTCAGTACACAAAGGTATGCTTGTGGTTCAAATTTGAAGGCTGTAGCTTGAGAAATGTGAAAGTAGGTCACTAGGTCAAAATCAAGGTCAAATTTTATTTCGGAACAAAAAACTATGCATGTGGTCCAAATTTGAAGGCTGTAGCTTGAGAAATGTGAAAGTAGGTCACTAGGTCAAGATCAAGGTCAGCTCATGTCAAGGTTCATCTTGCCACTCAAAACTATACATGTAGTCCAAATTTGAATGATGTAAGTTATGGACATGAGGGTCTAAGTTTTTCTCTATGTAAGTCTATATGAACCATGTGACCCCTGGGGCGGGGCCATATTTGACCCTAGAGGGATAATTTGAACAAACTTGGTAGAGAACCACTAGATGATGCTACATTACAAAATATCAAAGCCATAGTCTTTGTGGTTTGGACAAGAAGATTTTCAAAGTTTTTCCCTATGTAAGTCTATGTAAACCATGTGACCCCCAGGGCGGAGCCATATTTGACCCTAGGGGAATAAGTTGAATAATCTTAGTAGAGGACCACTAGATGATGTCATATACAAAATATCAAAGCCCTAGGCCCTGTGGTTTTGGACAAAAGGTTTTTCAAAGTTTTTTCCTATATAAGTCTATATAAACCATGTGACCCTCGGGGTGGGGCCATATCTGACCCCAGGGAAATAAGCTGAACAATCTTGGTAGAGGACCACTAGATTCTGCTACATACCAAATATCAAAGCCAAACAGGGATCATCCTAGGTGAAAATTTTAGGGAGAAGTCACTTCTCCCTCCGCAGAATTTAGGGAGAAGTTGAGGAATTTAAGGAGAAGAATCGGTATAGCATTCAGATTCCTGCCTATATATATCCACTTTCTATGGGTCTAGTTGTACTTATAAACAGTAATTATTTCAGGAAATTAATTTTTGCATTATTTTTTTCATGAATTTCTAAATAAGTATAAGCTTAGCTATGAAAAAGTCGCCTTTAAATTTTTATCCAAAATTTACATGTCCGAAACTCGTTATTTAACAGGTGCACAATCAAAACCCTGTGAAATTTTTCATTCATATTTCAATTCTCGTCCTTTTATAATGCCTGATTTTTGCATCAACTTGTTCAGATTTATACATTTAATTCATTTATTTATTTATTTTTTCGAAAATAATACCAAACTCGTAGGTAATGGCGATCTTTTTACAATATTTTGTACGGCAGTTCTGACGTCGGCAAAATCATTTTTTATCCGCAGTACCCGAGCATTTCATTTACAGAAATTGACCGTAATCATGGTAATTGAAATAAATTTTGAAGTAATCTTTAACAAGAGCACCGCCGTGCG
This sequence comes from Mercenaria mercenaria, assembly GCF_021730395.1. NCBI lineage: Eukaryota > Metazoa > Mollusca > Bivalvia > Venerida > Veneridae > Mercenaria > Mercenaria mercenaria. The sequence continues at coordinate 45,198,688 of NC_069368.1, forward strand.
GGTGCTGACGCTCATCTGATTTTTTTTGTATAATAGAACTATTGTCCTACCCATGATTTTCTAAGTATAAAAAGGGTCATCATTCTTGCAAAAAGCAGGATAGAGTTATGTTTCTTGATGTACAGTGTCCACTTATGATGGTGAAAAACTGTTGCAAGTTTTAAAGCAATAGCTTTGATAGTTTATAAGAAAAGTATACTTAAACATAATACTCAACCAAGAAAATGATTTTCTAAGTCCAAAAGGGGCAATAATTATTGCAAAAAGCAGGATGGAGTTATGTTGCTTGCTGTACAGGGTCAGCTTATGATGGTGAACAAGTGTTGCAATTTTCAAAGCAATAGCTTTGATAGTTTAAGAGAAAAAGTTCACCTAAACATAAAACTTAACCAAGAAATCTGATATTTTCTAAGTCCAAAAGGGGCCATAAATCTTGCAAAAAGCAGGATGGAGTTATGTTTCTTGCTGTACAGGGTCAGCTTATGATGGTGAACAAGTGTTGCAAGTTTTAAAGCAATAGCTTTGATAGTTTATGATTAAAGCTGACCTAAACATAAAACTTAACCAAGAAAACTGATTTTCTAAGTCCAAAAGGGGCAATAATTCTTGCAAAAAGCAAGATGGAGTTATGTTTCTTGATGTACAGGGTCTGCTTATGATGGTAAACAAGTATTCCAAGTTTCAAAGCAATAGCTTTGATAGTTTAGGAGAAAAGTTGACCTAAACATAAAACTTAACCAAGAAATCTGATATTTTCTAAGTACAAAAGGGGCCATAAATCTTGCAAAAAGCAGGATGGAGTTATGTTTCTTGCTATACAGGGTCAGCTTATGATGGTGAACAAGTATTCCAAGTTTCAAAGCAATAGCTTTGATAGTTTAGGAGAAAAGCTGACCTAAACATAAAACTTAACCAGGCAACGCGGACGCCGACGCAGACGCCGACGCCGACAACCGCTCAAGTGATGACAATAACTCATCATTTTTTTCCAAAAAATCAGATGAGCTAATAAAATGAAAGAATAATATACAATTGTTGCATAAGATCATGCTCTCGTTAAGTTTATCAGCTTTTTACACGCCGATTGAAAATTTTCAAAATGGCGGCGGCTTACAATATTATTGATCGACACTGTGGGATATTAACGCTATGATTGGCTGAAGTTTGACAGGCGAGTAGGCGGGGTTAACTATGGATTTATTGATAATTTAATCTAGAATATGCATAAAGTTTTAGAACTTTAAGTAAACAGATAATAACTCGCTGAAAAACTCAGTGATTCGGATTTCGCCTGGAGGCGATAATTAGGTGAAGTGGCCGACTTTAAAGCGACGATATCGTTCAAATCGCCTTATAGGATGATCCCTGGCCAAAGGCCCTATGGTTTTGGACAGGAAAATCAGAAACCGTTCAACTGTTCCTGGCCAATGTGACCTTGACCTTTGACCTAATGACCTCAAAATCAATAGGGGTCATCTGCTGGTCATGGCCAACCTAACTATCAATTTTCCTGACATTAGGCCCAAGCGTTCTTGAGTTATTGCCCGGAAACCATTTTCCTGTTCCTGGTCACTGTGACCTCGACCTTTGACATACTGACCTCAAAATCAATAGGGGTCATCTGCTGGTCATGATCAACCTCCCTATCAACTTCCGTGTCCCTAGGCCTAAGCGTTCTTGAGTTATCATCTGGAAACCGTGTAACTGTTCAGGGTCACTATGACCTTGACCTTTAACATACTACCTCAAAATCAATAGGGGTCATCTGCTGGTCATGATCAACCTCCCTATCAACTTTCATGATCCTAGGCCCAAGTGTTCTTTAGTTATCATCCGGAAACCGTTTTACTATTCAGGGTCACTGTGACCTTGACCTTTGACATACAGACCTCAAAATCAATAAGGGTCATCTGCTGGTGATGACCAACCTCCCTATCAACTTTCATGATCCTAGGCCCAAGCGTTCTTGAGTTATCATCCGGAAACGGATTGGTCTACATTCCGACCGACCGACCGACAGACCGACCGACCGACATCTGCAAAACAATATACCCCTCCTTCGAAGGGGGGCATAAAAAAGGATGTAACTTTATCAATATTCAGAGCAGATTTATGGTTATTTTTTGTGCCTCTTATTGTATCAAGTAATATTAAACTTCCTTTCGTGTCTGTATTTCAAAAGACTGAACAAGAAATGCAGCAATGCTACAAAACAAGGTTTTAAACTTTTGTGGAAATACCATTTTTCTACTTTAATAACAGTGACCTTGACCTGACTGACTGGAATAAAATCCAAACCTTTGTCTCAATAAAAACTATCTACACACCGAAGTTGGTGACAACAGGTCTATCCAGCCTAAAGATATTGAGTGGAAACTAGTTTCTATTTTAAGTTAAAATTGACCTTGTGACCCCTAATACAATCCCATCCTTTGTCTCGATAAAACTATCTACACACCAAGTTTGCTGACAACAGGTGTACCAATACTAAATATACTGAGCAAAAACCATAATTATATTTTTAGTAAAAGTGACTTGAAATACAATCCAATGCCATTTCTTCATACAAGCTTCCTATACACCAAGTTTGGTGACAGCATATGAATCCTTACTGAAGTTATAAACTTGAAACCACCGTCTCAGTTACCCTAGTGAAAAAATATCTTTTTTTTCTATTTTTAATATCATGCATGCGTAAGTTTCAGAAATATTGATGGAAATGTCAATTTTGGAATTTTATCAGAACTCAAGGGATAAAAATGACAAACAATTCAATTAAACTGGTAATCATTCTACAATGCATGATATAAGTTAAATTGTGCTACAAGAGTTATCTTTTCCTGGAAAGTTTATATGAGCTGTGCCATGGGAAAACCAACATAGTTGCTTTGCGACCAGCATGGATCCAGACCAGCCTGCGCATCCGCGCAGTCTGGTCAGGATCCATGCTGTTCGCTTTCAAAGCCTATTACTATTAGAGAAACTGTTAGCGAACAGCATGGATCCTGACCAGACTGCGCAGATGCGCAGGCTGGTCTGGATCCATTCTGGTCACAAAGCAACTATGTTGGTTTTCCCATGGCATGGTTTATATCAAAAAGTAAATCATCTTACCTTCAGTACAGGAGCATCTTCAAAGTAATTGCTGAATAGATCTATATTTATTGTGGCTGACATCAGTATGACTTTGACATCGTCACGGTGATGTACAAGACATTTCAGCACACCAAGCAGGAAGTCGGTGTGAATGTGGCGTTCATGAACTTCGTCAATAACAATAACATTGTACATGGACAGATGTGGATCTGTGGTCATCTGACGTAACAACAGACCTAAATATAGAAACAACACCTGTACATAATTGTATGCTTGCCATTATCATAAAAACAAAAATCCTTTTTGCTTAACGAAAAACAAGGACCAACTATTTCTATACTTTTGGGCAATTATTTTCTTTACATTCATAAAGATAAACAATAAACTGAAGACATTGCGTTTTATCATTCAGCAATTTTTAAGCTATAAGTCAACTATGTAATGACTAATTGGTCTTCTAACAGTATAGTATGAAATCTTAAATCACTCGCACACAATCATTTAAAAATATATATTTGATGTAAGTTCAAAGACCGACTCTTTCAACGCAATTCAGAGGTAAAAGTCACACATCGTTCTATATTTTTACCAAGGGGGCATTACTCTGCCATCCTTAGACTCAGACAGAAACTGATGTGTGTCTAAAGGACATTTGTGCCTTCCCCTCTTCCAGTCACTGCACATGATTTTTCATAACTCCAGTTGAAATGTTTTAAAGATATATGCAACATAATTTTTTTAACACTTTTTAATGTATTTCTAACTAATGTAAAGGACCATAACTCTTGTCTGGCTATGTGAAGCCAGACTGTGAGACAAATCCTAAACAGAACATCAGGTGCACAACTTCACATGCTATATAACAATCCTCAAATGTTTTTATGACTCTAGGTCAAATACTTTTTGAGATACAAGTGAAAGAAATGTTTAGGCCCTTAACACATATGTTTGACTAAGTTAAGGGCCATAACTCTAAACAAATAAAATCTAAAAACAGAACTCAAGTGCACAAATTCTCTTGCTTATAATATCCCTACCTGGTTTCATGACTGAAGGTCAAATATTTTTAAGGTATATGCAACACAGACTTTTAAGGACTTAACATGCATTTTCTCTAAGTCAAGGACAGTAACTATAGTCTGACTCAGTGATAAAACAAACAGAACACAAGGTGCACAACTTCAAAGGCTATATAACAATTCTCTACAGATTTAATGACTCTAAGTGAAATATTTTTGAGATGCATGCTACACAAACTTTTGTGCATATTTTTGACTAAGTCACATGCTGAATATTATTCCTGTAATGTTTCATAACCCTAGGTCAAGTCCTTTTTGAGATAAATGTGACACAATCTTTTAGGGCCTTTTTATGCATATTTTTGACTAAGTCAAGGGCCATATCTCTGGTCTGTCTGTGTGAAGTCTTAATTTAAACACCAGTTGCACAACTTCACAAGCTGAATGAAAATCCTGTGAAGTCAGTTGGACAAACACTTTTTGAGATTTGCATGACATAAATTCAGACTGACAGACAGACGGACAGAGAAAGGCAACTGTGCTCAAAAAAATTTTTTTTTGGTGTGTGTGTGTGTGCGGGGGGTGGGGGGGGGGCACAAATACTGTTACACATAATTATCTACAATTCAGGAGATGATTTGTATGATGTTTCATTGGAATCCTGTAAAAGTAGTTCTCCACAATTTTTTGCAAGGTAATGACTGACTAGAGAATCAACCAAATGAAAAAAAGAAAATGCATAGGTGCTTAATTTTGAAGTGTCTAGCAGCTTTACCCCTTACCATGCTGGACACGATTGATTCTGCCTTTGCGACCAGTGAAGATCATGATCAGCCAGCATATCAGTGCAGTCTGATCATGATCTACACTGTTTGCTATTCAGTCAGTATCTTTTTGGTATGCACCCCTTTTAACAGGTGATAGTACTGTCCAAATTGAAAGATGGACAAGTTTATTATAGAAATTTGGCAGGATAAGGGTTAAGAAGATCACACATGCTTTTTAAAAAGAAAGAAACAAATCACAAGAGTACACACACAACTTCAGTTCAAAACTATAATTGAGCCACACCATGAGAAAACCAACATAGCGCATTTGTGACCAGCATAGATCCATACAGCCTGTGCATCTGCCCAGTCTGGTCAGGACCCATACTGTTTGCTTTCAAACCCTATAGCAATTGGGGAAACCATTAGCGAACAGTATGGATCCTGACCAGACTGTGTGGATGCGCAGGCTGGTCTGGATCCATGCTGGTCGCAAATGCACTATGTTTGTTTTCTCATGGTGCGGCTCATATCTGTACGTCAGCTCATTTACTGTAAAAGCACATATTTTCGCTTGATCAAAATGTCGCGAATTTGAAATTTCGTGTATGTTCAGGAGGTTTAATATTAGCAAAATTGTAACAAGAGGACCATAATGGTCCTGAATCGCTCACCTGTTCCCACATGACCCAGTTTCGAGTATGACGTCGTTTTTTATATTATTTGACATAGTGACCTAGTTTTTGAGCTCATGTGACCCAGTTTTGAACTTCACCTAAATATCATCAAGATAAAAATTCTGACCAATTTTCATGAAGACCCATTGAAAAATATGGCCTCTAGAGAGGTCAAAATATTTTTCTAATTTTAGACCTATTGACCTAGTTTTTGATCGCAGTTGACCCAGCTTCAAACTTGACCTAGATATCATCAAGATGAACATTCAGACCAGCTTTCATACAGATCCCATGAAAAGTATGGCCTCTAGAGAGGTCACAAGGTTTTTTTATTATTTGACCTACTGACCCATTTTCTAATGGCACGTGACCCAGTTTCAAACCTGACCTAGATATTATCAAGGTGAACATTCTGACTAATTTTCATGAAAATCCATTCAAGGGTACGGCCTCTAGAGAGGTCACAAGGTTTTTCTATTTTAAGACCTACTGGCCTAGTTTTTGACCACAGTTGACCCAGTTTCAAACTTGACCTATATATCATCAAGATAAACATTCAGCCCAACTTTCATACAGATCCCATGAAAAATATGACCTCTAGAGAGGTCACAAGGTTTTTTCATTATTAGACCTACGGACCTACTTTTTGAAGACACATGACCCACTTTCGAATTTGACCTAGATATCATCAAGATGAACACTCTAACCAATTTTTATGAAGATCCATTCACAAGTATGGCCTCTAGAGAGGTCACAAGGTTTTTCCATTTTTAGACCTACTGACCTAGTTTCTGATCGCACAGGACCCAGTTTCGAACTTGAACTAGATATCATCAAGATGAACATTCAGACCAACTTTCATACAGATCACATGAAAAATATGGCCTTTAGAGAGGTCACAAGGTTTTTCTATTATTTGACCAACTGACCTAATTTTTGAAGGCATATGACCCAGTTTCGAACTTGACCTAGATATCATCAAGTTGAACATTCTGACTAATTTTCATGAAGATCTTGTGAAATATATGGCCTCTAGAGAGGTCACAAGGTTTTTCTATTTTTAGACCTACTGACCTAGTTTTTGACCTAGTTTTGAACTTGACCTAGATATCATCAAGATGAACATTCTGACCAACTTTCATAAAGATCCCATTAAAAATGTGACCTCTACAGAGGTCACAAGGTTTTTCTATTATTTGACCTACTGACCTAGTTTTTGACTGGACATGACCCAGTTTCGAACTTGACCTAGATATCATCGAGATGAACATTCTGACCAATTTTCATGCAGATCCCATGAAAAATATGACCTCCAGAGAGGTCACAAGGATTTTCTATTAAATGACCTACTGACCTAGTTTTTGAAGGCATGTGACCCAGTTTCGAACTTGACCTAGATATCATCAAGGTAAACATTCAGACCAACTTTCATGAAGATCTTGTAAAAAATATGGCCTCTAGAGAGGTCACAAGGTTTTTCTATTTTTAGACCTACTGACCTAGTTTTTGATGGCACGTGACCCAGTTTCGAACTTGACCTAGATATCATCAAGGTGAACATTCTGACCAACTTTCATAAAGATCCCATTAAAAATGTGACCTCTAGAGTGGTCACAAGCAAAAGTTTACGGACGCATGCAGCGCGATCACAAAAGCTCACCTTGTCACTTTGTGACAGGTGAGCTAAAAATGGTGTCATACTTGAATTTGAATTATACTTATGGTGAATATTTACATGAGGATTAATATTCGCGCAAAATTCTACTTTTACAGTATATTCCACCAGTGACATAGTTTAGTCATGAGTTAATGCTATTCTTACCTTCAGTCAAGAAGAGTATCTTTGTATTGCTCGTTTTAGTTTTCTCAAATCTCACCTGCAATTTAAATTTCAGTATCAATATAATTGATCAATGAATTATTACCACATAATTAAAGGAATGTACTCTAGGGAAAATAACAATTATATTATATTTCCATCGCACCCCCAAGAGATTTAAAACTCAAAAGATAAAATTTACAGTAAATCAGGCAGAAATTAAAATTTCCTTTCTGAAAATGTAATGCTTCAAAGAAATAGATCTAACGCCACAAATGAAAGACATTTTTCATAAAAGAGGAATGAAAAACAATTGAAGCAAAATAAATTTAATTACACAGTTTATTCTATCCACCTGATGCTTGCTTATGTTTTATCACAATTTCTAACAATTCACTTGCAATTAAAAGAAAGGTTTTGAGGCAATGATGACTGTTTCATCAAATTAAGTGTTGCTAAGGTAACTGTTCTATCATTTGAAATGCTCTTTTTCAGCTGTATTCCAGTTTATAACTACACTGTTTCAGATATAAGTAAAATATAAAAATTCACTAAATAGTGATCAATATCAGGGCATTACAATAATTACCTATTTTAGTTCTAAATACAAGTACATTACCACTTTTAGCCCTTACCCTGCTAAATTTCTATAATGGACTTGTTTATCTTTCAATTTGGACAGTACTGGTTTCCCAGTAGTTTCCGGACCAAGTAGTTTTCCGGACCTTTATATTTTGTGCTGTCAGACATTTGCAGCCGTCGATAATAGCCATCTGGTAACGATTCATATCATCTAGACCTTTGTTACCTTTACATAGCAGCAAAAACTCTGCATTACGAACTTATTTATCATTTGAATATCCCGTTGTTTTAACTTACTTCGATGTAAGGTTTACACAAGAATGGTCAACTGCGGGCATGGCCAGTTTTCAGTGCGCATTGCTGCAGAAATTGAGGCCCTTGAAGGTAAACTTCAGTCAAATTGATACATCCATTAACTAGACCATACAGTAAAAATATTCCGAAAGTAATAAATAAAACAATGAAGTTCAGAAAAAATCAACCTATTCACTATACATACGCATTAAATACATCGACTGAAAATAAGAACCAAAATATACAGGGATTTACCTACAATACTGTCAATTCAATCAAATTTATAGCAGCAGTGTCCTATGCCGTAGTGTCAGATGTTAGACTAGCAATTTTGAGACCGGTCTTGTTCTTTTTTATAAAAAATGTGTAATTTTATCAAAAGCTCTTAATTTCCTTTTTGTAATATTACCAATCCGCTAAATCACATCCGTCATTTTAATGTGACGTTGCAAAACGTCATTCAAACCGTAATTAAGTTAACTGAAATGAGCGTATTATAAATCTAAGTTTGTTAAATCTTGAAAATAATACTTTCAAATAATCATCATGCCTTAGAATTATATTTTAATTTTTGATATAAATAACGAAATCGGAAATGTTTGCTTTTACAGTAAGGTTACAATTGTTACAATGGAAGGTCCGGAAAACTACTCGGACTAACTGAGATATTAATGGAATTAACTGCCCCGTTTGAGGCCTCATTTACATTTGTGTTATGAACGCAACTGTAATACGAATTCTGCATGGTGGTAACGAAGAACCTAGCTTTTTTTCTGTGAAAATTTTATGTTTCTACTATGTTTTGTTTGAAAGTTACTGGCAAAAAATAGCGATTTCGGCCTGGAAACTACTGGGAAACCAGTACCATTACTGTTAACAGGTGTGCTAACCAAAAAGATATTAACTGAATGGCGAACTGTGCAGATCATGATCAGACTGCACCGATGTGCAGGCTGATCATGATCTGCATTGGTCGCAAAGCCAGAATCAATCATGTCCAGCATGACAAGGTTAATCTTTGATCTCATACTTGTAACCTTTATAACCTTTTCTACAAGAACTTGACAATTGAGCATATCGTTTTTGAACAAGAGCACTGCTTGCAGATGCCAAGATTTTCAATGTCTACAATTCACATTAGGCAATTTGCAAGAATAGGGTAAAAGGCTCTTGGCGTTTTTCTTCACTTACTGATGATAAAAAAATATATAAAGTTTCAATTCTTTCAAGAAATTTAAAGTGGATGTAAACAAAAACATAACAAAGACATATGAGCTGCGCCTTTTTTCAAGTTAAAAAGGGTAATAATTCTGACAAAATTCAAGAGACTAACTATTTTACAAAGTTTTAAAGCTATGACCTGCATTGTATTCAAGAAATTAAAATGGACCTAAACATAAAAGTTAACCAATATATACCAAATTTCTAAGTTACAACAGGCCATAATTCCGACATAATATATAAGGGAGTTTTGGTTATCGGCCAATGTATTAACATAATTACACTACTGTGAAATCATTAATATTCGTGGGGGACTACTTTTCGTGGATTTCGTAGAAGAGTCAATCCATGAAATTTAATCCCAAAGAACAAGTAAAATTCCCAATCATTTTATGTCCAAAAGCTGAAATCCACAAATTTATATCCCAACAAAATTGCCGTTTTGACCAAAACCACAAAATTTCATGCCCGCAAAATTAAATGATTTTACTGTGAACAAGACTGTTCAAATTTCAAAGCTACAGGCCTTGTAGCATTTGAAAAAAAAAATTACCAATACACTGATAAGTTTAAAAGCTAATACTCTGATTTTGTTATAATAAAGTGGACCAAAACAAAATCTAAACCAGCACCAACGCCAACATCAGCAAAATCAAGTGATGACAATACCTTGTAGGTTTTTTTTTTTAATTAAGACATTCATTAAGCTTATAAAATGTATCATTAAAATGTTTATAGAAAACATTTACCGGTAAATTAAAAGATATTTACTCTAATAACTGAAAGTAAAAGTTCCTTTTACTGACTAAGAATTGTTTTAAACAATTACCTGAAATGCCACTTCAGAGCCATATTCATTGAGGGTTTCAAATCCTACACGTTTGGACAGAGAAACACAGGCTATTCTCCGTGGCTGTGTACATGCTATTTTCTCAAAGCCTGCCTGAAGTAAGTACTGTGGTACCTGAAGTCAGAAACAGTGAAGTTCAACTACCTATACCTTTTTGCATTTTAGCATAAAATTCTGATCAAATGACCACCAAAATAATTCTGAATGCTGATGACACAAAATTTAATGACAATAAGATTTTTGGTCATGTGCATAATCAATACTCAGTCTAGTAAAGGAAGCACTGGTTCTCGAATCAGTACATATTTTATAAACATGGACTGTGACCGGACTTTATTTATTGTATGTAAACTGTAAACCAGCCGACTGTAAAAGCAGAAATTTTTGAGAGGGTTTAATTTTCGTTATATTCGCGAGGCCCTACATCTTGCGAAAATTAGTCCTTGCGTGAATACTCACCATTAGTATATTTTACATTCAAGTATGATACCATTTTTATAATTTCGCGAATATTAACCCTAACAAACTTTCTAAAAATTAAAAATTCGCTGAATTTTGACCCAACGAAAATATGTGCTTTTACAGTATACTACGTAACAATGTACACTGCATAGAAAGTTCAACAAACTGATACAGAAGTAAAATCTTTTTGGACAAATACTCCATATACATGTAAATATTTAGCTTCCTTATTTACAGTTGAATCTCAATATCTCAAAACTTGTTCATCTCATAATTCTGGCTTATATTTCGACGACATTTTAAGCCCCATCCCAAAAACAAGTGCAAAAATGTCAATTTAAGTCAAATTTCCGTTATCTCCAAGTAAAATGCTTGATCCTTTGAAATTCAAGATACTGAGTTTCAACTGTACAAGCAACAGTTTGATTTCTGTAGAAAATAGGAGTACAGTATCTTTAATTTGCACACTCTCATGAAAATGTAGAAAATGAATTAGACGTATGTATCAAATTACCATCACATATCAAGTTTAATCATAATTATGTGTCATTAAGCCTGACAGATGAAAATGAATCGTTTATAGTAATTAGCTGAGAATTAACTGTGAAACATTTACACTAACTGCTTTAGAATTAATTTTCTAAGAATTGACAATCATACAAAATCCTAATTTATCTTCACACTTTTCTCTTTTTGTTTCTTTTGTGATAACAAAATGTCATCATAAAGAATTTTTTTTCGTACAACAATTAATTGTTTTATCTAACACTCGCTTGTAGCATCATGTAATTACGTCAAGTCTTATGATTAACAAAGAGTTGCAGAAAATATATTTAAGGAGTCATGAGTTGCAGAAAATATATTTAAGGAGCCATGAGTTGCAGAAAATATATTTAAGGAGTCATGAGTTGCAGAAAATATATTCACGGAGTCGTGAGTTGCAGAAAATATATTCATGGAGTCGTGAGTTGCAGAAAATATATTCACGGAGTCTTGAGTTGCAGAAAATATATTTAACGAGTCATGAGTTGCAGAAAATATATTCACGGAGTCGTGAGTTGCAGAAAATATATCAAATGAGTCGTGAGTTGCAGAAAATATATTCACGGAGTCGTGAGTTGCAGAAAATATATTTAACGAGTCATGAGTTGCAGAAAATATATTCACGGAGTCGTGAGTTGCAGAAAATATATCAAATGAGTCGTGAGTTGCAGAAAATATATTCACGGAGTCGTGAGTTGCAGAAAATATATTTAACGAGTCGTGAGTTGCAGAAAATATATTCACGGAGTCGTGAGTTGCAGAAAATATATTCACGGAGTCGTGAGTTGCAGAAAATATATTTAACGAGTCGTGAGTTGCAGAAAATATATATTCACGGAGTCATGAGTTGCAGAAAATATATTCACGGAGTCATGAGTTGCAGAAAATATATTTAACGAGTCGTGAGTTGCAGAAAATATATTCACGGAGTCGTGAGTTGCAGAAAATATATTCACGGAGTCGTGAGTTGCAGAAAATATATTTAACGAGTCATGAGTTGCAGAAAATATATTTACTGAGTCGTGAGTTGCAGAAAATATATCAAATGAGTCGTGAGTTGCAGAAAATATATTCACGGAGTCGTGAATTGCAGAAAATATATTTAACGAGTCATGAGTTGCAGAAAATATATTCACGGAGTCGTGAGTTGCAGAAAATATATCAAATGAGTCGTGAGTTGCAGAAAATATATTCACGGAGTCGTGAGTTGCAGAAAATATATTCACGGAGTCCTGAGTTGCAGAAAATATATTCACGGAGTCGTGAGTTGCAGAAAATATATCAAATGAGTCGTGAGTTGCAGAAAATATATTCACAGAGTCGTGAGTTGCAGAAAATATATTTAACGAGTCGTGAGTTGCAGAAAATATATTCACGGAGTCGTGAGTTGCAGAAAATATATTTAACGAGTCGTGAGTTGCAGAAAATATATTCACGGAGTCGTGAGTTGCAGAAAATATATTTAACGAGTCGTGAGTTGCAGAAAATATATTCACGGAGTCGTGAGTTGCAGAAAATATATCAAATGAGTCGTGAGTTGCAGAAAATATATTCACGGAGTCGTGAGCTGCAGAAAATATATCAAATGAGTCTTGAGTTGCAGAAAATATATTCACAGAGTCGTGAGTTGCAGAAAATATATTCACAGAGTCGTGAGTTGCAGAAAATATATTTAACGAGTCGTGAGTTGCAGAAAATATATTCACAGAGTCGTGAGTTGCAGAAAATATATTTAACGAGTCGTGAGTTGCAGAAAATATATTCACGGAGTCGTGAGTTGCAGAAAATATATCAAATGAGTCGTGAGTTGCAGAAAATATATTCACGGAGTCGTGAGTTGCAGAAAATATATTCACGGAGTCGTGAGTTGCAGAAAATATATCAAATGAGTCTTGAGTTGCAGAAAATATATTCACAGAGTCGTGAGTTGCAGAAAATATATTTAACGAGTCGTGAGTTGCAGAAAATATATTCACGGAGTCGTGAGTTGCAGAAAATATATTTAACGAGTCGTGAGTTGCAGAAAATATATTTAACGAGTCGTGAGTTGCAGAAAATATATTTACGGAGTCGTGAGTTGCAGAAAATATATTCACGGAGTCGTGAGTTGCAGAAAATATATTTAACGAGTTGTGAGTTGCAGAATGAGTCGTGAGTTGCAGAAAATATATTCACGGAGTCGTGAGTTGCAGAAAATATATTTAATGAGTGGCGAGTTGCAGAAAATATATTCACGGAGTTGTGAGTTGCAGAAAATATATTTAATGAGTCGTGAGTTGCAGAAAATATATTCACGGAGTCGTGAGTTGCAGAAAATATATTTAATGAGTGGCGAGTTGCAGAAAATATATTTAACGAGTTGTGAGTTGCAGAAAATACATTTAATGAGTCTTGAGTTGCAGAAAATACATTTAATGAGTCATGAGTTGCAGAAAATACATTTAATGAGTCATGAGTTGCAGAAGATAGATTTTATGAGTTGTGAGTTGCAGAAAATATATTTAAGGAGTTGTGAGTTGCAGAAAATATATTTAAGGAGTGGCAAGTTGCAGAAAATATATACAACAAGTTGTGAGTTGCAGAAAGTATATTTAGTGAGTCTTGAGTTGCAGAAAATACATTTAATGAGAGTCATGAGTTGCAGAAAATACATCTAATAAGTTGTGAGTTGCAGAAAAATAGATTTAATGAGTCATGAGTTGCAGGAAATACACTTAATGAGTCGTGAGTTGCAGAAAATATATATTTTATGAGTGGTGAGTTGCAGAAAATATATTTAATGAGTGGCGAGTTGCAGAAAATATATTTAATGAGTTGTGAGTTGCAGAAAATACATTTAATGAGTCTTGAGTTGCAGAAAATACATTTAATGAGTCATGAGTTGCTGAAAATATATTTAATGAGTTGTGAGTTGCAGAAAATAGATCTAATGAGTTAACTTATGAGTTGTGAGTAGCAGAAAATATATTTTATGGGTCATGAGCTGCAGAAAATATATTTAATGAGTCATGAGTTGCAGAAAATACATTTAATGAGTTGTGAGTTGCAGAAAGTATATTTAACACGTCATAAGTTGCAGAAAATAATCATCTAATGAGCCACCAGCTGAAGAAAGTATATTTAAAGAGTTGTATATAAAGGATGGTTTGAAACAAGCATAAAAGTCCACAACTTGAACGGGCAATGGTCATATCTGCTACCATAGGAACCACATTTTTTATATTGAAATCTGATTGAAGAACCTGCATATTCCCAAAATAAATTACTATGTATAAATCAGTTTTCATGATAAAATTTCTTATATGTATATCTATATATACAATATATTAAGTTATCACAGGCAATACTTTTTTTTCATATTTTTAACTATTTGCTACCATAGCAACCACATTAGATGCCACAGCAACAAAATAAAAAGGATGTGCATATTTTCCATATTGCCACCTACACGTATCCATGTATCAAGTTTCATGAAAAAATATCATCTTGTAAGTTATGACAAAATCAACCATTTATGACAGGCAGAAGGAAAGATGGAAGGACACACAGATGGATAAACAGAGAAAAATGAAATAATGTACATGTTCTCCTTATTGTCCTCTACCTACAGTTAAACTTTATTTGCTTGGACTTGACCAGAGCAGCAAACTTTGTCCGAGTTACTGGTTATTCAAGCCATCAACGATAAACATTATATAGGACTTTGCTGGGACCTAATGATGAGTTCAAGCAAAGTCTGGTGTTCCAGTTATCCAAGTTCAAGCGAATGAGGTTCGATTGTATAAACCAAATTACCTGTGTAGACTTTCCACAGCCTGTATCTCCTGCCACAATAACAACTTGGTTATCTCGTACCAACTGTACTATATCTGACTTATACTGGAATATCGGTAGATTCTCCTGGTCCGTTTTCACCTTCTTCAACTTGGCTAACTTTATACATCAAAAGAAATTATAGGTAATCATGAGTAAAAATTTATTGTTATATAGGCTTCACTTTTCTTATACATGTAAAATCTCGACATGAAAAATACTGTGAAGTCATTAAGTTCGTGTGTGACTAATCTTCGTGGATTTCGTGGTTGAGTCAATCAGTGAAATTTAATCCCAACAAACAAGTAAAATTCCCATTCATTTTATATTTAAAAGTTGAAATTCTCGAATTCATATCCCCACAAAACTGACGTTTTGACCAAAACCACGAAATTTCATGCCCACGAAATTAAATGATTTTACAGTAACATCTGTCATAAATTGGACGAAGAACTTCATCTTACATTAGAAGCACTGTTTTATGAGACAACAGAAACATAAAATGTAAAAATTTTACAATTCTGAAATCTTTGTAATTTTCTAGATGCAGACACTGCTGTTTTTAGTTTCCTTTCAATGTACAATCATTTATAATTGATATTCACTGAACTTTCAAGACTATCGCTTTTTCTTTGCTTCATTCATGACAAAAAGAAACAAAGAAGTAGTAGTTAAGATTGTATTTAAAGTATGCCTTTGTTAGAAATTTGGGAAAATATATACTACTTTCAAACTGGGCAAAACTTTAAAATATGGTCAACATGAAACACTGCTAATACATGTAGCTGTTAAAACAGTAAGTGATTCAGAAATTTTAGAAAATATATAATATGGTCTACTGACAGCTGTTAAAACGATAAGTGATTTGGTAAAATATATATTTCTTTCACTTTGAAAAAACTATAAAATTTGGTCAACATAAAACACTGCTGACAACTGTTAAAATGACAAGTAATACAGAAATTTGGGAAAATATAATTCTTTGAAACTGGGAAAACTTTAAAATATGGTCAACATAAAACACTGCCGACAACTATGAAATGATAAGTAATACCGAAATTAGTAAAAAATATAATTCTTTGAAATTGGGAAAACTATAAAATATGGTTAACATCAAACACTGCTGAACTGTTAAATGATAAGTAATACAACAAGAGCTGTCCGTAAGACAGCCAAGCTCGACTATTCGAAATATTGTCCCAGAGGCAGGAAAATATTACCTAAAAAGGTTAAATATCAAAAGAGTTTTAAGTTCAAAAGGGGGAATAATTTGACCAAAATGCATATCAGTTATGGGACTTGCTGCTATCAACTAGTTTTATAACCCCCAAGGCACATGTGAAGTTTCAATTCAATATCTGCATTAGTTTTGGAGATAGAAACTCGCATGTAAAACTTTAACCAAATTTTCAAAGTCAAAAGGGGGCATAATTTGCCCAAATACATGCCAGAGTTATGGAACTTGGTCCAGTAAGGTTAGTAATTGATCTAGAAAAAGAAAAATAAGTTTCAAATCTATATGCCTTTGTAATAGTGTATGTACTTGCACGCAAAACTTTAACCAAATTTGCTAAGTCAAAAGGGGCATAATTTGGCCAAAATGAGTCAGAGTTATGGACTTGTGCTATCAACTAGTTTATAACCCGAAGACACACGTGAAGTTTTAAATCGATATCTGCATTAGTTTTGGAGATAATAACTTGCATGTAAAACTTTAACCAAATTTTCTAAGTCTAAAAGGGGGTATAATTTGCTCAAAAAACATGTCAGAGTTACTGAACTTGACCCAGTGAGGTTGGTAATTGATCTAGAAAAAGAAAAAATAAGTTTCAAATCTATATGCCTTTTAGAAATAGCTGTATGTACTTGCACGCAAAACTTTAACCAGAATTTGCTAAGTCCAAAAGGGGGCATAATTTGGCCAAAATGAAAGTCAGAGTTATGGGACTTGCTGCTATCAACTAGTTTTATAACCCCGAAGACACATGTGAAGTTTCAAATCAATATCTGCATTAGTTTTGGAGATAGTAACTTGCATGTAAAACTTTAACCAAAATTTTCTAAGTCTAAAAGGGGGCATAATTTGCTCAAAATACATGTCAGAGTTATGGGACTTGACCCAGAGAAGTTGGTTATTGACCTAGAAAAAGAAAAAATAAGTTTCAAAGCTATATGCATTTAATTGATGGCTGTATGTACTTGCATGCAAAAACTTAACCAAGGTGTGACGCCGACGCCAGGGTGAGTAGAATAGCTAGACTATTCTTCGAATAGTCGAGCTAAAAATCTGGGGGAAAAAAATTATTCTCTGAAGTTGGGAAAACTATAAAATATCGTCAACATAAAAACAAGGCTGACAACTGTTAAAATGATAATACAGAAATTTGGGAAAATATATAATTCTTTGAAATTGGGAAAACTATCAAATATGGCCAACATAAAACACTGCTGACAACTGTTAAAATGATAAGAGATACAGAAATTTGGGAAAATATATACTTCTTTCAAACTGGGAAAATTTTAAAAATTATGATCAACATAAATCACTGCTGACAACTGTTAAAATGATAAGAGATACCTACCTTCTGTTTCTGTTGAAAATCAAGATAATGCATCAATATATTTTTGAATTCTTTCACTCTCTCTACAGTAATCTCCTTGTCTATTTCAGCATCTGTGTGATGTAGAAAACATTTCTAGTAAAGCCTGTTCATGATGTGTGACATAAAAATCATTTAAAGTCCACAGGGGTTCGGCTCATGCCTAGGTCCAGGCCCTACACTATAAAAAAAGAAGAGCTGAACCCTTGTGAGAGAACATTTCAAGACAAGTCTGCTCATGCAGTGTGACATAGAAAATATTTCAAGTCAAGTCTGTTTATGCAAGTGACAAGAAAACTGTTCAAGTCAAGTCTGCTCATGTGGTGTGACATAGAAAATATTTCAAGTCAAGTCTGCTCATGTGGTGTGACACAGAAAACATTTCAAGTCAAGTCTGCTCATGCAGTGTGACATAGAAAATATTTCAAGTCAAGTCTGTTCATGCTGTGTGACATAGAGAACATTTCTAGTAATATCTTTTCATGCCTTGTGACATAGAGAACATTGCTTGTGTAATCTTTTCATGCTGTGTGACAAAAAGACTTTCTAGTATAATCTCTTCATGCTGTGTGACAGAGAGAAAATTTCTAGTATAATTTCTTCATGGTGTGTGACATAGAGAACATTTCTAATATAATTTTTTCATGCTGTGTGACACAGAGAACATTTCTAGTATAATCTCTTCATGCTGTGTGACATAGAGAACATTTCTAGTATAATCTTTTCATGCTGTGTGACATAGAAAACATTTCTAGTATTATCTATTCATGCCTTGTGACACAGAGAAAATTTCTAGTATAATTTCTTCATGGTGTGTGACATAGAAAACATTTCTTGTATAATCTCTTCATGCTGTGTGACATAGAAAACGTTTCTAGTATTATCTATTCATGCCTTGTGACATAGAGAACAAGTCTATTATAATCTATTTATGCCTTTTGACACACAGAACATTTTGAGTATATCTATTTATGGCTTGTGACATAGAGAACATTTCTAGTATTATGTTTCATGTTGTGTGACATAAGGAGAACATTTCAAGAATTATGTTTCATGCTGTGTGACATACAGAACATTTCTTGTATAATCTTTTCATGCTGTGTGACATAGAGACTTTCTAGTATAATCTCTTCATGCCTTGTGACATAGAGAACATTTCTTGTATAATCTTTTCATGCTGTGTGACATAGAGAACATTTCTAGTAATATCTTTTCATGCCTTGTGACACAGAGAACATTTCTTGTATAATCTTTTCATGCTGAGGAAATAGAGTGTCTGTATAATCGTCATGCCTTGTGACATAGAGAAATTTTAGTAAAATTTCTTCATGTGTGTGACATAGAGAACATTTAGTTTATCTTTTCATGCTGTGTGACTACAGACATTCTCGTATAGCTTTTTCATGTTGTGTGACATAGAGACATTTCTAGTATAATCTTTCATGTTGTGTGACCATGAGAAACATCTTTAAGTTAATTCTTTCATGCTGGTGACACAGAGACATTTCTAGTATAATCTTATGCCTTGTGAACAGAGAACATTTCTTGTTAATCTTTCATGCTGTGTGACATAGAGACTTTCTAGTATAATCTCTTCATGCCTTGTGACATAGAGAACATTTATGATAATCTTTTCATGCTGTGTGACATAGAGACTTTCTAGTATAATCTCTTCATGCCTTGTGACACAGAGAACATTTCTGAATAATTGTTCATGCTGTGTGACATAGAGACATTTTCTATTATAATCTTCATTCTGTGTGACATAGAAATTTTAGTAAATCTTTCATTTGTGACTAGAATATTTTCTGTATTCTATGCTGTGTGACATAGAAAAATTTCTAGTCATATTCTTCATGGTTGTGACATAGAAAACATTTCTTGTATAATTTTTCATGCTGTGTGACACAGAGAACATTTCTAGTATAATCTCTTCATGCTGTGTGACATAGAAACATTTTAGTAATCTTTCATGCTGTGTGACATAGAGAAAATTTCTAGTCTAATCTATTTATGCTGTGTGACATAGAAAATTTTAGTATAATCTCTTTCATGGCTGTGTGACATAGAGAAATTTCTAGTAATCTGTTTCATGCTTGTGCATGAGAGAAAATTTCAAGTAATTTTCATGCTGTGTGACATAGAAACATTTCTAGTAATCTTTTCATGCATGTGTGACATAGAAACATTTTCTAGTAATATCTTTTCATGCCTTGTGACATCAGGAATAAATATTTAGTATAATTTGCTCATGTGTTGTGACATAGAAAACATTTCTAAGTATACTTTTTATGCTGTGTGACACAGAGAACATTTTAGCATATCTTTCATGCTGTGTGACATAGAAAATATTTCTAGTATAATCTGTTCATGCTTGTGACATAGAGAACATATTCTAGTAATCTTTTCATGCTGTGTGACATAAAAAAACATTTATAGTTTATTTCCATTCATGCTGTGTGACATAGAGAACATTTCTAGTATATGCTTTCATGTTGTGTGACATAGAGAACATTTCAAGTAATCTGTTTATGCTGTGTGACATAGAGAACATTTCTATGTAATCTTTTCATGCTGTGTGACATAGAGAACACTTTCTAGTATAATCTTTCATGCTTGTGTGACATAGAAACATTTCTTGTAATCTTTTCATGCTGTGTGACATAGAGAACATTTCTAATATAATCTTCATGCTGTGTGACATAGAGAACATTTTTGAATATAAATCTTTTCAACTGTCTTGGACATAGAGAACATTTCTAGTATAATCTTTCATGGCTTTGACATAGAGAACATTTCTAGATAATATATTCATGCTGTGTGACATAGAGACATTTCTAGTATAATTTTTCATGCTTTGTGGACAAGAAAACATTTCTAGTATAATCTTTCATGCTGTGTGACACAGAGAACATTTCTTGTATAATCTTTTCATGCTGTGTGACAAGAACTTTATATATCTTTTCATGCTGTGTGACATAGAGAACATTTCTGTATATCTTTTCATGCCTTGTGACATAGAGAACATTTCTTGTAGTAATCTTTTCATGCTGTGTGACATAGAGACTTTCTAGTATTAATCTTTCATGCCTTGTGACATAGAGAACATTTTTTAGTATAATCTTTTCATGCTGTGTGACATAGAGAACATTTTTTATAATTTTTCATGCTGTGTGACAAGAATTTCTGTATATCTTTCATGCTGTGTGACATAGAGAACATTTCTTGTATATTTTCTTTTCATGCTGTGTGACATAGAAAACTTTCTAGTATATCTTTTCATGCCTTGTGACATAGAGAAAAATTTCTTATAAATTTTCTTATCTGTGTGTGACATAGAACATTTCTTGTATAATCTTTTCATGCTGTGTGACATGAGAACATTTCTAGTATTATCTATTCATGCCTTGTGAACATGAGAAATTCTTTATAATCATTTCATATTGTTGAATAGAGACTTTTAGTATAATCTGTTCATGCTTGTGACATAGAGAAATTTCTAGTATAATTTTTCATGTTGTGTGACATAGAGAACATTTCTTGTAAAATCTTTTCATGCTGTGTGACATACAGAACATTTCTTGTATAATCTTTTCATGCTTTGTGACATACATGTAGAGACTTTCTAGTATAATCTCTTCATGCTGCGTGACATAGAGAACATTTCTTGTATAATCTTTTCATGCTGTGTGACATAGAGAACATTTCTTGTATAATCTTTTCATGCTGTGTGACATAGATAACATTTCTTGTATAATCTTTTCATGCTGTGTGACACAGAGAACATTTCTTGTATAATCTTTTCATGCTGTGTGACATAGAGAACATTTCTTGTATAATCTTTTCATGCTGTGCGACATAGAGACTTTCTAGTATAATCTCTCCATCCCTTGTGACACGGAGAACATTTCTTGAATAATCTTTTCATGCTGTGTGACATAGAGACTTTCTAGTATAATCTCTTCATGCCTTGTGACATAGAGAACATTTCTTGTATAATCTTTTCATGCTGTGTGACACAGAGAACATTTCTAGTAAAATCTTTTCATGTTTTGTGACACAGAGAACATTTCTTGTATAATCTTTTCATGCTGTGTGACATAGAGAACATTTCTAGTAATATCTTTTCATGCCTTGTGACATAGAGAACATTGCTTGTATAATCTTTTCATGCTGTGTGACAAAGAGACTTTCTAGTATAATCTCTTCATGCTTGTGACAAGAGAACATTTTGTTTTTTTCATTGTGTTGACAAAATTTTTGTAAAATGCTGTGTGACAAGAGACTTTCTATTATAATCTCTTCATGCCTTGTGACATAGAAAAACATTTCTGTATAATCTTTTCAACTGTGTGACATAGAAAACATTTCTAATATTTCTTTTCATGCCTTGTGACACAGAGAAATTTCTAGTATAATTTCTTCATGGTGTGTGACATAGAAAACATTTCTTGTATAATTTCTTTTCATGCTGTGTGACATAGAAACTTTCTAGTTAATCTCTTCATGCTGTGTGACATAGAAACATTTCTAGTATTATCTTTCATGCTTGTGACATAGAGAAAATTTCTAGTATAATCTTTATGCTTGCACATTTGGTTATCATTAGGTTGTGACATAGAGAATCATATTTGTTCATGTAGTGACTAGAAAACATTTTCAATTATGTTTTGCTGTGTGACATAAGAACATTTCTAGTATAATCTTTTCATGCCATGTGACATTGAGAACATTTCTAGTAATATCTTTTCATGCCTTGTGACATAGAAAATATTTCTTGTATAATTTGATGCCTTGTGACATAGAGAACATTTCTAATATAATTTTTTATGCTGTGTGACATAGAGAACATTTGTAGCATAATCTTTTCAAGCTGTCTGTGACATAGAAAATATTTCTAGTATAATCTTTTCATGCTGTTTGACATAGAGAACATTTCTTGTATAATCTTTTCATGCTGTGTGACATAAAGACTTTATAGTATAATCTCTTCATGCTGTGTGACATAGAGAACATTTCTTGTATAATCTTTTCATGCTGTGTGACATAAAGAACATTTCTTGTATAATCTTTTCATGCTGTGTGACATAGAGACATTTCAAGTATAATCTTTCATGCTGTGTGACATAGAGACTTTCTAGTTAATCTCTTCATGCATTGTGACATAGAGAACATTTCTATGTATAATCTTTTCATGCTGTGTGACATAGAGATTTCTTGTATAATCTCTCATGCCTTGTGACATAGAGAACATTTATTAAATAATCTTTTCATGCTGTGTGACATAGAGACTTTTAGTATAATCTCTTCATGCCTTGTGACACAGGAACATTTCTGAAATATTTTCATGCTGTTGACATAGGACTTTCTAGTATATCTCTTCATGCTTGTGTGACAAAGAGAACATTTCTTGTATAATCTTTTCATGCTGTGTGACACAGAGAACATTTCTAGTATAATCTTTTCATGCCTAGTGACACAGAGAACATTTCTTGTATAATCTTTTCATGCTGTGTGACATAGAGAACATTTCTAGTAATATCTTTTCATGCCTTGTGACATAGAGAACATTCTTGTGTAACTTTCATGCTGTGTGACAAAAAACTTTCTAGTTTATCTCTTCATGCTGTGTGACAGAGAGAAATTTCTAGTATAATTTCTTCATGGTGTGTGACATAGAGAACATTTCTTGTATAATTTTTTCATGCTGTGTGACACAGAGAACATTTCTAGTATAATCTCTTCATGCTGTGTGACATAGAGAACATTTCTAGTATAATCTTTTCATGCTGTGTGACATAGAAAACATTTCTAGTATTATCTATTCATGCCTTGTGACACAGAGAAACATTTCTAGTATAATTTTTCATGTGTGTGACATAGAAACATTTCTGTATAATCTCTTCATGCTGTGTGACATAGAAAACGTTTCTATATCTTTATGCCTGTGTGACATAGAGAACAAGTTTTTAATCTATTTATGCCTTTTGACACACAGAACATTTTGAGTATATCTATTTATGGCTTGTGACATAGAGAACATTTCTAGTATTATGTTTCATGTTGTGTGACATAAGGAGAACATTTCAAGAATTATGTTTCATGCTGTGTGACATACAGAACATTTCTTGTATAATCTTTTCATGCTGTGTGACATAGAGACTTTCTAGTATAATCTCTTCATGCCTTGTGACATAGAGAACGTTTCTTGTATAATCTTTTCATGCTGTGTGACATAGAGAACATTTCTAGTAATATCTTTTCATGCCTTGTGACACAGAGAACATTTCTTGTATAATCTTTTCATGCTGAGTGAAATAGAGACTGTCTTGTATAATCTGTTCATGCCTTGTGACATAGAGAAAATTTCTAGTATAATTTCTTCATGGTGTGTGACATAGAGAACATTTCTTGTATAATCTTTTCATGCTGTGTGACATACAGAACATTTCTTGTATAATCTTTTCATGTTGTGTGACATAGAGACTTTCTAGTATAATCTCTTCATGTTGTGTGACACAGAGAACATTTCTTGTATAATCTTTTCATGCTGTGTGACATAGAGAACATTTCTTGTATAATCTTTTCATGCTGTGTGACATAGAGAACATTTCTTGTATAATCTTTTCATGCTGTGTGACATAGAGACTTTCTAGTATAATCTCTTCATGCCTTGTGACATAGAGAACATTTATTGAATAATCTTTTCATGCTGTGTGACATAGAGACTTTCTAGTATAATCTCTTCATGCCTTGTGACACAGAGAACATTTCTTGAATAATATTTTCATGCTGTGTGACATAGAGACTTTCTATTATAATCTCTTCATTCCTTGTGACAAAAAGAACATTTCTTGTATAATCTTTTCATGCTGTGTGACACAGAGAACATTTCTAGTATAATCTTTTCATGCCTTGTGACACAGAGAACATTTCTTGTATAATCTTTTCATGCTGTGTGACATAGAGAACATTTCTAGTAATATCTTTTCATGCCTTGTGACATAGAGAACATTGCTTGTGTAATCTTTTCATGCTGTGTGACAAAGAGACTTTCTAGTATAATCTCTTCATGCTGTGTGACATAGAGAAAATTTCTAGTATAATTTCTTCATGGTGTGTGACATAGAGAACATTTCTTGTATAATCTTTTCATGCTGTGTGACAAAGAGACTTTCTAGTATAATCTCTTCATGCTGTGTGACATAGAGAACATTTCTAGTATAATCTTTTCATGCTGTGTGACATAGAAAACATTTCTAGTATTATCTATTCATGCCTTGTGACACAGAGAAAATTTCTAGTATAATTTCTTCATGGTGTGTGTCATAGAAAACATTTCTTGTATAATCTTTTCATGCTGTGTGACACAGAGACTTTCTAGTATAATCTCTTCATGCTGTGTGACATAGAGAACATTTCTAGTATTATCTATTCATGCCTTGTGACATAGAGAACAATTCTAGTATAATCTATTTATGCCTTGTGACACACAGAACATTTTGAGTATAATCCATTTATGGCTTGTGACATAGAGAACATTTCTAGTATTATGTTTCATGTTGTGTGGCATAGAGAGAACATTTCAAGTATTATGTTTCATGCTGTGTGACATACAGAACATTTCTATGTAATCTTTTCATGCCATGTGACATAGAGAACATTTCTAGTATAATATTTTCAAACTGTGTGACATAGAAAATATTTCTTGTATAATTTGATGCCTTGTGACATAGAGAACATTTCTAATATAATATTTTTATGCTGTGTGACATAGAGAACATTTGTAGCATAATCTTTTCAAGCTGTCTGTGACATAGAAAATATTTCTAGTATAATCTTTTCATGCTGTTTGACATAGAGAACATTTCTTGTATTATCTATTCATGTTGTGTGACATACAGAACATTTCTAGTATAATCTTTTCAAACTGTGCGACATAGAAAACATTTCTAGTATAATTTTTTCATGTCATGTGACATAGAGAACATTTCTAGTATAATCGTTTTATGCTGTGTGGCATAGAACATATCTACTTTATTTTTTATGCTGTGTGACATAGAAAACATTTCTGGTATTATCTATTCATGCCTTGTGACATAGAGAACATTTCTTGTCTAGTATTATTGTTTCATGCTGTGTGACATAGAGAACATTTCAAGTATTATCTATTCATACCTTGTGACATAGAGAACATTTCTAGTATAATCTATTCATGCCTTGTGACATAGAGAACATTTCTTGTCTAGTATTATTGTTTCATGCTGTGTGACATGGAGAACATTTCTTGTCTAGTATTTTGTTTCATGCTGTGGACAAGAAACATTTCTGTATAATATTGTTTTCATGCTGTGACATGAGAACATTTCTAGTATAATGTTTATGCTGTGTGGCATAGAAATATCTATTATTTTTTCATGCATGTGACATAGAGAACATTTCTAGTATAATCGTTTTATCTGTGTGGCATAGAACATATCTACTTTATTTTTTATGCTGTGTGACATGGAGAACATTTCTGGTATTATCTATTCATACCTTGTGACATAGAGAACATTTCTAGTATTATTGTTTCATGCTGTGTGACATAGAGAACATTTCTAGTATTATTGTTTCATGCTGTGTGACATAGAGAACATTTCAAGTATTATCTTTTCATGCTGTGTGACATAGAGTACATTTCTAGTATAATCTTTTCATGCCTTATGACATAGAGAACATTTCTAGTATTATCTTTTCATGCTGTGTGACATAGAGAACATTTCTCGTATTATCTTTTCATATGCTGTGTGACATTTTTATTTAAAATTAATGCAATCAAATAAAAGGTCCACTATTTTAAGTACAACAAATTATACATATATAACTTATACAGTGTTGGATAATTATTTCTTATGCTTAAAAATCATACTGACAGTGTACTGTTTTTTAGCAATAAGGAATAGAGGTTTGCAAATAGTACTACTCAAATTATGTGGTAACTATGAAAATTTACGAAAAGAGTATAACCTGCAAGCCTTCCCTTTTTGATGAAATCTTCAACATCTCTGTTCTTTAAAGTTATATTTATCCTGTATCTTTTATCATAGTGTGCTGGTATTCCAAGATCTGTTTCCATAGATCCTGACACACAGGGTTCTGAAAAGACAATAAACACTTTGACAGCATTCTTTAAACCAAATGATATGGTATATATTGTAATGTTTAACCTTTAGCCTGATTGCAGCAAGTGATTATGCCTTTATGCCCAGTGCAGTCAGTAAATTTTCAGTGAACACCCATTCAGATAATAGATGGTATTGACCAAATTGAATGATGGACCAATCCATTATAGAAGCAGGGTAAGGGTTAATTTATCATTCAATTGTTAAACTTAAAGTACTAATTTATGCAATTTAATTCATATGAAAATGCTAAACTGATATTTGAGCCGCACCATGAGAAAACCAACATAGTGCATTTGTGACCAGCATGGATCCAGACCAACCTGCACATCTGCGCAGTCTGGTCAGGATCCATACTGTTCGCTAACAGTTTCTCTAATTGCAATAGGCTTTGAAAGCGAACAGAATGGATTCTGACCAGACTGCGCGGATGCGCAGGCTGGTCTGGATCCATGCTGGTCGCAAATCGAGGGTTCAGCGCAATAAGGATGTATCTACATATAGTTATTATATGTAGATACGCCCTTATTGCCTTGAACCCTCGAAATGCACTATGCACTATGTTGGTTTTCTCATGGTACAGCTCATTTAATAATTAAGACAATAAAATCAAGAAGAAAGCTAATGTACAAGCCCTTAATTTCTGACCCAAAATTATTCTTGTCAAGTATACACTGTGTATGCAAATGAACTGAAAATGCTCCAATAATAAAATGAAAAATTCCATTTGTTTGGAGCCTTAACACTTACTAGGAGTTTTTTCTCTCTGTCTCTTTTGAAAGTTCTGATATTTTTCAACAAATACCCAGAAATCATCATATTCCTTGCTACCTCTGTAAAATAAGATTTTTAAATTAAAAAAAGCAATTATTAATGTCATGAATGAATACTGCACTTGAATATATAATTCATCCAAATCTTCTGTAAAACAGTAAATGCTATATTTGACAAACTAAAATAACTAAGAGTGATATAAATATAATTTCTACTTGTATGACAGCTTATCATAATATTATCAGCATATTTGGTTACCAGACACCTAGCCCTACTACTAGACATATGGTCAGTCTATCATTTACATATGGAGTTTATCAAGGCACCTGGTGGTCTGAAGTCTACCTTAGGCATAAAAAAAAAATTGTTTGTTTCCGGTATCCCGACCTACCCTAAATTTTTGGCCCGACCCTAAATGTTTTTATGGCCTTGGAGTATATTTTTTTCAACTTTTTAACAAAAAGTTGAAAAACTGCACTTTTTATGCTTTAAACATGGCTAGTGATGTTAGAAATCAACTAACTGATGCTCTAAAGGCATAACCCCCTTATTTGTATTCATTTTTTGACACAAAAATAATTTCTTAAAAGTCTCCCTTAATAAAAAAAAATTCCAAAAAAAAAAATTTCCAAATTTTTTTGAGCATGTTACCGAAACAAAGAATTTTTTTTTAGGCCTTATTATATCCTTAGGTATCTGGTGGTCTGAAGCCTATCCTTTCATAACCTATGGAGTTTACAAGGCCGGTGATCTAAGAAGTACCCTATCATATCCTATCAATGTTTTCTGGACCATTTTGGAACCAAAACTAGTCCAAATTCCCCTCTTTAGACAATACTTTTACCCCATATTTGAAGAAAATTCCCCTCACTGCCATCATTCCTCAAAACTGGTAAAAGTACTGCTTATTGAATTATCTAGGTATGATCTATCCTGTAATCAATTAAATGTGGACTGGTGTAACACTGAATTCTTACATACTGCTATGTATTTACATTCTCTCTAAGATATTGGCATATATATATTACTGGTACACATACAGTGGAATATCCTTGTGTCTGGTACACTTACAGTGGAATATCCTTGTGTCTGACATTGATGTCACAGAACAAGTTACTGTAGGCTTACTTATTTTAGCGGTGTACTAATAACAGCGCTTTTAGCGCAATAGTACGTGCGCTAATTCATGTCCGCGCATTAATTTGTCCAAGCATTTTCATGTACATTTTCATTTGATGATGTTTTCTTCCAACTTTTGCAAATAATTATTCTTGAGAGTTTGCACTAGTTATACTGCTTGCTAATATTTTAAGGTTCGTATGATATTCCTGTTTATTGTTCATATTATTATTTAAAAAATAAGTTCATGCAAAATAAAATATTTAAGCTTGTAGTTTGTGTTTTTCTCATTTGATCAAGTCGTTATCAATTGTCGTATCACCTTCGGGCATGTCCGTTGTTGCAGTCGCTTGTTTACGGAAAGGTGTGAACGTTTGTATTAAGGCACAATACATGTAGGACAGAGGGAATTCAATGATTAATATGTGTGACAATCTCGTTTTATTTCAGCAAATATAACTAGCATACAGAATATAAAACACGCAGATTATTATAATTAAATACAAGAAGACAATACAGTTACGTAGGAAATATTATACTTTATATACTGTACGTAAACATAAAGCTACATCACCGTTGAAAGTATCATTGAAAAAATACAAGTATCATCACGGCACACTGTCTTAAAGTCATATTTGGTACATGTTTTGAAGTTTTTAGCTAACTGATTTTTTCGATTGCATCCATTAGACCTGTAAGGCGCCATCCTGTTATGACTGGTTCTTTTTTCACATTTCTGTGTGCATCGACCAGCCAGGTAGCATTGATAGGTTTTAATCTACTCAATTTTAAGTTTACGTCAAGATTTTCATAAACGGTATGACGTATACATTGTAATTACAGCAGAAACACATTACATAAAAATTGCCGACGGTTTATTTCCGAAAATCTTCGTGAATCTCCACAAATCTCCGAGAGCCTCATCTCGGACAGTGCTAAAATTAGAACTAGCGGTCTCACGAGAGCGCTAATTCACGTCCACGCATTAATTAGATATTTCACCAAAAATTGCCTTTGCGCTAAATTTTTGCCGCGCTTATAAATGTACGCCTACAGTATAATGGGTCTGTGCCTTCTGGTTCTGCCCACAATGACGCACAAAGTTTCATAATGCATACCTGTCAAGACACACGCATTGCGCGTGTGTCACACGCATTTCGGCCCTAGATCACGCTCACACGCCTACTATTCAAGGTCACACACATTTAAAAAAAATAAAGCAATCAATTGTTTTTTCGTAAAAAATTATTGAATCAAACATGCAAGGCGACGTTGCCACGGTGTTTTCATACTGTATAATACAGCTTAACATTCACCGGTGCAACGTGTTATTTCTACCGCATGAATAAACGTCACTAAAAGTAAACATGGAGGGAGACTTTTCAAAACCGGATCTTTTGTGTTAAAAATCTAATTTCCATGTGAGGGCGTTTCCGGCTTTTAGGGATCATCGCCCTCCAGACCACCCAACAAGGGACAACCTTCCCTTCGAACCCCGATCACACTCGTGGCCTTTGTGGAGCCTTGACAGCTATGCATAATGGCCCTAGGGCTTAAGTCATTGGACCATTTGGCATTACTGCACCTTAAGAAGTGTACCACCATAACCAGAAGGCACACCACAGCAGATTATTAACCAATTATTAAGTTAAAGGTTGTTGTATAGACCCATAATAAATTTTTAGCAAAAGGTGAGCTTTTGTAATCACCCTGTGTCCGTCGTCTGTCATCAACAATTTGACTGTTAACACTTTAGAGGTCACAATTTTGGCCCAATCTTAATGAAACTTGGTCAGAATGTTACTCTTAATAAAATCTCGGGTCATCTGGGGTCAAAAACTAGGTCACTAGGCCAAATCAAAAGGAAAAGCTTGTTAATGCTCTAGAGGCCACATTTATGACTGTATTTTCATGGAACTTTGTCAGAATGTTGATCTTGATGATCTTTAGGTCAAGTTCAAATCTTGGTCAGGTGAGATCAAAAACTAGGTCATAAGGTCAAATCAAAGGAAAAGCTTGTTAACACTCTAGAGGCCACATTTATGACTGTATCTTCATGAAACTTGAGCCCGCCAGCTCAGCTCAGTAGGTAAGAGCGTTGGTTTATGGATCGCGGGGTTGTGAGTTCGATCCTCAGGCGGAGCGTATGTTCTCCGTGACTATTTGATAAACGACATTGTGTCTGATATCATTAGTCCTCCACCTCTGATTCATGTGGGGAAGTTGGCAGTTACTTGTGGAGAACAGGTTTGTACTGGTACAGAATCCAGGAACACTGGTTAGGTTAACTGCCCACCGTTACATGACTGAAATACTGTTGAACAAGAGCACCGCCTTGCGGGTGCTGACGCTCATCTGATTTTTTTTGTATAATAGAAATATTGTCCTACCCATGATTTTCTAAGTCTAAAAAGGGCCATCATTCTTGCAAAAAGCAGGATAGAGTTATGTTTCTTGATGTACAGTGTCCACTTATGATTGTGAAAAACTGTTGCAAGTTTTAAAGCAATAGCTTTGATAGTTTATGAGAAAAGTTGCCTTAAACATAATACTCAACCAAGAAAATGATTTTCTAAGTCCAAAAGGGGCAATAATTATTGCAAAAAGCAGGATGGAGTTATGTTGCTTGCTGTACAGGGTCAGCTTATGATGGTGAACAAGTGTTGCAAGTTTCAAAGCAACAGCTTTGATAGTTTAAGAGAAAAAGTTGACCTAAACATAAAACTTAACCAAGAAATCTGATATTTTCTAAGTCCAAAAGGGGCCATAAATCTTGCAAAAAGCAGGATGGAGTTATTTTTCTTGCTGTACAGGGTCAGCTTATGATGGTGAACAAGTGTTGCAAGTTTTAAAGCAATAGCTTTGATAGTTTAGGATAAAAGCTGACCTAAACATAAAACTTAACCAAGAAAACTGATTTTCTAAGTCCAAAAGGGGCAATAATTCTTGCAAAAAGCAAGATGGAGTTATGTTTCTTGATGTACAGGGTCTGCTTATGATGGTGAACAAGTATTCCAAGTTTCAAAGCAATAGCTTTGATAGTTTAGGAGAAAAGTTGACCTAAACATAAAACTTAACCAAGAAATCTGATATTTTCTAAGTACAAAAGGGGCCATAAATCTTGCAAAAAGCAAGATGGAGTTATTTTTCTTGCTATACAGGGTCAGCTTATGATGGTGAACAAGTCTTCCAAGTTTCAAAGCAATAGCTTTGATAGTTTAGGAGAAAAGCTGACCTCAACATAAAACTTAACCAGGCAACGCCGACGCAGACGCCGACGCTGACGCCGACGCTGACAACCGCTCAAGTGATGACAATAACTCATCATTTTTTTTCAAAAAATCAGATGAGCTAAAAATGGCGTCAAACCCAAAACAAACAAACAAACAAATCATAAAACTTGGTCAGAATGTTCATCTTGATGATCTTTAGGTCAAGTTCGAATCTGGGTCATGTGGAATGTGACCTACTGACCTACTTTTTTGTTTTTTAAGGTACAGCCTTGAAATTTGGATGACATATACAGTTTTGCACACTGACCTTAAAACTGACTTCAGTGATCATGAATGTGACCTACTGACCTACTTTCTTCAGGTGAGCAATACAGGGCCCTCCTGTTTTAATGCAAGAGTTGCATGGTACAGCAGGTGGGTTTGATTCATACAACAAGGGGCTATTATGATCACGTGATTGATAAAACCAATATTAGTTCTGGCTAACATAACTTAACTGACGCTGTTTTTATTTTCTGATGGTCGCGTCCATTAAGTTATGGTGAAACACCATTTGGTTAACTAACCAGTGTCAAACTGCAACATCTTGCACAGTCTCTCGTGAGAAACTGATGACATCAGGCAAAAATTCAGAGCACATGGTTATTTTTAAAAATCAAGATCAACATTTTGCATATTTATGAATCTAATTTAATCATAAACATAATTATTTTCGATAAAGTTCATAAAAAACATACCTAAGTTAGACGGTTTAAGTTCTCAGAAAAGGTCAATAAATAACGATTCTATACCGCCTATTTGTTTTCAAAAAGAAGAGTACCCTGACCAGGTGACAACTGCAGTGGCGGACGAAATACTGCAGACAGGGGCAAGGTATCGTACCCATTTGAAACTTGTGTGTATAACGTGTGTTTATATTATGTTGCATGGATTATTTTATGCCAGATCAAAAGAAAAATGGATCAGAAATATTTCAAAATAAAAGGTGAGTCCATTGCATTTCATTTATTTAAATTATAGCGTGACAGACTTCTGGCACACTTCCAGTACAAGATTCGTTTCAGCTCAGAGATCCTTAACAGCATACATGTATAAACATCTCCGAGCTGCATTTTTTAAGTTTTACTAAACCAAAATGTGCTATGATGGATGTTAGTCAAAACGTCCCCTAGTCAAAACGTTCCCTAGTCAAATCACCCTCCATTTTGGTCAAAACGTCCCCCTTTTCTGGTCAAAACACCCCCCTTCCAAAAATTACCAGGTCAAAACACCACCCCCCCCCCCCCCTTAAAAATTATATATGTAAATACATATTATTTAAGTTAATTTGGTAAACATTATTAAATTATAATGTTCATTATATTGTTTTACATGCATAGATTTTAATTAGAATATTGTAAACCATTAGTTTTAGAATGTTATATGTTGTGAAATTATCTGTCGTTTATATTGTGTAAATTAAAGTGATGTTTCTGTTATTTATTAATAAAATTAAATGAAATTATAATGTTGTTATATAAATAAATGAAATTGTTACAACTGCATGAAGACAAAGCGTTAATGGATCAAACAAGCTGTTTGTCAACATGCCATTGCCTGCGACTCGTGTGGCAATGGGCAACACAGAACCTGTGATACAGGTAAGTTATATTCATGTTATTATTATTATTGATTTCTTGAATTACTAGACTTCAGTAAATGTCTTTTGTGGAATACTTATCATATTCCAAATTGTCTAACTACTTTTTGGCAAATATGTAATTTTCTGCCAAAATCTGATTAACTACCTTTTACCATTTAAATAATATCTTTATTTTATTTTATAAAATATTGAAAATCTAGTCAGAAAGAAAAAAAAAAACAATTTACAGATCATAATCGCATTATGAAAAGCAAACAAATTCAAATATACAAGTAATCAATGCACTGTCAAGTTAATCCAATCAGAGTAGATAATGTGTTATAACAGGAACAGATTACAATAGGTGTTAATTCAATCAACAGATTCTGTATATTGAATTGATTAGTAAAAACAAATGAGAAATAAATGATAAATATTTATTTACAAGTACCAGAAATAAAAAGAAATATGGGCCGTTCCATGAGGAAACCTGTATAAGTGACAAAATTAAGATAGCAAAACATTCATAAATAACTTTCTTTTATCTTTCAAATCTTAAAATTTGAAGTAATTATCTTCACTATTTCAAGAATTACAATGCTAGTAAGTCACCGAAGGCATTTTGTGTAAAAAGGTATTAACATTCTTTTCAGTCATTTCATTTTCTTACTATATTTTTTTTTCAGTTACTTATGCACAATTTGTGATTTCTATCTCCTATAAATGTTTCTTATGTCTTTTACAGCTACCGCACAGGGGGTATGTCTGCAAGTTCCTTGCTAAAAAAGATGAGCACCATTTACAAACCAAGGCTCACCACAACAGTTCAGGATAAGGAATAATTGTGATAAAAACATTAACTAGCATAAACGTGAATTGGACTTCTTGATATTGTGTAGCTGGAACACTTTGAATTAATATTGTGATATTCTTGACACGAGATTAGACATGGAACAGCACATAAACTCGGTATCCAGATCGTGCTATGGTCAGATCAGACAAATTGGTCACATAAGAAAATATCTAACAACTGACGCAACAAAATGTCTTAGGCTAGTAAACTCCCTAGTAACATCACGGATGGACTATTGTAATGTGCTGCTGCATGTAATACCGAAAACAAATCTTAAAAGACTACAGCTCATTCAAAACACAACAGCCTGCCTCATCACAAAATCGCCCCGCTATGACCATGTTACTCCTATCCTGAAAGATCTCCACTGGCTACCTGTAGAGTACAGAATCAAATTCAAAAACCTAACACTTACCTATAAAACATTACATAACAAAGGTCCAGTATATATCAAGAAAATGTTGAATGTATACCAACCAAAACGAGACTTACAATCCCAGAATGGTTCACTAAGACTGGAGTTACCTACGAACACTGGAACAGCAAATTATTCAGTTTCAGTTTTATGATTGCATATGCCATGTTTTGTGATTTTGCTACATATCTGCAATATGTCACGTTTAATTGTAAAGCGCCCTTGACCGTATATTTCATATGAAAAGGGCGCTCAACAAATCTGGTATAATAATAATAATAATATACAATATTGTGAATTTGACTTCTTGGTGAAGAACAGTGAATGAATAGTGTGATGTTATTTTTACTTAGTAAATAATTATGCAGTTGTGACTTGTTCTGATGTTTTATTAATGTTTTATAAATAAAGTTATAACTCTGATCAGCATTTTGTTCATTCTAATTTCTATACAAATTTTGATTGGGCAATAGAAAATTAGTTTTTAGATTCTCATCCCCGCCCGCCCCTATCTGAAACCCCCCGCCTCGAAATTTTTTATTGGTCAAAATCCAGATATCCAAAATTTCATGTCCGGATACTGGTACTCTTTCATAAACATTGCATAATTCTACAGTTTCAAGAAAACGTTTAACATATTATGGTAATGCAAAGACAATTTAACAGCATTTGACAGTATCTGATATTAAAATTTACCATGACATTACCTCTTATTATAACAAATTAAGAGAAATGATCATAAAATATCGGCAATTCACACGACTAGCAGACGTTCTGACAACCTACTTTCGATTTCAAAAACTTTTAGAAAAAGGTAAAGCCAATGTATTTTCTTATCCTTATTTGATTGTAATGGATTTTTATTGATTAGAAATAAGTATCTGTTGTCTGGATTTCAATATTTCAATTGTGTTTAACATGGACATTTGCCTTCGTGGGGAAGCCTGACATGCCATTTTCAGTGCAAAGTATACTGAATTACCGCGCTATTTGTTTCATAGATATGGAAATAGGATTAAAATATGCTGTGCATGCAAGTGCATCTAATTAAGAAATATCTGATTTTTTTCAAGTGTAGAACTACTAGATTCCTCGTATTTTAAACTTTAAGCTCGAATGTCAGTATCATCATCATCGATTCCACCGGTATATAGCTTTTAGCACATGCTCAGCAGGAATGACAGATTGATTGTTTTCTTAAAAATCGTGGCTGTACTTCGACAGAACTAAATATTTTGAATTTGCAAATACACTGAACAGACAAATATTAATTTGCCGTTGTTGTATATTTACTTTTTTGTATAGGATACAATCAACCATCAGACAAAATGATTTACTATCACATTATAAACAAGATAAAAGTTTATGACATAAAATTATTTTGTTCATTTCAAAATTATTTCAAAATGGGTTTTACATATACAAGCATTTCAAAGACACAGCAATACACACTAGAATATCAATACAGTGATATTTTAAATATAATTTGTCAGATTGACCTCCACAATACCATATTTCCAAATTAAAAAATAAAAAATAAAAAGTGCCCACCCGCCCCATTTTTTCTCAAAATTCGGATGAGAATCTAAACATTTATTTTCTCTGGCCTTGTATAGAAGAAAAGATTTTCCCTTCACAAATGTTCACACCTTATTACTGGTGATTAATGGGTTTATGACACCTACTAATATTAAGCCCACAGCTCAATTAAAGCACAACCATATATAGTTGATAGGTGTTGATTGCATTATTTTAGGTGCTAATAAATCAATTTTGTGTATTATCAGTACATAATCCATAAGTTTCAAATTGAAAAGATAATAAAATATATGAATTAATTAAAAAGAATTAAGAATAATACAAAAAAATATTAGGGGGGTGTTTTGACCAAATTCTAAACTGAACGGGGGACGTTTTGACCAAAATGGGGGTGTTTTGACTAGGGGACGTTTTGACTAGGGGACGTTTTGACTTGATACCGCTATGATGTTTCAATCAGGCTATTCCGCAGGTCACGCATGTGAACCGAATTAATGCGCACACAACTAGCCAGACTGAAACAAGTACTAATCGGTTGAAATCAGTGTACAGGGTGTATACAGGGCAACAACTGGTAACACAATCAAGCACATATGTGATACATTCATTGAATGTCATTCAAATCGCAATTACTTGAGCACATAAAAAGAAATACAAAAACCTAACCTTTTCATAAAATATTGGTCCCGAAAGAATATCTTGTTTAAAGAATATTTAAATTGCAAAAAGTTAAATTCTCTGTCACTGGATGATGTACGATCACTTGTTCGGTTCTGTTTTCTACTTTCACTTTCATTTTTCAAGCGTTTGTGTAATGTCGGGCTACTGCTACGTTCTCTTTCTTTCTCATGTCTGTAGTATTTATGTCTGGAACTCTTATAACTCATTTCAATTTATTTTTATTAAATAACGAAATGTAGAGCAGAGTTCGCATTAGCAGAGTCAGGTTTAAAACACAGAAAAATGTTCACTTTTTGTAAATATAAATCTACTCTCCAGACGCTTTACAAACGGAGTTATCTAAATGCCGTACGAGCTCTTCGGTACACAGTTCATAGAAAGAAGCGAAAAGGAGTATACTAAATGGTTAAGACCACATTTTTTTTCTATAATGGTGATATAGTTCTGTACGGGAATATAAAATAGAAAAGCTGGAAAAGCATATAAGTCTCTGAAAAATTAGATTTAGCACGGGGAGACAGATTCAAATTGTTTACTGTACTGTATGCAGAACTGTATCATATAGTGTGAGACTAGTTATTAATTGAAACTTTTGCAAAAAAAAGAAGAAGAAAAAAAGATCATTACGTTTATATTTTGCCGTAAAAGCTATTATGATAACTTAATCATTGTTATTCAAATGTGTAAAGTAAAGTATGTAATAGTATATAGACTATATATAAGAGCTGAGGTGAATATGAAATAAAAAGAAACAAATTGTGATTTGGGTATGGGTTATGACGTCACGCAAGGAATAAAAGGAGGGCAGAATGTCACCAAAATGTCCCCGTCATGTGTCAAATCTCTTAGTTGCCGCTGTGTAGCTCTGGACACGTAGGAAGATTAGTTTGTTGTTTTCATAGATGCTCGTCTCCATGAAGAAGATTTATATTAAGCTAGTGTGATACCACATTGGAGATCAGATAGGTACCATGACATTGATGGAGAAAAAGAAGCGGATTTTCGACTGCACCACAGAGAGGAGACTCAACAATATTTCTACGGTGAAGCTCAAAATTTAGAGAACTGCATCCGAGTCGTAAGTGGGTATGTTGAATTTGGTAATTTCGTACCCCATCGTTAAAGAGTGATTTGGAGCTATTCTTACAAATGGAAAGTTTGTTTTTAAGTCGGAAAGAGAGGAGGCGTTTTGGACATCTGGAAAGAGTGAGTTCCATTGACGGATTGTTATGGACAAAAAAGAACTTGCATAAGACTGGGTGTTTATATGGATCAAAGGTATACTGTGAACAGAACGGAGATGGTAATGTTGATTATTATGGCTAGGAATGAGATTTCGTAGATTCTTAGGAGTAAGGTTGTTTTTCGGCGACGCCGTCTAAATTCGTTTTCGTTACCTATGCCACGTGACTTCAGTTTGCAAATCAAACTACTTGATAACGCATTATAGATAATTTATCAAAATGGAAGATTTATGCAACACTGCCTGATTGGACGAGAGTGTCAATTTCTTTCACTCTGTTGATTGTGCTACGCTGAGTGAAATGTAGACAAAGCGTTTATCCTAAACGACGCTGTTAACAGTTTTTTTTAGCTAACTTTGGCTCAGTATATTTAGCAAGAATATTGATATATCTCAAAATGATAAGTAAGTTTAATAAATATGATAAAAACCTGTTCAAATACCAACATATATCAAATTAAAGAAAGAGCTGAATACGGTCTGCGTATCACATGAATAAGGGTGTGATAAGAGTCTTATTATGTAGACTACTAGAGAAGTGCTTTTTAAAAGATTTTCCTTGTTACAATTGTCGTCTGTATATGAAAAGGTTTCTTGCTTTTGTGACTTATTCTGATTGCATATTAAAATGAGTACTTGTTTGCTTTGATATATTTGTTATAAATTATTTAACTGATTTATTATATATGAATATTTTTCTTTAGTATGGTATGCAAATATTGAACTCAGTTGAAATCTGTTTTATTATATATATGCTATATAATGACTGAATCTCATTACACTGAAATAAAGGTACGCTGCATACATTTATCTATGTGATATGACTACGGTCAAACATTGCTTATGAAACAGAAATATTGAAATAATTGTATGTTTTGCTTGACCTTCACTTTTTTATAGGTGTGACGTCATTGTCCAAAGATTCATGAATAGCGAATATGCATTTGTTAAAGCGGGATCAGTTGGCCTATTTTAGAAATAAATAAAAAAAAATAAATAAAAGAATCCTTTAATTGATTTTTTCTCATGTATTCTAATCAAACTTGATTTGTAGCATCTTTATTAGGCCCGTAGCCAACTTTGTTCAGCTGGGACATTTAACCCCTTTTAGGGGCTGCTAGAGCTAAAACTAGAAATGCCTTTATACAGCGTCTCATGAACAGCTTGGTGAATCTTTGTCATACTTGGTCTGGGGCATCATTATAAAGTCCTCTTCCAAATTTATTCATACATGAACTTGGGCCCTATTAGGGACCACTAAAGCTAAAAGTAGATATGCCTTCCTTCGTATTAACCACTAAAATGTAATGGATTTTTATCAAACTCGATGTGTAACAATATCGTAAGGTCTCTTGCTATTTTGTTACAAATGGGGATAGGGACCAAGTTAGCTAAATATATAAACACGTTTAATGACCTCTTCTCATGAACCGCTTCATGAA
The DNA here is from genome assembly GCF_021730395.1 of Mercenaria mercenaria. NCBI lineage: Eukaryota > Metazoa > Mollusca > Bivalvia > Venerida > Veneridae > Mercenaria > Mercenaria mercenaria. The sequence continues at coordinate 45,238,515 of NC_069368.1, forward strand.
TCTTCATCAAACTACTGCTGTAATTATTCGTCTAAGGATAAACGAAACAAAATTGCAACCCTACGAAACCTTTGTGAAAAATTAAAAGAGAACTATTTAAATTGTTAAAGTGCGGTGTTTAGTTTTGCAATTTGAAAAATGTTAGATGAAAGATGAATGTTAGATGAAAAATTCATAAACTTCTTTCCTTATTACAATTCGCCGATCATCATTTTTAAAGATATTTCTTGTCATCTTATAAAACTGTATTAGCCAATGTTTTCTCCTCCGTTCAGACAAAGTTTCCCAGTTTAGTTCTTTCAAGAGATGATCTGATTTGCAATATTGCGTTGCTCCTGTTACAATTTAAAGTAAAAAAGGTGAATGATTTTGTTAAAATAAAAGGCAGAGATAAAATCTTCTTATGTGAACTTATATTTTGATTTGAAAGGTTTGTGTAAACTTTCAATCAAATGCATGAATAGATTCCAGAGACACTGAAAGAAATGCGAATTTTTGAAAAACTTTCCAAGTGAAAAGGAAAAATAATTATGCCAAAAAAAGTCACAAGGACAGTGTAAACTGAAGTTTTGCCCGCCAGGCGAATCCATAAAACACGCAATATTAACAAAACGCATAGTAGCATGGAAAACACAATACAGTAAAATCTGTTTATGAAGACCGCCCTTGGGAGAGCCAAAATGTGGTCTTTATTGAGGAGTGGTCTTTATTCACAGGTTAAAATACACTGTAAATGTTAAAATGGGAACCAAAACATATGGTCTTTAGAGCCAGGTGGTCTCTGTTCAGAGGCGATCTTTAACACAGGTTTTACTGTATGTAAAATTTAGCTATTTAAAACATCTTGTCTTACTGCTATAAAATTCTACATAAAAGATATTGCGATTAAGTGTACGAAAACTCTGGTGTACACATACATGTACTTGGGTGTGAAAAATTCTGGCGAGAGCGTAGACAAGTTTAAAAACGGCATTTTTAATGTTTCTTAAGACAGTACATACGATTTTTCCACTTTAAATGACACTTTAACACATCATTTAGTTAATGGCAAACTAATTGACTGCTTTCAATAAAGATTTTGCCAGGGAGAATGACATTTTTTTCGCATGTTATTTCAATAATGCCCTTTAACCAGAAGCATCAAGAAAAACTCTTATGACAAAGTGTGTGAAATCATACCCTTTTTATTGAACAACACTTACACTAGTTTTGGGAATTCAGACAAGTTATTGGTATTCCCAATTAAAAAAAAAAATGTGCACCCCTTGTCGCAGAATTAGTTTTGTATTATTATAAATGAGACTTTATGTAAAACCTTTCAGCGTGAACGCAAAGGCAAAATCACTTGCCCCCAGCAGGCTAAAGGTTAAAGAATGTTAACTTGGGTTTAATGTTCACATATCACGGTTTTAAAATCATCTTCAAATTGACATTTATAATTTAAACTGAATTATTTTTGTGTTTAAACAAGCACATTTATGATGAAATTATCGGAACTTGAGTGAATGCATCCATAGAAGTGTCTCTCAACATCTTTTTTCAATTTATTCGGTTTGTCAAAGCGTGTAGTCATGTTGAGGGTTTTTTTAAAATAAACGTTATCACCGCATGTTTGTTGTTCGGCCCTTTTACAATTGGACGCTACGTTTTCGTCTATGCATCTGACAGAACAGGGGGGAATACTCAATGATAGGCACCGGGGACTGAGCTCTTCTGTTTTTTTTGTCGGGTCTTAGATGATGCTCTGTCTTCTGCAAATGCATTGAGTGCTTGCGATTAAAGTTCCCTAAGCTTGTTTTTTTTATATTTGGAAGGCTGTTTTGTTTGTTTGTACGTACCCACTTCTGGCTACCATAACTTAACTATTTTTATGTTTTGTTGGTAGCGTCCGTTATGTTAAAGCTTAATTCCATTTGTTTACCTACTGGTGTCGGACCGCAATATCTCGTGAGAAACCGATGACGCCATGCGAAGTGGGTAGCTCTTACTTATCTTTTAATGTCAAGATCAATATTTTTATATTTATAAATTCATTTAATTCATAAACGGTAGCATTTACAACAAAGTACTAGTAAATAAAAACATACCGTGGAAAGTTTAAATTCACAAAATTTTTTTCCAAAAGTAACGATTCTTTTCGTCAAATTCTTTTTCAGTTTGAAGAGTATCTTGGTTATGGAGTGCGGTTTGGGGAAGTCGAGTTCTCTGTGATAATTCAACCTTTTGGGTATACTCTAGACGAGGATTGGCTTTGATACCAGGACATTGATATGTTCATGTTTCTTTTCAGGAACTCAATGCTACATGTTATACAACACATGTTAATATTCGAACCCAAGCCATTCATCAACGCTAAGATCTTCTGCATCCTTTATCCGCGTAATTGACAGTATAATTCTGAATCAACGAGCTCAGTAGCAGAACGGTATGCTCGTAAGTTTTTTAAACAACTGCTTTCAAATTTCCTATACTTTGTAATATTCACATTGCATACAAAGGCAGAGACAGTTTATTGCATGTTTTTCTTGATCTACTGACAAATAAAATATATAGCTAAATGTTTAATCATCCGTTTTAATTTTGCACATCTGGCTGTTTCAGGTAATAACTCATAACTAGACACTTATTCACAGACATTTGAGCTTCTTCCTAGAAATAATTATGATAAATTATACGTTTTTATTTGGTTATTTATTTCCTATCGCTCTTTTCCGGTGAGATTGAAATTATACTTAATTCCGGAAAGATTTAATCAGTGTTAAAGTATTGTTAAGGCATTTTTGTCTGAGAATTAAATATGACTACCTCTGTGCTATTTAAGCAATGAAGTATATAATGGTTAGAACTTTGTTTGAATCTATCATGTTAAAATATCTTTTTACATCACGTACTTAACGCATCTATTGTCTCCCAGAATTAAGATTTACCTCGAAACACCTGCGGATTCTTACTGCATTGTGTATGCTTAAGATGTTAAAACTGAAGGCGTAAAAATATTGTTTGTTTCCGGTAACATGCTAAAAAAAATAAAATTAGGGTAGGTAGGTTGATATTTTTTTTTTTTTTTTTTTTTTTTTTTTGATTTCCAAAAAGTCCAACTTAATAAGTTGGACTTTTTGGAAATTTTGTGTGTGTGTGTCAAAAATGAATTCAAATTTAGAGCATCAGTAAGTTGATTTCTAACATTACTGACCATGCTTAAAGCATAAAGAGTGCAGTTTTGCTACTTTTAGTCAAAAAGTTGAAAAAAAATCTCCAAGGCCATAAAACATATAGGATCAGGCTAAAAATTTAGGTTAGGTCTTAATACCGGAAACAAACAATCAGTTTAGGCCACAACAAATTAAATAATGGGTCACCGGAAAATTTTCAAACAAAGATGAGCGATATTTTTTTTTTGTCAATTTTAACTTTCTAATTATAAGAGGCGGGTAGATTTTTCATGAAGCGGGATATATGTGTATTGTTTACATGTTATTTTAAGTTGTTGTAACTTATTTCATGACACGCTTACAATGTTAAGCATAACGATGATTCTTGTTAAACTACTCAATGTATTGTGGCATTAAGAAAACACCCGAAGTGGTATTTCTTTACTGTTTGAACATTGTGACTATTCTGTTAGAAGAAAAATGATTTCTCTCAAAAATCCATAAAAACTGACTGCTCTGAAAGTGACTAGTGGTATAAAATTCCTGTCATAAGATTATTGCAAATATTCTTAGAGATAAAATAACCAAAAATATTGTGCAGAAGGTAGTAAAACCGTTGCAACACTTTTGAACTAATGCATAAATTTTACTTTCATCTTGCATTTTTTTTACCAATATTTAACTTTTATTTTGACCAACTTGGTCATTTTTTATTTTCTTATATACATTCTATGCCAAAGGTGGTGGAAATGAACATGTTGAAAACTTTCACCCAAAATGTGGGCGAGTAGCTTTAATGATTTTACCAAATGTCAAATCTGCTGTTGCGCAACTTCAGTTGTACGCTTCCTTAGACATATACAACAAAGCTTTCCAACCGAGCACTTCAACATAATTTTCTGTTATAAAAGGACTCTTTTTTAATTATTTAGGTGCAGTTATTCTTTACCGACAAATATTTTCGCTAAGTTTAGTTGTAATGTTAGAATACATTTTTCATGAAAGGCATTAACATAGTTTTAGTCATGTTGACAGACTAACAAAATTTGAAATTTCATTTTTTCTTTTCGAAACCACATGTGAGCAAGTGATTTAAAGTCGACAACTCTAAGTAGTTTGCTAGCAAATGTCCTGACATTCTTCAGTGAAGTCATTGTTCAGATCTTATGTATTTTATATTTCTTAGGGGACAAGTTTAACTGTAATGTTCGTTTCTGTTCAATTATGATTAATATCTAGCCACTGGTTCGACGGAACAATGTACTCGTGATGAATAGAGAGATATCTGAATAAGGGTATCCTAATTTTCAAGATTTAAAATCGTGATAGTCTGTTCACTTTTCATGGAATAAGAATTTAGAGTCATATTTTCAACTGGCTTGGACCAATTGTCTTAACCCTGTTTACTGAACATTTTGCTGTAATTGATTAATCCTCAAAGTTTTTTAAACTTTGATTTGTTATATACAACATAGAATTCTAAGAAAATATGTGGCAATTTAACATAAAGACAAATCCAGTGTATTAAATAATATTTTCAACTGCGGTTACATGCTATTTATAGTTTATTTTAAAAGATATGATTATTTACAATAAATTTCAAGACATCTGTTTCCTTGATGTTTTTATTATTATTATTAATATGTATATGTGTTTTATTATGCAGCAAATATTACAAAAATTTTCCATAATAAAATTTGGCATTAAACTTCTCAATTCCTCCAAGGAGTACATGTATCAAGATGGCACAGACATCGGTGGAACTAGGTTATAAGTATATTGGAGTTCATCCATGGCTTTCTAACTAATGCCGGAGGGAGTGGCCTTCGAATGGACCGTTTATTCGAAGGAAGGATGGCCTGCAGAAATTCACCAATAGGAGAATGGCATTCTCACCTCCAGACAGCAGCTGCAAACGTCCTTGTAAAGGCGACCTTGCTGTACCTATATTTTGTTAAGCAACAATGGATCGTCTCCGGATTACTGCCATTTACGGCTTACTTCGCGTGAACAATGACCTATTTTGGCTTCAAAATTTCTGGACTTTTTGGATCATACTCAGTGACCATTGCAAAGGGATTCAATTTAATCCTACAGTACTTTTATCGACAACAGTATTTTTATCGACAGGAAAATTTGTCGTTAGCGAGTACTTTCAGCTGTTATGTCGATAGTCTTACAATTTTAGTGATTTTCTCATACTCGCTGAAAGAAACAAGCTACTTTTTGCAGCGAGTTACATTGATATGGAAATACAAGGACTGAATGTAAACTGCATTTAGACTTATGGGAAATCATCCAAAAATCGCTAACGCGATTCGTGGTTTTGCAAGAGGTCCCAGTTTAATGTGGTTTTCACACTGTCTAAACATTTGAAATAAAAAAAAAAATGGTAAAAAACAGGTTGCCCAGCACGACATTAATGAAAATGTTGCAGACTCGGTTTGATTGAGCCTGTTCATGGACGGTAGTGGAAATGCAAACTACCGTCCACGCCCTCTAGCCCCGTGTTGAGCAGAACTCAACATTTGCACATGACGTTTATAAGTACCAGAATATAATTTAGAAACATCCGCAGATGTATTCTCACAGCAGTGCACATGGAACCTTCAAGGATGCACAGAGTGCAATTCCATGAAAAGCGGCGTATGGTCTTCAGATAAGATAATGGCTTTGCCTAGAACTAAACAAACTGGACATTAGATAGGGGATCTTTGGTAACACAGAAACTGCTAAAAGACAAAATTAAAAAGCAGGCACCATTCCAATGAATGATTAAACAATACCCAAAACTTTTAAAGCGGGAGTATATCCTTAATCAAATATATATTTTTGCATGTACCTTGTGGTACCCCATTTCATATTGACTTTTATTTATATGGCACGTTCGTAATTAGCGATACCGACCTCAGAAAAATCCTTCAACTTTAATGCCAATAACAGAAAGCTAATTTACTAATAGAATACATTTACAGTTTATCTTGTTACGAACAGTTTAAATCATTTTATTCTAATGGGAAGACTGTCAGACGCATTAGCTTATTACATTTTGTAATTGTAATCCATGATAATTAATAATTCAAAAATTAACAAGAAGTGCGTGACGGATTTCCGCCACAACAAGACATTTAAATGTTTTCCGTTTGTATTTTACGCAACAGCTATTATCGCGTGGCATGTTAATGGCAGAGGAAAAAAAGCTGTGTTCTTTAAAGTGAGCATAATATTGTTTAAAATATCTGTAGCTTGGTTTCAAGTTTTCAATTCAATAAGTCCTAATCATTTAGGCGATATAAAGGGAGTAAAATATTAGTGCACTTTTTGCGAACGTCAAACAAAATCTTACTTCAGATTTCAAGATTTTATTAATCAGTAGAGAACGTCATGTAAATTACCAGCTAATGTATCAATATCACGCACCTTTTCATGCTCAAAGGTCAACGTTTTTTGTTGAAGTTTAAAAAAAGTAAATTCTGAAATATTGGAGTAATTTTTTCATATTTAAGTAGAGGTGTTTGTAGAAGGTAGTAGGAGGCAACCTATAGTACACTGTCTTTGTCATAAAGTTGATGTCTAAGTAACAAAGTTATATCAGTATTGCTTTGCCGTTACTAGTTTTATATAAGTTTTTGCCATCTTTCTTAACCTTGACCCTGCTGGCGGCATTTGCGACCAGTGTAGACCATGATCAGCCTGCACATCCACATCCGCGCAGGCTTATCATGGTCTGCACTGCTCGCTATTCAGTCAGGAAATTTTCAGTGAACACCCATTTGAATAATAAACGGTACTGCACAAATTGAATGATGGACCAGTCCATTTTAGAAATTTAGCAGGTAAGTCATCGTTTCAATACTGAAACAGTAATAAAATGATCAATCACAACACTTTTATATTTTACGAAATTTTATATAGGATCATGACCATTTTATTCTAATAAGTTTATGGTATTTTAATTACAAAAATCTTTGAATTAAATAAAGAGAACTCGAGTACTTTCTCATTTCATGGAAAACCAAATTCGGTTATTCGGTTCGATCCAATATCATGACCGTAATGTAATGAGTAATGTTGATTCATTTCGACAACCTATAGAGAAAAAAAATCATAAATCCTACTAAAGAGTAACTTGCGCAAATACACATGCTATCTCGCCATCTTGTCATACTTTGCAATGTTTCTCATCACCATGTTTTATTGAGGCTTTGTCAGTGACCCTTTTGAGGGTTTTAGTACAAATAAACATTCTTCATCTTCTTCTTCTTTTTCCATGGCGGAGAATTAAGTAAAACTCCAATGAAGTGAAACTTTTTTAGTCTTAATTTTGTTTTATGATCTTTTAACATTAGTCTGCAAATTGACAATGAACAGGAAATTATTAATCTTCGAAGAAAAGCTTACCTTTCGAAGTCAGGGGAAATTAGAATTCCATAGAATTAATCGAGTAATCAGGGTTTAGATGATTTTCCAGATATACGTGCATAATCTTTTTTTGCTAATGGAATGTTTACTATTTAATTGATAATGGAATAATTGAAACTGTATTTCATTTGTTTTTATTTGTCTACTGATTATATCAGAAGATATTTAATTATAGCTTGTTCCAATTACACACGAGCCTGATCGTATCTTATAAATTATATTTCTACAGAATTGGTTACCATGTAAACCAGAGGAAAGTCTTATGCATGTTATTTGAACAATACATGTGCATGGCCAAGAAGAGTAAAAGTGTCATTCTATTTTGCAAAGGCGGCTAGATTAATTTTCGCTTTAATTACAGCTATGTATTATTTTACAAAGCTTTTTTTATCTGAATTTCACTATAATTTCCTTTCTTTCATTAACCTACAAAAATATTAGAAAGTCTATTTAATGATTGTGATATTTGCTATTTGAGTGATTTAAATGAATATTTAACGAGTTAAAATCTCAAAACAAATATCTGCTATAACATATTACCTGAAATCAGAAATTATTATATACCATTTGGTACCAGAATGTTTCCTTTCAATATTTTATACAAGCGGAGCATTGAATGAAATCTTCTCGAGTTAGTTTATTTACGTCCTAGAAATATTTCGTATTCAAATTGATGTCCTTAACAAGATTAGGGACGAATCATTTGATTTCGTCCTTTATCAGATTCGTAATTGAATTTTTCTTAACTGTGATTAGAAGAAATCCGTCGGGCATATTTCTCTGACCGTCTGGAAATTATCTAATAAACACAGGCACATGACTGGAATAATATTGTTACGTTCAGCGTGGTTGTGTTCCAGTCAAATTTAACATTGTTTATGAGAACAAAATGAGTCGACGATATCGGTTGCAAATACCAAACAATATCGTCGGTTAAGCGCCATAAGGGCTCAACAGTATATGGATAAAGAAGGCTGATGAGTCCTTATGGCGCTTAACCGACGATATGGAAGTGTCAAACCAAACCTGATATGATTGTACTGCAGAATCATTCTACCAACTGTACGCCATTTTTGTATTTTAACATTCAGCTTACTACATACAGGTGCCAATGTGTCATCGTGTTTTTTTAGTGTGACGTAATAAAATTTATAAGAATATAAGCATTTTCACTCCTGTATACTTGCAATTTATGTAATACGGTTAACACATTTTGTATGGCTTTGAAAATAGTTTGCATAGCATGTCGAGGATCATGTAAAATATGTAAAATCGAAATTGCATGAATGTATCTTATTAATGGGAATGTATATTTCTATGTGTACAATACATGCATTGTATAATTGTAATGTACGCTTTTCATGTGTTTTGAATTGTACATGGATTAGAAACTGATGAAAGTAAAGTATAGTTATTGTATGCATGTTTTGTTTGGAATGATACACAGTATATTGCAGAAAAACTGAAGAAGGACATGGTCGCAACGCGCTAATAAATTTCCTTCTATGTGTTACACAGCCACTTAAAGATACATACTGGACTATTAACTGTATAATAAGGTACGTGATTAATCCAAAAATAAGTGACTACAGTAATGATATTGTAACCGTTCTACACTATGTGTCTATAATGAAATATCACTATTTATTGAAAAGTTGCAGTAAGTTCTACCGTATACAATGCTTAGCATTTGTTATAAATTACGTCAAGTAATAACACAGACAATGATTTAACATTCTGTTTGTAAATTAATTGGAGCCAGTTCCATTTAATTTACTGGTAATTCGTATCATAAATTCATTTGACCACTTTCATTTTGATTAATTCTGATGATAAGGGCGTACAAATAAAACATATAATTGTACAAATACACCCACGTTACTGAAAAAGTAGAACTATTTAGAAATTAGATGTAGCCAAATCCGTTTAGGCGATTTGAACACGGTTTTTAACCTAATATAAACATAGATAAGAAAAATGGTCGAAAAATATTGATATTGAATATGGAAAACAGTTTAAAACCGTTAAATATGAATTTAACTTAATGGATACATGGAAATACAATATACATGGCATTCTAATACCAACTCTACTATTTTTTTTTTTTAGTATTCTTGACTTTTTTCTAATAAAACAGCACTTTAGTAGTATAATAAAAACTGCTAAATTAAAAGTAATCCATTTCATAATTTGTGTCGTCATAGAAGCTGTGAAACAAAAATTACTTCAAGATTAATGATTGTCTTTTGTTACTGAATGAATACCAGAATCTAACTATAGATTGTATAAATAGAAAAGAAGAATACAATAAGAATGCAAATCTAAAGGGAAATTACGAAATACAATATAGGAAACATGGCTATAAAGATTGCTATAAAGAAAGAAAGAAAAAAAAAAGAAATTAAGGAAAAATGTAAATGTCTTGAAGAAACTAAAAATGCTTGAAATATATTGCTAACATCAACTTCAGAATAAGATCAAATTAAAGAACAATTAACAACAAGAAATTGATTGCCTATATTAGAGTAAACTTAATTTTTTTTTTTTTGATTTAACGTCGCACCAACATATGGTAGGTCATATGGCACCTTTCCAGCTTTAATGGTGGAGGAAGACCCCAGGTGCCCCTCTGTGCATTATTTCATCACGAGCCGGCACCTGGGTAGAACCATCGACCTTCCGTAAGCCAGCTGGATGGCTTCCTCACATGAAGAATTCAACACCCCGAGTGAGGCTCGAACCCACATCGATGAGGGGCAAGTGATTTAAAGTCAGCGACCTTATCCCAGCGACCTTAACCACTCGGCCACGGAGGCCCCTGAGTAAATTTAATGGTATTATTTTAAGATCAACGTCCACACACGTAGAGTGCAATAAAAAGAACATTAAGTATGTTGCTAATGCAGAGAAATGATATTCTGAAAAACTGGTAAATGAACTAAAAGGTCAAAAGGAAATACTGACAGATATTACACAAATCCATACAAAACACTTAGAACCACAGCACTTTCAATCAATTCTTACTGAGTCGATAAAACATTGATACAAGATGACAGATTATTATGTAAGGCTCTTAAGAGAATACGAATATGCAATGTTTATATTAAAAATGAAAATCAATAGGAGTCCATGGCTATATGGTTTGACAACTATATTCCATAGAAAAAAAATGAAATAATACCAAAGATTACTTATTAACTGAATAGAAGGCATTTTTACAAGAAAGACACTTTATATGATGTTAACCAAAAGCCTTACCATATTTTATTACAGATTGTATGAAACATGTAATATTATCATTTATTTTCAAAAACATCGAGTAACCTGAAAAAAAAACACGCAATCTTCTGCTAAAGTTGTTTCTAACGATAATATAGTAAAAGGGAATATAAATGTATAGTTAAGGAATTAAACAATTACTTTATGCAGATTGTGTCACCTATTTCAGTAATGGCCAAAGGACCATCATTGATACGGAAATGCTTTTATGTCAGATAGCTTTGTAAATTCATAGGTCAAGTAAATATTGAATGTAATTTATTTCAGTAAACAAAGTTAATAATTTATGTAAATTCATTCAGTTTTTACACTCAGTTTTATTCTCAAGGTTGACCATCAAACGAGTTTATGAAATAATCTTATGTCAATCAAAAAGCGTACCATCTGGAACAATTTTGTTGTAACAATTGGATTAAAGACTGGCATAAAAAGGAATTAAGTAAACGCCTTTAGACATAAATGATACTATTGTTTCAGTGAGACTACTGAATTATTAACTCTTCATGAAAATCAATATTTCCTTTACTAAACTACTTTAATACCTAAAGATAAACACAGAAATCATTATACGAACTAGGAGAACATCTCATTGAAAAAAGGAAAACAGAAAAACAGATTACCCAGTTTTTTTTACAAAATAGTAATAAATTCTTCTTTTTTCAAATGAAATAATGGAAGACTCTTCCACGCGTTGAACATTTTAAGATGATCGTATTGCTATATTTACTATAAAGAAAGAAATTGCTTTAAATATGACGAAACAAAATTAACATAATAATTCAACCGCGCCATGAGAAAACCAACATATTGCGTTTGCGACCAGCATGGATCCAGACCAGCCTACGCATCCGCACAGTCTGGTCAGGATCCATGCTGTTCGCTAATGGTTTCCCTAATTGCAGTAGGCTTTGAAAGCGAACGGCATGGATCCTGACCAGACTGCTCGGATGCGTAGGCTGGTCTGGATCCATGCTGGTCGCAGACGCACTATATTGGTTTCCTCATGGCGCGGCTAATATGAAGTGGTCAGAATTCCTTGGAGTTACATAGAATTTTAGACTATATAGCTTGTATATTTGACACTTTTAAATCAAATGTAGACGGTCATTCTTCACCTTTTCTTCTCCCTCTTTATCCAGTCTGCATTCTGAGTAAAAATTATGATTTTTCAAAAGAAATAACATTTTTATTCTTAGATTTAAATAATATACATTGTAGGTACAATTCTCTCATTTAGTCACTACCTTTTTCTTTTTTTTCTGCTTATACACACAAATATTGAACCATAATTATCATGATACAAACATAAGTATATATTATGTGTATACATGTATTGACAGGTAACAATAAACGGAGTTGCCTGGAAAGTGGCCTCAAAATGAAACAGAGGATATTTTGTTTGATTCAATGTGCTATAGACATCATCTTTCACCGCGTCAACACCAGATTCCATATTTTCAGATATTTTGATGTTACATGTTACACAAATTTTTAAGTATGTGCAATGGTTTTAACCAAAGTACACGCATTTAACATCTGATGACGTTACGATATCTAAGTTGAAAAATGTTAAATTGCTCCATTTATGTCACATTTTAACACAGCGAAGCACTGAGCGTATATTTTTATGTTTGTGTATTGTATGTATTAATACACGTCTACCTCTTTTCTGTTGTACTTTCACGTGTACTGCTGTAGAAATTAACAACGTTCACTTCTTTGAAAAAGTCCAAATATAAATTTTATGTAACTGGTATATTCCAATATCTCACTGAATAGCATAAAATGAAGAAAGTGTTTTTTTTTTCGAAAGTGAAAAAAAAATTGTCTATAGATCACAAAATTACACATGGAGAATTCTTAATACGTTTCTGTTATTTAGTGTTTTTGTTCTTGTATAATACTGTAGTTTTATCACATATTTGACGTCGCGGGAGTGTAATAAAGCCATTACATAAAAATGATAATACACTATAGTGTAATAAAGCTTTGACGTCGACGTCATTTATAGTGTAAGTGACGTTGGTCGATTTTGACTTGTTTATATAGTAAAAGAAAGTAGATTTTTTTATGTACAAACAGGAAAAGCTAACATGTAATAAAAAGAATATTACATCTGTGACTTTCCACATTAAATTTATTAAACTCGTTGAATAAAATTGATAAAATGCTCGACAGAGCCTCGCATTTTATCATTTTATTCAACTCGTTTAATAAATTCAATATGAAAAGACACTCATGTAATATCCTCTATAAATATATTTGGAAGTGCAATATTACTGGGACATTAACAGGAACATTTTGAAATTTCAGCTATACGACAAAACCTACCTGTGAAATAAAGTTTTAACTATCATAAATCTAACACTATTCTTAAAAGTAATCAATTAGTAAGACTGTTTACTTTGTATACAACGAAAATAGCCGTAGATTTCCTCAATTAGTAAGTAGTACACTATTAGCACCTCTGACGTCTTCAGATCTATAACTACTTTCAGGCAAACGGATGCACTTTCCGACGTGAAAATTTTTATTCCAAAATCTGTGCCTCATTTGCCAGATCTGATTATGTTGAATGCAGAAAAAAATCCCACCCTTGAAATGGTCAATTTGACCAAGGCGAAAAACATCTTTTATCTTGTTTTATTGAATGAATATTTCTCAAACTTCAAAATTAGTCATAGTTTTAAAACAACAATTTTAAGTTTTCTTAAATATAAGGTTATGTTTGAGAAAAGGAAGTAGGGATTTTTCATTCTTAGTCAGATTGAGTATGTAGGTTTTGTCTGTATTTAGATTTTTTTTACTTCGGCAACTTCTAAAATGATTTAGGACTGCCTACCTACATCGTATAGGCCATACACTGGAGGAGCCGCATATTGCATATGAATACAAGAAATGAATAACCAGATTTGCTTGATTATAATAATAATTTGTGGAATTTTTGTTTTAGGTATATCTGTCTTCAAAAGTCTGCAATTCTGTAAATATCGTGTAGTATGCAATCATTTTAAGGAGAAGTTATTACTGTCCGTATGTTACAATGTTCAATGAGGTTCATTTATATCTTGAACATCTTTTTAAATAATTATATCTTTCGATATAAGGTGATAAATATCAGTTCCTCTCCGTGTCGCCTTTCAGAATAGATCTCTTGATTGGTTGGTAATATTACTTCATGAAATGTAGAGAAATCTTATGAAATCGTATAAATGTCTGATTAACAGAAAGGTACAGTTTATTAGATAAAATAACAGATTCTGGCCTATCATTCTCCGTCATAAAAGGAGATGAATAAACGGTTCCATTGTTTTTAAGTTATTAATTTCAAGCCTCGTCATATTGGTTGCTGGAAGGTTTAATTGTACTGCTCAATAAGTAAAAAAGATATCTCGATGATAACTTTAAACGAAGATTTTTTTCCACTTCTTCCTGCTGCAGTTTTGATTTGAGAAATGAAATAGCTTTGCAGTCACTCGGAAATGGTGCGAGCTTGCAATATGCGTGACTCACGAGTAAATAAACGATTGGCTGAAGTCTGGGGTTGTTTGTAAGAATTGGTATTAAACATTTTTTTGTAACCTCAGTGATTTACAAATGTTAGTTCAATAATGCCAAAGAAGTTTGCAGTCGAATACGTTACTGAAGGGAAAACGTCTCTTAACGTCTTTCAGGTGTATCGTGTTGCGATGGCGATAGCTCGGAAACACGTTATACATTTGAATCATTGTTCATTGTTTAGAACAAATGTTTCATGATTATATCGTCTAAACATGTATCAGCTTTAGATAATTCAGATGTCTCGTTGCACCTATTCGTACTGAAACGAGGAGGTACGAAAATTTTACGTATGGAGATACAAAGTGTCCATTTTGTTTTGTAGTGGTGCATGTTATATATTATATTAGTAGGTAAAATTTTAGATTATAAACAAAGAACTGTTTATAGAGTTTTTCATAGAAGAAAAGTTTATATTTTTAATAATACTTGTTATCTTCTTAATTGATAAATATTTTACGATTTTAATCTGATAAAATAATTATTTGATTGCTGGTAGGAGGACGTGTAACGACAATTGGCAAATTACTATTTCTTTGTGTACGATTACACGGTACGGTACACATGCATTCACAAGAAACTTTTAGGAGTTAAAAAGACAACACAAAATGACTTTATCAATGGCGAATTAGGTTGAGTATCTTACAGAACAATTCACATGTATAATATAGTAAAATATTGGTTCAAATTATTACAACTTGGTCATGACAAATATGTTTATATTACATCCACAGTGTTAAAAACGATTTTGAAAATCATTGTAGACCTGACTGGTGCTCTTTACTTAAAGATTTACTTTATTGTCTGGATTTGTAGATGCTTGGATATATCGAGGCGTAGGCAATGTTGATATGTTCTTATATATGGTTCAACAAAGATTAAATGATCAATTTATACAAAATTTGAATTCAAGAATAAATGATTCTTTTAGAACTTTATTGTACAAGAGAATTTCGATTTTTAGATTTCAGCCGTATCTTGAATATTGCAACGTTAATAAATTTTGCCAGTATGTTAGACGTTTAAGGCTATCCTCTCATAAAGTACAAGCAGAGGCTGGAAGATGGGTAAGACCAGACCAGTTAGTACAGCATTAGAGGAAAAGAAATGTATTATCTGTCAAAAATTAGAAGATGAATACCATTTTATAATAGAATGTCGTATGTATAATGATTTAAGAAAACAATATATACCAAGAAAATATTGGATTTGACCAAATATGTTTAAATTTATAGAGTTTTTGAATTCCGAAAATAAGAAAATAATATTAGGGATATTTATATTTGATGCATTTAAACTTAGGCAGGCTATTTTGTAATACTTTATATTATTATGTTTTAAGTTATGGTTGCAGTGAAATGTGTGTGTTTTTTCAGGTCATGCATTTCGTTTCGACAAGGCTGTGATTGAACTGATTGTTCTATACATGTTGTTATTTAAATGTATTGTTAGACGGTCCATATATAAACTGTCTGTTTTGTTTATTTTTTCTGTATTTGAAGCTACATATTTAAGCATTAATTATGTTTCTCCTTTTGATTTGTATAGATCTACTTCAAGTTGTACAACTCTTGTAAACTTGTCAAAAAGATGATCTTCCCCGTGTGTGTTTGTTTGTCTGTGTCTGTGTGTTTTGGTTGCGATTTTGTCATCTCTATCGCTCGTCTTCATGTTATATAATTCTGTATCAGTAACTATTATATCATGACGTTCACCACTGTTTGCTGTATATCTTGTATTTTGAAATATTTATGTCATGATGGACTTTTAAGCCTATATGATTTGCAATAAAATTGTCTGTCTGTCTGTCTGTCTTTCACCACTTAGCGATATGAGCCGCACAATGAGAAAAGCGACATAGTGCGTTTGCGACCAGCATGGATCCAGACCAGTCACGCTGCGCATCCGCGAAGTCTAGTCAGGATACTTACTGTTTGCTTTTAAAGCCTATTGCAATTAGAAAAACCGTCCGCGAACAGCATGGATCCTGACCAGACTGTGCGGATGCGCAGGCAGGTCTGGATCCTTGCAGACCGCAGATGTTGGTTTTCTCATGGTACGGCTCATATGTGCTCGTTCAGCAACTTTACGTCCGAAGAATGCCGAATTGCCCAACGAGATTACGTAGTAACACGGTAACTGCCGAGTGTCATGACGAGTGCACTTCCGTAAGACAATTTTTACCTTATTTTCAACACTTTTTCGTTCAATTTCTATTCTAAATCATTTATTCTTGGCTTGTATTATCGATTAGCAGCCTCTTGCAAATGGTCAAACTCTAGAGTGAAATGAATGTTTTATTGGTTTCTTATAGTTTTGTTGTTTATGATTTATGTAGATTTATGAGTCTGGAATGATGTATTAAATAAATAAATTAAAAGTATTATGATTTTTAATATATAATATGCCACAACTAACCAAAGCTCCATCCGCCTGGGGAAGCAATTAGTTGCCCACAACCTTTCTTTCTATTGTTTATGAAACATCAGTCTGCTGCATTTAATCGTCTTGATTAATCATCAAATGTAAATCATTTTTCATCGCATATTAATAGGAAAAATACATTTTATGGCATATAAATAACAAATCATTGAAAATAAATAAAAAACTTAAAGAATACAAATACATTTTTATTTAATATAAATGTAATTCTATAGCATATAAATACAAATTATGGTATATCAATTAAACGCACGCCAAAGTTCATACTATTCATTGTAAAAATAAACAGTTTACATTCTAACAGTATTGCGCTACAGTTTAAATTATATTTTAGATGTAAAGTGAATACCGGATGTATTTAATCTTGAAGAAGTTGAAATATCAATACATATCTAATCAACGATCAACGCTCCCGTTTGAAGGTGTACGTACAGTCCTATGTTTGTAATGACATCCTATGTCTGTAATGACATGTCTATTTTATGTGTTTTTTTTTTGTGAAGAACTATGGCTGATACAAACGTAACTTTGCTTTGATGTGCTAACTCCCAAGAGCTAATTCAGTTCATTCTGCATTTATTTCAGTAATAACAGAAGTAACAGAACTTAATTTTTCAAATTTTCAATTATATTTTTACCTGTACTGCTCAGTCACTACCCGTCACTTTTCACGCTCAGCTCTTTTAGTTAATGGTAAGTGTATAAAATATGCATCAACAGTACCTTTATGCGTTTACCTTTAATTGGAGAGGTTCTCTGTTGGTCCCATGACATTGGAATTTTAATCAACTTTAAGTGATTTTGTAGCTCACGATGTAGGTGATCAATCGCCAGTGACTTCAAACACTAATTGGTTTTTAATCTTTGATTACTCCGTGTCGGTAACTAGCAGCATTTAGCAATACCGCTGCCGCGACATACAAATGGTCTATTTAATCATTTATGAAGAAATAATGTGACTAGTCCGTTATCATACGATTCCTATCGTTAAATGAACACTTAAACAGTAGCAACACGCAGTATGAGGCACATATTTTAACACACATATATTCGTCTAACAAAGCGGGACGTCATAAATTGACCTGTCGCATGTTTCCTGCCAAGGGAATTTGCCTTTGACTTTGGTAGCTATTGCGTAATTATTAATTTAAGGATAATTAAAAGCCGTCTCTGAACGTCATTCTTTATGTGGTATAAACTTGATATATGATGGTAAATCATTATTTACTATTTCACAACATGTCTAACAGATGTCAGGGACCAAGGGGTTGTGAAGGAAATTTAGCGGACAGCTCTTCAGCTTGATAAGCTAACTTAAACCTATGCAACAAATATGGATCTACGTAGTGGCGAAAAGTCGCTTATTTCGTCTTTATTATTACTTCTACATCTGTACAAATGAATTTAAACAGACGTGTACTAGCTTTCACAAAATATCACTGTGAAAAAAAGCTTTTTTTCTTCATTGTTTTCTAATTCATACAATAGAGTATTTCTGACTTTTCGAGATAAAAAAGAAAGAAACCCAAATGATTTGTAATTTGTAAATATCATACAGTATAAACATTAGTGTCAAATATATGTTCATGCATGGCAGTAAATAACTTATCTATAGCATTCATATCCGCGATTTATTCAGGAAGCCCCGACTTCGATGAATTGATGCAATTTTGCCAGGACCAAAATTTGGAGAAGTTTGTGGACATACAAGAAAGCGATTGATGTATTGTCTGAAAGAGGGGTATATTGGGTGTCAGAGTAGGTGTTATAAGAAATATTTAGATCAAATGTTCAGCCATAGTTGAATGGTGTGTGTAGAGGAGTCCGAAGATTTCATGATTGTTTTTGTCTATTAGGTTTAATTTCATTTATTATTTGAAGCATTTCAAGACATTTCAGAATAACACGTTTTGTGTGGGTATCACAATTGACTTGCGCGGCGTCTATATTGGATCCGATACATTCACACGCTTGTTATTTTTATAAATATATCAATACACTTCGATGCTTTGTGAAAGTTATTCAGTCTATTAATTGTTTTTATCTTTTGTAATCAATTGTACTTGGTATTTGGAATTTATTGAAAACTAGAATAAATACAATGTTTTGTTGTTGTTCTTTTTTTAATAATAACCAAAAATGATGCAATATGTCAATAGTATCTTTCAGTATCGAACAGAACTTACCAAAGGCAACATGTGTGAATTCAATTTTGAATTACATTAAGTGTTTACCCTTATCCATGCTAAATTTATGTCCATCTTTCAATTTGGACAGTACCATTAACTGTTAAAACGGGGTGCATACCAAAATAATACTGACTGAATGACAAACAGTGCAGATTATGATTAGACTGCATGAATATGCAGGTTGATCTGTTCTGCACTGGTCGCAAAGGCAGAATCAATCGTGTCCAGCATGATAAGGGTTAAGAGCAATTTGTAACCTTCTATTGAAAATGTGCACTTCCACATAAACTTTACTTCCTTTTATGACTCCCAAATTCTCATACAGTGATGTAGTTGAAATGATTTAGCTAAACATGCCTATCTATCTACAAAAGGACCATAAACCGAGATCCTTGGTTTTGAGATTGATTGTATTGTCCTCTTTCGATGACATTGATTAAAATGGACATCATTTTTAAAGTTATTATAAAAATTGTCTTCGACCCGTTTCATTAGCATTTTATTGTTTCTTTGTTTTAGATCAGAAAGTTTCGACAAATTACCAGACAAACGTAGACAACATGTTTAAACTAGATTTGTTCCGAGTCAAACTGTTCACAAGTGTGAATACATCATCACCACGTAGACATAGACAAAATGTTTCCGAGTCTACCTGTTCTATAGAAACATGCTTGCACTTGACTGGTTCCTAGTCTGCCTGGTCAAAATTGTGGAACCATCATTACCAGAAAGACAAAGACAATATGTTAGCTTATGAGTGAATCTGAGTCTACCTGTCCAGAATTACGGAAACAACACCACTAGGCAGACATAGGCAACATATTTGCACTCGTATGGTTCTGAGTCTACCTGGACAGACATAGGCAATATACTTGCATCAGATTAATTCTGTGTCTACCTGCCCAGAATTACGGAAACAACACCACCAGGCAGACATAGGCAACATATTTGCACTCGTATGGTTCTGAGTCTACCTGGACAGACATAGGCAATATACTTGCATCAGATTAGTTCTGTGTCTGCCTGACCAGAATTACGGAACGGCATCACAAGATAAAAAGAACAGAAAGATGTCGATTAAATAAATATAGATCACACGGCTCTCAAACATATCTTTATTAAACAATTATTTGTTGCTGTAAAAATAAATTTAAAAAAACAACAACAACAAACACGTTGGATATTTTATTTCCAAAGTCATGTACATTATGTATCAGTCCTGAAAATCATTCTCGTGTGAAATGGTGAAAACATAATTAATAATAATAACAACAAATGAACTGATAATAACATTTTACGCATAAATCTAAATGGTATTTAAAGTCAAATTACTCTTAAAGAAAAAACAACATTTTTACAATAATATATAGGAGAAAATTATTTTTATCACACACATCTATATAGTTTATCCGCTGGAAAATTTTCACAGATACGTTTTGGAACGGGACTATCCTTTTCAATAAATATAAAAAACATGTAAACAATGTATGCCGTTAATTCCCCGCATTATCTTTCTCATCAATGACAACTTTAAGTTTGCATTTGATCTTTTATGCTTTAATAGATCAACTTACTGATTTAATGAAAACGGTTGGACCGTGAAGTTAATCTGATGTCTTAATCTCTTTTTCGTGCATAAAAATGTACAGACGATGCATGAATAATACAATTACATAATAATGTGTGCATTTTAAAAACAAATATGCAAAGAAATCATGACATTTTTTTTCAACATTGTAATTATTACAAGAGGTGATTTTAATGACGTACAGCATTCAGTTGTCCTTGAAAAAGTAAGAGACTACCTTAATAGTTCTTCAAACTGTCAAAGATTATCTCAGTTGTCCTTGAAATTGTAAAAGATAAAATGTCTTTTTTTTGTATACCAGGTTACTTTTTGATAAGAAACTAATCTTACTTTTTGTTGTGGAATTAGGTTTGTTTTCATCCTATGAAATAAAATATGAGCCGTGCCATGAGAAAACCAACATAGTGGCTTTGCGACCAGCATGGATCCAGACCAGCCTGCGCATCCGCGCAGTCTGGTCAGGATCCATGCTGTTCGCTAACGATTTCTCTAATTCCAATAGACAATGAAAGTGAACAGCATGGATCCTGACCAGACTGCGCGGATGCGCAGGCTGTTCTGGATCCATGCTGGTCACGAAGCCACTATGTTGGTTTTCTCATGGCACGGCTCATATGTTGAATGAATAAAACATGCGTTGCAAATTTAAATCATATACATAAACTTGCGCACGTGCGCGTCTCTCAAGCATATGGCAACGATAGCACTGTGTCCCAACAAGAATTATGGAATGGAAAATAGCACTCTGAGTTTT
This sequence comes from Mercenaria mercenaria, assembly GCF_021730395.1. Lineage (NCBI taxonomy): Eukaryota > Metazoa > Mollusca > Bivalvia > Venerida > Veneridae > Mercenaria > Mercenaria mercenaria. The sequence goes on from NC_069368.1 coordinate 45,259,899, forward strand.
TAAAGTCTTTTTCTTTATGTTCTCTAATACCATACAGTTGTATCTACTGCCGCATGGCTTCTTTGATAACACAATCCGTGCATGGCTTATTTGTAAACATTTTGCACGAGAAGTTATGGAGAGCGTCGTGTGCCTCTGAAAACAGATATACATTTTATCAGTTCTGGTATACAGTATGAATGCATGACAAACAGAATGGCAGATAGAATTTTATAAATGTACGAAATATAAATCCTTTGTTTCAAAGTTATAACGAATCAGGTCTTAAGTAATATAGAAACAGATTCGTGTCTTTGCTTTTCGCTTAACCCCCAAAAAAGCAATTTATCTAACTGGTATATTGTTATAAACGATACTAAACCAAAAACAAGCAAACAGAATATAAAAGAAGATGATTTTAACCCTTAGCCTGCTAAATTTCTATAATGGACTAGTCCATCATTCAATTTGGGCAATGCCACTTATTATTTGAAGGGGTGTTTGCTGAAAATTTACTGACTGAACAGCGAACAGTGCAGACCATGATCAGACTGCACGGATGTGCAGACTGGTCTTGGTCTGCACTGGTCGCAAAGGCAGAAAAATTCGCCGCCAGCAGGCTAAAAGTTAATGGAGCCGCTTGTCTTGACATTGTCCTGAAGCGCAATTACAGACATCTTATCAGAGGACATAACACTGTTAGTGACAGAGTTCTATTCTAACACGAGTCTGGAAAAAGTTTTTTTTTAATTGCATTTTGCTGCTTTGAAAGTCATTATTATTTTTCAAAATCTAGAACTTGCTTTTTTTCTAAACCTCAAGCATTAGTTTAATAGATGTAAACCATTACCTTTCAGTTTCTGCTGCATCGAAAATCTTATTTTTCTTTCTTGTTCAAGTTCATTGCACAGGGCATCTGCAAAAATTAAGATATTAGAAACTTTATATTAACTTCTGATCTGGCATAACGTTGTTTAATATTTAATAATCATTCAATGATTCTTACTTCTTACTTAACTGATGTCATATAGATAACTTATTTTAAGCATCAGTCATTCATCTATGGTCCCCAAGAGCATAAAACGTGACATAAAAACGTGAAATAAAAACGTAAAAAAAAACACATTGCAGACGAATGTCTTAGACAAGCGCCTCCTACTAAATAAAAGATATAGATAATAATTTTAACTAAATCGTATCATAAAGTAAATGCTAAGAAATGAATTTAAGTCGTATATTGTAATTTTATATACTGTTTGATAGCTATAAATTTCATTAATTTTTCTGCTTTATTACATTTTGAAGCATTATTACATGTTTATATTTAGTTTCATATTTTGTTTACAGCTGCAAAATGTGATTTTTTTTCTTCGTTTATCATCGGTAGTGCATGTTCTTAATAGTCTGCGAAGACTCTTGCCGTTCAAGAAAATTTAGTACTGAAATAAATAAACTGTAATGCCTATAAATCATTTGAAAAGGATGATTAACACAGATGAGATTGAATATGATGAAATTAAGACCATTCTGAGTCTGGTGTCAAAGGGAGGAAATATGTATGGTGATGTATATCTTTTAACCTGTTAGGAAGGAGAATCTTTTGACTTTGTAATATAATACTGGACAGAGAATTGCAAGCATATGTGTCATTATATCCATTATGATTTATTTCAGTGTACCCAGAAAAAGACGTTTATGTCAAGGAAGAAATGACAGGTCGCAGCAGGCATTAACATCCTAAAAAGAATTTCATTTCATAAAATAGTTAAAAACATTTTTGTCTCCTTTTATACATTCATATGCTATTTTAATAGTAAATTTTAATTTATTTTAACGATACAGTGACACTGTAATAACATAGCCAAGCACTTACGGAATCAGATAGTGACATTGTGAGAATACAACCATGTGTATTTACATTTACAGTGATATTGTGAGAACACAACCATGCACTTACAGAATCGTATACAGTGACATTGCGAGAACATAACCATGTACTTACAGAATCATATACAGTGAAATTGTATAACACAGTCAAGTACTAAAAGAATCATACAGTAATATTGAGAAAACACAGGCAACTACCAAAATAATCATACAATGGAATTGTAGAAGTAGTAAGAGAAGAGATCGCCATAAACTGTACCCTGACATGGCTATATGGTTTTGGTTTTAGTCAAATTATGTAGTTCATGTAATTTCCGAGGATAATTACAAAGAAAAATGCTTTCAAACCTTTCATTGCCTGTAATTGTTGGGTTATCTCATCTCTTTGCGACTTCTCTTTGGTAACCTGATCTTGAAGACTTTTCTTGATTTTGTTAATGTCTTCTTCAACCTGTTTCCTGATGTCCATTTCACTTTTAAGTTGTTTCTGAAGTTCCTCTGCAAAAATACATAATTATTGTACATATTTTTATATCATAAATATACAATTTGAACGGACAAAATTTTTATATCGCATCGATTTTCACTGTAAATGTAAAGAAGTAAACATATGTATTGTCCTTTTCAAAGTCCAAATGCTTTGCAAAAACTAACAACTAATTTCTTCTATATTACAGATGAAACAATGCTTGCATCTTTTTTATACTGCAATGCTCGTCTGCTAAAGTTTCTGATGGTTAGACCTACCAGTTCAAAAGTGAAGGGATCATCCTCTCGCCTCAGGTTTGATAAACTATATCTGACATAGCCAAATTTTAAAAATAAGTAAACACTAATAATGATTATTTCTAAACTCCTATACAAAATCTTACTCAACAATTTTAAACTTAATCTCTTTTTGTACTTCTAAAAGGAAAACAGTTTATAACAAATTGTCACTTGTAGCAATTTACCTATTAAGAGAACTTTAGTTTACAAAAAAAAAAAAGAACGGATCACTCATCTACATAAAGAATACAACATAACGAAGACTTTGCCTGGATATTTTACTGAAGCCAGTAATTATGACAATTGAGGTAATTGGTTTAAAGACCCCAAGGCTAGATAAAGGGCGTGGACTGTAGCATACATTTTCAATACCGTCCACAGATTTTCATTTCTGTTATGCTGGGTTTCCATAATTTCTATTTTATTTACTTTTGCTATTTAACCAGTAGCAATGTAATGCTCTAATTAGCCAGTCTTACCCTTTGTCATATTGTTGACATCTTCAAGGCTTAACTGTGAAGGCTTGTTTGAGTTGATGTCATCTTCTACTTCGTTATCTGCAGCAAAAGAAATACTAATAGCTAATGATTTGATTTTAACGCTTCTCAGTGTTTGAAACATAATACTTAATTAGGATTCTATGTCTTGTTTTAGAGTTATCGTTTTGGGTATATGTTTGTGTAGTCACATGATTTCTGTATTACCGAATCTGAAATCTATTCTGATCCTTTGTCATCATGGAGTCCGGCCAATATTTTTGAATACAGTTTTCTATTTTTAAAAAATGAGTGCTATCGCTCGCCAGTGGTGTTACACATATCATTACCTCAACCAAATTGAATATTGTTGTTGTTGTTGTTATACCAGATTTATATAGCGCCCCTTTCATGATCAAATTCACGTTCAAAGGCGCTTTACATAGTTCAAATGCAGCCACACAGGGCGCATAATTCATCCTGTACTAGTACAGACACAGAGCGATCTGACCAGAGGGACAGAGTGAGACAAAGCCCCCACGACAGAGAGATCAGAGATCAGATGCAGGCTTGTCCGGCTAACTTAGCCTAGCTCGTTGCGAATAGACAGCCTGGTTCTTTAACATGCCCAGTGTATAGCACTGATACACGCAAGGATTGCCTGGGTTCCTGACCAGTACACCTCTAGTTGGGTGGGAACACTGAAAAGCGTTTCTGAAAATTTCCGAGTAGCTGCCGGGGATCGAACTCCCGACCTCAGGTTTGGAAGGCCAGTGTTCAAACCACTCAGCTATCCGTCCACCCGTGGAATATGTTATTTTTCTTCGTGGCGTTCTATGCTTCAAAATGATCTTTTCATAGATTTTATTGTTCTCATATGTTTGTAGCTATTGGACAACATATTTATATACGGTAATTTCTCAATCAAATTGTATAATTCTTGTATCAATCTTTAATGTGTTGATGAAATTCTAAATTATTTGTTTCATTAACAAATAAGAATGACATTCAGAAACCGTTTAAGTACTTATTGTGTAAACATTACATGCCAGTTTGTTCGGACCATGACTGCTAACGTCATAAGTTAAAAAATAATCTTTTTTCCACTTTAATTGGAAAACGAACATCTTATCTCTCTCATCATCTTATCCAATGACTAAATGCAATGATGATGATGATGATGATGATGATAATAATAATAATGATAATCATAGTTTTTATTATTATCATTATTATTATTATTTTAATGATAAAAGAAACAACAATAATAACACAGTAATAATATTATTAATCTGATAACTCAACTACAGTTGATTGTATGATTGATTATTCTGTTATAAACTGTTAAAAAGAAGCATGTATACATCAAATGTGTCTAAAAAGTAGAATAATGAAGGACGATATCTAGTCAGACAGCACGAAAGCTAGTTGATCATTAGCGCATATTACTTACCAAGTATTTGGGTCTTATTTTCTTCTACTTCTCGTTCGTCCTGAAAATGTAACGATATGTTCTTTTATCTTAACAAGAATGCTATTATCAGAATGCCTTTATTTCAAATATACATGTAAATTAATATGACAATTTATCGGCTGAAGTCCTCTTGGAATAATAAATTTCACTGCAAAGAGCATTTAGTAATTATTGAAACTTACTACACAAGATTTCTTTAGATAAAGACAGGTTGAATGTTTCTTTTTTGTTTGGACCTGAAGTGTCAGCACTAATTTAAAAGTAGGCAGTAATATTATTGTCATTTCAGTTGAGTCAGACATATTATCTTTCCTCCATGTATTTTCTAGAAAGATTATTTCCATTATAGAGCCAAATGAAATTAATTGGACGCCAGGTAAGTGAACATTTAGTTGATTTAGTTGTAAATTCATCTTTAAATTCTATAAACCGTCCATCTTGAATGGAAAATAAACGGGTTATCACTAGATAACTCAAAAAAAAAAAAAAACCGTCCATCGTACAAAACAGATGTAGACCACCCTCTTTCTTTAACACACGCACACGCACACGCACACACACACGCACAAAGATGAAAAGTTTGCATCATTAACTGTAGTACATGAAATATAATTTACATAGAACTTCCCTCGCAGAAAGCAAGCCGTTGAGAAAATAGGTGGTTGTTTTAAACACTTAAATCGACAATTATATACATTAAAAAATGAATCTGGATCCCTTCCCCGCCCCCCGCGCACACACACAATTTGTTCATATCTTTATTCCTTTGTTATGTTTATTTTGAACCCCAAAGAAGTCTAATGTAGCCGAAACGTTGGTGAAAAATAAAATCACTTGTTAAAAAAGTTTCTGTAGTTTTGACTACTTTTTATACCTATATAATACCTATATAATTATATTCATATCTTTACACATTATTCTTTTTATCTGTCCATCAAACAAAAGTACCGTCAGATATTTTTATACCTGTACTTGTCAGCCCTACTCACCCCTCCCAACCCACACACACACACACACACATACCGCCCCCTTAATCCATAAACAGACGTTTTCAAAGAGCCACTAACAAGAAATTTAAGTATTATTTTTAATTTGATATATTAGCGAACAACAAAGGTACGAACAATCACCATCAGCGAAGAAAAGAGTCAAATTAGAGCTAATTTTATGAGCCGTGAACCACAGCTGGATTCCGTTACACCGGTCCTACTTGCGAATTATTGTCGCATGTCTTAAAGCATTAATAAACTCTTTTAAACTGGCAAACTCCTAACTAAATTGCCTTTGATGACATCTAACTGTCCTAGCAGGTTAAATGGCAGTACTAAATATTTGATCGAAACATTTTTTGCAAGCCGACAAAAGAAAACGATACCGTTAGTATTTCAAAGATATCAAATACTTTATTCGTGTAAACATTGTACGCAAGTCACCGAAAATTTCCTTTAAGGATTCTTTGTTAATTCTTAAAAGCAGGTAAACAAAGCTTTTAATATTAAATATGCAAAGACTCCGTCATGATCTTGGTAATCAGAGGAACTCCTCTCTCTTATATTAAAGTAACAAAATATTCTTAAAACCTTACTGAATTTTACATGATCACCCATTACCAGATCTTTGTAACTGCTTATGTTTCTTGGTCACTAAGGGATCATGCTTGTCACATGTTACGTGTTTTATAAGTTCCATGGATGTCGCGTGGCGTTGGGTATAGCCTGTCAGTTCTTACCTGATAAGATCTCATTATCGCTTGGTATCTTAAAATCTAGGCGGTTTCAGTGGCATTGAAAACATGGTAATAATATTTTTCAAGGGAGATTTAAGCAGTTAGAAGAAATAAAATATTCATTTTAACTGGGTCTTAATTTACACGTATTATATCTTCTACAATTACCTGAACATATTTTATCGAAACATTTAAAGCAGTGCATTTACTGTTTTCCAAAGAGGCCCACTGCCACTAATAAATTAAACTTTGCATATATACGATAACATCTCGTTACAATACTCTTTCCTGCTTAATAAATCTTTAAACAATCCTAGGGTATGTCATATACAAGGAGAACATATAAACATGGTTCTATTTGAGTAAATAGAATTCGTTTGAAATTAGTGTCAGTTATATTTAGTCAAAACGAAAATCGTTCTTTTGAAATACTAGTAAAATAAAACATTTCGATTTCTATAGCCGAGCTGAAAGAAATGCGACTAAAATTGAAAAATTGGAAACCCCAAATGACCGTTTTAAAAAATTCAATACAAATATATCGAAGAGTGTTTGTAATGCTTATAAAACTCCTCTCAAAACTGCAATGTGATTAGTAGTTTACTTGTCCTTAGTCATCTGATTACCAACATCCCAAATTTTCCCTGAGGTCAAGTAACAAATAATGTTGTTTTTTTCTGAAGTGAATCGGTTTCTTGTTACTTTAATACACCTACAGTGCCATAAGCAGAATTTACATTTTATCATTATACGATATCTGAAAACGGTTACGTTTGTGTAAAATGTTATTACTTTTTGTAGTAATTTGTGCAAAGTAATCACATATGTGTTAGTTAAGTTCCTTGAAATATAAAATTCTCACCTGTTTGAAATCTGTTACACCAGTAATTGATGATCTGCCCTCAGAAATATGTTCCTCGGCAACAGGATTTTGAACCCTCGACTCCTCGCCATTTGAACCGTCGATGTTTGTTGAAACACTTGTGTCAGGTGAATAAAGTCGATTATCTGTTATTTCTGTTTTATTATTATCAACTGAGTCATTATAAACACACTCATCTTCAATGTCAATGTCGGATTCGTCTAAATCACTATTGTTTATATTTTCAGTATCGTCTCTAATAAGTTCATCATTGTTTTGTTCAATAGATGTTTCAGCCTTTTCATTTCTTGAAGACTTTCCTACAGGCCTAAAAGCTGATGGCCTGCACGACTGGCTACTAGATTTTATAGGCTCTGAAGGTGAACCAAATGTTTGTGAAATACTTTCTTCGTCTTCGGACGAGGTGTGTGTGTCAGAGGGGGACTGGCCAAGACTTATGGAGGTTGTCAGGTCTTTTACATTAGAACTGTTGAAATAGTTTTTCCCAAATCCTGGTAATCCACCTTGTCTAGATGCGAATTGATTGCTCCAAAATAAATCATATGGCGGAATAATGTAGTCTGTTGATTGTCTCCATGGATGAAATGCAATATTTTGAGTTTGCTTTCCTTCATTCCTTAATTCTGCTTTGTTTATCTGATACTGCAGTGCAAGAGGATTTGGCGTATTTAACGCACCGAATGGATAAGTTTTTCCCGGCATTGAAAACAATGGATAACTTTGATATTGAGACCCGAAACTTGACTTCGCCAGCAGTCCATCGTCTGTAGATGGTTTTTGTCGTTTTTCCTCATGTGTAGGTTGTGAGTCTGTGTAGCCATCAGAGGAAAGCATTCTCTTCCTGCTTCCGCCATTAAACATTGCTTTAACGTCCTCCCATGCATGATGAATGTCATCATTGTCTGCACCTTTCGAGAGGTTGAGATGGCGTCTCCAGGAATTAAAGTTTGCAGCGTCCGGGTGGTTATATTTAGAGTCTGCAGCTCGATGAAAATGGAATATGAATTTATTCGGTGAAAAATACAGATTACAAAAATTGCATCGAATGCATTTTGCTCGGGAACTATTGTATCTAGATGGCTCAAATTTACCCTTGCATCCCCAACCACAACAATGAAAAACTTCAAAATAAAAGTTGTCCGGCAATTTTGGGGGACGATTGTCCTCTAGGAAAGATTTCACCAATCTTTCAGCTTCTCGTTTTGTGATCATGCCACATCTTCTGCTGGAAATTGGCATTGCCCCTGCTCTCCTGAGTATTTCTAGTTGGACTGGCGTGCACTGAACGCAAGTGATCCCCAGAGCAACACGGCGATTATGTATCTCATTGTAACTAAACTGTTTCAGCAGGGTGTTGGAAATCTGGGCCAAGCACAATCTTTCCTTTCCGTCTATATGTAAGGACACGATTGGTATGCCATTGAGGAGTACTGTGGATACATGGTTCTGTCTGTATGTGTAGCTGGATGTCTGCGATTTTTCAGGTGTCTTCAGAATAGTTGAATTCTTCATGTCAGATTTTGTTTCGCATTCAAGAGAAGTACTTGAGCAAATATCTAAGTCCATTGTTCTTAAATAAAGAAATGCAACAATTACACAACAGTTAAGCACCTTTTTACATCTTATTAATTAACTTATCTTTTTTAAATTCTTTCGGAGGCAAATTATTGTTTTATGTGTAGAAATTTACATGTACTTATATTTCAGTTCTGATGCAAGAAATGTATGATACCATTACGAAAAGAAATGATTAAAGCTGAAAACAAATTATAGTTATTACTGTTCATTTACGACCTTGATTTATACGTATTTTAAAATATTCTTTCCTATAAATATTGCCGTCTCACATTTTGTTTCTTATATGCTCTCTGCTTTAAACAATACTTCAGCTGTGGGTTGTGTGTAAATGATTCCAGAATTCGAAATGACATGCTCAACTGGTAAACCATAAAGGATCTCAAACCGTCATTGAAATATTTTGACATATGGTCAGGAGAAATCATTTACTTCATTTTCTTTGACCTGTCTTTCTGAACTTAATCCGCAAAAACAATCACAATTATCAACACCAAGAATTTAACTCGACTCCATATGTTTATAGGATCCTGTGATTGTAATTAATAATCACCATTTTATACCTTTGCACCCCGCTTACAGAATTTACTGATTCGTGAAAGAGGGTCGTGTTTCGTCTTTAGGTATCATATAGTCGCGTTTTGTCATTGATGCTACAATGTGAGCGTAGCGGACCACCATATGGCGGGAACAAGGTAATATCTTGTTTAAAGCAGACGACAATCAATGTGATTTATTTTGATGCGGACGATGCAATTAATTACCCGTATAAATACTAATACAGTCAAGGCGATTATTTTGTGCGATAATTTTTCTTTATTTCATCTTTTAATGCATTCGTTTTAATGTAAAGCTAGCTAACTATAATCGTAAAACGTCATGTCATGAATTCTCTTTCTGTTAACATTACCAATAATAAGATATTTTTATATAAATTTATGCATCTTAAATGCTACACAGTTGCACCGCTAACAATGATATACTAGTATTAAATAGTTTATCTATTGCAGATAAAATTAAATAATAAGATTCACCTCGAGGTATATTAACAATCGCAACAAAAATTTAGCATGTTCATGAATTTATATGTACAAACGGTTACGTTAGTACAATCTATATAAACTATTCTTCCATTGCAACCATTACGGTTCGATTCGACCATGGCTTGATTTACGATGTATGGTTCTGGTAACATTCCTTGATGTGCTCAGTGATTCAAGCGATTCTAGATGTGGCTCTGGTTGCATTGCCTGATGTGCGCAATGTTTCAAGCAATTCTAGAGGTGGCTCCGGTTGCATTCCTTGATGTGCTCAGTGTTGCAAGCGATTCTAGATGTGACTCTGGTTGCATTCCTTGATGTGATCAGTGATTCAAGCGATTCTAGATGTGGCTCTGGTTGCATTCCTTGATGTGCTCAGTGATTCAAGCGGTTCTATATGTGGCTCTGGTTGCATTCTTTGATGTGCGCAATGTTTCAAGTAATTCTAGATGTGACTCCGGTTGCATTCCTTGATGTGCTCAGTGTTTCAAGCAATTCCAGATGTGGCTCCGGTTGCATTCCTTTTATTGTTCAGTAATTCAAGCGATTCTAGATGTGGCTCTGGTTGCTTTCTTTGATGTGCACAATGATTCAAGCGATTCTTGTTAAGTTAAAGTTTTATGTTGGGAAATGCCTACACATTTCTCAACATCAAAGAGAAAAGAGATCAATAAATGACGACTCGAAGTGAATCTCATTATTTTTAGATTCTATAAATAAACTGTTTAATTAATAAATGTTAACCATACATTTGTGTAGCAATTTAAATGCTTACATTTAGATAAAAATATTATTTTTATTGGTAATTTTATTGGGGGAAATACCTAAACAACAATAAATGGTTCCTACAGTAATTACTCTTATTACCATACAGTTTGACAAATATTTGTAGAATTCTCTATTTACTACCAGTCAGCATGAACCGTTGTTTATTTTAAAACCTGTTGCGACACCAGTAAGAGTGAGAATATACCATCACCTTTAGAATGATAGCACAAATGATAATGTTATCTGTCTGAAAGTGAATTAGATGTGCGCTTATTTCATGATATTTTAACAATGACTTAATTTGCTAAATATTTATGCTTAAAAGTTCTACTATTTCATGTATATTTGATATGATCTGAGGTACATGTACATCTACATTTACACGTTATACTATCAAACTTGACAGAACTGAAACGGTGCAAAGGTGAAATGAAAGAAAAAGACAAAGGAAGTCACAGCCAAAGATTAGAGAACGGCATGTTATGAAAATTTATTACTTACAATGTAATGTATATATCTAATCAATAACATATACAATAATAAAACATTTTCTTTTTCTTCGCCACTGTTAGAATGACTGAACGTGAGATATGAAGTCAAAGAACTCATCTTTACGAATAACTTATCCGTTTGTCCCTAAAGAAATAATTACAACATGCGACATGGCTAGTATTTAATCTAGGAACTAATTTCGCCCAATTAATCAATTTGTTATCCAGGAAAACTGACTGAAAGTTATATTAAATTATGATTAAATACTTATAAAACAATGTACACTCTCATGATTTCATCTCGTCACTGTGCTGCTTGTCACCTGTCAAACAAGAATATCCAACTCAGTTAGGTAATTACATTTAAACCATTAATAATTTACACGGCAGCGAATCATAAAATTCTTTTTTTTTTTTATATTGTACCGTTCGTTAAAATATTTTCAATTATTTTCGAAAAGTTTCATCGTATCATATCTCTTACGCACTTTTTGTCATAATACCAACTGTTACGATTGTATGGACTCAAATGAAGAATGTTGATATATGCAAGAATGAGACGTAAATAAAGATATAAATAAAAATATATGACACCATGTAGTCCTGAACTCTAAAAAATATACATGACTATTTCTTAGTGATTTTGAAGTAATTTTCTCTCTTCATTAAATTAAGACGAACGCATCTTACAATAGTATGACTTAAAAAATCAGTTCCTTTGGCAAATGTTATTTATTTTGTACATTTTATTTAATTAATACATTTAAAGTTTACATAAGTTCTGTTTTGTTTTTAATTATGCGTTATGAACATGTAAATGAACTAGCGAATATACATAAAATTATATTTCATGGATACATATTAATAGCAAATACAATCAAAAGAATAACATTAATACAGAATTAAGGTAAAACAAACGTATACTTTAGTTGTATTTAATGGAATGAATTAAAGACCTTTAATAATTATGTTGCTATGAATATAAGGAAATCGTAATCAAAATACATGTTATACAAATATATTAACACATCCTTTTTCGATCTAGACCGTGCAAAATATGTATACATATATTTTTTTCTAAATTTTCTAAATTCATATAGTAATATTCTCTTGTAATGTTGTAATATATTAGATTTTGATAATTGACAAGCCATTTTCATGTTTGTCCAACCAGTTTACCTGCTGGAAATCTAAAATGAACCTACCAAACTTATCATATTTTTATGAAATGTTACTTTAAATACATTATTTAAAGCAGTCAAGTCAGTTGGTTGACCATTTTAACATATCATCTTACATATATTTCAACAAGAGTATTCCTGATTATAAACATATACTGTTACATAATTCATATCATAATTTTATATTCATATCAGTATGAACAATTATCAGTTTCATAAAAATAATGGAACTAGTGAAGACTGTGTACAAACATGTTTTAAATGTTGCATTTACTTATGTCCATCTTTTGGAGAAATATTAAAGATAGAACAAATAGCGCACTAATGTTAACTTTTCTTTCATTAAGTAATTAGTAACATGCAATTAAAAAATACCGTTAAGTTGTCATATTTACCATCATATACGTCTCATTTAAAGAAATGAATGTTTAGTAATAATATGATTTTTAAATCTTTCCAAACTTAATATCTTAGTATAAAGAATTAATAGCAAACTTTTTGTTTAAACAGAACAGACTCTTTGTTTTTTGTTTTTCTTTGTTTAGATATTTTCAAAAATGTTTAAACATGAATAACATTGCAATATACAGATGTAACATATTTTGTTCAGTAATCTGAATCAGTAATTTGCTAAAACATCTGATTATCGTTTATTACTGAAACGATTTCTTCACTTGAGATGTAAATGAATTCTTGCAGTACCAATATTATTTTCTAATTTGATAAAATTTTATTGAATTTACATATAAGTGTTACAAAAGATAGCTCTACCTACCTTTCTAAAATATTCTTGCACAACGGTACCTTCAACATACGAGTGAATTGATTACAAATGTTTAAGTCTATTATCTATAAATACAATTCAACTCGTGACACCGAAACACACTATCATTTGATGCGAATCAATTAACAATACTAAAATTAATTCCAAAGTTGATTTTCATTGAACCCGTAATTGCCTATTTTAAATCGCTTGCCAATCTGTTCTCGAAACCAATCGACAGGGCTATTTATGAACTTGGAGGCCTAATTAATCAGTGGAAGGTCGGACCCCACCGCAACTAGCTGGTTACCTTATTTAAAATTATGTGTTCCACGCATTTAACGGTAAATTTCTATTGTCATCGCCTATGAGTAAGGAAAATATTATGATTTTCAAATGAAATGAAGCCATTAAATCGCCCCTGGGCGTGTTTGCACGCGCTGGTTGAACGCAGCATCACAAAAGGACGAACTTCATTGGCGAATAATTGAAATGACACGCTGTCAATCAGCTCGCTCATGCGCAATAGATGATGATTTAGTCACGTGCTCTCTGGTCGATTAAGTTAAATTGCAACTTGTTCAGAACGTATCAATCCCTATGGTTTTCTTCGTTTGTAAAAATGTTTCTTTTTAACATTCATCTTCTATGATCAGAGCCGTGAAATATATAATCATAAAACAACAAAAAGATATGTTTAATTTATAGAGAGCGAATTAAGGTTTTATAACTTTAAATGTTACTCTCATTCTCTGACCGTACTGTTTTGACCCTGTTTAACGGCATTTATGGACTTTTTGCCTTTCATTTGAAATATAAAATAATATCCTTGGTATACGCGGAATGTGGATGGTAAAATATCTTAATTAATGAAAAGATTGAAGTCTATAAAAAGTCGAATCACACCCAAGATCAAAGACTTATTGGAGTATATTTTTGTTTAATTTCAACCATATAAATACAGTATTAATTTAATATCAATTGAAAGGTGATTGGGGAACGTCTTAATGAATTTCATGAATTTAGTATGAAAAATTTCTGTAATAAAACACATCTTGAATAAAAAACCTATGTACCGTTTCTGATAGATAGATGGATGGATGGATGGATGGATGGACGGACGGACGGATGGACATCGATATATACTTCTAAAATATTGCCATTTTCAAATATCCGACACAGCGGATGTATAAATTTATCCCTGACTGTTTTTCACGGATATACACTAAACAATACAACAATTAACAAAGACATTTAAATGTGTGTGTTTGTGCGTGTGTGCGTGCATGCGTGCGTGCGTGCATGCGAGTTTATAAAATATTCTACGGATGTGAAATCATATCTAATTTCCAAACTATTTACAATGTTAACATTAATTTCGTCATTAACCCGAGTGTAACACTTTCATTATAAACTAATTCCATCAAGTCTATTACATTTAATATTCAATTATTTAAGTTATTACTCTACGAGATGGCGTTAACCAGCTTCATTTAATTACTGATGCGATTCGAAGCCTCGAGGAAGATACTTCGCTGATAATGGAATAAATAATCCCAATTTGACGTGTGTTCTGGTGCAGAATTAAACCGATTTTATCAATAAATATATATTGACACTGTATAAACGAGTCAATTCAGCCATCAGTTACAGAATAACAATTTATTCTAGGAGATTTCGGGATAAGATCTTTTGCTGGTAAATTTGTTCATTAGCAAGACGTGAGACAGTCAGTGTCCGTACCTGTACTCTCAAATATAATGGATGGCACCAGGTTATTTTGAGGCTTCTTCGCTCCCAAATGAATAATAATATTGTGATTAAACCTTCAAGTAGTTCAATAATTAAAATTACGGTGGCCAGTATAATTTAATTAGGGCAGTTGAAATAAATGTAGACTATGCTTGGAATAAGTTTAATATAGTAATAAAAACAAACGCATGATTATGTTTAATTCATTAATGAAATTCAAGTAATTACAAATTTGTATATAAAATAATTATATTCTAAAGGGCGGTTTCAGCTTAGCTTAACTCATGCAGTCTTCTTACCATAGTTAATTTAATTGTATGTTCTGTCTTCTCATATCCTTTATGATTAATTTACATTATTTATTACAAATATTTTTTTTTTAAATGCAGGGTACTTTTATGTTTTTACAATTTCCATATATTGACATTAAATGTAGTAGCCGTTTTCTTTTTTTTTTTCTGATATAATGTCGTGGATTTGTGAAACGTTCACAATGCGCATGAGAAATGTGGAAAAAATATACAAAATTTATTACCAGTTTAGGACAGAAATATGCAATAATTTGAACAATAAATTCATTTTAAACTGCCATAGACTACCATTGTATATAGGCATAAATCTTTTGTTTTTCAGTTTGTGAGACAGAATGCGTTGTAAAACTGGTTGTGTGTGCATCATTTTTGTGTTCAGGAAATTACGATGATATGGTGACGGCCGCGGTCGTTGTTCCATAGGAAATAGTTACTTTACTGTTATGGTTGTGTGTATGTGACCACTATTGTGGAGTATGAAAGTTCATATAGGACCCTGTCGAGCAGTGAGTTATGCGGTTTTAGGCTGAAGGACTGAACTCATGGTATTAGATATGCGAAACGTTTCACTAAATTTTACTCACAGATTGAACATTACTTGAACACATCATGGTTTTTGTGCAGGAAAATACCTCGCTGATTAATGTTAGGCATCTTTAATGAAGTAAGAATAACGAATTATTAACATTTACAATGATCAATGCCATTGAATATATCTCGTAACATAGATTTTCAAATGTCACTTGAACGCAGTTTGTCTTTTGAAAATAAATGTTTGCAATTTATATTTTCATTGATTTGGATTAGGTGTATATTTATTCGTAATAAGAAAAAAAAACAGATATACTTACCTATTAATGATTTTTAGTTGATATCGAAAAAAAAAAACATGGTGATTCCTGAAGATGTTTCGAATGATCAGTGTTTCCTGTTATTATGGTATGATCTAGTGCTTTAGGATCAAGCGTCATGTAGAAACTGACGTTCGAACTGATCACCACTTTTAAGTAGTGAATTTTGTATCTGTAGAAGTATTACCGGACACTGCCGCCTCGCCGAGTTTTGTGTTCGGGAACCGCTAAATTTCAGTGAAGATTGTTGGAGTGTTATCTACAGGTGAAAGACATTTGGGTAAGATATTGGCTCATTAGAATCAATACAATATTATATTAAACGTACAAAGTTATCCACTTGCTTAGTCATATTAACACAGGCTACAGCACTTTGTTTTTTTATCTAACGATGCTGGTGGTAGCTATGAAACATAGAGCATGGAGATACTATGACGTAATATAGCACTATATTCATGGACGATCGTGCACTTGATTTTTTTTTTTTTTTTTTTTTTTTTGGTTAAACGCCGTTTTTCAACAGTATTTCAGTCATGTAACGGCGGGCAGTTAACATAACCAGTGTTCCTGGATTCTGTACCAGTACAAACCTGTTCTCCGCAAGTAACTGCCAACTTTCCCACATGAATTATGAGGTGGAGGACGAATGATTTCAGACACAATGTCTTTTATCAAATCGTCACGGAGAACATACACCCCGCCCGAGGATCGAAGTCCCGATCCCCGCGATCCGTAGACCAACGCTCTCCCTACTGAGCTAAGCGGGCGGGCTTTGTGCATTTGAATCAAAGGTAATTCGTGTACTTAGTCAAAAGAAGACCGTGTACTTTAGTCAGTGGACGATTGTGTGATTTAGTCAGAGGAAGAACTTGTACTTTAGTTAGAGAAAGATGTGTACCCTAGTCAGAGGTAGATCGTTTACTTCAATCAAAGAAAGATCATGTTCTTTTGTCACAGAAAAAAAGTGTACTTTAGTTAGAGAAAGATCATGTACTTTAGTCAGAGTAAGACCGTGTATTTATGTGTGAGGACGGTCGTGTACTTTAGTCAGAGTAAGACCGTGTAATTATGTGTGAGGACGACCGTGTATTTTAGGCAGATTACTAAATATGATTGACCTACGACATCGGCAAATAATGTTGTTTTTAATCCATCAAAGAAATGGTTGCCAAATTTTATTTTTCAGGTTGCAACGTTCAGAATAAAAGAAATTCATTCCTGTTAGCAAATCCGGCTGTGAAAAAGTAAGTGTAAATGTAATTAATACTTATTAAGTACTAAAATATTTTAAATTGCCATTTATAGTGTTATGTATTCTCATTATTACTCACATTAGTATGAATCGGATGATTTTATCGTATTCAAGATCTCAATAAATTTGATATCTTTTCAAAGCGTCAGATTTCTTTCACAAATGAAATGTTTTAATTTCTAACAAAGTATCTCACAAGTATCCAGAATTTCTGCAGAATAGTTAAAAGCACTTACAAAGTATGCTGAGGTCAAGAAATGTAAAAAAAGTATATATTGCATTTGTTACTCTTCATACTGTACTGTGGAAGAATTGACAAACAAAACAAATATAGAAGGAAGAAAAAAAGACAAATAATATAGTGATAGAATTGTAGACATATTTGATTACATATTATGTAACTAATATTTCAAATTGATATAGAACTTTCGCACAATTTTATTATGGGGTGCAAATATTATTCATTTGATCAAGGATATCTATCATCTTTTGAATAAATTCAGCTTAAGGATATATTACGAGAACGTAATTTTGTAACTAAGTATATTTTTGTATTCGCAAGATTCGTAAAAGAAACTAGATTTTAAACATTGTTCCATATAGTGAGACAGTGTTCTTGAAATTTATTTAATATTTATGTCAGTATATCAAGACTAATTATGACGTAATTACAAGTTTACAATCGTTATTCTGGCAGTTATTCTTTTAACTATCTAATAATTTTTCTTCACCAGAGTACATCTAATGTTTCATCAAACATACAAATATATCACTGATATAAAAATAGCATAAGAATGCATATCATAGAAATAAAACAATGCTAATTAAATCATTCAAAAGAATACATTTTAAGATAAGATAAGCATATAGCAAGTTCTATGCACTTATTGACAACTTACATATTTTCGATATAGTTCAAAGAGTTTTTATACAAGAAAAAAAAATGAATAAAAGTAAGAATAGGTCAAGACTATGGTACTTCAGTGTGTGCCGTGTTACGTATCAAAGATAAGTAATCACAGACATGTATTTAATTTAAACACTGAACCTCTGAAACATGATGTTGCTACATATGAATTGATATTGAAGATGATTTCATTGTTTTTATAAGACTTTTTTTTATCAATTTCATATTTTCATTGGTATATTAGCAACCTTAGCCATTCCTTTTCATTTATGGCTTAAAACATTGTGTTTTAGTACCAAGCATTTAACTCTAAATTTCTACAGTTCCCTGATTTTTTTTGTACGTTTATGGAATAAGAATTAGTGGATAGGAAGTTGACGTTTTAAATCGGCTTTCAGTGCAAACCTCTATTCTAAATATGCCTATGAAATAATTGTAATGAAGCTGAATTTAAAATGTTTTGATACGTTTGAAATAATTTAACGCAATTTAATATTTCTGTGACTGGAAAGAAAACAAAGAATCCTTCGATATGAATTGTATGTAAATCCAAAGCTGATATAATGTAAATAGATTGGCTTGATTCATTAAAGGAAGGAAAGCCGTAATTCAAAGACAAATATTCACGTAATATAATCAGTTCTTTAGAGGATGTTATTTCTTTTTTTTTTGCAACTGAAATCTTACTAAATGTCATTCACATTACGTTGGGTAATTGTTCCGCACTGAAAGCAAACATAGTATATCTTATAGCAATCTAAAACAATCAGATTCGGTCTCAACGCCGTGTTAATTTGTCAGAGGTTTAAAGCACACACGGTTATTTGTGCTGGAGACATCAAAGTAGATAACTAGAGGAAATGGAACCGTTGTCATTGTCACCGAGGCTTCTAATTAAATCGAGCTAACCACAATTTACCACCGGGAGATCTAAGCCGGATTTATCGGTATTAATTCAACATGAACCTCATTGAATACATTTTCCGTCAATCAATTTAATTTTGATCGGAAGATAATTTAAGACTAAACATTTCGACGTTGATTGATAAACCAGGATTCCAAGACGGTCTTTCAAGATGACTTTCATTTGCGCCGTTGTGGCATTTCTTAATCACCTTTTATAAGCTGTCAGTTGTAAATCGGCTAGTTAATCGATGGCTGGTTTATAGCGCGAGAATGAGGCAACGTTAAGGGAGTTCAATTATAAGAAGTGTGCATCTAGAAAACTCATTTATACTGTACTTGTAATGTTTATAAAAATGTACAAAGCAGTTTTTATATGTTAAGAAATCTCGCGTTCCATATTTTAACTGTCACCGCTAGTCAGGACAGTTGTATATTGTTTTGTTTCTCCTGGATATAAAAAATACATAACAGACCGATTTTTGGTCTATAAACTATTAAATAACAATATAATAATGTGTCAGTAACCGAGTGGCCAAGGTTGCTGATTTCGAATCACTTGCCCTTCATCGCTCGCTTAAGGTGTAGAATTATTTTTATTTGAGGATTCCATACAGCTGGCTTCCTGAAGGTTGGTGGTTCTACCCTGATGTCCGCTCTTTCCTTAAGTAAGGACTAAAACAATACACGGAGAGGCACCTAGGGTTTTTTCACTTGGGGTGTGACGTTATACCGAACATGAGGAGAGATCAATGTAATATTAGTATTATAGACATATCGACGCCTAAAATAATTCATCAAACTGCTTCTACCAGATTCACCCAAAACAGTGCAAGGACCATGACTATTAAAAGAAAAAGAAAAAAGCGATAGCAAAGTGCATTACCATAATTGTCAGTATGCTGACCATTCTCTAGATTCTCGAAGACCTCTTGTGTAAAATGTATAGGTTTTATTTCACAGATAATCTCTGAACTAAAACAATATTGGTTATGACTGAAGAGATCATTTCTGTCAAGGTAGGACGTGATGTTAGAAATTAAAATACGTTCCATCATTTCACAGACAGTCCATGTTAAGGATATAAGATGCTAGCCTCGGATGTTTGGCTTTCGTTGTATACTGGATCGAACCGACTGCATTCTTCCATCTACTTGGACTTGACCAGATTTAAGCGATAGTTCGAATATATCTTTTTATGAGTAGAGCTGTCCTTTGGTGAATCTCCTCGAGTAGTCTTGCAGAGGGTTTATTAGGATTTCATTCCTTCAATTACTTAACCATGCTATTTCCTACTATTGTTCCTTAAAATTGGATTACGCACATGGTTGTACATGACATGAAATCTAACCAAGATAAATGAAATCTGAAAGAAAGAAGACCCGGAAATGGGGCTTTATATTATCATATCGTAATGTAAGTAAGTCGTTGGTCTTCTAAACGCATCCTTGTGTTGAATGCATAGAAAAATTCCGTGTCCCAAATTCGGAAAAAAAAACATTATTTTCTATGCACATATGTATATAACTATGTATAATAACAAATGTCCGTTTTGGCACAATATTTTCTGTAGTGCTGCTCTCCAACTGAATGTGTCATTTCAAATGTCTTAGTATCAGTGCAAAGTGTATGTACCAAGCTTCAATATGATACCTATCTATCCTATTTCTGACAAGAAAATAATAGACTTCGTATTTTCATGTCGTAATTTAATACCAAGGAGATCAACTTAGGGATAATGAGGTCCTTTTTTCTGAAACGGTGTTATTCAAAAAAGTATAGTAGTTGGAATATATATTGCATGCGTGACATTGCGGATCAAATAATAATCTTATGCAACTTATAATTCTTTGGTTGATTATTTTGATGAGTTCAACAGAATATTTAGTTTTAATTTAATGGTTGGAACTGGCTTTCAAGAGTTGCATTAATCTTAAGATTTGCTTTTGATTAATTGCTGCTATGTAATACTTTTAGAGAGCTAATTTTACAACGAGACGCATGCGTACTATACGTAGGGCAAAAAGACATGACCGCACAATATAAATTACGTTAAAGTTATATTGCATTTCAATCTATTGGATCAATAATTAGTTTGTTTTATGGTAAATATCCACCGCAAGACAAGGGAAAATATATGTAGATCTTTGCAAACCCACTGCTGATATATTTTAACTAATGAAGTTTAAAATAAAATGTTCAGTTACAAAGTTCAGCCTTTGATTTTGTATCCAATTATACCCAAATGGGGATCAATTCATTCCGTATTCAAAAAATAATAATCATCTTTAAATTGTTATTTTTTATTTCTATCGATTCTTTGAATTTGAAAGTTTTTTGGCAATATCTTTGTGGTTCGGATGGTGAATGTAGCGGTCAGATTTAATAGAGAGGGGGCAGGTAGCGGGGAGAGGTGTGCTACTTACATTCTTTATCTGTTGTAAACGATGTTCCTATTCTTTGCGAAATTCAAGTTAATCATAATTTTCTATTAATTTACGGGTAATGAGTGCGCACGATAAATGTTCGATATGAAAATGATCCAGCATGTAAACATTATTTAGAGATTAAAAAAAGTAGAAATTTATATTAGGTATTTTCTTTCAGTCTAGTTATAGTCCTTGATTTGATTCAGGAATATATAGATCTTCCCATCCACCTCGACGTAGTAAAAACGATTTTAACACTAAGTATAGCCATATCTATTGAACCACGCTATTAGTTAAATAGTTTTCCAAAAAAAAAGTTCCCTTTAAACAAAAAGTAAAGGGACCTGTACCTAGCCAAATAATTCTGCCCTACAGGAATTTCCTTCATATATGGCCGATTCAGCACGAATACTTGAACTTTGTTTAGCTCCCGAAAGTTAGTGTGTTCCAAAACCCTAATTCCGTTTTTATTGTTACAATCAGACTCATGAAATATATTACATAATATGATATGCACTTTATGTACTGTCTCACAGGTAACAACTATATTTAAAAACTTACAAGTTTTTTTTTTTAATAGAGTCCGGGTAGAACCCCACGTTTTGAATGAGTTTGTTAAAATATGCAAATTAGGGTGGTCAAATAGTCTATCAATTCGTAAGTTAATTATAACTGTGATACATTTCTTTTAGAATATGTGGCCGGCTTTTTCTTTTGTTAATCTAGATGTTTCTTGGTGTTAAATAAAAACTGACCGACTTCGAAAGCAATGTCCAAAACTTTTTATAAGAACTTAAATTCTCAAAATGTGTGTCACCAATTTATTCACCATGTGGGAATGCATGTAGCTTCTGCTGTAAGTAACGCTAATCTAAACTATATGCGGAATATACAATGATCACAGGGTACAGTACTTTACATAATTTTATTCATGTATCTTTTATATCTTTACACTTTAAGATAATGTTGCACATATTTGTTACTTGTCATAAAAGTGTTCATTTCTTTCTCTCAGTTTGACCTTTTCCTTTCAATATGCATGTATTTCATACAGTAAATTCTTGCGCACTGGACTGACGTTTCTTGTGATTAATATCTCCGAACTAGATATTCCCATCTACATCTGTAAATAGATTATTATTTCTTGCAGATCGGAATGACGGTTCCGGTGAGTTTTACCCATGCCGGCAAAACCCATTTGGCACCCCATAACAGATAACTGTTTATGTGAAATTAGATAAAAATCAAATACCTTGATAATTGCTCTCGGTTCTTTATAGTGTATTTCTATGATCACAGAAAGT
This sequence comes from Mercenaria mercenaria, assembly GCF_021730395.1. Lineage (NCBI taxonomy): Eukaryota > Metazoa > Mollusca > Bivalvia > Venerida > Veneridae > Mercenaria > Mercenaria mercenaria. Next base: position 45,282,619 of record NC_069368.1, read on the forward strand.
CATATGCGACAAAAAAGAACATGACGTGACGCGACAAATGACAAAGCTACGTTGTGCATATTTGGAACGTCATTACGTCATTTCTGTTTACGGATATTGATTTCACGCGCTTTTTTAAAGACGCTACTGCTATGGCTTTGTTTATTCTGTAATTTGTAAAATTCGGCATGCAAGAAAAATAATAAACCACCGGTTGTAGATGCAGATGGGAATATCATAATCTCAGTATAAATAAGTAATGTATTACCAAACATTGTATTTCTATCATAAACCCTTTAACTACGGTAATTGCATCAAAGAAGTAAACATATTTTCATACCTTAACTGCAACAATTATGATCAAAAATATTTTCTAAACATGTCACATACATATAGCCAGGACCCTTGGTTATTCATTGGCCAGCTGGTAATTTTAGCTGTTTAGAACAGTCGTTGTCTTTTGCATTACTTGTGGGCACTAAATTTTATTGACGGCGCGACTTTGTGCTGCTCAGGGTGCTTAGGGTCCTGACTAATACATGAACATTCTGTATAACTATGATAATCAAAAACGTTTTTCTACCTAAATCTTAATTCCCTGAAACCATACTCGGATTGAAAATGACCTTTTCCGCAAAGGAATGCACATATGCATAAAAATCGAATATAATGAAAAAAGAACTGGTTGAGCAAGAAGTATAATGTATTACATGCAATTACAAATGGAGCTATTCTTGAAGAATACAAGTTAAGTATTTACACCTCGTCTCTCCTGTAATACCAATAAAATAAAAGCTAGCTACATGACCCTCGTAAGAAAGGTCATTATGAAAGTTAAAGAATAAAAAGTTTACTGCTTTATAGAAATATACCCGTAATGGTTGGAATGTAAACAATGGGTCACAGCAATGCCTTATAGCCTAAATCAATATTTTGTCTTTAATATATTTAGTACCTCATTCTCTTTACACTGATATTGGGACTTTTAAAACGGCACAGTTAATGCTTAAAGAAACAAATCTTTAAACTGATGACCATGGTATATTGTCAAAATATCTTTAACGAATTGTTTTACATCCAGGTTTTACATCTAAAAACTCAGATAAACTTATAATTAACCTTTAGCCTGCCTTTGCAACCTGTGCAGACCAAGATCAGCGTGTACATCCGTGCAGGCTGAACATGGTCTGCACTGTTCGCTATTCAGTCTGTAAATTTTCAGTGAACACCCCTACGACTAATAAATGGTATTGCCAAAATTGAATGAAGATTTAGATTTAAAAATGTTCATGAATGGATACCAGCATCCTGGTCACACGTTGAACAAGCTTTACGTAAAACTGTGTAAACCGCTGGTGAAAAATCAATAAAAGTATAGAATACACTGTAATTGAGATTTATCAAACATATATTCCAAATAGTAGCATATGATAAAATATGCAATTAGTTGTGGTATTATTCTCTATTAAACCAAATCTTAATATAGATTTTCTCTATCACGTTATCCAGATTATTTCTGTGAAACAAATAGTATGACAAAACCTTTACATTCCGATTCCGGAATATTTCTGTTAAGACTTGTATTAGTCGCTGAAACGTCCTCCTCTGTAAAGAGGCACTCCAGTTAACTTACTGATGTCGTCTTGAAAATAGTATTATTTATTATATAAGGTATCTACATGGTACAGATTTCCATTAACAATTTGATTTGTTCCTGTACTTCCAACTGACTATTCTTTGCACTTCTACTTCCAAACTATCATTCTTCTCTATTCTAACTTTGACTTTAAGACATTTATATACAACTTCCGACTGAACTTTCTGTGATTATAAACGTTCTTGTTTACCAATTCCACACTCATTTACTTCCGACTTCTTGACTTCTCACTTCCTTCTTCTTACTTCTGCACTTCTGACTTCTAACTTTCCAACTTCTGATTTCAACTTCCTGATTTCTTACTTCCGACTTCCAACTCCAACACTCTTCTTCCGACTTCCAAAGAGGGAAAGTTTGGAAGTCAGAATTGGGAAGTTGGAAGTCGGAAGTCAGGAAGTTAGAAGTCGAAGTGTGGAAGTTAGAAGTCAGAAGTGGTGAAGTTAGAAGAAGGGAAGTAAGAAGTGTGGAAATTGGAAATCAGAAGTCGAAAGTCCGGAAATTAGAAGTCAGAAGATGCGGAAGTTAGTAAGAGAGGAAGTAAGAAGTCAAGAAGTCGGAAAGTAAGAAAGTGGTGGGATAGTTGTGAAGAGTCAGAAGTAGAAAGTCAGGATTGGAAGTTAGAAGTGCGGAAGTTAGAAGTCAGAAGTGCGGAAGTTAGAAGTAAGAAGTCAAAGAAAAGTCGGAAGTAAGAATGTTGAAGTTGGAAAATCAGAAGATCGAAAATCGGAATTGGAGTCAAAGTGTGGAAGTTAGAAGTCAGAAGTGGAGAAGTTAGAAGTTTAGAAGTAGGAAGTCAAGAAGTTGGAAGTGAGAAGTGTGGAAGTTAGAAGTCAGAAAGTGCGGAAGTTAGAAGAGGGAAGTAAGAAAGTCAAGAGAAAGTTGGAAGTAAAGAAGTGGAAGTTGGAAATCAAAGTCGAAAGTCAGGAAGTTAGAAGTCAGAAAGTGCGGAAATTAGAAGAGGGAAGTAAGAAGTCAAGAAGTCGGAAGTAAGAAGTGTGGAAGTTGGAAATCAGAAGTCGAAAGTCAGGAAATTGGAAGTTAGAAGTGCGGAAGTTAGAAGTCAGAAGTGCGGAAGTTAGAAGAAGGAAGTAAGAAGTCAAGAAGTCGGAAGTAAGAAGTGTGGAAGTTAGAAGTCAGAAGTAGAAAGTCAGGAAGTTGGAAGTTAGAAGTGCGGAAGTTAGAAGTCAGAAGTGCGGAAGTTAGAAGTAAAAGGTCAAGAAGTCGGAAGTAAGAAGTGTTGAAGTTGGAAATCAGAAGTCGAAAATCAGGAAGTTGGAAGTCAGAAGTATGGAACTTAGAAGTCAGAAGTGCGGAAGTTAGAAGTAGGAAGTAGGAAGTCAAGAAGTTGGAAGTGAGAAGTGTGGAAGTTAGAAGTCAGAAGTGCGGAAGTTAGAAGAGGGAAGTAAGAAGTCAAGAAGTTGGAAGTAAGAAGTGTTGAAGTTGGAAATCAGAAGTCGAAAGTCAGGAAGTTAGAAGTCAGAAGTGCGGAAGTTAGAAGAGGGAAGTAAGAAGTCAAGAAGTCGGAAGTAAGAAGTGTGGAAGTTAGAAATCAGAAGTCGAAAGTCAGGAAATTGGAAGTTAGAAGTGCGGAAGTTAGAAGTCAGAAGTGCGGAAGTTAGAAGAAGGAAGTAAGAAGTCAAGAAGTCGGAAGTAAGAAGTGTGGAAGTTAAAAGTCAGAAGTGCGGAAGTTAAAAGTAGGAAGTAGGAAGTCAAGAAGCTGGAAGTGAGAAGTGCAAAAGTTTGAAGTCAGAAGTGGGAAGTACGGAAATCAATCGTCCTTCCAGGGCTTCCATAGGTATCTGTCGTACACTGAATTTCCATTTACTTTTGAATTTGTGCCATGTACTTTCAGAACTGCCTATGTCTGTCTTTACTCAAACTGAATAAATTAATCTAGTCTGATAATCAATAATTGACTTTAAAGGGGAAATTATATACAGACTTTGATGATACGTTGTGTTTGATGAATTATAAAACGTTTTATAAAAAAGATGTTATAACCCAACTATCTTTAGACATACAACAAGTCTGGTGTTCATCTCTTTTACAATTAAGCAACGCTTTCCTGTTAGATTGTATTGACAGAATATTTCCCAAATTCATTTTCAATCATTTTTTATCAGCAATTATTAAAGCCAAAAGAAATAATTTGTCTCCTGATTTGTTTCGTTGGGCCCTCAAAGATATTTCTCTGGTTTTTCTGCCTACGTAAATGCATTGAATACAGGCGTATTTAGTTCAAAAGTTATTTACAAGAGTATTTTATATAATCATTGCTTGTGTTAGAGATTTCTATGAAGGGTACTAATTGAATTTCATTTATATTTTTGTGACTCTGCAAGGAGTGACAGTTTGGTGCATATGTTTTAATTCCCCACAACTGTCTTTGTGTCTGACTGTGCCTGGACGCAGCTCTAGTGTGCTTCTTTTATTTTACGCTTAACCTTGTCTGCTTGTTATTGCTTATGTATTTACGGGGATATAAACCTGGTAGTAAAAATTCTAACCCATTTTCATCATTCAGTTTTCTTTTAATATCCTTTTACTGTTACAACAAAATTTGACCACTTCCCCTGCTAAAAGCATCAGTTGACAATTGTGTGTTCTTGAAACAGGTACTTTAGGACATGAGCTGCGGTTTTCCATCATGTACATGATGCGAAACTCATGGACAAATAAGATAGAATTTGCTATGTGTTGAATCTTTTTCAACTTATCTTGTCCAAACAATATTGCATTTAACATGATTAGCCTACTAATACATTTACACATGCATTACTACAATATTTCTAAATGCATAGCACAATGGTCAGAAAATTCAGTTATATGAACATAAAATTATTATATTTACGTCTTGCAGAATTACATGACATTCATATAGCGTCACTGTTTATCAAACAATACAAATAAATGAAAAATTAAGACATTTAACAAACATATAACGCAACATTTATTTGCTAATACGTTAAATGTTATTTACGATAAGTTTGCGCAATTTACCAAAATTTTAGCACAGCCTATCATCTATATCGTATTGAAATTTACCATACTTTTAGCACAGTGTGTTGTCATTTACATATTGAAATTTGCCACATTTAGCACAATGTGTTTTCAATCCCATACTGACATTTACCACACTTTTAGCACATTATGTTGTCAAATATACTTGAATTTCATAGTATTAAAACTTGAGCAAATATCAAAAGTGATATAATTACAAATAATAATAATAACAATAATAATAATAAAAGAAAAACAAATGTTTAAAATATATTGAGGTTACAAGCAAATAGTGGCGCAGATAATTTTCACAAAATTAAGACCAGTTACCGTACATATGCTGATTGTTTTATTCTTGTTGTAGTAGTTGAAAATAAAATTGCCGTTTTTAATCTCGTTTTTAAGCTATTTATTGATATATTTTCCTTGATTAAAATACGGATAGATCGTAAATAGAATAAATTTGTAGGTTACGATAATGCAAAGCTACTGAATGCCAACATTTGTACTAAAAGTATATAAACTTTCAAAAATGCACTCGCTAGAATTTTAAGGATATTTATAAATTTGCAAGTGTTGCGTCAGACGATTTGTTAATTTTATAAGAAATTAATGAAAATAACGATAATAGGAATCGGTAATATTTTGCCATAACATAATACCATTCAACAAAAGTTTGTGTCGCAAAATAAATATCTGTCGTCATGGAGATACGCTGCCAGCTCACTGACAAAGGGTTGAAAAAACTTTTTCAACAGGTTTCGAGTTTCAGGTAACATAGGTCCAGCCTTAACTTTGCCAGATGTTATCCGGAAGTGTGGCATTGATGACATCTTTTGCAAAATCGTGTTGTTTGGTACAGCTGAAAAGACCGATACATACAAAGAAGAAAGGAAATGCTTTTTCTTTTATTAAAGTAAATACATTTATTTCAGAAAACAGTTATTTAGTTATTATGTATGCATTTCTTTCAAAGTGATATTTATTGCAGTTTTATTCAAATAAAAATGACGTAAATTAAATGGCATAAATAAAAATGGCATATAGCAAAATGTAAGCCACAGGTAATGATTTTTTCGTCTAACATACAACAAAATGAAAACTCGATCTAGAAATACTTACATATATCAAGAAATTTAAAAACTTGAATCAAATATCCTTGAATATTTTTTGAGAAATCTTCCGTTCTAAATATCATGATTTGTTCCCGTGGAAACGCTTTTAACCATTCCCTAAGATGAACTACATCAAAGCTTGCATAGATCGGCGTCTGAAATAGGTAACACTTTATTTTATAGCCTCAAAAAAGAAAATGCATAAAGTTCCTGTACTGTTTATTTCTATTTTTTAAAAATCCACACGATGCACAATGCGTGACCTTGGTCATGCCAGTTTAAGTAGGAAATAGAATATGGAAATTAATGTAAAAAGTATTCTTTATATGTTCAGATGATATAGAATATCAAACTCAGTAATACAAAATGCATAATAATTCTACTCGAAGTTTTTATTTACCACAATTTTAAACTATAAACAATGTCTTTTAAAAATAGATTTACACAATGTTGAATAATTGTTAACAACAACCTCCTTCATCTACCAGACTCAAGCTGTAACAGTACATGTACATATTAAAATGATCCAGATACAAAAACATCACAATATATCACTTTTGTGATGACCTATGGCCCAGTAACTCTACAGGGGCCAGGAGTTGTACTGCTATGGTGATGTGGTTAATTGCTTTACAAGTAAAAGCAGGGACCCTAGTAGTTTCTAAACATAACCTGTAATTCATTGGCCGAAACCGCTCATCGTCTTTAAAATATATTTCATGTTTAATGGTTAGTGGGTTTTCCCCATTAAACATCGCTTTCTAAAATTAGATTGTTATTGAACTGACATGAAGCTCTTAAGTGTTTTATAAGTTTTCACACAGTTATTGTTACTTTCAAACATTGAATATGTTTCAACAAATATTGGTTCTTCATTCATAAACTTAAACCCATATAATAAAACAGTTATTGACTCTTGAGCGATTGGATATGATGTGATATTCAGCGGAAAGGGGCTATAGCCTCGGTCAAAACTGTCCATTTCCGGTGAATATCATATCATCAAATGGCTCAAGAGTCAATAATTGTATTATGTTTCCCGTACTTGGACTCAGCGTTTTTATATGTTCTAGTACTTTGAGATCAGGGAGTCAATTCAATATCTAGGAGTATGTAATACAATTCCTCTTCAACCGGTGCTAGGGGCGTGAGACAGACCCAATCAAACCGAGTCTTCTACTATTTTGCTTGGCTGCATTCTATGCTTCCAGGGGATCTTTTTACAGATCTTATTACTCATTCATTTCGTTTCAAATGAAAAGGCTATTGGGACATACATGACATTACACATAAACTAACTTTACCTGAAGAACACATTTTAACACCATTTACATTATATAGGACTTAAAATTCCTCTTACTTTCTACTGACCTGATAAAATCGGGAGTGAAAAGGTAAAATAAAATGGTTTTATTACTTGAATCAATGTGTCACCTAAAATATAGTGTAACTATCAAATAGCGAGGTAGTCTGTTTTAATTACATTTAAGAGCATTAAAATATAGAAGAAGATATCCGTTCTGGAAAAAGTCTTCATAACGAGAAGGTCTTAATTTTGGGGCGGTCTTAAATCGGGGTTGTATGGTATGTTTAGAAAGACTTAGATTTCAATCTGAATATCAATCTGCTGAGTTGTTCAGACAGTTGATTTAGATCTATGTAAATATTTTCATCAAATGTTAGAAAAGAAATGGAGGAAACACATATAACAGGATAGGCAGATCACCGAGAAGTTAGAGGCTAGAGATTTTTATGTTAAGTATTTGAATATAAAAGACCAGGATATATTTAAAATAATGTGATTTTCATTTCCATATATGTGTAGTTATGTGTAGTAAGATAATAATCAAAACGACATTAAGTATTAATCGCGACTTGCAAGACGAAACTATATGTAGTTAGTTTTATTTGAAGCAACACAGCGGATGTTACTATTGATTATAAAAATAAATAAAAATTGGAAATTACCTTCAAGTTGCCTGTCACTGACTTGGAAAATAAACAATGTCTTGTAGAATGTAGCTTGAAACACTCTTGCAACATTCCGATCGACTGCACAGTGTGATTGTGAAAAGTAAATGAAGAATTGCCAAACCGGCCATGGAAATAATGTGAATACAATCTGAAATAAATTGCAAATTAAAGAGAAAACAAATCCTCTAAGAGCCATGTGGCCCTATATCGCTTACATCAGGTCAACTTACAGAAAGGTAACAGTTTTTCTAGAGAGTCGCCAACGAAACAATTCTGCCATATTTCTTTAAAAACTGGCCTGCAGATTCAAAGAAGAGTATTTTCTTTCTTCCATAAAACCAAGAGATTGTTGTCATGTTGTTTTTTTCTTTGTGTGTGTGTGTGTTTTTTTTTTTTTTGTTTTTTTTTTAATTTGTTTTTTTTGTCAAACCAAGATGGCTTTTACAATTTTTAGAACATTCCTCTGAAAGTATTCCAAAATCTAGCAAATGGTTCAGGAGATAATAATCTATCTTTCGCTCTGGCATCCACGGTTTTGACGAATCAAAATAATTTGAATAAGCTTGGTCAAAAATCAGTCCTATGTAATGGCTTTAAAACAAATAGCGGTTTACGAAGTGTATTTTTTAGCTCTGGTGGCCATGTTTCTGTAACAATTCTGAATAATTTGAACACTCTTGGAACAAGCACACAAGGAGCAAGTGTGTGAAATTATTTTGAAGAGAAACAATCCACCAGTTCATTTCAGTAGGACTTTCCACTAAATGCATAAAGGGAAAAGTAAACGCGCCCGTTGTAAGCATATTTTTGAAAAAGATTTTAATGTTCCCATTATGTACATATAAGTGGTGTCTATGCCATCTGGTGGCCGTGCTTTTTAGTTTATATTAATTTGTTTTAGCTCGATTGTGATGAAAGCCTCAAGCTTATTGGAACCATTCTCAAGTCCTCTTCCTGTGAAAAACCAGTCCTGGTGTCATATGAGAAGTCATGGTTGTGACCCAGTGAGACTTGAACCTGCGACCCTTGGATTGAGTTGCCGACACCTTATCCACTAGACCACCCCACCCCTTAAGTCGTGTTTTTAGACCAATCAGATGAATACGAACAAATTTTATATAGGATGACTCAAAGGGACAGTTGTGTGAATTTATTTCAATAATTTGACAATCAATTTGTCGACAAGTAAAGTTCCAACTATATACATATATGAAAAAAACTGACCATGTCCCCTAGCGGTCCTAGTTTTGGGGAATTAGAATAACTGAGTCGCTGAAGGATTTTTTGTGCCTGAACCCGCACTTACGGAGACAAATATAATTAAAAGATTGGTCTACACTTTTGAAAGAGGATTATCCAAAAGTTAATCATCTTCTACTAAATAATTTCAGATGTTTTTTGGGAAAAGAGTGCTTGACGAAATACAAACAGTGAGTGGTCACAAGAATATTATTGAATATATGAGTTAAAATGAGAGGTGAAATAACCATAATCTACGGAAAGGTTTTAGTGAATACGCATTGCATTTTTTACATATCATTTAAACGATGTATTTTAAAATTGAATATTAAAAATCATGTGCAGTGGTTCAAGTTCAGGACTTCAGAAGCGCTTGTTTATTTGCGACGCATTTTCATGTGAACTACGCGCTAATTTTGTCGGACTTGTTAATACAAACTAGAATATTAACCATCCAATGAACAATGCATTGTTGAGTTTGACATTTCCATTAATGGTAAGTATTTACTTTCACACTCTTTAATTATACCTTTAAATAGATTTTTTTTTTCAAATATAAGGAAATCATTTGTGAATAAGTCCTTTAAACTTGTTCTTAATTATCTAAATTGATAAACAGTACCTTTCTATAGGATCTCTTAGAATAAGCAACAGTTTAACATTCGGCTGAATATGTTTGATGACATGAGGAGTCGTCCATAATAGTTCCTCTGCACCCGGTGTGTTTTGAGGAAGGTTTTCTTCGTCAAATCGATCATAAAAATCCATCGGATCTCCCAGGCCTGTTTTGTATATGAAAAAAATGAAGCCAGTTTAGTGTTGTTAAATTGTCTGATCGTTTTAGATCAGTTCCTCATTTCAATTTATCTTTATAATAGATTTCCGCTTACGCAGTTGCTAGGAAGCGTGATTTTTAACTAACGCAAATCAGTCCTTAATGCCGTAATGCGGCCGTAAAAATGTCCTTGTACTTGGACTTAGTGTTCTTATGTTTGTGGTCCTTTAAATTTATGCAGTCCAACTCCGTTCACTTGAAATAGGATTGCTCGAATACCTCCCTTCACTGGTACTCCACGATCAGTCTAGGCAATATTCCTCTATAATACTTTGAGTTCTACCTTGGAACGCTAGAACAATGATTGCTGGAACTCTCATTCCGCACCTCCGGTCTCAAAGAGTGTATGAAAGTATAGATAGCACCTTTTCGCCCGGATAGTAAAAGGTGCGTGTCGGACATCAACTAAAATATCTACGGAACTGTGTTTACTGGTCGCTGTCACCGTATTAACACGTAATCAACAGTTTCAACAACATTTCTTTCATCGTCCAAGATGATAGATGATGTTCATTTATCCTACTGTTGGATGTTTTTTCTCAACTTTTCAAGATACTTACCGTCTCAACTTAATTATTAAAACACAATCTAAGGGTTAATGCTTTGTTTATGTGTTCATAACAGGTTTATCTACGATTGATATGTTTTAAACGATTTATTTTATACTTTGTTTACTGATTCCTGTCAGAACTTGAAGTGGAATTAATAAAATACAACTGCATATCTCATGTTGTATGTATACATTAACCGAGTAAAAATATAGGTATATGTCTGTGTCTGACTGCCTGTTGGTCTGTTTGTCTGTATGTCTGACTTTCAGACTCATACATGCTTCCTTTACATACCATACAAAAATATTGCCTTTTCATTACAATTGCGTATTTCCGATCATTTTTAATAGCATAATACAATATAATAAAATCAGATATTGTTATAACATTTCCATAGTTTCCTTAATTTATATACTTAATGTGATATGCAGTATATTATCTTAAAAGGTCATGGATGTTTCTTAGGTAGTTCGACCTAATTGATATGACTCTAATAGAAACTGTGGGTTGACTCGAACTACTGAGTGCCTTAACCAATTTCTAAAGGCTCTGCGAGATCAAACGAACGAAATTAGAAGGTATCTATGTGATAGAATTCGGCTTAAGGCATTACTAGACGGCGTGAGGGGTGTAGAATATTCTATTACCTCTTATGAACAGACTCAATCAAATTGAACCTGGTATCATTTGGCTTGGTTGCTTTATACGACGCCAAGGATTTTCTTAAGTGCGCACAACAAACAGGATTAAATTCCTTAGAGGTGTTTTTGCCAATTACCATTCCAAGGTGGTGCACCATTGTGTTCTTTCATTTGTTTGTTTTGTCCTTGAGTGAATTATTTGTGCGTGCATGCGTAAGTGCGTGTGTTTGTGCTAAGATTTGCACGTCCACGTACTGTGGATTGGGGTTTGGGGGTGCTGCGTTTTTTTAAAACTCATTCTCTTCCTTTGTGTTGACTCTTCCGTTCATTTCTTATACAATATATATTTATTAGAAAAAATGCACGTCCACGTACTGTGGATTGGGGTTTGAGGGTGCTGCGTTTTTTAAAACTTATCCTCTTCTTTTCAGTTGACTTTTTCATTAATTTCTTATACAAAATATATTTATTAGAAAAATGCACGCCTTTTGTCAATGCAATCAACTTCTGTATTGAAAACAAAGAATAACGGCAGTAATATTTATTAAGATTTCCAATAGTTCTTTCATGTTCTCGCGAATTTTCTGAAAATCAGTGAATACAAAAATAATGTCAAACAACACAGCCTGTCCTGGGCCATCTGAAATCAGTTTTTTTTTCTGAACAAACCCGAAGAATTAGGTACACGAAAGCAATGTCATTATACAGAGTTATATGTTTACCTGTTATTTTGTAATGATATCCATTTTTAGTGGCGCTCTCTCTAATGTCAGGACCTCTGAAGAAATCTGTAAAATGTTCGAATATTTTCAGTGGAACAAACTCGCCATTCGATTTACCTGAAATAAAATTCAACGAAGCGTCCATCGTAATATGTGGTTCCTTTTGACCAAGTATATTATGGATGTTCACCATAACTTTGAGCAATAAAAGGTGGGAGAGGGGTATATAAACTTAAAGTAGAATCATCGTGAACATCTTTAATCGTAAGTAAACATAATGTTACTATAATTCTGTGTTATCATATGTTGTTCAGACTCGCGAAATATAAATAAATATGATTTTTATATTGATTTCTCCTTACCTTGATTTATATTTCTTGGAAACAGTTTCCATGTACCAAATAAAACAAATGAAACTTATCATTAGGCCTACCACCTGCCCAACCAGAGATATTTTTCATAATTCTATATTTACCCAATTTCTTACACATTAAGGCAAAAGTGTTATAAATAACATATTGAAATTTTAACAAACTCAAATAGTTCAAAGTCATTTTACTACATATACCCGTTTAAATGAAAGTAATCCGGCAATATACAATACAAAGTTCACAATACGGATATCTTTACTACCTGTTCATATTTACTTGTGAAAACAAGCCGTAATTTTGACAGAATTTATATAGGTATATAATATAATACGGTTATTGTAACAGTAGCACGATCTGGGATGCTGTATTCGGCTCGAGTGGATTTTCCCAGATCAAATCTCACGGGGCGCGCATGCGTCTTTGCAAAATCCACGAGAGCCGAATACAAAATCCCAGATTGAGCTACTGTTGTAATCATCGGACCCTTTCATTATATACCTCCGCCTTTGAAATCGAACGAAATCTTAAATGTCTGCTAATGTTAAAGTGAAATGAGTGGTGTTTTTGTGTGCGCTATTTGTGACTGTGTCAGCTAATGCATATTTAATGAAAGTAGTCCAGCAACATACAGTACGGGAGGTACAAAACGGGAATTTTGCGCGCCTCTTGAGACCTGATCTGGCAAAATCCCATCGAGCCGAATACAGCATTCCAGATCGAGCTACTGTTATGATTACCCTATTTTTAAATACCTATATGGATTCTGTAAGAAGATCGGCTTGTATTTCCCAATAAGATATGAACAGGCAGAAAAAATTCCATATTGTACCTTTTAAATTCCGTATTGTATCTTCCGTATTGTATGCTGCCGAAACATTCTGAAGATTTCGTTCAATAACGCTTGCGCACCTCGTGAGATCCGATCTGGCAAAAATCCACTCGAGCCGAATACAGCATCCCAGATCGAGCTACTGATATAATTACCCCAATGTATTAGTCAAATACAAATAGTTACTGACGTATTATTTCTATATGCATTAAGTGGTTAATCAAGTTTTGCAAACGTTAATTATATAAGCCATGATGTTCTTGGCTTACATAACTCATCCATGATCTTATTTGCAAATAGTCGTGATTTTAAACTGGAAGACCAATAAATAATTTAAATTACAAACGTACGCAGGCGTAATCTTGATCTTGACCAATAGAAAGTCTCTTTGTGAAAGATGCCACTGTTTGGTAGTATGTCTGGGTGTAAATTTATCCGTTTGAAGAAATCTGTAGTGCCGCATTTAGCATTACCAATCAGGTGAAAATACGGCAGGCAACGAAATGTTTCTTTATATATCCAACATGGGTTTTTATACTGTTTCAAAAAATGTGGAGGTTCCTGAAAGGGAATTTATAATATTTATTTTCCTGGCAGTATGTATGATTGTTTATCTTGAGCCCGTTTATCAGTTTCCATTATTGTTCATCTACAAAACTAAAGAGAACATTTACGTTAATATTTACCAGAATCGTAAAAATTTGTACTAATGATAGAAAGAAACATGATTCAGTCAAGGAGGTAAAAGGTACTTTTAAGTACAAGAACGTCACAAAGCAACATCATAACAGAAAAATACTTATTGAAACTTCTTGAAATGATTTATTTTACAGGACTTGCAATGATGTCTTAGCTGAGTATACCGCCATTTGCTTTCTCTGTACAATAACTCACGAGGGCCTCAGTCTCTGGCATTATGGCGGATGATCACTAACTGTATCACTAGCAAATGTATGCCTTTTGTACGATCCTCACTATTATGGAAGTTTGTTTAGTATAACGACGTAAGTTACGAACATAAACATACATACATATTTCTCAGCCTAAACTTACCATACAGAGAAGATCTTCTACGCTGGATTTCCTTCTAGGTTTAGCACATGGGTCAGGCATAGAAACAAAAGATGTATAAACCATGTTGTTGGATCTTAAATACACCAGCAGCGAGACTCCAGTGATAACGATCCCATATTTTATTTTCCATGTTTGTAGGGATGACAACTGCATCATTCTAAGAAATAGTGCAATTAATGTTATTGTTTCGCTGTCTGTCCGCTAAACGTTATTAATACTGCCATGTGTGGCGAGAGAAAGTATCCACTACTATATTGCATAATATGCTAACATATAAAAGAAAGTTAAAGCTTACACGCTATGGCATGAAATCATTTGAGCCGTGCCATGAGAAAACCAACATAGTGGGTTTGCGACCAGCATGGATCCAGACCAGCCTGCGCATCCGCGCAGTCTGGTCAGGATCCATGCTGTTCGCTGACAGTTTCTCCAGTTTCAATAGGCTTTAAAAGCGAACAGCATGGATCCTGACCAGACTGCGCGGATGCGCAGGCTGGTTTGGATCCATGCTGGTCGCAAACCCACTATGTTGGTTTTCCCATGGCACGGCTCATTTCAACTTCGCATCAAATACTATGTCTGTAATTTCGTCTTATTACAAGCTTCATATTTAGATTTTCAGTAAGAAAAAATTCAAACGAACGAGAAGTGGATACGTTACAAACCACTAGTTGTTAATACAATGTACTAGTATATCATACATTACAAACCATTCATTTGATGCTAAGACAATGTATACCGTACAAAACAATTTTAAGATAATGTAGATCATACATTACAAACCACTTGGTGTTAGAACAATGTAGATCATATGTTACAAATTACTGATAGTCTGTCCCACTGATCCGTCCAGTAACAAGCCAACTATAAGCGTACAAATTGATTTCTGTATCAATATCATGATCCACCGCACGAATGCTAATCTAAAAATAGCCAGGCTTTCCCTAAGAGAAATGTAGCACAACATAAATTGCAGAAAATTGTCTAAATCCTCAAAAGCAAAGAGCTTGCGTATCGTCAATTACCAAACATAACATGTTTAACCTTCAACTATCAAGGTTTAAACAATACACAACACATAAGCACAAATAATTCCAGTTCTAGTGTAAAATAAGTACATGTATAGACCTACTGGTCACTCTTTTTCTACAGGTATCTAGTATTGATGATAGCATTGTAATTAAGAATAACTAATCGATATCTTCTGCAAAACTTCATGAATTAATGACTTTCCATATCCAGCGGGTAAAATTACTAGTGTTTCTCCATCAATTATTTTTCTAAATGTTCTAAATATGAAACTGTACTGTGAGTTTCTTTCTTTATTAATGCAAAACAATGCATATTTGGTTTTTACAGAAATCTCTAACGCTTTTTTTCTAAAGTCAATCGCAGAATGAAAAAAAGTCTTAAACACACGAAACCGGTAGCAACTACCGTCATGGAATGGACAGGTATGTAGGCAATGGCTTATCAGCAGTATTACTCATGCATGTAAGATCTCTGCTCTGCAGGTTATAGATACTCAGTGAATATAGTTGATATGATGCGTCATGGAAAAACCATAGTGGGTATGCGCTGGACATTGATCATGTCACCCCATCGGCAGTTGGCCCAGGCGATAGCCGTGTGTACATTCTGAATTCCAGGTTTTAAACGAACAATGTACCCCCACGCTGCCGATGGCAGCTGTCTGATTCATGCTCGCAAAGCACACTATAAGTTTTTCAAAATGTTTGTATATAATTTAAATAACAACGTTTCTTTTAGGCTTTATCAGTTAGTGTAACATGAATAGTAGTCATACTGTACATTAAGGAGGCAAATCAATTAATAAGGGGCAATTATTTTTTATATGACCCATGAAAATACATGCGCGGTTGGACCACATGGCCCAACTTCGCTGGCACGTGTCGAAAGTGGTGGCTCATGCTTTCGTTTAAAAGCCTATTGGAATGGATGAACATGTGGGACAGTGAGGATACTACAAGATTTGTACCGCGTTTTGGCTTACTTGGTACTGATCATGCTGGTCCATACCCATAATTTGGTTTTCCCTATGGCACGTCTATATCATGGCTTTAATAAATTTTGACCTCTGCATACATTGTTTATCATACTATTTACATTTGTTCCACTAGTGATTCATACTGGTAAATATTGAATCATGTTATTGATGAAATAATAAATAGGGTATATGTATAAGAACGTGCGCATAAACAAAACATTTTCTAAAATCATAACATAACTTGTAAATCCCCTGCTTGAATATCCTTTAAAGTACTTGTAGTGTGCATTTTAATAGTTCTGAAGTTTAATATTTTTTACACTGAATTTTCTCTAAAGTCGTAAAAAGTAAGTTAGGTTTTTATGTGTTTTTATTTCCATTTCGAAATCATACAAGTCATTGTTATTCCTGTCATATAATTATTGTGTTGAATTCACTTTCTATACAGAATGTCAGTTATTCTCTACCAAATAGTTTCCTTAAATTTGAATGTCTTTGTCTTCAGATTCTTTGATCCTCTCTGTCGTCTCGGATTTCTAACGTCTTTCCACATTGTAAGTGATGTGAATTCCCTGTCCACATTTTCGTTCCAGTCCATTATGGCCATTGTAATACGCCGCTCATATTCCACATTGCCAAATGCTATCCGTTGGTCATGGAATATGATGCAGGCATTAGGATCAGACACTGTTGAAGGATTCAACGTACTGTGTATCAATACAATGCACATAGTCCTCTGGTGATTTATATATATACGCTATAAACTGGATAGAACTGCGAATAATCTAAGAATTTTTCTGACTAGTAGAAATACTGACATTGGGCCAAGGTTAGATACAGTATGCAAGAAAAATATCAATTGAATAAAATTGGTAGTTTTGATAAATAGAAGAAAGGTGTTAACTGTAACTATGGTGGAATATTTCCGCCACAAGATAGCTAGGTAGTTATCACGATAACACTGTAATATGTGCATTTTTCAGCAATGCATGATATTTTCTAGATTTTTAATTTACTTCTTCAAAGTGTTTTAGCGCAAAATTTAACATGAATGCTTGAAACTGTCACAACATGCTTGATAGCTTTCACAATAATCTTCTGAACATTCCAGCAAAATTTCACTCAAACTAACAATGCAATTTTCTGAAAACATTATCATAATGATTTTTTTTCGAGATGTGCTTTTTATTTCCAGGAAATTTGCACATACATATTTAAGCGTACACGTTTTATTGAAAGAATTTAGAAAGAAATATCTAACTGCGCATGTCCAGTAGCCTGGCTCCCTGGCTGCATGGTTGATTTTATATAAATAGTGCAAACATTTTATAATAAAATTTTAAGCCTCTGAAATAGCACATTTTCTCTGATGGCTGAACCATATGTTCGGAGCCAGGGGCAATAAAAATGTCAACGTAGAAACAACCTGCTAGAGTAACTTCCCTCTTCATGAATAAAACTTAATAGTATGTGAATAAAAACAAACATAGGGACGGGAGCCAGTCTACATGTCCAGCTAAGAAATCTAAAAGACATTCGTAAACATCTGTCACAAAAGTCCATAGGTATTTATTCATTCTCATCTTAACTTTTGCAATGGTCTATTTACCGATATCCCATCCTATCAGATCAGCAGACTTCAGAGAGTGAAAAACCAAGCAGCCAGAATTGTTACCAATGCTCGAGATGGTCATCCTACAACAGAAATTCAAAGATAATTTCATTAGCTGCCTGTAATGGCTAAAATTATGTTCAAAAACTCTATCTTATTTGAGTGTTTTGTTTACGTGTCCTCAAAGAAAATACAGATCTTCAAACGAAAAGATACAAAAAAGATAGATCCTTGCTCTTGTTGGACCAAAATAGGTGGACAATCGTCCTAGTGACCTTAAATTTATGAAAAATGTATACTCTTTCAAAAAAGAACTGAAAACGTACCTCTTTAGAATATTCTATGGTTAAACTGCTTAAATGCCTGCATGTTATAGAATGGACTTTGTAAATAGCCTATGACTATGTGAAGCGCAATATAATATTTTTTGAAATAGTTTATGCACTATATAATGGCATTTGTATTTGAATTTTGAAAAGAAGTTTGACAAAGCGTTTACATCAGTTAATTAAAGTATCTCTTGCCATCATATCAGCCAATCAAAATACCTATTGTCGTCTAAACTAGCTGTTGACTGAAAACATTGTCCATGAAAAATCTGCAACATTGACTAAACTTGAGAAAAACTGAGAAAAAGTGATCGGTGTACGACAGAAGAAAACTTATTAATTTTTCAATATGCATTATGGTATCCATTTGTCAGCCTGTGTATGTTTAGACTGAAACGGGTATATATTTTTCCCTGACATGCCCATGACTATTATATTATACATACGTGTAGAGTATTATCATTTACAGTGTCATTTTATTTCTGGCTTAGTGCCAGTGGTTGGTACAGATAAATAATGTTAGCCTGATTGTTGACATTTCTGAATAATTTTTACTTTGAACATATTTGTTTGCTAATGTGTATCCCGCCCAAACCCCAACAAAAAATATTCTTCTTTGGCATGAGGGTTACTAGTATTCTTAAAAGGGCAATAGTTGATATAAATGTACCCTTAAATGACTTTCATTGAAATTGTGATCGTCATGTTATGTGAACAAAACTAGACTTTATATACTTGCACAGTCGTCAAACTTATACGAAAAGAAAAATAAACACTTAAAGTAAATCTTTTTCTCAGATTTACTTGATGATTACATTCAATATTGTATTTCACTGTGTTTTGTTTGCTATTCCGATATTATGGTATGAATATAATATTTATTAAATATAATTACAGATAAACTAATACCACAAAGTCGTTTACTCCTTCTGTTTCATAATCGGTGAAGCTTCAAGATAAAAGAACATTATATAAAAATACATTTGAGCCACACCAACATAGTGCATCAGCGCAGTCTGGTCAGTATCCATGCTGTTCGCTTTCAAATCCTATTGCAATTAGAGATGCGCAGGCTGGTCTGAATCCATACTGGTCGCAAATGCACTATGTTGGTTTTCTCATGTTGCGGCTCATTTTACAATTAAGTGATAGTGTCTATGGACGATCCTAGAATTTGCAGTATCTGTCATGATTCAACACTATTTTTGAAACAATGATTACATATTATGTATCGTTTGAGTGACACATATCTTGTTAATGAAATGTAGTAAAGTCTCGGTTCTTACCGATAATATATGCAAGTTTATCGAAAGTTTTTCCTGTGAAAAAATATGCGTAAAAAGCAGGTTAATTAATCCATCCAATGAACACCATAAATAACTTTTTTTTATTAAATTTGCTAACTTTCTCCACTCAACTCACGTAGATCTGAACCATTTGATATTGTTTGATCGATAAAGGTTGGGTTAGAACAATTTCGAGTTTCCGGTAACGTAAGTCCCGAGACATCAATAATTCTGTTTAGTATGAAAACGAATAAAGGCTGTTTTAAAGTTAACGTCAGTTTCAGCTCTTGAAACCTCTAAAAGGGACCAAGCGTAATCAGAGAGAGAGAGAGAGAGAGAGAGAGAGAGAGTATTTAGTGAATATCCTTAAAGAGGTTCACGAGAAGAAGGCTTATTTTGCTCAAACTTTGATACTTTTTATAGCTATTTTGATTTCTAAGCAATTAGTAGTAGTTCGATAAGCACGTTCTTTACTGTTTTGATGCTGTCTTAAATGTCTGCTTGTATCATTTTAGATGCCCCTAGCCTCGGCTTAAGCAAATGTTCTAAATTACAATTCCTAACAGCTGTGAAATTTGGCGTTAACAGGCAGAAGTATTGTTGTGCAAAACTGGATGTTCTACATGTGACGAAACTGAACCGTACAATTACCTGCCAGTGTTCTGAGTGGTGTGAGAGTATTTAAACAAGAATATTTGCATCATATATGTCTGGAATAAAACCTATTTGTTGCTCGTAATCTCTACATATATACAAAGACGTACAATCATTGAAATTATAAAGATAACATTGTAGTTTGTTTGTTTCATAACCTAGCCAAACAAGGAAAAACCTGTACATATCAGTATGTGGCTGTACCTACTTTGTACAGCAAACTATTGTTCCAACGTAATTATTACATGTATTGAATAGCCTTATTAATTCACACTAAAAATCAGATAAATTTATCATTAGGTCTTATTTATATAGTAGAAGTATTATTATTACACAGTATTGTTAAGATTACTGAAAATGTTAATTAACACTGGATCAATGACACCTGAATCTCATACAATTAAACTGTCGAACGTCAAAAAAATACAATTTTTTACGTATTTTTCAATCAGTATGATATATATTTTTGTTGTGTTTTTCTGACTGCAGTAACCTATTAATGAGCGAAAACTAGGTTACCAGACAAACCTACGACGCCATATTTGTTTACAGCTGAACACTGATTTTAAAGACGTTATTTAAAGATTACAGCTGTAAGTATTTTTGCGGCGATTTTGATGGTAGCATTGATAAACTGGAAAAAAAACGTTCGAGAAAGCCAGGGAAATTGTTGAATCAGATTCTGACAGAAAAAATAACGGTAGATCAAATAGCTATGTATTTTATACTTCTGTTGGTAGATCTACCGATTGTGAGGGTGTGTAACATTATCTGGACGAATAGTCGTTAATGCATATGTATGAACGTATGCATACGTATGAATTAATGAATATTTTCTATTAAAATAGTGTTTTATTTATAATTACAAATGTAGCTCTGACTCAGGTTAGAGGAATATAATATGAAATTTTAACAGCGATTTCGGGTAGCCACCGTCATATATTTACTAGATCAAATAGTAAAACAAATTCAACTATTCATGAGCAACAATCCATGCCTTCAATACTAAAGAAAACATTAAGTTTATTATTGTAATTTATCAGTCCCGAGACAAATAAGAAATTAATAAAAGCTTCCGACTATGGTGTACAAATTGCTATTTATTATTTACCGAATTTGCGATTGTAATTTCACCTGAGCCTAAAGAATTATAAATACTTATGTTTCCTGTCACTTACAATGTAAACAACGAGAAAAATAGTACGAGAGCAAACTTTTGAAATCATTTCCCATTTTTAAAGATAAAATATGTCTCCGCTTTGTAAATACCGTTCTCAATATTCAAATTTTCCTGTACATGCTGTCTAGAGGTTCGGTTACTGGACCCCTAGCCACTGCAAATTTTAAGATTTCGTACCGATGACAATTCAACACTGTTATTTTTTCTCTTACTGTGATAATGTAAAAATACTGAATATGAAACATTACAGGTATATTTCTTTCAGATTTTAGAATACTTTTGGGTCAAGTAAACCAAGTGAACATAAATTTAAGATTAAGCAAAAATATAAAAGAAACAATTGGCTTATGTATCTGTACTGCTAGCAGGTAGGGCAGCATTTATAATTAAATTGTGGTGGGGATGGAATTGTAGTCCTCGTTGTTAATTTCTTTAAATGAAATATTGTTTAGTTCCCCCCTCTCTCCCTGCATACAAAAATTGCCCTTACTTAAATTATTTTGTCATATACATGTATATAAATATGTAAGCAATGTTATTTTTAGGATGTATAAGAATCTTATTCTTTTCAGAGTTGTCTGGTATTTGCCAGGGCAGGGGCGGTAAAATTTTCCCGAGCTTTTCCGGTGCTAGAAATACTCATCTTACACCCAGGGGTGTAAGATGACTTGCGTGCTATAATTTATGAATGAATGCGCAAATTCAAACGCTGCTATAACAAAATAGCGCCTTTAAGAAAAAACTTCGTTTTTCTTTATATACTCTACAAATTGAAGAATAAGGCATGCAAATAAAAGAATCAATCACTTGCAGCGGGTAAATATGGTAATATCCGGCACTCGGGTAACTGTTTAGTCGGTAACTCGGCAAGAGCCTCGTTACCGCCTAAACAGTTACCTCCCATCTTTATCAACGAGTGAAAAATTCTTATAGTCTGACTTGCGCAGCTCTAACCAGAGCCCATACGTTCAAATAGAAGTTCGCCATATTGTACAATATAACCATTATACGGACAAGTTGAAAATAGATATTTGAAAAGAAAAAACAGACAAATATGTCAAAAATCATATTTTTTCCACTCTTGCAGGAGCAGAATTCCCAAAGGCATGTGTCCTCATAATACGCTTACATTTGCAAACAAGGAAAGTAATTAGAAATACCAATTCAAAAGATATGACTGTTTAATATTATGAAACATCAACTAACTGAGTAATTAGTATTTGAATGCACACATGTATGAGAAACATTCTGTTCACTTACTTAGCACATATTACTGTGGTTCACTGTTGAGAAATAGATTTTACATTTCACATCTATAGTCAGTTCAACCATCCTCTCAGTCATGTCTAAAAGCATTCTTGCAATACCTTTCAGTTGCATGTTCACTATCAGATGATGAAATGAAAACTGTATTTGAATTTTACTATATGTTACATTGTATAAAAAAAGCAAATCTGAATTGGGAGTTAGGAGTTATCTATGAACAAACGCTACACGTGTTGTTGTTGATTTTTCCTGTTTATTAATTACATTGTATAAAGCATTACTAAGTAAATGATAGGGTTGAATGTCATGTTTGTTTTTAAGTCCTAGTTAATATATTGTTTCATTTTACTTTTATTTTCAGTACATACATTCATACATTATGAAGAGCAAAGATAAAATGTGTATACTGTCGCTTATCCCTACCAGCAGATGACTGTACTGTCAATGACTTATCACCTTATTGACACAAATGCATTGGTATGAATTATACAAATTCATTTTGGGTAATAACTTTATCTAAATCATAAAAGTTTGGTCTCGGTCATATTTTTCCAGTAATTCCGCTGTGCTGTAAAAGTGTAGGTATTATTACCGAGTAATGTGCAGGAAATAAAGACTGAGCAAAAATTTATATTACACATGGCATATTTTGATTATTTGTTAATTAGCATTGTATTAAACAGAAATGAGTTTTAAAAATATTTCCCTACATGTACTTACCTACAAAACCTTTGATATCATGGATCGCAAGAGGGGAACAACTATTGTAAGACCGTTTTAAATTAAGAGAAAAACAATCTGTAAAAAATCATGACTTCAAGATCAACAGGGGTCTTTCCAGCTAGGGATTGACTATTTATAGGTGGCACTTTAAGAAAGTAACAAATCATTGCATGCAATGTTATAAATGACATCTAATTTGTTCATATCCAATGAAAATTATGGACAGTTCAACCGTCCTTCAAAAGTAGCTATATCTTAGTTTAAATTAGGTAACACATTAAGAGATATACAATTACAGACATCCATGTGCATATATCATTATTTTAAATGTTCATATGATGGTAAAGTTTGAATTATTACCTATTTACTATGCAATATCCTCGGACTCCTTCAGATTCAGGACTTACACATTCACAGCTATATACAATGTTAGACTGAATAAATAATTTTTAAGGATTCCATCTAACCAAATAAATTTCTATAAGTTCATTAAAATTCAGATTTGCTTTTTAGAACACTAGTAAGTTACAATTCAACCGATGTTTCTGATTAATAGTTATTACTCCTGGTAGTTACTTTAGAAATACATTACCAATAGTTTAAAACAACATTTAAGTTTTAGTTTATCTGAAAAGTTTAAAACTACTTTGGCCTTTTTTGTAAAAAATATTCTCATTTGATGCATTACAATTAAGTGCTTTTTCATTCTGTTCCTGACTGTCCAAAACAGACAGAATGTCCCATTTTTATGTTTTTACAACTCAATTTTACCAGTGTAACTGAACTATTCCTAGTTTGACAAAATAACTAAAGGTTTAGAAAATGCTGCACAACAAAGACTTAGAGGTATATATGAAGAAATAATATTCTCAGCCTGTTCTAAAGTAATTGCATATGTAATTTCATAAATTTGAATTTGGTTGAAGAATTTACGTCTGGATTAATTTCAAGTTTCTCAATTTCTTCAAATAAAATGAGTCGTGCCATGAGAAAACCAACATAGTGGCTTTGCGTCCGCGCAGTCTGGTCAGGATCCATGCTGTTCGCTTTTAAAGCCTATTGGAATTGGAGAAACTGTTAGCGAACAGCATGGATCCTGTACTGTAAAATTATGTGATTTTCATTTCCATATATGTGTAGTTATGTGTAGTAAGATAATAATCAAAACGACATTAAGTATTAATCGCGACTTGCAAGACGAAACTATATATAGTTAGTTTTATTTGAAGCAACACAGCGGATGTTACTATTGATTATAAAAATAAATAAAAATTGGAAATTACCTTCAAATTGCCTGTCACTGACTTGGAAAATAAACAATGTCTTGTAGAATGTAGCTTGAAACACTCTTGCAACATCCCGATCGACTGCACAGTGTGATTGTGAAAAGTAAATGAAGAATTGCCAAACCGGCCATGGAAATAATGTGAATACAATCTGAAATAAATTGCAAATTAAAGAGAAAACAAATCCTCTAAGGGCCATGTGGCCCTATATCGCTTACATCAGGTCAACTTACAGAAAGGTAACAGTTTTTCTAGAGAGCCGCCAAAGAAATAATTCTGCCATATTTCTTTAAAAACTGGCATGCAGATTCAAAGAAGAGTATTTTCTTTCTTCCATAAAGCCAAGAGATTGTTGTCATGTTGTTTTTTTCTTTGTGTGTGTGTGTGTGTGTTTTTGTTTTTGTTTTTTTTTTTATTTTATTTTATATTGTTTTGTCAAACTAAGATGGCTTTAACAATTTTAAGAACATTCCTGTGAAAGTATTCCAAAATCTAGCAAATTTTAGGAGATAATAAGATTTTTCTATATTTCGCTCTGGCATCCACGGTTTTGACGAATCAAAATAATTTGAATAAGCTTGGTCAAAAATCAGTCCTATGTAATGGCTTTAAAACAAATAGCGGTTTACGAAGTGTATTTTTTAGCTCTGGCGGCCATGTTTCTGTAACAATTCAGAATAATTTGAACACTCTTGGAACAAGCATACAAGGAGCAAGTGTGTGAAATTATTTTGAAAAGAAACAATCCACCAGTTCATTTCCACTAAATGCATAAAGGGAAAAGTAAACGCGCCCGTTGTAAGCATATTTTTGAAAAAGATTTTAACGTTCCCATTATGTACATATAAGTGGTGTCTATGCCATCTGGAGGCCGTGCTTTTTAGTTTATATTAATTTGTTTTAGCTCGATTGTGATGAAAGCCTTAAGCTTACTGGAACCATTCTCAAGTCCTCTTCCTATGAAAAACCAGTCCTGGTGTCATATGAGAAGTCATGGTTGTGACCCAGTGAGACTCGAACCTGCGACCCTTGGATTGAGTTGCCGACACCTTATCCACTAGACCACCCCTCCCCTTAAGTCGTGTTTTTAGACCAATCAGATGAATACGAACAAATTTTATATAGGATCGCTCAAAGGGACAGTTGTGTGAATTTATTTCAATAATTTGTAGGGATGGGAACGAATACTGAAATCAATATTCGAATATTCGGTTTGCCATATTCGAATATATTCGAATATTCGGTTAGTTTTAATGGAAGCTTTAAATTCTTATTAAGTGATTGGCATATACACAACGTATTCATTTGTTTAAAGCGTGGATGATCGTAAATAAGGGCAACAAAATGTTTGTTTCGGGTAACCCGATCCTATACATAGCAAAACCCGCCGATCCTAGCGTTTTATTTCACGACTCTGTCAGTATAATCATGAACATATTTAACTAATTCATTAATTAATTAGCTTCAAAATGATACAAAAAATCAAAACGATTATAATTTACACCGTCGCAATTTTATCTAAAAATAGCAGGTCGTCCCATTTAAACAGGTGACGCGCTGTTGTATTACCGCCGCCATTTTGAAAAATTTCAGTTGGCGTGTAAAAATCGTCGTGTAAAAAGCAAGTAAGGCAGACTTAAACCTCCGTCAACATGAACTTATGCATCAATCATGTTTTTCTTGATTTAATTATTAACTACTTCAAAATTTAATTCGAATACGGCGATTAAACCGATTCTGCGGATGGTCTGAAACGTCGTACAAATTATTGTGAAAAGATCGACAATATCTACAAGTTTGGTATTGTTTTCGAAAAAAAAAATCTACAACTTGTTACATAAAACAGGCGCCAATAAAAATGAACAAAAGCTTAAAAAAATATCACATTTACGCCTAATACAAACTGTTAATCCGTAGCGTAACTGTTAATTATGCATTGCAATTTTCTTGTTAATTGGACATCTTTTGACATGCATCTGACACATTGACGCCTGTTGCAAACTGTTAATCCGTAACAATGGCCCCTGCCAATTATGCATTGCTATTTTCTTGTTAATTGGACATCTTTTGATACGCGATAAACTAACATGACATGGTTTTACTCTGTAGAAATAGCATGCTCATATTGCCCAAAATCAATGATACTTATTTCGAAAAAAAAATACAATAATTTACGAATATTCGAATTTGATTTTCATATTCGAATATTCGACCGATTTTCGAATATTCGAATATTCGAATATTCGTTCCCATCCCTAATAATTTGACAATCAATTTGTCGACAAGTAAAGTTCCAACTATATACATATATGAAAAAAAACTGACCATGTCCCCTAGCGGTCCTAGTTTTGGGGAATTAGAATACCTGAGTCGCTGAAGGATTTTTTGTGCCTGAACCCGCACTTACGGAGACAAATATAATTAGAAGATTGTTCTACACCTTTGAAAGAGGATTATCCAAAAGTTAATCATCTTCTACTAAATAATTTCAGATGTTTTTTAGGAAAAGAGTGCTCGACGAAATACAAACGGTGAGTGATCACGAGAATATTATTGAATATATGAGTTAAAATGAGAGGTGAAATAACCATAATCTACGGAAAGGTTTTAGTGAATACGCATTGCATTGTTTACATATCATTTAAACGATGTATTTTAAAATTGAATATTAAAAATCATGTGCAGTGATTCAAGTTCAGGACTTCAGAAGCGCTTGTTTATTTGAAACACATTTTCATGTGAACTACGCGCTAATTTTGTCGGACATGTTAATACAAGCTAGAATATTAACCATCCAATGAACAATGCATTGATGAGTTTGACATTTCCATTAATGGTAAGTTTTTACTTTCACACTCTTAAATTATACCTTTGAATAGATTTTTCTTTTGAAATATAAAGAAATCATTTGTGAATAAGTCCTTTAAACTTTTTCTTAATTATCTAAAATGATAAACAGTACCTTTCTATAGGGTCGCTAAGAATAAGCAACAGTTTAACATTCGGCTGAATATGTTTGATGACATGAGGAGTCGTCCATAATAGTTCCTCTGCACCCGGTGTGTTTTGAGGAAGGTTTTCTTCATCAAATCGATCATAAAAATCCATTGGATCTCCCAGGCCTGTTTTGTACATGAAAAAATAAATGAAGCCAATTTAGTGTTGTTAAATTGTCTGATCGTTTAGATCATTTCCTCATTTCAATTTATCTTTATAATAGATTTCCGCGTACGCAGTTGCTAGGACGCGTGATTTTTAACTAACGCAAATCAGTCCTTAATGCCGTAATGCGGCCGTAAAAATGTCCTTGTACTTGGACTTAGTGGTCTTATGTTTGTGGTCCTTTAAATTTATGCAGTCCAACTCCGTTCACTTGAAATCGGATCGCTCGAATACCTCCCTTCGCTGGTACTCCACGATCAGTCTAGGCAATATCCCTCTATAATACTTATAGTTCTACCTTGGAACGCTAAAACAATGATTGCTGGAACTCTCATTCCGCACCTCCGGTCTCAAAGAGTGTATGAAAGTATAGATAGCACCTTTTCGCCCGGACAGTAAAAGGTGCGTGTCGGACATCAACTAAAATATCTACGGAACTGTGTTTACTGGTCGCTGTCACCGTATTAACTAACACGTAATCAACAGTTTCAACAACATTTCTTTCATCGTCCAAGATGATAGATGATGCTCATTTATCCTACTGTTTGATGCTTTTTTCAACTTTTCAAGATACTTACCGTCACAACTTAATTATTAAAACACAATCTAAGGGTTAATACTTTGTTTATGTGTTCATAACAGGTTTATCTACGATTGATATGTTTTAAACGATTTATTTTATACTTTGTTTACTGATTCCTGTCAGAACTTGATTTGGAATTAATAAAATACAACTGCATATCCTTATGTTGTATGTATACATTAACTGAGTAAAAATGCAGGTATATGTCTGTGTCTGTCTGCCTTTTGGTCTGTTTGTCTGTATGTCTGACTTTCAGACTCATACATGCTTACTTAACATACCATACAAAAATGTTGCCTTTTCATTACAATTGTGTGTTTCCGATCATTTTAATTGCATATATAACAATATTATAAAATCAGATATTGTTATAACATTTCCATATTTTCATAAATTGATATACATAATGTGATATGCAGTATATTATCTCAGAAGGTCATGAATGTTTCTTAGGAAGTTCGACCTTATTGATATGGCTCTAATAGAAACTGTGGGTTGGCTCGAACTACTGAGTGCCTTAACCAATTTCTAAGGGCTCTGCGAGATCTAACGAACGAAGTTAGACAGTATCTGTGTAATAGAATTCAGCTTAAGACATTACTAGACGGCGTGAGGGGTGTAGAATAATCTATTACCTCTTATGAACAGACTCAATCAAATTGAACCTGTTATCATTTGACTTGGTTGCTTTATACGACGCCAAGGAGTTTCTTAAGTGCGCACAACAAACATGATTAAATTCCTTAGAGGTGTTTTTGCCAATTACCATTCCAAGGTGGTGCACCACTGTGTTCTTTCATTTGTTTGTTTTGTCCTTGTGTGAATTATTTGTGCGTGCATGCGTACGTGCGTGTGTTTGTGCTAAGATTTGCACGTCCACGTACTGTGGATTGGGGTTTGGGGGTGCTGCGTTTTTTAAAACTTATCCTCTTCTTTTCTGTTGACTTTTTCATTCGATTCTTATACAATAAAATATTCATTAAGAAAATGTACGTCTTTTGTCAATGCAATCAACTTCTGTGTTGAAAACAAAGAGTAACGTCAGTAATATTTATTAAGATTTCCAATAGTTCTTTACGGAATAACATGTTCTCGCGAATTTTCTGAAAATCAGTGAAAACAAAAATAATGTCAAACAACACAACTTGTCCTGTGCCATCTAAAATCAATTGTTTTTTTTTTCTGAACAAACCCGAAGAATTAGGTACACGAAAGCAATGTCATTATACAGAGTTATATGTTTACCTGTTATTTTGTAATGATATCCATTTTTAGTGGCGCTCTCTCTAATGTCAGGACCTCTGAAGAAATCTGTAAATTGTTCGAATGTTTTCAATGGAACAAACTCGCCATCCGAGTTACCTGAAATAAAATTTAAAGAAGCGTCCACAGTAATATGTGGTTCCTTTTGACCAAGTATATTATGAATGTTCACCATAACGTTAAGCAATAAAGGGTGGGAGAGGGGTATATAAACTTAAAGTATAATCATCCTGAACATTTTTAATCGTAAGTAAACACAATGTTACTATAATTCTGTGTTAACATATGTTGTTCAGACTCGCGAAATATAAATAAATATGATTTTTATCTTGATTTCTCCTTACCTTGATTTATATTTCTTGGAAACATTTTTCATGTACTAAATAAAACAAACTTATCATTAGGCCCACCACTTGCCCAACCAGAGATATTTTTCATAATTCTTACAATATATTTACCCAATTTCTTACACATTAAGGCAAAAGTGTTATAAATAACATATTGAAATTTTAACAAACTCAACTGGTTCAAAGTCATTTTACTACATATACCCATTTAGATGAAAGTAGTCCGGCAATATACAATACAAAATGTACAATACGGAAATATCTTTACTACCTGTTCGTATTTACCTGTGAAAACAAGCCGTATTTTTGACAGAATTTATATAGGTATATAATATAATACGGTTATTATAACAGTAGCACGACCTGGGATGCTGTATTCGGCTCGAGTGGATTTTGCCAGATCAGATCTCACGAGGCGCGCATGCGCAGAGTGTGATCCGTCTTTGCAAAATCCACGAGAGCCGTATACAAAATCCCAGATTGAGCTACTGTTGTAATCATCGGACCCTTTCATTATATAACTCCGGCTTTGAAATCGAACGAAATCTTAAATGTCTGCTAATGTTAAAATGAAATGGGTGGTGTTTTTGTGTGCGCTATTTATATATCTGTGTCAGCTAATGCATATTAAATGAAAGTAGTCCGGCAACATACAGTACGGGAGGTACAATACGGGAATTTTGCGCGCCTCGTGAGACCTGATCTGGCAAAATCCTATCGAGCCGAATACAGCATTCCAGATCGAGCTACTGTTATGATAACCCTATATTTTAATACCTATATGAATTCTGTAAAAAGATCGGCTTGTATTTCCCAATTAAATATGAACAGGCAGAAAAAAAATCATATTGTACCTTTTACATTCCGAATTGTATGCTGCCGAAACATTGAAGATTTCGTTCAATAACGCTTGCGCGCCTCGTAAGATCAGATCTGGCAAAAATCCACTCGAGCCGAATACAGCATCCCAGATCGAGCTACTGATATAATTACCCTAATGTATTAGTCAAATACAAATAGTTACTGACGTATTGTTTCTATATGCATTAAGTGGTTAATCAAGTTTTGCAAACATTAACTATATAAGCCATGATCGTTCTTGGCTTACATAACTCATCCATGATCTTATTTGAAAATATTCGTGAATTTATACTGGAAGACCAATAAAATAATTTAAATAACAAACGTACGCAGGCGTAATCTTGATCTTGACCAATAGGCAGTCTCTTTATGAAAAGTGCCCCTGTTTGGTAGTATGTCTGGGTGTAAATTTATCCGTTTGAAGAAATCTGTAGTGCCGCATTTAGCATTACCAATCAGGTGAAAATACGGCAGGCAACGAAATGTTTCTTTATACATCTAACATGGGTTTTTATACTCTTTCAAAAATTGTGGAGGTTCCTGAAAGAGAATTTATGATATTTATTTTCCTGGCAGTATGTATTATTGTTTATCTTGAGCCCGTTTATCAATTTCCATAATTGTTCATCTACAAAACTAAAGAGAACATTTACGTTAATATTTACCAGAATCGTAAAAATTTGTACTAGAGATAGAAAGAAGACTTATTTATGAAAAAAACATGATTCTGTCAAAGAGGTAAAAGGTAATTTTAAGTACAAGAACGTCACAAAGCAACTTCATAACAGAATAAAACTTCTTGAAATGATTTTTTTTACACGACTTGCAATGCTGTCTTAGCTGAGTATACCGCCATTTGCTTTCTCTATACAATAACTCACGAGGCCGTCAGTCTCTGGCATAATGGCGGATGATCACTAACTGTATCACTAGCAGATATATGCCTTTTGTTCGATTCTAAATATTATGGAAGTTTGTTTAGTATAAGGACGTAAGTAACGAACATAAGCACACATACATATTTCTCAGCCTAAACTTACCATACAGAGAAGATCTACGCCGGTTTTCCTTCTAGGTTTAGCACATGGGTCAGGCATAGAAACAATAGATGTACAAACCGTGTTGTGTGATCTTAAATACACCAGCAGTAAGACTCCAGTGACAACGATCCCACATTTAATTTTCCATGTTTGTAGGGTTGACAACTGCATCATTCTAAGAAATAGTGCAATTAATGTTATTGTTTCGCTGTCTGTGTGTGGCGAGAGGTGAAAGTATCCACCGCTCTTATGGCATAATATGCTAATACATAAAAGTAAGTTAAAGCTTACACGCTATAGCATGATATCATTTCAACTTCGCATCAAATACTATGTCTGTAATTTCTTCTTATTACAAGCTTCATGTTAAGTTTTTAGTAGAAAAAAGAAACAACAAACGAACGAGAAGTGGATACGTTACAAACCACTAGTTGTTAACATAATGTATATCATACATTACAAACCATTTGATGTTAAGACAGTGTTTACCGTACAAAACAAACCATTTAATGTTAAGACAGTGTATACCGTACAAAACAAACCATTTGATGTTATGACAGTGTATACCGTACAAAACAAACCATTTGATGTTAAGACAGTGTATACCGTACAAAACAAACCATTCAATGTTACGACAGTGTATACCGTACAAAACAAACCATTTCATGTTATGACAGTGTATACCGTACAAAACAAACCATTTGATGTTAAGACAGTGTATACCGTACAAAACAAACCATTTGATGTTATGACAGTGTATACCGTACAAAACAAACCATTTCATGTTAAGACAGTGTATACCGTACAAAACAAACCATTTGATGTTATGACAATGTATACCGTACAAAACAAACCATTTGATGTTAAGATAATGTATATTATACATCACAAGCCACTTGGTGTTAATACAATGTATATCATATGTTACAAATTACTGATAGTCTGTCCCACTGATCTGTCCAGTAACAAGCCAACTACAATACAGATTTTACTGCACCAGCAAAGAGATTTATATACAACACTTTACTCAGTGTAACATAGAAATGTTGTCATACTAAACATAGTAGTATTGCAAAATCAATTAATTGATTAATTGATCAATTAATAAAAGCCTGTCAAATCAACAGAAATCAGAGAGTGCAAAACGAAACAGCAAGAATTGTTACCAATACTCGGGATGGTTATCCTATAACAGAAATTCTAAAATATTTTCATTAGCTGCCTGTTATAGCTAACATTATGTTCAAAAGCTCTATCTTATTTGAGTGTTTTGTTTAAGTCTGCTCAAGGAAAATACAGATTAAGATCTTTAAATGACAAGATAAAAAAGTGACTCACAGACAGATCCTTGCTCTTGTCAGGCCCTTGCTCTTGTTGGACCGAAATGGGTGCAAAATCATCCTAGTGACCTTAAACATATGAGAAATGAATACGCTTTCAGAAAAGAACTTAAAACTTAGCTCTTTAGAATATTTATTGTTGAACTGCTTAAATGCCTGTTTGTTATAAAATAAATAGAGGATATTACATGAGTGTCTTTTCATATTGAATTTATTAAACGAGTTGAATAAAATGATAAAATGCGATGCTCTGCCGAGTATTTTATACATTTTATTCAACGAGTTTAATAAATTCAATGTGGAAAGTCACAAATGTAATATTCTTTTTATCACATCTTAGCTTTTCCTGTCGAAAAATAAAAAACAATCTACTTTCTTTGACTATATAAACAAGTCAATTTGACCAACGTCTCATATACTATAAACGACGTCGACGTGATAAAACTTGTAAATAACCTATGACTATGTGAAGCGCAATATTACAATATTTTTGAAATAGTTTTGCACTTTACAAATGCATTTGTATTTGTATTTTGAAACGAAGTTTGACAAAGCGTTCACATCAGTCAGTCAAAGTATCTCTTGTCGTCATATCAGCCAATTAAAATATCTGTTGTCGTCTAAACTAGCTGTTAACTCAAAACTATGTCTATGAAAAATCTGCAAGAATGACCCAAACTTTAAACTTAAAACAGCTATTATACTTCATAGGATGGTTATATATGATAACTCAATTTAAAAGGCAAGCACATTCGTTCCTATATTAAAAAGTAAAGTTCACACATAATTATGGTTAAAAGTCAAAACTTGTGTACACTTGTGTCTCCAGTTTATAACTTTAATCTGTAAAGGTTCTCCTGATATTTACACATAATGTGTACAATCTGTGTTGTTCAGAGACAATCGATCCTCCAGTACTTTCAGTGCTTTGATTTTCTTCTGTTCTGCACTGTCCAGTAATTTTGATAGAATAGTAACTGTTATAAGTAATTGTATTACTGCTCGTACTACACTTAATGGTTTATATTTATTACAAGTACCTCGCAAGCCTGCTATTTATACTTTTATCTATATGGAAATAAGATTACTTGTATGCCCATTAGGTCGAGTGCTTTTGAATTAATGTTAATTAACTTAATTGTAATCTAATGTGTGCGTGCATATGTGTGTTCGAGTTAATCGTCTTTTTCGAGAATTTTTTCAGTTATTTAAACCATGGTTGCTGCTTGTAGCAGTCAGCACAATGCTCAAATTTATAGTGCTGTCTCACTAAAATATCACACGCGGTCTGACACATTATACTGGCACCACTAATATACTTAAGAAATAATATATCTCATTTAGTTTTTTGTCGCTGAATAAAAGATTGTTTGGAGTTCAGATGTGAAGGAATAATATCACGAGGGCGCAGAACATTACAAACCACATAACCACATAAGAACATTATTTGCTCGAAATTCATAAACAGTAATTATTTATATAATGTTTCTTGAACTGCTTTATTATTTAATATATGCATGTATGTGAATAAAGAAACATTTTTTTCTAATTAAAATCTAAAGGAAGCTGCCCTTGAATATCATCTAATATTCAGAGTTTGGGGTACTTTTTATGTATTGTACATGTATAAATAACTAAAGTTTGTAAATCAACAATAAAATTTTATGTAAGAATATAAGTTTAAGGTTCTGACATTATATCCAATAATATAACCGGCCTATATTGTGTTATTGTGCTATTGATTTGTAATAACCACCATCTGTGAAACCTATTTTGTGAAAAAAGTTGTTTGTTTAGTATCAACTATACAGTGAAGGAAAAAATAGATATTTTTATTAAGATATCAAGATTGTCGAGAGTAACACAAACACACAAATCTTGTATTTACGTATTCAATCCTGTGTTGCTATTCCAAAATAATGCAAATTAGAATTTCTTTATTCTTATTACATTAATATACCTAGACGTATTTAATCTAACTTAGCCCGTTATAGCAAAATTCTACCCTTAAAAAAAACACACGAAAAACCATTGTTGGGAGCAGAAAAAAATCATGACTATCATGACAACGTCATAAAGCATGGAAATCATGAAAACAAGAAACCCATTATCATTACTTCGAATAAGTTTATATATAATGTTTTCTCATAAAACACTCACACCCAGCGACAAATGTTGACACGTTATTCATTCCGAGGGTAATAAGAACGGGGTTCATTTAATAATAGGCAATAATGGACACAGCTGCCGATTTAATAGGCTAAATCCTTTTCATAAATCTAAATGTCAGGCGTGTGTGGCACAAAAATGCATTCCTATACACTTTACTATCGTTGAATGACTATACACACTAGCTGAGAAGCTATCATTATAGTCCTTGTATAGGTTAGTGACCACCAATTATTTTCCATTAGACCTATATTAAAACATTTTGACGTATACTGACATCACAAAATCTGATTTCACTTTGCAGAGAACTGTCATTGATTAATAGAAATTAGGGATGGGAACGAATACTGAAATCAGTATTCGAATATTCGGTTTGCCATATTCGAATATATTCGAATATTCGGTTTGTTTTAATGGAAGCTTTAAATTCTTATTAAGTGATTGGTATATACACAATGTATTCATTTGTTTTAAGCGTGGATCATCGTACGTAACAATGTCAAAAACTGTTTGTTTCGGGTAACCTGATCCTAACTAGCAAAACCTGCCGATCCTAGCGTTTTATTTCACGATTCTGTCAGTATAATCATGAACATATTTAACTAGTTCAGTGTTTTAGCTTCAAAATGATATAAAAACTCAAAACGATTATAATTTAGACCGTCGCAATTTTATCTAGGTCGTCCAATTCAAACACGTGACGCGCTGTTGTATTACCGCCGCCATTTTGAAAATTTTCAATCGGCGTGTAAAAATCGTCGTGTAAAAAGCAAGTAAACCTCCTTCAACATGAACTTATACATCAATCATATGTTATTTCTTGATTTTATTATAAAGTACTTCGAATTTAATTCGAATACGACCGATTGCCGATGAAAACTGATTCTGTGGATGGTCTGAAACGTCGTACAAAATATTGTGAAAAGATCGACAATGTCTACAAGTTTGGTATATTGTTTTCGAAAAAAAAATCTACAACTTGTTGCATAAAACAGGCGCCAATAAAAATGAACAAAAGATAAAAAGATATCACATTTACGCCTGATACAAACTGTTAATCCGTAGCGATGACCCAGGTAATTATGCATTGCAATTTTCTTGTTAATTGGACATCTTTTGACATGCATCTGACACATTGACGCCTGTTGCAAACTGTTAAACCTTAACGATGGCCCCTGCCAAATATGCATTGCTATTTTCTTGTTAATTGGACATCTTTTGATACACGATAAACCAACATGAAATGGTTTTATTCTGTAGAATTAGCATGCTCATATTGCCCAAAACCAATGATACTTATTTTGAAATTTTTTTACGAATATTCGAATTTGATTTTCATATTCGAATATTCGACCGATTTTCGAATATTCGAATATTCGAATATTCGTTCCCATCCCTAATAGAAATACAACATAGACTGATTATCGCTGTGACTGTGAAACAAATGCGCTCAGCTTTATTACACGTGCATACTACAAATAATTCTACAACCTTCCAGCTCTTAAAAGCGTAAGAAACAGGCAGAAATGACGTTTTTACAGCAAAATTTTCTGACGTCGTAAACGGCATCATGTACATTTTTGTATTTTGAATCATTGGCGTTATTGACAGCATTAAAAAAAAAACCCTCTGTGGTGAGGTTTATAATACGTGTCCACAACTGGGTCACTTTGGAGGACCAGAACGTCGGTGAAGAAGTACGGACAGACTTGAAACTTGCCAGGATTATTCCTAAATGATTGATTGTTTGACTTGTGAGGTAAAATGTTCAAAATATGTTGTAATTACTTTGAATTGGGCCGTTGAATATGAATTGCGCGTCACCTTTTTTTATAAACGTCCAATATAAACATTTGAATTCTTCTTTATTTCGCACAAATAGAGATCAGGGTTTATTGTATAATACCTTCGGTCTCGGTCACAAGCATTCCCGTGGGCTTCTGCAGACATTAATACACAAAAAACGAATGTAGGACGTTTTGGCCCGGACGTTTCGGCCTAGGATCTTTCGGCCTAGGATGTTTTGGCCAGGCATTTTTGGGAGTAGGACGTTTTGGCCAAAAATAAATTGTGGTTCCATATCGTGCAAATTATGGTCTGGAGATTATTCTAAAGAATGTTATGGTATAAGTGAACAAATTAAACTGATAATAAAATATACTGATGGTATTTTATTTTTATAATCTTTTTATATGTATACATATAAACATATGCACATTAATTATATTGTATGTGTTTGTGTATGTGAAAATATTTGCCATTTACAACAAACCAAAAGAGTTATGAAAATAAATTTTATTCACAATTATTTTTCAAAAAGAAATTGATCAATTATACTGTAAACATATGATAACATATTAATGTCCAGATCATAATTTGCATATTATGGAAATATTTTATTTTTGGCCAAAACATCCTACTTCAAAAATTTTCTTGGCCAAAACATCCTAGGCCAAAAGATCCTAGGCCGAAACGTCCGGGCCAAAACGTCCGTGGCCAAAACGTCCGTCCTCCGTAAAAAACGTGTATTATCCTAACATTATTATTCCCTGAAGAAGGCATGTAGCCGAAACGTTGGAATATAAGTAAATTGTAAATTGACTGCGTGTTTGGTTTTTTATCCACTACATTATGAATAAGGAATGAGGAACCGGCTTACTTGTCATTCGATGGAATGATAACAAAATACCTTAGGAACAGTCACAGCTGCACATAAACATTAGATCTACTCTTAGGTATTAGATACTAAAGCCAACCAACAAAAGCTCAGATGTTTATAAAAACAACTGTTCTGAGAAAGGCAGGTATTCCGAATGTCCTAAAATACAATGTCTAAGAGCTGTGAACTTGGAGTTTACAGGCAAAAAATTCTTATATTTGCAAAATTGATGCTTTTGTCCGATCTGTCTACATAATTGACATTTTAAGAAGACGTTGAAACCAGTTAATATAATAGATTGAATTGTATTCATTGTGTTACTGGTATTTATTGAATAAAGCCACTGCAAAATGTGTGAAAAGTTTTGCAATAGCAACATTTTTTTTAGTTCTGCATTGTTTGAAATCTCATTTCATTGGTGTAATATTATAATAAAATCTGTAAAAAGATCCTTTTGAAACATACTGTAGAACGCAACCATGCAGAATAATAGCAGACTCGGTTTGATTGTATCTGTTCATGAGAGATAATGGAATGTGCAATACCATCTCACGCCCCCTAGCACCGGCTTAAACTGAACTCTATAACACATCTATTGAATGGACTCCATGATCCCAAAGGACCAGAAAATATAACAAACAAGTTTTGCAGCAGACACCAACCTTACGTATTTTTGAAGTATATACAGATAAGCTCAAGCGGAAAACCCTTTCTACTTGATCTTTGAAGAATGACCGAAACGAGTACTAAGACTACGACTCGAAGTTTCTTCGCGTCAGTCATTTTCCGTCAAGGAATTTCGCTATCTGACTCCGAGGATTTATGTGAAGTAACTCGGAGGAAATCCTCGGAGTGACTCGAGATGAAATCCAAGTAGCTGAATACACATCTGTATTGATTTCTTTTGTTGCCGGAGCACTTGAGTGACTCCAAGACGTATATATAATTATCTTTAACGATTTTATTGTGGTTTTTAATAATTTCGAGGACATATTTCACATTACTCAGAGCACAAAAAAATATATGCTACGTGATGATAAATGTAAAAAACACAATGTTTGTGATAAATAATACATTTACATTAAAATAAGTTGGAAAAATACCTTTGCTTTTATTCGCCTATATGAATTTTGGAAATGTGTGTTGTATACAAAAAAATACATTGATGCACAAAATGTACAAACAACAAATATTTACTTAGATAAATGTCAAAATCATCAAATAATATGCAGTTTTCTTTTATTACGTTGATATTCCATATCATTAACATACTATATAAATATGATCATTTTATTAATTCCGTATTAACATAACGATTCGCAATGTTGCATGTCTTATTACGTATAAGTTCCAGTTTTTATGTTAATCTGAAGCGTACATTTACATGTAAATATTTGATAATCTTACCGCAAAGAAAGACCATTTTTATTATGAAAAATGATCATTTTTCCTATGATTTCTTTATAAAAACCACTATGCTTTAACGACCGTTATTCTAAACTTCATCTTGTTTTACATATTTTTAAACTAGTCTATGTTAAAAAAACAAAACAAAAAAAACCCCTTAATTTCTACATTCAGTTCACACAGTCGGAAACTAATTCAAAATCATACTTCTATATGTCCTCGAAAGTTTTTGAAATAGTATAGCGGAACTCGAAATGGCCAATTCATTGTTTATTACAGACTCGGAGACGCGCAGAGTAACCATAAAATACCGCTATATATTACAGTGTTACCTGTATAATTTCGAATTGGAAGTCCGTCAAGCATTTACTCGAAGTGATTTGCTGAAATTCCGTTAAAGTAAGAAAACTACAATCGTCGGTACTCCGAGTCATAATAACTCAGTACTCGGGGGAATTTCTCGCTTTGCAATACTTTTCCTTCGAGGAAAAATGGAAAGTGGGTTTTCCACGTGAGCTGATCTGTACATATAGATATGTATACTCTTATTTTCAGTTTTCAGTGATGCACTATAGACATAGCATAAACGTGACATAAATCACAGGTAAAAAATAGATATGAACAATTTTCATGTATTAAAGAATTATCAACAGACATTTAGCTTTGTTTGATGATCTGTCACACAGTCTCAGCTTCAGGTTTGGCTTTTTCTGTAGGTTTTATTGTTTCAGTTTTATTCACAACAATAATGACTGCGAATCCAGTATGAAACGGAATGTAGCTAAAGTATTGTCTTTATTATTTTTTATTTTATTTTATTTTTTATTTTCTATTTTTGTTCGCCATCTATGCACTTCCGAATTATGAACAACATATTTGTATATGCATTTCCCCCACTAAAATACCTCATTGTGTATAATTTGTTATGTATTTAAACAAGAATACTTACATCATTATGTCTGGAATAAAACCTTTTTGTTGCTTGTAATATCTACATATATACAAAGACGTACGAGCATTGAAACTTTACCAAGATAAAATTGTAGTTCGTTTGTTCCAAAACCTAGCCAAACAAGCCACTCAAGAAAGAGCACATATCAGTATGTTGAATTGTTTTCATCAAAGAATGTGCAAACTTTGAACAATTTAACTTGTTTTATAAACTGTGCCTTAAAAATAAGAAATAACATAAAGTAAAGTCTTCTTTAAATTAATGACCAGTACGATCAAAAATATTTATTCAGAATCCTGTACGAATGAATTACAATTGAGAGTCCATCTTATAATGTATAAAGTTTTTGTTCATTAGATAAATCTCTAACAGAATATATGAAAACTGATAAAGGTCTTAAAATGTTGCTCAAATGAGCCGCGACATGAGAAAACCAACACAGTGGCTTTGCGACCAGCATGGATCCAGACCAGTCAGCGCATCCGCGCCATCTGGTCAGGATCCATGCTGTTCGCTGACCGTTTCTCTTATTGCAATAGGCTTTGAAAGCGAACAGCACGGATCCTGACCAGACTGCGCGGATGCCACTATGTTGGTTTTCTCATGGCGCGGCTCAAATGTGATTGACCACCTATTGACGCTGTACCTACCTTGTATAGCAAACTATTGTTCCGTGTATTGAGTATTTTTATCAATTCCCACTAAAAGTTAACTAAATTTATCATGAGGTGTTATATATACAGTAGAAGTATTACATGTATTATTTCTTATATCAACCAAGTAATAGTGATATTCTTAATGTTAAGATAACTGAAAATTTTCGATACTGGATCAATGACAGCTGTTGGTCAAATATCATGCACAACTATGTCAAGATTTCTGTCGGATTATTAGTAATTTCAAATTTCATACAATTAGAAACTATGTATGGCTTACTGTCATGTATTTGCCTTTTATATTGTTATGTTGTTTGGTTATAATATGATTCTGTAAGATGATCT
Organism: Mercenaria mercenaria; assembly: GCF_021730395.1. Lineage (NCBI taxonomy): Eukaryota > Metazoa > Mollusca > Bivalvia > Venerida > Veneridae > Mercenaria > Mercenaria mercenaria. The sequence continues at coordinate 45,323,734 of NC_069368.1, forward strand.
CCGGTTCGTTTTGGTGGGGACCTCACCAATCATCCGGAACGGTTTGCATTCAGTGATGCAGTTGATAGGCACCATACTCATTAGTTCAAAATTCAAGATATTTTTCTTCTATTCTGCTCTATTCAGTAGTTTTGATAGAAAAGTAATTGTTATAGGTTATGGTATTACTTTTCATACTATACTTATTGCTTTGTCTTTTATTACACGAACATTGCATGCAAACTTTTTTCGCAAGATAAAGATCAAAATTGAATCGTCGCGACTAAATGGTTTTTATTAGACTGAACCATACTTTTTAACCTTTACCCTACTAAATTTCTAAAACGGACTGGTCTGTCATCCAGTTTGTGCAGTACCATTTATTATCCAAAGGGGTGTTTACTGAAAAATTACTGACTCAGTAGCGAACAGTGCAGACCACGATCAGCCTGCACGGATCAACACTGGTCACTAAGGCAGAATCACTTGCCACCAGCAGGCAAAAGGTTAATAAAAACCATGAACTGTATTTTCATCTGAAAGTGAATTACAATGAAGAACATTAGCTTGTTACTTCCCTTAAAAAGTTGTATGATAAAGCTCAAGGATAACCAAATGTAACATTGGTCCCATTCAGTTGGATTCCCCTGACTTTTTCGTTATAACCTTTGTCCAAGATGTTGCGAATAATCAAAATAAAAACGTGAGCGGGTCATTTTGATGTTCTATTTTGATGTTGAAAAGATCGATATTCTGGCATTTAGTTTGACTTTCTGATACTCTTGGAAAAAGCACCACTGATTTCTGTGGCAAGCTACTGTAAAATTTGTAAATATAAGAACTGAAAACTATTTTTGTGCGTTTATATGGGTATAAACACATTTGAACTTCTTGCGAATCATCCAAGACACGCTAGCGCGGTTCATGGATTTGTAAGATGTCTCAATGTGGTTTATATCGGTTTAAAAGCATACATATTTTAAGCATTTAATTTTTAAATAAATGCACAAGTCACCACAATTAACAATTTCATATCTAATGTTATCAGGATATATATAGAAAATAACAAACAACGTGTAAATTTTTAAGAAGTTTTTATGAAAAAAAGAACAACAAAAACAAAACGATTGTATGGTTAGAAAAAAAAAGATGCCTTTTATGCATGCCCTCGGCTGCTTTATTGAACATTTTAGCTGTATATACACATAACATTATGTTCAAACGCCCCTCCGATATTTTGGCAATGAATTTAATATCGAGAAATGTAATGATATTTTTGCAATTTATTTACGACTTCTACCTATTATGAAAAAGAACAACAACAAAATTTCATAATTAAGCCGCACCATGAGAAAACCAACATAGTGCATTTACGGCCAGCATCTGCGCAGTCTAGCCAGGATCCATACTGTTCGCTAACGGTTTTTCTAATTGCATTAGGTTTTGAAAGCGAACAGTATGGATCCTGACCAGACTATGTGGATGCGCAGGCTGGTCTGGATCCATTCTGATCGCAAATGCACTATGTTGGTTTTCTCATGGTGCGGCTCAATTATGAATGCGTAATTGTAATGAAACAAGAAGTGTCGTTAATAAGGTGACAGAGTTTTAGTTAATGAGTTTTAACTGATATAATGGTCAAATAAAATTTTGTTATGCTTGCACTACCTTATAACGAATTCGCTGGTAAATATATTTGTACATTTTATTATTATTATATAATTATACGAAGCATGTTATCGCCTGAACATGTAAGTATACCTAGTGAAATCTGAATATCAGATGAACGACAATCATATGAAATAATTGTCTATGTAAACGAATGAATTACTTTTCAAATAAGACATATACACGACCACGTGCGCAATTTCCTTGGATACTAAATATCATAGCATTCTTTGGTCTTCTCAAATGACGCTTTCCATTTAGCTTAATTAAATCCTTTGCCTATGTTCGCCGATGCAATAAAACACACAAAAGGTAATCACAATTTCTTGTGATTTCCCTCCAGACCCCCCTAAGACAAACGATCTGTAAGAAGATTTCATTTCTATAATGACAGATGAAAATCAGAGAGCTTTTGCTATGGAACAATCATAAAACCATTCACTTAATTAATTCTTTTCTAGGGGCATTTAATATAACTGCAATCTCAATCAAGTATAATTGACCGCTTGATTTATTTTGCGCATTTTGTAGTTACCTTTCTCGTGTGTGATACTAAATAAAATGATCATAATGTTGGTATACTTACTGTATCCAATGGTATATTCGTACCCTATATTTAAGTTGGTATGAATTCTAGTGTATATAGATGTAAACTACCACTTCTACAGATATAAGTAAATGAAAGTTTTTATCGTAGTTCAGATTATCATTGCTAACCAGTTCACCCTTGATCTGATCATGGATGATATTTGCTTTTTTTAAGGCATTTTTTATAATGCGCATATAGTGCCACGGTTTTCAAATCTCGGTTTCTTAATAGTACGTGAAGATACACCAAAAAGGCTCAAATGGTTAAAGTTAATTGATATGATTAAAATTAAAGGAATTGACAAAACAGTTCTCTTGATAAACCATTGTTTTTAAGGGGAAATTTAAAAGCTTATTTCAGTCATTTTAATTTTAATCATTTCTAAAAAAAATTAATTTTGCGGAGTAGTTTTAAATAGAAGTAATAATTCTGGTATATAAATCTTTTGGCGCTTAAAACTTTCATCACCTTTTCTTGCCAAGAGCTGACACCAAGGAGTGGTTCAGGCAAAGATCAGAAGAACTAATTTCTGAAATGATGTAGATAATGTTATTAAATTGTAACTTTTGCTTCATTAAATCAATAATTTCTCTTAAGTTATCAGTACTGAATATATATAATACTATTTTTTTTTATGTTTTTTTTCATTACATTTAGAACGTGAAAGAGTTCATTTATACTCAATTTCTGAAGCGTATAAATAAGATTGTTTTAGAATAATGTATATTTCAGTATTATATATTCTATTATTGTATCATATTGTAATATTTTATTATTATAGTTCTTGTCTTTATTTCTAAATTCTGATCTCTCATCACATTACCAGAAAAAAATTATTAATAGGCAGACACACATCATACATCAAAATCATCTTAACTGAATCGAAAATTTCTTTCCACTATCAAACCATATAATTGCCCGATATAAAACATTAAATTGAATATGACGATCCAGCAATTTGTGTTGGTCTGGAAGTAATGTTCGTTATCACCGGTGATTTCAACGCAGCGTTTGACAAGGTGTTATTACTGAGGTACCCTCCCCTATCTGGTAATTGATAGTAGTGGACACCCTTTATAGCCAATTGAAAACATCTCTCCAATTAAGGAGTAGTAATTTCTTTATGGCGTTTTATTAAGTTATGATCATATTACTTTAACACTTCAACTGCTGTTGATACCGCTGTATCAAGTTTTATAAACCGGTCGACGAATTCTTTTTAGAGCCTTGCAAATTTGGATTAGGTTTATAAATGAAAGTGACCGGAGACACTTATCAATATTTCGGCCTCCCTTACATCTGCAAAAAGAAAAACAATGAAGTTACAATACAAAAATCGTTAAATTTTAATTAATTTTTATGGAAACCAAGTTGAAATTTCCCCCAAACAATTTAGTGCATATGCCGCATGCGATACATTTCGCAGTTAATCTTATTAAAACGAACATCTATGCAATTTAAAAAGCTTAGGGAATTGTTTTCTGGGTATTGTTAATGTCCACAGAACTGTATGATTTACTTTATCTAGTTCGCAAAAATGTTTGTGAATGCCAGAGAAGTTACTAATATTCACTGACATTTTGTCTGATATTTTGTTGCCATCTTTATGCATAATATCTAATAACTTTAACTAATTCCCCGGCCCAAGGGGAGAATCGCTCGTCAGCAAATTAATTATACAAAATTAGATTAAGGGCGATATTAGTGTTGTTTCATATTGTTATAACACTGGAATAACCGTTGACATTTAATAAATGTTAGGCTATGTTTCCAGTGCGGTATTTGACAGTGACTGAGGAAAAACAAACAATTACCAGAATGAAATACCGCTTTGAAATATTCATCCTAGACTTCCCGCGAGCAGTTATCATAAGCAGTTAATATTCACGGAGACTATTTCCATAATTTTCCGTAATGGAAAATAGTCGTTATGGTCTTTCATAACTCAGATGTTATGGACTTTTTCCAAAAATCATTAAATATGATTAAACATGGTACATCATGTTCCATGCGGATAGCAGCAAGCAAGCGTTTTCAAGTCGAATTATTGTTTGAAGTTAATTCATCTCTGTTCTAATTTAGCTAATATGTTCAGGAAAATAAATTACATGTATTTGAACAAACAATTAGATTATTTACTCTTTTAAATGTTTATGTATATGAAATATAAAAAAGTATTTAACTTTTGTAATATCCAGTATAACATATGATATTTAGTGGAATTTTGGGAAAAAATAGAAAGAACATTGCTTCAATTCTGAAAAGATTATTTTACTCAGTTTTTTTTTAAATTTTATTTCTGACTTTAACTATCAAATATATACTATAAATTAATAAAAGGGATATTACAACAGTGACTTTCAAATCCACTTTCGACGAATCATAAAGTAATGAAGAAAACTGAAAATTCTAATGTGCATTTATTGGTCTAGACAGTGCATTTTACAGTTTTGATAATGACAAGTAGAGAAATTGTTTATCCCTTGTAAAATATATTGTGTAGGTAAAAGTGTTGCTTTACAAATGATTTCAAGAACCTGAAATTACAGTAATACCGCAGTGAAAGAGGAAAAGAAGTTAAAAGGCTAGACAAGAATACCTGAAATCAATGAAACAAGAACTGATTTCATTTCGTACTTCAGACATTTCAGCTGAAACAACAATGTTTGATTTCATGAATTAAGCACACATTTCATAATGGACCACAGTAAATGTGAAATGACGTAGAAGAAATATCAAAAATGCAATTATTTTACTAACTTTTCGTCTACTGATATACATATATTATTTGTAAAATTATGAAAAGAACATTGTTCTTCCTTAGTGCTAATATGATACAAATTATTTTAACGTGCAATGGTTTTTTTTTTTTTTTTTTTTTTTTTTTTTTTTTTTGCATTTTCAGTTTCATTTGATCTTGCATTTGTAGACAAACAGTTTTATATATAAATATGCCATACGCAAGGCATGTTATGATCTCTGACCTGGTTTGGTCCGACCAATCCTGATTCATAAAGTCAAATTTTGGACTGGGTCAGGTTAGAAGAGGCCATCTAAGGTAATGGTAATTTTTAAAGAAGCAAACATTAGGGACGACAAGAGTTTAACATTTGAGTCTGGTTTATTTTCTGATTCAGTAATGTCCGTCCTCTAAAATTTCACTTTGGGAGTACGTCTAGTGTAATTAGAAACTCATCTTATCACAACTTGATGTAAAGTTGATTGATAAACAATCCAAAATATTTATATACAAAATAAGGTTGATCCCAGAGGGAATAAGGGTGAAATTATTGCCATTTATACGTAGGATGGGCAAATTCTGTCTTATTCCACCAACAGGACAATGTGATGAAGTTTCCAAAGTACTTTAGCAGCGCCTCACTACAAACTATAAATATATCCTGACATATTAAAGCTGGCCATATTGTTTTATAGGGATTAGTAATCAATAAACTATTCATAAGGATAATGTGATTTTAGTAAAATGAAAAGTTTCAGCGGGTTTCAACACGATTTTATTTAATTACATCTTTTATCGGTGGTAGTTGAAAGTACTGAATTAAATGAATGTTGATAAAAATAATAATTATCTTGAAGCGCGTGTGGCTAGGAATAGCTATTAAACAAAAGTGTTGAAGGTATCCTGTAATGTTTGTAAAATGAATACATGTATATATTTCAGTACGCATTTTTTTTAAATAAAATACAGGTAACTATTTGTATATATTAGTATTTCGCAGAATATGGTCTTGCCTGGCTTGTCCTGGCCCGGACTGGCTCATCGGACCAAGCTAGACCAGAGATAAGAATATGCTTGCTTGATTTATACTAGATTACCCGGTTAGCAGCAATACATAAATGCATTACGCTGAAGAAAAACCATTAGATAAGTCACATTTTTTCTGTGAATAGCGTCATTCGAAAGTAAAGCCAATGCAATCTTTCATCAAAAAATATACTGAAGAAAGACAAACTACGCCACATGATCTGTTAATGCGAGTAAAAAAAAAGTGTTCGAATTATATGGTTATATATTCACTATTACCATCAAGTATTACCCAATGTGAGTATTGTCAGTCTTCCTTGTCATATTTCATATCTATCTTCTTCATTTCTTTTGACAATCACGTCTGAAAATTTGCCCACGTTCAGCTTCATCATGTCTGCGAGATAAGTACAAATAATTTGTTCCAATCTTGTTTTGCGGGCAGCATTAATCAGTAATGATAAATAACAGATAGTAATTTCAGCAGACGATAATCTTTTACACATAAACAACTTCCTTGGATTCTTGCGCTGAATGCATCAATGACAGTTTCTATGTAAATTAACTCTCGTCTACGCAGTTCCGGCGATTAGCTGAAATTCCCTCTTTGTCCTCCGTGGCACTATGATAAATGGTGCCCAGCGTTGATTCGCAAGCTGTTGAATTTCTCCACCAGTCGACAATGAAACCAGAGACATCAATTAAAATCACAACAATGTTTGTGTACTCAGTGTTAATCTTCAGAAACGTAATTGTATGGCAACAATTCTGCGAGGAAGATCCCATGAAAGGGAAATTCTGCGATATGAAAGCCAAACGGATGTTGTAAAATCACTGTAATTAGTTTGATAGTAAAATATAGAATGAAGGATGGTACTCCTGGGAAATACTGTAAAAGACGCTCTAGACTAACGGGTTCTCGGAGATATTAGGTGTTCGTTTATGTAAGGTAATTTCCGTTATGTGAAATTTAAGACGCCTTTGGTTGGAACTCTGCAAAAACACGATACGTCCTGTTTATCGTGTAATAACCTCAAGTTTATCCTGTAATAAACTCAAGTGATACGACGATTAATTTAACGCCGATTGTAAAAAAAAAATACAAATGTTGTTGGAGACAGGTTTTAACTCCAACCGAACCATTCAAACATTATTTTCATTTAATAAAATGTATGCCATTGATAATATGAAAATTTCAAGGACATTTGTGGAAGAGGCTTTAATACTTTGAGTGGTATTCATACGATCGCATCTTGGCATTATATTTTAGACCTGGCCCTATTTTGTTTGTAACTTATTTTGACATTTTGTATATCCATCAAGTCTACGAATCATGTCTTTATTTAAAAAAAAAGTCTGAACATGAAATCTAAGAGTTAACTTTTGTGATGAAAACCAAAATATAAATGATATAATGTTACTTTTTCTTGTTTTTAACTAAACAATATAATGTATAATAACGAAAAATGGTATATTCGCCCAAAACCTGTAATCTGTAGTTGAAAACTATTGTTTTATCTAATGGCACAGAAAATGTTACTACTTTCGTGGATATTTAGGACCATTAATAATGTATGCTCTCTGAAAAAAATGCGACTTGATACAAAATTGAAAATCTGGTCGCATTTGCGCATGCTACAGTTGTTTATGTAAAAGATAAAATGTTTGAAAGACTTCAAAACTAGAAAATAAAAAAAAATGACATGATGGTTCTTATACAGATGTAAGTATGGAAGCACATGACGCCAAATGCTTAATGTCAAACGTTGATTGTCAAATGATAAATGTTGTTAATTGTCAAATATGGAACAATAAATGCCAAACACTTATTGCTTGGATCACTAGCCTTTTAAAAAAAACCCATTTTCTAAGCATTTCAAAGCAAACACTTTTGGTCCCATGTTCGCATGACCAGCAGAACATAATTTTATGTCATATCAGACTAGTACAACATATGTGTTCAAATAATTGAAAAGTTCGGTTAAATAATTTATGAGATACAACATAAACACAGGGATATATATCATAAACTCAGACAGTTAAAGGATCTGACAATATTTCATCAGGTAGCCGACAGTCGCTTTTGCCATTCAGCATTAAGGAAATGGTATGTAGCATTTGCTACCTGAAGCATTAAGAATTAGACATTTAGCAGTAGCATCTGGCATTTGGCAATAAGCATGGCACACCGGGCTTGCAATTTCACAAAAAAATAAAATCAAAATTAGTAAATACCCATTACATCACATCTAACCGTGGGTGCGTTGTTAAAACGTGGTAGGCGTGGCAATGCTTCTTTGGAATACATTACTCTGTATTGCTTGTTATGAACAGACTTAAATGACTTTTAGTTTTTCTGAAATTAATTTTAGATAAATGATTAAGATAAAACAAAACAATCATCAAGGAGAATCTATGCACGTGCTCAAATTCATTCTCCTACTTAACAACCGGTTTATTGACTAGAAACGGAATAATTACATAGATACCAGCAAAACGGAAAGAGCAATTTCACTTCTGCTTTAATTGCATTTATTCCCATGGTGATTTCTCCACTAATAATTGTTTTACTTATTTCTAATCTACTGATAAACGCAAAATTTATACGATTTGTATAATTAAAATCTTTAAACAAATGACGTACGGTTCTGAATCGTATGACAGATGGAACAACGTTGCCGCTTGTAACAAATGCAAAAATATTTCGTCTGCTAACAGATGGGTGCCTGGCGTTAAGGCACGTGCCATCATAAGCGCGCACTGCTTTGGCATTGCGCAAAGAAGGCCGTTAAGTGAAAATTCAAAGACATTACACTGTCTGATGAATTTATATTTGCTAAAATTATTCTGAAATGAATTAAACCAGCTCATTTAAACTTTAGAATCATATTAAGTAGAAGATGGTTTTCGATGAATAATCAATGTCATTGTTATGTTTAATTTTATTACTTCTTGTTGTATTTTGTTGCTAATTTATCATATAATTTGCGCGGTCCATTAGTTTAGCTACCATATGTGACAGAGGAATGGGTGTATGGCGGAGGCTTTCATGAGCTTTTAAAATCATTGGCATCCATTGTTTAACAACTTCGTAATTTGCGGTTCTTAGGTCATTTAATTTGTCTTTAATTTTCGCGATTTTATGACAAAACTTGATACCACGGATAAATTTTCGTTATTTAATTCCTCTGTTCCTTTGTTACCCGAGCGTTATCTTTACATTTTGAACACATCAAATAACAAAATACCAATTGCGTAACCATATATCAAACATATCTGCACTAAAACGGAACTAGATTTGAACGCGGAATATGTAAACAAAATTTTAAAAATATCAATCAAAAGAGTTCTTTATGAAAAAAAAAAACATAATAATCCAATACTTTTATAAATACAACAGAACTCATTAAAATAAAAAGCTAAAGGTGTTATCACGGAAATCACTGATAGCATCTAACGCTAGCAGAGCCGCACGTTGCGCACCGAGCCATCTTCTTAGTGATTCTTTTAAGAAAAGACAAAGCAAATGGAAAAACTTTATATATCTATTAACAGATAATTTAAGTTATTGCTAGGGCGGTATGTAACCGTTGTAAAGAGAATTTTGTTGTGTGGGACTATGCGTTTTTGCTAGCCAATCTCACACTTTTACGCAGAGCATATATTTCATGAAAACATACGCTTTGCAATAATCTAAATGTGCATGATTGTAAGCAGTATTATATTTTAGTATGTATGGTATTTCTTTAAAAGTTGAGGAAGGTTTTTGATACAATTATTTTTCAAATTTATAGACATTTTGACGTCATCAGGTTTCGCACACTGCCCCTTAAAATTTTAGACTGTCGTCTTAAATAAAGAGTAAAATTCATTTTCATTTACATATATTTTATTTCAATAATGTGTCATTACAGTTTATTAATATTAACAAAATCTGATACACGAAAATCTACATGTAGAATACGCAAGTTTAAATATTGTACAAGGTCTGCTGATGTGCATTAATTTAACAGCACAACTAAAAACTAAATGAAAAAAAAATTATATCAATACATGTCTGAACAATGCTAAACAATGCTTTCACAATGACTGATGTAGGGTCCACCAGTAATGTTACATGTCTGCAAAAACAGCGCTATCACAATGAAAGATGTAGTGTATATATAATTAGATGTAGTGTATATATAATTAGATGTAGTGTATATATAATTATGTCTATAAAAATCATCGCTATCACATCGGATTACGTAGAATCAGTCAGTAATGCTACATGTCTGCAAAAACAACACTATCACAATGAAAGATGTAGTGTATATATAATTAGATGTAGTGTATATATAATTATGTCTATAAAAATCATCGCTATCACATCGGATTACGTAGAATCAGTCAGTAATGCTACATGTCTGCAAAAACAACGCTATCACAATGAAAGATGTAGTGTATATATAATTAGATGTAGTGTATATATAATTATGTTTATAAAAAAATCATCGCTATCAAAACGGATAACATAGAATCAGCCAGTGATGTTACACATCTGTGTAAATAACGCAATTACAAGGAAAGGTGTAGAGTTATATGTCTGCATAAACAACGCTATCACAAAAAAATGATGTAAAATCAGCCAGTAATGTTTCATGTTTGCATAAAAATGCTATCACAATCAGACAGCAATGATTCATACATGTAAACAGTAATTAATGTAAATCAGAATAAATTATCTGTTATCTTAAAGGGTGGTTAATATAAAAAAAAAACAACGAAGTCGGTAATCTAACTACGAATTTAAAAAATCCACTGGAATAACATGTTTGATTTTGGTTAAGCACGCGTGCTTTCGGATATGGGAGACGTCCACTTTATAACGACCATCTGGTTGAGTTTCAGATTTGGCAGATTTTGGGCTTGAAAAAAAAACCCAATTAAAAATAAAATAAGATAATAAAGACAAATGAAATAGCAATTATCAAGGTGTCCTGGACAATCGTTACAATTACGTTACCAATTAAGGCTACGGAAATAATATTTTTGACATATGAACATCGTAAACATAATTCTCTTTCGGGTTGTTGCAATATAAGCTGATCTGTTATGAATAATGATATATTTGGAGTAATTCAAAAATATGAAATGCAGATTTCCACGTCACAAGAAAAATGATATTCTGACCCCGGCTTATATGAAGCGGAGCGTTTATAAGCCAATCTCTAGATAGTATATCAAGGTATATTATCTCTTAAAATCTAATGAAAACAGCTACAATTCAAACAGACCATTATACAAGCAATGAGTACCTTGTGATTTGGTTACCTTAAGCCTGCAGCATGAAATTGTTCGTACATCAGATACCTACGTATTACATTTGTTTCGAGTGATTACAGCGGATTAAAGCTAAATTGGCGTTAATAAAATCAGCACTGGTTTCTTGAAAATATTTACCCGTGTATTTTAATAGCTTTTTCCTTTTCTTTTAATTTGTTCAAATAATTACAAAAATTGATACACTTTGTTCGGGATACATTTAAATCAAGAAATATATGTTGTTAAAGGTTAATATTTATGTAAATCTTGCATGGTCTTTTACTGAGCAATGAAATAAATAATACCTGAAACTTTATTGTTTTTGTTTCACATTTCTCTAAATCTGAAGTTCACTGCTCACTTTTTATCTGAGTGTATTGTGACAGTATAACATGTACATCACGTTCTGTGTAAGGTTCTACTGTTCATGTGTTGTCATAAATGTCTTTGTAAAATGTTGGCCTTAGACACTTTAATAATCATATGGATTAAAAGCTGTAAACTTCATAAAGATATGATGCATTATGAGTGTAGGCCAAATTTTCAGCACAAATTCTCGCAAAAGAGATCTTTGAGCAATCGGTCATTTTACACACTACTCAACAGTACGATGACGATGCTTCTACTAAGAACACAACTGCAAGCTCACAACGGTCTTATCATTTGTCGGAAAACGTAGACAAAATCAAGGATAAGGAATCGACCTGTCGATGTACAAGTTTTATATACAGACACGGAATATATATGATCTACTATGAGTAGTAAGTGAGAACGCTTTCCTGGTTTCCTCGAAGTAGAAGGGTAGGGGGAAGCCCTTTTGTCAGAATCTCCAGCCAACCCATGTATAGACCTGCCGGGCATGACGTCTTCCGAGGTACCGGTAAAGTCCTGCAATAAACAAGAGAACTGAGAATATTCTATACTCGTAAGTTTTTCGACTCTTAAAACGACCACATGAAAAAAAATCTTTTCAAAGTATTCGGTTTCTGCAGACTCGTTATGTATAATGATTTCTCTTTGATAAACAGAATTTTCTCAGAAATGGTGAGAAAATTCTGTTTATCAAACATGGACACTATTTTACTTGTTTTTGATACTTATTACTAGCAACTGGATGATCAAATATTGTTTTCATTGTAAAGTACATCTACATGTACGAAATGATGTTTTTGTTAACCTCTATGTTGGTTAGAGATAATGAATTTACGTACTAGTATGCTAGGAAACAAACAGTATAATACAGCCTACGAAATAATGCATATGTACTTACATCACAATAAGGGATGCATCTTTCGAATGCTCCAAAAGTTTTTCTCTTATACGGAGATTTTTGTAGGTCTGCAAAAGAAGACAACACTATATTATATATCATAATTTCATCAAACATAAAGTATGACAAATACTACAGCCGAGATTTTTCTCTGTTTGTTATAATACAGCTATTATTTATTACTGGCATTTATCAAATGTCACGATAAACTTGATTTTTACCTTTTGTTTATGCTCAATCAGGTCGGTATCTGCAATTTTCCATGGGTAGTCTTCTTGGAATTCCCCGGGTTTCACGCGCCACTGATGCACGAGACTTTCAAACTCTCTGTACCTATACCATAATAAATGCGTTTATTTATTAACACATGCATTCATGATATGTACATTAATCAATTCATTTTCCAAAAACAAAAATCATAAAAGCATAAAACTGTTGTTGTGAACTAAGACACTACACAGGTATTATATTTGTCACATTGATATATCGCCTCGTTTTATTAAATATATATATATTTTTTAAATAAACCTGTACGCAGATACTTACGTTGTAAGCTGTGGTTTCTTGTTTAACTCGGTCACCACGGTTAGTTCTGAATATTCAATACGGAACTTTGCCAACAAAGAAGCCATTCTGAAATATAAAAACATATTTTAGGTAAGTTTTCTTCATAACTGATTTGACTGAAAAAAAAGCTTGAAATATATACAGAGTTTCCAGAAAAATAAAGTCTGCTACCAGTATGAATGAGGAACACTTGAGCTAGGTTCGGATCCGCAACTCTCTCCTTATTTTAGATGTTTGCTTACACTGATATTGAATTTTCACTAAAAATCGAGCTATTTTACAGGTGCACATGGACAAATATTGAAAAATAGTGTTGTACCCTTTCATTATTTAATTTCATTAAAAGATTAATAGTTATCAACTTAAGACATATCCTATCTATCGAACGATAAATGTATTCCACAAAATGAATACAAAATTGAAAATTTTCTCCACAAAGACATGAAAGTTCAACAGTTTGTAATGCTTTAAATGAAAAATGACTAACATTTCGTAATCGCATAGTCAAGTTCCTTTCATTTGTACAAAGATAATACAATCTCATGGGCGGTAAAATGGCATATTAATAAAATTTGTAATATTACTGAAAAGTTGCACAGGGGGAAAAAGCAGCAAAAATATATTTCTAGAGTATGCTCATAATAGAAAAATTCTTTCAAATAAATAATATTTTAGCCGTGCCATGAGAAAACCAACATAGTGGGTTTGCGACCAGCATGGATCCAGACCAGCCTGCGCATCCGCGCAGTCTGGTCAGGATCCATGCTGTTCGCTTTCAAAGCCTATTGGAATTGGAGGAACTGTTAGCGAACAGCATGGATCCTGACCAGACTGCGCGGATGCGCAGGCTGGTCTGGATCCATGCTGGTCGCACACCCACTATGTTGGTTTTCTCATGGCACGGCTCATTTAGTTGTGAATATTATCACAAGCAGGTAAACTTAGGGCTTACGAAGCTGTAAAATTGTTTCAACTTCTTACTTGATTGTTAGCCCATTGCAAAAATGCAAACAATGGATTTTAACTTCTCAAGTGCTTCCTGTATAATGTTCACTTATCAAGTCATGCATAAATTTTGTATATTACTGTTCCGAATATAAATCAGCCACCAAATTGCTTTTCAGCCACCCCATTGCTTTTGTATCCCCTATAACTCTCTTTCAAGGAAAATAAAGTAAAGAACCAATTATTTATTTAAAGAATAAACGAAAATCTGACACCTAACAACTGAAAAGATGCACATGGGACAATTCTTGGTTGAATAGATATGCACAAAGATCCTGAGAAAGTCAGTGTTAAAAACCTACATTTTATTCATGAAAGCTGAAAGGCTGAAGGTCTTAGAAAAAATATTAAGACTTCAGATAAGTCTGAAATTGTAGTGGTCAGCCTTTAAATTTTCTAGTTTTGTTTTCACTATTTTTCTTGAATGGGGGTATCCATCACATTATATGAAATATTGTTTAGAATAAGATGTAATTTATGAAGAAAAAAAGCATTTTGCTGAAAATGTGAAGAGTTTCAGTTACATACAAAAATAAACCTATGACCATAAAACCATAAAACTTGGTTTGAAAAATAAAACACAACTTTGAAAACAAGCTTTCATGTAAAATGTCACACTTTTCATGGTACACAGGCGACAAATTCAGCTATATTTTATTATAACTTTAAAACCGCTCGCGCCATTAAACTGAACGTTCATACATTTATTCACTACATCGATTTGGATTTAAATGACCCAAACACACTTTCTAATACCGAAAACCCTCATTATTTTGTAAACCGTAAAACCACCCAAATGTTATTACTAAATAAGGAATATGTAAGGGAGAGTACTTAGTTAATTAATACATACCTAGTCTGGTCTTCAGTAATGTCCCCTTTCTTCGTACATTGACAGAATACACGCAGTTTTGCATGTTTCCATTGTTTTCTTTGATGTAGAATAAACGGCAAGAGAAGCGTCAAGCCTACAAAAATGAATGCAAAGTTTAATACAAGCGGGTGTCTGACGATTAAATCTTAACTCTTCTGTTTTTCTTGCTACGATTCTGATTTCACTTCGAAGGGAAATGCATTTATCAAGTCGGTCCAAAATATTAAACATGTACATAATCTTTTACCTTCAGCTGCCAATATTTTCTTTATTTTGCATTTTATGTTGTACCTTCTGCTGCCAATATTTCCTTTATTTTGCATTTTATTTTTTACCTTCTGCTGCCAATATTTTCTTTATTTTGCATTTTATTTTTTATTTGCATCGTAACGTCCCCACATAACCGTTAGACTGCAAAATGCAAAAACAAACTGAGTTATGCCGGGTCTTATTTATAGGACTGTTATCATGTAACTATTATCAAGTGACTGTGAATAATACTTTGCATTTTGTCGTTTCAGCCTGGCAATATTCTAAAGATAACAGACATTCGAAATAGTACCGGATGATAATGCTGAATGTAATATTCAATATTGGACAAAATATTTCAATTTCTGTACGGAGTACCAAATTTATCAATTTTAGATTTTATTGAAACGGTATCAAAGTCTTTCAGTTGAAGTGAGGCAAGGTATGATACATATAGATCACTTATACAACATTTTTCCATCATAACCCTTACCATGCTAAATTTCTATAATGGACTGGTCCATCTTCCAATTTGGGCAATACCATTTATCATTTGAAGGGATGTTTACTAAAAATTTACTGACTGAATAGCGAACAGTGCAGACCATGATCAGACTGCACGGATGTGCAGGCTGATCTTGGTCTGCACTGGTCGCAAAGGCAGAATCACTTGCCGCCAGCAGGCTAAGGGTTAATAAACGTGAAGTATTATTCCTACCTCCGTCATCATACAGCCACCAAACATCTATGGTACCGTAGTGTTTGTCCTTAAAGTTTACAGTCTGTCTGTCAGGCAGTGCAGGGGTACTCCTGATATTGTCCGCATTGGTTTGTGCCTCTGAATAACATAATTTAAAATATAATATAGTGAAGCTTTTAATTTCTGCATTCAAAAGAATTAAACACCATATTCATCAATCACATTTACCTGAACTGGCAATTTCTGTGATTGTTGTTACAGTATTCTATACTTTTCATACAAGGATATACAAGTTTTATTCGTACATAACTACAAATGACAGTTTTTAATTGATTAAAAAGTGTCAAATTTGTGATCCAAAAATGAATTGAAAGAAAATACCTTCAAATGCCAAATTTTCCATTCCTTCGTCCAGGGTGTTCAAGCGCTTCAGTCGCATATTGTTTGTTTTTACTTTTCTGATATTTCTCTCATTGCTGTTATTTGAAGTGCTGTTAGATTCTTTAGTAGTGTCTTTATCTGTAGCATCAAGTGCTTCATCTGTCAAAAAAAATCAATAAATTTATCCACTAGAAACTAGTCTACAACTTTGATACTATATATATTACAAGTCTGCAGACTGACGTAGAATACGATTCTTTTGCAGAATAATCCACTTGAAACATGCAACTGGCGAGTACAAAACATTCTAAACTTAAAACTGCGACATCATACGCGGTAAACTAAAGTGGAGATGGAAAGAGGGAGATGAGTCATTATAAATACATATGTATAATTATGAATGATTCCGACTATGATATAACTTAAAGGACATATTTTTTTCATTCCCCAGTGAAGGAGAACAAGGATATATTCATGCTACCGTAGACGTTTAACTAAAGGATAGGTTGTTGTATTCCAATAAAAGCGGGAGAAGACATGTTCCTGCTATCATATACGGCGAAATCATGTGAGTTACTTGTCCAACAAAGAGTCTGTCGCATTTTAGAGAAGGAAGAAGAGGCAATGTTCCTTCATTCACGTATAGTAAGCTTAATAACAAATTGTAGCATTCCAAAGAAAGAAGAATAGGACTTTCTCTTATTACAAAGAATAAGAAGAGGACTTGTTTCTTCGTTAGTTGCAAAATGAGAAATTGTAGCATTCCAATAAAAAAGGGATATTGCTTTCTCCTATTACATAGAAAATACTGTAAAAAAGGGATTAGAACATACTATGCTATGTTTCATATATGGTATATGGTAAGCTTCTAAATCGTTCTACTTGTCATTTAAAAAATGCGATATTCTTGCCAAGTTTGTTAATATTATACTTTATTAACCGTTACCATCACTTTAGACTTTTCCTACCTCAGTATATCAATATGCTTGTCAGGAAATGTGGCTTCAAAAACTAAAAAAAATACATCTTTCTTACCATCATCATCATCGAGTTCTTCGTCTGATTCAAATAGTTCCGGATTATCTAGATCTAGTAAATCATCTGGAACTTTGTTTCTATCAAACCCACCAACAGAACGTAAGATCCCTACGCTATATTTCAAATCAAAGGCATCTCTGAAATATATGAGACTCAAATAAGACTTAGTACGTTACAAAGTATCTACCTATATATCTGACATATGAGCCACGCCACGAGAAAACCAATACAGTGCATTTGCGACCAGCATGGATCAATCCGCACATCCGCGCAGTCTGGTCAGGATCCATGCTGTTCGCTTTCAAAGCTTATTGCAATTAAAGAAACCGTTAGCGAACAGCATGGATCCTGACCAGACTGCGCGAATGCGCAGGCTGGTCTGGATCCATGCTGGTCGCAAATGCACTATGAAGGTTTTCTCATGGCGCGGCTCATATGATTTTATTATACAAGTCAGCGATCTAAACCAAAACTTATTCGTTTAATTCTTATATTTGGAGTTTATGTGTTTAGACTTTGGTTGATCGCTGCTAACGGACACCTGCAATTAAGAGAAACATCACTGACTTGATATTAAATGGCTAGATATTAAAAGATCCTTGGCTTTTTTTTTGTTTGGAAATCGCGGATTATTCGAGCACTTTGTCCGTTCCCTTATAACCTCGAGCAACTGGCGCTTTAACATGATTTGTTTTTTTATATAGTTGGACGCCAGATTATATGGCTGGACAACGGTTTGTATGAAATATGTTATCTTACTGTATGACATTAAAGTAGTCGAGAACCTCTCTCGGTTCAGCCTTTTGCCAGTCGTTCTTGTACCCGAGTAGCACCGTGTTTGGTCGTAATTTACCCACGCCAACAGCCTGTTCATAAAAAATGCTTAAATTGATCTTCGTTGTGTAATTATATTCTCTTTAAAGTGAACAAGTGACACTATAATCGACAAAAACTATTAGTTATGTTAACGTCTTTTTCATCACACAAGTAATCTGGTGTTTTATTCAATACTGTTTAATTCTGAAATGTGCGACAAAACTTTGAAAAAAAAAATAGATTGTTAACGTGATAACGTATTTGCATTGAAAAAAATTAATACTGACAACACTATAAAAAGTAAACTAAATTGAAATTATTTAATCGATCACTTATAATCAAATAAACTAACAAAAATACAATCTGTTTTAACTAAAGGAGGACTTGTACACCTACACACACGCTGCTAAAGATGCAATATTAAGGTGTACGCATATTGCTATAAATGCATTTTTTTCAAACGGAGGACTTATACACCTATTCTGGTCCTAATATAGGTACACACTCGCTATAGTATAACCTGACCGAGGAATTGTAAGTTATTCTGCTACAAATGAAGTATTGCCTGTCTAAGGACTTGTACACTTATTCTGAAGGTTTAAGCGTTTCTCAATATCGTTGAATACTCACTGATATAAATGCACTATTACCTGAAGGACATTCTGAATGTCGGTGCACACGCGCTGTTATAAATGAAGCATTGCCTGACTAAGGTCTTGTACACTTATTCTGAATGTCGGTGCACACGCGCTACTATAAATGAAAGCATTGCCTGTCTAAGGACTTGTACACTTATTCTGAATGTCGGTGCACACGCGCTGCTATAAATGAGAGCATTGCCTGACTAAGGACTTGCACTTATTCTGAATGTCAGTGCACACGCGCTACTATAAATGAAAGCATTGCCTGACTAAGGACTTGCACTTACTCTGAATGCCGGTGCACACGCGCTACTATAAATGAAAGCATTGCCTGACTAAGGACTTGCACTTATTCTGAATGTCGATGCACACGCGCTACTATAAATGAAGTATTGCCTGACTAAGGACTTGTACACTTATTCTGAATGTCGATGCACACGCGCTACTATAAATGAAGTATTGCCTGACTAAGGACTTGTACACTTATTTTGAATGTCGGTGCACACGCGCTACTATAAATGAAAGTATTGCCTGGCTAAGGACTTGCGCTTTTTCTGAATGTCGATGCACACGCGCTGCTATAAAAGAAGTATTTCCTGACTAAGGACTTGTACGCTTATTCTGAATGTCGATGCACACACGCTACTATAAATGAGAGCATTGTCTGACTAAAGACTTGCACTTATTCTGAATGTCGGTGCACACGCGCTACTATAAATGAAAGCATTGCCTGACTAAGGACTTGCACTTATTCTGAATGTCGGTGCACACGCGCTACTATAAATGAAAGCATTGCCTGACTAAGGACTTGCACTTATTCTGAATGCCGGTGCACACGCGCTACTATAAATGAAAGCATTGCCTGACTAAGGACTTGCACTTATTCTGAATGTCGATGCACACGCGCTACTATAAATGAAGTATTGCCTGACTAAGGACTTGTACACTTATTCTGAATGTCTATGCACACGCGCTACTATAAATGAAGCATTGCCTGACTAAGGACTTGTACACTTATTCTGAATGTCGGTGGACACGCGCTGCTATAAATGAAGTATTGCCTGACTAAGAACTTGTACACTTATTCTGAAGGTTTAAGCGTTTCTCAATATCGTTGAATACTCACTGATATAAATGCACTATTACCTGAAGGAGGACTTGTACACCTATTCTGAATGTTGGTGCACATACGCTGCTATAAAATGCTTTCACCTTCTTGCTCTCAAACCATCTGTATGCTGACATGGATCGAACTCGGGTCATGTGTTCCTCAAAGTCACCCTGAAGACAATATGGTGATAGCTACGTTGAATACATTGTATATTTATGATCAGTGTCAAGTACTTACTCTCCACCGATGTAGGTTCAATATATCTGGCTTATGGAGGTTCGGTGGTTCTGACCAGATGCCCCCATGCTTGAGACAATTCCCGAAGGGGGCATCTGGTGTCGTCGTCCACCATCAAAAGCTGGAGAAGTCGCCATGTGATCTAAAATGTGCCGATGTGTCCCAACAGACAGAAATGTAAATGCTGGTTCATTATATTCCTTGTATTCATTGTATTCCTACGCATCATGTGCTTCTGAATTTGATTTTAATATACCTCTGTAATGGGACAATTGCAAGTGTTTTGTTTTTGGTGGTGATGCGCTAACCCCCTCAATAAAGTTGGTAGCGCCATATCCGTGATAGTGCGGATTCAAATCAAGCTCGGGCTTACATATAATTTTTATATCCCAATTCAGTGGGAAATGTTTTGACTCTCCCATATATGACATTGCCCTTTTCAACCATTTGGAAATACGATTACTTTTTGCATACATTTAGAACACTTATTGGAACAAACAAAAACTCGTTACTTAAAAAGTGATAAATTTTCTGTTAAAAATTCATTTAACCGGCATCAATGGTAAGAGCTAAACTGGGCTATCAATATAATTTCCAACTGACTGCTGGCGCGTTTAATAGCGCTATTTTCATTTCAATAACTCATTAATTGCGTTAAAATATCAAAACCAAAATCTAACCGGGATTAAAAGGTTAAAAGAACAAAGAAAAAAAATCTGCATAAAATAGACGCGAAAATAGCCGCCACACAATTTGTTTAAATAAGGAAAAACAGATGAAAGAAAATGACGTACACCGCTTCACACAGGAATTCAAATTAATGCAAAACTCGACACTTGCATGTTACGATATGCGGTAATTTTTTAATCTTTTTTTTTTTATAAAACAAAGCAATATCAATCACTCTGAAGTTAAGAATACTTTTGAAAAAGTAAAAAGAGATTGAATAGTTAGATATCTATAGGATAACTAGTCACTCGCAAATTCATAATAGGAAATCAAAATGCCTTGTGTCGAGTATAATCCGGTAGGAGACGAAAATATAATGTAAGGTGTAAAGATCACAGGAAGTGTTGGCTACAATGAGGTAGTACCGTGGTAATCCCGTCCGCTAGTACTGTATAAGACGTCGGTTCGATCCCCAGCGGGGATTACTAACAGTGTGTGTATATAAGATACCAGAGCTAGATTTACCCAGGAGACTGGTCCGAAAATGTCTCATTAATTTCAAATCTTTCATGTAAATCTATTTATCGTAAACTGCCAAATTACACTAATTCATCTTTTGAAACAGTTGCAGCATGCAGAGATGACGCACATATTCGAATACTTAGCAATTAACTACATGAAAGACGTCTTTTTATTTGACATTATTATAAAAACACACAGCTATAAACTGCAGCACGTTCAAGTTTATAACACGTGTCCATAAATCAAAACCTAGATGAAACACGTGTAACAGTAAAAAAAGTGTTTGAAACACGCTTCCGTATGTCAAAACCTACATGAAACACGTGTCCATAAGCTTAGATAAAACTGGTGTTCATAAATAAAAAAAACTATTTAAACACGTGTCCTCGAATCAAAATCTACAAGAAACACGTGTCCATAAATCACAACCTACATGAAACATGTTTAGATTAATCAAAACCTACATGAAACACGTATTCGAAGATCAAAATCTACATGAAACACGTTTCAAAAGACAAAAACGTGTAATAAACGCGATTCCATAGATCACAGCATGCATAAAACACGTATAAATAAACCAAGACCCAAATAAATCACGTGTCCTTAGATAAAGACCTACCTAAACCATGTATCCAAGCATCAAAAGCTACCTGCAGTGCGTATTTGCAGTTATTAACATGTGTACATAGATTAAAGTCTCTTTGAAAAACGTGCTTACAGCTAAATACATATCTGAAACATGTGTCCACAGTTCAAAACCTACCCAAAGAACGTGTTCATAGCTAAAATCCTACCTGAAAGACGTGTCCACAGATCAAAAGACTCTGTTTTTTCGTTATCGATGCAGCAAAATCTACAAGGTTTGCACGATTTCTCGGGTAGCCAGTGAGCACGAGTATCTGTGGGCGATAGTTCTTCACGTGATCATCTACATTTATCAGTTTAAGCGTAGTTTTCAGGGCGTCTCTGTAAGCATTAGCCTGTGTTGATGAGCCCCAGTTTACTTCTGAAAAAGCAAAGAAGTGTCAAAATAACAGAACTAATCCGATTTGTATATGTTGATGTTTCTATATTGTTTTCTGACGCGGCCAAACTAATTAAAAGCTATCTTGTCAGGACTTGCTTCGAAAAAGAAGGAACTGGCTAAACCGGTAACTACTAATTATTATGGCCATCGCGACATGCCACACGACTTAATCGACTTAACAAAAGACAAATAAGAATATATACATTTCTTTAACTGAATTTTTTTTTTGATAAAAACTGTACATCTTATTGCTTATTACTTTGAATGACAAACCTGGCTTTGTTCTGAAGACGTAGAAATATAGACCGGCAACTATCATAAATGTCACCAGAGCCGCCCACCAGTTGATCAGGAACATGACCGCAATACAAAGCAGGGAACCAAGTAGGCTTAACCATTTATTGTAATACTTGAAGCCGGGTCTAAATCCTGGGGAATTTGCCACCGAGGCATCGAAGCACGAGAAGTTGATCATTGCGTACGCCATCAAGAAGAAATTAGAAATGATCGGCGCAATAAGATCAAGAGAACCTGCAAGTAAAACATCTTATGAGATGAATTGTTGTGAACCTAAAAAAAAAATTAAAATGAATTCTAATACCATTGGAGGATGTTGCGTGTGACATTCATGTTATCAGAATGGTATCTTTTTTTTTTAATTGTTTTATAACCTGATATCAAAGTGTATTGTTAGAAGACTTGGAACAATACGGAATTTAATACTAACGTTCATCAGATCTGTAAAATAAATGCAAATCTTACCAACGCAAACCATGGCCAAACATATACCAAAACAAAGAAAGTATGCTCGTTTTGGTTCACCACTAGGTCCGTAGCCCTTTGCAAAGACATGTATAAAAGGAAAAAGTTTGTCCTTCGCCAACGCCTGAAAATTTTAAGACGTTTTAACAATAAGCAAACATGATCACGTGATTTGAGTAGTATAATACATTACAATACTGTCTTGAAAAACAACAGATTTTTACAGTTTCATCGTTGGTCAGTAGGATGTGTTGAAAGGTTTATAAGGACATATCAAATCATCGAAAAGAAGTTAAATATAGTGTTTTTTTTTATTTTATAACTTCATATAGCATTAAGTTTTATCAGATACCAAACACATTGCTATTTTTTATTCATATCGGTCTCGGTGAATATTACATTGGTTCGATCTATAAATTTGAATATTCACATCACCACCATACAATAACAGTTTAATAATGTTATGTAAAGGTATTAATTCGCGTTGATCACATGTAAAACTCTAAAAAAAATTCACGACACTCTTAGTTTTAGTTTATACTAATTTATTTTAGCTCCATTGTGATGAAAGCTTAAAGTTTGTAAAGCTTATTTGAACCACTCTCAAGTTTGCTTCTTGGATAAAACACGTACTGCTGTCATATGAGAAGGCATGGTCATGACCCCGGTGGGGCTCGAACCCACGACACTATGAGACAATTAAATGAGTAAATATTATATTGTAGCTTGTTTATTTAGTATTATCACTATTAAACTGGGCTTTCAGACATTTATCATACCGGGTGGTAATTGGAAAATGCAATTTACACATGCTAATTACCTTAACACAAGTGCCATCTCGGAACAGATTGTTTCTTTATTAATAATAAACCATACTAAGGAAGCAATTATGTGGCACACAACAGGGCGAAGTCCAATATGGATACATATTAAAATGTTCGATTGCACAAGCAATTGATTTAAAATTAGCAGCAGTTGCCAGATGCAATCATCAAAAAGAAAGCAAGATTTGATCAACAACTATGGTAGTCCGTCTGGGCCGGAAGTATGCTTACTAGTATTTTTCACCAGAATGTCATCACGAAAATTACGTGCAATTATAAAAATCTCGTTTAATGAGAGAGTGAAACTCACACAGGTTCTTTATTATGCTATAAAGTCATTAGTACATTCACACAAATTACTCTTTTAGTGAAAATGCATCACTGAAGATGATTTTTTTAAGATTATGCAGTAGCGATGCATGTCTTTTAACAAAGATGCGATGTCTGTTTATAACGAAGATGTGGACTTCAAAGTGTTTGATTACTCACAATTCGATCATTTACCCAGATTAGATTTGTGTGAAGCAGTAGCATTTATAAAAATTATTTGAAAGGTGTGGTTTTGTTCTTAATTTATGGTCATTAAATATATATTGATTTCTGCAATATATGGACTTCCTTGATCGAATATTTACAATCAAATATGCAGACGTAACACTTTCTCGGTTGCCGTTTGAAACTGGTCTGCAATGAAGATTGGAAATGTAAGGAAAGAAAAAAAAAGATTTTTATATTTGTCTGCAAACAATGAACAATGGAAATGTAAGGAAAAAGAAGAAAATGTTTATGAGATCGGTCTGCCAACAGTAGTCAATAGAAATTTAAGCAAAGAAGAAAAAGGGTTTCGAAACAGACCAATGGGAATGTAAGTAAAGAAGAAAAAGGTTTTTGAGACCGGTCTGCAAACAACGGGTTTCTGATGGTGGCCTGCAAACGCTGGAAATGTGTACACAGGAAACACTGTTACTGACATTGGTATGCAATCAATGGAAATTGAAAACAGAATTAAAGGAGAAAATGGTTTATTAAGTGTAATATTCTGAGACATGGTTATGATTGGTTTTACCTGAAACACTTTTGGCGCTCCCACCATACTGGCTAACGCAGACGACAATGTGGCGGAAAATATACCGGCCAGGATCAGCGGTCTCCATGCAGAGGCTACACCAACCATCTAGAAGCGGAGAGAAAGAAAGAAAAACATTATAAATTATTTGAGCATCTCATATCGACATCACTAAATCAAGCACAAGGTCGAAGCCGCACCGGCTGCAGCAAAGCCCATTCCATAATGCTCGAAAAACTCAAGACTAACATGAATTTTTTTCTAACGGTACTTATCCTTTCTTCCTTTCTATGCAACTTTATACTTTTCATACTATATATTTTGCAGCTTATGAACTTAAAGTTTTAGAATTTTGCACATGTTGTTAATACACCGTCAGGTTATCTTGTGTGGATCTTGTAATCTAGAAATTCTATTTTTTCCATTTTTTTACCCCCGTGCTCCCTTCCACGCCCACAGTCTCGCATACCAGAGGTCTACCACGCTTCCTTAATTTGTCTAGGGATTTTGACGAATATATGATGGATAAGAATGCGACGCCCCATGCTTGCCCATAATGTATCATTATTGAAAATTAAGCCATTACTATGAAAAATATAAAAGGAGGACAGATATCGACTCAAATGTCACATAAAAAGTCCCTCTACAATTTCCAACTTTCGGATTTTTGCAGATGCTTACTTCTGAACTAAAGGGCAGTGCGCATACAGAGTCACGAAGCCGGGGGGGGGGGGGGGGGGGGGGGGGGGGGGCAAAATATTTGCAGTTATACATTTCCAGACGAAAAACTGCTAAAATGTAGCATGATTCCTACAGACCTGCCATGTGATCCAAACAAAAAAAAAACAACAAAAAACAACAAACGAGCAAATGTTTTAAGCTAACCTACTATGCAAGAAGATACATGCATACTTCATGACAATGTCATTTTAATATCATACATGTCATGTAAATAAGTCGGGTACATGTGAAACAAAATATATGAAAAATTAAAGAGCTTACCCCAGTATCTTCCAGAAGACCCGATTCACACGACTGATTGAATGCTTCACATTGTTGCACTATGTCTACAGTTGGAATTATGGTAGCGTTGGTAACTGGATCTACACCCATTTCCGGTGACAGAAGTTCTCCAACAGCCGTGAGCACTATACAACCGCCAATGGACCATACCATAGTAATATACACGAGTGATGTGAGTAAAACAGCAAGGAAAGTCCCCTTCGGAATTGCCGTTTGTGGGTCCTGAAAATTGATAAATTAAGGTAATTTGTGCACGGAATATACCGGATCTTGTGTAAACGGCAAATATCTATTCCTGAAGGCATACCTAAAGGGAATAAGAAAATAGGTCAAGTTTCAGTGCGGAGTTTAATAATCAATTTCTGAAATATTTGAAATTGAAAGTTCTTTGTATTAATTTAGAAAAACATCTTTTGCATCTAATATTACCTTAAGGTCTCCGGAAATGTTGGCCCCTGCAAGGACACCGGTGGCCGCCGGAAAAAATATTGCAAAGACTGAGAAAAAACTATTTTCCTCTGTGAAATGTGGAATGAAGTTTGTTGAAAATGTTTCATCTGAAAGTAAAAATAAAGTATGAGAAAAATGCAACATCACAGAATCCAAAAGTTAATTTTATCGAAAAGTCTGTTTTGTTTTACCTATGCATGAAAATGATCGCTTATGAAAAAATGAAAGGTCTACATAATACTCTAGACATACATTTTTAAAGATGTATTTGTATATCAATGGAATAATGCAAACCAATTAATATACTACATGTAACTTAATTAACCCATTTCTAGCATTTTGGCATTACAGTTCAGTAAATTACATGTACAAAATTGTTTTCAATGTCTCGAAAGCCATGGAGTAAATTTCCAAGCAGTTTACCATTATATCCGACGACACCTTTCCACTTTTTTTCATCGTCGGGTGGTATGAACGTGCCGACGAAGAAATTGATTATAGCAATAGTCAGTATGGCCAGTAACACAAGTTGCGCCTGTAAGAAAGCAGAAAACACTTTGATTAAGAAATTGTATTTTTTTTCACAAACTTTTAATGGTGCAGGAAGAAAAAAATTCCAATCTCTAGGCATTTCTTTAGGTAACTACGGACGTTTTGGTTGAACCATCGACATTCTACAAGCCAGCTATTTTTATTCTTAACATGAATGAGTCTGTCACCGAAGGGTTAAATTCACAGTGGTGAAACTGATGTGTCAACGGCCTCAGTCGCCTGGTCAAGGAATCCTAAACGGATTCGCAACGGGCTTACGAACTGCAATAAGTACTCTGGAAATATAATGTAGAGAGATAAATGTGTATAATTGCCGTTTTAGATCAACGATACATTGATTAAATAATTTTGCTGCACATCACAGGTTATGCTTCTTTAAGTGTAAATGTCAAGATCAGCATATATACATGACTCATCCAATTTTCAGAAGATGACAATGGACTCCTTATTTTTGATGCCATAATATTTTTTTTTAAAAAGTAACATTCAGCGGAAGATTCATCAAAATTAGCTCAGAAAATAAACCATCAGATGCTGTATAATAGTCTTTGTACACGGTGCTGATCTGAAACTTGTTTTATTTTTCCGTGAAATGACCAAGATTTTGTACAATGTATGAAATATTTAACACTCTTATAAAAGCATTCGAAATTTAATTAGCGATACAGTTAATATGACCATACCATGAAGGTGAATTGTTGACCAAGCCCAGGCAGAAACTGTATTTGAAGTGGAGAAAAAAGATACCTTATCAATGGTAACAGATGAATTACAGATAAATAACTTATTAAATCGAAATGAAAAGAACAATTACTATAATACACAGTAATTCGAGTCTAATTAAAATGGTCAAGTATCTGTCTTTTTTTATTTCAATATTGCTCGATAATACATGCCTATCGGTAAAGTTCATCTAGGGTAGCGATATATTGTGGCAGTTACTGATATTTATGCATGAAGGCGCCGTGCGGAGATTAAATCTGCACGTGTTATTTACCTTCGCCTCCCATTCCATACCAATCAGTACGATTCCCAAACACAAACAACACGTGGCTAGACCAATGATTCTAACTTCATTAATACTGTCACCAGTAATATAGGCGTCGTTTTCCTGGAAAAGATGTCGTAAAATAAATGACATTTGCCGTAAGATAAATAACCCTCCGCCTATAGTCAGTATACCGTAGGTTAAGTTATTTCAAAAATTTGTATATTTCTTCACTTGCATCTATCGTTGTATAGTGAATTTTATGATATCACATAATGTATTTGCAAAAAGAATCAAATGCTCTTGCGCCTTTATGGATCAAGTGACTTTTGATTCGCTGTAAAAGGTATAAACGCGAGTTTCATTTTCACTTATTATTACTGAAATGTATGCTCATTTGTATTAGGCAGCCAGCGTTTATTTCTCTGAAAAATGGTCATTACATTTCCTAGAACATGATAATGTACAGTTTACGGGATATTTCACAACAGCATAAGAACGATTGAAACTGACACCAGTCTTTTAAATATAGAATTTTGTTATAGATCCTAAATCGCCTGATCAGTACTCAATTTGATTCTCATTTTGTTGAGATTATACGGTAATGGAACAAGTATCCATGACACTTACCCACATAATATCTCTGACAGTTTCGGCAAAGCCAACAACATACATTGCAGCGGCGATAGCGTTGGCGAGTGCGAACACAACACCAATAGAACCGCCAAATTCAGGCCCTAAACTCCGGGATATCATGTAATAGGCTCCACCTGTAATTGTGATAATAACGTCATTTCAAACATAACATTAAGTCTTTAGGAAAAGGGTTTTATTAACATATTGTATCTATTTAATCAAACAAAACTTCATATATCGCGCGATATTGTCCTCCCCAACTTTCATCCCTAAGTCGCGGGTACAAATGAACGATTAAATCAAACAACTCGTTTGGCTTACCTCCCTTTACTTCCCCATTTGTACAAATTGCCGACATTGACATGGTGGTTATAGACGTAACTATGCCTGACAAAGCGATAATGACAGTAGCTAGTCCGATACCCGCTTGGCCAGTCACCCAGGACAACCTCAAAAACAACATCACACCAAATATGTTCAATAAACATCGTACCTGCAAAAATAACAAAGTCGAATGACAAGTCTGTATTTGTCTGCCTATTTTTTCCAAAACATTTCAACGCGCAAATTACTAAATGTACATGTCTTTTCTTTAAAATAATCTAAGTTGATTTTTTCCTGTCTATTTTAAAATGTTTTCGACTGGCTTAATCAATCAATCAATCGATCAATCAATTAATAAATCAATCATTGAAGAAATCAATCAATCAGAAAGAAAATCAATCAGAGAAGCAATCAATCTATCAATCAATCAATCAGTGAAACACACATACATACTACATGCGTGCGCGCGTGCGTGCAAACATACATACATACATGAAAAGTAAAGAGGAACACTGGGGTGAACTTTGTTTAGCTAGGAATAAATCCTTCCCTGTATTGTCCTTTCCGTGACATTCCGCTATAAAATCTTACCAATACGCCCTGTATCCAACCAAACTTGAGTCCAGAGGTTGTAACCGACGTACTTTTTTCTTTTCCTTCCTCAACATCATCGTACAACTCGTCAGCAAACAATTCGGTCGGTGGTCCCGTCGGCGTATTTTGCTCTGCCGCTCGCTAAAATTATACACAATACATGAGCTATGAAATGTAAACGGATAATCTACTTGGGTCTTTCAGCTGTTTGATTCCTTGAATATTCAATACAATATACAAGACTGTCAGTCTAAGCTGATAATACATGAATGTCCACTATCAGTGTGACAAAAGTAATTTCTTGTCAATAGTAGGTAATCGTGCATATTTTTCTTCTTTTCTTTTTGAAAAAATAGAAAATGTACTAAGTATTCTTATTTTAGTCTCATCAATACATGTTCCACATTAATATAAAAATACAGAATTACAAGAGACTGTAAAGCATTCAAGAAAGACAACTCCACAGCCCGTAATGTATCCCATCTCGCTCAATAAACTCTGGGTGTTGTATCGTTTCCCAAATTAATTCTGAGACATCTTCTAATGTTACAGGTATGTTTTTTTTTCGTATTCTTGACATAAGAGTTTAAATTATATTTTAATATGAAAAATAATTAAGATGTTTTAAACCTTGACAAACAGTGACAGTTTTTGTTTATTTACACAGTTTCTAATGATAAAAATAGGAATGTCTTAAGCTTTTAAAGGATGTTACACGTTTAAGCATATAGGAGATTAACTAATCCACAACATAAACAACAAGAAAAAAACGTTTGCTCCTAAATACATGAAAATAAAAAAATATTTTTGATTTCTAGAAAAAAACACCCTCTGGTGGTTTCGTAATCTAGGATATATTTCATTTACGACCACTTTCTGTCATAAAAGTGAAAAATTTTACAGATTTATACGTCAACTCTGACAGCCCGTGAACAATTGTAACGTTTCAATTTCAAAGCACTGTACTTGAAGAATTTCATAAATTTTATATGGTGTTTGTTTTATACTAAATACTGCACCTCTTAACTTTGCACGTATAAAATCCGACGTATAATTAATTTTCTTGCTTTTGATGATTACATCGGGACCAGTTTCATTTTCTTGTTGTTGTTTTTTTTTTACGAGCTGCATAATTACAATAATTAAATCCGTGTGTTTGTTATGATGCAAAAAAGTGATGTAAAAAGTGCAATATGAAATATTCAGTAAATATTAAATTATTTTTAAAAAACGAAGTTGGAGAAAACAATCGGGCACTGTGAAATGTCGAAATATAAAACTATTTAAACAAGGGGAAGCGCTTCGTTTCTTCATTATTTGACTTCACTAGTATAAAAACTTTAAAAAGAGTTCCGTCTTTGGACAAAAACACATTTTATATTGACAAGGAAACTAACTCTGACCAATGACTTCTTAATAGCATAATTATAACAGACGGATACGCACGGATTTGTGAATGGGCCATACAGTCCCCAAATTAAGGAAGAAAAATACCAGCAATATAAATTGATATATGCCTTACGTATTCTTACTGTAAACTTCACAAAAAGGTCAAAATATCTCTGAACATCTTGTGGAAATATTTGAAATCTATGCTTGTTACTATTTCAGTCTTTGAGAATTTTTATGCTGTTGGCCTCAAGTACAATTACCTTAAAGTCTGTTGGCCTCAATTTACAATAACCTTAAAGTCATCAGTGCGAAAAAAAACAACAAGCAAACAACAACAACAACAAAAACACACACACACACACACAAAAACAACAACAACAACAACAGAAATACACGTACCAGGTCATCCTCGCGAAGTTGGTAAAGTGTCGGCCGCTGGTTGTCAAACACGCTAATTCGATAGTGTTCTAACTGTGGAACACTCTCTGCAAAATCACCGCCTATCGTGCCTGTGTCCGAAGCGTTCCCAATAGAGAATACCGACACTTTCCCGTGCTGTGAGGGTCTTGGCAAATGCTGAGCTGGCGGATAATAGAAAACTTCCGCTGAAGATTTCCTACTTGGAGGATGTTCGGCATAATAAGCGAACGGCTGTGATGAAATCCGTCGGTAGTTTGGCGCCAGAGGAATTCCCGAGTAAACTGGATGCAAATATTGCATCGGTTGAACAAATCCGCCAGCGTCGGTATTCTGTGAAACTTTCCTGCTGTTAGGCTGACTATGGCTCCCAACATCACTATGAAACGATACTTTTCTACTTCCGGGCAAGCCGCCTTCACTTCCAGTGTCCAGCGTTTTTAGTCCAGATTTTAACAAACCATGAATGCCTTTTGTATCAGCATTTGATTCCAAATCAGTTTCATCTTCCAACGAATTTTCGGGGTCCTTATAATGTGAGAATGGTACACTAGTGTCATTAGATTCCAGATCTTTATCCATGTCTCCCATTTCGTTTCCACTTTCTGCAATAACAGCTATCGTTGGTAATGTATTCGTATCAAACTTATCAATGGCTTTTATAGCATATGTAGTTTGTTTATGATCCATGTCTGGTTTAATTAAATCTAATTTACACCGTATGTTTTGTCATAAAATAATTAATTGTCAGCTTTGTAATTACGTCGCCGTCTGTCAAAAAATAGCGCGTTTACGCAATGCCACGGATAAAAAAGAAGTGCATAATCAAAATCAACATGTTTAATTTGTACTTCTTAGAAAAATATAATGAAAGTGCGTAAAACAGATCACAGGTTAATTTCAATATTTTCGTCGTTATACGTCAACGTATGTGCATCTTTCAACACTTTAAATGAAAGATCTAATGTAGTTCAAATATATAAATAGTGTATACCACATTGTTTAAGTTTAAAGGGTCTGTGTCGATGACATGGGATTCTGACCGAAAAAAAGTTGCCCGTGCAGCAGTTGTCAACCAATTACGAGCTGTTTAGCACTAAAGTTAACGTCAACGTTTGTGAAAAATGACAGCTAGAGTCGCCAGGGGCCGTTCTAAAATATATTGCACTGATACAAAGAAGTTGTTGGACACTTCTGTATCAAAATATTGACGGTAAATACCAATAAATGTAAATGAACAGTTGTAAAAACGATAAATTAAAAACCATCTTGTCTAGTGCATGGCCGTTGGAATTCACGTTCGAAATAAATGTGTACGCCTAAAAAAAATCCCAGCGCTCCTATTTGATAAACTTAGCGTATATGACCTGTTTTCCGTCTGAAAATACTTTTTCTTACAAAATAACAGGTTTCCTTTCCTCTGAGAATCTTACATGGACGAAAAATGCTTAGCACGACACCACAAAACTGCTTAAGCCGCACATTAAAATTTTACTGTTCAATTATTCAAATCAGTATATGGATGAATAGCTAAATCGGACACGAACATATTAATTAAGGCCCATAATATTTTGTATTTGTCACCATAATTATGATGTTGAACATAATTCGAAGCATTATGCTACATTATACTGTTTTCTAAACGTTCATCGTCATATTTACGATTTATTTAAACTTTATTTCAATTTCGCAGTAGTTACTAAATGACAAAGATATACAGACCTTTTGCATCGCTTCTCATTCAAAATCGTGTGGCCTGAGATGCCCAAAATTCTCAAAATATTTCTAAGTGTAAATGTTGTTAATGTTGTTAATTAAATTATGACAGAAGTATTACTTACTTGACGTTCTGTAACATTACATAATTACACGTTGCGTTTTTTTATCATTCGTATGTAACTAGACTAGCCACTAGACTGATAATAAAGCATTTTTTTCAGTCTTTTCAAAGAACCGAATGTCAACCTAATCTAGAGATTTTCTTAACCCATACCCTGCTAAATTTCTATAACGAACTTGTCCATCTTCCAGTTTGGACAGTACCATTAACTGTTAAAAGGGGTGCATGCCAAAACGATACTGACTGAATGGCGACCAGTGCAGATCATGATCAGACTGCACGGATGTGCAGGCTCTGGTCGCAAAAGCAGAATCAGTCGTGTCCAGCATGATAAGGGTTAAAGGATGGACATAGTATACAGAATGGCTCAGTTCACCTCATTTAATCATAAAAAATGTAAAAAAAAAGAGACATAACATAATCTAGAGGTTAATCTAGTATGTAACCTGCGTATGTTAATTATTTCAAGTTAGTCAAGCAGAGGGATTATATATATTTTGGTTGATGAAATCAAACCCAGTTAATGGACTACTGATCAGACACTTTATACAAGTTCGCTTTTAGAACCCATGAAATTATTCCGCAGAACTATAAAGACTGAAATGATTTGCATACGTCGTTTTCCTCTCACTGTTCAAAATGCTCTTGTATCAGGAAAAAAAGTTTAAACTTTTGTGAGGCAGTAAAAGGAGTGCCGAGGAACCGGTGAGAGAGTACATGTAAGAGCTGTTTGTGGAAAATGTCCCCGAAGGCGTTAGGCGAGGTATTACCCTAACATTTTGTTCTTTTAAATGAATTGTCAAAATTGTATTAATCAGTTTATTCTGTCTTGAATGGAAGTAATTGTCACATAATATTCTGTTAACTATTTGCTTTTTCATTCCGTAAGATATTGTAATTGATACATGATTGACTTTTCAACAGTTTACAAAGACAAAACTATGTTAAGCGCATTTTATTTTAACAAGCTATTCATTAAAACTAAAATAGGGCCTATCATATCGATTGAACACTTTAAGAATTGTGATTGTTTAACCCGGTGCCTTTTCTTGTTTGATTTACGATTAAAGACATTTATATATAGTTGATTTAAAATCTGGGATTTAACTTTTCGCATTATGTTTACTCGACAAATATTTCATTTGATTTTAAGAGGAAATTCAAATTCGATTATGACTATATCCGTGTGATTTCAATTAAAGCACTTTGTCTGTTTGTGAAAAGATACTGTCTATTTCAATGACTTACTGAAGGATATTACAATTCCATTAAAGCAGCGTATTTAAACTTTCTTGTATGTTTAAATAGCCGCTTTTAAATTACAGGTGATATGGGCCATTTATGTAAATTAGGAATAAACTGAAGTAATTTTCGGGGATTTAATTGAAAAATTCTTTCGTATCTGTGGTGTTAACCAAATAAATATGAATCTATAAAATATAAATTGTTCCAGCTTGTAGTTGTTGTGTAGATTTTACCAAACTGGCTGATGAAAAGTGTGAATTATGGATCTATCTCGGACAGAACTTTACAGGGCCATAAAGAGCCCAAATATTTCTAGCAATGCGTTATGGAATATGTGTAACGATTTCGTTAATTCTAAAAAGAATATAAATGTTGCCGACAATGTAACTGGGGAGAATTTCCTGCACGTGCTAGCTGGGCACGGAGATCAGCTGACTAAACCACAGGGAGTAAAGGTATTATATTTACTTGGAAGCAGCGGAATACATCTAGACACAAGAGATCGTTTAGGAGAAACTTGTTTGCACAAGGCAGTGAGAGTTCCTGGTTCTTACAGAATTGTCGAGGCCCTTATGAGGTACTGATATTAACTTCGTGCACTTATTTTTTATACGATTTTATTTTCATATATTCAGATTCATGAATTTCAGTTACACGGTTGTACTACAATGACCTTGCCGTTTTTTATAATATCGTAAACTATTTTGGATATAGACCTATTGCACAGATTTATGTCAATTAAGCTATTTTAATGGTCCAGTGCCAGCTTAAGAAATTTCGGTCAAAAGTACACATTTTCACAAAACTTCATAACACTTTCGTATAATTTTTCATTGAGAATAAGAAATATATGATGTTTTGTTTAAAAATCGTGTTTTATTAAAATCTGTCAAAACTACTGCTTGTATTTCACAAGTAAATATGAACAGGCGGAAAAAAATCCGTATTGTACCTTTTGTATTGTATGTTGTCGAACTACGTTCATTTAATATGTATGGCCTGTTTATTATAACATCGACAAACATTGAGATTTCGTTTGATAACAAAACGCGGAGTTATATGAGCCGTGCCATGGGAAAACCAACATAGTGGGTGTGCAACCAGCATGGATCCAGACCAGCCTACGCATCCGCGCAGTCTGGTCAGGATACATGCTGTTCGCTTTTAAAGCCTATTGGAAATGGAGAAACTGTTAGCGAACAGCATGGATCCATGCTGGTCGCACACCCACTATGTTGGTTTTCCCATGGCACAGCTCATATAATAACATATTTTAGTTCGGTTAATCTGTGCCTTTTTAATCACCATGGTGCTTGTAGTGCTTATAGGTAATTTAAAATGTTCTTCCGTTTGAAAACTCATCTGTTACACAGGTCGCAAAACTAAATCCATTTTTAAGTTCAGATGATTATTATGTTGAAGTTTATTAAACGTGATGTTGCAAAAACACTAAGATGTACTAAGAACACTTGGTCAATAAAATAGTAGAATCGTAATTTTTTGCAAGTATGTACAGCCTTCAAATTTTCGTCATAGGAGTCTTTAGGAAAATAAGTGTTTTACTATGTAGATTACAATGAATTTTCTGGCAGTTGTAAATTAAGATATTGCAATTCTTTGGTTTCACAAAATGTATAGGTCCGTTTGCTTATTTCTGAGATATTTACATATCCACAAACTCCAAGCAGATTTTATTGCTTGATTTGGATATTTTCACATGTGTTTTTTTTCCCATTATTTTAATACTCACCAATTAAAACAAAGGTTGCCATTTAATTGACGTTACCGTATGCGGGATCAGGGTCCAGTTGTTCGAAACTTTAACCGACTGTTAAACTAACTGCCTGTTAAATTTTGATACAAAATATTAGTCTTGGCGGGAAACATTAGTATGGAGTTTTTATTTTACTGTAAAGACTTTTAAGCGTTCATAATATTTAACTCATATATTTCTTTTTCTAAATCTTCTAAGATGTTGAAATATAACTCTAGAAGTTAATCGGCCGTTAGCTTAATCGCCTGTTAAAGTTTCGAACAACTGGGCCCTGGGCTTTATTCTATGTTATACGGATAAATTACGTTACACCGTTCCTCTCGGCTCTTCAAAGGTGCAGAACACCTTAAGGTGGTATAAATGGTCAATTAAATTATCTGTATATCATAACTTTAAGCAGCTTACGTCGTTTTAAAACTATTTATCATTATTACTAAAATACTTCACCTATATTGATTGATCACTTGAATGACCTTGTTCAATTAATAAGCAGAAAATACGTGCTACCTATCCAGATTACTCCGGTATCTGATTTGGAATTGATCACACCAATTTGTTATTTCATTCACGAATTATTTCAATTTGTATCTGTATGTTTTTTATCTTATGTGTTTTGAAAAGAACTAATGAAATTTATTAGTTCAGTGAGATAACACTGACATTACCACACTCGTTTATTTCATTTTTAATTCAGCACGCTATTGAAACTGTTTGAATAAATAATGTTTGCTTAAGCAGAACGATAAATCACCGAATTTATTTACATTTGAATATTACAAAGAAGGTACATGCAAGTAGTTCTCTTTCAAGTAACGCACGAATCTCGAATATTAAAAACGACATATGTGATCCAAACTATAATGAAAGCTGCATAGATAATGATAAAATATCATTAAAAAAAAAAGAACAGCCTACAAAACGATTGGGCATATTTTTACCAGTACCATGAGAAGAACATCGTGATATATGTTTATAACAGAGAACAAAAATGTCCAAGTATCTTAAAAACCCACAACATATTACTAAAATTTCAAAAAGGGTGCCGTATCCCCGCTACCGCACCCCCACCCCCTTCATATTAAACGGTTGTACGTCTATGCGGCATGGCAGTTTAAATTGTCACTTGCGATATTTCGGTGTAGATAAAATTCAATGTTTGTTTTAAATTTTGACATTTCAGCGACATGGAAGTTGCTCGATTAAACAATTATATATTGACTGTCCGTGCTATATTATTTTACAGACAGTCATTATTATGCAACGGTGGTTGTTTCTTTTAAGTTGCCAAGTTAGCTAGCCTTACATCTGCTACTCTCTCTCTCTCTCTCTCTCTCTCTCTCTCTCTCTCTCTCTCTCTCTCTCTCTCTCTCTCTATCTCTATATATATATATATATATTCTGTTTCGCTGAAGTCTCACTCTTGTTTTTACGTCCATCATACTCTTCTAGTCGAGTATCCCAGTGTCGGTTAGACGCCTAATGGCCTGAATACCAAGAAAATGCTTGCGGTCTGTCCGATATAACCATATCTCTTTTTTTTTGAGGTTTTGCTTGTTAAATAAACTTTACATTGATTTACGCTATTGTTGTTGCTTTCAATACATGTGACGTGTCTCTCGCATGGATGAATGGGAAACATCGCCATTTTAGTTGCTACATATGGTAACATAGATATTAAAAGCAAACACACACACACACGCACGCATTCACGCGCGCTCTCGCACACATATAAATCGGTTCCATTTGTTGCCGACTGGAAAAAGGATATCTATCCGATATTCCAATGAAATCGGTCCCATTTATTGCCAACAGACACAGCAATATCTATCCGATATTCCAATGAAATCGGTCCCATTTGTTGCCGATTGGCAAAACGATATCTATCCGATATTCCAATGAAATTGGTCCCATTTGTTGCCGATTGGCAAAACGATATCTATCCGATATTTCAATTACACCATTTTCATTCGTTGCCGATAAAACCTATATGGGGCAATTGGTAGTCGATAAAAGTTTGGTTACTGCAACGCTTTTGTATTCTTAGTTTGCTTAGCAGACGATTTTACTCAGTCTTGAATACTAATTCGGATAGTAAAGTAATTGTCAATGTTTCCTAAGGACTCAACACTCGTACAGGAAATTTAAATAAAGTAAAAGTAAATATTTACATGCATTTTGATTTAATTGCAAAAACACAGATGTGGCGTGGATCCATTAATACGGAACGATGCTGGGCAGACAGCAGAGGAGGTTCTCAAGTCGGAGAGACCAGAACACTGGAAACATACCTTGCACTGGCTCAGCAAATATACTCCAGGTTCGATACTAATCAGTTTCACATTTAGTGATTTCTACGTATATGTGACCTCTCATATTAAGAAGTGCTGGTGGAAATATCTGACTCGATGGCAGCTCTTTAAGTGGTAACGAGGCTCTGCTGAATTACTGCAAAAATACCCCAGAGCAAGATATTTCCATCCGCACTTTCAACTAGTGATGGATTCTTTTTCTTGCATATCGCCTTTTCTAATTAATTGAAGAAATAGGATAAAACGAATGATTTTCTATTAAGAACTATGTTATCACAGTAGCGTATGAATTTAAGCATTTATAAACAAATTACAGCACGAGAGTCATCTTACACCCCGAGATGTAAGACGAGCTTTTCAAGCACGTGCAACACGTGCAAAAAAAAAACACGAAAAAAAATCCGTGATTTTTGTGAAAATTCTGTTTTCTGCAGGTTTGTAATCTATGTCCTTCTTCTTTATGAAATATTCCTTCATCATTATGTGTCTGGATTTATTTTAAGCGGACATAAAGTGCGGACCGTGACGAGACCTTTTGTATTGAAGATTGTAACAGTTTCTCTAACACTAGTATTAAAATCCTGAGATGGCCCTTTATAACGTGTGGCCACAAATTCGAGTTAGATTAATATTTCAAAATTTTGAAGTAAGAATTCGTTCTACCAAATTAAGATTTCAGTAAAACAGTTTGTCGCTAAATGGACTCCATATTTAAAGACACTGATTCCATCTGTAGTGTTGACCCGACACTTAAAAAGGTCGAAACATCTCATGGACTAGAGGTGTCGACCCTGCCTAAAATGATATCTTGAGTTAACCTCCATAAGTAATTCAAATATACTACTAGCAGAAGCTCTTTGGAGGCATGGATTAAAACCGAGCAGAATTTCAATCGAGATATCAAAATATCCAACACCCGAACTCTATTATAAATAAGATGATATGTCACTCTTGTGAAACCTGTGAGAAAAAATGTTGTTGGGTATTAAGTCCCTATGGTTAAAATGATATACGAATACAAACGTTTCAGGTTTATACCATACCCTCAATGAAAGGGACGTGGATACGAAACAAGTAGAGCGTTTATTGAAGGGATGGTGTCGCACGCGGCTGCCGCGACCAGACGGACAGGAAGTTGATCTGGTCAAGGTCGTTGAGACAGCAGACGACATTCAAACTCTTCTAGAGAAATACAGTCACACTAACGAGTTTGCAGTTGCCATGTTAGCTGGAAAATCATTCCATATAGAAGGTTATTTGTGTTGATATTCTTTTACTATTCAAAGAGCGGACACAGCTAAATGGTTTTTTGATCATCAGTACGGATCTGAACATTAAGTTCAGTATTTTCAGTCTTATTGTATTGCAATAAACATGTCTTAAAACGAGAGCACAAAACATTTATAAATATTACTATTTTCGTTCACTCTGTAACAGTGAACAAAAGTACCCATTCCTTGGTACCCCAAAGAAAAAAAAACAAGAAGAAAACCGATTGGTATTATTTTGATATAGTTTTCTTCGTATAAGAATTAAGAACCTTTTTTTTGTTTGCGGGGTGGATGGACGAGCAGCTGTGCTTGCGGAGTCAGTGTACAGTATGGTACATGGACGAGCGGGTGTGCTTGCGGAGTGAGTGTACTGTATGGTACATGGACGAGCGGCTGTGCTTGCTGGATGGGTGTATAGAATTTTATTTGGACAAGCAGCCTTGCGTGTAATAAAGTAAATGCTACACTATCTTATTATACTTCATTTTTTTTTGACCCAGTTTTACTTTTTCACAGACGGTACTAAAGAACATATAGACATTGAAACGAAAGATCACATGCACGAAGGAGATGGTCCACGTGCACAGAGAGTTCCAAAACCTATCTTAATGGCAGCATGGGAGGCCCACATAGAAACGTCTGTGGAAACCATACTAAACTTGGGTGCAAGCACAACTACGCTTTTCTCAAAGTCCGGATCACGGACGGAGGCAGAACCATTAT
The DNA here is from genome assembly GCF_021730395.1 of Mercenaria mercenaria. Lineage (NCBI taxonomy): Eukaryota > Metazoa > Mollusca > Bivalvia > Venerida > Veneridae > Mercenaria > Mercenaria mercenaria. Next base: position 45,364,337 of record NC_069368.1, read on the forward strand.
TTTTTCATGTAAGCTGCAATTTTGGTTAGGTATTATTGTAGTTTTATTATTTAAAGGAATAAAGGCATATCGATTTCATGCATTTTTCATTTGATTTAATGAACATGAATAAATAGAGTTTTGTAAATAGAAATAGCTTGAAACGATTTATTCAAAATTGTATCTTTTTGTTCTATATGAGTTTTTACTCAAAAACTAGTCCTATGTGTTTATATACCTTAATTTTTTTGTGTTCCCATATAATTTAGCTCATTACAAACGATGATAAGCCCCCAGATTCCATCATACACAAGATCCTCATAGTGTCAAACATGTCGTTCAGGAACCAGCGTGGTCAAACTTTATTGTTCAAAGCAATTCATAATGATTTCTCCCGTCAGTTTATCAAAGCGTTGTTCAAATACGGCGTTGACGTCGCCGCTAGAGATGACAGGGGGCGAACGGCAAGAGATTATGCCGAACAACTTAAGAAAACGAAATATTTCACGGAAATTGACGAACATGTGATAGATATCGTGAAAACATGTGACAAAGCAAGATTAGAACAATTAGTGTTAGAAGGTTATGATCATATCCTAGACATCACAGACAACAAGGGAATCAACGTCGTAAACGTGTTGAAGCGTCATTTTACACCGAATGATAATAAAGATGAAGTTCTGAAGTTAATGGAGAAGTTGCGAGCCATTCAGGTAACAATTATGATATACACCATATGTGGTTGACAACCATAATGATATATACATTTATGGGCTTTGCCATGCATCACCAGCCAAACGAAAACATCATAAATTCTGACGTTTTTGCGTCTCTCTCAACCTTTTCATATTTTTGTATCAAAATATAGGCAAGAAAAAAAATGATTGATTAAAAGAATTGAATTATCTAATTGACCGATTGGTGGTGGTTGGCACGATGATAATAATATGCTGGTGTTGTTATTTGATGTTACTAGGATTTTAACTTTTTTTCAAATTATAACAATTTAGAATAACTTTACAGAAACCTAAAAGTTATAAAATGTACCTGATCACATATTCATATAAAGTGTTGTACACAGCTTTTTACTGTTTTTTTTTATTAATTACTAGCAGATGTATTACATTGTTACACGACTCACATAAATCGCCGGTCCATAGTTTGTGCTGTCGGCCGGTTTACAGTTCAAAGTAAATTTTGCTTGACTAAAGTTGAAAGTTGAAGAAAAAATATGAAAATGTATTTCTTATATCATGAAATAAAACAAGAATTGAACGACATGCCGGTCAATAGTAACACCTATTAACCGGCAAGCCACGCATTAAAGCTACTCGCCCTCAGTTCGGGTGAATATTTTCCAATATGTCCATTTCTATCAAGTTTGGCATAGAATGTATTTTATGACACTGAAAAAAAATCATTGATAAAGTTGGGGAAAATAAGTTAGATATTGGTAAAGATGCAAGACGAATGTAAATGTTCTGCATTATTTCAAAAGCGTTGCAACGGTTTACTACCGTCTGCACAAGATATTTGGTTATTTTATGAGAATACCTTGAAAAAATCTTATGTCATGTAAGTTTGTACCACTAGTCACTTTCAGAGTGCTAATTTTTTATAAATTTTTGACAGAAATAATTTTTCGCCCAGTCCCTTTAAGCCTTGTATAATATATCACTAAATTGTTCTAGTACAATAGGATTAGCCGTTTTACAAATAACAGCCGCTGATTACTTTTTTGGTTGAAATTGTTTGTTTAAACTGAAAACTGCTGCATAAATTTGCTTCAGTCTATATTATTTCCTTACGGCTTTTTTTCTTAAGTTTACGCACACATGAATAAATTTAAGGCTTATTGCATACGATCTTACTGTAGCCCTGACATGCATGTCAGAATATACAACGTTACATGTTGTTTGTTATTGCCTTAGTGCATATTTCTCGTCTGCTTTTTCCCCCTGCCAAAGTTATAATTAAACAACAAAATTACGGTATCATACAAAATTATAGTTCGAAATTTTCAGTTCATTGTCATGAAGTAGAATAGAAAACAATGCACGATAGTCTGATAATATGATTATGCATTTTGTGCTTCAGAAATCTTCACAAAATGCCGTTACGTGCGTATCAAATTCTTTCGTATCTTAAGTCAGCGGTCAGTTCAAAACAGCGATAAATAACCGAAAAAACTATTTATGTCAAAACAACCTTAATTGGACGTAAACGTAAATTGGCAGTTTATCGTGTGTAAAGGACGTACGTAAAGTTATTTTATTACGTGCAACGGTAAATGGGACACAACCTTGTTATTCTAACAACAATAGCAACCGCAAACATTTTAATTTACTACTGGACGTCCTGATACACCTAAATTACGGATTGAACCCCTTAAGTATAGCACATTTACGTTTAGTACAAGACATTAAATACATGGTCCTCTGCCGTTACTCGTCGGCGCTGGAGTTCAAATCGGAAAAGTTCTATACCCTGCATTTTCTCGATAAACTTGTAAGTTCGACAATGTCAAAATACAATAACTTGGCTCAAAAATGATACCTTAATTAAAAATTTTAGCTTAGTTTCGGCGCACGGAAAGGTCTGATATGCAAAAATGTGATCAACCAGATAAAAAACAGAATAGTGCAGCAGGTAAGTAGAAAAGTTCTGCACAGCAAAAGAAGAGAAAAAAGAACCGAAAACTATCACGACATCATGACTTTGATTGATCATTCAGTCTCATTGATAATAGGTCCGACTAAATCCCTACTATTGGCGTATATTTGCGGCATCCCCCCACCCCCTTCGAAATCTAATTGGATTTAGACGAACTGGAAAAACGGTCTGGGTTGGCGCGGGAACTTTCACCCGCCTGAGTACTCTGTCAGAAGCGGTTGTAGATTGTGGGTATGCGAAAATGTTTAGTGTTTGTGGTTGTAGGGTATGTTGTCAGTCGTAGAGTGACGTAGTAGTCAGTCAAAAGTTTTAGTCAGTATTTTTTCCCTTTTCTCTTCAGCACCATTTAACGCTGATGTTTAGAGCGACCGATACGGGCGGCACGGAGGAAATGCGACGACTTGCAAGCCGGAAGTTCGCATCTGCACGTGACAAGTGTGGGCGTACCATACTCCACAAAGCAATACTCAACAAGAAAAAGGATATGATAAAGCTCATAGTTCAGAATTATAAATATATCATAGATGCCAGGGACAATGTAAGTTTTACATTTTTTTCTCCACTGTATTCAGGATATGTCGGGAAAAAATCACAGCTTCTCCCCATCTTCTTCTAATAATAGATCTGATATTTTCATCAATTCAAAATTGCGAAAGATTATATTCATAATTATGAAAATTATTCCGTTTAGAACTATGACGGACATTCTAAAAATATGTCGAAGGTTACGTGTGTATTTCGATAAACCTTTTAATTAAATAAAAATAACACTTTACAGGAGGTAAACTATTGTCGTTGCTGATAACCTCTTGCGGATCATTTTAGAAATAAATAACTTTAGTGTAATGACATAGAAGTGCGTATATAACTGGACAGATTTTCGTGAACAGATGAAAAATGATCCGCTCGCTGCTGGAGCAAATTATTTTTCACTTAATTCAACTATTAATTATATCATAAAGGAGGCAACTCCTTTTTGGTTGAAATTATATATTAAAATATGATGTGGTATGAAGTGTTTATATTTAATACTTAAATAAAAGGACAGGCGTTAACATATTTCATTTTGTGGCATATCATCAATGTTATAAATCGTTATTTAATAGATTAGTAACTAAAATACTGTTGAAACCAAAGCAAACGAACAGATGATAAGATTAAATGCTTAGAAAGCAGATGTTTTGCGCAACGTTCCGTCTATCTCATTATTTTCTTGTGATACAAGATCTCTGTAATTTTCTATTGCACAGCTTGGGAGATGTGCCTTACATTACGCATATCTGGTAACAGAACGCACGAGCCTTGTCAATTATCTTCTGCTGCACGGGGCTAACCCACACATTGCCGACTGGGTGAGAATTGAAATATTAAAAATATCAAATATGATCAAATCTGAAATTTAATAAAGTTGATAATTCCTCGGTTAGCCGTAAATCAAATTTAGCACCAATAATATCAGTTGTCTTCAAGGCGAGAAACTCTTCCCGACCTTACCCTGCATTGTAATAAAATGAGCCCAAAGCTGCTTCCGTATTTCCTTTCATGTCATCATATTTATTTATTTATTTATTTATTTATTTATTTACCTTTGCTATATTTTATGCATTTGCAACAATTCATGTTAAGTCCAAGTCAATTGTTAATTTCAGCTGACGTTTAGAATATTATGCACCTGTCAATATTTTGCCCGCCCGGGGGGGGGGGGGGGGGGGGGGGGCGGCGGGCATACACGGGACTTTAGACAGAAGACCATTCCCGACAGGCGGGAATTTGACAAACATTTGATGTACCAACCAGGCTCTAGGGTGGGATTTAGACAAAAAATGTTGTCCCTAGGGTGGGGATTTAGACAACAAACTTTTTGAAATGTCAAATTCCCCCGGGTCGGCCCGCCGCCCCCCTGGGCGGGCAAAATATTGACAGGTGCATTATACATTAGTAGCATGCAGAAAAAAAACACTGTTTGGTCTGTATATTGTTTGACTGTATTGAATATATGTATATCAGGCTGGGCGGTGTCCGGGACAGTACCATATAGAGAGCTGTGGGCGGGACGAGTATGTGAGACTACAGAGGGCACTGAATGGGTTCACTATGGACGTATATCTAGCGGAGACAAACTTTGAACAGTCGCTTCTCAAAGCTGTAAAAGTAAGTTGCAATTTTCAGGAGTGGGCTTTTCTAGTATTAATAGTCACTAATCAATATTGAGAACATTTGCAATTCCCGGATACTTCTTCAAGCTATTTTAGATGTTTCAGTTACTTCAGTTCTTAGCGGTCAGTAGTTTCAGAATCAAATGCGCCTCGCCCGGGGATCGAACTCACCGTAGATCTACGCTCAATAAGGTTATCAAACTTCCGTAGAGATAAATAAATCAATAAATTTTGATTTTCCAGAAAGGCGATCTGCTTGGAGTAGAAGACCTGGTTGTCGGTCTTGTTGACAAGGGCGATATCAACCGCTACGCCAACATTCTCTTTCACTGTGTAGATACAGGTAGACAGCATATTGCCGTGTATCTTATACAACAAGGCATGCGCACAGATATTTATAAACAGGTACCCTTTTTTTCAGTTTGCCAATACATTCGTGTATGGCTTATGGTACCTTCAAGTCTTTGGTTTGGAAAACTGCTTCTTCCGGCAAGCAGGAGTCAGTACTTATATCAGTAACTGTATCACCATTACCGATTACAAACTATGTATAAGCCCAAAAAGGGAACATCGTTTAAGGCAATTTTACATTTAATGTAAAATCATTACTATTTCAGAGACTGATAAATCCAGCCACCTTACAATTTGATGTTGCATTTAAACAGAGAAGCAATAAACAATCAAAACAACTATGCATATTAACAACAATGCATATTACCGTAACCACAATTTCATGATTTATGAACTTGTTGTTTAAAGGTAAATTAATATATGATAAATATATTCTTCCTGCTAACAATGAACTGCATCGTAAAGTGTACCTTCCCTCGAGTTTAAGTAACATCATAACACCATCGTCAGCATTTAAAGGACCTTATTTGTTTATTTCAGTACGAAAATTGCAATGCACGTGATTCTGCATGTTCAACATACACGTGCGATCATGATCTTACCTCGCTGTACACACGTGCAAAACAGCTAAAGTGCTACGACGTTCTAAGAGCGATTGATCATCTGTCACTGCATAAGGTAGGTCAATTATTGGGTTCTACATAAATAGGTAAGTTGTTGAGTTCTACATAAGAGGTAAATTACTGGGTTCTGCATAAGGTAGATAGATTATTGAATTCTTCACAAGATATGTGATTTATTGAGCTCTTCATAAGGTAGGTAAATCATCGAGTTCTACATAAGGTAGGTAAATCATCGAGTTCTACATAAGGTAGGTAAATCAACGAGTTCTACATAAGGTAGGTAAATACTGAGTTCTGCATAAGGTAGGTATCTTATCGAGTTCTAAATAAGCACGTAAATTACTGAGTTCTACATAAAGTAGATCAATTATTGACTTCATAAGGAAGGTAAATTAGCGAATTCTACATAAGTTAGGTAAATTTTAGGGTTCTGCATAAGGTAGGTCAATTATTGAATTCCTTATAAGCTAGGTAAATTATTAGAATCTGCGTAAGAGGTTGATAAATTCTTGTGGCTGCATAAGGTAGTTCAATTATTACATGTATTCACTTTTGCACATAGGCAATAATAATACCCCCATAGTGTGATAAAACTTAAACAAGACACAAAAGAATGCCATATTCTTAAAGTTTTGACTGTAATATGCATTGACAATTGGATACATTTGAGAACTAGTCATATTTTACTCCATGAACAACATTCATTTCCCATCATGAAAACCGAAAACAGGGCTTTCATGTTTATTTCTTATTTACTTTTCAGTCTTCAGGCGAAATGGATGGGCGGCCATCAATAACGAAACCGTCAACTATGGATCAGCTCTCACTGCTCGGACTTGTATAAGAAATAGCAACATTCCTATTAAGTCAAAAATCAACTGAGACAGAACAGATGTGATCAGAGAAGAACCATGAATACTAAACCAAAGTCCCATTGCAACAAAATGGATGCAATGGAGTACCTCTACTACTGCAAATGTGTTCCCTGACAAAACTAGAACAAGAGATTGTGTTGTTTTTCTGTTCAAAACGTCCAATGATTTAACCATTTTCAAGAAATATCCATTTAAAGAATTTTCATTTTCTGTTCAAAACGCAATGGCCCGATGTATATGGCACAGCAGTAACTGAACAGCAGAGAAACAGCCATTAAAACTTATATATTGCTGAGTGCAAATAAAACAGACATTTGCTACTGCTTTGCTAGGCTCAGTTAGTGATAGCCATTTTCGAAGTTTTCCATTTCACTGTACATGTATTTAATCTACACTGATTTGTTTCCTGTATTTATCTATTTATTAATAAAATCGTATGTTTCATATTGGCTCAAAGACATTTCTCAATACTGTTTAGGCTCTTTTGTAAATCTGTTGGTTTTGACATCACACTGACACAATTATAAGTCATATGGCGACTTTCCAGCTTTTGATAACAGAGGAAGACCCCAGCTGCCCTTCCATGCATTATTACACCACAAGCATGCACCTGGGTAGAACCACCAACCCTCAAAAAGCAAGCTGGAAGGCTTATAGCTCACATGAAGATTTCAACATCCCAAGCAAGGCTCGAATTAAAATTGGTCAGGGGCAAATCAAAGTCAGTGACCTTAAGCACTCAGCAATCGAGGCCCCGAAATGACAATTAAACATAAATCGAGTAGTTGTATTACACACTGTGTTCTCCACAAGCATATGATGTTTCTTATGATTAATAGTCCTGGGACCGGGGGCGGGGGGGGGGGGGGCGGTTATGGCAAATATCTTTTGCAATATAAACACTCTCTAGCCTGGTACTTCTGTTTTTGCAAAAATGCCTAGCAAACAGACTGATTAAACACAAGTTTCTTCCGATTAAAATAAGATCAAAATAGTAAAAAATCAATCCTTGCAACAGGTTTTACAAAGTTTATTGTCAATAACAAGACAAAAACATCATTAACAAACATCATGTATGTAGAAATCTACATTCTTGTTTTAGAAATTCTAAAAAAATCACATTTAAAATCACTTTTCAAGACTGTCAACACAATAAAAGTGTACCAGACATCTTGGTACGAGTTCTTCCTTTATACAAAGACCAGACTGGTCAAGCACAAGTTCTACTCTCGGAAGAAGAACACACTGGACACATATCTAATTATCTACAATAACACTCGTTTAAGTTAAGAAAAAATAAATGATAAAAATCTGAAAAATTTTAAGTTACACTTTTGAAGTTTGATGTAAAATAGAAGGAATTTTGCTGTACTTTGTACACATTAATAATCTATTTAAACAATACTAGTTTTATCAATTTAGATAATTAAAACCAACTGCTATTTTTTTTTTAAATCTGACTTTTATTTGAAGGCATGTCCCGTCAAAGATAGGATAAATAGGAACATTCTTTGTTTGCCAAGGACTGACACAGTCACAAACTTCATGAAAATTTGTCCCCCATGACTATGAATGATTTCACAGTATACATTGGTTAAACTGTTGATGAGTTTTGTTCTAGTTATGACAGCTTGAAGACCTGGAGAAAGTTGTCATGTTTGTCTTCTCTAGTACAACAGCTGAAGTACAGTTTACTTGTTTCAGCACACCAACAGACAGAACAGGGAGAACTGAGGTCCTTCAATACAACTTTTCCTGTAGAACAGTCACCGGCTATCTCTTCTATAACATTTCTCTCCCAGTCACACACAAAAACAGTACCATCATCTGACAGTGTTATACCACGAGGCTCAGACGTACCATCATAACTACCAGTCACCTCACCCTGCCAGTTTAACCTTGTAATTGTTACCATGTTCCTGTCGGATACATATATAGAATTAGTGTTAGTGGTAACATATACTGGATTTCTGAAAATATTTCCTCCTCTGACTGTTGTCAGTATAGTACCATTGGTATCAAGAATTAGGAGTTTTGCAGGATATTGAAATGACACAACAAATTTCCCCTGACAGCAACTGAAACCATAACATTCTCCATCAACCTTCAGAGTTTGTTTCTTCTCGAGTTTGTTTGAGGAGACTGATATAAACTGAATACTTTGTTTGTCAGGAAGTGTGACAGCAAGTTCTGTACTGGTAACTGAGGTGACCTTACTAACTACAGTATCTAGTTGTAACTGATCAGTAACAGATTTATTGCGGGTATTCACCATTTTTACAGCCTCGTTGTTCCTGTCAGTGATGATAAGTAGATCAGGAGTAAGGAGAGTCATTCCTGTTATATAGCATGTGTCTTTATCTTTTGATGTCTTTACACAGATTTTACCCTGATGGGAAGTTTGTCTGGTTTTTATATCAACAGCTGTAGGAGGATTTGATTGTTTTAGTGATTTCTCTGTAAATGTACCCAGTGACCTCTCCTTGCCAAGAAGGGTTGATATTGCTTTACTTGGTCTAAAGTTGTACTCTTTGACACCATATACTGATAGGTGGTGCACACGTTTTTCATAATCTTTGGCCATTTGCTCAGCTAATTTCAGCTCCATGAAAAGTTTGTCTGCTTGTTTGGTTGTGTTGAGATGTTTAATGGCATCAGATGATGTCTTCAGAGACTTGGTTACATCATCGCAAGTTGTTTCTACTGTCTTCAGGTTCTTGTTGTTTTCTTGTTGGATTGTCTTTGCTGCATCTTCAGCTTGTCTTTCTAGTTCATTTAGTCTTTGATTTATTTCAGTCCGAAACTTCTTTATATCAGCCAATACATCTGTCAAAGAACTGTTGGACTTTGCAGTAATTTTCTTTACATCTTCTGATTTCTTGTGACATTGCTCAGTGATGGTATCCATACCTTTTAAGATAACTTGATGCTCTTTGCTATTTATGACCTGAGCAGAAATATCGGGGATATAGTTGACTTTGCAAGATGTACGTGTGTGTTCAAGAGTAACACATACACTGCAGAGTAAAGCTTCATGGTTCTGACAGTAGAACTTGATCATTTCTTTCATGTGTTTATCACAAGGTTTGGTAAGATTGTCAGGCTGGCTTGGATGAACAGAGGTCGAAGAAATGGTCTGTGGCATGTTGTTTTTATCTAGAAGAGTATGATGCCTTGAAAGGGTATGTCTCTTGTGAAACGTAAAGCAAGTCTGGCACAAGTGCTCCCTGCAGTCAACACAATAGCCATGGGCAGGGAGTCTAGGACCGTCATGGTCACAAGGCTGGCAATACACTTTAATGTCTTCATCAGACCCCATAGTTGATGATGATGAAAATCTTTCAGGCATCTTTCTTCCTGGTACAGCCATGTCTAAACTGAAATGTAAAATAATGTTCCAAATAAATTTTCATTGTAAATCATTCTCCATACTACTACTAATTTATCATTTTTTGTAAGTATTATATATCGAGAAAGATAAGCATTTTCGCTGGTATGACCTTCTAAATTCCTAAGCTGTTGGTAGTAATTGGTAAACAGAAACTAGATGCCCGCGGGCAACATGTCGAGCCCGTCATCTGTCAAAAGGACTGGGAGTTGCACACAACACTCTGTTTCATTGAGGCAAACATTTATGCCAAACAAAAAAAGATTGCAAAAAGTTACAATATATAAGTTATTTGCAGTAACAACAAAAGGAAGTAAATGTTAAAAATTCCAAGTCCACACAAAAATCCTTACCAGTCGAGATATGTCAAAATACACATCAAAACTGGATGTAACGTGCATGTTGTACTACAGAACTGTGGTCTTGATTTTTCCCTACGACCAGTTATGACAAAGTGACACTCCGTCTCATGATGGTGAACAATCGTGCCAAGTTACATCAAAATCCCTATATCGAGGGTTCAACGCAATAAGGGCGTATCTACATATAGTTATTATAGGTAGATACGCCCTTATTGTGTTGAACCCTCGATATGCATGAAAATAAAATAGTCCGGACAATGTCATTCTTGTATCTGACCTTTGACCTCTAAGTGTGACCTTGACCTTAGACCTAAGGACCTGGTTCTTGCGCAAGACATTCCGTCTCATGGTGATGAACATTTGTGTCAAGTTACATCAAAATCCCTCCGTGCATGAAGAAGAAATGCTCCGGACAAAGTTGTCATTCTTGTATCATTTGACCCCTAAATGTGACCTTGACCTTAGACCTAGGGACCTGATTCTTGCGCAAGACACTCCGTCTCATGATGGTGAACAATTGTGCCAAGTTACATCAAAATCCCTCCATGCATGAAGAAGAAATGCTCCGGACAAAGTCATTACTGAATTTGACCTTTGAGATAGGAAGCTGGGGTTTGCGCATGACACTCTGTCTCACTGAGGTTTACATTCATGCCAAATATAAAAAAGATTGCTCCATGCATGCCAAAGCTATGGTCCGGACAAACAAATCCGGACGGACGCACGAACGGACGGACGCACGCAAGCACGCACATACACCGAACAGCCATTTGGACAACAATGTCTTTGCTTCCACAAGCGGGCCCGACAAAAGTGGAGTTTTCTCTATATAGGACGCACAAAGCTTGCAAACTAAGGTTAAGCATTCTTACAACAAAAGTAAAAAGATCATTGATAATACCTGTGGTGTTAGTTAATACCGAAGTCTAGGATTTTAAGTTTGTAATCATTGTCCTAAAGTCAGCATATGACATTAGGTCGGTCTATATTTATGGATTCAATAGGTCATATATACACCCGGACGTATCATGTGATGGCGTGTGCGTCTGTCCGTCGTAATAAGTGTCCGGAGCATGGAAGGTATTGATTTTAAACTTAACATATACGTAGATGCAATGTGGCAATGTGCAGAGCACTTGAACCGGCTATGTAGGTCAAAGGTAAAGATCACAGATTGTGCTAAAAGGTCAAAACTGGCCATCATATTTCGTCATCAGAGCATAACTACACTCAACAAAATTCCTAATTGGTCAGTTTATATTGTATCACTATTTTGTTAATAATGCATGTATTCACACGAAATTTCACATACCAACATTTGAATAGATACTGCATCTAATTATTGATTTATTTTGGCCGACACACGGCCAGCGTGACGCATTAGGTGTTTTGACCAATATTGCATATCTTGCATGTGCAGGGCATGTGCACCAATATGCACTTGTAAGTGGACACTTTTGGCATTACTGACGAAAGTCCTACTAGAAAAACACATATCATGGTGAAACTGACACAAGAACAACGCGCCCGGGCTGTCGGAATTTTACAACAAAACTCAAAATCAGTCACTTCAATGAATTGTCCTTGGGTTAAATTTTGTCAAAAGAGCGCGGATGGTAGATAACCAACGATTAAAGGTTCTTGTAAACGGAAATAAGGTTAAAATGGAAATAACCATCAAAGTAACAGCTACAAACAAAATATATCAAAATTCTTTTGAAATTGCAAAAATAATTACAAACGTGTCTTAAATGTGTCCCGGCTAGCAACATTCCGACAGCTCTATCGCGTTGCTCTTGTGTCAATTTCACCTGATATGTGTTTTTCTAGTAGGACTTTTCTCAGTAATGCCAAAAGTGTAAACGAACACGTGCATGTTGGTGCACATGTCCTGCACGTGCAAAATATGTAATATCAGTCAAAACGCCTAATGCAGTTACTTTGGCTGTGAGTCGCCAAAAAAATAAAAGAAATAATTACCTGCAGTAACTATTCAAATGTCGATATGTGAAATTTCGCGTGAATACATGCATTATTAACAAAATAGTAATACAATATAATCTGACCAATTAGGAATTTTGTTGAGTGTAAATAACCATGTAAGGTATTGACTTCAAACTTTGTTTGTAGGTAGATGGTGATGAGACAATGTGCAGAACACATAAACCATTCTATAGGTCAAAGGTCAAGGTCACAAACTTTTTATGCGTTTTATGCTTTACACATGGTCAGTGATGTTAGAAATCAACTTATTGATGCTGTCTAAAGACATAACCCCCTTATTTGTATTCATTTTTACACGAAAATAATTTGCAAAAAGTCCCACAAAGCACACACACACAAAAAATCACCGGCCTACCTCTCCTATTTTTAGCATGTTAACAGAAACAAACATTTCTTTTACGCCTAATGAATCGTTTAGAACAATTCTTGCTGTAAAATCATGCACGAGTTCTATGCAATGTCATTTGGGGTCAAGTACTAGGTCAAGTAACAGCAAAAAAAAATCTTCGTTAGCGCTCAAGAGACCTCATCTCCTTGAAACTTTGTCATAATAGTTGTATTTACTAAAACTGGGTCATTAGGTCAATAAAAGAAAACTTGGATTTCATATTTTCTACCTGATTTACATAATGTGGTCAAGAAATTTGAATTATAAATGTTTTAACTAAATTACATACCAAAAGAGAACTTCCTATGTCTTGTTTTAAAGTTTACAATCCTCCTTGATGATCTATTTGATGTTTGTCATAAATATTTTGCCATCTGTTGGTGTTAATCTTATCGGTTTAACTTCCTTGTCATATGACTGTGATAAAACTAGTTTAAGAAATTATTTTACGAAATATTTAAGATTAGTTCTCTAACTGATCTGTATCTATATAGGGGTTTATTATCAGTTTCTTTTATCCTTAAAGGAATCAACAGCTTCCTGTTTTGCTTACCTTTTTACTGTCACGAGTGTTCTTTTTTAGTATCGTACAAATATGGCCATTATGAATTAATTGCTAGATTATTAACAAAAAATTCCTTTAAAAAAAAGACAGGTATCGTTGATCAATTTTTTTTATTTGTGATAATTGTATTCTGTATAAAAAGTATAAAATGACTAGCTAAATTATACAAAACAAAACATGAAGTACAGTTTATGTCATTGAGATGATATAACAACAAAATATTGATTGATGAAATGAAATAACTTAAAGCCCTGCTTAACCTAAATCACTTATGTTTAACTGAAATAACCTGTACATGTATCACTGCCACTTAACTGCAGTAACCTAAACTAATGTTGCTTAACTAAAATGACTTAAGCTACTGTTACATAACTGTCTGCCTACCTCAACTTCGATGTCACATGACAAAACTACGACACTTATGGGCAAAGTAAATTAAAAACAAGGAGCCACGTTCAATAAACGCTTGATGCCCCCGGTGGCATCCTTGTCGATCGATTTTGCACCTTATGGTTAAAGTAACTCTAAGGCTAAAATGAGGTCAAGGTCAAACTGAGGTCAGGTGATGTTTGAAGATGAGGTATGGTCATAGGTTACATCTGCATTAGTATCAATTCATTCTAGTAAGGAGTATTGATTCTAGACGAAATGGTTCTATATGGTTAACCAAAAGGTGGCCCATATAAAGCAACCTAAGTCCAAAACGAGGTCAAGGTCAAACTGAGGTCAGGTGTTGTTTGAAGATGAGGAATGGTCACAGGTTACATCTTTATTAGTATCAATTCATTCTTGTAAGCGGTATTGATGCTAGACGAAATGGTCCCATTTGGTTCACTTCGTACGGACGGACAAACGGACAGGACAATCACTCTATGCCTCCCGCATCAGTAGATGCCGGGGGCATAAAAATGTAACCGTCGAGAAATGTAACGATTTTTTTCTGCTTTGCCAAATATTCACATAAACGGAATCCGGTAGGTCAATTATTGGGTTCTATATAATGAAGGTCAATTATTGGGTTCTATGTAAGGCAGGTCAATTATTGGGTTCTACGTAAGGTAGGTCAATAATTGGGTTCTACGTAAGGCAAGATACGTCAATTATTGTGTTCTACATACGGTAGGTCAATTATTGGGTTCTACACAAGATAAATTCGGTCAATTATTGTGTTCTACGTAAGAAAAGGTGGGTCAAATACTGCGTTCTACATAAGATAGGTCAATAACTGGGTTCTACATAAGGTATAGTAGGTCAATTATTGTGATCTACATAAGGTAAGGTAGATCAATAACTGGGTTCTACATAAGGTAGACCAATTATTGGGTTATAGTAATGTTGGTCAATTATTGGGTTCTACATAGGATAGGTCAATTATTGGGTTCTAAGTTAAGTAAGGTAGGTCAATAATTTGGTTCTACGTAAGGCAAGGTAGGTCAATCGCTGGGTTCTACTTAAGATAGGTCAATTATTGGATTCTGCATAAGGTAAAGTAGGTCAATTATTGTGTTCTACGTAAGGCAAGGTAGGTCAATTACTGGGTTCTACAAGTTAGGATAATTATTGGGTTCTACATAAGTAGGTAAATTATTGGGATCTACGTAAAGTAGGTCAATTATTGGGTTACATGTAAAGTAGGTCAATTACTGGGTTCTACATAAGGTAGGCCAATTAATGGGTTCTAGTAATGTAGGACAATTATTGGGTTCTAAATAGGATAGGTCAATTATTGGGTTCTACGTTAGGTAAGGTAGATCAATTACTGGGTTTTATGTTAGGTAAGGTAGGTCAATTATTGGGCTCTACGTAATTTAATGTAGGTAAATTATAGGGTTCCACATAAGGCAGGTCAGGTATTTGTGTATTTCATAATACAGGTCAGTTATTGTGTACTG
The DNA here is from genome assembly GCF_021730395.1 of Mercenaria mercenaria. NCBI lineage: Eukaryota > Metazoa > Mollusca > Bivalvia > Venerida > Veneridae > Mercenaria > Mercenaria mercenaria. The sequence goes on from NC_069368.1 coordinate 45,379,593, forward strand.
CATAAGGTATGGCAGTTATTAAGTATTGGATCATGTAGAGTAGCGAAATGAGGCACCCGCGGGTATCCCATGATGTTTATTACATTATAGTGTATTATATAAGGTTAATCAAAGAATACCATATTCTTATAATTTTCGACTAATATTCATTGACAATTTGACACATTTCAGCAACATTCATTTGCCACAAAACTGAATACAGGACTGTCATGCTTATTTTATATTCACTTTTCAGTCTTCAGGTGAAATGGATGGGCGACCATCAATAACGAAGCCGTCAACTATGGACCAGCTCTCATTGCTCAGACTTGTATAACAAAAAGCAACATTCCTATCAAGTCAAAAATCAACTGAGATTGAACAAATGTTGTGATCAGAGAAGAACCATAAATACTAAACCAAAGTCTCATTGCAACAAAAAGGCTGTCATGGAATACCTCTACTACTGCAAATGTGTTCCCTGACAAAACTAGAACAAGGGATTGTGTTGTTTTTGTTTAAAATGTCTAATGATTTTACCATTTTCAAGAAATATCCATTTTCTGTTAAAAACGCAATAGCCCGATGTATATGGCACAGTAGTAACCAAAAAGCAGAGACAGTCAAGACATTGTCTCTGCCATTAAAGCACAGAAAACATACTTTTGCTACTATTTCATTTAGCCGAGTTAGTAATAGATTTTCTAAGTTTTCCATTACACTGTATTTAATCTACACCGATTTGTTTCATGTATTTACTTACCTGTTAAAAAAATTGTATGTCGCATATTGGCTCAAAGCCATTTTTCTTTGCTATTTAGGCTCTGAAAAAAAACTTTTTTGCTGGGTTTAACATTACACTGACACAATTATGTCATATGGTGACTTTCCAACTTTTGATGGGGGAGGAAGCGCCTAGGTAAAACTCAATGCATTATTTCATCACAAGCATTCACCTTAGTTGAACAATCGGCTGGAAGACGTCCTCACAAGATGAATTCAATGCCCAAAGCAAGGCTCGAACTCAAAGTGGTGATGGGAAAGTGATTCAGTCAGTCAGTGACCTTCAGGTATCCAATCCACAAATAGATAACATTTCGATGCCTGGCGACGCCATATTTTTTTTTTTGTATCGTTTGAGAGTTGTGCCTGTTGAACAAGAATTAGTAAATAAGATGACCAAAATATGCAAGAATCATTACAGTTATGTATTTTGACTACGAAATGGTAAATCTTACACTGTGACTAAAGCTGCTTTTGAGAAGAGCATATGTCTCCCACAACTGCATGATATTATTAGATTGGCACATCTTCTCCATTATGTATCCGAGTCAACCATGCACCAATACATGTATCACTGGCATCAGTGTATAGAGCGATTTTCGGTAATTCAAGGGCCATAATTCCTAAGTGCCATGGCCCGTTTGGCTAGTTATCGAACTTGGCCGAGGGCTTATTGTCAAACACATTTTGTTCAAGTTTGGTGAAGATCGGATGAGAACTGTTCGACTTAGCGCGCGTACAATATTTGTGACAGACAGACACACACAAACAGCAGTAAATCTTATGTAGAAACCGACATAATAACTGGATTTCTGTTGAAATATCATCAAACTAAAAATTCTTCAACATAATTTTGTCATGTAATTTATATTTTCTGTTTCAGTAGACAATACACTTTCAAATGATACCAAAATAATATGAGCTTACCAGGCATCAATATTTGATAACACTGTTATATAGAAATTTGTTATCTGTGAATCGGATACCTTAAGCACTTGGCAACCAAGGCCCCAAAATGACAAACATAAATCGCATACATGTATTACACACACTCCGACAGGAAGTAATAAATTCTAACACGATCCGATTTGTTTTCTTATTAAACAAAGAAGGCTGGAAACAGTGAATTATTAAACAACAATTCACTGTTCTGACGTCACAACTATTACGTCAAGCGGCATACCAGCGCGCTCGAAAAGAACCCGATTGAAAACGGGCAAATATTTAATGCATGCCGACAAGGGTGTACTTTAAAGTCCTTTATAACGTGTTAGAATCGAAATAATATATCTCATTTAGTGATTTGCTCTTGAATAAATCAATGTTTGTCATTCAGATGCATAGCATTATATCACTCGGGCTGCGCCCTCGCGATATAATTCCTTCGCATCTGAACTCCAGTGATTTATTCAGCGACAAATCACCGATGAGTCATATCAATTCTTAAGTAACGTACAAATATCGGTAGACGTCACGCGCATAAGAGCACTAACGTATATTCTTGTTCTCCAAAAGCAAATGGCAAGTTTCTTAAGATTAATAGTCCCAGGACTGGGAGGGGTTTATAGCAAAAATCTTTTGCAATAAAAGCACTCTCTAGCTAGGTACTTCTGTTTTTGCAAAAATACCTGGCAAATAGACTGTTTGAATCTCAAGTTTCTTGTAAGATTAAAATACATGTAGTAAAATATCAATGCTTGCAACAGGTTTTACAAAGTTTATTATCAATAACAAGACAAAAATATCATTAACAAACATCATGTTATATGTAGTATCTACATGATTTTTTAAAGAAATTTTAGAAAATTCCCATTTAAAATCACTTTTCAAGACTGTCAACACAATTGCACAGTTTTCAGTCAAGTATACCAGACCTCCTGCTAGTTCTACCTTTACACAGAGACCAGACTAGTCAAGCACAAGCTCTACTCTCGGAAGAAGAACTATCTGCAGATAACTTCAGAAAGTCTACACAGGAACATATCCTGACAAATCAGCCCAGTAGAAACAGTCTACCTTAGTCCTCACCGCTAATTCAGTACCTTATACTGAGCAAAATCTGTCAATCTTAGAATTGTACAACACTTCATAACTGTTCAATGTACAGCACCAGTAATAAAACCACGTTAGTCCTCTGATCAGTGCCACATCTCCATCAAGACTTGTTTTCCAGCAGCGACAAGTACTGAAAACTTTCTTGTTGCACAGCTCAAAAAATCTATTTTCATTTTGAAAATATTTCTTTGAAAGATGTAAACATTGTTTCAAGATCAATTTTTTCCACAATGACCTTGACATTTTCACTGCCAGTATGCCCGTGGCCTTCCTGTTGAGGGTGGTGGCGGGGGCGGTGGTGGTTGTCGTAGCAAATTATTTTCGTCTCTGGTGTATGATGGTACATACTGTGGATTAAATCCGCGTGTTTTATCACCCGTATCTGGTGACCTTGACCTCTGAGTGTCAAACTGTGGAGGGGGTGGGGGTGGCGGTTGTTGTTGCTGTGGCAAGCTGCTTGGGCTATATCCTTGTGATGTTGCCATGCTGTACTGCGAGTATGTTTGACCATAAACACTCTGCTGAGGACTGCTCATTCCTGTACGGAAAAAAATAGCAAGGTAATTAGCGAACATATTCCTGCAATGAGCAAAATTGCAAGGTAAATTGGCGATTTTTTTTTTGGCAAAGAGCAAAACAGCAAGATAATTTGGGAAATTTTCCTGAAATGCACAAAACTGAAAGATAAATGGTAAAAGTATTTCTACAACACTATACAGATTGTTGGTAGTCTTATTGACTGACTATACCTGCAAGAACATTTTTCATATTGCTCTCTTAGTATCTAGGTTTTCATACAAATTCTTTACTTAAAGGTTTCTACAGGATCCACTTTTTAGCATATTTCTAACCATTTGTTGCTAAAAAAAATCTGATATACAACAAGTCTATGTTTAATGTCATCTATGTACCTGGTTCACAAAATGAAATTTTTTACTTGCAATATTATCACAGGGTCCAATTTGTCTTATTGATTGATGCAATTCACCTTCTTTGACATACTGGATACTGGTAGAGTACAAATAAGAGGGCCATGAAGATTCTGTATTGCACATGGTCACCGGACTTATTTTTACCCTGGATGACCATGTTTGATGTAACTCATGTAAAGAATAATCTCTTTAGTGTTAACCAAGCTTCCAAAATATGTCCTAGTGAACTAGTTTTTAAGCAAACATGATCAAGATTCGAACTCTATCTACATTAATAATGACACATATTCTGACAAAACAGTTTGCAATACTCCAAGAGCCAGTTTCAAGCTTGTATCCTCATTTCGCACCCGTAACAGTTTCGGCAAAAGAAATCCCTATTCAAAAACGAGCTGAAAATAAAACCTTTCTATTCTTACCTACATACTGCTGAGCTGCATTCTGACCATCCTGTATATACTGTTGTTGTTGTTGTTGTTGCTGCTGATATTGTTGATCATGTTGATACTCCTGCCCCGGGGACTGTCCCCCATTCTGAGCCACGCCCCCATACTGACTGTAGGTGTTCGTGGTCTGTGTACTGTACAACTGAGGTGTACTAGAGTATTGGTTGAAGGAAAACTTCTTCATCTCCTTTGCTTGACTAGCTATAGATGATGGAATATCTACATCATCATCTTCATCATGGAAACCTATAGGAGAAATATCATCTTACATTAATTATAACAAGCTAACAGAATTACAGCCGCCTTAATTTAGTTAAGATCAAATATAAAGTATTCCCCTTAAAAGGAGACATCATTTTTATTCTCAAAACTAAAATTACTGAGCTAATGAAAATCAAAAGAATTTTTTCTTTTCAATCCATATACACACCAAGAAAGATGACAAAACAAGAAATACAAACTGAATCTTGGTTTTTATTGTGACAGTAACTTCAGCAAGACTATGAATATTATTGCAGCCTGTAGTTTCCCCCAACATTAAATCCTTTGTCATTACAGAAAATGCCGTATTTGTAGAATGCTTCAAGTAAATGAAATTTACTTCTAGCACTCAGAACAAGAAAAATGTCTGTATCAGTTCATTAGTAAATACTACAAAATAACAAAATCTTATGCAAACAAGTTTCCTACCTTTAGATTTTTTCCTTGGTTCTTGACCAGCCTGCTGGGACAGTCCAGGTGATTGCCTCTTCAAAGGATTTACAACTAAATAAAGATAAAAATCCATTAGTAATTATCAGTGCTTCAGAATGGAAGTATTTAATCATGCCTTTCATTGTCAATAGATTAATTTCACTGAAACTGCAAAATTAGGAAAGTGTAAGCAAATATCAGAAAACTAGACACATTAAACTGTTTCTAAAATAATCCATGAACTCTCGTATTAAATGTGTTCTTTAAAATGTAAACAAGGAGCTGCCTTCAGTAAACGCTTGATGCCCCCAGTGGCATCCTTGTCGATACAAAGCAACCCGAAACGAGATCAAGTTCAAGGTCAAGGTCAAACTGAGGTCAGGTGACGTCTGAAGATGAGGAATGGTCACAGGTTACATCTGCATTAGTATCAAGTCATTCTAATTAAGGGTATTGATGCTAGACGAAACGGTCCCATTTGTAGTGCCTTTGTAGTGCCATCTCGTACGGATGGACGGATGAACTGACAGACAGGACAATCACTATATGCCTCCCGCATCAGTAGATGCCGAGGGCATAAAAAAAGAAGCACTATCTCCGACTATGGCAGTGAATTTGTCTAGCATATAAGTGACTTGAACAATAATGATGAGTGTAGGTAAATTACAGCTGAAGTTGCCCCACTGTGAAGTGCTTTTCAAATAAAGGTCATGCCCTTCCAATGGACAGACAAAGCAATTGCAGTACAGGGTGCCAGAACTTGTTTTGTGGGAGTATGAACACATAAAACAATTATAGACAGACTGCAATTATTATCCACAAGAAATTCAAGCACAACAAGGAGCTGTTGTGCAAACTTACCGGGAGGTGGAGGTGGGGGCATCAACACCTTGTCTTCACTTAGAGGCTCTCCTCCTGGGGTGGTTGTCTGACCAGCTGCAACCTGCAGTTCACCATCCACTCTGTAATGAAAATGTTTGATATTGCCCTGAACCTTTTTGTTCCTGTATTAAACACTAAATGAAACATGTAACACTGTAATTTCAAAGTGGGACAGATAATGGTTTGCTAATTATGTACCATCTTTTTTTACATACTAAAATAAGAAATGAAATCTGTTTCAATGATGATGCAATTTTCAGATATACATATCCATATAGCTGTATGTATATATGTATAGACCTGAAAGTCCCTTTTTGTAGAAATATGATATTATTTTTGGCTGATGCGCAGGAAACAAGTCAGTATTTTACCTTGTTTGTTCTTGTATCTGTGCAATCTGTTGTTGTTGTTGTTGCTGCAACTGCTGTTGTTGTTGTTGCTGAAACATTTGCTGTTGCTGCTGTTGTTGTTGCACTTGCTGCTGACTGACTACAGTGAACTGTTGTGGTTGTTGCTGCATAACAGGTGCTTGTTGTTGTGGTTGCTGTACCACTTGTCCACTGTAGATCAGTTGTTGTTGTTGTTGCTGCTGTTGTAGCTCAGGCTGTGGTGGAGGCAGCACTTGCTAGTAACAAACAAAATGGAATGACAATAACCTTTGCAGTGAGCAACACATTACAACGCTTCCATTAAGTCTAGAACTTTATCACGTCTGAAACATTGCATAACCTAATTTCACTTGGGTAATACTGTGAAATCATTTAAATTCGCTGGCATGAAATTTCGCACAAACGTGAAAAAGGACCGTTTCGCGCAGGCTTTAATTCGCGCATTTATAATTTATAAATGAAAAAATAACAATAGCGCAGTCTTAAATTCGGGAATCGGTTCTAGCACGAAATACGCAAAAATTCGTCCTACGCGAATAAAAATGATTTCATAGTAATTAGCTTTTACTCAGACTTATCATAAGACACTCTGTTTAAATTAGAACTGAAATATAAGATCTATATCATATTTAAATGAAACTTAAAGTCTGTAGTTTGTAGCATCCTCGTGCATATGTCGTTAAAAAAAGTTTCTGAAATAGTGCGATATTTATTTTTAAACTCAATGTTTAAGCATGCTTTGTTTTACCAAAGCAGAAACTGGCAGGCACTCGGAAATGAAGTGGTCATTTAGAATTCGTGATGTCATGTTAAAACTATGAATACATTAAAATCACAAATGCTAAACAAATATATAAATAATAAATATATATACTCTGACCTCTGAAAACAAAGAAAAACTTGACATACATTTTAAAAGGCACTGGCCTTCAGATCATTCGAAAAAAAAAAAAAAAAAAAAAAAAAAAAAAAAAAATATATATATATATATATATATATTTTTTTTTGAGATATCTGGCAATTAATGCTATAGTCCTTGAATGCTTTAAAACTTAATTACTGACAGACTATATGTTACAGAAACACATGAGAATTGGTAGTTTTTTTACTACTTTTTTTATGATATTTTAACTTGAGGTAAACTGCTTCGGAGATAAATATTTATATTTAAGAAGTATTAAACACTAAATCCTCTATAGCGGTATTGGTAACGACAGAGGAAAATTTCTTTATTGCCGCGGCAGTCCAGCTTCGATTCCCGACATGGTCATCTTTTTTTCTTGATTTGGCATTTTAAAAATAGTTTAGAAACGAATACTCATACTTTAATGTTCATATTATGGCCAAACTTCAATTTGAAAGAAAGATAATTTTTTAAGCCAAGATCTGGAGGTCAGTGCTTTTAAAATATAGATATGTACCTGCTGTGCATACAGTAACTGTTGCTGTTGTTGTGCTGGGTCAGCACTTACAGTCTGTGTGATCTGCTGAGGCTGCTGCTGAGTGGGCTGGGGCTGTTGCTGCTGGGGTGTGGGTTGTGCTGTCTGACCAGGCTGTACCATCAGATTGGTCAAGTGAGGAGGCCCGTGCTATATCAAAATTTTATCACGAAGGATTAGATCTTAACTTTTCTATATGCCTCACGCGAGACAGTAAAAGGCCCAAAAAGCACCTTCAGACATACACCTGTTTCTGTATTAACTGTACAAAGCCTCTTTAAAAGTTCTTAAATCTTGTATGTCCAACAGGAATAAAGATTTTGTTTTGTTATTTAACACTAGATCTGGTAAATAATTCCTAAAAGATTCCTCCTCTTTAGTTTAGCATGAAAATTTGGCATTAAATTACCTGCTGGTATCAAACTATCAGGGACACTTCAAACATTCAAAAACAATAGCAAACAAGAGGCCAAAATGGGCCTAAGTCGCTCACCTGAAGAAAACCTTAACCATCTGACTTTGCTTCTAACTACGTTTGATGAAAACCCTTTAAACTGTTCATAAAAACAATAAGTATTTATAAATACTTTCTATATTTTGCTGCCACGCACCCAACACGGATAAATATCACAAGAAATCGTAAGTGTCCCCAACTGAACATATTTGGGACAGGACCTTTTCATCATATGAATATCCCTCAAGCAGTTCATGAGAAAAAGTTCTGTACTTTATGGTATTTCTATTTTTAGCTCTACTGGCCCAAGTGCCCCCATTTGAACAAATGTGGGACAGGACCTTAATAATGGTATTATAGACTAAGTCTGATATACCGTAGATCAGTCTAGGGGTTCAGGAAAAGAAGTTCTTGAAAGGTTTTTCTATAGTTAGCTCTGACGGCCCCTAAAAGGGGCCAAGGAGAACTATTTGTACAGACTTGATAGATGTCCACGCCAGGATGCTACTGACCAAGTTTGGTGCAATTCTGACCAGCAGTTTCAGAGAAGAAGATGTTTAAGTAAAATAGTTGCTGCAGGACACAGGATGCCAGACTATCCACCTATACCAATAGGACACAGGTTCAGGTGATCTAAAAAGGGAAACTGAGAAGCCATCTGCTGACACTTTTCCTAAAAACATAAGCCATTCAAATAACACCAGCTACTTTGGCACTGGAGAAACGAAAATATTTTAAGGAAAATAATTCTGGTGTAAACGTGAAAGAATTTAATTAGATTTGCTGAAACACCTATCCATTTCATTTAATTTTTAACAAATTATATGCATTTATACACAATGACAAAGACACTAGCAATGATGACGATTTCAATAGATCAGGGATAACACAATGTTGATTTTAACAAAAATGTGTACAGAAGCAGCTAAGAGCATGCACAAACATTCAAACTATATGCCTATGTCTGTTACAAAAATATGGCTGCAAAAGAACAACAAATGCATTTTAATAAATTAAAGGGCAGTATCTCTAGTAATACTAAGCTGACACTCAAAAGATATGGACATAAGTTAATACAAACACTCCCACACACACACACACCCCAAATAACCACTCAATGTGACAAACTGTTACCTAGATTGAACTGCAGATGGACAAAAAAATGGGACTGCAAATGGCCAAAAAAATGTACTGCAGATGGCAAAAAAAGACACTGTTAGGGCAATTAACTCTGGTCATACAAAATCAATTTGCAGAGAATTATGTAAGAGTGTATTTAAGTACTTAAATACCTACACCAAACACAAACTCCATGTGACTAACCATTATCAAGATACAAGTGAGCAAAAAAATGCAGTTTTTCCTTAGTAAAGGGCAATAACTCTGGCTATACTACACTGATTTTTAACAAGAGTCGCTCACCTGAAGAAAACCTCAACCATCTGACTTTGCTTCTAACTAGGTTTAGTGAAAATTCTTTAAGCTGTTTATTAAAACAGAAGTTGTGTAAAGATTTTCTATATTTTGCTGAAGAAATAATTCAAAGGTATTTCTATTCTAACTCTAGTAGCCCTAAAATGGGCCAAAGTGCCCAACTTTGAACATTTGGCGTAAGACCTTAAAACGATGCTTCAGACCAAGTCTGATGAAGATCCATCAAGTGGTTCATAAGAAGAAGTACTTTAAAAAGTATTTCTATTTTTAATGCTAGCAGTCCCTAAAAGGGGCCAAGTGTCCCCCAACTGAAAACATTTTGGAGAGGATCTTATAATGATGCTACAAACTAAGTTTGATGAAGATCCACTGAGCAGTTCACAAGAAGAAATCATACTTTTTGACCTATCAGGCCCTACAAGGGACTGTCCCCATCTGAATAAATTTCAAAGAGGACTTACTATTGATGCTACGAACCATGTTTGATGAAGATCCATCCAGCCGCTCATTAGAAGAAGTTGTTTGAAGGTATTTCTAATTTAAGCTCTAGCATCCCCTAAAAGGGGCAAAGTGCCCCAATTTGAACAAATTTGAGAGAGGACCTTATAATGATGCTACAGACCAAGTTTGATGAAAATCCATCAAGTGGTTCATTAGAAGTTCTTTAAAGATTTTCTATTTTTAGCCCTAGCGGCCCCTGGAAGGGGCCTATGGTGAACTATTTGAACAAATTTGATGGAGGTCCATGCTACTGATCAAGTTTTGTGTAATTAGTAGTTTCAGAGAAGAAGGTGTTTAAGTAAAAAAGTTGATGCAGGACATCGAACGATGGACGCCAGATTATCTATCTATACTAATAGCTCACCCTTAACAAAGCTCAGGTGAGCTAAAAATGCAGAGCAATATATAAGCAAAAATACTGATATTCACAACAAATATCAGCTACATGCGAGCAACAAGCACCAAAATCAGTTTAATGCGAGCAACAAGCACCAAAATCAGCTAATGTGAGCAACAAGCACTAAAATCAAGTATTGCATTTTCAGTTGCAGGGGCGGCGAAATCTGATTTTGACTTGCTTGTCCCGTTTTTGTCATTTGCTATTTTTTACTTGTCTGTATGGTAGTTACATAGTAAATTCTGGTCAAATTTCACTTGTCCGTACAAACTTTGGGAAAACCTCGGCAATACAGACAATTGAATTTGCCGCCCCTGAGCTGAAGAGCAATAACTCTTATAAGAAAATCCAGAGAAGTAACTATGAGTAAATACAATTATCAACATCCAGGTAGTTCTGCAGGTTCGGATCAAAACTTTTTCTACAATGTAGAAATTTATTTCACTCTTGATTTTTTCCAAATCTTTAGAATATACTTAGAAAATTCAGCAAAAAAAAAAAAAAAAAAAAGATAGGGTAATGTGTTTGATTTTTTGCTAGAATCATTTGAAAATATTGGACATCAAGCAATTTTTCATACTGGGAGTTGGGGGAAAATCGTAACTTTCATAACATTTTTGTGAATAAATTATTTTTTTTTAACAATGTTGGTTTCAATGAAACTGTTCACAGTTGTAGGTAAGCACATGGCCCATAATGTGGTGAAATTAAATGTATAGGTCCATATGATAATTTTTGAGATATCTAACTACAATTAAAGTGAACCGCCCATTTCAAACTAATTTTTAAACATTATTTTAAATAATTTAACGTGTCAGATGTTTTAACATCATATTTTACCTTTAGAAATATAGTAATAGTGCCACTGTAATAAATTTACTCACAGACTGCCATTTATTCATGATGTTTTTCATTTTCGTATGCCAAATCTAGGCTTTATTTTACATTTTCCGGATAAATGACGTTATGTTATCACTTCCGGTTTAAAATTAAACGTGCAGAACTACCTTAATTTTAAAGCTTTAATGCAAAATAACACTTGCATAGAGAAAACAAGTGGGCAAGCTTTCAGCAGTCAGAAAGAAAAACTGTTCTACTATTTCAGCTCTTTCTTAAAACTGTATATATATCTTTGTGCGTACTTCATATCCCAGGAGACCTTCTGGAAGTTTATCATCTTGTTTCTCCTCCGTGAATCTACGTTTGGGCTCTTCTACTGGCCCTGTCTTATACACGTAGCCTGAGGGTGTGGACGTGGCAGCACTCGCACTTGAAGATGTCATCACGACGGAGGTTTGAGTCTGTGGAGAACTCATTATCATCTCCGTGTTCTGAAAGCCGCAAAACTGATACTTAACACTAGTTCCTCCCAATGATTAATTTCTGACAATTGTTCAACAGTAAATGGCCATTGGATTGTTAGGTGCTTACCAAATAGTTTTCGAGATGGAGAAAATACAAAATAACTGTCGCGGACCATGTGTTTAATGAGTCTTTAGTGTGCATAAATTCGGTACGGTACGGGAGTGGCATTAATGTAATCACGACTTCTGGAATTGGAATATCACTAATATAACGTAAGAACTTTTGCAAATTTAAATTTTTGACCCTCCCGCGACAAATTCAACAAGAGGACCATGATGGTCCTGAATCGCTCACCTCTTCCCACATGACCCAGTTTTGAGTATGACGTCGTTTTTTCTATTATTTGACATAGTGACCTAATTTATCAGCTCATGTGACCCAGTTTTGAACTTGACCTAGATATTATCAAGATAAAAATTCTGACCAATTTTCATGAAGATCCATTGAAAAATATGGTCTCTAGGGAGGTCACAAGGTTTTTCTATTATTTGACCTATTGACCTAGTTTTCGAAGGTACGTGACCCTGTTTTGACCTTTACCTAGATATCATCAAGGTGAACATTCTCACTAATTTTCATGAAGATCTCATGAAAAATATGGCCTCTAGAGAGGTCACAAGGTTTTTCTATTTCTATACCTACTGGCCTAGTTTTTGACCGCACGTGACCCAGTTTCGAAACTGATCTAGATATCATCAAGGTGAACATTCAGATCAATTTTCATGAAGATCCATTGAAAAATATGGCCTCTAGAGAGGTCAAAAGATTTTAATAATTTTAGACCTACTGACCTAGTTTTTGATCGCAGTTGACCCACTTTCAAATTTGACCTAGGTATTATCAAGATGAACATTCAGACCAACTTTCATACAGATCCCATGAAAAGTATGGCCTCTAGAGAGGTCACAAAGTTTTTTTAATTATTTGACCTACTGACCTAGTTTTTTATGGCACGTGACCCAGTTTCAAACTTGACCTAGATATCATCAAGGTGAACATTCTGACCAATTTTTATGGAGATCCATTCACAAGTATGGCCTCTAGAGAGGTCACAAGGTTTTTCTATTTTTAGACCTACTGACCTAGTTTTTGACCGCACATGACCCTGTTTCGAACTTGACCTAGATATCATCAAGATGAACATTCAGACCAATTTTCATACAGATCCCAAGAAAAATATGGCCTTTAGAGAGGTCACAAGTTTTTTCCATTATTTGACCTACTGACCTAGTTTTTGAAGGCACGTGACCCACTTTCGAACTTGACCTAGATATCATCAAGACGAACATTCAGACCAACTTTCATACAGATCCCATGAAAAAAATGGCCTCTAAAGAGGTCACAAGGTTTTTCTATTTTTTGACCTACTGACCTAGTTTTTGAAGGCACGTGACCCACTTTCGAACTTGACCTAGATATCATCAAGGTGAACATTCTGACCAATTTTCATGAAGATGTCATGAAATATATGGCCTCTAGAGAGGTCACAAAGTTTTTCTATTTTTAGACCTACTGACCTAGTTTTTGACCACACGTGACCCAGTTTCGAACTTGACCTAGATATCATCAAGATGAACATTCAGACCAATTTTCATACAGATCCCATGAAAAATATGGCCTTTAGAGAGGTCACAAGGTTTTTCTATTATTTGACCTACTGACCTAGTTTTTGATGGCACGTGACCGAGTTTCGAACTTGACCTAGATATCATCAAGGTGAATGTTCTGACCAATTTTCATGAAGATCTTGTGAAATATATGGTCTCTAGAGAGGTCACAAGGTTTTTCTATTTTTAGACCTACTGACCTAGTTTTTGAACGCACGTGACCCAGTTTCGAATCTGACCTAGATATCATCAAGGTGAATGTTCTGACCAATTTTCATGAAGATCTTGTGAAATATATGGCCTCTAGAGAGGTCACAAGGTTTTTCTATTTTTAGACCTACTGACCTAGTTTTTGATGGCACGTGACCCAGTTTCGAACTTGACCTAGATATCATCAAGATGAACATTCTGACCAACTTTCATAAAGATCCCACGAAAAATGTGACTTCTAGAGTGGTCACAAGCAAAAGTTTACGGACGCACGCACGGACGGACGACGGACACCGCACGATCACAAAAGCTCACCTTGTCACTTTGTGACAGGTGAGCTCAAAATCCGCAAAATAATTCAGGATGCAGGAATTCACAAAATAAAGATCATGTGAATATAAAGTGATTTACCATATGGAACCTGTACACTGAATGTCAGATCAACACTGTTAACAAGTCTGTGAACTTTCAATCCATTCCCACAAGTGATTAATCAGACAATAGCTTACATATGGAAAAGACAAAAGATAAACAATCAACTGCTAAATTTCTATATATTCTACGAAATAAGCAAACAACTTACATTTTGCACCTGGGTATGCTGTGGCACCACTGTGTATACTGTTCCTGGTGCTGATCCTGCAGGAATGCTGGTATAGGAAGCTGTCTGAGCTGACCAAGAGACTGGCTGAGCTACTGGTGGCTGAACAAGTGATGGTGGTTGTGGGGCTGGTGCAGGCTGAAGATTTGGATTTTGTACAGCAATCTGAGGCACTGTTGTCTGTAAGACTGGCTGCTGAATGTATGGCTGGGAACTAGAGATCACAGTCGGCTGTGGCTGCTGCAGTTAGAAATTAACAAGAGCTGTCCGTAAGACAGCCAAGCTCGACTATTCGAAATATTGTCCCAGAAGCAGGAAAATATTACCCAAAAAGGTTAAATATCAAAAGAGTTTTAAGTTCAAAAGGGGGAATAATTTGACCAAAATGCATATCAGTTATGGGACTTGCTGCTCTTAACTAGTTTTATAACCTCGAAGGCACATGTGAAGTTTCAATTCAATATCTGCAATAGTTTTGGAGATAGAAACTTGCATGTAAAACTTTAACCAGAATTTTCAAAGTCCAAAAGGGGGCATAATTTGCCCAAAATACATGCCAGAGTTATGGGACTTGATCCAGTGAGGTTAGTAATTGATCTAGAAAAAGAAAAAGTAAGTTTCAAATCTATATGCCTTTTAGAAATAGCTGTATGTACTTGCACGCAAAACTTTAACCAGAATTTTCTAAGTTCAAAGGGGCATAATTTGGCCAAAATGAAGGTCAGAGTTATGGGACTTGCTGCTATCAACTAGTTTTATAACCCGGAAGACACATGTGAAGTTTCAAATCAATATCTGCATTAGTTTTGGAGATAATAACTTGCATGTAAAACTTTAACCAAAATATTCTAAGTTTAAAAGGGGCATAATTTGCTCGAAAAAACATGTCAGAGTTTATGGGACTTGACCCAGTGAGGTTGGTAATTGATCTAGAAAAAGAAAAAATAAGTTTCAAATCTATATGCCTTTTAGAAATAGCTGTATGTACTTGCACGCAAAAACTTTAACCAGAATTTTCTATGTCTTAAAGGGGGCATAATTTGGCCAAAATGAAGGTCAGAGTTATGGGACTTGCTGCTATCAACTAGTTTTATAACCCCGAAGACACATGTGAAGTTTCAAATCAATATCTGCATTAGTTTTGGAGATAGTCACTTGCATGTAAAACTTTAACCAAATTTTCTAAGTCTAAAAGGGGGCATAATTTGCTCAAAATACATGTCAGAGTTATGGGTCTTGACCAGTGAGGTTGGTAATTGATCTAGAAAAAGAAAAAATAAGTTTCAAATCTATATGCCTTTTAGAAATAGCTGTATGTACTTGCACGCAAAACTTTAACCAGAATTTTCTAAGTCTTAAAGGGGGCA
Organism: Mercenaria mercenaria; assembly: GCF_021730395.1. NCBI lineage: Eukaryota > Metazoa > Mollusca > Bivalvia > Venerida > Veneridae > Mercenaria > Mercenaria mercenaria. Next base: position 45,395,127 of record NC_069368.1, read on the forward strand.
TAATTTGGCCAAAATGAAGGTCAGAGTTACGGGACTTGCTGCTATCAACTAGTTTTTTAACCCCGAAGACACATGTGAAGTTTCAAATCAATATCTGCATCAGTTTTGGAGATAGTCACTTGCATGTAAAACTTTAACCAAAATTTTCTAAGTCCAAAAGGGGGCATAATTTGCTCAAAATACATGTCAGAGTTATGGGACTTGACCAAGAGAGGTTGGTAATTGACCTAGAAAAAGAAAAAATAAGTTTCAAAGCTATATGCCTTTAATTGATGGCTGTATGTACTTGCATGCAAAAACTTAACCAAGGTGTGACGCCGACGCCGACGCCGACGCCGACGCCAGGGTGAGTAGAATAGCTAGACTATTCTTCGAATAGTCGAGCTAAAAACACATGTTAAGGTACAATTTTTACATGATAATTAAAACTATACCGGTTAGCTCCTCCAGGAATTTTTAAAGTGATAGACCCATTTTTATTTTCAGTGTCAATCAATACAGACCATGCAGAGAAGAGATCCATTCAAAACTTTTATCATTTTCCCCCATCTAATGTTGTATTTAATAGCACGGTTAGCCTTTTGGTAAACTATATAAACTCTCTTAACATTACTTTCCTGTAAGAAATTTAGTCTTTGGTAAAATGAATTTAATCCATTCATGTCTAATTGAACTGACAACAAAATTTTAAGTTGAAAAGAAGCCATTACTATGCAAAAATTGGTGGATTGTGACTGAAATCAAACTTGATGAATTCAAACTACTCATCAGGAGCAGTCAAATGTACGTACTTAAAAGTTGAAAAGGGGACATAACACTAGCAAAAATTTGCAGATTGTAAAGAAAGTAATCCCAATCTCTATCTTATGATGCACAAACTGATGGACGCATGAACATATGGAAGCACCGACTATCCTGGGGTTCGGGGAGCTAAATAAGCAGATGTGAGGAGTATATTAAGATAATTCCTATGCCAGGTTTTTAATTCAAAACACTGATCTCACCATCATTTGTTGTTGTTGATGTTGCTGCTGCTGTTGTTGCACTGCTATTTGTTGCTGCAGTCCAACTTGTTGCTGCGGCTGGATCCCAGCCTGCTGTATAACTTGTCCTGGCTGCTGCAACACCTGACCTGTCTGTGGCTGTTGGATCTGTACACTTCCTGCAGGAACCAGCTGCTGCTGAATCTAAATAATAGTACAAATCTCTCTAGACAAACGAAAGGTCAGGTACATTTGAACTTTCTATGGCTTACAATGTCAAAACTTTTGCATTGGCTAACTACAGCATATAAGCCAAAGTAACTCTTCTTGTAATTAAAAACTCTGAAGATCCAAATGACTTAAACGGATGCAAAAGGCCTGTAAATGATTACCAACTATGTACAGACATAATGGGGTATTACAGCAATAGCTTGATTTCACTAGCGTGGATTTTGTTAAGCCTAAATCATACAGGCAATGCAATGTATAAAGACCATTTATTTTATACCTTCACCAAGGTTTTGTTTTTAGCTGACCCAAAATTTACTATCAATTCCACTGAAATAAGGAAATTTTTTGTCTTACTGGGTCAAGAATACTGATGAAAGTAGTTGAGACACAAGCTAATTATGGCATCAGATTCCCACCTAGTGCAATATAGATTAAATTTTTGTCAATATGAATTGTATGTGTGAAATACAAGCCATAGTTTTGACATAATATTTATTAGTACATAATAAATGAGGTTACACCTGTTGTACTGGCTGTCCTGCCACTGTAGAGTACACAACCTGACCTCCCTGCTGTCCAGGTGCCAAACTCACAACTACATGGGGCTGGGTACCTATCTGACCTACAATAATATATACAACATGATTTTAGTGAATTCCATAGGTTTCTGTACTAGCTGTTTATCATTTTTAGCTTTTTATTCTTCTGTTTACTTAGGCATATTATTAATTATATATAAAACTAACACAGTGCTCCAGCTAGCTATTTACAGCAGGGCGCATCGCCCGTTCCGAAATTCGTTCCGCCCTGTTGCCCCGCCAGGCACCCTGCCCGTTTTACAACCATTCATTTCTTTTTTTTAGCCAAACTTCCCATTTTTGCCTCAGTGATTATAATACACTGCTTTATTGCCCCCTTTTTATCGAGTGATACACGCCAGGGGGGCATTGACATAATTAGCAAACAATTAAACAATTACCTGCTGTAATCGTGCCGGAGGCAGACCATGATATTTTAGACTGCTCCACTGGCATTAAAATCATTGAACCTTAGTGTTAAAACAGTTTGCAAACCAGTCTGAAATCATTATCATTTCGCGCCACCTGTCAAAGTGTACTTTCGTTTTCGGTAATATAGTCGTAAATACCCCTTTATACACAACTGAAACTGAAGTCCAGACAACAGACATTTATATGTAATTAATAAAAATCGATCACAATCAAATTTAAATAGGAAAATATTTTGATTTTATCGTTTTACAAGTTTTTGAAATCGAAAGTAAGTTGTCGTCTGCTTTGTGAAATGGCCGATTTTTCATGAAGATTTCTTTGAAATTAGTTTACTAAGATGTAATGACAGGGTACACTTTAATGTCAGATACTGTGAAATGCTGTTAAACTGTCTTTGCATCATAATATTTTTTCAAAAATATTGTTTAAACTGGACATTCGAAGACTTTTAGAAAAAAGTGTAACCATATCCGGATATAAAATTTTGGATACCCGAAATATGTCTATTACAAGTGCTAAACTTGCTTTTAGACTGTTGTAAGTTAAAAACTTTGCCTGATTTCATTTATTTAAGTGGGTTTAAACTTTATTTTCTGTATATAATATGTTGCAGGTATAAATTTATAAATATCAAGTAGCCTACATGGAGAAGAGTGTGTACTGAAATTGTAACAAGTAAAATAGGCCTAAACACATAGATATTGGTATTCAGTATGCAATTACAAAGAAATGTTACAAGTTGAACATCAATGCCAAGTAAAATACAAACAGCAGAATTTTTAGTTAATAAATAGGTGCATTAGAGATGACAGACATAGCCTATTAAAAGACCATACCTAAAGTGTGCCAAAAAACATGCCTAAATTATGCCAAATTCCATGCCTAAAGTATGTTAAAATGCACTGTATGCATGGACCAGTTATATTTTTTTCCGGGGGAGCACGGTCCCAGACCGACCACCACCCCAGAAGTGCCCTTTTCAGTGCCAGCACCCTGCCCTCTTTTAATCCTAGCTGGAGCACTGTAACAATCCAGATCTTACTTCACATGTTTGTTTAACCTTTATTCTGCTGTCTGCGAGTGATTCTGTGTTTGCCACCAGTGCAGACCGCAAGCTCAGCCCAGATGTCTGTTCAGGCTGATCATGGTCTGCACCAGTCGCTATTCGGTCAGTAAATTTTGACTGAACAACTCTTCAAACAATAAATGATACTGCCCAAATTGAATGACAGACCAGTCCATTTCAGAAATCTAGCAGGCTACAGGTTAAAAATAAGTTTAATGCTATATTTTCATCAATAAAGTGTGGAACAGGGGTCAGTATAACTAACTAGTGTTCCATATCATTACTCATTTGGTCCCTACAAGAAATGTGAATCAGAAGTGAGAAACCTTCAAATATTTCAAGTATGTCTTCTGTGAAACATAATACTGCCCAGAGTACTGGATTTTTAACATCTGGACTAACAGCGTATCTATCTACGTAAATAACTGGGCAAACTGAACAAGATCTTCAAAGTTTATGTCTGTGATATAGTAAAGAAAACAATTTACCAATGATCTGTTGTTCAGCTGAAGACTGCATGTACTGCTGTACTGGTTGTCCAAGACTTGTAGGCTGACCATACACAGGTATCTGTGGGGAAGGTGGTAGCAGCTGACCTGAAAATTATATTACCGCAAGTCAGTAAACATTTCATATATCTAAAATTCACTCATGCTGCCATGACAGCAACATACCATTAGCTCATTTACTACAGAAATATCTTGCATTTTTTCATACATGCCATAATTTTTCCGGACCTTTCGGGGATTCTGAGTTAAAATTTCCGGGATTTTTACCCTTTGTCCGGGACATACACCGTGACATTAATTAGTATTCGTCTGTTTCATGCATAAATATAAAATTATATGCAGTTTCCGGAGATAAACAGTTCCCTCGCTTAGGAATTTGTTGCAAATGTCGTCTAGCTTTCTAAGGGAGGTAAATAGGGTAATTTACGTCTATAGTTCGGCACGTGAATTGGTTGCGTTCCCGAGGTGAACTGAATTGGGAAATTTACTATATACGAAGAATTAACCTGGTCATCGTGTTTTAGAATCCAGCTTATTTGGTATCTTTTTAAAGCTTAAAAGTTTACCTAATCATTAATAAAAAAGGAATGAAATAAATCTTGTAGATAAAATCGATATAAAATATTTCGGGTTGGGTCAATTTTCAAGGATCAGCCGGCAAAGGCATTCAATAGTCAAAAGTTTAATTTAGAATATGTGTGACAATCGATCTACATTTTAAAAGATTACAACCTTTTAAAATAACTATCGTTTAATTGACCGTTATCAGCCATTTCTTCCAATCAAGGCTACATGTAGCTTCACCGCCTACGTGCTAACAACAACGAGATTTTCGGCTATTGTTCCTAATATTAAACAAGAGGGTCATGATGACCCTGGATCGCTCACCAGAGTAATATGTTTCAAATGTCAAACTGATGATTTTTAGAAATTTTTTGGAAAATTTTCCGATGTACAATCAAGTAACCACTGGGGCGGGGCCAATTTTACCCCGGGGGTCATGATTTGAACAAAGTTTGTAGAAGTCGACTAGGCAATGTTACATATCGAATATCTAAGATCTAGGCCTTCTGGTTTATTTTAAGCAAATTTATGAAGATTTCCCTATGTACAATAAAGTAACCCCTGGGGCAGGGTCAATTTGACCCTGAGGGGGTCAAGATTTGAACAAATTTTGTAGAGGTCCACTAAGCAATGCTACATGTCGAATATCTAAGCTCTAGGCCTTCTGGTTTATTTTTAGAAAATTTATGAAGATTTTTCTATGTACAATCAAGTAACCCCATGGGGCGGGGCCAATTTGACCCCGGGGTCATGATTTGAAGAAATTTTGTAGAGGTCTACTAGGCAATACTACATGTCAAATATCTAAGACCTAGGCCTTCTGGTTTATTTTTAGAAATTTTTTGAAGATTTTCCTATGTAAAATCAAGTGACCCCTGGGGCGGGGTCAATTTTGTCCCTGGGGTCATGATTTGAACAAATGTTGTAGAGGTCCACTATGCAATGCTACACGTGAAATATCTAAGCTCTAGGCCTTCTGGTTTATTTTAAGAAAATTTTTGAAGATTTTCATATGTAAAATCAAGCGACCCCTAGGGCGGGGTCAATTTTGACCCCGGGGGTCATGATTTGAACAACTTTAGTAGAGGTCCACTAGGCAATGCTACATGTCAAATATCTAAGCTCTAGGGCTTCTGCTTTTTGAGAAGAAGATTTTTTAAGGTTTTCCTATGTAAAATCAAGTGACCCCTGGGACGGGGTCAATTTTGACCCCGGGGGTCTGATTTGAATAAATTTTGTAGAGGTCCACTAGGCAATGCTACACGTGAAATATCTAAGACCTAGGCCTTCTGCTTTATTTTTAGAATTTTTTTGAAGATTTTCCTATGTAAAATCAAGTGACCCCTGGGGCGGGGTCAATTTTGACCCCGGGGTCATGATTTGAACAACTTTAGTAGAGGTCCATTAGGCAATGCTACATGTCAAATATCTAAGGTCTAGGGCTTCTGGTTTTCGAGAAGAAGATTTTTTAAGATTTTTCTATGTAAAATCAAGTGACCCCTGGGGCGGGGTCAATTTTGACCCCGGGGTCAAGATTTGAACAAACTTGGTAGAGGTCCACTAGGCAATGCTTCACACCAAATATCTAAGCTCTAGGGCTTCTGGTTTTTGAGAAGAAGATTTTTAAAGTTTTTCCTTTCGGTTGCCATGGCAACCAGAGTTCTGCATGGAATTCAATTCTTTGAACAATTTTTAGAGAAGACCATCCAAGGAACATCCCTGTGAAGTTTCATCAAAATTGGCCTGTTGGTTTAGGAGGAGATGTTGTTTAAAGGAAAGTGTGGACGGACGGACGGACGACGGACGGACGCCGGACGGACGGACGGACGGACGGACGGACGCCGGACGGTGAGCGATCACAATAGCTCACCCTGAGCACTTTGTGCTCTGGTGAGCTAATTATCATAAAACTGTTATTGATTGCATAATTTTGTCAATTCATAATCAGGGTCATCAAAATAGCTGACTGTAAATTAATCTGGGTCATCAAAAGATCGCAGTGCACAATATGAGTGGTGACCGGAGCTAGCTTCATCAACATGTGTCCCGCTCGAGGGCATGAAACTGATTATCAGATAATTAGGAATAAACGATGTGACACCGGTGACTGTTTATTGTGTTTTATTCATGTAAAATTCAACAATTTATAGGCCAAAAAAACCTAGTTTTTTGGGGGGTTATTTTTGTTTTTCTGTATTTTTAATTTTCAGGGACATTTCAACACTGTCCGGGACACCGGGACGAGTATGTGATTTCCGGGACAATCCCGGACAATCCGGGACGTATGACATGTATGATTTTTTGAATTTGGAAACGTATCTTTTTAAATCTACAATCAGTACCCAAAAAGACCTTATATAGTACAAATTTGCATATTTTAAGTTTTCAGAAAATGGCATGAATTACTTTGGAATGTTTAAAACCAGGGAATGGTAGGTAATACAGGCAATTATTGGTTATTAGTGATAAATCATTTTGTAGCTCTTAATTTATTAAGCTCTCTTTCACAAAATGTTTTAAAACTAAAACAACTTTCACAGCTTAAAAGAAGTTTTAAATAATTTCTGCATCTTTCATTATCCTTATCATATCTGTTCTATTTCTTTTTCTTGTTAAAAAACACGGGTATTGCTCATTCTGTCATTGTTTTAAAGCCTGCAGACTTAAGTAATATGCTTTTTATTAATGACTTCCTTACCAGGGCGTCAAGTGCTTTTGGGAGTCAAAAATATAGGTAGGATCCTGAAATATAGGTATTTGGGGGCCAGAAATATAGGATTATATAGGTTGCTTATAATGAAGAAAACAAGTCAGACAAGTGTTTTATCCTCCTCCACCACCTACCAGCACTCTCTTTTATTAAACATAAAATACAAAGGAACAGAAAAAGTGGCTACTTTTATGATTTTAAACAAATAACATTTTGACATATATCTTACTTTCATAATAAACTATTAATTCACCAACAGACAAAACTTAACCAATACTGGTACTCAAATCAGTTTAACAGGGAATTTCTTGTGTTGAGTGCCTTTTGCATGTTGAAGAATTTGTCTCAGTCCAGCATTATCACACTTTATGTCAGTTTTGCACAATGTACAGTGACCATAATAGTCACTCTTCCCCTTGACACACCATAATTTCAGTTCATGTCCATTGCCATCTACTTCTGATAGCCACCTATCTCGAAACTGACTCTTATTAGCAGGCATTATGAGGCTTAATTATGAAACATTAAGGCTTGTTTATTCTGAAAACAAAATAAAAACATGTGCATTTCCTATTCACATTTTTATACATGAAAGCTTTAAGAAATGGAAAATATTCCAATTGAAAAAAGAACTTCCATTACTTAAAGCTTTCCTAAAGCTGGGCTGGGCAGAGTTGCTACACCTGAAAGGAATACAAATTTCAATGCCTAAAAGGTAACAGCATATTTATAAATTTAATTATCATAGAATAACTTCTTTTTTAATGGTTTGAATGACCTTTGTATTCCTTGCTTACCACAAAATTTCCAGATTATAGGTATTTATAGGTATTTTGGCAAAATATAGGATTTTATAGGTTATTATAGGTAGAGGGCTAAAATATAGGAAAATATAGGTAAATATAGGTAACTTGACGCCCTGCCTTACTTAAAAGGTTATTAGATTTTTTGTTGCTTTTATTGTTGTTACATTAACAATTTTTGTTCTCTCAAAGTTATTTTAAAGGTGAGAACAATTTTTCTTCATATATCATGTACACTAGTGCCAAACTGTCACAATATATGCCCGTCACAGCAAATTACTTTCATATGTATAATTTATCGAGCAGACTAGTTGTGAATTTTCTCAATTTCAACTTATACAAGGCAAAGACAATCCTGCTATTTATTGACTTTAGCCAAGATATCAAAAACATATTAAGTAATAAACAAAGTTTTTACACAACATATTAAATACTGACCTGGCTGCGGTTGTGTTGCCATGGCAGGAGCTGGGTTTGTGGCTGCAAGCTGTGGAATCACCACACCTGGTGCTGGCAATGATGCAGCCATTGTCACTGGAATGAACCAAAATATACTGCTAAAAATATGCTTAGTAACAAATCAAAGTTTTATATATCTAAACTCTAGAAAACAACTAAACAGTGTCTTAATTCATAAAATTAGAACTACATTACTATCATTGTTCAAAAAAGGCATCTATGAAACATATAATAGGTAAGTCTAAAGTCAGCAGCATGCAAAAGAATAAATTACTACTTTTAGAATGAGGAATGCCAGTACTAAAACTCTAAATATAATCTTGCATTCTTAACCCTTACCCTGCTAAATTTCTATAATATTCTGTCCATCTTACTTTGGACAATACCACTGACTGTTAAAAAGGGTGCTTACCAAAAAGATACTGACTGTATGGTGAACAGTGCAGGTCTTGATCAGACTGCACAGTTAACCTTACAATAGATGAAACAAGCAATCTAACATTATACCTGGAGGTCAGTTGTTCTGACCTCAATTTCATTAAGACAATATTCTGACCTGGTTTCAAGGACATTTCATCTAACGTATGGCCGCTGGAGTGCTAGTAAGGTTCAGAACAGTTAAAAGCAGAACAATTCAAGACTGCTGATAGCCTGTATGCATGCTGAAATACTATTTGTGCTTAGACTCAATCACAAAATACTTCAAAGAAGTAAGTTAAAGAGACACCTGCTAGTAGGAGATATTGTACAGTAACTCAAAATAGATGTTTATATTACCTTGGGGTGGAGGAGTCATGTATGCCGACTGCGGCTGTGGTTGCTGTAGCATCGGTTGTGGTGGCGGCACTGAAGTCATCATATGCTGACCTATAACCGTAGAAAAAGATTTCATACTAGCATACTTATAAATCAGATTTTGTTACTATTTCTATTACCGCAGCTAGTAACCGAAGTCAAATTCTTATGCCAGTTTTTTTAATTTATTTCTTACATAAAGGGCAGAAATTCCTTTATAACAAGAGCTATTTGTAAAACACATAGGCCTCCTTAATGATTGCATATTTGAGACAACTTTGTATATAATTTTTATATGTTACAACCTTGACTGTTAAGTGACTTTAGTTTAAAACTAAATAGGGGTCATCTAGTGATAACAGGCAATCATTCTATTAAGTTTTGCCACTGTAGGCAAAATAATTATCAAATATTGACTGATGGACAGGCCAACAGACTGACTTGACGATTAGCAAAACAATAAGCTAAATTTCAATCAAAGTGTGGGGGGAGCATCGTAATTATAGCTTACCTGGTAGCAGGGGTGGAGGTTGTGCCAAACTGACAAGCTGTGGTGGAGGAACCACTAAAATATATGAAAGAAGCAGTTGTAATAAAACAATCATTCAAATACAATAGCATACAACAAAATCAGGTTACAATCCATACATACCCTCCAACCTGACATACGTCTAATTATCTGGAAAAACAATATTTAGGAAACATTACCGTTTCATTCTCATTTAGTCATCATGAGAATAAATATTATATTTAATTCAATATATTCAATAAAACTGTCAGCATCCGACTCCATTACCTACATTTCTTCAAAATCTTTATAACTAAAGTCTCCACTACAACAACACTTGCCTACTTATAATTCTTCAAGAAAATGAAAGGTTGTTTCCTGTAACTAATTTATATAAACATTACCTAAATCAATAAAGATATAATCAAAATGAACACTAGAACTATCTGTTAACATATATTTACACGCTGGGCATGTGTAAATTCTACTACTGTTTGGTTGGCATCTCCATCCTAAACAAATCCTATATATTGCTGAATCAGAATAGCTAATTTGTCCTGTTAAAAAGTTTCAGCAGAGACAAAAAGTAAGCAAGAAAATTTACAAGAGGGCCATAGTGGCCCTAAGTCATTCACCTGAAATTGACTATTAGACCTTGAAATAATCTAAGGTAAACAATTTGAACACATTTGAGAGAGGACCTTAAAATGATGCGATGAAGATCCATATTGAGCAGTTCATAAAAAGTTGTTTAAGTTTTTTTTCTATTTTCAGCTCTGGAGGTTCCTAAAGGGGGCTAAGCTAAACCAAACTTGATAAAGATCCATGCCAGGATGCTACTGACCAAGTTTGGTGTAATTCTATCTAGATTATTTGACACATGTACTGAAATCTGTATGAAAAATAATACATGTGCCTCAAATTTCTTTGCTAAAGCTTCAAAAACAAAAAGTAGGTGTGTAGGTCATGGTAAAGATTATTCAAGACAACTACTGAAATCTGTATGAAAAATTATACAGGTTCTGTCCAAATCTCTTTGCTGTAGCTTCAAAAGCAAGACAGTAGGTCAGGGTTAAGAATAAAGATGAGTTTTGAAATCTGTATCAAGTTATACACATGGTCCAAATTTCTATGCTGTACCTTCAAAAACAAGAAAGTAGGTCAGTAGGTCATGATTAAGGCTATCAAGAGGAGTATTGAAATTTGTATCAAAAATTATACATGTGGTCCAAATTTCTAAGCTGTACCTTCAAAAATAAGAAAATAGGTCAGTAGGTCATAATTAAGACTATTCAAGACGAGTATTGAAATTTGTATCAACAAGAGCTGTCTCCATAGGATGACACATGCCCCCGATGGCACTTTGAATGAAAAGTTATGGCCGATGTTAGAGTTTAGGACCTTTGAGCTATGGACCTGGGTCTTGTGCGTGACACGTCGTCTTACTGTGGTACACATTCATGCCAAGTTATTTGAAAATCCATCCATGGATGACAAAGATATGGACCGGACACAAATGCACTATCATGAAAAATGACCTTTAACGTCTAAATGTGACCTTGACCTTTGAGCTACGGACCTGGGTCTTGCGCACGACACGTCGTCTTACTGTGGTACAAATTCATGCCAAGTTATTTGAAAATCCATCCATGGATGACAAAGATATGGACCGGACACGAATGCAATATCATGAAAAATGACCTTTAATGTCTCAGTGTGACCTTGACCTTTGAGCTTCGGACCTGGGTCTTGCATGCGACACATCGTCTTACTGTGGTACACATTCATGCCAAGTTATTTGAAAATCCATCCATGGATGACAAAGATATGGACCGGACACGAATGCGCTATCATGAAAAATGACTTTTAACGTCTGTGACCTTGACCTTTGAGCTACAGACCTAGGTCTTGCGCACGACACATCGTCTTACTGTGGTACACATTCATGCCAAGTTATTTGAAAATCCATCTATCGATGACAAAGATATGGACCGGACACGAAAATTGCGGACAGACTGATAGACTGACAGACAGTTCAAAAACTATATGCCTCCCTTCGGGGGCATAAAAAATATACATGTGGTCCAAATTTCTTTGCTGTAACTCCAAAAGCATGAAAGTAGGTCAGTAAGTCACATTTAAGACTATTTAAGATGAGTATTAAAATCTGTATCAACCATTATACATGTGGTCCAAATTTCTTTGCTGTAACTTCAAAAACAAGAAAGTAGGTCATTAGGTCAAGATTAAGACTATTTAAGATGAGTATTGAAATCTGTATCAAACATTATACTTGTGGTCCAAATTTCTTTGTCATTCCTTCAAAAACAGAAGTCTATGTAAAGCAAGGGAACATCTGGGCAGGGCCTATATTGACTCCAGGGTCAGGATTTGAACAATCTTGGTAGAGAACCACTAGAGCATGCCACATCCCAAATATCTAAGCTCTGGGACTTATGGTTTCAGAAAGATTTTTTTAAAGATTTTCCCTATATAAGCCCCAGGGCACAGTAAATTTTGACCCTATTGTCATGATTTGAACAAACTTAACTACTAGACAATAATAAATACCAAATATCTAAGGTCTGGGCCTCATGGTTCTGGACAAGAAGATTTCTAAAGATTTTTCCTAGCCAATAAATATCATGAAAACTTTTAGGGAATACATATCACATGGCCAGAACTGCTGTAGGACACATAACATAGCAGACACTGTTTTATAAAATAAGTCACATATCAAATAGTATCGAATGCTAAACTTTGCACAGGTAGCTGAAAGGAAAGAGAAAACTGGCAAATTACAAACTACAGCTATCACTGAAGGTGATGAATGTACCCCCGCATGCACTGACACAGTACATTGCAATTTGACGCACACAAGATTGCATAATTATGTGGACTGTATGTATATTGACTCTATATATATAGTAACAAAAAACAAAGTCCCAAAAGCTCTGCAGAATATTTATCTAAAAGAACCTAACATGCACCATTCACAAGTAAAGTTGGTACTGATCACTTGTGTGAAGTTTCATTAAATTGTGTGTAATGGTTCGGGAGAATTGGTGTGCACAAGATTGCATATGCAGACTCTATGTATATAGCATAGTAACAAAAAACAAAGTCCCACTGCGGAATATTACTCTGAAAGAACCTAATATGCACCATACACAACTAGAGCTATCACTAAAGGTGATGAATGTACCCCCTGCATGCACTGACACAGTACATTGCAATTTGACACACACAAGACTGCATAATTATGTGGACTGTGTGTATATAGACTGTATGTATACAGTAAAGGAACAAAAAACAAAGTCCCATAACTATGCAGAATATTTATCTAAAAGAATGTTACATGCAACATGCACAACTAGGGTTGGTACTGATCACTTGTGTGAAAGTTTCATTAAATTGTGTGCAAGGGTTTGGTAGATTAGCAGCACAAGATTGCATATGCAGACTGTATGTACATAGTATGTTCACCAAGAAACAAGTCCATAATTCTGCAATTTTGTCGCTGAAGAACCTAACATGCCCATGCACAACCATGTTGTTACTGATCACTTGTGTGAGTTTCATTAATTGTGTCAAGGGGATGAGGAGAGATGGTGCGCACAAGATTGTGTCTATATAATAGTAAAATAACAAAAAACAAAGTCCATAACTCTGCAAATGTTTTTTTCTGAAAGAACCTACATGCCCCATTGCACACTTGTTGTTACTGATCACTTGTGTGAAGTTTCATTAAATTGTGTCAAGGGGATGAGGAGAGATGGTGCGCACAAGATTGTGTCTATGTATATAGTATAGTAACAAAAAAAACGAAGTCCCATAACTCTGCAAAATTTTTTTCTAAAAGAACCTAACATGCCCCATGCACAACTACTGTTGGTACTGATCACTTGTGAGAAGTTTCATAAATTGTGTCAAGGGGATGAGGAGAGATGGTGCGCAGAAGATTGTGTCTATGTATATAGTATAGTAACAAAAAAACAAAGTCCCATAACTCTGCAAATTGTTTTTCTAAAGGAACCTAACATGCCCCATGCACAACTACTGTTGGTACTGATCACTTGTGTGAAGTTTCATTAAATTCTGTCAAGGGGATAAGGAGAGATGGTGCGCACAAGATAGCGTCTACGGACAGACGACCAGACGAACAGACAGACAGACGGACAGACAGACAGACAACCTGAAACCAGTATACCCCCCTTACAACTTTGTTGTCGGGGGGTACAACTAGGATTACTTCTGATCACTTGTAATAAGTTTCGTTGAATTGTGTGCATGGGTTCAGGAAATTAGGCATGCACAGGACTGCACATGCAGAATGTATGTATACAGTACAGTAACAAAAAACAAAGTCCCGTAACTCTGCAAATTTTTATTCCGAAAGAACTTAACATGCACCATGCACAACTAGGGTTAATACTGATCACCTGAGTGAAGTTTAAAGTAGAAGATGCTTTTGTAAAAAAGTGCATGTCTCCCCCAATGCAAAGTCGTATAGGCAAGAAGTCAATAGGGGTCAGGAGCGAAAGTCAAAGAGACACTGATGGTTGGCTGCAATAGGGATCATCTACTTGACATGTCCAGGCATCCCGCTAAGTTTCAACACTCTTGGCCTAGCAGTTCTCAAGCCACTGTTCAGGCTCCTGTGACCCTGACCTTTGATCAAGTAACCCCAAAATAAATAGGGGTCATCTACTCTGCATGTCCAATCATCCTATTAAGTTACAACATTCTAGGTCAAGTGGTTCTCAAGTTATTTTCCTGAAATGATTTTACATGACCAGGCCCCTGGGACCTTGACCTTTAATAGACTGACCAAAAAATCAATAGGGGTCATCTACTCTGCATGTTCAATCATCCTATGAAGTTTCAACATTCTGGGTCAAGTGGTTCTCACGTTATTGATTGGAAATTGTTTTCCATGTTCAGGCTTCTGTGATATTGACCTTTAACAGAGTGACCCTAAAATGGATAGGGGTCATCTACTCTGCATGTTCAATCATCCTATGAAGTTTCAACATTCTGGATCAAGAGGTTCTCAAGTTATTGATCGGAAATGGTTATCAATGTTCAGGCCCCTGTGACCTTGACCTTTGATGGAGTGACCCCAAAAACAATAGGGGTCATTTACTCTGCATGACCAATCATCCTATGAAGTTTCAACATTCTGGGTCAAGTGGTTCTCAAGTTACTGACTGGAAACGGTTTTCCATGTTCAGGCCCCTGTGACCTTTAATAAAGTGACCCCAAAATTAATTTGGGTCATTTACTCTGCACATCCAATTATCCTATGAAGTTTTAACATTCTGGGTCAAGTGGTTCTCAAGTTACTGACCAGAAATGGTTTTCAATGTTCAGGCCCCTGTACCTTGACCTTTAACAAGTGACCCCAAAATCAATAGGGGTCATCTTCTTTGCATGTACAATCATCCTATGAAGTTTCAACATTCTGGGTCAAGTGGTACTCAAGATCAGAAATGGTTTTCAATGTTCAGGCCCCTGTGACCTTGACCTTTAACAGACTGACCCCAAAAACAATAGGGGTCATCTACTCTACATGACTAATCATCCTATGAAGTTTCAACGTTCTGAGTCAAGTGGTTCTCTAGTTATTGATCGCAAATGGTTTTCAATGTTCAGGCCCCTGTGACCTTGACCTTTGATGGAGTGACCCCAAAAACTATAGGGGTCGTCTACTCCAGCAGCCCTACAATCCTACAAAATTTGAAGGTTCTAGATCAAATGGTTCTCCAGTTATTGATCGGAAATGAAGTGTGATGTACGGACGGACAGGGCAAAAACAATATGTCTCCCCCGGGGGGGGACTGTGTCAAGGCAATGAGGAGAGTTGGTGTGCACAAGATTGTCTATAGACAAACAGGCAACCTGAAACCAGTATATACCACCCTTACAGCTTCAGTGTTCTGGGGATACACAAATGAACAGGCTTTTGTACTCTTCAAATGACAAGATAGGAGTCACTGAGTTTGTTAGTATTAAACAGACATAAATTACAGCACCTGCTTTTATTCTGGAAAAAAAAAAACTTTCAGAAACTATGCCAAACAAATGAAATCGCCTAGTCTGTGTTCTGGAACTACTTTTTCTTCCTACATGAATGAATAAACTTAAAACACATGGAGATCTAAAATAAAGTCACTATTTAGAAGTATCAAACAACCTGCTTTTTGAGTGTGACTGCTTTCCTAAGGGAAAACAGAACTATTTCTAGTGTGGACAAAAGGACTCATGTCACCATGAAATAATCCGGTTATGTATATTTAGTGGTGTTATTCCTAAAACATGTTGAAAAAGTTGGACATTTAGGAAGCTCTGAGCAAAATCCTTTCTCTCCTTCAAGTAAACAAACCTAAAAGAAAATAATTCAAATCTGCTACTACAACTTCCGAAGCTGTTTATTACACCTTCCCTTATTAAGAACTATTACTGACTATACTGACAGCTAGATGGACCAAAACAACACTTTAATCTGATGTAGAACAGTCATTTCACTGTGGATTCTTCTCCAAACTGGTATCTTTCATAATTTCTCACCATTACCATAAATATTGTAATAATGGCATTTAATAAATTTCAACTGAAAAATCAATATAATGTATACAGCTACTGCAAAACTTAACTACATATGTGTGCACAGAATACTGGAGTCCCCTCTTACTGTCACTGTATGGTAATGTATTTTTGGTTAAAATTGCAAGAGTAAATAAAGTTTCATAATACCATATTACCTGTGCTTTTGTGTTGGCGCACACGTTTGTGTGTGCATGCACATGCATGCATGCGAGTTTGTGTTGGGAGGAGGTGGTAAGATTTTTTATTATGTGTTAATGTGTAAGTGTTTGTTGTGAGAGAGAGAAGGCTTGGGGGTAAATTAAACAAGAGCTGTCTCATGACAGATTGCTCGACTATTCAAAGGCTTGGATTTTCCATATAAGAATAGGTACATTGCCCAAATTTTAGTAAAAGTAATGGGACTTAATGCTGTGATCTTATTCAATGCACCCACCACCTCTTTGAAGTTGGATTATGGTTTGGAGGTAGTAATTTCCATACAAAACTAACCAGCACTTTTGAAGTCCATAAGGGGCATAACTTTGCCAAAATACAATTCAGAGTTATGGGACAAGTACCTTTCACCATATTTTACACACCTTAATAACTTGCATCATGTTTCAATTCAATTTCTGCATTTACTTTGGAGAGAACATATTGTAAGCAAAACTTCAATCCAAGAAGGGAAATAATCTTGTTAAAATTCATGTAAGAGTAACAGGACTTAATTCTGTAACTGTCTGTTATTACCTGAAAGCTGAGTGTAAAGTTTTAGCAGTTAAAAACATGGTATTGTAGTCTTATAACAAGAGCTGTCACTAATGGTGACAAATGCCCCCGCAGCACCTTGACTTTTGACCTGGTGACTCCAAAGTCAGTAGGGGTGGTGTACTCAATAAGTACTATCAGCATGTGAAGTTTGAAGGTCAGCATGTGAAGTTTGAAGGTCCTGGGTGAAGTGGTTAGTATATAAAGTGCCTTCATGCAAAAAGTTAACGATGGCCACTGTGACCTTGACCTTCGACCTGGTGACCCCAAAGTCAGTAGGAGTGGTGTACTCAATAAGTACTATCAGCATGTGAAGTTTGAAGGTCCTGGGTGCAGTGGATCGCATGTAAAGTGCCTTCATGCAAAAAGTAAACGTTGGCCACTGTGACCTTGACCTTTGACCTGGTGACCCCAAAGTCAGTAGGAGTGGTGTACTCAATAACTACTATCAGCAGGTGAAGTTTGAAGGTCCTAGGTGCAGTGGTTCGCGAGTAAAGTGCCTTCATGCAAAAAGTTAACGTTGGCCCCTGTGACCTTGACCTTTGATCTGGTGACCCCAAAGTCAGTAGGGGTGGTGTACTCAATAAGTACTATCAGCACGTGAAGTTTGAAGGTCCTGGGTGCAGTGGTTCGAGACTAAAGTGCCTTCATGCAAAAAGTTAATGTTGGCCCCTGTGACCTTGACCTTTGACCTGGTGACCCCAAAGTCAGTACGGGTAGTGTACTCAATAAGTACTATCAGCATGTGAAGTTTGAAGGTCCTGGGTGCAGTGGTTCGCGAGTAAAGCACCTTCATGCAAAAAGTTAACGTTGGCCCCTGTGACCTTGACCTGGTGACCCCAAAGTCAGTAGGGATGGTATACTCAATAAGTACTATCAGAATGTGAAGTTTGAAGGTCCTTGGTGCAGTGGTTCATAAGTAAAGTGCCTTCATGCAAAAAGTTAACATTGTGACGAACAAACTAACGAACAAACGAACGGACGGACGGACCGTTGAAAACTAATATGCCTCCCTTTGGGGGCATAAAAATATAAACCAAAATTTAAAGTAAAAAGGGTCATAAATCTGGAAATATTGCAAGCAGAGTTATTCATATTGTCAAACAAATGTCCACTGTCAATCTGAGAAAGTACAGCAGGTTTCAATTCAACATCTTATGAAATGAAGAAGATATTGGGCATTACCAAAAACTTTCACCAAAATTCCAAAGCTGAAAAGGGGCATAATTCTTTAAAAAAAAAAAAAAGTGCGTGCAAAGTTATGTATCTTGTCACACTACTGTATATTGTCACTATGAGTAAGTACAGCAAGTTTCATTTGAATATCTTAATATGCAAAACAGAAACCTGACTATAACTTAGGCCATACCAAATTGATTAATAGTTCTTCGGAAAATTTTCAAAAAAAATTGGAGCGGGCGAGCGAAATTTTTATTTTATATTTTTTTCTCAATTTTGATTTTTTCAGAGGCGGGTAGATTTTACATGGAGCGAGCGGGCTTTTTTTCTTATTTTTTCCCAGCTTGGACCCTTGAGGAGGCAGTTATGATTATACATGAAGTTAACATTTCTTTAGAAATAACACAGAAATCAAACATTTACAGTGTGGGTAACGCAGTATATAGCTTTTCTATTATGTTTTAAAGACTACATGAATGATTTTGCAAATAAATTCTTGCCAAACCTCACTGAATCACTTTGTTTTTTGTTTTAGTTATAATTTCTAAGGGATGAGTGTCTTATTTTTAATTTTGATTTTTCTACATTAATCTGAAGGCCTGCCTATTTAACGGCACAGCATGAGGAATATTTAAGACAAAACAGGCACATGTGTGGAATAACATTTCTTCTGAAGCACAGTTAGATGGACTCGGCACATGAACAACTTTGTGCCCCTAGTGGAACTCCAACCCACAGAGGTGAAGGGAAGTAACAAACCACTTGACCAGTGAGACCAAACAGAGTTGGTCATACAGATGCTTCGACATTGCTCGAATCCCTTTGGAATAATTTCTTAACAGATCAGGCTAGCTTATGTTTTTGTGGTGGAGATTCATTCCAGGCAAAAATGATAACAAGACTGACAAAGAATGATCCCAATATGGCCACCCTTAAAGTGTTGTTTGTTTTGCTTTGACTGAACTAGAAATTTAGAGAAATGGGGGGGGGGGGGGGGGGGGTCTGTTTTCCTCCAGTTTTTTTTCTTCGTTCTATCAATTCACAGCCAAGTAATAGACAAACAGGCAAAATTGGGGTTACAAAAGGACAGATTTTATATCTACACTACTTATTTGAAAAGCTAAACAATTTTTAAATTGACTAAATGTGTTTCGATAGAATATCTGACTGCTGTACTAAAGAAGTTACGTTCAAAAAGATTTGGCCTAGACAATGTCATAGGTCGGTCAGGATCTGTGAACAAACATTTTTTTAAGATAGTAGTCGGCCTCAGCTTTGGGCTCTAGATATAACATACTGAACTAAACAACTGATAACAAATGGTTTGAAAACTATATCTGAACAATATTTCCAAATATTTTTAACTGCATCCCCGTGCACGTCTTACAAGTCGTGCTTCGTTCCTTTCACTGTATTGAACAAAAGTAGAATGTGCCTACTTCATTACCTACCGACACATCGAAGGCCATGTGTGGCACTAGCACAGACACTCAAGATTTAAAACAAATGATGAACAACACCATAATTCCTGACTTTTTGAGTTTTGGTCATCAGTAACATGTATTACGGATGCATGAAATCCGATCAATATCACTTTGACGCATTAAAACAGCAATAAAACCTGCTTTGCCGTTATTATTCCGGACCGCGTAATCGGGAAAAAAAATTTTTTCCGGAGACTTTTATGTACGTGCGGGTGGGTGATTTTTATTTTTTTTTCTCGGGAATGAAATTATTGATGCGATAGTTCCGACGAACCACATATCAATTTGGTATGGCCTTAACATATACAAATGGACAGATGTCCAAAACAGACAAGGGCAAATCTAAATGCTACACCCTCCAATTGTTTGGGGAGCAAGAAACACTCCTATCAAAACAGGTCTTACATTCTCCTTAGTAAACAACATGTTAATGGTTCAAAAAAATAAAACAATTGTCGTTCTCCATGGAACTTGCTTTGCATCCCCATCCTTGCAATATGGTAGTAAAACTGCATCAATATCCATGTACCTGTTTTGTTAAAAATAAAACATTCCTATTCCAAATGGGCTGCAAAGTCATGTAGTGTTGGAAAATTCCTGTCAAAAATGTGTAAAATTCACAATGAAACTGACATAGATATAACTTACACATTGACGGCTGTGGTATGCCCATATTTGGCGGTGGTACGGACACAAACGACTGCTGAAAGGCAGCGTATTCTTCCTGTACCTAGAATGTACAAGTCATATTTAATAGCAACATTTTTTTTAATATTTTGCTTACCTTATTTCCAGATGTTAGTTATCATCATGAAGCGTTTTTTTCTAAAATTATACAATCCATTTACTTCCCTGTCGAGTATGCATTCAAAGTCCATGAAATTTTCAGGTCAGCATTTGTCCCATGCAACAATTTTATAGAGTTGTATCCTAACCTATGAGAGCTTTGTAGACAAAAAACTGTTACATCAAAATATTTGCAAATAATTAACTCCACCCTATGTGTAAATGATATCTGCATTTCTGGAGATCGGCATTTTGGAGATATAACCTGAAAGCTGATGTTATTCGATTCTTAAGTTGATGTCACAGCAATAAATTCATATCTGGTACCTTTTGTTATACAGTATAACTTTTTGTAAGACAACTTTTGTAATAAACTTCAGTATTTAGTATAATTATTTATAAAGGTAAACACGATAAAAATAATCATGACCTGTCAATAATTTTCCACCTACAATTTACCTACTTATACACAGAGTGCCTGCAAATAAAACACATGTTTTATCTTATTTAATCATGGCAAACATGGAATATACAACGCTTTGTAACAAATTTTGTAAAATACATACATCTCCATGGCAACAGTCAGTCCGACGAGGTTTCTAAGTAAGAACACTTCTCATTATCCTAGTTTCAACATATTTAACAACTGTTGGTTAAAGTATATACATGTTATTTGAGCAAACATATATAAAATACAAAATTACATCAGTTTGTGTTTCAAACATATTTACATGTACATGTAATAGATAATAAAGAGAAAACAGAAGAAATTCTCAGCATAGTTCATCTGAAATAAAATAAAATTCCATCGTTTCTACCCCTCCCAGCACGTCCGAGTTCCATCTTCTCCCAGCAACATGTACAACAGGGAACAATAAAATGTAACACCTGAATAATGGAAAATGGTTTTATTCTAGCTTAACCTCCTATTGTACAGTACATACCGTCTGTATGAGATTTGTTGCTAATTCTTTTGCCTGCTGAAGTCCAACCAAGCTCACATGCCTACAATACATAAAGTAAATTCTTTAAATTCTGATAAACTCAAACTTTGTAAAGCTGTGACACTTTAATGTAGAATTAATTCATTTATGGACGTGACACTTTAATATAGAATTAATTAATTTATGGCTGCAGTCCATTAATGTCTCTATGTTTCTTTTAAATTCAATCTAATTTACTTCAAATGTTGATAACCAAGATATTAAGGCAAACTAAATATACATATCTGAAGTTTAAAACAGCATTTGCTTGTAAATAAACATACATGTTTGGTTGTCGATAATATACGTTTTGTCAAAAAGTCTGGAAAAAAAACTGCCTGGTCAAAATTACAACATTTAGTGTTTGCAATCTTGAACATAAAATTCAATGAGGAAGGTTATCAGTCTTAATGTAATCACTTACTGTAGGAGTATATGCATTGGTTCTGCTGCCTCTCCCCCAGTAGTAGGCTCAATGAATCCAGACCCTTTTCCTCTCAGTGTTACTTTAGCCCCTGTTTCACCCTGAATATGTTGAAGGAAGGCCCCCTGTAAAGAAATGTTGAAAGTGATGTTTAGTTACCCTGGATATTCTCAGCTTTCTTTCACTTTCATTACACATTATAACTTTACACCACATATTATGGAAACTATGAACTGTTAAAAGACACACACATTATAGATTGCTACTGAAATGTATCTGCATAACAATCAATTAGCCTGCCAATCATTTCAACTTTGCTCATCTTCAAAGAAGACATTCTCAATCACGGTACAGCAGGTGCTGGTTTTCAGAGACTGGTAATCATTTATGCACCTCTGTATTACTAACATTCATTTTACACCTGTATGTTTCTACAATACTCTGAATGCTATTTTCAAATGAAAGATATCCAAATCCAAAATATTATATATGATTTCATTATTTAAAACGAATTTCATTTTGAAACTGAACACATTTTATCAGAATGTCAAGACATAAAACCCTCAAAAAAGTAATCACAAATATGCCACCGACATTCAATTTATGCGAAATATCGCTATTTTGATTCATTGTGTTTTGCGTGACACATATCCTCTTGTTTGTGTATTAATAACATTAAAACATGTTTTTTTTATACATTATTTCTTAAATAGTAACCACTGGTCGCAAGTAATACATCTAGTTTTATAAACTTGTTTTGCATCACACAGTCCCACTACACAGGACAAGATTTGACACAGAAACTTTTTATCTATACAACACTTACCCCTGGTCCAAACACCTTATCTTTCACGCTGAAGTTAGGTGGAGCATGTTCAAGTCCTATAAACAAGTTCTCTTGCATAAGTGGTATGTTTGTATTCTGAAATGAGACCTCAGCTATTAATACAATGGTTAAAACAGACTCACCATGCAAATATTTCAGAAATTTTCTAGAGCTTTTTTTCTTATTTTACAATATCTGATGACACATTTCTATTATGCCTTTCACTTTTTTTGTGTAATTTAACATGAGTTTCAGACATCAAACTGTTTATGTACTGTTTTATATTTTATTTTTTTTTCACATGGCTCAACCTTAGGCATTAACTTAATGAGCCTCTTTTCATTTTTAGTTGCTTAATAAATATGAATATTGAAAAAGACACAATTATATTTTTAAAGTCCAACCAACATTCTTGCAATACAAGGAGTAGTGACAGAGTTATCTCAATGAATATCCATGCTGGAATGCAACAACTTATTATGCCTCAGTTTACTATGACAATTCAATAATATCAAACTTTAATAGGATAGGCCATTACCTCACTTCCAGGATTCTGCTTACCTGATTACTACTACTGATGCCCATTAGTGGTGGCGGTGGGTGCCGCGGCGGAGGTTGGTTTGTTGCTCGAGTTGTAAACCTGCTCATCCTTGGTCCCTGTTTGGCCATACCATTGGCTATTATCTCATTGATTCTTCCAACCGCCACTACGAACAGACACAAAAATATACTCCAACCTGTGTCCTGGATTTACTCAAACTCTCATGCCATAATCTTATAAAAGCATTCCATATAAGACTTAATAATGAGAAAATTGTTTTGTTTTGATGACTTTACATGTACTTAAACAAGAGCTGTCCATAAGACAGCCAAGCTCGACTATTCGAAATATTGCCACAGAAGGAGGAAATTATTACCCAAAATGTTAAATATCAAAAGAGTTTTAAGTTCGAAAGGGGACATAATTTGACCAAAATACATATCAGAGTTATGAGACTTGTTGCTATCAACTAGTTTTATAACCCTGAAGAAACATGTTAAGTTTCAATTCAATATCTACATTAGTTTTGGGGATAGTAACTTGCATGTAAAACTTTAACCACAATTTTCTAAGTCCAAAAGGGGGCATAATTTGCTCAAAATACATGTTAGGAGTTATGGAACTTGACCCAGTGAGGCTGGTAATTGACCTAGAAAAAGAATAAATAAGTTTCAAAGCTATATGCCTTTAAAGGATAGCTGTATGTACTTGCATGCAAAAACTTAACCAAGGTGTGACGCCGACGCCAGGGTGAGTAGAATAGCTAGACTATTCTTTGAATAGTCGAGCTAAAAATTGCAATTTAAGCAGAAATGGTTACTTCAACCAAGTTATTATCAACTACAGATTGTGTCAGTTCTCTTGTTGCCTCAGGCTCAATAAATCGAATCTGTTGAGGTATTTTTACCATTTTTGCATTTAATTTCCAACTTCATTTATTTTCACCGTTTCTGCACTGAATTTCCCACTTCACTGTCATTTCTGCACTAAACTTAGCAATTTACCACAAACCTGTTGCAAAATTTACCATGATTCTACCATCTAATTACTAAATTTCACACAAGCATCATCTCTGTACTCATTTCAATGCTTAACCCCCTTCCTGTTCAGCTCAAGAAATAATTATGAAATTCCATCACATAATTAAAGGATAAAATATCACCGCCTTTACATTCTATTATCTACTTACAGCTGACAGCATCTTGAGATGTTCCCTGCACATTCAGGTATAATGGACGCTCCCTGAAAACCCAAACAGATCCTTAGCATTTTTGGCAACAGAAACTGAATTTAAAGACAAGTTAAATATAAATCTCAACAAAATTTATTGGTATCTTTCTCTCAAAACTAGCAACAGTATAACCACTGCATTATTCCAGACCCACAGCCCTTTAATAATTAGTCTGGTTGCAAATTTTCATGAGGGCATGTACAAATTATTTCTAGTCAAACAAGAATGCCAGACTGTCAAAAAATATGCCTGCCCTCGAACTTGGCATAATTCAAGGGCCATAATCCAAGAGTGCCTGGGGTGATCTGGGTGGTTATCGAACTTGGCATACGGCTAAATTCGCTGTTTTTCGAGTAATTCAAGGGCCATAATCCAAGAGTGCCTGGAGCGATTTGGATGATTATCAAACTTAGCCGAGATATGCCCACAAACATTGTCAGCAAGTTTGGTGAAGATCGGATGAAAACTGTTCATGCTTTGGATGTTGCCCGCCACGGGTGTTCACATAATACGCCCCGCTCTTTCAGAGATGGGCGTATAAAAACGCAATAAATATACCAACAAAATTAATATAATAAACCAGCAGCTCATTCTTACTTTGGGTTCCTGATTTTGTCTTCATGACTCATATATCTTCCTTTAGTAGCCACTGCCGCTCCGCTCAACTTGGAAATCTAGGTGGTAATTTTGAAAAGTTTTACACAAATTCACCTTTTCGTATGAATGCAACATATATGTATGATAAAATATACTGTGAATTTAGAAAAAGAAATCATATCATATATTAAAACTGGAAACCAGAAATATGTTCAAGACATAAAACTGAACATTATGTCCAAAAAGAAAAGTGTTGTTACAGATAACAAAATGCTATATCAACTCCAAGAAATATGGCTCTTCAGATAAGAGCTCTCAAAGGACAGCAATGATCGACTTTCCAAGTCTTGTCATTAAAAAAAGTTGAACAAGTACAAAAGTCTTTACAGGGTCAGAATTTTGTAAAAGATATAAAACAAAATGATGGAACCTAAACAGTGAACAAGAGTGTAAAGTTTCAACCCTTTCCCACAAGTGGTTACTGAAAAAACAGCTTACATAAAAAAACTCAGCCTAGCTGGGCTACTGACACCAATGAAAGGATGAGTGCAATCACTATACCTATTCATTAGTAAAGCTAAAGATTTCTATTTTCTATGTACAGTCTAACCTGTCTTAAGCAGCCAGCCAAGGGAAGCAGACAATTTGGCCGCTAAAGCCAGGTGACCGCTGACCGGAGCCAGTATATGTATTTTTCAGACTTCTGACCAGTCTATAGCCTTTAGGCCCGTTTCTTTTTGGGTTTTCCATTATTATTTTACCAGGATACAATGACGTGCATTTGCCTTCGCAATACGAATGGTCTTCTTAGCAATCTAAAACTCCGGCGTGTTTTTTTTTTTTTACTTCAAAAATTGTTACAGACAATTTTCCATTTTCAAAACAAGTTTGTTTACAATTTTCGCCATTTTGGTAAGGGAAGCTACTCTCGGCGCTTATTGTCTACGCTAAATCTAAGATTGCCGTTACGTTCCGTAAAAGACAGAGTGGTTTATTTTTTTTTCAAACACAATTAATTTCGTATAAATTTAATAGTATTTTGATGACAGAAGTATAAAAAAAAATCACAAATATTATGCTACTAATTAGTTATCGAGTATTATCGTTAACCGAGGTCAAACTGTGAACAACAAAATTGACAAGAGGTGACACGCTAATTACCGATAATTACTGGCCTGGCCATTTGATCATAACAAAAGGGGATTACACCTTTGGTTATCAGTTTTAATTGAGAAGCTCATGTCATTTTGTCGTTCTTGTGTTGAAGTCCCGCGAAACTTAGCAACCACGTGCTTCTCAAAATCGGGTATCTTCGGCGATTATTGCCTAAAAATAATTGGTTTTGGAAGAAAAATGGCCGCTGAAAGGGGTCAAATACGGCGGTCGGGAGGCAATTTCGGTGGCCGCTGGCCGCGGACGGCAGGTGGCCGCTAAATAAAGTGATAAAATAGAGGAAAATCCGTCGGGGGCGTCATAAAATGGCCGCTGAACGGAGGTGACCGCTGATCAGAGGTGACCGTTAGTACAGGTTAGACTGTACATCAAATCATCCTGGATATTCAAATTTGTCAAAGCCTGACTGAATTACATCAATGTACATCAAATTTAAGTTCATCACCAAAGAACTTGTAAGGTAGAAAATTTATATTTTAAGTTCAGAACCTTATCAAATGAGTTACCTCCTCTTGAGTAGCTCCGCGTGTAAGCATGTTTCTACAACCTATAGGAACATCGTTTATCTCAACTTCTCGTGTAATAACATTGCTCTGCACTCCCATCTGAAAAACAAAAATGAAAACACACTTCTAATCTTAAGTTTGTAATAGTAACACAATATATTCAAATGAAAAAGTTTTGTCATCCATAATTACAATTATTTATTTGTCTGATATTTATAACTACAGAGATATCTAAAAGGATAAAGGAATTAAGATTTTTAACCCTTACCCTGCTAAATTTCTATAATGAACTTGTTCATCTTTCAATCTGGACAGTACCATTAACTGTTAAAAGGGTGCTTACCAAAATGTTTCTGACAACGGCGAAAAGTGCAAATCTTGATCAGACTGCACAGATGTACAGGCTGATCATGATCTACGCTGGTCGCAAAGACAGAATCACTTGCCGCCAGCAGGCTAAAGGTTAATACAAGTTAACGTCATTAAAGGAACGCTCATCAAACATGTTAATCTTTCAAAATATCTTCAAAAGCACTCATTTACAACAAGAACTTAACAAAATTCAAACCTTTCTATGTCCAGGACTACTCAGCTGTGATGGTTTAAGCTTTCCTTTAGCTATTAACATGGCATTGACCTTGGCAATGGCTTCTATTGATGCCTCCATGCTCGTCTTACTATGTGCTTCAACACTCATCATGTCACACCTTTAGTATTTACTTGCTTGCAGATACGCTGTAAGCAACAAGAACAAAAGATTATTTTTTTCAATTGTACTTGTACTATTTCCTAGCTCACATTAAAGGGCATATATCCCCTATGAAATAATGCTATTACAACTTTCAAAGAGATCAGAACTTCTGTAAAATAACAAGAAAACATAACTCAGTATTTTTTAAAAGGTGTAATTTACAGTTCACCAAATAGGTGTTGAAGTTTTAGGGTGCTCATTTTGCATAATTCATATATTCAACTGGTCCCTGTATACAATGAAAGAATAGGACTGATGAATGGACTATATAGTGTAGATTTAAAAACTCTTAAGGAACTTAACTGTTTCTTTACTTCATAATGTCCTTTAAATTGAAATACAACTGTGTGGTAGATGCTAATGAATAATAAAGGGCATTAAGACAACTTTTATCAAAGTCAAAATGATCTTTCTGTATATGTTTTACTAGAATTTCCATGTTGAACTACACTAGAACATGCCACGTAACTTCAAACCTTTATCAAAGGGCCGATTTTTGTTGGATTTGAATAAAAAAAATTGAAAATAACAGAAAGCCGACACTTTTCTTAATCTTGTAGAGCCATAATTATTATTTATAATGTCAGATAAATTTCTACATACAGAAACAAACATTCTTCTTGAACGTAGGGAATGTTTCAAACGAAACTGTTGTTTAAACTCCAAAAATTAGTTTAATAAATTTAATCTTAAAACTGATGTGTGAAAAATACAATGTATTTAAATTAAAATAATATTTTTTTTAAAAAGGCCGACAACGAAGTTACATTTAGTATTCCGAACTTTTAGATAAAACTGCAGAAAATCCTATAGGTTTAACATGCATTTAAATGGTGAAGAACAGAGCAATATCATAAACAAATATTTTCAGGCAACAGTTTACAGTTTTGACTTGCTATTTTCATTGAAATATGTCCTAATGTTTTTGTTCTAAATACTCTGAATCAACATGGCAAATATCATGTAAAAAACGACATCTTTCTCTCTGGGTAAGACAAGTTTAGATTTAGCCATTTTCACAGGGCGAAAAAGTAACATTAATGTAGATATTTTCCATTTAAAAACAGATGCAGGCAATAATTTTATGGCAGAACTTTTGTTTTCAACAAAAAATTCAACAAATGCTTTCCCAGATTTTCACTGAAAGGACGAGTTAAACTGTAAGGCGTAAGTGTTTGAGTAATAGCAGAATAACCTACGGCATACGCTTCGACTGGACGACAACATAAGATAAGACATTTTTTTCAACACAATTTTCATTGAAAAATAACACTCAAAACGCTTGAAAGAACCAACAATAACATGTTTCTATTAGTTCGCGAAAACCGATGACTTGTTTACTTAGATTACAGCTTAGTTTCGTAACTTTTTATTTACTTCATTTTTTTTTTTTTTTTTTTTTGACAGAATATGACAAAGAACAAAAAAGTGTCGTATATTTTGCAGTTAAGTATGATTTACGTAGTTTAAAACAACGGGAAAGGAAGTTTTTATAATAATATTTTGCATACGAAATTATTCACAAGGCCAGCTCTCCATGTTAAAACAGGGAGGTTACTCAAAGCGGTGTCACAGTAAACAATTTCGATCGCGTTATTATTGTTTGCTTATTTTCTGCTTTCTTTTGCCGTGAATTTGGTAATTACTTTATTTACTTTTAAGGAAATATCAAAATCCGAAACGGTTCTTTACAAACGGTATATACCGGTACATTTCGAAGCAATTATTCGGTATCGATACCGGAAACCGGTATCTTACCCTATACCTTTTAAGAAAATTGCATAGAAACGCAGGATAGCCCTTATTTCAAACCACAAGTGGCTCTTATTTCAAACCACAAGCGATATATACCTATGTTAACCTAACCCTAACCTCTAGTCAGAGTATTGTACATGTAGCGGTTCTTGTATCGGGTGGCCTCGGAAGCTCAATTGGTAGAGCGCTGGCACGGTAAGCCAAGGTCCGAGGTTCGAATCCCGGTTGAGGCTGCTCAAATCTGCATGCTACATATGTATGCATATAAATCGTAAATGTATCAGTGTTCGAAATTCACGGTAGTCCGACAGCCCGTGGCTACCAAATTTCAGCTCGGGCTACCGATTTTCCACAGGTACAAGTCAGACTGGGCTACCGGATTTTCCTCATTTGTTTAAAAAAACATGCTAATTAAACGAGTAAGTACTGCATCGTGATTTTCCAGACTGAGAAACGCTTATGGAATTATTGGTTTTTGCACTCTCACGAGTTGAGAATCAAACAGTGTCAAAGACGTAACCGCAGCGCTAATTGGCTGAATACAGTCACCTCTAGCGTAACGGATAATTTAACTAGCTTTCACACTTCTCGCGAAAATCTTACACAAGTACCTGCAGTAGGCGGGGCTTAAATTATGTTATCAGCGTGTATTCAGCACTCAGTATTACATCTTACAAATTGTCAACAGTCCGAGTTGCAGTAATTGGCGAGTGCGGATCCTAAAAAATCGGGCATAACAGTTTAGATTTCGTTTTGGCAAGAGTGTCATGTCCGATACTTTTGGACTCTGATGATGCTGATCTGGACTGGAGTAGATCCTCTATTTCGAGTTAAAATTTCATATATGGCCCAAAAACACAACACTAAAACAAAATGTTATATGGTGCAAAAATTATGTATTTTAAGGTGTTAAAGTTCGGGCTAGTGAAATTGGTTTCGGGCTTGGAAAATTTTTAATCTGGTAGCCCGAATTTCTGAATTTCGTACACTGATGTATACCTTGTAAATTTATATGACAGCCTTGAAATCTACATAAAGCTTTCTTCTAACAAAAAAAAAATAACATTTGAACTTAATGAGGCCTTAATAAGGCTCTAAAACACACAAAATACAAAATTGAGATTTCGTTACATCCGGGCACTCCACAATTTGGTGGCGCTAGATTCTCGTCACCGGCCAAGGTAACGCTACTTCCCGTTCGTTCTTTAGGCTAAACACCACTAAATCCTGCTGTTATCCACCTCTTCCACGCGTTAATACTGTGACAGATCAGTGTAACAGACTATTATCCACTAATGGTCACAGTGAATCAACTCACAGGGCCTCTGATTGGTTGAAAATGTATAGGGAATTCTGAAGTATATATTTCAATGTAAAGTGGTCTCTCATTGGTCTAATATGTATTGAACGTGTTTGAAAACTATCTAATTTCATAAATTAAAATTCTAATCCATGATTCCTGGCAGAAAAATATTTGGAATGATGCATTTTAGGCGCTGGTTATGCATGTTTTACCTGTGGTGCATTTTCATGAAAAATAAAAATTATCACTGTCGAAAGAAGTATAAAATACACAGAATGGCAACTGGCTGTAATCTCGCGTGATCTCGTGTCAGAGCGTGAATTGGCGTTATCTTCGTAAAAACAAACATCGGCGTGCATGGAGTTACAATTTGTACCTTTAAAACTACATTTAAAATACATGTTAGCGTCTAAAACAACATAAGTTTAATGTGAAATAGTCTTAACTTAAGACACAAAGTACACGTTTCTTGCCATCAAAAGAAGCGTGGTCATACGGTGATAATTAATTTATCGATGAATGATTGCCTGATATATTTATAGCTCTTTGATTAGGGTAACTGAGTTCAAAGAGGAAAAAGTGCCCAAATGTGATGGTCAACAGAACGTGTATATTCCTTGCAGTTTTATGATAGGCCTTGGATAGTTCTTTCATTTCGAGTAGGTGGTATCAAAGTTTAAATGTTAGGAAAGGAAGCATTACAATGTGGGCCTATGGGAAAATAGTTGATTCACTTTGACCTAATCACGGGTTTTTCGACATGTGGCGGCTCTAAAATAGCTGCCCGTTCTTGGATTTAGTGGACTAATATTTTCTGATCCCAGATGACTAAGCAATTACTTTCTTTACGAGATAACAGAATAGACTGACCCCACAGCAAAATTCTTTTCAGTTGGCAATTTTCTTATGCGAAGTTTCATCCGTGCCTGGATATTTCTATTCCGCGGTCGAAATATAAAAGAAAGGAATCATATTGTAGCTCGGCATATGTGCTTTCCAAAGACATTAAGCTTTTTGAAATGTGACATTAAATGGATTAACAGCAGTACACTAATCATAATACCAAAACGGACATGTCTTAAACATACTTTTAATACCTATGTATGTACAAAATAGCCCCTGAGTTTTTGACCCGAATTTGGTACCTTTGGTTTGCTTGAAATCAACGCTAGGATGACCCCAGATGACCAAGCACGTTGTTAATTTACGAGATAACAGAATGGACCCCGCCCCCCGCCCACCACCAACACCATTGTCATCCCTCTTTCAGTTGTCAATTTGCTTATGTGAAGTTTCATCCGAACGAAAGGTATCATATTATAGCTTGACATATACTCTTTCCAATGACATTAAGCCTTTTGAAATGTGACATTGAATGAGTTAGCAGCGTTACATTACACAAAGTGCCAAAGTGGGCATTTCTTAAAAATATTTATATACAAATGTATGTACAAAATAGTAGTTTTTAACCCGACTTTCGGACCCTTTTTAGTTTACTTGCAATCAAAGCTAGAAGGAACCCAGGTGACTTACTTACTTTACGAGATAACAATAGATCCAATCAATGGCCCTCCGATTCTCTTATATGAAGATTCATCTTTTTATGTATTTCTGTTCCACCACGCGGCTCTTCTTGGCCTTTTGCTTTGTAGAAATACAAACGAAACGTATCATATTGTGGTTTGGCATATGCGCTTTCCAACGGCACTAAGCCTTTTTGAAATATGACATTAATGGGTTAGCAACAGTACGCTAAACATAGTGCATTGACATATATGTACATAATACAATGTAGCAGTTTCTGACCCGAATTTGGGATCTTCAGTTTTTGCTTGCAAACGTTTTTTTTTTCAGTAATTTGAAGTCATATAGTGGCATTGTTTTAAACTGAGCTAAATTTGAAACATGGAAACTTTCGAGAATTTACTTTTTATATTTCGAAGTTGAGGCAATTGCAATTGAACGCAAAAAGAATTCAAACAATTCTATTCAAATAGACAAAAACAATGTTGATATGTATATGAACACAAGTCACTTTAGATGTCTATGTCATATCAAATGTTGAAATAGTCTAAGAGGTCCACTCTAAAAATAATGACCATCGTGCTGGAATATGATTCACAGACTATATACAGACTATATACAGACTTTAAATTTAGTTTATCCCTTCAAACTATTTGCCATTGACTTCCACGCACATCCGCGGTGGAGAAATTAAAAAGGTGATCGCTGCAAAGTAGTCTCTCTTCGTATGGTCGTAAGTAACTGAAAATTACAACTCCCGAGTGTTTTATTCGATAAGTGTTGGCACCCAACCGTTTTTGCAACCTTGGAAAGAGCGAAAAGTCGCAAGGTCTTAGATCTGGTGCAAAAGCGCGATGTATGATTTATACTACTTTTTAATCTCTCAGAAACTTTTGAAACATGGCACTTAAAATTGTGAGCCGCTGCGTTGTCATGGATCAACTGGAGGCCACGAAGACCAGTCCTTGGACGCATTTTTTGTGCATTTTTTGTGCTTTCAATACATTGTCGCTATAAAAAAATTCCAGGTGACTGACTTTTCTGACGGTGTAGGAATTTGTACATCAGTACCCATTGAGTAAAAAAATGGAATACAAAACACTTTTGACAGTTAGTTCTTTTTACAATTACTGAACTACTGGTCTGCGGTCACCTTTTCGCAGCAACTGTCTGTTGTCAACGCGACGTTGGTTATGGCTCATAAAAGTAAATTCAGGTCTCATCTCCTGTTAGGAGTTGCATTATTGTGCAATAATCTAAATGTGGTAACATTTTCAGCGTTTTTAAGCACATTTGACGCTATCGGCTTTTTGCTCCTCGGTTAATATTTGTGGCACCCGTCGGGCACGAAACCTATCTAAGACCCATGTGCTCTGTGAGAATCTCATGAGTTCTCCCTATTGACATGCCAAGAAAAGTCGCTGTCTCGAACACTGTGTACCTGGCATCTTCATCAATCACACGTCTTGCAGCGGCAATCCCAGAGGACGAGTCCTGTCTTTAAGGACTGCCTGGCCATTTCAGCCTATAACCAGTTATCCCTGATACTGCAGCCTTCCATATCAAGCATGCAGTTCACTGAGTATCTTGTAGGTATTTCTAAAGAACAACTTATTTATTGTCCGCTCTATTTTCAGATTTTATTCGCATTTCATAGCTTTATGTATTTTGCTTAATATGTCAACACCTGATACAAAATTAAGTATCTCAGAAATCATCAATGGTACGATAGTTTTCCATAAAAAGTTCCAGGATTATAAAGGAGCCATTCATGTATTTGTAAAACAAGAATTTCTTACCTGTAGCGCTCCATTGTCATTATCTTTAGAATGGCCCTCGTATATTTTTATTTAACCTTTTATAGCCGTATTTTACAAGAGTGTCATTATATCGCTCAACTGACCTAGTTCGAACAAGAGATACTCTTATGCTTCTGTTTAATTAGGCTTAGATTTCATAGAGCAAACTTTCTGACCGAGTTTTATGTAAATCATTTATAAAGTTTTTCAATAACTTTAAACAAGTAACCTATTTTTAACAAAAGTAGTGCACTTGCAAAGCTTTCCTAGATGTTAAACGAGCACTACGACAAAGTTTTATGAATGTGAATTTTAGATTGCTAAAATAATTTACTATGTTTTGACTTAGTGACCTTTATTTTTTTTGCTGGCGGTAAATGATAATTTTAACCGATTATCAGGAACTTTTGTAAATGTTTCACCCACACCGATCTCTACGATGCCAGAGAAACGTATTAATCCATTTCGATTCTTCTACATAAAATTCGTTCATCCAAGATTATCTTTACTTTATAAATATGATTATAGATCACGCATACAGAATTAAATTTCCATGATGTAACACTGGATGTGTAGTTCAAATTGAATTATACCACCTGTTCTTGTGTATAATTTAAGGATCTCTGCAACATTTTTGTTCTTATTACTGTTTAAAATTATGAGATACAGATGTTCATCTTGAGAAAAAAGTGACTTGCGAACTTTTCCTAATGCCTTTTTAAAGATTTATTTATACAATCTAACTGTCATATCGGTTGTCAATTTTGCATACTGGTGCAATACAGAGCCTGAAACATCTTCTCTTGGTGTTTTAATGAACAATTATGATATAAAGTATTACATTTTATGAATTCCTGTCGCCTAACAGTGAAAAAAGGCTCATAAACAGCGAAAGATTGCCGGCTCTGAAATTTTGAAATCAGTCTGCAAAAACTGAACCGAGCGGAAGCTGATTTTTAAAAAAAAAAACACTCTTTTTTATTTTGAAAGAAAATGGAGCGGGAAATCCGTTGACCAAGTAATCAATTTGGTGTGGAAAAATGGAAACTGGCAGGTACTTGAAAATGAAGCTCTTTGATTGGTCAGATAAAATTCCTGCTGTCATGACTAAATTACAAAAATCATTCATGTGAAATTTTAACAAATGTTTTGTTTTGATGTCCGGTTCCAATGTACTGCCTGTACCGTAGATATAACTTTTAAAAACTTGAAGTTTCGGTGTCCAAATTAACAGACGTTGAATTTTAGAACTTTTAGAAAGCACATATTGCTCTTCTCCCCTTTCACATATATTGCATCCACGCTCTTATGAATCACTAACCAGGGTTTTACACTTGGAAAAAAACTGTTGGCTATACAAATGAGAATAAACATCGGAATGGAGCTAGAACCTTTAAAAAAAAACTAGATTTTTAGCAGTTCAGTAAGTTAAACAAGGGTTTTTGAGAATTTCGGTAAACTGTTTTCTATGAGTACAATTCTAATCAGCAATTTAAAAAAAATGATTTGTCTTTTGGATTTAAAACAAACATTGTACATGTAAATGGATGTTTGTCATTCTCCCATATCAGACGTGTACCATAACAGAATTTTTGGCAGAAATTTGGTCCCCACTTTTCTTTCCAAAAGGAACCTAATTTGACAATATTGACATTAATAAGATTACAATAGTCATTGTCTATGATCCCAGGATTACGTAAATTCTGATTTCTATATACGTTAGAATTGAAACATAACATATTTACATTAGTTCTTCATTTCCAAACATTCACCCGAAAAGAGACACAATGTCTTTAATCAGGCTATAGGCCTAATGAGATTCTATTAGGTTGATAAAATTCACAGACCAAGCTTTTAAATTTGAAGAATTTATTATTAGTTATTGGTTAGAACAATGATAATAATTTATGTAAAAATTGTTGATACAGTATGTTAATAAGTTTTTCTCTTCAACTTGGTGAAGATATATATCTATACGTACTTTCTTTGGTTTAGAATATTTGTCAAGTGTTCAAATGTCGAGATTTAATTTTAATGCAGTCTAAGATATAACAAGCTCATAGATCATGTATTGTATTCAGAAATTATGGATTATCATTAATACAGTTAACTGTAATAAATTATAATAGAACATAAACTTTCTAAAACGGATCCATAATTCGAGATATTTGCAGCCATCACTTCTTTAATTTTTTTTATGGAGCACTGGTGAATTTTCAAGGGAGCTCTGCCTTTTAGGTAGCACCTAATTTCATATTATATTTTACTAGCTAAAAGTATTAAAATGCTAGAATTTTATGGTGACTTTTAATATCTTATAAAGCAGTGAATGGACTGGAATACATGTCATACATATATGGCACTTTTTGTATGTTTTTTTCGACCGTAAGTTTACCCTGTTGTGAATAAACATACATAGGACCCACTAGCTCATATTCCATCAACACGTACAGTATTGTATCTGCGCATCTACCTATTGAAATAAATAAATGTCTGACGTTTTTAAATATGTATAGGGAATTTTTGAACGACTAACAATGTAATTGATGCGAATGTTACTAATCAAATATTGAGTAACTGATAATTAATCAACTAAGAGTAAACTTCCCAAGAATCCTATCATTTTCCGGGAAGCACACGTCAAACTTTAAGAAACCATGATTAAAGAAATCAGTTTATATAATTTCTTACCTTTAGCAGCAGTGCACACGCCATCTTCTCACATGTACAGCACAAAAAATTCTTTACGGCAATATACATGTAAGTCTCTGAAAATCTGATATGCCAGAAAATGTCGATCGTGGCCAAGTGGTTAGGGTCGCTGACTTCAAATCACTTGTCCCTCATCGATGTGGGTTCGAGCCTCACTCGGGGCGTTGAATTCTTCATGTGAGGAAGTCATCCAGCTGGCTTATGGAAGGTCGGTACGTGGTTCTACCCAGGTGCCCGCTCGTGATGAAATAGTACACGGAGGGGCACCTGGGGTTTTCCTCCACCATCAAAGCTGGAAAGTCGCCATGTGACCCAAAATGTGTCGGTTCGACGTTAAACCCAACCCCCCCCCCCCTCCCCCCCCAAAAAATGTCGAAAATTCGTTATAAAATAAGTGGATTTTATATGAAATAAAAAAAACAGCGGGATTTAGTGGTATTAAGCCTAGTAGTGTGTGACCTTTTCGGTTGATTATTTTACAACAACACCGTGTGCCGAAGACAATGCAGACGCCAAAAGATTTCTTTGAATTTATTTGTATGTGTAGCTTTAAATGTAATCATTTCTGTGTGTAATGTGAAACCTCGATAAAATTTTAACTTATGTAAGCTAGATTTTTGTTCTGACTAATTTGCAAACCAGATTTTTTCAAGTGAAATTAGTTTTCGCGATAGTCTTTCTTTTAGTGACAGAGATTGCAACATGCAAGATTGCTCTTACACTAAGTATAAGGGAAATAGCTTCAAAAATTAGAGAGAGAGAGGTTATGAGCTCATTGCACACTGGATTCCTGGACATATGGGTATCAAGGGGAATGAATTGGCTGACAAAATGGCAAAAGAAGCTGCTATAGATATCCTGGCGACATGTGTTCTCGATAGTCTAACAAGAAATCACAGATTATTTACATAATTATATTCAACTCACCTTTAAAATCGTCTGTTTGACAAAATATTACCCCTTTCATATAATCTGCAAGCAAAATCTATGATTATAAGTCTCCGCAGTGCTAATTTATTACAAGTTTTATCAGATGACCTACTTTCCGATTCAAGAAATCACCGTCATGTATTCTCGAGCCATTTTTAGTAACGGATGATTTCCCCATCTACAGCTAAAATCACTGTACTGTAACTGCTCTACTGAAAACAAATAAAGTGGTAATGAATATTTATTTTTTATTCAAACTTATTTCTTATTATTTCCTGACATATATATTCAGTTACAACATTCACACACAAATGGTGTGTTCTTCCTAGCAACTCTTAGACTTGTACAATATTTTAAGTGTACCCAGTGGCTGCATTTTTCACAACCAACCCATTTCATAATAAATAGGCTACCATCTAGCTTTTCTCTAGGAATATAATAGCTTTTGCAAACACAGCAAACTTCATTTACACCTTCTGGTTCTGAATCAGACTCTGACATTGAGTGGGAGTCATACACCAGATTCACACAGGATGGGCCAGGCTGTGGAGGTACAGGTTCTACTGGTACATACTTCTTGGTTTTAACATCTGAATTAACAGACACAGACTTTTTTGTTTTACTTGATTTAACAGTTTACTTCTTGACTGCTTTTTTCTTTGACAAATCATTTGCAACTAGTTTTGTTTTCTTTCCAGACCCAGTACTCTCATAATATTGTTTAAGCTTTTCTACTGTATCCCCTTCAAGTGCCTTACCACCAATAACCTCACTCACATTTCTTCTTTTTTTACGTGTTACCTGACTAGCCTTTACTTGTAAAGACACTGACTGAAAAAAATCTGGTTCACTGGAAGAAGGAACATTTTCTTTTTCAGTAACAGACTTACTAGTACATGTATCTGTATTGTTTTGATACAAAGTTGATGGCTTTAGTTACAAACCTAGCTGCTCACACATGGTTGAACCATCAAGTAGTGGGTAGATTCCTGCCCTCTTAAATGAAGCCTGCAAGTTAGATGGACAAAGAGCAGTAGTATATGCTTTGCAGGCAAGAGCACAGACATCGTACCTTGTTACTACTCGATGGTTCACCCTTGCGAAAGCAGTACATGCATGACTATACACAGTTTGGAGCGGCCCAAAACAACCAACATCCATTGGTTGCAGTATGTGAGACGTGTGGGGTGGCAGTACAAACAATATAATATTGTTTTCCAATGCCCAGTCAATCAGGCCTATGGAGAAGTGACTTCTATGGCCATCATACAATACAAGTATTGCTTCATTACTATCTCTACCCTGAACATATTTTAAAAAACGACATTTAATATATTTACTAAATATGTCATAGTTTGACCACCCGGATTTTGTCATTGTTCCATCTGCTCCAGGAGTTTTGCCATCTAAAAGGTTATCTAAAAACCTTTCACCTGGGAAAACAAAATACGGTGGTATTTGTACCCCCAGTGCATTACCACACCCAATTATTGTTACAGTTTTGGAGCGTTCAGCCATCACAGCTTGAGCTTTGCAATTTGAACCTGCTATGACATTAGGTGGCTTGTATTCAGTGTTTATCCCCTTTTCATCTATGTTGTAAATGTTTTGTGGTTTACTCTTTAAGTCATACTTTGACATAA
Source organism: Mercenaria mercenaria (assembly GCF_021730395.1). Classification (NCBI taxonomy): domain Eukaryota; kingdom Metazoa; phylum Mollusca; class Bivalvia; order Venerida; family Veneridae; genus Mercenaria; species Mercenaria mercenaria. Next base: position 45,434,268 of record NC_069368.1, read on the forward strand.
TACTTTCAAGTTCATTGAAATAATTCTTCACAGAGGTTTCATTTGCACATTTGGCCCTCTGTTCAGAGAGACTTGAAGGCTTAACAAGTTTAAGTTCTGTCCACCTTTTCATGAAATCATAGAACCATTGCAGAGAAAATGGTTTATCTGGGGTTCGTTTACCAAGCGAAACAGCATATTCAGTTGCCAACCCAATGACTTCAGCTCTGGTGTAGCCATACCCAACCTCAGCGTAACTTGTCAAGTGTCTGCAAAGCCTTGCCTCCTGTTCAAGACTCAAAACTGGTTCTGGTCCTGATTTTGTTGTGTCAAGTGAAATCCTGTTATCCACTCTGTCTCTGAGTGTTGTAATGGGAACACCATGCATTTGTGCAGCTTTATAGACTGATACATTAGAGGTCTTCACCAAATTGTAAGCAGAGACCAGACTAGTGGGTGAGTAATTCTTCTGAACCCCTTTTCTTACAGATGGTGTCAACTGAAATAATTCATTATACAGCAAATTTATTTTTATTTGTAACGCATATGGCCTATTTGCGCGGAGCATATACCAAACAGTTGAAAGTAAAATCAGTCACGCCATCTATGTCTATTTTAAGTAACTTCCGGTACATGGATTCTGACAGCAGCCACAGTTTTATTTTAGGATATAAGGATTTATATTAGTTTTTATGCAAGTTCGTAAGTTGCATTAGTATTTATAGCAAAAAAATGAATGTTTCAGATAAATTTGAATATTTCTTACCTTGACACGGAGCGTTGTTTCAATTTGTTTATTTTCGTAAAAGCAGACGCAATGTTTACATCAAGTGTTTACTTCCGGTAATTACGTCACGTGCGGAGGTCACAGTTCATTTCTTAAAATAGCTCTAGAATACATGTATGTCGAGAACACATGACGCGAGGATACACAGGTGTTGGGAGGAAGAAATTAGTGGGCTTATTGACAAGAATGAGGCAATTAACAACATGAAGGAAAGAGCTAAAGAGAAATGGCAGAGACAGCATGATATGGATTTAGATACGATCAGAACAAGTGACCTCTTTGAAAGAGTAGGAATGAGGAATTGTACATCAGATGTGGACAGACAGACATTCACTGCTTTTAATATAGGTTGATTAGTGGTCACTGCAGGCTGAATGCTCACTTGGCTAAATTTGACGAGAAGATATCAGAAGAGTGTCATAACTGTAAATGTAGAGAAGACATTGATCACTTCCTGTTCCACTGTAAGCGTTATGACTCGCAAATAAAGATTATGGAGAAAGTTATTGAAGACTCTCTCAGATCTGAAAGCAACATAGGCGTCATAGATCAAAGTTTATTGCTAGGGGACGGAGAAGTGAGCAAAAGTGTGCGATCAGTAATACTACAGCAGTTTTAGAATACATAAGAGACATGGGGAGATTTCAGTAGTTTATTATACACGATCCACACCATACAATTGTTTTTAATGAACTATGAGTACAAGTGTTTTAAGTACAGAACAGTACCATACAATGACCAGAGCTCCAGTTAAGCTTTTGGTGCAATTGGGTATTTACCTATCACTTTTTGTCTGAATTGGGTATTGGAAATTTGAATTGGGTAAAAATAATATCATTACCCAGCCTTTTCAGAAGTAATTGGGTATTTGCTAAAACCAAATGGGTATTTTACCAATCTCGCACTAACAATAGAGTATTTTTGCATGGTATATATCATTAGACAGGATTGACTAAGTACTTTAATGGCACCCTTCAATGTTTAATACAAAAATGTATTTAAAACTGTAATGAATGTTCCATACTGTTGTTTTCACTTTAAACATGTTTAATGCAGTTGGAGATCAGTTCATCCACAGTATCCCGAACAATGTGGTCACCGCAATATGCATTCTCTCAAAAGATGTCATCCAGTATTGGTGACACTACATCGTCACAAACAGATAACTGTCATTGTTGAACAGCAAAATACCCCACTAATTTGTTTGGTTGTGCTGAAACAATGTTTTTTCTGCGACCTCTTACATCTTATCGGCGTAAAATTGTTTACAAAGCGTCCAAATAACACCGATCAGCTGATTGAATGGTCCTGTCATTTTTCCGATAAATTGCAACCTGTTCTGCGGTAAGGTATAACCAGTCAGTTAAATCTAGCCTTAAAGTCTCGTACCTGTTCTAGTAATAAGAATAATGCGATACGCAAGCAATTTTAATGAATTGGGTATTAGGAATTTCACTTGCGTTTCAGTACGCACACTATGAATTCAATTGGGTTTTCTGCAATTTTAATTGCGTAAATACGCAAATACGCAGCTTATCTTGAGCTTTGAATGACGGAAATTAGTCAATACAGCACAGGAAGTTAATAGGCAGCAGTATAATGCCAATGACGAAACAACAACAACAATTTTAGGTCAGTCACTGTTATTGGATTTCCATAGACATGTCCCTAAATTGAGAGATGACTATTAAAGACCTGCTCCAGTCCTACCTTTTAACCTTAAATTGCCACTGAAAAAGCATGATAATCCTGACTATGAACTATGAAATAAAGTGTGGCACGTGGCCCTTAACTGTTACCTATTGTAATCATGGGTTGCATACACACAATAGAATTTGAATAGCCACGGAGCAGGGTTTTAAAACATGAAGACAGAATGTTCTCTGGAATGACTTGATAAAAGACGTTGTGTCTGAAATCACTCGTCCTCCACCTGTGTCTCTTGACTTGTCCAAACACTGAGTGCTTTAAAGGGTATAGCGGATAGCTAACCTAATTTTTCCTGCATTCTAATTCAAAGAAACAGAATTTAGTAGTTTTTTTCTGTATATCGGACAGAAAACAGATATTCTTTTCAAAACATTCAACATTTAATAGAAATTCATGTGATTTTCCTCTCCATGCTATTGTTTACATACGTGCTTGGTTAGGGTGTACAGGATAGCTTTGGTCATTTTTAGCTCGACTATTCGAAGAATAGTCTAGCTATTCTACTCACCCTGGCGTCGGCGTCGGCGTCGGCGTCGGCGTCGGCGTCGGCGTCGGCGTCACACCTTGGTTAAGTTTTTGCATGCAAGTACATACAGCTATCATTTAAAGGCATATAGCTTTGAAACTTATTTATTCTTTTTCTAGGTCAATTACCAACCTCACTGGGTCAAGTTCCATAACTCTAACATGTATTTTGAGCAAATTATGCCCCCTTTTGGACTTAGAAAATTCTGGTTAAAGTTTTACATGCAAGTTACTATCTCCAAAACTAATGCAGATATTGAATTGAAACTTCACATGTGTCTTTGGGGTTATAAAACTAGTTGATAGCACCAAGTCCCATAACTCTGACCTTCATTTTGGCCAAATTATGCCCCCTTTTGTACTTAGAAAATTTTGGTTAAAGTTTTGCGTGCAAGTACATACAGCTATTACTAAAAGGCATATAGATTTGAAACTTATTTTTTCTTTTTCTAGATCAATTACCTACCTCACTGGGTCAAGTCCCATAACTCTGACATGTATTTTGGCCAAATTATGCCCCCTTTTGGACTTAGAAAATTCTGGTTAAAGTTTTGCGTGCAAGTACATACAGCTATTACTAAAAGGCATATTGATTTGAAACTTATTTTTTCTTTTTCTAGATCAATTACCTACCTCACTGGGCCAAGTCCCATAACTCTGACATGTATTTTGAGCAAATTATGCCCCCTTTTGGACTTAGAAAATCCTGGTTAAAGTTTTACATGCAAGTTACTATCTCCAAAACTAATGCAGATATTAAATTGAAACTTCACATGTGTCTTCGGGGTTATAAAACTAGTTGATAGAATCAAGTCCATAACTCTGACATGTTATTTTGGGCAAATTATGCCCCTTTTGGACTTACAAAATCCTGGTTAAAGTTTTGCGTACAAGTACATACAGCTATTACCAAAAGGCATATAGCTTTGAAACTTATTTATTCTTTTTCTAGGTCAGTTACCAACCTCACTGGGTCAAGTTCCATAACTCTTAACATGTATTTTGAGCAAATTATGCCCCCTTTTGGACTTAGAAAATTCTGGTTAAAGTTTTACATGCAAGTTACTATCTCCAAAACTAATGCAGATATGGAATTGAAACTTCACATGTTTCTTCGGGGTTATTAAACTAGTTGATAGCATCAAGTCCCATAACTGATATGCATTTTGGTCAAATTATGTCCCGTTTCGAACTTAAAACTCTTTTGATATTTAACATTTTGGGTAATAATTTCCTGCTTCTGTGACAATATTTCGAATAGTCGAGCTTGGCTGTCTTACGGACAGCTCTTGTTTCCATTAAAAGTTTAAAATCCACACCTAAACAAACTTCCCAAGATTTTTTTACATAAATCAGAATAAAAATGTATTCTCTTTTCAAAAACATTCAGCTTTTTAAATTTCTATCAAATACTTTTCATTCATTGATGTTTTTTTACATACACACTCATTTAGTCAGTAAAGGATAGCCTCGAATTTTGATGACATATGAAAAATAACACAAAAAGCAAACATTTAAAATGTATAACAGAATGTCAGTCTGCATGCCAGTAAAAGAATGGTATGAAAACTTATTCAGTAGTTGAAGTCTAAATGCAAAATTTATCAGCGTATATCCAGAGCTCCAGATAAGCTTTTGGTGCAATTGGGTATTTACCCATCACTTTTTGTCTGAATTGGGTATTGGAAATCTGAATTGGGTAAAAATAATATCATTACCCAGCCTTTTCAGAAGTAATTGGGTATTTGCTAAAACCAATTGGGTATTTCACCAATCTTGCACAAACAACTGAGTATTTTTTGCTTTAAGTATACATGGTATATATCATTAACCAGGATTGACTAACTACATAGCACTTTTCTATGTTTAATACAAAATGTATTTAAAACAGTAATGAAATGTGATTAATTAAAACAGTACTGACTGTTTTAAAAATGGTTTTACATGCCTGTAATCAATGTAAACGTGTTTTTTAATTTATAGTACCAAAGATATTTTTCTCTGATCATTTAATGTATTCTTAGATACTTTTGTTCCATACTGTTGTTTTCTTTTTCACTTTTAATGCAGTCGGGGATCAATTCATCAATATCCCGAACGATGTGTTCACCGCCATATGCATTCTCCCATAAGATGTCGTCCAGTATTGGTGGCACTACATCGTCACAAAGAGATAACTGATATTGTTGAACAGCAAAATATCCCACTAATTTGTTTGTTTGTGTTGCAACAATGATTTTTTTTTCTGCCCTCTTTTACATTTTATCGGCGTAAAGAAAATTGTTAACAAAGCGTCCAAGTAACACCGATCAGCGATTGAATGGTCCTGTGATTTTTCCAATAATTTGCAACCTGTTTTGCGTTAATGTATAACCAGTCAGTTGTCTAGCGTTAAAGTCTCGTACCCGTTCTAGTAACAAGGAGTATGCGATACGCAAGCGATTTTTAATGAATTGGGTATTAGGATTTTAACTGCGTTTTAGTACGCACACTATGAATTCATTTGGGTATTCTGCAATTTTAATTGCATAAATACGCAGCTTATCTGGAGCTCTGTATCCCCTATACCCTAAAATCCGCTATACCCTAAAGCACTGTAACAGAATTTTTCACTGTCGATATCGCGTCACGTCCAAACTTATTCTGCATATTTCTGTTAAGAAATCCCGAATGAACTCCTTTTTGAATGTTTTCTGGTACATGTAAATTGTTCAGTGTATTTGTAATGAATGTATCTCTGAAATTGAATTTATGTTGAGATTAAAGCATAAATTTGCCTCGCTGCCAGTTTTCATATGTATATAATTTGTGTTTTGTTTCTGCAATTTAGTGTAATTGGCAGTCCGTTGTGTATTCGAACTGGTGTCAGGGTAAATATCTGATTTATCTCCTCATACGGTGACATCTGTTCACATATTCTCGAAGATTGAAGTCTCTTATTTAAAATTGTGAGTTATATTCAACCCATTTGAAGTCTCTACATGAATATTAATGTTTCATTTATTGGAGCAAGTAAGTCTGACCAGTCTTTTATGACTTTTTTGGATTTTTTTGGAGGTCTTCGTTTTCTTAACAGTAAAATGCAGATACGGGTAAGGTTTACAGGGATGACAACTATAAAATATCAGATCGTAAAAAGTCGACCGAATAAGCAAAATGAGTAAGGTTATTCTGACTCATACATGTGGGGAAGTAGGCAGTTACTTGCGAAGAACAGGTTTGTACTGGTACAGAATCCAGGAATACTGGTCAGACAAGATTTAGCTTTACAACAGTTCCTTCTAGCGCATATATATACAATATTCTGTGTTTTAAGAAAATCTGACTTGAGCATCATGTTGCAGATGTTTAGACCGCAATATTAAAGTAGCCCTTCCAGATCTTTTGTCACATGATTAACACACGCAAGCACCTGCATATATCATACAGACACAAAAATTTTACACATATGCACTTATGCAAAGAATATAAAATACACAGAATGGCAACAGAAGATAATTTCGCATAAGGTCGCGTCACCGCGTTATCTTATTTAAGCGTTTGCTGACTTGATCACTTGTTGTCAAATCAACAAGTCGCTTTATAAAGTATTGCACTGATGATACGGCCGTCGGCCGGCATGATATAAATGGAATCTGGTCCAATTTTTAAATGACAACTGTTGATTTCTCAGACTTCTAATCATAAATTCATTCCTTTCCCATGTAGAAAATACTAATAACATTAAAATAACACCATTATCATTATAAACAAACGATCTGATAGACTTCTGTTTCACTGGTAAAACAAGATTGCATTCAGTTTTCATGTGATGTTGGCGAGATTTGCTCTATATGCCTTTCAAGTTGCCGATTTACTTATTTCTATAGCTCTTTGATTTATGAAATGTAAGAAAAAGATTTTGGCAGATAAAAAGTATGCTCATGACATATCTTGACAGTTCTACCTTTTGTATAAGAAGTTTTAATCCTCTTTTTTCTTTTTCTTCAGAAGTATCATGTTTGAAGGTCTGTCAGCCTGGTTTTCATCCAGTGTTAGCAGGAAGGTTAAGAAGATATGGGGTATGTAAACTTTGAAAAGTACAGAAAATAAAAAAACATGTTAGCCCGAATTTCATTCATTATATTCTTTATTTTTCCTCCCTCAACCTGAGTTGATTCAAGGTGGAATTTTGGCAACATTTCCGTCTCAAATGGAGAAAAATTTTGGTTTGTTATACTGATTCAAGGTATGTCTGGTTTCATGTACAAGAACAATGTTATATGAATTTAATTACTGACATTATGGTATCTTCAAAATTTGCTGGGATCTACATGTAGAATTTTCCAGAGTTCTGCCGAGGATTTCAGCATGATGGGCCCATGGCCCATCTACCCTGAAAACATGGGGCCATTCTGAAACTTTTGGGGCCATTCAAAAAGAACCAATTTTACATTAAAAAGACTTTACATTTCTTATGCATTTAAGAAGTGTATTTTTTTTTAAAATGTAAAATTATACACAAAGTTCATACCATTTATTCTCTTTTCCTTATAACTTAACCATGTATACTCAACCAATAACTTCTTCTGAAAGCTCTGTTTGTCAGATGTTTTACTCTTACTTTTTCGCTCTACTTAAATTACTTGACTGGGTGGGGGTCATATCACTCTGTGATTCTGGGGTTGTTGTTTAATGTTCAGCGACATATGTAGTTGAATCGTCGCTTTTGTTCAATGTATCATTTCTATTTGTATCTTTCCCCAGTGTAACTAAAGTCTGGTTTATTTTCTTAGAGGCAGGAGGACTGAAAAATTTGTGCAAAATCACTTTTCCTTCCGGTGCGGCCGCCATTTTGATACAGTCATGGTGCAATTATCACGACACATTATTTTTTCAAATCCGTCACAGTGATCTCCCCTGGAGGTATGTCTATCTACCGTGCAAGACCGGCAAACTAGCGATAGTTATCGGGTTTGAGTTTCAGATTTTCTGGCGCGCCAAAGGCCCACCGACGCGAAATTTGCTGCACCATTCATATTTTTCTCGCGCCAATGGCGCAAAAACGCAGCCTCAACAGAACTCTGATTTTCATCGCAGCTTTTGAAAGCTGAAAATTATATTGCCTTTGGTTACTTATACTACTATATATATTAACTCATAATCAAATCATTCATGATTTTTATTGCGAAATTTGGTTTAATTTACAGAAAGACTGTTGGTTGTTATTTGTTTATACTTTTCATTTTCAGTGAAAAATGGTGGTAGAGTGACTTCTGTAGAAGATGCACAATATATTTTCAGTCAGGATACAGAATCTCCAGACACACAAAGGTACATGAAACAGTATGTGCTAGACACTTGACAGTCCGGTTACTATAATTATGTCCTTACCATTTTGTATAATTTTTGGGGGGAAATGCCGTTTCCAGGGCAGATAACTCTTTTTCAGTACTTGTGACCTATGACTTTTATTGCATATCTTTGTTTCTAAGGTGATTGTCCCTCAATATCCAAAGTTTGAAGAAATTCTACTTTTGTGAAAAATTTTGCACATCTCATATATGTAGGGCTTTAATATTTCATAACTTACCATAGGCCTGTAAATTCAATTGATTAGCGGTAAACCTTCAACAAAATTTGGCACTTTGGATGTCAGTACAACAGTTGTTAGGATAGCTCAACAAAGTGACACAACCAGAGTGAAAAAAATGTTTACATTTCATAACATTTGTCAGTAAATATTTGCCAGACGTCTTTTTAGCAAATCTAAAATTTTGCTAATGAAATGATATTTTTTTATATAATATTGTGTGTCAGAATGGATTATGTTGTTAAAAATTGGCTGAACTCTTTACAGTATGGCTCAGACTTTTCAGTAATTATTTCCATCACCTTAAAGCTTTGCATAAAATCTACTATGTAAGCTACCAGTCTAGCCTTCTTTCAACTTTTCCGACTGCTTTGTGTTTTTTTTTGTTGCTATCTCTGTCCAGAATCATAGACATATTTCAAGGAAAATTTGACACACTACTTACTGATCTAACAATAGAAAATGGTAATGTTTGGACATAAATTCATCGAGCTGTGACTGTTGCAATAAGTGAAACTCTACAACAGAAAGTTGCATATGAGTGCATCTGGGTACTGTGTGGCAAGTTGTGCTGTCTGTGAGATAAATCAAATTTTCAGCCAACCTCATTTGTCAAGAGCTAGAAAACTGGCTTATTCAGACATGTGATACTGTGAAATCATTAATATTCGTGGGGGACTAATTTTCTTGGATTTCGTGATTGAGTCAATCGACACAATTTAATCCCAATGAACAAGTAAAATTCCCATTCATTTTATGTTCAAAGGTTGATATCCACAAATTCATATCCCCATTAAAATTGCCATTTTGACCAAAACCACGAAATTTCATGCCCACGAAATTTAATGATTTCACAGTACTGTACCTCTGATGCGTCTGTAGAGAATATGAATTATGAAATATTTTTCAATTTTCATAGAAAGTTGTCATAACTTGGCAGAGATGACAATGTAAGCATGGAGTGGGGAAAGTTACTATAATTTAGTTAAAACATCCATTTAGCAACCAGAGATTTTCAGTTATTTTACTTTAAATACCTATTTGTACATAATGCCAGGTTATTCAGTAACTAATAACTTAACAGGTGTAGATCATTAAGTTGGCAACTTTTAACAGAAGTAGATCATTTAGTTGGCAACTTTGCTGCACTTTCAAGTTTGTTACGGCAAAACTTCATTTCACTGGAAGATCAGTAAATACTTTATAACCTGTTCTTATATGATATGGATGCACAGTTGTTGCCGTGACCACATGCTAATATAGGTTTAGTTGTGTCATAAACCATCTAAGGCAAGGCACTGCTGTTAAATAAATGTATATTTTTGCTTTTACAGTATTTTTGAGAGTGAAGCATATCTTGAAGAGCATTTGGCTGTATTTCACCCTAACTATATCAAAGAATGTGTTAAACGTGGCCATATTGAACAAGTGACGTTGGGAAAATATTTCTTTCCTCCAGAAGATGTACAAGCAAGTTTGTATAATGTTTTCAACTGTCTACTATTTAATACATATAGCGTAAGGCCTAAAAAATTGTTTGTTTCGATATCCTGACCTATCCTAAACATTTGCCCAATTCAAATTTATGTAATTAAGGCTTTGGAAAAAAATCCATGTTTCCACTATTTTTGTGTGCCCCCCACCACCACATGAGTGGTGGGGGCAATAGATTTGCTCTTGTCCGTCAGGCCTTCCATCCATCCTTCAGAGAAAGTTGTGTCGCGCCTAGCTCCTAAAGTATTTGACATAGAGTCACAAAACTTTACAGGAATGTTGGTCAGCATGTGAAGTTGTGCACCTGGGTTTCACGTCCAAATTTATTCAGTCGTATAGGAGTTATGGCCCCTGACTTTGTAAAAATTGGTCATTTTAGTGTTGTGTCGAGCCTAGCTCCAGAAGTGTTTGACGTAGAGTCACAAAACTTTACAGGAATGTTGCTCAGCATGTGTAGTTGTGCACCTGGGGTTTCGCGTCCGGATTCATTCAGTCGTGTAGGAGTTATGGCCCCTGACTTAGTAAAAAATTGGTCATTTTAATGTTGTGTCACGCGTAGCTCCAAAAGTATTTGACCTAGAGTCACCAAAGTTTACAGGAATGTTGGTCAGCATGTGCAGTTGTGCACCTGGGGTTTCGCATCTGGATTCATTCAGTCGTGTAGGAGTTATGGCCCCTGACTTATTTTGTTTTTAAGTTTTTTCATTACACAAGACCAGACTTCTTGTCCAGACTTACTCAAAAAAAAGTTTGTGGAACATGTATGTTAAAATGTACTTGACCTAGAATCATAAAACATTATAGTGTTATTTCTAGAGCGACGCAGCGGGGCGCCCCGCCCTGCCCTTTTTTACTGCCACCACGCTGCCCGTAAAATGTGCCCTCTTGCCTTTGATCTTATGCTAAATCCCGCCAATTTCCCTGTTGACATGCCTCGACGATTTTTGGATCAGCAAATTACGTCACGGCGAGTGCACACAGGTAATGAGAATCAGTGAAGTGTTAAAACAAATTGATAAAGGGTATGGATCCTGTGAAACGTCAAAAAAGCGTGCGTAAGCGGCCAGCTGATGACCGAGCACGTGAAAAGTGCCCTAGATTTCTTTGAGCAAAATTTAAATTAGACCGTCGTTTAGTATAACAAGTATATATCAATGCAGTTTGATTCTACTGTAATTTAAACTAGAAAATGCACACATTTTAATGATTATCGAAAGTAAAAGAAAGTTTAGAATGTCCGTTCACGAGTCTTATTACTCCCGATGTCGTATGCAATTTTTCCATATTTCCTTCAAAAAAGCTGACAGTCGGTGTATTTTTTTATGATGAGAAACATCAAAGTATGTGGAACTATCTCTGGTTTACCCTAGTAGGTCATATAAACTGAGTAAAAACTACTTTCAGACAACATTCCGAAAGTGTACCAGTATCCGGATAGTATATTTTGGATATGCGATTTAGTAAACTTTAACCTTACTGTAATAGCACTTTTCTGTTAATGAAATATTGATGAAAGACCTGATAAATACAACAGGATTTTTGATAATTATCAGTTTACAATGTGACCTGAAACAGGCCTTTAACTATGTTGTTTACAACATGATCTTGATTTCAAGATTAAGCTTATATTAAGGCCCTCCACTATTTCACATTCATATGAATAAGTTGACATTCTTGGTGACATTTTTAAGGGAAAGGCTTGAATGGTTTAACCTAAACTATAAAGTAAGTAAAAAGCCTTTGTAAACTTTGTTACTGGTTTTGGGAAGATTTAGCACTTTATTCTGTGACACAAAGAAGTATAATAAAATTTATTTTTATAGCTCTTTGTGTGACATTTCTTTTAAGTGTGGAATAAAGATAAATGGAATACATATTAACTATAGACATCTAGAAATGCAACTACTGCTATGGTAACTTTCACATCTAAAAGGGCACCCTGCCCCTTTCGGACAGCACCCTGCCCCTTTTTGGCAGCACCCTGCCCTTTTTGAGCTCTAGAAATAACACTACATTAGAGGATTGTCTTATAGCCTGTGAAGTGTTTTCTTTAGGATTTTACTCAGCTAGGCCAGAGTTATGGCTAACTAAGTGAAAAATACACATAAGGTTCTTAAAAGTTTGTGTTGCAAACATCTTAAAAATTACTTAACCTGAGTCATAAAACCATGTTACAGTGGCAGGAGTGGGGGCACCTGTGTCCTATGGACACACATCTAGTTTGTTATACTTTTAAAGCGAAGTTGCTCTTTCTTCATTGTAAAAAAATATTTACTTACCTACCGTACTTTTAGGGGGCATTTTACTGGAAACAAACAATATTTTTTTAGGCCTAAAGAAGCTCTTTGTCTAGTTTTGGTATACAATGAACTAAAAAGCCAAGTCACTATACATTTATATCCCTATTTTTTATATACATATTTGTCTCATTTGTGGCCAGTGTGGTTCTGTGACAGCTTGTACATTGTATATGAAAAGAATTTGGACTACTGTCTTACCCTTTCATAATAGTAAAAGGCGACAAATAGTTATTTGAACTCCTTGTTTTTCTGTATCTCTGTCATACCAGCAGGTATAAATTGTTTTGGGCCTGTTCAGCAATATATAATTGTACTGTAATGCAGGCTGTCTTGCGTCCCTAAAATTCCTACTTTTTCCTATTTTTTTTTCAATTTGGCTAAAATTCCTATTTTTTAAAAAGGATCAAAGGAAATTCCTAAAAAGGCCCTATTTTTTCACAAAAATTCCTAATTTTTTAACTTTTTTGCAATGATCAAAAAGAGAAAATGTTTTAAATGTTGTTTAAAAGTTCTTCTAATTCAGAAAAAAACAGTTTAGCACAGTTCAAAGCAGTTTACCAGTGGTAGACGTCTTTTCTGTAAATAAAGCACTATTTGTGAGTTACTTTTATGTCAATCACATAAAGGTAAGCACATTACATGGTCTTCAAAGTCCATATTTTAATTTGAAAATTCCTAAATTTAGTCCTAAAATTTCCTTAAAATTGTACCAAATTCCTAATTTTAGCCCTATTTTTTTTGTACAAATTGCCCTAAAATTAGCCCTAATTTTTTGTCAGGGTATGCTAGACAGCCTGGTAATGGTGTACAATAAACCCCAAATAGAATTAAATATCTCATTTGTTCTCGGTTTGAAGAAGTGTGTTTCATTGCACTTAACCAGTTGCCAGCATTTGTATCACATTTTTAGCTCACCTGTCACAAAGTGACAAGGTGAGCTTTTGTGATCGTGCGGTGTCCGTCGTCCGTCCGTGCGTCCGTAAACATGCTTGTGACCACTCTAGAGGTCACATTTTTCTTGGAATCTTTATGAAAGTTGGTCAGAATGTTCATCTTGATGATATCTAGGTCAAGTTCGAAACTGGGTCACGTGCCATCAAAAACTAGGTCAGTAGGTCTAAAAATAGAAAAACCTTGTGACCTCTCTAGAGGCCATATATTTCATAAGATCTTCATGAAAATTGGTCAGAATGTTCACCTTGATGATATCTAGGTCAAGTTCGAAACTGGGTCACGTGCCTTCAAAAACTAGGTCAGTAGGTTAAATAATAGAAAAACCTTGTGACCTCTCTAGAGGCCATATTTTTCATGGGATCTGTATGAAAGTTGGTCTGAATGTTCATCTTGATGATATCTAGGTCAAGTTCGAAACTGGGTCACATGCCTTCAAAAACTAGGTCAGTAGGTCTAAAAATAGAAAAACCTTGTGACCTCTCTAGAGGCCATATATTTCATAAGATCTTCATGAAAATTGGTCAGAACGTTCATATTGATGATATCTAGGTCAAGTTCGAAACTGGGTCACGTGCCTTCAAAAACTAGGTCAGCAGGTTAAATAATAGAAGAACCTTGTGACCTCTCTAAAGGCCATATTTTTCATGGTATCTGTATGAAAGTTGGTCTGAATGTTCATCTTGATGATATCTAGGTCAAGTTTGAAACTGGGTCACGTGCAGTCAAAAACTAGGTCAGAAGGTCTAAAAATAGAAAAACCTTGTGACCTCTCTAGAGGCCATATATTTCACACAAGATCTTCATGAAAATTGGTCAGAATGTTCACCTTGAAGATATCTAGGTCAAGTTCGAAACCGGGTCACGTGGCTTCAAAAACTAGGTCAGTAGGTCAAATAATAGAAAAACCTTATGACCTCTCTAGAGGCCATATTTTTCATGGGATCTGTATGAAAGTTAGTCTGAATGTTCATCTTGATGATATCTAGGTCAAGTTTGAAAGTGGGTCACGTGCCTTCAAAAACTAGGTCAGAAGGTCTTAAAATAGAAAAACCTTGTGACCTCTCTAGAGGCCATATATTTCATGAGATCTTCATGAAAATTGGTCAGAATGTTCACCTTGATGATATCTAGGTCAAGTTCGAAACCGGGTCACGTGGCGTCAAAAACTAGGTCAGTAGGTCAAATAATAGAAAAACCTTTTGACCTCTCTAGAGGCCATATTTTTCATGGGATCTGTATGAAAGTTAGTCTGAATGTTCATCTTGATGATATCTAGGTCAAGTTCGAAAGTGGGTCACGTGCTGTCAAAAACTAGGTCAGTAGGTCAAATAATAGAAAAACCTTGTGACCTCTCTAAAGGCCATATTTTTTATGGGATCTGTATGAAAATTGGTCTGAATGTTCATCTTGATGATATCTAGGTCAAGTTTGAAAGTGGGTCACGTGCCATCAAAAACTAGGTCAGTAGATCAAATAATAGGAAAACCTTGTGACCTCTCTAGAGGCCATATTTTTCATGGGATCTGTATGAAAGTTAGTCTGAATGTTCATCTTGATGATTTCTAGGTCAAGTTCGAAACTGGGTCACGTGCCATCAAAAACTAAGGGTCAGTAGGTCAAATAATAGAAGAACCTTGTGACCTCTCTAAAGGCCATATTTTTCATGGGATCTGTATGAAAATTGGTCTAAATGTTCATCTTGATGATATCTAGGTCAAGTTCGAAACAGGATCATGTGCGGTCAAAAAATAGAAAAACCTTGTGACCTCTCTAGAGGCCATACTTGTGAATGGATCTCCATAAAAATTGGTCAGAATGTTAACCTTGATGATATCTAGGTCAAGTTTGAAACTGGGTCACGTGCCTTAAAAAACTAGGTCAGTAGGTCAAGTAATGAAAAAACCTTGTGACCTCTCTAGAAGCCATACTTTTCATGGGATCTGTATGAAAGTTGGTCTGAATGTTCATCTTGATGATATCTAGGTCAAGTTTGAAACTGGGTCAAAAACTAGGTCAGTAGGTCTAAAATTATTAAAATCTAGGTCACTAGATCAAATAATAAAAAACTAGGTCACGAAGTCAAATAATAGAAAAAACGACGTCATACTCAAAACTGGGTCATGTGAGAAGAGGTGAGCGATTCAGGACCATCATGGTCCTCTTGTTCTTAAGGTTTTGTACCTCAGCAATTGCTGGAAGGAATGGACTGAAGCTTCATACACACTTGTTCACTTTTTTCACGTTTCTTTAAAGTTATTTCCCCTTTTCGAGACAGCAGTTTTTGAGTTTTATCTGTTACAATGTGTCTCAATCAGCAAGTTTGGAAATTTCTGTGACTATAAATTGTTACCCCTTATGTATTTGATCTTACATGTTGTAT
The DNA here is from genome assembly GCF_021730395.1 of Mercenaria mercenaria. Lineage (NCBI taxonomy): Eukaryota > Metazoa > Mollusca > Bivalvia > Venerida > Veneridae > Mercenaria > Mercenaria mercenaria. The sequence goes on from NC_069368.1 coordinate 45,449,969, forward strand.
GTTCTTATATGATAGTACTCTTGAATAGGCTAGTATTACTTTTCGCGGACAGCTTTGTTTTTAGCTTACCTGTCACGTAGTGACAGGGTGAGCTTTTGTGATCGCCCTTCGTCAGTCGTCCGTCCACAATTTCTTGTCTGCACAATAGTGGTTTCATTTATGACTTTATTTTAACCAAACTTGCACATAACTTGTATCACCATAAGATCTTGATTCCTTTCTTGAACTGGACATATCCCCTTATGGGTTCCAGAGTTATGGCCCCTGAAAAGGCCAAAATTAGCTATTTTGACCTTGTCTGCACATTAGCAGCTTTATTTATGATTTGATTTTTACCAAACTTGCACACAACTTGTATCACCATAAGATCTTGGTTCCTTTCTTGAACTGGCCAGGTCCCATTATGGGTTCCAGAGTTATGGCCCCTGAAAGGGCCAAAATTAGCTATTTTGACCTTGTCTGCACAATAGCAACTTCATTTATGATTTGAATTTAATCAAACTTGCAAAAAACTTGTGTCACCATAAGATCTCGGTGCCTTTCTTGAACTGGCCAGATCCCATAATGGGTTTCAGAGTTATGGCCCCTGAAAGGGCCAAAATTAGCTATTTTGACCTTGTCTGCGCAATAGCAGCTTCATTTATGATTTGATTTTAACCAAATTTGCACACAAATTGTATCACCACAAGATCTTGATTCATTTTTTGAACTGGCCAGATTCCTTTATGGGTTCCAGAGTTATGGCACCTGATAGGGCCAGAATTAGCTATTTTGACCTTGTCTGCACAATAGCAGCTTTATTTATGATTTGAATTTAATCAAACTTGCACAAAAACTTGTGTCACCATAAGATCTTGGTTCCTTTCTTGAACTGGCCAGATCCCATAATGGGTTCCAGAGATATGGCCCCTGAAAGGGCCAAAATTAGCTATTTTGACTTTGTCTGCACAATAGCAGCTTTATTTATGATTTGATTTTAACCAAACTTGCACACAACTTGTATCACCATAAGATCTCGATTCCTTTTTATATGCCCTAAGAGACGTATTATGTTATCGCCTTCGTGTCCGTCTGTCTGTCTGTCTGTCTGTCTGTCTGTCTGTTGGTTAGCAATTTCCCTTCCACTCTGTGACTCTTGAACCCCTTGAAGGATTTCAAAGAAACCTGACGCAAATGTTTACCTCATCAAAACGATGTGCAGAGCGCATGTTTCGGATGGCTCAAACTTAGGGGTCAAAGGTCATATGACTTTGTTTTGCTCTGCATTTGCCTTGCATTGCAGTGCTCTTGTTTTTATTTGGCAGATTCTTCTTTATTTTTGTTTTAATTACTTCCCTTTTATGTTACTATAAATAACTTATTTAGTAACATTTTTATTATTGGCCGTAGGGAAAAACTGAGACCACTTTCCTGTGGTACAACATGGATGGTACCTCCAATTTATAGGTGTATTTTGACATATTTGTACCTTTAAGAAAATTTCAACTATATTTTCTCATGATTCTTTCGATTGATCTTGATTATGATTTTTTGACCTTTTTGTCCTTAAGTGCAATGATGTCAGGTGAGCGATATAGGGTCATTATGGCCCTCTTGTTTAAAAATCTGTTTTAAAACTTTGTGAACTGTACACTTGCGATAAAATACAATTATTATATTTACAGTTGCCAGAGAACAGCTACAGTACCAATGGGACCTGGATGGGAATACATTAGATGAAGATGTTACCAATTCTGTAAGCAGAAATTCCTCTTAAACTAATACCCTCTCTATGTTGAAATGCACCAGATTTGGCATTTTCATGACAAGCATATCAGTATAATTTATTGAATTTTGGACTGTCAGGTGCCACTTGTTTGATGGCGAGGGAAACATGTTTTGTAATACTGTCTGATTGGCTGCCAGAAGGTGTGGTCACTTTTCTCTATATGTTTATAGTAGAAACTTTAAAAATCTTATATGAAACTGCTGGCTAGATTTTAAAATAATTTCACACAAATGGTCCTTGTGTGACCTTCTATCAAGAATGTTCAGATTATTTTGATTTGTCATAAAACACATCCGCCAGGGGTAGTTGTCACTTTTTCCCTATATGTACATGTTGGAAACTTTAAAACTGTTCTTGTCAGAAACAGCAGGTCCAATTTTAAAACAATTTTACACAAATGTTTCATGGGTGACCTTTTATGAAGGTTGTACAAATTACTCTGTTTCCTAAAAAAATGGCTGCTGAGGTGTGTGGTCACTTTTCTTTATTTGTATTTAGTGGAAAAATCTTGTTTCATATGTAGTGGAAAAATCAAGTCATATCACACAATTTTGCCACTTCTTACACCCCACAACACGCAATACACATTACCCGCTCTTATTCATTTAGTAGAAACTTTTAGAATATTCTTGTCAAAGAACACTGGCTCTATTTCAGTATAATTTCACAAACATTTTCCTTGCATAGCCATCTACCAAAACTGTTCATGCAAGCAACGTAACTTAGATGAGCGATCTAGTGCCATCATGGCTCTCTCGTTTGATATCTCAATCTGAAAACTATATCTCTTTTATATTTGCAGTCTGATGAAGAACCAACTCCACCTACCAGAGGGTTAAACAAATCCAAAAATCAAGGAAGCAATAACATGGCCATAGAACATTCTGCGCAACCACCAGGTTGTAGCAAAGACACGATACAGAATCAGTCAAATAGGTCTAGTGAAGCACATGTGAGAGACAAGGGAAGTAATGTTGTTCATACACAAGGCAGTCAGAGTTGTCGGGGAGAGTCATCTGGTTTTGTTCAGTCTGACAATCATAAAGAACATGAAAGAAAGTCGCCACGGAGAAGTTCAAGACAGAAGGAGAACATTACTGAATCAAAGTCAGACAGACATGACAACAGCAAGTTTCAAACAGATTCAGGTCATAAACATGTTTCAAATGAACAAAAGATTAAAAGCAGTTATATGAATAAAAGTGTAACAGGTCAGACAAATGCAAGAGCTGCACTCAACAATAATTGTGATGAACACAAAGAGACAGCAGGAAGTAGAATTGGAACTAGAGCAAGTAAAAAGATAGGAAGTGAAAATTGCCTTTCAAAGATTGAGGATATTAATGGCTCAGGTAATTTCTCAGATATATATACCAGTTTGCATAAAGAATAATCATACTAAAATATAGGGTTAAGCTGGATTTAGCACCTTGGTTCGTTTAATAAGGGATTTAAACAATTTTCAGCACTGTTTATACTGGGAATTTAATGATATTATATTAAACATTATAAATGTCATTGGATTGTGATTGTTTAATGTTAGTGTCATTGAAGTATGCCTCCATGGTGGTTGTAGATTCAGTAACTAACTACAGTAACTGCTGAAAGTTATCTCAACTACTGATATTTCGTTGTATTAGTTGACGTCAAGAAATGTTGTCCTTTGACATAAATTGAACCAGAACACAAAAATATTAAGTTTGGACCAAATACTGCAATTTAGAATCACAATATTATGCTCCGGAATAACCAAAAATAGTCAACAATAAGCTTCTACAGACACCTCTACTGTTTACAATTTGAGACTTTGGGTCATTTAACCTTAGGCCAGGGTTTCAATTTCAATACTGACTTCTTCTCATGTAACTGACAATTTCCTCATTTGAATAATAGGTGATAGATATCCCTATCTAGCTTGCACTTCTTTCAAAAGTAAAATTGTTTGTTCTAGTCATGGCGTCATGCACAAATATGTTGTCATCCCTTGCTTTAAATGAATCTGAGGTAAATACCTTGTCAAAGGTAACATGTACTATAGTGGAATATTTGTACAAGTTACATTGTTACATCATGAACTGTTTCCTTAATGCTGGAAAATTCCCAAATATTTTTGTCATTGCAACATCTTTAAATGTGATGAGCAAGAAAAATGAGCATGTAATACACAGCACTTTTCCAAATGCTTGAGACAGCGTGGATACTGGATAAGCAGCTTTACTAATGTTAGGTTTCTCATTCATCGCTGTCCCTTTATTGGGAAAATTCTGTCTTATACATGGAGGAATGTAAGATCCTTATAACACTGCAGGAGGATGAAACTGGCAATTCCTTTTTTTTTTCTTTTTTTTCTGATAGTCCTGTTCTGGACTGTTTTTTGGAATCTTTCACAGAATTAAGATAGAGCAAACAAAGTTTTCCTAACATTTTATCAGGGGAACAGACAGGTCAGATGAAATTATTACATTCAAGATGGTCATATATGAACAAAGTTTTCGTAACATTTTATCAGGGGAAAAGACAAATCAGATGAAATTATTACATTCAAGATGGTCATGTATGACCTTCAGCGGGAACTTTAAAAAAAAGACAGGGAGTCTTCTTATACGGTCTCAAAATGTGAATACCTTCAAACAAATGTGACATATATTACGGTATATAAAGAAGTAAATACTACATGTAGTGAGTTAAATATTGTATTATATCATTTAATACAGTTTTAAACACATTACAAATAAAAATCTGTCAAATAGTAAAGCCTGCTGCCATGACAGCTTTTGTTAATAAGTACACCTGTGGGCATGTTATAACAGAACCAGTTTTACTGAGTTGCACATTACAGAAATAAAGTTGTACAGGCAATCTTTGTATAAATTTATAAAACAATGCATTTTTCCTGTTTGTTTGCAGAAATAGTGAGACTTGAAGAAATGGCTAAAGTTACAGGTGACCTACAAGACTTTGTTGTTGGAAAGAGTGGCTGTGAACTTGTAAAGATCTGCTGAAATACATTGGAGTTTGTAATTGTAGCAAACAGCTTTAAACTGATCATATTCTACTGATAAACATTGTGGCTTGTTATTTAAAGAACGACTTTGAACTTGTAAAAATCTGGTTGTTTGTAACTGGAACTAGCAGCTTTAAGCTAGTCATCTACTTATAAACATTGTAATTTGTTATTTGAAAGAATGTGAACATGTAAAGATCTGCTGAAATTTGTTGTAGTTGGTTTTGGTGACTTTAAGATTTGGAAGAAAACACTGTCAGGGTTGTACATATGTGAGCAGCTACGTAAGATGGGAATACCTCGATGGGAGGGGGCTGGGGTTTGATAATTTCTTTAGCATTCATTTGGTAGTAAAAAAGTGAGATATTGTCTTTGTCTGCTCATCTACCTGTCTTCAGCATATCAGCATTAACTAAATTTACTATGACATATCAGTATTTGCATCTTTTAAGCAAAATGAAGTGTGAACCAAAGAAATTGCTATGAAACTACCTGACCAAGCACTTTGCCGAAGAAGACTGCGTGGTATCGTCAAATCAAATGTAGTTGAATATTCTCATCTAAAACAGACAGATTCCCAGTAACTAATCTAAAGTGATTTGTTTGGCATGATTTATCCCATTTGTCATAAAGCTTACTTTCAGTCGATGGTAGTTTGGCAGGGTTGTGCATGTCTGACAGATCTTGTTTTGTATGGTATAATACATTGTATAATACGTTGTGCATTCGGGCGTAAATGTACTTTTAATATTGAACCTACTAAACTTGTCTCATTGGCGTAGTAGGTTAGAGTGAACGCTGAACACCATGTATTTGGTGTAGGTATGGGTTGGAATCGTGGAAAGGTGAGATTTTTTTTGTAACAACATTGCATAATGTCCAACTTTTTTCATGAAGATAGATACTGGTTGACTGACAGTGGGTGTGATTAGTTCCGGAAGCAGTGGTTATTAACGTTGATGATTCAACAGACGACTCAGAAACCGACACTGCCAGCAAAATCGAGGATCAACCTTGTTTATTTTATATTGATAATTTTTATGAAATGAAATGAATTTTGAGAGAAAAATATAAAATGAAAAGAAAATGAAGGGGAAAAAATGAAGAAAAAATAATTCACAATACTCAGACAATATTTAATTCAAGACAATAAAATATGATACGTACTAAGTGAATTATAATTAATATTACAATAAAAAATCATTTGGGGTTCAACCTACACATTATGTGCTTGCCATATATGCGCGGCAAACTAATACACTGTGCAGTCTTTGTTTCAACTCTGCTAATTTCTTGCATTATATACCCATTTTTTATGCAAATCATCAAATACCAGATCCACCTTAGTATATGAACTCGCCCAAAAGGTCATTTTTGAAGGTCAAAAGTATATTTATACAGTCTTACATGTTTTGCATAAATGTTTACCTCAGAGAAACAGATGTTGCATATAAACTTCGGGACCCTACTTCAAAGGTTGTCACACTTGGGATGCTGAAAGTCATGTGGGATCTTATGTGTAATAATTTTGATATGCATTGAGTAATTTTCATGCCCTCTTCAAAAAAAAGGGGGTTTATTGTTTTGGTGAGTGTACCAGTCTGTCCATGTGTTGACAGATGATTTGGTTTATCATCAGTAACTAGAGAATGCTTGATCTTACAATGTTTAAACTTCATAGGATGATTGCCTATGATCAGTAGGTCAAAAGTTCAAGTCATACTGACATGAGACTGAAAATGGTTTCTTCTCAATAGCTGAAGAATGCTTTGGCCTGCAGTCATCAAACTAAAAATCTTGTCTGCCTGTGGTCAGTAGACGTCCCTTATTGCAATATAATTCATAATTGAAAGTTTTAATTTTTATGCCCCCGAAGGGAGGCATATTAGTTTTCAACTGTCCGTCCGTTCGTTCGTTAGTCACGTTAACTTTTTGCATGAAGGCACTTTACTCGCGAACCACTGCACCCATGACCTTCAAACTTCACATGCTGATAGTACTTATTGAGTTCACCACCCCTACTGACTTTGGGGTCACCAGGTCAAAGGTCAAGGTCACAGGGGCCAACGTTAACTTTCTGCATGAAGGCTCTTTACTCGCAAACCACTGCACCCAGGACCTTCAATCTTCACATGCTGATAGTACTTATTGAGTTCACCACCCCTACTGACTTTGGGGTCACCAGGTCAAAGGTCAAGGTCACAGGGGCCAACGTTAACTTTCTGCATGAAGGCTCTTTACTCGCAAACCACTGCACCCAGGACCTTCAATCTTCACATGCTGATAGTACTTATTGAGTACACCACCCCTACTGACTGGGGTTACCAGGTCAAAGGTCAAGGTCACAGGGGCCAACGTTAGCTTTCTGCTTGAAGGCACTTTACTCGCGAACCACTGCACCCAGGACCTTCAAACTTCACGTGCTGATAGTACTTATTGAGTTCACCACCCCTACTGACTTTGGGGTCACCAGGTCAAAGGTCAAGGTCACAGGGGCCAACGTTAACTTTCTGCATGAAGGCACTTTACTCGCGAACCACTGCACCCAGGACCTTCAAACTTCACATGCTGATAGTACTCATTGAGTACACCACCTCTACTGACTGGGGTCACCAGGTCAAAGGTCAAGGTCACAGGGGCCAACGTTAGCTTTCTGCTTGAAGGCACTTTACTCGCGAACCACTGCACCCAGGACCTTCAAACTTCACGTGCTGATAGTACTTATTGAGTACACCACCTCTACTGACTTTTGGGTCACCAGGTCAAAGGTCAAGGTCACAGGGGCCAACGTTAACTTTTTGCATGAAGGCACTTTACTTGCAAACCACTGCACCCAGGACCTTCAAACTTCACATGCTGATAGTACTTATTGAGTACACCACCCCTACTGACTTTGGGGTCACCAGGTCAAAGGTGAAGGTCACAGGGGCCAACGTTAACTTTTTGCATGAAGGCACTTTACTCGCGAACCACTGCACCCAGGACCTTCAAACTTCACATGCTGATAGTACTTACTGAGTACACCACCCCTACTGACTTTGGGGTCACCAGGTCAAAGGTCAAGGTCACAGGGGCCAACGTTAACTTTTTGCATGAAGGCACTTTACTCGCGAACCACTTCACCCAGGACCTTCAAACTTCACATGCTGATAGTACTTACTGAGTACACCACCCCTACTGACTTTGGGGTCACCAGGTCAAAGGTCAAGGTGCTGCGGGTGCCTTTGTCGCCATTAGTGACAGCTCTTGTTGCTTGGTCAGTATGTCAAAGGTCAAGGCCCCATTGAAGAGACTGCAAATTTCTGCTTATTTACTAAGAACTCTTCGGCAACTGCTTTCACACTTGATTGATTGCCTTTTGTCAGTAGATAACCCTTAAATTTTATAGGTTTGTAAGTCGAAGGTCAAGGCCACATTGACCCCTGGACTAAAAACAGTTTCCTATTGATAATTGGGAATTCTTATGCCTTCAGCTGTTTTATCAAATTTTTTGCCTGTGGTCAACAGATAACCCCTAATATTTTTGGGTCAGTAGATTTAGTGTCAATGACCTTGAGACTGAAAGGAGTAGGAATTAGAAATTTGCAAAACAAAATATACAGCTTTTTAGTTTTCGCATTTTTTCACTTGCAACCTTTCATTCTCTATGACTTGAACCTGTGGGAATGGATTGAAACTTTACACACTTTTTCATTGTTATAATTTGATATGCACTACACAGGTTCCATTATTCTGTTCTGCAATTTGAAGTTGAGTCCCTACTTTGCCATAACAGTTGTAATGCCTGTCCTGTTGATAGTACAGTAAAATGGTGTAAAAATACTTCAGAAAATGGGAAAAGCATGAAACTTGGTACATAACTACTTTAGGGCAAAATACTAAAAATGAGCATGAGACCCACTCCGAAAAATCCAATATGGCCGAAAAATCCAAGATGGCTGCCATATATGTATATATTTTCAAAAATACATAATATTATATATAAAATTTCTATTGACACTTACAGTCATCAGTATCATAAGCTAAAACCACCTGCCTGAATAAATCCAAACATATTATATTAACAAAAATACCGCTCTTCCAACAAAAATGAAAAAAGTTGTCTCCCTTGGATAAAATGTGCTATTAAGCAGAAGAAAAGTCATGATGCATTTATATGAATCAAAATTAAGTATATAATGGTAATTGGCATATCAAGAATGTTTAAAATGGCAACAGTCCTGTGCAGAACTTTACAACAATTGTAAATTAATTAATTATAAATACATTCGAACTTCGGTAACTGGAAACCATCAGGACTGACTAAATTTATTCGAATTATCGGTAGTATGAGTGATCGAAAAATATATTATAAAGGAATTTGTTTGGGACCTGACGATAGATTAATTGAAGAATGGTGTTCGAATTATCAGAGTCTGAGCAAACGAAGTTTTAGTCTGTAATGTGTATTAGTGAATAAATGACATGTGTTTCACTTTGTCATTAGTTTTCGTGACTCAGAATTTGTAGGTGTTGCTGTATTCATTTCAATTTATTTACACTAAGGAACTAATGACACTTAATAAACTATATAATTCATTAATTATGTTAGTGTGATAGACCATGTGAACATCCCTGGTCTGTCAGATCATCATGATTTCTTTGGGAAAAGTCATTGCCGGTTGATCAGCGTAATCAAATTTACATTTGCATGTCCCTGTAATATTCTGTTTTTGTCAAATTGTAGCACATTGTGCCATAATAATGGTTTTATAGTTTAATGTCATAAGCATATAATGTACAGTCACTAATGCACTGATCACTCTCAGGCAAAGACCATGAAGGTCATACTGCTTCCTGAAAATTTTGACGCGGTGGGGACGGGGAACAAACTCGAAAAATGTGCAGTTCTAAAGTTCATACTGCGCGCTTTTAACATCCTTGCCAGGTTCTCACGGCATCTAACACGTTCACACTAATTTTCTTACCACGCGCTTCTTCACGTCCAGTGTGTTCTTACTACATTCTTAATACGACCAGTCAGATTGCACCTCTCGCTTACCATGCTTTAACCATACGCTTATCACCTTCTCACTGCGTTCGTCGGCTAATTATAAATACTACGCCACGCGCCTCTTTTTTTTTCCATTCCTTCTGCAAATTATATTGACATAATTGTGTCCGCATCTACACTCAACAACCATAAATTACAATAAACGACGACCCCCCCACCCCAACCCAACGCCCCAATGAAGAAAAAAGAGCAGTCTTATAGAGAGAC